>NC_091439.1:92322283-93663959 GCF_964237555.1 Oryctolagus cuniculus | reverse complement strand
GCCTGGGAAAGCAGTAGAAGATGGCCCAAGTCCTTGGGCTCCTGCGCCCACATGGGAGACCTGGAAGAAGCTCCTGGTTCTTGGCTTCGGATCAGAGCAGCTCCAGCTGTTACGGCCATCTGAGGAGTTAACCAGTGGATGGAAAACCTCCTTCTCTGTCTCTACCTCTCTCTGTAACTCCATTTTTCAAATAAATAAAATTTAAAAAAAAAAGATGAGAAGAAGCTGGAACAAAAATCCGGTACTCTGATATGTGATGCAACTGTCCTGAGAAATATCTTAACTGCTGTGTCAAATACCTTTCCAAGAAAATGGAAATTATTTTTAACTTAACTCCTGATATATATATATATATACACATATGTATGATATATGTGTATATATTATATAATAGTATACATATATATGTGTATATATATATTATATACAAAACCAGCTTTCATGAGTCAAATAGATTTTTACAGTACCTAGATCAAATGTTTGTTGGATATCATATTTTTCTGCAATAACAGTTATTCAATAAAGCATGAAATTTGAAAATTTTATATATTTATTAGCTTTATTTCTGTTCTTTACCCTTATTGGAGTTGACAAGGTGTACGGGAATTTCCAAGTTCACTTATTTTCCATTACAATATTGCCTACTCAAGTATATTTTTATGTTTGGTTTCCTCTCCATAAGTTTCCTAGAATTCTCTCTTTTCTAGTTTAGTTCACATAAAGTTGGTGATACTTTGTTGGGACAGCTCTTGTCATGAAGCTCTGGCTGACTACCCCAACCCTTAATAAAATTCACCTTTATTTGGATTCTTTGAACATTTGTGATTTAACCAAGTGATTTTTGTGCTATACTGTGTGCTCTGTCCATTTTTTTCTTACATATTTTATAAGAATTTTGTCTACCCTACACTGTAATCTCTTTGAAAGCAGAAATTATGGCTTGCCCTCACTTACATACTTGCAAAGTGGGAAAACTATTCAGCAAATCAGGTATACAATAAACATTGTCGGATAACTAATTGTTGCATTAAAGTTATGCTTGCAAGTCTATGAGTGATCTTTCTCTCTCTATCTCTCTTTTTTTTTTTTTTTTTAAGAATAACCATTTTCCCTAGACTATCTGGAAAATAAGACAAGCCAGTTCTCCAGCTATAAAACAAGTACATTGTTTGTGTGGAAGGCAAAAATATGTCCCTTTTCTATAGATATGTGGGTTGGCATTGAATGGTAATATCCTTTCAAAATAAGGATCTCAGTAGAGTATTATTGAGTTTAATTAATATAAAAAATCTTTAATCTCAGAAACATAGCTTGAGATAATCATCATTCTAAGTTTGAAAAATATTTCCTTTTTACTAAGATGAGACTCTTGATATATTTTGTTGTAGTTTACATGCTTCCCTTTGGCCCAGAACAGGCTGAAGATTTTAAAACACTTTAGCTTTCTAATCTGTAAACAAACTAAAAATGTTCAATTCCCTAGGGAGACATTTTATTCTGAGGTTTTATGAACCTTTCTCGGTTTTCTCCTCGGGGCCAACAGCATTTTAGTGGTTAGTGTAATATGATTTAAAATGTGGGAGAAATCTCTAGATAAGAAGATTCAAAGTGATTATTTGTTCACAAAGATATATATTTTAAGTTGAGTGAGTGTTGAAAGTAAAGACATGAACCTTGCTTTCTGAGAGCTGCTAATTTGCAAGGGGTAAGACCCATGTTATAAACGAAATAAAAACTGGAGATACAAATCATATATGACCGAAGTAAAGTTCCATAGCTATATGGACACAATAAGATTATTTCTAACTTTATTTATTACTGAAAATTTAATGGAATAGATGGCTAGACTTTGGGAATTTGATAAAATGTTCTTAACTGTAGAGAAAAAGGGATTGAAGGGGGAGACAATGTTGTGCCCTGATAAAAGAAGTACTTTAACAGGATTTCGCTGGCAATAGATTGAAGAATATTGATAAAGTTAGTTTGTGAATCAAAGTCGTGTTGCCGCTTGAACTCCCATGGCTCATACTGCAGGTCCTGGTTGGAGTCTTGGCTAGCCTCTGCTTTTGATCTTGCTTCTTTACTACTTCTGGGAGGCAGTGGGTGACAGCCCAGATCATTGAGTTCCTGCCACTCAAGTGGGAAACCTGGGAGTTCTGGGTTCCTGGCTTCTGACTTGGCCTGGCCCAGCCCTGGCTGTCGTGGGCATTTGGAGAATGAATCACTGGATGGAAGATCTCTCTGTCTCTCCCTCTTTCCCTATAAAATCTGCATTACTTATATTAAACTGATTGTAAAAATGATAACATATTTTACTATTACACAGATTTACAAAGATTTAAAAATGATTAACTAAAATGTACATATTCATGTAGATAGTAATCTTGTTCTAAAAATGGTTAATCCACATATACAAAAGCAAAAAGAAAAGGAAAATTTAGCTCACATGGTAATGGCTGTGAGTTAGCGCTGACTTATCACAGTTATAACTTGGGGTGACTTAGCCCGTAAAATGCAGGTGTTCATTTCTGAATGGCAGATGAATAGTGATGTGCAATGAAATCCTGAGTCATTACAATGTTGTTCATCTTCTTCTGGATTAAGCAGTGTAGGTTATGGCTTCATGAGCATTTGCTGGATGATTCACATCCATACTTTTCCCTCCTTCTGGCTGTTATGCCAATGATGCATGAGTAGGTATGAAAATTACGGCCGGCGCCGCAGCTCCCTAGGCTAATCCTCCACCCTGTGGCACCGGCACACCGGGTTCTACTTCCAGTCGGGGCGCAGGATTCTTTCCCGGTTGCCCCTCTTCCAGGCCAGCTCTCTGCTGTGGCCTGGGAAGGCAGTGGAGAATGGCCCAAGTGCTTGGGCCCTGCACCCCATAGGAGACCAGGAGAAGCACCTGGCTCCTGCCTTTGGATCAGTGCAGTGCGCTGGCCGCGGTGGCCATTGGAGAGTGAACCAACGGCAAAAAGGAAGACCTTTGTCTCTCTCTCTCACTATCCACTCTGCCTGTCCAAAAAAAAAAAAAAAAAATTACAAGCAGACAGAGCAGTTAGAGAGCAATTAGAGTAACCCAGGCTTTGACAATAATAGGAACAGTGGAGGAAGGGAAACGTGCTTGCATTCTGAAATCATTTTGAAGATGTGATCAACAGGTCTTGCTGACTGATTAGATATGAAAGAAAGGTTAAAGCCGAGTTAAGTTTCGGGTGTTGTTTTGTTTTATTTTGCCTAACAAACTACTAATAGCTATTAAAGATACTAAAAATGAGATCAAAGACATAGATGTGGCCAAATGTATTTAGGACAAGCTAGATTAGGAATATCTATTTGATATCCTTGATAAGAAGGTCATTAAGGGCCAGTGCTGTGGCATGGCGGGTAAAGCCACTGCCTGCAGTACCAGTATGCCATATGGGTGCCAGTTCAATCCTGGCTGCTCTGTTTCCGTTCCAGCTCTCTGCTTTGGCCTGGGAAAGCAGTAGAATATGACCCAAGTCCTTAGGCTCCTGCACCCATGTGGGAGACTGGGCAGAAACTCCTGGCTTCTAGCTTCGGATTGGCATAGCTCTGGCCGTTGCATCCAGCTGGGGAGGGAACCAGCAGATGGAAGACCTCTCTATCTCTCTCTGCCTCTCCTTCTCTCTCTGTGTAACTCTGACTTCCAAATAAGCAAATAAATCTTAAAAAAAAAAAAAAGAAGGTCATTTAATATGAATCTAAAATTCAGGGAAGAGGCCTGGATACAGATATAAATTCTAAATATAATGACTGTATTACTTAACAACTTGTGTAATAACATTTTGAATGTTATACTGATATTTTCTGTTATGCTATCAAAAATCTATATGATATTTTGTGAGCACTTGGTATAACTGCTTCCGTTGTTGAAAGATGGTTCCTCCGAGCACGATTACTACAAACTCTGTTGTGGTTCTAAGAAGGCACTTTGTGTCACTGACTTAATTCTGACTCCCAGTAGGAGAGGTGTTCCATTCTGCCATTCCAGAGCTCTGTTGCATCTCTCTTCCTCTGGTAGGTTTATTTAAGATTCGAATACTTTACTGATACCAATAAGAATAAACAATCTCCTCTTGAAAGAACATCACTAAGACTAATTTTTCCTCAATGCATTTCTTATTTCCTGGCATGTTTGCCTATGAGGACTATCCTGGTATTCAACACTCTGTTGCAGTCCATGAATTGAATGGGGATATCTTCCCAATTATTTGTGTCTTCAGTCTCACTCAGCACTGTGTTCTAGATTTTGGTGTACAGATCTTTCACCTACTTTTCTAATTTTTCCAACATTTTTATTGTTTTTGATGTTGTAAATGGGTGGTATTGTTTATTTCTTTCCAGATATTTAATTGTTAGTACATGGAAGCACCACTAATTTTTACATGTTGATTTTTTATCCCATAACTTGACTGAATTTGTTTTTCATACTGACAGTTTTTGGTGATCACTGGGGTTTTCTACATATAAGATCATGTTTCCTACAAATGAAGACAATGTTTACTTTTTCCTTTCTGATTTCTATGCCTTTTGTTTCTTTTTCTTGCCTAGTTGCTCTGGCTAGAACTTCTAATAATATGTTGAATAGAAAGGATAAGAGTGGACATTCTTGTCTTGCTCCCAATTCTATAGTAAAAATTTTGTTTTCTCACATTGATTATGATGTTAGCTGTTAATTTATCATATATGAGTATGGCCCTTATTGTATTGGGCCATTCCTTATATATCTTTTTGAGTGTTTGTGTTATGAAAGGATTTGCGATTTTGTCCCGTGATTTTTCTGTATCTATGGATATGCTTATATGTTTTAGTCCTTCATTTTTAATGTAGTATGCCATATCTCTGATTTGCATATGTTGAACCATCCTTTCATCTCAGGAATAGAGCCCATTTCATCATGATCTTTTTAATGTTCTGTTTAATTCAGTTTGCTAGTACTTTGTCAGGATTTTTGCATCTTATCAGAGAGTTTGGACTGTAATTGACTTTTACACTGAATATGCAGATCATCTCAAAATGGATTATAAAAACCTGAAGTCATAAAACCACTAGAAGAAATTAAGGGGGGAGAAACTCTGTGATGCTGATATAGGAAATTATAATTAGGCTATAATCCCAAAGACACAGACAATAAAAGTGAAAATAGACAAATGGAATTATATCAATGTGCAAAGCTCCACAGTACGGGAAACAATGAACAGGGTGAAGGGGTAACCTATAGAATAGGAGAAAATATTTTCAAACCATATATTTGGTAAGGGATTGATATCCAAAATAAATAAGAAACTCACATAATTCAATGCAAAATAATTCAATTAAAAATGAGCCAAAGACCTGAATAGGCATTTCTCCAAAGAAGAAATACAGGTATATGAAAAAAAACTCCAACATAACTAATGATCATGGAAATACAAATTAAAATCACAATGGTCTATCACCCCATAACTGTTATTAACATGGCCATTAGTGAAAAAAAAAAAACTAATTGTAACAAGTGCTAGTGAGGAGAAAATGGAATTCTTGTACATTGTCATCTAATTTGCTACATGATTATGGACAACTGTATGGATGTTTGCAAAAAGTTAAAAGTATAACTATCAAATGATCTGGCAATCCCACTACTGGTATATGTCCCAGCTTATGAAATCAATATAGCAAAGAGATATATGCATTGATATTTGCACTGAAGCTTAATTTATAATAGCTAAAGTATGTGATCAAATTGTCAATCAATAAAGTGAAATGTAGACACATGGTGAAATACTATTCAGCCTTAAGAAGAAAGAAATCCTGTTGTTTGTAACAACTTGAATGGATCTGGAGGACATTATGCTAAGTGAAGTAAACCAGGCTCAGAAAGACAAACAATAAATGTTCCAATTTACATTTGAAATAAAAATTCAAATTGTAGAAAGAGATTAGAAAAGTTTCACTTAAACAGAAAGAATACATTCTAGAGAGATATTATATGGCATAGTGCGCATGGTTAAGAAATATGTGCTTGTAAATCACAAACAGGTGCTATCTAAATTGTTCTCACCACAAAATACCTTAAGTATGTGAGGTGAGGGATGTGTTAATCAGCTTAAGGTAATCATTTTGTAATATATACATATGTAATCACAGTTTTGTCATCATACATGCAATTTTTACATACCAGTTGTTCAACATTTCAAAAGGTTTTGCTGACACAAAAATAGTACATATTTGTTGGGTACCATGTGATGTTTTGATGCATTTACACATTATACATGTCCAACCAGGGTAACCAAATGTATTTCCTCAAATATTTAACATTTCTTTAGAGTGAAAGCATTCAAAGTCCTTTTTTGAGAAATATGCAGTACCTTATTTTTATCAGTAGTTATCTTACTCTACCATGGAATAATAGAATTTCTTAATCTTTTCTAACTATAACCTAGTATCCATTAATCAATCTTTCCTCATCTTTCTTTCCCTCTAGCCTTTGGTAACCACCATTTGCCAATTTAAATATCAAATTAAATAAAACTGAAAAGGAAATAGAGTAAGACACAAATAAATGGAAAAAAATCTTTCATGTACGTGGAAAAGAATAATCGGTGTTGTCAAAATAGCCATACCACACAAAGAGATTACAAATTCAATGCGATCCCTATAAAGTTTGAGTGGTAATTTTTTTTTACAGAAATACATAAAAAAAAATCCTAAAATTCTCATGGAATCAAAAAAAGACTACAAATAGCTAGTAAGAATAACAAGCTGGAGGCAACATACTACCTGATTTCAAGTTATATTACAAAGTTATAGTCACTAAAATAGTATGGAACTAGCAGAAAGACAGACCCATAGGCCAATGAAAGAGAATAGTCATCCAAGAAATAACCCCAGTCAGCTAATCACTGACAAAGCCAAGTGCTTCCTCCTGGTCTCCCATGCGGGTGCAGGGCCCAAGCACTTGGGCCAAACTCCACTGCGCTCCCGGGCCACAGCAGAGAGCTAGACTGGAAGAGGAGCAACCAGGACAGAATCCGGCCTCAACCGGAACTAGAACCTGGAGTACTGGTGCTGCAGGCAGAGGATTAGCCTAGTGAGCCACGGCGCTGGCCAAAGTATTTTTAAAAAAAAGAAAATCTTCAGTGTGCTGTAACTTAATATGCATGTCCATCTCCATGTTCTTTACCCTTTAGCAATATGATTTTAAATTATCTTTAATAATTTTTCTAACACTTAATATGTAAGAATTTCTGTTTCTACATTTCCCTTTTGTATTTCCAAATGCAACAATGATCAAAATTTTCCAGAATAAGTGAAATATCCAAAATTAGCAGTGTCACATTGAACTTTTCCTATCTTCTACCCAGTTGACTGCTTTGCCTGTATTTGTAATTCACTGTGATTTTTCATTCAGCCCTTTAGTTTCCTGGGGTTTAAATTGATGAATCATCTCTAGGTTCCTTTTTTCTTTAGCTATTCATCAGCCTCCTTTCCTCTCACGAGCTTGACCACCACAATGGCCACTTTCACTTTAAAAACAAATCTAAAAATACATAATGCCCTGGCAGTTTACCTTCATCTCCGTTGTTGAATTCTGTCTGCCTCTAACCCAGACCATCCTCAAAGCCCATGAATGAGCTTGTGGTTCAGTGCGTTGGCCTCCCTGCTGTGCATGTTTTACCTAGTAACCAAAGTAAAATTTTAAAATATGGATCGTATCATGTCCCCTGCTTTCTTAAAGCTGTCCTGCATTCTTTCAGCAAACTTAAAAATCAGACTCCTTATAATTGTACGTCTGATTTGGACTTCACTATTTCTTCAAACTCAACTACTAATCTTTTTCTTTTCTCACTCTTGCATTGTCTTTGGATCTTCATGCCTATTTCCTAACTGTTCCTCTGAAATTGTCTCTTTCCCTATCACTTTTATTATGCTTTTTAGATAACTATCTGTTAGCAAATTGTTTTCTTATCTACTTCCACCACTGTTATCACTGCAATGTAAGCTCTGTCAGGAAAAGAACAGTGATTGACACATAGCTGATGCTCATTAGGAAAATTCTAATTGAACCAGGTAATCTCAACATCTGAGATTTTGGTGTGACTGCACATTTTCTTTCTTAGTGCAGAAGTACAAGATGCACATTTACTCAGTTTGCTTCAGACATTTTGTCCACTTTGCTGACTTTATGTATTTAGAGCCAGTTAGTGTATCTAAGTCCAAAAGAAAAATTTTAAGTATTCCCAAATTTAATAAAGATATATGCAATTTCCCACTTACTCACTATATGGTCAAATTATTAGAGCATATAGTTCTTTACTTAGAGTTCTTTACCAAATCTTACATATTCAGATAGTATTAGTTATTCCACATTACAGTAGTTAAGTAGCTACAAAGCAATGGAAAAAGTCTGATGTCAAGTTAAAATCATAACTATTCGACTAACAAATAATAAGCACATATGAACATACAAGTATAACATTTTATTCTCCATCAATTTATCATTTGACTTGTTGTTAGAAGAGATTATATGAGTCTAATGAGATATGTTTGCTTCCAGTTATTCTCAGTATAATTCACATTGTTCTGTTCTGGACAATTGAACAAATAATAGCAGTTTTGAGAACATGGAGATTTAGAGAGCTCACAGATCAGGTTTACAGCATCAACAGTCTTTCCTCCTATCCTCAACCAGGGAACAGTGTAATCTAGGTATGCAGGTCCCATTAGCAGACAGTAGGAGTCCGTTTTCTTGGGCTGTTAACCTCAAGTGGAATTTGCTCTGAGGAAAGCTTCATTTGCTTGTGAGAGAGACAGACTCTTTGAGGAGCAGTTTGTGAAGGCCTTCATATCAAGGGTTAGAAGAATGTCGGAATGGAAAAAAGATGGAGCAGGAAGGCCTTTCTTGCTTGCAGTACATTTTTAGACAGTACAAGTCGAAAAATCTGACTTAGACTGGCTTCTTGCAGCTTTTCTTGTTTGTGCTAGCCAGGCACCTGTGAGTATAACATTGCCAAATAAGCTTTCCAGAAACATTCTCTTAAATACAAATTCAAGGCAGTAGGCTATTTCAGACTTTTTGCCTGTGCTCCACCTCCCTTCCTCCCATTTGTGCCTAAATCCTATATTCTTGGTTACAATAGATGGAATTATTAATGCTAAAACTAGCAAATATCTGCCAACAATGCATGTTTCTAGCAATTCTGTCAGATAAAGCACAATTTATAAGAAATGTAAGGAAAGCACTGAGAACCAACACTCACCTATTCTCCTTCTCAAGAGGTCAATCTGCTGTCGTAGATTCTAAATGTGGTTGTGGGGTGGGCATTGGCCTGGCAGTTAAAACCGAAGTAGGGTTGCCTGCATTCCAAATCACAGCACCTGGGTTGGAATCTTGGTCCATGTTACTGATTCCAGCTTCCTGCTAGCAGGTGAGGGCCCAAGTGATTGGGTACCTGCAGGTCTGAATTGGGTTTGTGGCTCCTGGCTTTGGCCCACCTCAGTTGCATTCCCTGTGGACACCTGGTAAGTAAACCAATGAATGGGAGCACCGTCTGAAAGCTGGATGGGAAGTAGAGCAGCCGGGTCTTGAACCTGCGCCCATATGGGATGCTGGCACTTCAGGCCAGGATGTTAACCCACCGTGCCACAGCACCGGCCACTCTCACTTTTTCACACACCCTCTTTCTGTGTCTCTTGAAATAAAGACTGATAAATAAGTAAAACTTAAAGTGGACGTGGTTCCAACAAAAAGACGGCAGAACTCTTTCATATAACAGGTCAAAAACAGATTTAGAAGAGTTATCTAGAAAGATATTTTTAACAAAAATCAAAGAAATCTCCCCCTCTCTTTGCCACAAGCAAACTAAATAAAGTTCATTATTTAATAATGTAGTAAGTAAAAAAACAAAAATTAAGCAAAACAAGACAAACCAATCAATTCATTATACTTTTCCAGGCAGGCCCCTTCAATTTCTGCCTGATAAATAATAACCAGATATTAACTATTTTATTTCTATTGAAATTTCTCTCTTTAATGGCAAAATTATTTCAAATTTCTAGAGGAGACTAGAAATCTCCAAATTATTCATCCGCTTTTCATTCACAGGAGAGGCAGAGACACGGATGTCCTTGATGAAGTCTCCTGGTCCTGGATTGGTCACTGCTTCTCTTAGAAGCACCCCAGTTCCCTGTTTAAACAAGATGATCAACTGTGATAGAGGAAACATCCAACTCGTCTCTTCTCATTTTAAGCATGAAGGGGTAGGCTTAATGTATTCTCTAACAGAGCTCTTATGAAATAGTAAGTTTGGAAAAGAATGATCACAATGTGAGCCATAAGACTAAGGAACGTTCTATGCTTTTCCAATATGTCCTTGTCAAAACGTACATAAATTAGTCTGGAGGGAGCAGAACAACATGGCTTTGTTGATGGATTCTGTCCATATGGCAGTTCACCTGATCATTCAAAGACAAGAAAGGACATTCACCAAATCCATAAATTCACAAGAAAGGAAGTATTGTCACCCAGAGCTGGAGAAAAAAACCTGTTGGCTTGATAAGGTGGGATTTCCTCTGGTTTTCTGGCATTGTGGGATCTTGGGAGAGAAGAGATTTGCTGCATATTTCACATTCCTTTCCATCTGTAGTCATGAAAGAAGATTATTAATTTTATATTTTCATAAATAGTTAAATCAATAGTTAAATAAGCTTGCTAAAAAGGAGTGAGGGAGTCATCCTAATACTGAGGGAAGCCTGGAGACTTCGCAAGTTTAAGTAGAGATGATAAGTGATGTACCTTCAGGCGATTTTACTGATATTGGCCAACAGTCAACAAAACTGGTGGCTGTGTGTGTCTATCACAGACAACCACTCTAACAGAAAGCCCTAGTTGTTAGGACATTTCTCTAATTCAGTTCCTCCCTCTCATTCCTAAGCAGGGCATATGAAGTACCACCTGAGAATTAAAAAGACTAACCTATCCACAAAGCTGGTAGAAAACTAAGAAAAAGGTATGGCCATATTGTGTCCCTGGACAAAAGGAGAAGTTGTGTATGTGGAGCTGATTACTGGGGCAGTGCTTTTGACACACATGGACAAAAAGCTTAGAACGCCCCACATGTCCTATCTCTCTATACCTGTGGTCTCTCTGGGTGGCTGAAAGCATAATGTATACGTTATTCATCAAGCTTTCAGCTTAAGCATTAATAATGACTTTTTTTTTCTTTTGGCTCAAACAACAGATATTTATTTCTTACAGATCTACAGTTTGGGCAGTCCAGGATCAAGAAGCCAGCAGACCTGGGCTCTGGTGATGGGCTGCATCCTACTTTGTAGCTGACTATCTTCTCACTGTGTCCTCACATGATGGAGAGCAAATAGAGGAAGCAAGCGGTTTCATGTTGCTTCTTATAAGGTGACTAATTACAACATGAGCGTTCCATCTTCTTGAATTAGTTAGCTCCCAAAGCCTCCATCTACAAAACATATCACATTGGTTATTAGGGTTCTGACATATAAATGTGGAGGGGACACAAACATTCAGTTCATAACATCAACCTCATGCTGGTACCATCAGTTCTGAAGTCTTCTGGATATACATTTCTTTGATTTTTTAAAAAAAAATTATATAAAGGTAACAGATTTCATGTATTTCATATTTATAGTTTTAAGAATATAATGCTACTTCCTACTCTACCTTTTCATCCTAATTTTCTCATTGTTCTTTTATTTTTTGCAGTGACATGCTTTTGTTTTTAAAAAGATTTCATTTATTATTTATTTGAGAAGTAGAGTTACATACAACGAGAGTGAGATAGAGAGAAAGGTCTTCCATACATTGGATCACTCCCCAAATGGCCATGATGGTTGGAGCTGGGCCCATCTGAATCCAGGAATCTGGGGCTTCCTCTGGGTCTTCCATGCAGGCACAGGGGCCCAAGGACTTGGGCTATCTTCCACTGCTTTCCAAGGCCATAACAGAGAGCTGGATCAAAAGAGGAGCAGCCAGGACTAGAACTGGCAACCATATGGGATGCTGGCACTCCAGGTAGAAGATTAACCTACTGAGCCACAGTGCTGGTCCCAGTGACATACTTCCAATTTACTTTATAATCACAAGCTTAATCCTCCACTAAATAAAGATTTCAATGAGTAGTAAGTAGAAAATCCACTGTTCCTCAGGAGTATAGACAAAGGCTACAACAATTATCAAATCTCAAATGTCAATTTTGCTCATATGCATTACATTTTTTGTACAACCTTGGGTAATACACTCCTATGACTTTAAGACAAATAGTGGTCCTAGATAAACCAAATCTCATTCATAAATAACTAAGAGGAATGAGAAAGTAAGGAAGGGATGGGGGAAGGAAGAACAAGAAGAAAGGAAGGAAGGAAATAAAGTATGTGGTACAAATGCAAAAGTTCTGTGGAAGAAGAAAAATTATAAAAATATTTAAAAGAATAAAAATTCTATGAAATTATTATTTATTTGAGGGGCAGTGAGATTTTTATCTTCTGACTCACTTCCCAAATACCTGCAATGGCCAGGGCTTAGCAGGGGCTGCACCAGGATTCGAGATCCCACTTCAGGTCTCCGTTACAAGTGACAGGAACTCCATTATTTGAGCCATCACCACTCTCTTTCAGTGTCTGCCGTTGCAGGAAGCTTGAGTTAGAAGTTGGAGCCAGGAATCAAACCCAGAAAACCTGATGTAGGACACGGACATCTTAACCATTAAGCCAAACTCTTGCTCTCAAAGACTTGTTAAATAACATTCCTTTGAGGAGAACTTACTACATTCTTTACAAACCATAGGTATAATCTAATTCAGTTCTGGAATTATCATAGGCTGTAAATCATAATGTTTTTATGTTTTCACATGATAACATTGTTATAACAAAGTACATTACATTATTATCCTTGTTTCATGTTAAGAATGGGAAGTTTCATCATTGCACATTTAAAATTTAAAGCCCTTTTATCTATGTGTATCTTGAAAATAAAACTATGTAAACATTTATTAAAAATTCGTATTACAAACATCAGAACTTGAGTAGCTTTCCTAACTATGGTTATTATAATTTGTCTTAAGAACCTGAAAAACCATTTCTTGATGTAAGTGACAATGATATGAATTAATTCTTATCATAATATATCACGTATCTAAATGTTTATGATTTATAAACTTTTCTAGGTAAAAAAGTTATCCTCCTGCAAACATCTTTATTTTAAAATGACTTGAATAGTTTTCTTCTGTATGGTTCTTTGATTTAAATTAGCAGTTGGTTTTTGATTTTTGCTATAATGAGAAAATTCATCTATTTTTAGACAAGGAGACATGCAAATACCAGTAATCCTGGGGAGACATGGAAATGGATTAATGAGAGCAACACACATGGTACTGGAGGTAAAATAAGCGTGCATTTCTGATCAGCCACTTCTTTTCAAAGCAAGCCCTGCTTGACCCTGTAATTAGTAACACAGATAATGGCAGATCATTAACGAACATCAGTAGGACACACCATTAAACTTTGTGTGAACAGTGAAGATCTCAATCTAAATTCAAATTCCATACTTACATAAGGCTAAAAAAGTGATCACCTGTGGCTAAAATCTGCTTGCAAAAACCAATAAGCTAGAATGAATCAACATTTTCCTGCGGATAATCATTTTGTTGAGGAATGTAAGAGTAATATAACATTCATTTTTGTTGTCACATTTAAAATGAAAACAAAGAAATAATTTCATCTCTTAAAGGTCGCTAGCTATACAGCTTACATTCAAAGAATAGTGGCGATGGAGTGACAGCTCCAAAAATTTCAATGTACATCCAGAGATTCATAGGATTTAATGAAGACAAGTTTGACTTGTTTTCAGAGCCATTTAAATTGCTTAGGAAGTAGATTTGGAATTAAAATTAGATGAGTTTAATTCAACCGTGTATAATTTATGTTTATTCCAAACTAAAGCTAGAGCTCACTGCTTAGATGTTCATCATAAACATTAGCAGTAAAAATTCTAGGTTATTAGGTAAAAAGGAATAGGGAATTTTCCATCCCTTCCACTTCATTGTGTATGCTGTAGGAACAACAAAGCTACTCATTACTTAGGTAGGAAATCTGACAGGGCACTCAAACAGAAGACTTTTTCCCAAGTACTGTTTACATTATATAATCTGGAAGTGTCTGGCACACCCTCAGTTTTTCAGTTGCTTCTGTTCTAAATATGACTCATTTATTTCTGTGTTCAGAAACTTTCTAACTTTAATTCTCACTCTCTTTTTTTCTCTGCCTTAAGGAGAACATTTCTTTTCACTTTTAGGCTGAGTTCTAAACAATAGGCATTGAGTTGAATGTGAAAGTAAAAGGCAAGCAAAATACTCATAATAAGTAGTTTCAAATTAGTTTTGTGGGTAGTAGACAGAAGTTTTTCACTGAAATATTTTTTTAGAATTTCAATATATAATCTTCAGGCAGTTTAAATGTTATTTAAAAGAAAATACTAAATAGCATCTGAATTCCTGGAAATTCCTATGTTTCAATAAGCACAGTTCGTAAACCGTGATTCTAACACCAACTCTAAGCTTAAAGCAAAACTTAGTTGTCACATCAGATTTTCAACGAATACGAACTTAATAAAAAACAACAAATTAGTATTTTTCCACTCCACAATCAATTAATTTGCTTTTGTTTTTAAGCAATTTTTAAGAAATTAAGTTTGAGTTACTGGCATACTCTGGTCATTTCCTTCTTGATAAATCACTCACCTGTGTCTGAAGAAGCATTTTTCATATCTTACATTTACATATGAGGAGTATTCAAAAAGTCTATGGAGCCGGCGCCGCGGCTCACTAGGCTAATCCTCCGCCTTGCGGCGCCGGCACACCGGGTTCTAGTCCCGGTCGGGGCGCTGGATTCTGTCCCGGTTGCCCCTCTTCCAGGCCAGCCCTCTGCTGTGGCCAGGGAGTGCAGTGGAGGATGGCCCAGGTGCTTGGGCCCTGCACCCCATGGGAGACCAGGATAAGCACCTGGCTCCTGGCTCCTGCCATCGGATCAGCGCGGTGCACCGGCCGCAGCGCGCCGGCCGCGGCGGCCATTGGAGGGTGAACCAACGGCAAAGGAAGACCTTTCTCTCTCTCTCTCTCTCTCTCTCTCTCTCACTGTCCACTCTGCCTGTCAAAAAAAAAAAAAAAAGTCTATGGAAAATGTGAATTGTTAGAAAAAACTATACATGGGTTTTAAAACTTTTTATACCCAGATAAACTTATCTTTTATTTTTGTTTTATATAAAATTATTGGGGTGCCTTCATAGTACTCTATTGTTTACCAGGCACAATGTTATCTCATTTGTTAAGAATTAGTGTATATATTTTATATTTATTTTTCTGTAAAGACATCTTGATAATCACAGATCTGACACTCCTGGACATTTTAACAGAAAAAGAGCATTCCATAGAAGAGTATAAACACTGGAAACCAATCTGTCTCATTCCCTTCAACCTCCTATTTCTCATTGATCTACTTCCTTCAACTTCTAGATTCTGTTTCATTATGTGGTCTGAAAAAAAATCTCTCTATTTGAGTTAATTATTCCCTGTGAGCATTGTTCTTAACTAGGCTTCAGCCTTGACTTTCCATGTCCATCCTTTCCAAGCATCTTTCCAAATACAGTTTTAGCCAGAATCCTGCTTAGTTTATAAAGAATTCCCAATCCTTGATGGCTGATCAAGTTCTTCATCCCCCACTTTCTATGTCCAAGTCCTTGACCCATCTTTAGCAGAAATCCTTCTACCTTTGACATCTCCTATTCATAACTTTATGTTCACTGACTGCTTCACACCCCACATAGGCTATAAATCCCCAACTGGCTTTGATGTTGTAGGGACTGAGATCAATCTCTTTCATCTATTGCTACAGTATTGACCCCTAAGGTCTCCCTTGCAGCATAAAAACTGTCAGAATAACTTTGTCCTTCTATCAGTCCTGTCTACACTTTTAGGGGGGATGCCAGACCTCAGTCCCTATATAGTGCAGTGTTTCATGTATGTCTAGAAGTGCTAGTAGGAACCGGGAACTCTGGGCATGTTGCTAGATTCTACTGGTGACCAGGACACAGGGCATTCCACTCTCAAGGTAATTCCCATTTTTGCCTGTCTTTTCCTGTGCTCCTTGTTGGTTACTGAAAACAAAAGTCTGTGTAGTGGATAGGAGAGAAGTCAAGCAGTGGAGAACTGGGAGAATCTGATGAGATGTATAGATCTTATACAGAAACCCAATTTAAAAAAAAATTAAACACTCTAGTTTGGTTAATTGGTGGGGAGTTTATTGGCAAAAATGGATTTGTATTGTAAAAGCTTATTTTGCAGAGGTGTGGGTTGGCTGTAGCAAGGCCATATGCAATATTGCAGTTTTTCAAATTCTGACAGTGGAACTGCCAGCGATGCTGTGCCAAGGAAAACAAGCAAAGAGAGCCATAACAAGAATCTGAGGGAAAACCATCTTGGAGAGAAAATCCCTCAGGAGGAGCAGTGACCTTTGTTAAGGGACACAGCTTCTCAGAGAGCTCAGGGGACAAATAAACAAATCCCATCATCATGTTGGAGCTCTCCCTGAACTGATCCAACCAGAAGGAGAAGACCTTGGAGACTTTAACACAGCCTACATAAATCAATTCCTGGGGCATAGGCCAGGGTAAAAAAAGATACAGAATTTATCAGAAGGGGCAAATAAAAGTTACCTGGGGCTTTGTGTTTCCTGCAGCAGTTAAAACATGGATTGAGCTGCCTGTATCCCATGTCAGAACACCTGGTTCTGGCTCTTCTTCAATTCTCACTCCCTGCTAATGTGCACCTGGGCACAGGTAGTAGGCAGCAGGTAGTAGGATCTCTGTCACCCACATTAGAGATCTGGATTGAGTTCTGAGCTACTAGCTTCAACCTGACCCAGCTCTAACTTTTGTGGACATTTGGGAAGTGGGCCAGGAGATGAGAGATCTCTGTCTTTCCGTCTCTCCCTCACCCTGCAAATAAAATGAAAATTGTAAATGGACATTTTTAAAGCTATCTAGCACTTTTGTTTAATAAACATTTCTTTTGCAATATGAGATTATTGAATTTAACTTTTATTTAAAAATTTTTCTATGTAGGAGCATATCTAGGCTTTTTAGAATTTTTTCCACCTTGTGTCCTGCTTTTAAGTTCATTTTACTGACTAACCCAGTGCCTCTCAAATATTAGAGAACATCAGAATCTCTTGGAGAGCTTGCCAGTTGTCTGACCCCCACCACCAGTGGCCCAGAATCCCATTGTGTAGGTCAGGGGTTGGCCTGAGAACTTGCATTTCTAGAAGTTCTCAGGTGATCTCATTTTTTGCAGATCTATGGGCAGCACTTTGAGAACCACAGAACTTGCCTGACAGAAGACCAGGCATCAAATACACACATTTTCTGGGGAAGTTACCAACATTCTTCTTCTGCCATTCACCATTTCTTGTTGCTAATATTCCTATTGTTTACTGAACCTACTGCTCAGCTGTTGCTTTCCTCAAGACTTGATCCTTGTCTGTTTTGCTTGCTAGAACTGTGAATTCATGGCCTTGGGGAACTCACTGATGTCATTATTGCTCCTGCCTTTATTCCTAGCCATTTTGTCCCGACCATTTTCCTGCCTTTGCCTTATCTCTCTCCTACACTCTTTCTGGTTCAGTTCCACTGTCAAGGCTGTGTACCTCCTAGTCTTCCAGGCAATGGCCCCTTGCTTCTGTTCTCTAGTGGATTTCAGTGTGCAGACACTCAAAACCCTAATCTTGCTTATTCCCTTCCCCCGTGTCCATGCAGGGTTTCTGCTTCTAGGACAGATAGCTGTGATACCTGAACAGTTTGGATCTCAGCCAACAAGCACAGTCACAATCTCAGTGCCCAGAAAGAGAAGACGAAAGTGTGATGTATACTACATGTAACACAGATTGAAAAGATAGGGCTTCCACTGCCTAAGGCTGGGTGTTTTGCACAGTATGTGCACATTTTTATTTGTTCACTTGCTGGCAATTTTAATAGATTGATCTGGAAGCAGTATGCAGGGTGGATGGGATAACTAAAGAGACCTAAGGCTTCTTAGAGGTCTAGAAAAGAACGATATTTTCCATCTAAAAGAATTAACATAGATTTAGTTTGTATGATGGCGTACTTTTCAGAATAGGCAGAACGCTGTGAGAAAAAGTCATTATTTGTACACAAAGAAGATTAAGTTTCCAGTAGAGAGAGATTTTAGGCCAAGTAACAGTCTTGCTGCTGCCTAACAATGCAGACTAAACTATCAGCAGTGAGCAGTTTTAAGGCATCTATTTTGCTTTATGTTTCACAGCTGTCAGGCAGGCCCCACACTTGTTCTACTGTGTGGACCTTCCTCTCTGCTCTTACCCACCCAAGTTTGGTCATTGCCATAGTGGATGTGATGTGAGGCACATTTATTCTCTTAGTTTTTCGATGCGACTTTCTTCCCTTTAAGTTCATTCCGACTCTAAGCTTAAATTATTTCTGAAAGTGGAGAGTGGTTGAAAGCAACTTGTCCTCTCTTCCATAACTACAGCCAGTTAGGAAGGAAAATGTACCCTAGAATTTGTTTTGTCACTCCTGGCTATCTAACACAATAATCTCTGAATACAATAAATGTACCCAATGCAGACAATGTCGTTTTATTTCTCATTGGCTTGAAAGACTTTGCCTTTTTTTTATATTTTAACTCCTTAATCTGATGTCAATGACGATTTTGTCTCTACTGTGGTCCCTTAGAATGAACTTTATCTTACATTTTCTTGGGCATACAGAATTCATACTGTTTGGATGACTCCAGCTTAAATTCTGGAAAGACAACAGTGTCCCCCTACACTGAAGGAAGTTCTTCCTGTCAATACTGTGTCTTGGTATAGATACGGAGGATCACAAATATCCTGTATGTGTGTGTGTGTGCGTGCGCGCACACCAATACATGTATCAGGGTTCTGGAGGCTGGGGCACTCAGAATGGGGGAGCTAACTGCTTGCTGTTTTCTTCCATGGCAGAAAAAGAAAGTTCTCGTGTCTGTTCTCTTTTTTTTTAAGATTATTTATTTGAGAGGTACAGCTATAGACAGGGAGACAAAGAGGGAGGTCTTTCATATGCTGGTTCATTCCCCAAATAGCCACAATGGTGAGAGCTGTGCTGATATGAAACCAGGAGCTAGGAGCTTCCTCCAGGCCCCCCATGCAGATGCAGGGGCCAAAGCACCTGAGCCATCCTCTCCTGTTTTCCCAGGCCATAGCAGAGAGCTGGATTGGGAGAGGAGCAGCAGGACATGAACCTGTGCCTATATGGGATACAGTGCCACAGACAGAGGCTTAGCCTATTATGCCACAGCGCCCATCCTATTGCATCTGTTCTTTATATTGATAGCATTAATTCCATCCTGAGGTCCCCATTCTCATTGATTAATTGAACCCTTTTTGTATCCCAAAGGCCACATCTCCAAATTCCATCATGTTGAATATTGAGTCTTCAACATGTGAATTTTTCATGGACACATTGCGTTCATAGCAACACAGTCAGCCTCTCAGTTGAATTTTTTTTTTTTTTTTGACAGGCAGAGTTAGACAGTGAAGGAGAGAGACAGAGAGAAAGGTCTTCCTTCCATTGGTTCACCCCCAAATGGCTGTCGTGGCCGGCGCGCTGCGCCGATCTGAAACCAGGAGCCAGGTGCTTCCTCCTGGTCATCCCACGCGGGTGCAGGCCCCAAACACCTGGGCCATCATCCACTGCCTTCCCGGGCCACAGCAGAAAGCTGGACTGGAAGAGGAGCAACTGGGACAGAACCAATACCCCAAATGGGACTAGAACCCTGGGGTGCCAGCGCCGCAGGCAGAGGATTAAACTAGTGAGCCACGGCACTAGCCTCAGTTGAAAATTTGAGCTGGCACTGTGGCAGTTAAGTCAGCGATGCCAACATACCAAATCAGAGTGCCAGTTCAAATCTTTGCTCTTCTTCCTATCCAGGTTCCTGGGAAAGCAGCAGAAGATGGCCCAAGCACTTGGACCCCTGCCACACACGTGGGAGTTTTGAATGGAGTTCCAGGCTTCTGGCTTCTGCCTGGCCCAGTCCCAGCCACCGTGGCCCTTTGAGAAGTGTACCAACAATGTCTCCAACTCTCCTCTCTCTGCCATTCAGCCTTTCAAATAAATAAATGCATCTTGAAAAAAAAAAAAGGCTTGAGCCAGGGAATGTATGAATAGGAGTGATACTTCCTCATTCTTAATGAAAATATAAAACAAGGAAAATCCGGAACCCTTGAAAACTAACTTACACATGTCTCAAGATTGCTTTATGCATGTTGCTCTTTCTAAAATGCACTGGACTCACTGGAATACACTTCTTCTTCCAAAATGCTGCTTAATCCTAGATCTTCAAGCTGCTTGGCTGTGCTGTAGAATTCCTAATATTCAGCTGATCCTTGGTAACTAATAATTCCTCTGTTTCCCATACTTCAAAGAAGTAGCACCAGAGGTAAAAATTTTTTCAATACTGTTTCAAGATATTCATATTAAGCCAGTAAATCTTTGATAATTGTCTTTCACAATGATCTTGCTATACTTGTTTGAGTAGAAAAGAAGTCAAGAACATTTCACAATTGATTCAAGAATATAAAATAAATCAAGTAAAAAAGTAATTATGAAGAGAAATGCTAGTCCTGAAAATATATTATATTACAAAAAAGAGAATGGAGGGAATGATAGGGATTACTGAACACTAATTATGCCAAAATCAAATAAATATGCTCATCTTCTTCCCAAATAAATCAGAAAAAGAAGCACATACTTTAAAAAACAGGGAATGTTCTCATTTTCCATATATTATATACAGATATGATTACAGCAAAGATGGGACCATGTGTTGCAAGCCTCTTTATTCTTAAATCCATTCTTGACAGTCACCGTCTTTGTCTCAAGAAACTACACTCTCCAGGCTGCCATGCCCTCCTGGCTTCTGGTTGGCTTAGTCATTAGGAGGTGCTGGCAGAAACCTAGAGGGTAGGAGGAGCTGAACTCTTGATTCTCTTTCCCTTTAACTGCTCTTGGCACCTGCATCCCTTGCACATCTCTAGTTCCCCACAAGTTCATCCCTCTTGGTGTGGTCCCAGTCCCTACTGGTTAGACTCATTATAGGTCCAGGTTTCCTGGGTGGCCATCTCCTGAACTCAGCTAATACTAATTGTACCCCTTGACCATCTCTCCTTGGGGTTGGTGGTAGCTTTATGCTCAACTCTTTCTTGTTTCTTAGCTCTTTTATCAATTATGTTACTATTTCTTTGTAAAATTTAATTAATTTTTATTTTACTTGAAAGAGTGACAGAGACTTTTTCCATATGCTGTTTTACTCCCCCAAATACCCATAATGGCCTTGGCTGGGCCAGATTGGAGTCAGGATCCTAGAATTCCATCTGGGTCTGCCACATGGGTAGCAGGGACCCAAGTACCTGAGCCATCACTTGCTACTCTCCAGGGTGTGCATTATCAAGAAGCTGGATGGAAAGTAGAACCAGGATTCTGTGAAAAGGATAAAGTTCTCAGCTGTTTCCCTACAGAAATAGTGAACAACAAACCATGTAAAAATGGCACAACTTAGTCTTCTCTAATTGGGGATAGTGGCAGGATGTCTTCAGCTTCTCAGCTTTTAATGTGATTGTCAAAGTAAGCAAACTGCAATTATGTCTCAGTGGGCATGCTGTCATTATTAGCAGGAATAAATAAGGTTTTTTTCAAACTTATTTATTTTACTTGAAAGTCACAGTTACAGAAAGAAGGAGAGGCAGAGCGAGAGCGGGAGAGGGAGAGGGAGAGGGAGAGGAAAGAAAGAGGTCTTCCATCCATTGATTCACTCCCCAATTGGCCACAATGGCCAGAGTTGCACCAATCTGAAGCCAGGAGCCGGGAGCTTTTTCCGGGTCTCCCACAAGGGTGCAGGGGCCCAAGGAGTTGGGCCATCTTCTACTGTTTTCCCAAGCCACAGCAGAGAGCTGGATGGGAAGAGGAACAGCTGGGACTCGAACCGGCACCCATATAGGATGTTGGAGAAAATTTTCAAATTATTCCTCTTGAAGAAAGTTAACATCTTTTGTTTCCAGGACAGTAGGGTTATAAAGTATAAATAAGATGATTATACAAAGCAAAAATACCTTCTGTTGAATGATATTCCACTGGGCTCTGAGTCAACTTTTTCAATTAATAAATATTTACTGCATAGGTTTAATGTTCCAGATATATTTTTAAAGATATTTTACTTATTTGAAAATCAGAGTTATATAGAGAGATAGACACAGAGAGAGAGAAAGATGGTCTTCCATTCCCCAAAATGGCCACAACAACCAGTGCTGGGCCGGACTGAAGCCAGGAGTCAGGAGTTTCTTTCAGGTCTCCCATATGGATACAGGGACCCTAGAACACAGGCCATCCTCTGCATCCCAAGTGCATTAGCCAGGAGCTGGATCAGAGGTGGAGCAGCTGGGACTCGAACTGGCACTCATATGGGATGCTGGCACTGCAGGCTGGGGCTTTAACCCACTGTACCACAGTGCCAGCCCCAAATGTGCCAGATCTTGTTTTGAGTTCTGACAGTATTTGGGAAGTGCTATGCAAGGTGTCAGTCATTAGTGATCTTTAAATGCAAGAACTAGGAGCAGATATTTGACCTAGTAGTTAGATGTCTGAGTCCCGCATCTGGGTACCTTGGTTCAGTTTCTAGATTTAGTTACAAATTACAGCTTCTTGCTAACACAAACCTGGGAAGACATGGTGATAGCTCAAGTGACTGGGTTCCTGTAACCATGTGGGAGACTTGGATTGAGTTCTTTGCTACCACTTTCTGCCTGGTGCAGCCCTGGTAGCAAGTATTTGGGAATGAACTAGCAGATGGGAACTCTGCCTCTTTCTCTCTCTCTCTCTCTCTGCCTTTCTAATTAATTAATTAATTAAAAATACAAAGTCTTGTATAGTCAAAGGCACTCAAGGTATCTGTGGTTCAGCTGTGATTTTCTACCATCTTTTTCATTTGGGTCCCAGGATTTGTCCTACTCTCTCGTGCTTTGAAATGGGCATTTCATATCATGGTTATTATACTGTATTTGTCATTAATACTCTCTTAAAGTTAGAAGTGTTTGATGATTTCCCAATTCATAAACCTCCACAACATGGAATCTCATCTATGCTTTTCTGCTTTTCCTGATTTATTTCTTCAAGGTTTTGAAAAAGACATGTATCACCACCTTAAATCATACCTTTCTAATTTTATAGAGTGCTGGTCCTATTTATTTCCTAACTCTTGCTTAATAATGAACAGATACTTTCTACAGAACAGTACCTAAAAGCATTGGTAGGAGTTTAAAATCATCAGTGCATCCATTAGGAATTGGGGTCACAAAGATTATTGTCAGTCATTTTGTTTTTTCTAGTTCTGTCACAATAGATATTTTTCTGATTTTTTAAATATTTTTTTCATGATCAGTCCTCAAAATACAGCATTTTTGTTCTTTACCCCAATTGTGTATTTCCCTGTTCTAGTAAATTGCACTCACTTTATGTCCACTGACAATCTCTTGGGTAGTTATTGTGCTTTTAAAAGACAGCAAATCCTGTTTCTTCCTGTTGGCAATCTTATGGCTGCTAAATTCTCCTGAAGATATTTTTTTTTCTTGAGAGGAAACCTTTTTCTGAATGAAGTCTCTTTTGAAATAGCTGTCCAAATTTTAAATATTACAGCAAACAGGAGTGGATGAATTCCATTCTCAGCCCAGCCCCAGCGGATGTGGCATTTGGGGGAGTGCATCAATAGATGATGGCTCTCTAATCCCTCTCTCTCTCAAATAAATAAATAAAATTAAACTCCTTAGTTTTAATTAAAAAACTATAGCAAATAAATTAATATCACAAATGGCCTTATAATGACAATTTCATAATCAATATTAATTTGTCTGTCTATAGATAGATTGGTAGAAAGATTTAAGTGAATTTTGCTATAATTGACAATTGAAATCTAGTTTTACTCTGTAGTTTACTGTGTGGCCTAGCACACATTTTTGTTGTTCCCCAAAGAAAATAGTTTTACATTTTTTTCTTGAAGGATGGTCTTAAAAACTGTATAATAATAATGCAGAAACAGAATTATTTATTTTGTAACAAACCCAAACCTGTTACCTATCTTGCTTTGTGATTTTATTATGCAAATTAACTCAACTATCCCTTTCTTCAACACATTTTTTTTTTTAAGATTTATTTACTTAATTGAAAGGCAGAGTTACAAAAAGGCTGGTTCCCCAGATGGCTGCAGCAGCCAGAGCTGGGCTGATCCAAAGCCAGGAGCCGGGAGCTTCTCCTAGGTCTCTCATGTGGATGCAGGGTACCAGCGAGGACTCGACCCAGTATCCATATGGGATGCCAGCACTGCAGGCAGCAGCTTTACCTGCTATGCCACACTGTTGGCCACTCTTCAACACATCTTAAAAGAGGAAATCAGAGATAAAATAAGATTATGAACCAGGAGTCTGATAAACTACTATGAAGATCAATGGAAATTGTTCACCCTGTAATGACAACCATTTCATGTAAATGAATGCAGCCTGTCTTCTACTTCCTTACAGCTGGGCAGTAAAGAGCATTATCCATTGTTAAGTGTGTAATTTTGTTTCCTTAAGATCCTACAAAATGAAAGACATAATCTCAGAAGAGACAGACAGAATAAGGAAAATCTGAAGCTAATATCTACGATGTGGCTAAAACCCATCAATCATAAAGCCAGAAAATAATAGCTAACATTTAAGTTCTCAAATGTATCAGACTGTTATGTAACATGCACTAACACATTTAATGGCATAAAAAGCAAAGCCTGTTATGAGTAGATACTGTTATAATCTGCATTCAACAAATAAGGAAAATAAGTCAGGTAGATATAAAGAAACAGGTCTAGCATCACAAAGCTAATCATTATTTATCTTGATTCAAGTGCAGGTGGGCCTGCTTCTGAGTCATCTCCATAATTGTGATGCTAAATTTCTTTTTGGTTGTTAAGATTTATTTTATTTATTTGAAAGGCAGAGTGAAAGAGAGAGTGTGAAGAAGAGATTTTATGCACACTGATTCACTCCCTAAATGGCCGCAAATGCTAGGACTGGGCCAGGCCAAAGCTGCAAGCGTGAAACTTTGATTGTGCTACACTACCAGACACACTCAGATGCTTTTATAACAAATTTTACTGTTGTCCCAGGAACTATATACTGAGGACTGCACAGCAATGGCCAGCACACTGCGCCGATCCAAAGCCAGGATCCAGGGGCTTTCTCCTGGTCTCCCATGTGGGTGCAGGGCCCAAGCACCTGGGCCATCCTCCACTGCCCTCCCGGGCCACAACAGAGAGCTGGACTGGAAGAGGAACAACCGAGACAGAACCGGTGCCCCAACCAGGACTAGAACCGGGGATGCCTGCACCGCAGGTGGAGGATTAGCCTAGTGAGCCGCGGCGCCAGCCAGCGATCCTTCTAATCCTGACTTCATCAGATCCTTGATTGTTCAACAAGCGTGCTTAGCATGTTATAAGCCAGTAACAATACCAAGTGCTGGATGTTCACAAGTGATTGTGTCAGGACCCACTTACTGGAAGCTTCTATTTAATGAAGGAGGTAGGTAAATACATAATAGGAAGGAGATGTGATGAACCCCACCGGATGGGCTAAGTGCTGAAGGAGTTCAAGTGAAGGTACCCTTTTGAGGGAGGGCCAAGACCATAGAGTAGCTTATGCAAATACTCAGGTACTGAGAAGAAAGAGCATGGCTGGCTCCCTGGGGAACTGTGAAGTAAGGCGCTCAGAATGGCTCAAGCAGAGAAGTCAGAGTCAGGCTGTGGAGATAAGATGGAAACGAGGTAGGGATACACATTAAAGTGTATTCTCTCTAATTATCTATTGGACTTTTTTTTACATTGAAACTATGTCTAAATCAGCTTGCTTTCTTCTGTTAAAATGTGGTCCCATTTTAATAAATAGGAACTTAAACTACCAAATTGAACAGGGAAAAGCTACTTGAAGGGAACAGGTCTCCAAATTCTGTTTATTCTAGCAAGTATCCTCACAGTCTCTGTCTCTGTCACAGCCTCTTAGTGTAGGCTGCTACCTCAGTTCAGTTATTTTATTTCTCAGCATCTTTTAAGGCAATCCCCTCTATTTGGTATCCAATGCATTGTGTGTTTTATAAAAAGCAACCATACTGCCGGCACTGTGGCATAATGGGTAAGCCACTGCCTGCAGTGCCAGTATTTCATATGGGTACCTATTTGAGTCCCCACTGCTCCACTTCCTATCCAGCTCTCTGCTATGGCCTGGGAAAGCAGTAGAAGATGACCTAAGTCCTTGGGCCCCTGCACCCACATGGGAGACCAGGAAGAAGCGCCTAGCTCCTGGCTTCAGATTGGCACAGCCCTGCCATTAGGGTGAGTTGAGGAGTGAACCAGTAGATGGAAGACCTCTCTCTCTATCTCCCTGCCTCTCTCTGCCTCTCTCTCTCTCTCTCTCTCTCTCTACCTCTCTTCAGGAGAATTTAGTGGCTGTAAGTTTGCCAATGGGAAGAAACAGGATTTGTTGTCTTAAAAGCACAACTACTACGCAAGAGATTGTCAGTGGACATAAAGTGAGCGCAATTTACTAGAACAGGGAAATACACAATTGGGATAAAGAACAAAAATGCTGCATTTGGAGGACTGATCATGAAAAAAGTATAAAAACTATCAGAAAAAATCGATTGTGACAGAACTAGAAAAAACAAAATGACTGATGATAATCTCTGTGACCCCTATTCCTAATGGATGCACTGATGATTTCGAACTCCTACCAATGTTTTTAGGTACTCTTCTGTAGAAAGCATTTGTCCATTATTAAGCAAGAGTTAGGAAATAAATAGGACCAGGCCATCATTTTCTGCCTTCCCAGGTGTAGCAGCATGGTGTTCAGTTGGAAGCAGAGCACCTGGGATTCAAACAAACATTCTGATATGGAATGCCAAGATCACAAACTGCTGTTTAACTTACTGTGCCACAATACTAGCCCACATCATTTCTGAGTTTAATAGTAGGTAACCTTGGTTGCTTTTTGTTATAGATTTTCTTATAAGCTACCATCCTGAGAAAAAAATTTAAAAACTTTGAAAATGGTAAATTTTGGCCTTTACTCTAAATGAAATATTTCCTTCTGGTACAAGGGTAAAAATTTTATTATTTTAGATGACTATAGCATTTTATAGTCTGAAATCCATTTTTCACTTATTCAAGGTAGATTAAAATAAGTTCTGAAAAGCTATGGGTACATCATAAATCCAGAAATACAGATATTTAAAAGCTAATAACATTTACTGATTGAAAAGTTACTTCTCACTCCAATGCTTCTTTGTAGTTCTGAATCTCATCTTACCAAGAACTGTTTTTATTTTCTAAGCATTCACCATAAAAGGGTGACATAATTTTCTAGAAGTAATGATTTACTTTTATTTGTCACAGAAGTGTTATTGTAGTTTAAGCAAAGCATGATATTTTTAAAATGGTAGGTTAAGAAAAATAATGTATTTTTATTTGCATTTCCCTGTTGACTAGTGATCCTGAGCATGTTTTCATATCTATTGACTGTTTATATTTCATCCCTTAAAAAATGCCTGTTCATGTCCCTTGACCATTTCTTATTTGCATTGTTTGTTTTATTGTTGTTGAGTTTCTTGGGATCCTTATATATTCTGAACATTAATCCTTTATCAGATGCATGGTTTGAAAATATTTTCTCTCATTCTGTTAGCTGCTTTTTCACTTTATTGAATGTTTCTTTTGCTGTGCAGAAACTTCTTGGCTTTATGTAATTCCATTTGTCTATTTTTGTCTTTATTGTATATGCTTGTGGGGTCTTATCCAAAAAGTCTTTGCCAATGCCAATGTCTTGTAGTGTCTCCCTATGGTTTCCCTTAGTAATTTGATGGTTGCCGGTTTTAGGCTTAGATCCTTGATCCTTTATGCATTGATTTTTGTTTATGATGGTGTCATGTAGAGGTTGTGTTTCAAACTTTTGTATGCCATGATCCAATTTTCCCAACACCATTTGTTGTTTAGCCCATTTGCCAAAAATTAGGTTTTTTTATAGATGTGTGGATTAATTTCTGGGGTTTCCTTTCTGTTACATTAGTCCACATGTCTGTTTAGGTTCCATTACCAGGCTGTTTTGATTGTAACATCCTTGTAATATGTCTTGTAATCTGATATTGTGATACCTCCAGATTTGTTTTTATTGTTTAAGATTGCTTTAGCTATTTGGAGTCTCCTATGTTTACTTACAAATCTTATGATTGCACTTGTTAGATCTGAGAATAATATGCTTAGTATTTTGATTGGAATCACATTGAATATGTAAATTGCTTTGAGTAGTATGATCATTTTGATGATATTAACTCTTCTAATCCATGAACATGGAAGATTTTTACATCTTTTTGTATCTTCTTCTGTTTTTTTTCCTTTATGTTTTAACATTTGCATTGCAGAGATCTTTTATATCCTTGTTTAAATTTATCCCAACGTTTTTAAAATATTTGGTGGCTCTTCTGAATGGGACTGATCTTCCAAGTTCTTTCTCAGCCATGGCATTATTAGTATATACCAATGTTACTGCTTTTTTCTGTTATTTTTAAAAAACTTAATTCATTTTTAGCAGATTCAATGTGATTTGTAGATACAGTCCTTATTTTTTAAGATTATTTATTTAAAAGGCAGTATGAGAGAGAGAGCGCACGTGATATCTTCCATCTTCTGGTTCACTCCCCAAATGGCCACAGAGCCAGAGCTGAGGCAATCCAAAGCCAGGATCCAGAACAACTTCTGGGTCTCTCATGTGGGTGCAGGGGTCAAAGTACTTGGACTGTCCTCCACCTTTCCCAGGTTCATTATCAGGGAGCTGGATCAGAAGTGGAACAGCTGGGATTGAGTCAGCACCCAGATGGGATGCAGGTACTGCAGATGGTAGCTTTACCTGCTACATCACAGTGCAGTCCCCTATAGATACAATTCTGAGAAGATAATGGTATTCCCTTACCCCTCCCCTCCCTCTCTCTGCCTCAATCCCCAGTTGTTCTTCCCTCCTTTTTTAGTTTTTGAGATAGCATATTTTAAATTTATAATACAGTAAAAAGGATTAATATAAAGGAATAAAGTGTAACAGGTAAAAAGAAAAAATCTTAGTTTAGTGGGAATGTAGACAGCAGCTATAAACAATAATTGAATAAAAAATGATTTCATCCACATATATTAAATTTTAAAGTCATCACAGACATTAAAACTATAATACTATAACATTATTAAGCATTGGTTTGACAAAGGTATAAAACAAAGTCTTACAAAACTGTATTTACAGCAATACTGATAACACAGACATTTCCTTTTTCTTTGTTTTATTGTGTTTGTGTATGTGTGTGTGTTTAATTTTAGCTCCTTTGTATAAAAGAACATGTAATATTTGTCTTTCTGGGTCCAGTTTATTTCACTCAACATGATGATCTCCAGTTGTATCCATTTTG
Source organism: Oryctolagus cuniculus (assembly GCF_964237555.1). NCBI lineage: Eukaryota > Metazoa > Chordata > Mammalia > Lagomorpha > Leporidae > Oryctolagus > Oryctolagus cuniculus. The sequence continues at coordinate 93,634,345 of NC_091439.1, read as the reverse complement.
TTGCATATGGTAGAATTTCATTATTTTTTATAGCTGAATAATACTCCATTTTGTATATATAACACATTTTCTTTATCCAGTCATCTGATGATGGATACCTTGGTTGATTCCAAATTTTGGCTGTTGTATACAGTGCTGTTATGAATGTGGTGGTACAAGTATCTATTTGATACATTGTGTTCAAGTCTTTTAAGTGTATACCCAGCAGTGGGTTTGCTGGATCATATCAAAAGTCTATTTCTAGTTTTTTTAAGAAATCTCTTTTAAGAACTGTCTGTTGAAGAACTGTCTTTTAAGAACTGTCTATTTGGCCATTTCTCAACTGGATTGATTGTTTTTTTGTTATTTATCCTTTGTCAGATGAGTGATTTGTAAATACTTTATTCCCTTCTGTTGGATGTCTCTTTTCTCTATTGATGGTTTTCTTTGCTGTACAAAAGCTTCTGAGTTTGAGATAGTCCCAGTTGTTTTGTTTTTCCTTTGTTGCCTATGCTTTGGGGATCTTGTTTCCTACAGCATTGTCTTAGAGTATTTCCCCAAAATTTTCTTCCAGGAATTTCATAGTCTGAGGTCTTAAATTCAGGTCTTTAATCCATCTTGAGTTTGCGGCTGTGTATGGTGAGAGGCATAGGTCTATTTTCATTCTTGTACATATATATAAATCCAGTTTTGCCAGCACAATTTGTTGAAGAGATTATCCTTACTCCACTGTATGGTCTGAGCACTTTTGTCAAAAATCAGTTGGTTATATGTACGTGGATTAATTTCTGGCCTCTCTATTCTATCCCATTGACCTATATACCAGTTTTTATGACAGCACCATCCTGTTTTAATTACTTTAGCTTTGCAGTGTGCTTTGAAGTCAGGTATTGTGATGCCTCCATCTTATGTTTTCTTGTTGAGGACTACTTTGGCTATTCTGGGTCTTTTGTGATTCCATATGAATTTCAGGACCTCTTTTTCTAATTCTGTAAATAATGTCATTGTGTCCTAAATTTATACCCTGCAACTTTGCTGAATTTCCTTTTGAGTTTCAATAATCTCTTATTGAAGTTTTTTGGTTCCTCTCTATATACATGTCATCATCAAACAGGGATAATCTGACTTCTTCCTTTCTAATATGTATCTATTTGGTTTCTTTTTCTTGCTTAGTGTCTCTGGTTAATACTTCTAGAACTAGATTGAACAATAATGATGAGAGGTGAGGGTGGGTATCCTTATCTCATTCTTGATCTTAGTAGAAATGCTTCCAAGTATTCCCCATTCAATACAGTGCTGGCTGTGGGCTTGTTACATACTGCCTCAATTGAGGTATGTCCCTTCTATAGCTTATGTGCTTAAGATTTCCATTATGAAAGCACAGTTTATTTTATCAAATGCATTCTCTGCATTTATTAAGATAATCATATGATTTTTATCCTTCAATTTTAATGTGGTGTATCATATTTATTGATTTGCATATATCGAACCATCCCTGTTCCCTAAGAAAAATCCCACTTGGTCCAGGTGGTTAAACTTTTTGATGTGTCATTGGATTTGATTAGCTTGTATTTTGTTCAGGATCTTTACATCTATATTCATCAAAAAAATTACAAATACTTCTGAGGATGGTGAGAAAAAGTTACCCTAATGCACTGTTGGTGGATAGGTAAACTGGTACAACCATTATGGGAAATGGCATCAAGATTCCTCAGAAACCTAAAAATATATCTACTATATGACCCAGTCATTCCACTCCTGGGAATTTATCCAAAGGTAATGAAGTAAGCATATGAAAGAATTTTTTATATCCCCATGTTTATAGCAGTTCAATTCACAATAACTAAGATATTGAATCAACTCAGATGTCCACAACAGGTGACTGGGTAACAAAATTTGATATATACACACACACACACACATACACACATATATATATACACATACATAAATGATAGAATATTACTCAGCAATAAAAAAGAATGAAAGCCTATCTTTTACCACAAAATGGATGAAATTGGAGACTATTAATCTTAGTAAAATAAATCATACTCAAAAAGACAAAACCATATTTTTTCTGATTTATAGTAGCTAATATATAGAACACAAAAAATCCTTAATATATATTAGTGAAATTGGTGTCTTATGATTTGATTATTGTTCATAGCCATTGTCTATATGTGTATTGAATGGTGGTCTTTGTACTTTTGTTTATCTCTTTATTTAGTGGAACATTAAGCTTATGATTATAAAGCATATTAAAATGTTTTTGCAAAAGTTAAAAAAAGAAATAAAGGAGGAAAGAAGGAGGGAGGGAAGTATTACTGTATTCTTAGAATTGTATCTATGAACTACATGTAATCTGGTAACTTTATATTAATAAAAACATTACAGAAAAGAAATACATAGCAACAGATTGTCCACATCAATTTGAAAGGAAACAAAATGATATCATTTATGTTCTAACTTGAGAGGGTGATAATTAACTGAAGAAGCCAACCACACCACAGACATCTCCATCAGCTCAGCTTACACAATCCTGACTCCAAACAGTTCAAGTAGAGTAAAATTTCTGCTTGATGAATGCCCAAGCAGTTGTGTTCAGATCATCTGCAAACAGCAACAGTTTCAGTAGGGATTTTAAACAAGCGGGATCAAATCCCTAAGGAATGAAACATTAAAACATTTGAAGCATTTACCAGTATGATCCTGAAGACAAAGTAAAATCATGGTACTGACTGGGGCCGGTGCTGTGGTATGGCGGGTAAAGCCACCGTCTGCAGGGCCAGCTTTCCACATGGGCACCTCTTCACGTCCACTACTCCAGGACAGCTTCACCAGAGCCTTTCTCCTGCAGAACGATGCCCCTGCTCATTCTTTCATCACACAGGGAACTTTTGAACGGGTTCCGATGGCAAATCACTGGGCATCCATTTTCTAGTCATGATTTGTCCCCTTCTTTCCTATGTTTTTTTCCTAATCTTAAAAGAACATCTTTAAAGGACACCCATTTATTTTCAGTGGGTAAACTTCCCTCAGCTCTTTAGGGATGAGGTAAATAACATTTATTATTGTAGAAAAAATTGCTTAAAACTTGATGGAGATTATGTTGGGAAATAAAGTTTGTGTTTTCACATAATAGTACTAACTAGAACAAAAAAAATACTAAAAGGGATAAAGTATTAAATTGTACATCAACAGTCAGGACAAGGGCTGATCAAGTCACTGTTTCTCATAGTGTCCCTTTCACTTCAACAGGTTTCATTTTTGGTGCTCGGTTAGTTGTCACCCATCAGGAAGAACATTCTGGGACTGGCTTAATTCACTCAGCATGATGTTTTCCAGATTCCTCCATTTTGTTGCAAATGACCGCATTTCATTGTTTTTGACTGCTGTGTAGTATTCTATAGAGTACATGTCCCATAATTTGTTTATCCAGTCTACTGTTGATGGACATTTGGGTTGATTCCAGGTCTTAGCTATTGTGAATTGAGCTGCAATAAACATTAATTGCAGCCAGCTTGTTTGTTTGCCTGTTTAATATCCTATGAGTAAATTCCAAGGAGTGGGATGGCTGGGTTGTATGGTAGGATGATATTCAGGTTTCTGAGGAATCTCCAGACTGACTTCCATAGTGGCTTGACCAGTTTGCATTCCCACCAACAGTGGGTTAGTGTCCCTTTTTCCCCACATCCTCTCCAGCAATCTGTTGTTGGTAGATTTCTGAATGTGAGCCATTCTAACTGGGGTGAGGTGAAACCTCATTGTGGTTTTGATTTGCATTTCCCTGATTGCTAGTGACCTTGAACATTTGTTCATGTGTCTGTTGGCCATTTGGATTTCCTCTTTGAAAAATGTCTGTTGAGGTCCTTGTCCCATCTCTTAAGTGGGTTGTTTGTTTTGATGTTGTGGAGTTTCTTGATCTCTTTGTAGATTCTGGTTACTAATCCTTTATCTGCTGCATAGTTTGCAAATATTTTTTTTCCCATTCTGTTGGTTGCTTCTTCACTTTCCTGACTATTTCTTTTGCAGTACAGAAACTTCTCAATTTGATGCAATTCCAAATGTTAATTTTGGCTTTGACTGCCTGTGCCTCCAGGGTCTTTTCCAAGAAGTCATTGCCGGTACCTATATCTTGCAGGGTTTCTCCAATGTTCTCTAATAATGTGATGGTTTCGGGTTGTAGATTTAAGTCTTTAATCCATGTTGAGTGGATTTCTGTGTAAGGTGTAAGGTAAAGGTCTTGCTTCATGCTTCTGCACATGGAAATCCAGTTTTCCCAGCACCATTTATTGTATAGATTGTCCTTGCTCCAGGAATTTGTTTTGGATCCTTGATCAAATATAAGTTGGCTGTAGATGTTTGGATTGATTTCTGGTGTTTCAATTCTGTTCCATTGGTCTATCCATCTGTTTCTGTACCAGTTCCATGCTGTTTTGATAACAACTGCCCTGTAGTATGTCCTGAAATCTGCCTCTGGCTTTGTTTTTGTTGTACAAGATTGCTTTAGCTATTCGAGGTCTCCTGTTTCTCCATATGAATTTCAGCATCGTTTTTTCTAGATCTGAGAAGAATGTCTTTGGTATTTTGATTGGTATCAGTTGAATCTGTAAATTGCTTTTGGGAGAACGGACATTTTGATGATCTTTATTCTTCCAATCTATGAGCATGGAAGATTTTTCCATTTTTTTGGTATCCTCTTCTATTTCTTTCTTTAAGATTTTGTAATTCTCATCATAGAGATCTTTAACGTCCTTGGTTAAGTTTATTCCAAGGTATTTGATTGTTTTTGTAGCTATTGTGAATGGGATTGATCTTAGAAGTTCTTTCTCGCCAGCGCTGTGGTTCACTAGGCTAATCCTCCGCCTTGCGGCGCCGGCACACTGGGTTCTAGTCCCAGTCGGGGTGCCGGATTCTGTCCCGGTTGCCCCTCTTCCAGGCCAGCTCTCTGCTGTGGCCAGGGAGTGCAGTGGAGGATGGCCCAAGTGCTTGGGCCTGCACCCCATGGGAGACCAGGATAAATACCTGGCTCCTCCCATTGTATCAGCGCGGTGCGCTGGCTGCAGCGCACTGGCTGCGGGGGCCATTGGAGGTTGAACCAACGGCAAAGGAAGACCTTTCTCTCTGTCTCTCTCTCACTGTCCACTCTGCCTGTCAAAATAAATAAATAAATAAATAAAAAGAATAAAAAAAAAGAAGTTCTTTCTCAGCTGTGGCATTGCCTGTGTATACAAAGGCTGTCGATTTTTGTGCATTGATTTTCTATCCTGCTACTTTGCCAGACTCTTCTATGAGTTCCAATAGTCTCTTAGTAGAGTTCTTTGGATCTCCTAAATAAAGAATCATAGCATCTTCAAAGAGGGATAGTTTGAGTTCTTCCTTTTTATATTAGTGACAATTTATTTTGTTCTATTAGAACTGTCTACTAAGTAGGGGATATCTCACCCAACACAACAGATAATCAAGAAGTCTCGTGAATTATTTTTTTATTTAGTCACATATTTTTGAAATATTTAGCAAACCATTCATCACACTAAGGTGACACATAAACTAAGGCTAAATGTATTTTGTTTCGAAATAACCTGGTTAACTCTTTCCAAAAAACAAAAAAGAAAATTGTTTAGAAGAAATTTATCCCAGGTACTTGGACATAGTCTCACGTATTAGTTCCTTTACCTTGGTTAGCTCCCATATCATTCACCAAAGACCCTAGTGTTCTGTGTAAATGAATTCCAGTTTTCCTGATGTAGAGTTGGGAAGACATAATAGATGCCCTTAAAGGTGTAGGTCTCAAACAGATCTGAGGTCCAGCACAGTTCCTGTCACTTACTAGCACTGCAACTCTGAGCAGTTACAACTTCTCTAAGATTTTGATCATCAGAGTGTGTTCTGTAGATCTGCAGCATTGTTATCAATGCAGATTCCCAGGTCCACCCCAGAACCACTCTGTCAAAATTTGCATTTAAAAAAGGTTCTGCAGGAGCTGATGTTGTGGTGCAGCAGGTCAAAGTTCCTCTTGTGACACTGGAATTTCATATTGGAGTGGCAGTTTGGATTCCAGCTTCTCTGTTTCCCATCTAGCAATCCTGGGAAGGCAGTAATGAAGGCTCTCAAGCTGGGGTTCCAGCCAGTCAAGTGGGTGACCTCAACAGAGCTCCAGACTCTTGGCTTCATGTGGTTATTTGGGGAGTGGGTGAATCAGCAGGTGAATACCCTGTCACCATGTCTCTGTCTCTTTGCTTTTCAAATGAATAAATTTTTAAAAGATAATTTAAAAACTTCTCCATTAAAATTTGAAAATCATTGGTATAAGCCAGTTTTTCACATTCACAATAGGTTGAAATAGGATTTAAAAAGAATCTCAAGGCTCTTGTCAAATGAGATGAGATAATGATTACAAAGGGCTTAACATAGTACATGAAATATTGTAAGCATAAAGTTAGTATATTAACAATTTACAAGAACACCATTTGCAGATTTCCCATTTTAAGGGATGTTATTTCCATCTTAAAGAAAATTGAGTTTAAGGATGTTTTATAACTTCTTATGACCATATATTAGTAAATTAAAGCAACCGGGACTTAAATCTCCCTAGCAAACTGACACATTTATATATTATACTCTGATGTGCAACACAAACGCAGTTTCCTCATTTTCTGTAGCTGATATGATATTCTTTACAGTGGAAGGACGTGGAGAGATGAAACTTTTTTTTTTTTTTTGACAGAGTGGGTAGTGAGAGAGAGAGAGACAGAGAGAAAGGTCTTCCTTTTGCCGTTGGTTCAACCTCCAATGGTCGCCACAGCTGGCGCGCTGCGGCTGGCGCACCGCGCTGATCTGAAGACAGGAGCCAGGTGCTTCTCCTGGTCTCCCATGGGGTGCAGGGCCCAAGCGCTTGGGACATCCTCCACTGCACTCCCGGGCCACAGCAGAGAGCTGGCCTGGAAGAGGGGCAACTGGGAAAGAATCTGGCGCCCCGACCGGGGCTAGAACCCAGTGTGCTGGCGCCGCTAGGTGGAGGATTAGCCTATTGAGCCACGGCGCCGGCTGAGAGATGAAACTTTGACAATTATGTGTTCATGAAATCATAATCTATTTTCCTTGGGATAAATCAAAATGCTATGTTGAGTATATTCTCTCATGTGCTTCCTGCTGAGATAATGCCCTATCATTTGTAGTGAAAGAGGGCCTCTCTGCTGGACAATGATGGTTACTCCTCATCCCTTGAGCTAAAGTCAATCTCATTCGGCCTTTTAGAAAAATGTGCTTTCTCCCAGGGCTGGGCTCCGACTCTCTGCACGATTCCTGGGCACAGTGGCTTTCTTTCCTGACCAGACACCTAGGCTGTATCCTGACTTCTGTATTGTGTCAGTCGAGAAAAGGGAGTTTCTTTGGTTTTATCACATTCCACAGACAGCTTGTGAGGAATGAGGACCAAGACTTGAGACCCATCTGGCCACCTCACTTCATGGAGGCAGCTCTATCCCTGCAGTGTCACGTTGGCTCTGTTGCTGAGTTCCAGCCATGGGGTGTTTGTTAGGTTCATGACAAGCAACTGCACAGGTTCCTCTCACCACTTTGAAAGCAGATGCATTCCATGTGTTCTAAGACATAGTACAGTGACCCTGGACCCAAAGGGTCTTTAAACATTCTCTCTGCTTTCCTATACAGCCTGTTTATGCCAAGCTAGGTAAGGAACTGTATGTATGCAATCTTCAGAGGCCCCAAGATCCATAATTTCAGGCTGGTGCTGAAGCTCAGTTGGTTAAGCCACTGCCTGTTATGCCAGCATCTCATAGCAGAGTGCCTGTTTGAATCACAGCTACTCAGCTTCCAGTTCAGCTCCCTGCAGATGCACCTGGGAAAGCAGCAAAATATGGACCAAGTGCTTTGATCCCTGATACCCATATGAAAGATCTGGATGGCGTTCCAGGCTCCTGGCTTCAGCCTGGTCCAGCCCAGCTCATTGTGGCCATTTGGCATTTGGGGAATACATAGTAGATAGAAGATTCATTCTCTTGCGCGCGCGCTCGTCCTCGCCCTCGCCCTCGCCCTCGCCCTCTCTTTCTCTCTCTTTCCCCCTCACACATTCACTTTCTTTGTCACTCTGACTTTCAAATAAACAAAATAAATCTTAAAAAGAAATTTTTGTTCATGACCACATAAATTTCATTGAGCTACCATATCAAATTTCTCCTGCTTTTTTCACCATTTGGTTAAAGTTAAGAAATAACTTTCTGCTTGTAGCATTTTTCAGTAGCTTCTAATGCACATATTTTATAAAATGAGTTTATTGAATCATATTTTAAGAAAATATTATTAGCTTTTAAGATACACTGTTTTCAAATAATGCTTCTTTTTAAAAAGATTTATTTAGTTACCTGAAAGAGTTACACAGAGAGAAGGAGAGAGAGAGAGAGAGAGAAATGTTCCATCTACTGGTTTACTCCCCAGATGGCCTGCAATGCCTGGCATGGTGCCAGTCTGAGGCCAGGAGCCAGGAGCTTCTTCCTGGTCTCTCATGCAGGTGCAGGGGCCCAAGGTCTTGGGCCATCTTCTACTGCTTTCCCAGACCATAGCAGAGAGCTGGATCGGAAGTGGAGCAGCCAGGACAAGAACCAGTGCCCATATGGGATGCTGGCACTTCTGGTGGTGGCTTTACCCACTATGCCACAGTGCCGGCCCCCAAATAATGCTTTTAAGAGATATTCTACAACTTTTAAAATTGTCCAAATAGTCCATATTACTGCTAATTTAAATGAGTTAGTTGTACTTAAGTGTTATTTCAAAATTTTTTGTTATTAGCAGTGTCTCTTTATTATTTGTAACTCTCCTAATTGTATATATTTCTATATGCCATCAGGTTTTTATTAACATAAATATTAAATCTTTGTCATCTTTGAAACAAATAATTTTATTAATCTATTTTTTTGCCTTTCAAAAAAACATAATAAATCACAGAGTTAAAAATGAAGATATTTGGCTAGAAATGACCACAATTAAAGTTATGGTCTCTTCCACCCTGCCTCCTTCTATTCCTGCTCACCCCCACCCCCATCTTCAATAGTCACTTGGTTCATTTCTGTTTCTTGGGATCTAGATTCACTTGTTCCTCATGTTGTGTTTTCTTGAATCTGTCTTCCCAAGGTTCCCATACAGTCTGCAAGATTCTGCTCCTTACCTCTACATAATATCCTTGTATTCCATAAGGCCATGTTTCCCAAACTGGGGTACAAGGTAGGATACTATTAATGGAATACAAAATAACTTAAATACTACATAGACTAGCATTTTAGAAACTAGTGACATACTCTAATGTCTACTTCATATTTATATCAAGCTACTTGTTTGAGCAGCATTTATATGTATAATTATATGTACATAAATATATAATTATGCATGTCATCTTTACATATTGAAAGAATTTTGTTTGATTTTTCTCGTGTGGTAAAGCACAGAAGTGGACAATCAAAACTGAACCAGGAGCACTCTAGAGCTGCTAAGGACACACATTCCCTTTGTCTTGCTTCTCTGCCATCCTTGGCACAAGGCTTTCACCTCAGGGTTCAACATGGTGTCTCAGATGGATGGCAATGTATTCGAGAGTTAGGGAACCATGTGTCAAGGAGGAGTCTGTGATTTTAAATGTAGCCATGCTGAGTTTGAGCTGATGTTCAGATCAGCAGAGGCAGTGTCAGGCTAGAGTGTGGCACCGAGAGGGTAGGGCTACACTGGAGAGGTCCATGTGGAGATCTCCTGCATAGATGTGGTCATGGAAACCATTGGTGTAGGTGAGAAGGCTTAGAAAGTCCAGATTAAAGGAAACTGAGCCTCCAAACAAAAAACCCACCTGGATTAATGGGTATATAGGAAACAATTAACCTATGGAGGTAAAAAAAAAAATTGAGCAGCTAGAGATGCAGAGTAAATGAAAACCAATGGTATGAAAAGTAGTAAATTATTGTGAAATAGATGCCAAGAGAAGAAATCCTTTGAGAAGGAAACCAAACTGCTTCAATCCAAGTAAGATACAGGCTGAAACAAATCCATTGTCCTGGCAATGGGTGACCTTGGGGACATTGTTGGATGAAAGTGCCAGTTCTTGACTGCAGTGAGTTGGGGAGTGGGGAGCTGATGTAGACAGCAGAACAGGACTTTGGTGAATGGCGTGGCTGCTCCTGGGAAGGAATATTAGCAGGATGTCACTCTTTCAGGCTTCAGGGAAACAGTCAGGTCTTTGGGTTTTGTTTTGTGTACAAATGAACACAGTGGAAAGCCAGTGAGATTAACTCATTTACAGTGGTAGGTGAAATACACAAGAGGGTGGATGTGGGAAAGGGTGGGAGCCAGGCTACCAGCAGTAGAGACAGACTTTAGGAGGAAGACAAGCCCTTCTACTGCAGGCAGGTGAAGTAAGGTGCATTGAATGAAAGGGAGTTGAGGGAGTTGAAGCGTGCAGTGAGGGAGAGGTACATGGCAGGTCCTTCCTGGGTTTGTTTGCATGATTTTTCAGGCCTGTGAACATTTTCTATTGTCTCCAGTGAGAGGCAGAGGAGGGAATCAGAACAGTAGTTTTGGCAGACGACTGTTTTCTAAGACACAGAACCTGACTCATGGTTTAAATGAGTATTATATGACAGGTTTTATATATTTTTAAAAATTTATAATAAATTCTTGCACTCTAGACATTACCTCACTGTCTCAGCAAAAGTATTGCTATTTTTCTCATTCATTTTGATGATTTTTACTTTTCCCTGTGGAAGAAGGGATAATATGGTGCAATGGCCATATTTTTTTCCCTACTGTGATTCAAGCCTCTCAGGATTGAAAACATAATATCTTTCTCTTAATTTTATTTTACTCACCCACCTGATTCTTTTAAGTATTGCCTCCTGTCAGTTTATCTACATAATGTCTTTCTGTCCCTCTATGAATTTCTGTGCCCTGAATTTTTTTTAAGCTTTCTTACTCTCAAGGTTTACAGGGTAGATTTAGACACTTATTAAAAATAAGAGTTACAGAGAGGAAGATACAGAGAAAGAAATATCTTCCATCTACTGGTTCATTCCGAAGATGGCTGCAACAGCCTGGGCTGGGCAAGGCTGAAGCCAGGAGCTTCTTCTGTTACCCATGTGGGCAATAGGGGCCCAAGAACTTGTGCCATCTCCTACTGCTTTTCCCAGGCCATTGGCAGGGAGCTAGATCAGAAGTGGAGCAGCCAGGACATGAACTGGTGCCCTTCTGGGATGATGGCATTGCAGGTGGTGGCTTTATGCACTATGCCACAACGCTGATCCCAAGTGTTCTTTCAAACATTAGAAACGTGGCCCCAGTGTGGCTATGTTGAATTTTGTCACGTCTTAGCGAAGCTATTCATCTTTGGCATAATCCAGGTTCACAAACACACATACACACATGCAGAGGCTTGTCCAAATCTGCACCTTTAATCCACTACCAAGGACTCCTATTTCACAGGGTCTCCCTCATGAGCACCTTTTTCCTGTATCTTACCTGGACCAGTGACTTGCTGGAGAAATGCCATAACCGGAGGAATGAATTTGTCTTGTGGCACCTGCTGTCTTTGAAATGCGGCCTCTGTGATCTTAGATAAGTCCCTGGAACTCTGTACAAGCCTGTGCTTCCATCAGCAGGCTCCCACTGGATGACATATACAGAGGAAGGCGCCTCACTGGTTACCTACACTGTCCCCTATCTCTGCCACTCTCTGAAAGTGCCTTTAGTGGCCCCCACTCTCAGCAATTTGTATCAGTCCAAAGTTGGCGCATTACATTTTTTAGGTTAGTATAATGATGCTTTATTTTAAAAGTAAATCATTAACATGCCCAGGAGATCCACCAGTAACAGCAGATGTTACCTGAGAAAATGGGTGAGGGTGGGCCAGCGCTGTGGCTCAGTAGGCTAATCCTCCACCTGTGGTGCCAGCACACCGAGTTCTAGTCCTGGTCGGGGTGCCAGATTCTGTCCTGGTTGCCCTTCTTCCAGTCTAGCTCTCTGCTGTGGCCTGGGAGTGCAGTAGAGGATGGCCCAAGTGCTTGGGCCCTGCGCCTGCATGGGAGACCAGCAGGAAGCATCTGGCTCCTGGCTTTGGATTGGCACGCACGGTGCGCCGGCCACAGCGGCCACTGACCACTGGAGGGTGAACCAATGGTAAAGGAAGACCTTTCTCTCTGTTTCTCTCTCACTGTCCACTCTGCCTGTCCAAAAAAAAAGAAAAAAAATATGGGTGAGGGTGATCTTTTTTTAAAAAACAGACATGGTATCAAATGATTTAATTTAGCTTATTTTATTAAACATTTACAATTCTAGTTTCTTTTTTCAGCCAAAACAGAAGAATGCAAGCAAACTGTGTTTAGGTCGAACTGAATAGCACATAACATGCTCACTGAAAAATGGCCCCAGGTTTCTGCTTTTGGGTAAATTACAACAGTACCCAAGCTAGGCCAAAACATGATTTAGGGCAAATATTCTTCCTTCCCATCTTCCTGTTTTAGAATTAAAGAAGACCTAAGTAAGTTGAGAGATACGCTGTTCACAAATTGGAAAACTCTACTTTTAAGATTAAATCAGATGGCCCAGGAGTGCAGTGGAGGATGGCCCAAGTGCTTGGGCCCTGCACCCCATGGGAGACCAGGAGAAGCACCTGGCTCCTGCCTTCGGATCAGCTCGATGTGCTGGCCGCAGCGCGCTGGCTGCGGCGGCCATTGGAGGGTGAACCAACGGCAAAAGGAAGACCTTTCTCTCTGTCTCTCTCTCTCACTGTCCACTCTGCCTGTCAAAAAAAAAAAAAAAAAAAAAAAAAAAAAGATTAAATCAGACCTTTCCAACTGATCCATACCCCTAAAGCAAGCCCAATCCACTCATCTAGATGCGTTACATTTAAATGATTTGCTGGCAAATTCCAGCTGGGCAGATTTGGAGGCTTTGGGACCAAAGTGTGTCTCCCATCAGCTATCTCTTTCCTGGGACTAATTCTGATGTGAATTCACATTTTCAGAATCCCAGAGGCGTTTCATGCATGAGGAGCTACTGTCTTGCCAGGACTCTCAGGGCAGAATTTGCTTCGAGAGGGGAGTGGATTGTGCCAGCAGGAAGTCTCCCAGAAGCCTCTCATCCCCAAGAACAACTTCCAAAGGATTTCATAGGTGTTCAGTGCCAGTCCAGGCCAATTGGCCTATAAGAGACTCATTTGGTGCTCAGAATCCCTACTTAAGCCTGTCTCTATTTACGAATCAGAGCTCTGCCTCCATCAACCTGAGACAGTCACCGTGGGGCTTCCTTTCCCCTGCTGCGCACAGATTCCGAATTCCACAGCCAAGTATGGGCACGCCCCTCAGCGGCAGGTGCATTGATCCTTCGGAAACTCGGGACTTCCTGGTGCCTTGCGGGCAGCGATCATTCATTTGATTCCTGCAAGGCGTCAGGGAACTGGGAGCCTGCAGCCAGGAGCCGGGAGCCGGGAGCCGGGAGCCGGGAGCGAGCTGCGATCCGGAGCCCAGCAGGGGCGGAACCTGTTGCAGGTTCACACGTGGTCGGGCTCTACCTGCTCTTCGCCGGCAGCCAGGAGCAGGTAGGGGAGTGGAGGGCTGGCGGGGGTGGGGGACTCTGGCGTGGGTGCGGGATGAAGGTACCTACTCGTCATGGAGAGCTGGCTTTGCATTTTGTGACTTTACTCTTTGGACTTTTCCCAGATCCCTTCCTGCTTCCACTGACTCCCTCCGTGGAGTCGGAGCGAGGGTGCCAGTTTGTTCCTGCCAGTGGGGGGTGCCCGGCCCCGCCTCTCTATACTGTGCGGGAAAAGGATGCGGGACAAGGGGAATGGCGCTTGTTACTGCTCAGTGTCCCCCCAGCTCCTCTCCAGGGCCGAGCTGCACTGGCTTTGTTGGAGTTGCAGGATGCTAGGAGCATTTTCTCTCCCCACTTCCGCGGTAGCTCTGGGGGGCGGGGGTCTGGGCACACCTGACGCTTCCTCTTGCACGGTCCCTGTTGGCAGAAAGGCTAAACTGCAAGCCCGTGCCTGGGTCTGAGCTCATGGAGTGGTTTTCGGTCTCTGGGGGCGTGGTCGGTCCAGCCTCTCTTCCTCCAAACCACTGGGCTTTTTCCAGCAGTGCAGCCCCCTCCAAGGTTGGAGTCTGGGGTCTTAGGCAGAGGAGATGATTTCCAAGCGCTCATTTCAGTTCAAGACAGAAACAGGACATAGCTGCTCAAGATAAACTAAGAAACAAAACATGTATCTGTTTCTCCTTCTCATTTCCCCTTAGCTAGATTGTAGATTTCTCAAAGATTCATTTATTTTAAAGTATCGTAAATACAATATGAGCTAGGGGACCACACGGGCTTTCCTTTTTGATCTAAGTATTCAAAGTTATTTTAGCTATGGATCTAAATGTCCCTTTCCTTTATACATCCAAGTCACTTTCACTGGATGACAACCAAGGAGGGGATGGATAGGCAAATCAATAGTTTTCAAACTGTGAGGGGCATGTTTCTATTTTCAACTGGAATCCTAATTAAACCAGAACAGTGTGTGTAAACTTATCTTAATAATGACACCTTAAGGTGCAGTTGAATCACAAAATTTCTACAAAATGTTCTAGGATGGTACCATTATCATCAACAGAAAGTTGAGTGCAATTGTATGCAGACTTTAATCAGTCTTTCATCTGAAAAGGTTGCTTAATAAATCAGTGACTTCTCTATTGCACTGGCTTTAAAGGCATCGCAAATCAGTGTGGAAGAATGGATATTGTAATAATCTGAAATGTGCTTGTGTTATGGCTTGTTGCTAGCATATGTCTTACTCGCATATCGTTATTGTATGTTTTGTCAATATATGCTTTCCTAAAATCCGTATAATTAGATAAGTTTTTTCTACCAGCTGTTTTTTTCTTTCTTTTTTATGTTTATATGCAGCTTCAGGAGTGGGTAAAACTCAAGCTTATGTTTTCTTTATCTATTTTATCAGACAGTTTATTCTTAATGCATTTAGTGAGTACCTTACAATGTATATAATATATTAGAAATCCACTGCTTTATTGTGATTCTTGTATCTCATAATTCCTATTAACCACAGGCTCACCAATATTCTTTTTTACAAATTTTAAAGGCTCTGGAATGTGTGAGTGTTTAGTTAGTATCACTCTGATGATGATTTACACCTAGAAAATTTATTAATTTATTTTACTTATTATTGTTCTTGTCCTTTGTGCGTATGATTTTTAATTTAGAATTTCCTGCACATAATGATAAATATAATCCTTTTTGCTCTGTTTAATTAAAATGGACATCTGGATGCAGTATGGAATTCAGAACAGGGGGAGCTTCATTCCTCAAAGCGTCTTGCACTTAAGCATGCTCACCTTGTAAAATACCACCCTCCACTCATTAAGAGGAGACAGTGAATCTAGATGAGCATTTGAAATTGTCATGAATCTTCAAAAAATTAGACATAATTTCACATTCTTACAGAAGATCACTATGGTATTTTAATAATCTTACCTTATACTTATTATTAACCTAATGTTAATAGCTGATGTTTCTTTCCTAATTACTTTGGTTTTCAGTTCTATCACTGTCGGATAAACTGGCTCTTAAATGGATTTTCTGATTACCTTGAAACTGCACATTAAGGGTCCAAAGAGTCCCTCATGTGATTAAACCAAACGGCAGATGGAAATAAACTGTCTATGCAATGAGCTCCAGCCATCATCTCAGCACACAGCTGTGCAGAATGGGTCTCGGGTTGTCCCTGCGCCTTTGGGGAACACAGACCTCTTATAGCAGGGGAATCAGGTTCTCTTCCCTATCAGGCTTTTGCCTCGCATGAATCACTTAACTTCTCTGAGTCCAGGTTTCCTCCAATGTAAAAGGAGGAGTTAGAATGTGATTTTTTTTTTTTTTTGACAGCAGAGTTAGACAGTGAGAGCGAGACAGACAGAGAGAAAGGTCTTCCTTCTGTTGGTTCACCCCCCAAATGGCCGCTACGGCCACACTGTGCAGATCCGAAGCCAGGAGCCAGGTACTTCCTCCTGGTCTCCCATGCGGGTACAGGGGCCCAAGCACTTGGGCCATCCTCTACTGCCTTCCCGGGCCACAGCAGAGAGCTGGACTGGAAGAGGAGCAACCAGGACAGAATCCGGCGCCCCAACCAGGACTAGAACCTGGGGTGTCAGCACCGCAGGCAGAGGATTAGCCAAGTAAGCCACAGCGCCAGCCCTAAAATGTGATTTCTAAAGTCCCTTCACCCCTCCAGCTTTCCCTGTTTCTATATAGAAAGGCAGAGAACCTAAAATAAGCATCTCAGATACCCTTGCTTTGCTACATGAGGTCTGCAATCCTGTAGGCAAGGCTCTGGGATTCTGTGGCATCAGTGTCTCCTCTGTATAAGAAGGAATATTAGTATGATCTATAGGACTGCTGGATGCAGTGCTACAGGGTTGGGACATGGGACACATGCTGTCACATTTGTTAAGACAACAGTATCTGGCAAATCTAAAGAGATTTCTGACTGTGGCAGGGAAGGAGATGGGCATCATGCAAAGAAGTCTGTCTTGCACCTGCCGGTGGCCAGACACCAGTGTAGCTCCTAGAGTGGGCAATAATGAGATCAGGAGAACAGGGGCTGGTGGGGTGGGAGGTCAGAGCCTTAGCATATTTTGAATGCCTCTTTTGGTATCCCCCTTAAAGACCCCCAGACTGCCTCCCTACCCTCAGCATGTCAAAATGAGTCAGGTTGGCACAAAAAAGTAAATTAATCTCAGTACCATACAAGACTGAGAAGATGCATCCTTACCTAGTTCCTGTGCCAAACTAAGTTCATCTGCACTTATAGATGATGATCTCAGAATGGCCACCAGAGAAACAGTACCACCAAATGATAATATTCTAGTCATTGGAAGAAGATAAAAGAGAGAAAGATGGAGGGATGGAGGGATGGAGGGATGGAGGGATGGAGGGATGGAGGGATGGAGGGATGGAGGGATGGAGGGATGGAGGGATGGAGGGAAGGAAGGAAGGAAGGAAGGAAGGAAGGAAGGAAGGAAGGAAGGAAGGAAGGAAGGAAGGAAGGAAATGAACGAACAGTGAGGGAAGGAGGGAGGAAGAAAGGAGGAAAGGAAAAAAGAAAAGATAAAAGAAAGAAAATACAAGAAGGAATGTTTTTCCCTGAGACCTCATAAAATTGATTCTCCCTTGCCTTTGTTGCCACTGAAAATATAATGTTTCCACATCTTGTGACAATGTATTTCTTACATATTTTCTTTTTGAGCTCCTGAAAGTGTCTCTTTTGGGCAGCAACTTGGAGTCCTGGTTCCCTTATGTTAGTTACAGATTAAGTGACTCCCATTAGAACTGGTGTACCCTTCTCTGGTCTCTCACATTAGTCTCAGTTCATCTGTGTTTTCAGAACATTGGCAATTGACCAAGTGTGTTGTAACTTGGTTACATTGCTGTGCAAGTTAGACATGAATGATTGCTCAAAAAGAGACAGCCGTAGCGAATCTTCAGTGTGCTGTAACTTCATTTAACCCTTACGATTTTAGATACTGAGTGCAAACACAATTACTGTTTTGCTGATTAAAAAAACAAGGCTTTGGGGCAAGCATGTGGCTTGGCAGTCCTCATCCTGTGATTGATACTGGCTGTGCTCCTGATTCCAGCTTCCTGCTGATGCGGATCCTGGGAGCTGGTGGTGATGACCCAAGTGACTGGGGTCCTGCCAGTCAGGTGGGAGACATGGCTCAAGCTCCCAGATCTTGGCCTCGACCCAGCCCAAACCTTTGTGGGCATTTGGGAAGTAAACCAGCAGATGGGAGCTTCCTCGCTCTCTTTCTCTGTCTGCCTCTTTGTCAAATACATCAATAAATACCGATTTGTTAAAAAGAAACTGACACTTAGAAATAACTTCCCTGATGTAACCACGTTCAGTTGGTGGAGGAATCAGGGCAATGGGCTCGTGTCCTCCCCTAGCCTGCATGCTTCAGCACACGGGTAACAGTAGCTTGCAGTCAAAAGGCTGATCTCTGTGCCTGCCAAGAATTTCCAAGCAACTGCTATATATTTAGGAAGAAATGAATATTACAGTTTTGATGTGGGATCTTTGTCATAAGCAAAAGGAGCACCAGAGTGCTTCAGCTGGACACCACGGTGTCCCGAGTGGCCTGGATCAGGTCTGGGTATGGGATTCTGAGTGAAAGTCATTTCTGTGATTTCTAATAGTCAAAAAAATCCCAATGCACTTTGCTGTTTTGCAGACACAGACAGAGAGTCTTAAGTGATGCCTGGGAAAAGGGGTACTTAGAGGAAATATCACAAGAGGAGAAACGTCTTCAGTTCAGCCAGTAAATCACATAGTTGTCTGGGGCAGAGTTTGCCACCAGAAAAATCTCTAAGAAAATGTAAATTAATAGCTTGCTCTTGACCTTATGATTCTCAGCTTCATGTTTCAGGGCATGTCATTGCCAAGGCCACTGTCGCCTCACTAAATGCAGGCAGTTAGAGGATGCACCTGTAGAATCCCAGACGTCTCCAAGACAACCACCTTTCCCTTAAAGCAGATCTCGTTTGGAGTCTTTACATTTAAAGTACCTCATCTAAAGTCTCTCAATTTTCTTATCCATTTTACTCTTGCTACTGTGTTCTCGGCACTCTGATAAGAAACTGAAGGTGACTTGCTGGGCCCACAGCTTCCACTCCTAGCAAGGGGAATGACTCACCTTTGTAATGGTCAACTCTCAGCAGAGTTTAGGCCTTGCTTTTCCCTTGGACCCTGACAATTTTGTCTTCCCCTGGTTTGCAGAATTTTTTTTTTTTGTCCTTGGGTAGCCATTTGTGTCATTTGTTTCATACTGCTAATTCATGCTTGAAAGTCTTTGGCTAGAATTCGGCTTTTCTGAGGGGGTTTCCTCTGTCTTGACCCACAGTGTAGTTTATGCTTCTACAAACCCATAGCCCTGCACTTGGCTGCACCTTTAAGTACCAGTCATCAACCCAAACTCCACTCAGTACCCCGATCTTAGCTCACTTTCCTTAATTGAAGTACATATTTAACTTTCACTTCTTCCAGATGAATTATTAAGTATCCATTCTGAATTAAAAGTCTACCTTTGTCATGTGCTAAAATCTCAAATACAGTGGGATCTATATCTGTGTCTCTGATCTATTGAACTGCCCCCATTTCTCCTGTATTTTTTGTTATTACATTTGGTATAGAGTATTTTTCTGCAGTTTTAAAACATGAGTGTACTCACTATTAGTCTTCCAGATGATCTTGGATATCTTGAGCATTTATTCTCCTCTGAAATTTTTATTATATTCTAGAACAAGTCTTGTTATCTCTGATGCAAATTTTTTTGAGACAGGATAAAAACAGGATTCAACAAATTCAAGTCTTCTCCCATTCCTCGACCTGACTGTGTATCCAACTCCAGCTCCAAACAAATCAGCAGCAAGAAACGTTGAGACCCTAACCACAACAGACTGCCTAATGCCCTGTTCTGAACCACCCTGACCTGCACACCTGCCCAGAACAGCCCATTGTTCCTGATACATGGCCTTTCTGGTGACAGGAGGGAGCAAGACCACCATACTGAGTGTGCTGAGTGCAAAAGAAGGAACCACACCTGCACAGAACTGCAGGCAGAGCAGGCTGCAAACCTAAGTGCATGTGCTGAGTGGGGTGAGTCAGAACTTGGGGCCAGGTGCAGATTTAACTGCCTGTGCTGAGGGGTAACCCACAGGGAGCCCCACTCAATAAAAGCCTGTACCAGCTCCCTTCATTGAGCAAGTCGGTGAACATTTTTCTGTCCTGTTATCTGGAGTATAAACCTTGTCTTGGCCACCCACTGACCTCTTGTCTGTTTCTATTTGTAAGAGGGCCAAGGAACCTGGGGTCAATAACATTTTCACCAAATGAACATTTTGTCCATATTTTAAATGCAATATATTAATGTTATATATTAAATGGGGAAGACTTGACCTTTAACTTATCAAAATTATTCTTCCAAAAATACTTTGTCATTTAATTTTTCAGAACTTTAGAAATCTTTCTGTCATGTTTTTTAGATCTTTATATTTTATATTTTCTCTCCTTTCCTGTTCAATTTATTTCTATATACTCCAAATTTTGGTCACCCTGTAAAATAGATTTTTCAAATCATTTGAATTTCCTGGTGCTTACTGCTAATTTTAAGAAAGACCTCTCTTTTATAGGGCAGCATTGTGGCATAGTGGGTTAAGCTGTTGCACACAATGATGACATCCCATATGAGCACTGCTTTGAGTCCCAGCTGCTCCACTTCTGATCCAGATCCCTGCTAATGTGCCTGGGGAAGCAGCAGAGGATGGTGTAAGTATTTGGTCCCCTGCACCCACATGAAGGAATTAATTGGATGCAGTTCCAGGCTCCTGGCTTCAGCCTGGACCAGTCCTACCTGTTCTATCCTCTTTTAGGGAATGACCAAACTGATAGCAGTTCTCTCTTTTTGTCTCTTCCTCACTCTCTGTAACTCTGCCTGTCAAATAAATAAAATATTTTTAATTAAGAAAAGTCTATTTAAAAAAAATATCTGAACCTGTTTTAACACACCAGTTAAGCAATCTTTGTAATTAATTATACTAGCTATTAATTAGAAATATTGATTTTCTTGGCATAAAATCATATTAACAGCAATAAGATGATTTCATCTCATATTTTCACTGTTCCTATTGACTTTACAATGTTCTTGTCATTATGTATCTGTTAGAATCCCTGTGGCACAGTTAAGCTACAGTGAATAGTAATGATGATTTGTGGCACAGCTCTCAAAATACCAAGTTCAAAAGGAAAGAGTCTGAGGACATTGTAACTGTATTTTATAATGGTTGGCATTTGGCTAAATAGTCTTTTTGAATTCCTGTCTTCTATGTATTTTATATAAATAATGCCAGAAATTTATTGATCTGATCATAAAATTTATATTTCTTTGTTGATAAAATACTTTATGTTGGTGGATTTCTTGACATTCAACCACCCTTGCATTTCTAGAATGAGAGCTGCTGCTGCTGCTTTTTTTTTTTTTTTTTTTTAAGCTTTCTTTATTTACTTGAGAAGCAGAGTTACAGATAGAGAGAGGGAGAGCTCTGGCTGCAATGGCCAGACCTGGGCTGATCCATAGCCAGGAGCCAGGAGCTTCTTCTGGGTCTTCACATAAGTGCAGGGGCCCAAGTGCTTGGGTCATCTTCTGCTGTTCTCCCAGGCCATCAGCAGAGAGCTGGACTGGAAGAGGAGCCACCAGGACAAAAACCACTGGCCCCTACTGCGAATTTTGAAAAATTTCTTCAGATATAAGGCTGGCACTGTGGCATAGAAGGTTAAGCCTTTGCCTACAGTGTCAGCAACCTGAATGGGTGCTGATTCAGGTTCCGGTGGGACCGGTGTTGTGACATAGCAGGTAAAGTTGCTGCCTGCAATGCCAACATCCCAGTGAAGATGTGGCACTGTAATGCCTTACTTGGTTTGATCACATAGGAAAGCAATTTGATTTAGAAAGTTACACATGTATGTGTCTGATACATGTACACTTGGAAACATGTGTAAGGATGTTAATGACAGTATTGTCTGAAATAAAATAATGAACAAACTAGTAATCAGAAACTGAGTAAGTAAGTAACAGTTGAATACACAGTGAGGCAAAAGGCAGCTTTTGTGTTTGGTTAAATGGAAAGTCTCTGGTGGGTTTGAGTCCCGGCTCAATATAAAAATAAAATCAATATAAAACATGGTAAAACATAAAAATAAAAATAACTTTGGAGTTATTTTTCCTTTCCTTGTTGTAGCCCTGCAAAACAGAAAATCATACCATCTCAAAGGATAAGTACAGACCAATTAATCCATGTCAAGTATCGAGAACAATGGCTGTCATACAGAAAGAACTCATTAAGATTTAACTTTTATTTTTCTCAGATAATACAAAGAAATAACTGCATATACATGAAAGAACTATCTGAATTTAGAGCATGTCCTCTTAAAAGTATTATTTGGAGCCGGCGCCGCGACTCACTAGGCTAATCCTCCGCCTTGCGGCGCCAGCACACCGGGTTCTAGTCCCAGTCGGGGCGCTGGATTCTGTCCCAGTTGCCCCTCTTCCAGGCCGGCTCTCTGCTGTGGCCCGGGAGTGCAGTGGAGGATGGCCCAAGTGCTTGGGCCCTGCACCTGCATGGAGACCAGGAGGAAGCACTTGGTTCCTGGCTTCGGATTGGTGCAGCACACCAGCCATAGCGGCCATTTGGGGGGTGAACCAACAGAAAAAGAATACCTTTCTCTCTGTCTCTCTCTCTCTCTCTCTCACTGTCTAACTCTGCCTGTCAAAAAAAAAAAAAAAAAAAAAAGAAAAGAAAAGAAAAGAAAAGAAAAGAAACCATGCAGACAAAATGCCAAATATATGACTGTAGACAATTGCCTAAACATGTCAAACTGCACAGTCATGCAGAGTGGATGAATGTTTTTGTTTGTAAATGAGCCTAACTATAGCTCTAAAATATATTGTAACTCATTCAGTGGTAGAACAATTTATAAGTCCCTTTAGTAAATAAATAAAAGAAAGCTTTTACTTATCATAGATTGCCAGATAATAAATATGGAACAAATCATAGAATTTAATGATTGCCATCTGATAACCACCATAGTAATGATCGACTGCAATGGGAAGCATAAATGATAATTAACACTGATAGATGAAGGTTTGTTGGCTTCTTCCATGTCTCCCACATGGGTGCAAGAGCACAAGGACTTGGGACATCCTCCAGTGCTTTCCCAGGCCACAAACAGAATGCTGGATCAGAAGAGAAGCAGCTGGACAAGAACTACTGCCTATCTGGGATGCTGGCACTGCAGGCAGAGACTTAGCCTACTATGCCACAGCGCTGGCCCCAAGCTCACTCCTTAAAATGCAGTCTTGATTAGAGTCTATTGAAAGTCCATGATACTGGCAACCAGCAGCAAGGTGGCTTACAGCCCTACTGACTTAAACCTCGGCAGTCCTCAATCTACTCTGAACTCTGCAGGAAATAGGGATAGTAAGATCTGTGGTTGAGATCATCATTTATTAGTGATAATATCCTGACTTTGGTTACTGTTTTGTGGTTACATATGATGGTATCTTTATTTTATGGGGAGTGCATACTTAAGTGTTCAGGGGCATAAAGGTATTATATCAATAGCTTCCACTTAGAAAATACTACATAAATGTAGAAAGATAATGAGAGAAAAATGTGGTTGAGTGTTAGCCTTGGGAAATATGAATGAACAGTACATTAAAAAGGCCAATACTGTGGGACTGCAGGTTAAGACACTACTTGGGATATCAGCATCCCATATCAGAGCCCCGGTTCAAGTCCTGGCTACTCTGTTTCTGATCCAACTCCCTGCTAATGCACCTTGGAATGTAGTGGATGATGGCCGAAATACTTGGGCCCCTGCCACCAAGGTGGAAGACCATGATGGAGTTCCTGGATCCTGGCTTTGGCCTGGCCCAGACCTGGCCACTGAGACCCTTTGGAGACTAAAACAGCAAATGTATGATCTCTCTGTCTCTCTCTTTCTCTGTTGCTCTGCCTTTCAAGTAAATAAATCTTAAAAAAAAAAAAAAAAAAAGGAAAGTATACAAGGCATTTCCTTCTGTGGTGACTCTAAATCTTTTGTAGGTCTGAAGTTATTATCTTAATGCAAATCTGTTCTCTAGTCCCGTGGTGGAAGTGGTATGTGCACTGAACAATTAGAAGGGCATGGCTAACTTTGTGACAGTAGCATATGTGTTCCCACATTGCTGACATTGTCCTATGGCAGTGAGCTTGTCATACACAGTAGGTGCCCTGGTATAACCTGACTAAAGTTTTTCATAGGTCTGATTTGGACAGGATACAGTTGCCAGATTAAAGTGTATGAAACTTTTTGGGAATGAAAATGAGTTTCTATGTAATAAGACTTAGAGAACTGTAAGTCAGCTCAGGGTGTGAAAAAATTAAACCCAGTTCATATCAAGTCTTTAAAACATGCATAAGAAATTAAGAAAATAATTTCCTAGGTCAACATTTAAGATTCTACAAACATGAAGTTTGAAATACCAGGAATATTTTAACTTCCCGATATATCGGTTGCAGTTGTAAAATTTAACCATATTAAAAGATCTACCATGAAACTTTATGTTTTTCCAAATTTTTGATTAATCCCGGATATTTTATATTTCATACAGGCACAATTTTGTAAGGTAGAACTCTATGAGTTATCTCTGAAGACATCCAAGCTTTTGTATGAATTAAAATGTGTCCTGCTGCAGAGTTTTATCATACTGTGGTAACTGAACAATCAAAAGAGGAATGTAGTTTATTATGAGGCAGGTCGCCTAATAGAAAAACTTAAAGAAGTAGTATAGCCAATGGTTCCTATCAGTAAGATTTCAGTTAGAATACCAAAAACCATTCTATTTTAAGCAATGGTAAATACATATAATTACATATAATTAAACATTTGCAAAGTTATTGAGTGAACTAGGGGAATAAAGGTCACAGAAAGCTACTGCTACATCTCAGGTGCACCGAAAGTTTTTAGAAAATTAGGAAGTTGTAGAACAGGGTAACTGTCACCAACGATTACAGCTTCTTTTACTGAAGGTGAAAACTGACAAGAATGCCCTGAGGCTGCACAATTCCTGGCACTTCCCCTTTGCTGCCAGAGGAGTAGAGTATTGCTCTCTTTCACCTTCCACCGTTCTTCTGAGTGCCTCTTCTTAGTTCACTTAGAACTCTGCAGGCAAAGAAATGTATGAATGTTGTAGAACTTCCGGCTCTACCTACTCAATGCACTGAATTCAGGGCAGTAGAAGGGGGTAGGTATTTATGTACAAAGTGAAGAGCAAGGAGTACAGGCAGCTATCAATGAAATCCTGGACTGACTAAGGGATTTAGGGTCAGGAATGTTACAGTTTGAAGTTGGGATTGAGAGGTATATATTCAACTCATGTGCAAGTCTCTAGTGGGTACACAGTGCTGACAATCCACTTTTTTTTAATTTTTTTTTTTTTTAATTTCACAGAGAGAGAGGGAAAGGTCTTCTTCCATTGGTTCACCCCCCAAATGGCCGCTATGGCCGGAGCTATGCCGATCCGAAGCCAGGAGCCAGGTGCTTCCTCCTGGTCTCCTGTGCAGGTGCAGGGGCCCAAGCACTTGGGCCATCCTTCACTGCCTTCCCGGGCCACAGCAGAGAGCTGGACTGGAAGAGGAGCAACTGGGACAAGAACCTGGCGCCCATATGGGATGCTGGCGCCGCAGGCGGAGGATTAACCAATGAGCCACAGCACCAGCCCAACGATCCACTTTTGATTGGTTAGTAGTAATAGGACAGCTGGAGTGCAATGACTTAGTGGGCTCTGGTCTGCTGGGGGTCACCATGTGATGGTTATTACCTTGTTCGATCAGGGCCTGGGGTTCCTGTGATGGTTCTCAAAATGGAGTATAGTACTGATTATAGAGGTAATAATTGACTTCTTGGTCTTGCGAACTGGGATCTTGTGGGGCTGGCCTAACCCATATACCACTCTCTTATTTTAGCCAATTACTCTTCAAGAAGGAGTTGACTTGCAATCATTAAAGTGGACACAGAAATTGTAAGCTAAGGGAGAAGGGTTTGATAAAGTTTACATCAAAGGTACTCAGAAATGGGGCTTAGTTTTACAAAGAAGTGCATTAAATTGTAAGGGAACACTGAGGAGTTTTAAACAATATAAGGGATGGTCTATCTTTTTTGCTACTCAGCAGACTTACATATCTTTCTGTACAAGATTAATGGCATCAGGCTTCTGTCTAATTTGAGGACCATGTCTCTCATAGAATGAATATGTACTCAGTATCACCAAATGTGGGAAATTCATTGGTTACTGTATCTATTATTTGTAATATTTATTCCTTTACAGATTAAATTATAATATTTTTACATTCAGTAATATTAAAAATAATCTAATCACTGAAAATTATGCTCTTGCTATATTGGTAGAAGGAGGAAAAGATAAAAAAGCATTGATATGTTTGCAAGGACACACATATGCAAATATGTATTCCCAAAAGAATAACAAAAATCCATAGTTAATAGAGTCTTCATTTCTGCATGTAATCATTAGGCCATACTAAATGTTTATAACTTCATTTACTACTTATTCAGTGCCACTTTGAACTTAGTATTTATTATATTTTATTTGTTTATTTTTTTTTGACAGGCAGAGTGGACAGTGAGAGAGAGAGACAGAGAGAAAGGTCTTCCTTTGCCATTGGTTCACCCTCCAATGGCCGCCACGGCTGGCACGCTGCGGCCGGCGCACCGCGCTGATCCAATGGCAGGAGCCAGGAGCCAGGTGCTTCTCCTGGTCTCCCATGGGGTGCAGGGCCCAAGCACTTGGGCCATCCTCCACTGCACTCCCTGGCCACAGCAGAGGGCTGGCCTGGAAGAGGGGCAACTGGGACAGAATCTGGCGCCCTGACTGGGACTAGAACCCGGTGTGCTGGCGCCGCAAGGCAGAGGATTAGCCTAGTGAGCCGCGGCGCTGGCCTATTTTTTTATTTTTACTAATTTAGTTGTTCTAAACCTCATTCTTTGGGATCTCACCTGTATTGGCATGTTCTGTCTTCTGTTCAATTTAATTACTAGCCACAATATAAGGAAAATCCTCTAGTTTCTAGATACATCTCATTGTGAATAGCAACAAGCCTATTCCCCCTTGAAAATTGGTAAATCCTTTCAACCCTATAGGACTCTCCTTCCTGCCTCTTGGTTCTTTGGCACTGCAATTCTGAGTAACTAGATAGAACTTCAACTACTTGTTCTTTGGAGCAGTTTTAACCTTGATACCCTTGGTAGTGGTGCTTTTCCTTGGAGACCAACATTCTAAACCAGAAGAGCCTAAAGATGTAAGGCTGGAATTGCAAAGTTTTGCATCTGGGTTATCATCAGTACTAGAGAAAGGAGCCACTGCTTCTCACCCTCTGGCATGTGGGCCTGTGCATTCTGCTGTGGAAAAGCCATCGCTTATTGGTTGCATGTCAGAGAATAAAGAACAATTTCTAGTGCTGGTCTCTTTCTGAAAGATATTGTTTCTGGATAAGCCTGTCTACAGTTTCCTAAACCTACTGCTTATGAGTCACATGACTGCTTTCCTTCTTGCTCTATAAAGTGTTTTTTTTATCAAAACCCAAATGGGAATTATATCAGGAAAATTTTTAATAGCATCGTCAGTATGTCTGTAGCTGAACGGACTGATAAAATTCATTGTTGGAAGAAAAGACAAATTCATAACCTTAGTATGAGTCTATTTTTTTTAAAGAAGAAACTTTATTGCAGCAGTGTTAGCCAGATCAGCCTTGATGAACAGAAGCTTGAACCCGTCCATAATCTCCAGGGATATTTTATTAGTGGACCCATTAAAAAAGTGCAGGGTAGCTTGGGAAAGTGGCTGACTACCTGGAATAGGTTATACTGTGTACAATGCTGAGTGCCTCTAATTGATGGGCATTCACATTCAACAAAACCTTGCAATCTGTGTTCGCTTGAATTGTTCATTCTATATCTTTATTTTTGCTATCTCCTGTTACCTGAACTCCAAATTTGGCTGACTTATCCATTAGTCATTCATAATCATGCATTATCCATGTTGTTGGCAATTTCTTTTGTGAGATGAATTTCACAATCAGATACAATAATCAAAGTGCTGTCTGCCAGGAAGATTTTCTTCCTTTGATACCCCTCAGTGCCATCTCCATGCTACAGCTATTTGATTTTGATTAGTATCAGGCAGCCTGTACACTTAGCTTGCTCCAGGAATTCCACAACTGACCTTAAATGTGGGTGGCAGGAGGAAGGGTGACACAGCAGGAAGATATGTGATAGGAGTAGGAACTCTACTCAAATTAGAATTGCTGACCTACTCAAGTCTGATCACATACATGTCAATTTCACTATAATGTTTGGTGGTTCAGAAAACACCCAAAGAACAGGGAAAATTCAGCTTACTTGGCCATTTATTTTTCCATTGTCAGTAATTATGTGTCAACCTAAATACTGTAGCAAGTTAGAAACTGTTTTGGAAACAGAAATTTTCTTTTCTCCTAAAAGGACATGGATTTACTATAAAACTGCTGGGACTTGCTGTTTTTCCACTCTAGGGTTGCCCCAATCCTCATTCAGTGTGGATTCTCTCATAGACCGTTTAAACACACTTGGATCTCTGTGATCATCAGACCTAAGCGACACAGCAGCTGACACTCAGATGAACCTGCTACCAAACATTCTCTTGCTCTGGGTTTTACTCAAATTGAGCAATTCTGGGATATTTGTAAACATCCATTAGTAAATACTGTTTGTAGGTGCCAGATAAGTCCATGGAGTGCTGTCCTTCTTAGCTGTCAAGGAGTACAAGGCACGTGTCTCCTTTGTCAGGGGATAATTACTCTTAACTGAGACCGTTATTGTCCTAAAACATTTTTTAAGGTGGCAAATACCCAAAATATCTCACCAGAGGGTGGGAAATACCTCCTCCCTCTGATATTCATGTGTCTTATCAAGGCATCTAATGAATTAGCTCATTTCTGCCTACCAGGCCTGAGGAATAGGATGTATCAATTTAGTAGACCAGTGCCATGGCTAGGGAAGCAAAGAGCACTGCCAGCTAGATTATGACACAGAACTAAATAATTTGTGGTTTGATGAATTCTGCAAAAGAGTGTGGATGGACCACTGTGAAAACAAACTACTTTGATTAGTTTGATTAGTTTCACATTAGGAAAAAGAAAAGATAATTTATCTGATGAAGTGCTGTAGATCAAGTTCCAGAGACTCTATTGATTTGCTCTCATAAATTAGATACTTCAACAATAACAGTCAATGGAATAAATACCCAACTCAAATTCACAATAAGACCCTGTCATCCTCCATGACCCATCTTGCCTTCTGTTTTGTCTTTATTTTTTCAAAATATTTATTTGAAAATCAGAGAGATGAGGAGGGGAAGTGGAGAGGGAGAGACAAACAGAAAGTGATCTTTGATCCACTGGTTCATTCCCCAAATGCTGCGTCAGGCCAAAGCCAGGAATCTGGAACTCAATTTGGTGCCAGGGACCCAAGTACTCAAGTCATCAGCTGCTGCCTCCCAGGATGTACGTTAGCTGGAGGCTGGAATTAGCAATGGAATGAGGTCTTGAATCCAGAAACTCTAGGGTCCTCATGTCTTAAGAGAGGTCTTAACTACTGTGCCAAATGCAAGCCCCATCTGCCTTCTCTAGGTTACAAATAGAAACTGAATGGGAACAGTGAAGAATCAACCTGCTGTCTCGAGTCTTTGATGGGGCACTATTCTCCATAGTACCCCAGGGATATGGTCAGTGCTTTTGCTTAACCATGCTGTTGGGGATCAGAGAGAGTTGCAGGATCCCCAACTTGGCCTTTTCTACTTTAAAAGCATTAAATCTGTGGATCAGGAAACCACAGTGAGGATTCTTTCATTTATATGCTGTGTCCAAAAATAGCATGACTATTGCAACTTTACATTTACCAATGAAGGGGAGAAAAGAACCATGGCATGTTGGCAGACCCAGGGTGTGGGGAGCAACTCGGACTAGACTAAGTTACTGGAATTAAGACTTATTCTATGTATCTGCTCTCCCACAATATGGCGCTGAGAAAGGAGAAACAGCTTCTACACAGCTGCCTCCAGTTCAACCAATAAACTGTAGGACCTGCTCCTGATTGGAGGAGAGCAGCGTACTCGGCGTGTGGGTAGCAGAGTTGGGATTGGCGGAGGAGGACTATAAAGGAGGAGAGAGACGGCATGCACCAGGAACATCTAAGGGGAACATCTAAGGGGAACACCTGTGCAGCCCCCAAGAGAGCCGGCCGGCGGTGTGCCGCTCCCCCGCGGAAGTGGGGAATGTGGCAGGGGGAACCACCCTTCCACGGAGGTGGAAGGGTCGGTAGCCAACCCGGGAAGAACCAGCAGCAAACCCGGGGAGGGCCGAGCAGACGAAAGAACAACGCAGGGTCCTGTGTCGTTCCTCCACGAAGATGGGGAGCGACATAATGGTGCCGTGACTCAGATATGAAGCCTAGGCAGGGTTTAGTGTCGTTCCTCCACGAAGAGGGGGAGTGACATAATGGTGCTGTCACTCAGATAGGAAACCTAGGAGGGAAGAAATGGGAAGAAGTGGAAAATACCGGAGAGAGAGACTAGCAAAGAGCCTAGGGAAAAGCCGGACAGAAAAGGTGCCGGAAGAAGCTATTGAAAGCCTAGGCATAGACTCGGATACGGACTATGGGAAAGAAGTTAGGATTTAAAGTGAAAGCAAGAAGAAACTTAGATACGGACTGCAGGTTGAAAGTGAAAGTGAAACCTATAAGAAACTTAGACTTGGATACGGACTGTGGGGAGAGGCCAGGAGAAATGAGGGAGGAATATTGTTGGAAGAAAACTTAGGGAAACATACCGGGTAGAGAAAAATGTTAGGGAGGATGAAGCCGCGAGTGCAGGCCGAGGCGGAGACGTAAGCCAGCTTGGAATTCTTTAAGTCAGCCCGGGGGGCAAAAGGCGAAAATCTGGAACCAGAGGCAGAGACGTGGGCTGCCAGGTTGGAATCCGTCAGATTAGCCCGGGGAGCAAAAGACGGGAAGCCAAACCGAAGGGCGCGAACGTGAGCTAGGTTGAATTCACCAGGTTAGCCCGGGGAACTTAGATTGAATGCCGGTGGTGGCGGGAACGTGAGCTGGGGCTGTGTGACTCGCGGAAGCCGCCGCGTGCAGAGAGAGCACGGGGCGTGAATAGATAGGGAATGTGGGGCTAGTGCGAGGCCGTGGTGTGGGCGCGAAGGGGCGCGGAGACCACGGAGTGCGCGCGTGAAGCCGGGAAGCCGTGCAGATGAGAGAAGCGCGGGCTGAAGGGGCTCAGAGCCGGGAAGAGGCCGAGAAGCAGCCTCGGGGCGGGCGCCGGGAAGCCGCAGGGATAAGAGAAACAGACGTTTAGAAGTAAAATGAGAGAAATAGGAATGCTGGTAGATAGAAGTAAAATAGGAGAGATAGGAATGCCCGGAGATAGAGAAATAGAGAAAAGTAAGGCCTCCCCACAGCACGGCAATGAGAGAGCTTGGATTCGGTCTGCCTGATTAGGGAGGTGGTGAGCACCTGCGGGCGGCTAGCAGCTTATGCGCCGCAGGTCACCGAAGACAGGCACGAATTAACATCAATAAGTCTCCCCACAATACCGCAATGAGAAGGCTTGGATTTGGTTTGCCTGATTGGTAGGGCTTGTAAGCACCTGTGGGCGGCTGCAGGTCACCGAAGACAGGCACGTTATCAACATAAGTCTCCCCACAATACGGCAATGAGAAGGCTTGGATTCGGTTTGCCTGATAGGGCTTGTAAGCACCTGCAGGCAGTTCTAGCAGAGCAGAGCATGCGCTGCAGGGCACCGAACTCAGGCACGCATCAGTGCCTAAAAGCCTCCTCACAACATGGCGAAGAGAGGACCCGGATTCGGTTTGCCTGATTGATAGGACTTGTAAGCACCTGTGGGCAACTCTAGCAAGCAGAGCAGAGTGTGTGCCGCGGGGCACCGAAGACAGGCGCGTATCAACACCAAATATAAAAAGAAAGGGGGATCTGTGGGGAGCAACTCGGACTAGACTAAGTTACTGGAATTAAGACTTATTCTATGCATCTGCTTTCCCACAATATGGCGCTGAGAAGGGAGAAACAGCTTCTACACAGCTGCCTCCAGTTCAACCAATAAACTGTAGGACCTGCTCCTGATTGGAGGAGAGCAGCGTACTCGGCGTGTGGGCAGCCGAGTTGGGATTGGCGGAGGAGGACTATAAAGGAGGAGAGAGACAACATGCACCAGGAACATGTAAGGGGAACATCTAAGGGGAACACCTGTGCAGCCCCCGAGAGAGCCGGCCGGCGGTGTGCCGCTCCCCCGCGGAAGTGGGGAAAGTGGCAGGGGGAACCACCTTTCCACGGAGGTGGAAGGGTCGGTAGCCAACCCGGGAAGAACCAGCAGCAAACCCGGGGAGGGCCGAGCAGACGAAAGAACAACGCAGGGTCCTGTGTCGTTCCTCCACGAAGATGGGGAGCGACATAATGGTGCCGTGACTCGGATATGAAGCCTAGGCAGGGTTTAGTGTCGTTCCTCCATGAAGAGGGGGAGCGACACCAGGGCATCTGCTGTGAGACAGACTCAGCCCAACATCTCTTTTATCACGTGAACTCTACACACCTTCACTATGATCTGTGATCTACAGAATCAGGTTAGCAATGACTACCTGGAAGATCTGCTTATGTTTTCCCCAATGATTACCCCAATAATGAAATGCAGTGTCCTTTATTAAAATACGTATGGAAAAATTTGATGTCATAATGCTTCCTCAGATGGATCTAACTTACCATTTAATAAGGGTCTTGGTCTGTGAATTAGGTCTGGCCCAAAAGGTGGGTGAGGCATTATGGTATTACTATTTGTTGAGGTTGCTTTCCATTAGGATAAGAACAATTATTTTTTTTCTGGCAGCTAAGTGTTGTCCTTTGGTCTCACTTCTAGGATCTCATAATGTCTTTTGCAGTCAGGCAGCCTATCTCAGTGATAGTATCTCCAGCCACCATCCCATGCTCCAGTTTCAGAGTATATCCATACTGCAGAACTTTTCAAGGATGCTGGTATAGGACTCACTAATGTACTTATTTTCTTAATTAATTAATTATTTTTTTATTTTTTGACAGGCAAAGTTAGACAGTGAGAGAGACAGAGAGAAAGGTCTTCCTTCCATTGGTTCACCCCCCAAATGGCCTCTACGACTGGCACGCTGTACCGATCCGAAGCCAGGAGCCAGGTGCTTCCTCCTGGTCTCCCATGCAGGCGTGGGGCCCAAGCACTTGGGCCATCCTCCACTGCCTTTCAGGGCCACAGCAGAAAGCTGGACTGGAAGAGGAGCAACCGGGACAGAATCCGGAGTGCTGGCACCGCAGGCAGAGGATTAGCCTAGTGAGCTGTGGTGCCAGCTACTAATGTACTTCTTAATGCTTTGGTCAATGAAAAGTTCTCAGGGTCCTCTGAGAGATATGGGGAAGAAGTGAATTCCTTTCTAAAATATGACAATAAGTGTAAATAAAAATGCATTTAATGCAGATTAACATTAATTTAAATAACCTAGAAGATGGGCATATTCTAGCTATTTAAGATATACTGAATTTAGAACTTTCAGGAACTACATCTGAGAGAGAGAGAAGAATTAGAGGAGAGGAGAGGAAAGATGGGAAGGGGAAGAGATAAAAGGAGGGTAAGGGAGAGAAGGGGAGGGCAAGGGAGGGGAGGAAAGGGATGTAAAGCCCAGAGCTGTCATCTTTGTGCTTTTTATCACTTGAGGATTTTTCATCTGATATGATTAGGAACCAACCCACCTGACTCCTTTTCATTATCACTTCCACTACAAAATCCTATCCAGAAAGGTGCTGGTGCCTTCTAAGATTCTTGCCTTCAATAAGCACTTTATTCCACTCAAGCATTCATAATACTTTTTGGCCATTACTTGCCATCTATTACAATCTTCCATTTTCCACTGGCAGTGATGTACTTCTTATTTAAAAAAAATAAAACTCAATAAAATGACCACTCCCTAATTGCCATTTTTTAGTTTATATTACCTTGGACTACTGATGTACCCAGTACAATATCAGCCAGCATTCTGTTGTTTGGAGGGGCTTTCAATAGGAGAAAGGCATTTAAATCAGGGAATTATTGGTAGAACAAGGACATAAGCCTCAGCCATTCTCACTCATTGCCCAAAAGATAGATAAACATTGGAATGTATTCCTTGCCCTAGAATCTCAATTGGCTCTCACACCCTATTGCCTTCATACCCCACCCTGCATTCTTTCCCACATTGCCAAGCAGCACCCCCCCCCCCCGCCCCAACCCTGCACAGCAACCTGAAGAACAGCCCCAGGAATTCACCTCCGCCTGCTAGCTACCCCCACCCCCACCCCCACCCCTAGCCCTCCTAAAATATGTGTCCATCAATGTGCAGGCTCGCAGTTGGGCACTCACCTCTACAAATTTATTTTCTCTGAATAAATTCAGTCTGGCTGTAAATTTGTGCACTGGCTCTTCTCTATTCTGTACCTCTTTTCCTAACATTTTTGGTGCCCCGTGTGAGGAGGCACCAATCTGCACCTCTTTTCCTAACAATTGTATGCCCATAAACATACTGGAAATCTTAGGTGATCCAAGATTAGGGAAAACTGCTGGCCCTTAATGCTCCCTGTCTGACTTGACCAAATCAGGATGGATCTCATCTGACTGTAACACTGAGGCCCACCCTTGGCAGAGAGCCTGGAGGTTGGTGAAAGACTTTCTGCCCATAAATGACTAATGCCCAGATATCTGTCAAAGTAGAGTTTCTGCCGATCTTCCAAAACTCCTGTAACTGCTTTAACTGCTGGAAGTAATCTAGAACAAAACAGATTTCCTGGTGTCCAGAGTAAATACAGGAAAGGGTGACATGGTGCTAATGCTAATGTGTCGCCAGGAAAACTGACATCGTGGTTAGAGTATGGGCTCTGCAGAGCACCCACGTCCATAGCCTGATTCTATGACCTTTGGCAGGCTGCAGTTGCAATGGCTGTGAAATGTAGTCCATCTTCCTACTTTAAAGAGATTTTTTTTCATACTATTTCTTGAACTCTTTACTTAGTATAGTGCTAATCTTATGTGTATAAAGTTAATTGAAAATAGATCTTAGTAAAAAATAAGAATGGAAATAGGAGAGGGAGGAGAAGGGTGGGAGTGCAGGTGGGAGGGAGGTAGGGTGGGAAGAATCACTGTGTTCCTAAATTTGTATTTATGAACTGCATGAAGTTTATACACTTTAATTGGTTTCTGCGGAAAAAAAAAAAGATGTTGGGAATGATTGCACACAAACTGCCTGAGTGTGTGGCATCTAGTAAAGGCTCAGTGCATTAGGAAGCTGTTACTGAAATAGGTAAACATAGAAAACGGTTTTTCCAAAATCCAAACAAAATGATTAGAATTAAATGATCTCTTTGGAACCCTGTGGTACTTGACACATATTTTTTCAGTCCTCATTTCCACAAGAGTCATCTCATTGTAACTTCCTTAGGTTCACTTTATGATGGAGACCGAATATAGTAGCAGTTTATTTCCATCTAATTAGCTTTGCCTTTATGTAAGAGTGTAAGAGAGGCACTGCCATCTGGATGCTCATGGTGATACATGGGTACTTGAAAAACTCTGTGAAAAGTGGACTTACAGGGGCCGGCGCTGTAGCTCACTTGGCTAATCCTCCGCCTGCAGCACCGGCATCCCATATGGGTGCCAGGTTCTAGTCCCGGTTGCTCCTCTTTCAGTCCAGCTCTCTGCTGTGGCCCAGGAAGGCAGTGGAAGATGGCCCAAGTGCTTGGGCGCCTGCACCTGCATCGGAGACCAGAAAGAAGTACCTGGCTCCTGGCTTCGGATCAGCGTAGCTCCGGCTGTGGCAGCCATTTGGGGGGTGAACCAATTGAAGGAGGACCTTTCTCTCTGTCTCTCTCACTGTCTAACTCTATCTGTCAAATAAATTAAAAAAAAAAAAAGGAAAAGAAAAGTGGATTTACAAAGAAGGTAATTTGGGCACAAATAAATTTGAAATACATTCATAGTTTTTCAGAAATTTTAAAGATTTCTTGTATACTTTAGGTCATTATTACTTCACAAATTTTTTAATGTTTGAACACAGCTCTTTTTACTCTTCTGGGTAGGATCACAGGTGTGTTTTTAAAAGATGTCCATCTTAAACATCTTTAAATAATCAAAATAAAATTAAGTTCTGCTCCCTACCTACAAAATAATAAAATAAAAACTCACAGTATTCCAACTTGAATTTCTCTGGAATGCATCTCTAGAAACATTGATTCCAACTGGATTAAGCTGTTTACAAACTGAGTTTTTAGTTTCTCAGTGTTTTAAGTCCTTCACAAGTAGGCATACTATGAAGGCGCCAATTTCTTTATCCCTCCCTCCTCTGTGTCGTTTCCAATGTGAAATTGTGGCTTCTCCCATCAAAAGGTGGGGGTCTTCTCCTGTCCCTTGAATCTCTGCTTATGACTGATTTTTGTTAATGGAAGAAACGATGTTCCACCTTGAGGCTTTGTGACTTTGACTTTCTGTTGCTCCTACCTGTGCTTTTATCATGAGACCATGCCTGTGCTCAAACTAGTGTCCTAGAGGATGAGACTCCCAGAGACACACAGCAGAGTTGACTCAGGCCAGTTGTTCCAATCCAAGCCCCAGCGTGAGAGGGAGCCAGGCAAGTTTTGCACATCTGTCTATAGGACCCAAGTGAGCTCCACTGAGCCTAGTCAAGCAATCAACATTTCTAGTAACCTTTTGAGAAAAAAATGTGAATTATTATAAGAATCTAAGGTCCTGTCATTGTTGGGATTATTGTAATGATAAGTGATTGATGCAAAATGCTACCAAGATTGAAATACTGAGTGGTAAGTATATTTAAATTCCAAAAAATATTTTTGTCTAGCAAAGTCAGAAAGTAGGATTTTCATCTCCTTGATTCTTTTAAAATTATGTAACATAATGCTTTCAAAATAAAATTTAAGGAGAACATTAGCTTTCATAACTGAAATAATGTTGTATTTCATGTTCTTCCAAGAGTGGAAAATATACACATCAGAAGAACTTATTTATGAGCCAAATTAACTTTGTGTGGCAAAATTATTTGGTGAAACATACAAGTCAGAGAATTTATTTATTTCTTCCATTTAATGTTCTCTACTTCCTTGCTGCCTATGTTGAAAATAAGCAAGGCAAATAGAATAGTTTCTCTTTAATACTGATCTGCAAGAGGGAAATTGGTTTCTCAAGAACGTATTGTGAAGCAATTAGGAAGGAAAAGCTTTTATCTGTAATTTAGGTGATGTAGAGGTATCTTAAGGATAAGTAGAAGAAACAAGAGTGGAAAACAGTAAAATTCTAAGCATTCAACATGCAGATTTCAAAACAAAACAGTAGTTAGCAAAGTAAAGAGAAGGGCACCTGTAGTGCTGATTGAGGAAGCCAAGAGTGATATTCTCCTTACCCAGCCGGTGAGATTTTCTAGCTGGGATATGTGGGACTTGGACAAACTTTACACAGAGATGGTTCACGTTGGTCCCGGGGAACACAGTCTTGTACCTATGCTGTGCCAGCCACTCTGCTAGGCATGGAGGACACACGGTTGGCCACATGTATCCTCATGATTGCAAATCTGTATGAATGCAGAATAAAGCTATATACAGGATGTGAGCAAGACAATTTGCCTAAAATGATTGGATGTCAGTTCATTTTTTAATTTTATCTTTTATCAACAGAAAAAAAGATGGTTAAGAAAAGATAGAAAAAAGTACTAAGAGGAACAAATATACAAAACAGAGAAGTGAATCAGTTTCCACAGTGGGCAAACTGCACCCACCAGGAGCACCGACATGCTAGGAGAGAAGATGATGGACATAAAATACGATAGCAGGGGATGGTATATTAGTTATCCATTGCTGCAAGTTCCACTAAAACTTAATTGTGTATGAAAACAATTATCTCACAGTTTCTGTAGGTCACAGTGCTTAGCAGGATCCAGTTTCATATGGCTGTCATTTGTCACTCCCCATGAGCAACCTCAAAGTTTTACTAACTTGATCCCAACAGGTAAGCAAGAGGAGCCAGAGGAGAAGTGTGAGCTAGATGGAAGTCACAGCTTTTGTCACCTAGTCTGAGAAGTGACTTCCAACACTTTTGCTATATCAGACCCATTAGTAACAAATTACCAGCTTTGGTCCTCTCTCAAGGACGCAGAGGGTGGAATACAAAAGGACACGGGTTTCAGGAAGCAGAGTCATTGGGAGCCATTTGGGGAAACTACCTTCAGAAGATATCAAAAATAATTTTATCTATCAAGAGGACTAGTGCTTCAGAAAAGAAGCTATTCCTAGTCAGGAGAAGAGTATTTGAATGAGTGGTAACACTGTTTTTTGTTTTCCTTAAGTTGTTTAAAGATTTATCTGTGAAGTTAAAAATAATCGCATCTGTGAACTACGTTGAACCTATTCTCTTTGTATTAATATCACATCAACATGAGAATTGATAAGGATTGTATTGTAATTATCATTTGTTTGCTGTGACCCTGAGAATCTAATACATTAATAAATTCTTTAAAATAAATAAATGAATGTATTTCCCCCTTGAAAAAAGAAAATAGCTGGGAGATAAGAAAAAAAAAAAAAAGGAATTGGTTGAGATAGGCATGGGACAAATGATGGGATAGGTGTCCAGTGGAGTGACAGGAGAAGCTAGGCGGGCATAACAGTTCCTGTGATTAGGACTAAGAGGCTAAGGCTGAGCCCCCGGGGAGATCTGGAGAAAGGCTTCGCATGCCGCGTGCCACAGCAAAGGCCTGACAGCTTAGGGATGGGCACAGCGCGGGCTCTCCGTGGTGGGGGCTCTGCCCCCTCCCCACTCCCCACAGATGTGGTGCGGCTGAAGGAAAGCTTGCGACTTCACCTGATGCCAACTGTGCACAGTGGCTCCAGTAGACAAAGGAGACATGGCAACTGTATCCAAGGTGCCCAGTGGCCAGAGGAAAATATAAAGCAAAGAGCTAGCAGAGGTGGTGAGGAAAAATGGAAAAACACAACACAGAGTCAGTGTGCAGAAAACTAATATCAGGAATATGAAAAAAAAAAGTTAAATTAGAGCCTGAAAAGACTTAGTCAAAGAGAGACATCATTACTTTTTGAAGAAATCACTCCCTAGGCAAGTGGGAGATGCTGTTAACATTCTGGGCTATGAATCAGTGACATCAAGTTAAAGAAATGGTTCTCTGAAAAATATCAGAGACAAACAGAATGAGAAGGAAATGATGATAGTCATCTATGAAAGCAGCATCAATTCTGGAAGGAAAAAAGAAAGGAGAAATGACCAGTAATTTTTCAACAAATAAGAAAACAGACCCTTGGCCTGAAGATTTTCTTTTCCTACAGGGTGAGAAGGAAATGAAGTTCTGGTGTTAATGTTTTTAAAGAAACTCCTGGTCATAAGTTAGTATAATTACTTTATTAGGAAGAAAAATCATTTCATTTCTTACTTATTATAAAATATAAAAATCAACCCAAGGAGGTAAGCCGTCTCCTCTGACACACACTCCTGCAGCCAGTGTGATCTACTGTGCTCATCAAACCCTGTTCTTCCGGAGGGTCACTCTTGCACTGTCTTCAGAACTCTGCTCGTGGTGTTATCTCTTTCCCTGACCATCTTACAGGAGATAGCAACCACCCCTACTTCTGCAATGCCCCAAATCCTACTTAATATTTTCCTTGCATGTTATGCTTTTATTTCTTTGTTATCATTTTCTATGTGCCTTAGTCCATTTGTGCTTCTGTAACAAAATATCTGGGGCTGGGTAATTTAGGAAGAACGTAAATGTACTGTTTGCCTAGTTCTAGAGGTTGTGAAGTCCAAGACCAACACACTGGCAGATTTGGTTATCTGGGAAGGACTGGTCTCAGCTTCCAAGATGGCACCTTGCTGCTGATCTGGAAGGGAGGAGCAAGACAGCCAGATGCTGCCTGGAGCCTTTTTTATGAGAACCTTAATCTTATTCATGAGAGAGGACCCTTGTGGCCTAACCACCTCTTAATAGGAACACCTTGGTTGTAAAGTTTTGACACCTGAATTTTGGAGGAGATACAATCAAACCATAGCATCAGTGTGGCACATGGTGGGTATATTAGTATTCTTTGTCACTATAATGAAATACCTGACACAGGCTGTTGAGGAAGACAAGGGGGTGATTTAACTCTCAGTTTTAGAAGCTGAATTCAAATAACCTGGTGTAGACTCTGGCGCAGTTCCTGATGCTGGATGGCAAGGCAACATTTCAGGGAAAACAGTCACATCCCAGACAGGAAGCAGGGAAGAGTCTGGGCTTATTTCTTTTTTAAACAATTCTTTTATGAGAACTCAATAGTCACAAGAGAGCTCTCTAAATCCTTTTAGAGGGGAAAGTTCCCATTGACGCAAGGATCTCCATCTAGGCCCCATCTCTTAACAGGCCCACAAACACTTCCCAATGCCAGCACCTCGGGGACCAAACTTTTTACATATTGGCCCTTGGGGAACACCCAAACGTGTTCAACCCACAGCAGTAAGCATTCAACAACAAATCATTAAATGAACCAGTTAAAGAGTTAACGAATGGATATGTGGATAAAGGAGAAAGCTCAACTGGACTAATTTTCATAAAAGAAGGTGGAAAGGGGAAAAGCAGGTGGGGT
Source organism: Oryctolagus cuniculus (assembly GCF_964237555.1). Classification (NCBI taxonomy): domain Eukaryota; kingdom Metazoa; phylum Chordata; class Mammalia; order Lagomorpha; family Leporidae; genus Oryctolagus; species Oryctolagus cuniculus. The sequence continues at coordinate 93,593,976 of NC_091439.1, read as the reverse complement.
CCAGATTAGTCAGTAGAGAGGAGCGGTTAAGTGTAAAGGCCCAGAATTGGACTGCTGGAGGCTCATGTCTGACTTTCCCATTGTATGCTATATGGTATTGAATACATATTATTTGATTTCTTATTTCCCAATTTCCTGAATTGTGAGGTGTACATGCTAATTACAGCTTCTAATTCATATGTAATATATGTGTGTATATATATTACATATATATACATGCACACACACACACACACACACACCACTTTCTTTAATCACAAATGAGGGACATCTTGCTTGATTCCATAGGTTCACTAGTGTGTAGTGCTGCTATAAGCATGGTGATGAAGGTATCTCTTTGGTACAATGAGTTCATGTCTTTTGGCAATGTACCCCATAATGGAATGCTGAATCATATGGCAAGTTTATTTCTAGTTTTTAAAGGAATCTCCATACTGTTTTCACAGTGTCTGCACTAATGTACATTCCCATAAACTTTGCCTAAGGGTTCCTCAGTCTCCCTATCCTTGGCAGTATTTGCAGCTCTCTGTCTTTTGGATAATAGCCATTCTGAAAGGGGTGAGGTGAAACTTCACTATGGGTTTGATTCCCATGGTTTGATTCCCATTTTCCTTAGGCTAGTAATGTTATGCATTTTTTTCATATGTTTGTAGGACATTGCATTTCTTCTTTTGTGAACTCTCTATTGAAGTCCTTTACCCATTTCTTGATTGGTTGGATATTTGTTGTTGAGTTTTTGAGTTATTAATATATTCTGGAGAGTAATCCTTTGTCAGATAGGTAACTTAGAACTATTTTTTTAAGATTTATTTATTTATTTGAGAAGTGGAGTTACAAACAAAGGGAGAGACAGAGAAAAAGGTCTTCCATCCACTGGTTCACTCCCCAAATGGCTGCAATGGCCGGAGCTGAGCCTATCCAAAGCCAGGAGCCAGGAGCTTCTTCCAGGTCTCCTACATGGGTGCAGGGGCACAGGGACTTGAACCATTTTCTAAATGCTTTCCCAGTCCATAAGCAGAGAGCTAGATTGGAAGTGGAGCAGCCAGGGCTCAAACTGGTTTCCATATGAGATGCTGGTACTGCAGGCAGTGGCTTTTACCCACCATGCCACAGCGCCAGCCCCCAGTAGAGAAACTTCCAGAGATACAAATAAGGAAACCACAGCAAAGTAAATATAAATAGCCAGTAAACATAAGAAAATATGCCTTAAATAATAAAGGTAAATGTACAATCATATTAAAAATTATATAATACTTTACATGATCAGATTGGTTAAAATGGAAAGTTGTGATCATGCGCACCTTATTTCATAGTAGCTGACGTTTAGTCCAATATTTAGCACTAATATTATCATTGCTATTTTACACCTGATTAAACTGAGGAACACAGAGTTTCCATAATTTGCTCAAGGTCACCCGACTGATAAAATATAGAAAAAAACATCCTCCTCCTATTCTGTTCATTGAAGTGAGTCTTAGTATCACCTTTGTAGAGTGTGATAATAGCATAATATTTAGTGAAATTAAAACCATTTGTGTTCTCTGACTCAGCATTTTGCTTTGAGGAAAAATAAAATAAATAAATAAAATAAAATAAATAAAATAAAAGCAGTTCAAGAACAGACGGTTGCATATCTAAGACTGTGTATTGCAGTGTGTGGTTCTATATTCTGTGTATATGATACATCTTGATAATCTTTTTTTAAATATTGGTTTTTAAAATGGCAAAAGATTTGTATATATTTATATGAACAACATTTTTTTAAATATACCTGCATTGTGGAATGGCTAAATAGCGATAACTAAAATGCATTATCTCACTTATCATTTTTGTTTGTTGAGAACATTTAAAATGTGCTCTCAGCAATGGTCAAGAACACATTGTTATTAACTATGCTCACCTTGTGGTTCCATAGAACTCTTGTACTTATTCCTCCTATCTAACTTAAATTTCGCATCCTTTACAAAATTAGCTGTCTTTGAATCCATAGAATACTTTTTTCTTTTCAACTTTTAATAAATATAAATTTCCAAAGTACAACTTTTGAATTACAGCAGCTGTTCTCCCCAGAACCTCCCATCCACCCGCAACCATCCCATCTCCCAGTCCCTCTCCCATCCCATTCTTCATTATTGTCGCTCCCCCTCTTCTTGGAGGAACGACACTAAACCCTGCCTAGGCTTCATATCCGAGTCACGGCACCATTATGTCGCTCCCCCTCTTTGTGGAGGAACGACACAGGACCTTGCGTTGTTCTTTTGTCTGCTCGGCCCTCCCCGGGTTTGCTGCTGGTTCTTCCCGGGTTGGCTACCGTCCCTTCCACCTCCGTGGAAGGGTGGTTCCCCCTGCCACTTTCCCCACTTTCTCGGGGGAGCGGCACACCGCCAGCCGGCTCTCTCGGGGGCTGCACAGGTGTTCCTTCAGATAGATGTTCCCTGGTGCATGTTGTCTCTCTCCTCTTTTATAGTCCTCTTCCACCAATCCCAACTCTGCTACCCACACGCCGAGTACGCTGCTCTCCTCCAATCAGGAGCAGGTCCTGCTGTTTATTGGTTGAACTGGAGGCAGCTGTGTAGAAGCTGTTTCCTCCTCTCCCAGCGCCATATTGTGGGAGAGCAGATGCATAGAATAAGTCTTAATTCCAGTAACTTAGTCTAGTCCGAGTTGCTCCCCACAATTATGATTCATTTTCAATTATCTTTATATATACAGAAGATCAACTTAGTATATACTAAGTAAAGATTTCAACAGACTGCACTCACACAGACACACAAAGTATAGAGTACTGTTCAATCACTCACAGAGATCTTTCATTTAGGTGGTTGTTGGTTGTGATATGCAAAATGTGATATGCAAAAGAGATTGTATGATATCATATTTAAATGAATGATTTTTTAAAATTCCTGTTAAGTGGGAGGTTCTATATTAGTAACAAAAGAAGATTGATATATAGCTCAATATATATAAACATAGTCACATATGAAAATATTTCTAGATACACACAGGTTAATAAAGGTACCTGTATTTCCTTGCTCCATCAACTACAAGGGCTTGGAAGCAGTGAGCCCCAAGTAGCAATGAGCACGCTCTGAACTCAGAGTGTGTTATCTAGGACCATTCTTCAAACAAAGAAACCAGGAATACAAAGGGAAAAAGCTGATTATAGGAATGGAACAAGAAATAAACATAAATCTGAAACAACCCATAGTGCCAAAAATAAATAAGTACTTATTTAAAAAAAAAAAACAAAGAGAAGTATATATCACATGAGCCAACCAAAAGAGATCCTAATGACCAAAGCTGGAGCAATTTGAGCAAAAAAAAAACATACAAAAGCAATTATTGTATTATAACCCAAAGTACAAATAAATATCCATTATCTCATTTTGTTATAAATGACTAAATAAAAATGGGAAACCAGAGGAAAATCTTCTAGGCAGATAATTACAAATCACTTATACAGATACTTCATCTTTAAGCAACTGCAGGATAAGGCCCTATGTCTTCACTGGGGGGTATACCTAGTAACTTCCTTCCAAAAAGTGTGGGGGAAGTAAATTTACATTGGAGAAACTGGGATGGAGGTCAACATTGAGTGATAAGTCATATTGACAATATCTACCCTTTACAATATGGGGTAACTTGGCACGTTATTTGTGTTATCTACCTTCCAAAAATCCAAAAATCCCAAGCTAACTTAATAATAAGCAGAACATGAAATAAATGCATTTGAGGGATACCCTACGATACCAGAACTCCTCAATATTGTCAATATCATGTAAAACAACAAAGAATTCCTAAAAAACTAATGCATCCAGGAAGAATATAAGGAATCCAAAAACAGATCATAGGAAATATGATGAGGAAATTTACTGTGGCCACATACACAGGGCTTGCAGTGGAAAGAATACATTAGTTTCAAAGTTCAAAAAGTTCAAAAGTTTAAAAAGAGATATGGACAAAGTTTATACATTAGTCAATCCAATTTGCTTTTTTTTAAAATTTTTATTTAATGAATATAAATTTCCAAAGTACAGCTTATGGATTACAATGGCTTTCCCCCCCCAGATAACTTCCCTCCCACCTGCAACCCTCCCCTCTGCTGCTCCCTCTCCCTTTCCGTTCACATCAAGATTCATTTTCAAGTCTCTCTATATACAGAAGATCAATTTAGCATATATTAAGTAAAGCTTTCAACAGAATGCACCCACACAGAAACAAAAAGTGTAAAATACTGTTTGAGTACTAGTTATAGCATTAAATCACAATGTACAGCATATTTAGGACAGAGATACAACAAGAGGAGTAAGTACACAGTGACTCCTATTGTTGACTTAACAAATTGACACTCTTGTTTATGGCATCAGTAATCACCCTAGACTCTTGTCAGGAGTTGCCAAGGTTATGGAGGTCTTTTGAGTTCGCCAACTCTGATTATATTTAGACAAGGTCATAATCAAAGTGGAAGTTCTCTCCTCCCTTCAGAGAAAGGTACCTCCTCCTTTGAGGACCTGTTCTTTCCACTGGGATCTCACTGGCAGAGATCTTTAATTTAGGGTTTTTTTTTGTTTTTGTTTTTGTTTTTGTTTTTGTTTTTGTTTTTTGCCAGAGTGTATTGGCTTTCCATGCCTGAAATACTCTCATGGGCTTATCAGCCTGATCCAAATGCCTTAAGGGCTGATTCTGAGGCCAGAGTGCTGTTTAGGACATCTGTCATTCTAAGAGTCTGCTGCATCACGCTTCCCATGTTGGATCGTTCTCTCCATTTTTTATTCTATCAGTTGGTATTTTCAGACACTAGTCTTGTTTATATGATCCCTTTGACTCTTAGTCCTATCACTATGAACAATTGTGAACAGAAATTGATCACTTGGACTAGTGAGATGGCATTGGTACATGCCACCTTGATGGGATTGAATTGAAATCCCCGGCACATTTCTAACTCCACCATTTGGGGCAAGTCTGATTGAGCATGTCCCAAATTGTACATCTCTTTCCTCTCTTATTCCCACTCTTATATTTAACAGGGATCACTTTTCAGTTAAGTTTCAACACTTAAGAATAATTGTGTATTAATTACAAAGTTCAACCAATAGTATTAAGTAGAACAAAAAAAATACTAAAGGGCTAAAGTATTAAGTTGTTCATCAACAGTCAGGGCAAGGGCTGATCAAGTCACTGTTTCTCATAGTGTCCCTTTCACTTCAACAGGTTTCCTTTTTGGTGCTTGTTTAGTTGTCACCGATCAGAGAGAACATATGATATTTGTCCCTTTGGGATGGGCTTATTTCACTGAGCATGATGTGTTCCAGATTCCTCCATTTTGTTGCAAATGACTGGATTTCATTTTTTTTTTACTGCTGTATAGTATTCTATAGAGTACATATCCCATAATTTCTTTTTTTCCTTTTTTTTTAACTTTTATTTAATGAATATAAATTTCCAAAGTACAGCTTATGGATTACAATGGCTTTCCCCCCCAGATAACTTCCCTCCCACCTGCAACCCTCCCCTTTCCTACTCCCTCTCCCCTTCCATTCACATCAAGATTCATTTTCGATTCTCTTTATATACAGAAGACCAGTTTAGCATACATTAAGTAAAGATTTCAACAGTTTGCACCCCCATAGAAACATAAAGTGAAAAATACTGTTTGAGTACTAGTTATAGCATTAAATCTCAGTGTACAGCACACTAAGGACAAAGATCCTACATGAGGAGTAAGTGCACAGTGACTCCTGTTGTTGACTTAACAAATTGACACTCTTGTTTATGGCATCAGTAATCACCCTAGGCTCTTGTCATGAGCTGCCAAGGCTATGGAAGCCCCCTGAGTTCACTGACTCTGATCATATTTAGACAAGGCCATGGTCAAAGTGGAGGTTCTCTCCTCCCTTCAGAGAAAGGTACCTCCTTCTCTGATGACCCATTCTTTCCACTGGGATCTCACTCGCGGAGATCTTTCATTTAGGTGTTTTTTTTTTTTTTTTTTTTTTTTTTTTTTTTTTTCCAGAGTGTCTCAGCTTTCCATGCCTGAAATACTCTCATGGGCTTCAGCCGGATCCGCATGCCTTAAGGGCTGATTCTGAGGCCAGAGTGCTGTTTAGGACATCTGCCATTCTATGGGTCTGCTGTGTATCTCACTTCCCATGTTGGATCATTCTCTCCCTTTTTTATTCTATCAGCTAGTATTTGCAGACACTACCAGTCTACTGTTGATGGCCATTTAGGTTGATTCCCAGTCTTAGGTATTGTGAATTGAGCTGCAATAAACATTAAGGTGCAGGCAGCTTTTTGTTTTCCAATTTAATTTCCTTTGGGTAAATTCCAAGGAGTGGGATGGCTGGGTTGAATGGTAGGATTATATTCAGGTTTCTGAGGAATCTCCAGACTGACTTCCATAGTGGCTTAACCAGTTTGCATTCCCACCAACAGTGGTTTAGTGTCCCTTTTTCCCCACATGCTCTCCAGCACTTGTTGTTGGTAGATTTCTGTATGTGAGCCATTCTTACCGGGGTGAGGTGAAACCTCATTGTGGTTTTGATTTGCATTTCCCTGATGGCTAGTGATCTTGAACATTTTTTCATGTGTCTGTTGGCCCTTTGGATTTCCTCTTTTGAAAAATGTCTGTTGAGGTCCTTGGCCCATCTCTTAAGTGGGTTGTTTGTTTTGATGTGGTGGAGTTTCTTGATTTCTTTGTAGATTCTGGTTACCAATCCTGTATCTGCTGCATAGTTTGCAAATATTTTTTTCCCATTCTGTTGGTTGCCTCTTCACTTTCCTCTGCAAGGTGGAGGATTAGCCTATTGAGCCACGGTGCCGGCCCTAAAATGTTATTTTATATAGCATCAATTTGTATGTTATTACAGAATTCATGTAGAGTGATGCACAGTAACCTTAGTCATTGTGGAACAGTCATGGAAGGAGGGAGGAAATGGGAAATGGAAAGTTAATGAAATGTTGACTCTAGAAAAGTAGAAAAATACTCAAGGCATGAATTACCATAGCATAAAATGCACAATGCATCAGTTCTATTGCAAACATGTACTTATTGAATGTGCTTGCAAGAAAAAGAAACCTAAAGTATTTCTTGAATGAATGGAAGTATTGATGATATATCAGGATGAGCCAATGAAGGTTTCTTCTGGTATTTCTGTCATTTTTAATGTAGTTCCAATTGCAAAATATCAGATGCATAAATGCAGAAACCTGACTGAGGAAAAACATAGTTCTGGATTCTCTACAGGAACCGTTGTTCAGAGATCCTGGGTCACTTCTCTAAAAATCTGCATGTGCAAGTTTACAATCAGAAATGAGTGCCTTACCAGACCCCTGCCAGAACACAGAGCACAGGTGCATGGAGAGTGTGCAGTTCACTGCAGAATCAGAGACAGGCAGGCGTTGACATCCATTGCTTTTTGAAGATTGAGTAGGATGTTCTATTTGCAAAGAAGAGAGGAGAAAACAGGGAAGGGATCAAGGGAACAGGGCACTGTGAAGCAGCAAAAATCTGTCTGCCAATCTAGGCCATATTTGCATTGGCACAGATGTAACTATTTTGGAACTTTAGAGTTTATTGCAAGCTTGCAACTTGCAGGGGGAACACTTGCATAGTAAATTGCAGTTCCTTTCAGTACTAAACATAGTAGCAGTTTCCCATCACTCAGTCTCCTGGCAGGCAGCTCTGCAAGTGTTCTTTGAGAAGCTTGAACATAGCTTGTGGAAGCCAGGATGTGCCTAAAGGACTCTTGTCATCCAAATATCAGAGTTCTGTTCCTGGTTGCTGTTCTAATCACGAAAGTGCAGAAAAGGAAGCCACAGACACTGTTTTTTTGTGCACCACCTCCCTCTCTCAACCATTGTAAGCCCCACAGTGTCTGGCTATTGTGACTTCCAGGGGACTTAAACGGACAAAACCCTCCCCGTTCCTTCATTTTTCTCTTTTTCCACTTTGGAAACCAGATATTTAAAACAAGAACATATAAAGACAAGACAACCACATAGTCTGGGGAAAACGAATCTAACAAGTGGTTTAAACTCAAAATTCTAGGTGGCAATGCACATGAAACCTCTAATGGAAGCCGTTTCTGCAAGCTGGCACTGCATTGTGGGGGGGGGGGGTGGGGGGGGTTCGCGTGGGGGACCACCTCCTGCTGAGAAGCCACCTCCTGCTGCAACCCTGTCTTGGACTCCCCTTCCCAAAGACACCCCTTTTCAGCATGAAGCAGCCAGAGCAATCATAACCTAGTTCCCCCTAATAGATGTTAGGGTTTCCATCTTGGAGGAGGGAATGTGAGGACTCAGGTGGGTTAATAAATAGTCAGGGGATCCCAATGGAGTTTGGGGTATAAAATATTAGCTTCCTTCTCCAAATCTTTAGCAAGAACAAACAGGCCACCCTCCTTCCTTCGGAATCTGCAAGTTTACCATGAGAATAGCAAGGAAGTTCCTCCAGAGCTCCTAGCTTATTGTGAAAACAAGTTATCTACCCTGCCCTTAGCAGGCCAGACAGGATGGAGAATTGTAACAGGTCTTTTGATGGTTTCCTCCCTGCCTGGTAACAGAATGCCAATCTGATTGTTCTTTTTTTTTTTCCTTCAAAATTGTACTTAAAGCCAACTGCCACCAGTCCCCTTTGGGTTTTCCTCTCTTGGGTACCAGGGACCTGAATACTTGAGCCAGCATCTCCTTCCTCCCATTGTGCACTTTAGCAAGAAGTTTGAATCAGGTCCCCGGTACCCACTTGAGAGACTCGGAATGCATTTTAGGCTCCTAACTTTGCCTGGCAGAGCTCTGACATTTGGAGAGTGAACCAGAGGATGAAAGATATCCACCCCTCTCTGCTTCTCTCTTTCTGTGTGTGTGTGTATGTGTGTGTGTGTGTGTCTGGTTCTTTGCCTTAGAAAAAAAATGCTCAAAGAATTGAAACAAGACATGGAGAAAGTTAAGAAAGAAATGTGTGAGCAAAACAGAAACATCAATCAGAAAGCTAAAAAGAAACCAAAAATTCTAGTACAGAAGTATACAACATCTGAAATGGAAAGAGCATATTCTAAAGGAAATAAGACAGTAATCAAAATAGAGCTATAGGAAATAGAACAACCAGACAGAATATGTTAGGAAACAGAATAATTGAGCATGCTAAACCAACTACATCTAGGCCATATACAGACCATTCTACCTAACAGCACACTAGGCATTCTTCTCAGGTGTACAAATAAGCCAGTCAAAATGACAAATACTGCAAGACTCCATTTACGTGAGCTATTTTGAGGAGTCACAATCATAGAGAAATAGTAGAATTGTGATGATTTCCAAGGTTTGGGGAAGGGGGAAATGGGAAGCTATAATTTGAGTTTGTGAAATAAAGAGTTCTGAATATAGATCAGGGTGATAGTCACACAGTATGAACGTGGTTAATATCCCCAAACTGTACACTTAAAAATAGTAAGGTTAAAAAAAATCACACACATGCACACATACATAGCAGAAACCAAGGAATAGTGGAATGAAACACTTTATGCATTAGGAACAGCAGAAGGACCAGGAGGATACGTGTTACAGAGTAAATTATAAAAAGGTAAATGATGTCTACAAGATTATTGAATGCTGTGCTATGGAGGTTTTCTTTGCTGTTTATAGCTAATCTATTTTTGGACATAAAAATTGATCCTGTTTCATGTAGGTCTTATGGAAGCTACTCTGAAAATCTAAATGTAAAGAGAAGTAAGAGTATTGAATTACATAGACATTTTATAGTTTTGCTCTTTAGGAAAATCTAATTATTTACATGTCAATTGTTACATTCCAACGAAAATGATTTACTTTCATTTATGTCTCACTTTAAGATAACTGAGTGAAAATATTCCCGTAATAAGCATGTGCTCCTGAAATGAAAGTTAAGGGTGACAAATGGTTTAGGGAGCACAAGTAAATATTGCTACTGGGACTGAAAAGAAGCCGCTGCCCATGGTCACGAGGAAGTGACCTTATTAGTGCAGATTCTGTGGAAAATGGAGGCAGAAGCCAAATGGCTGTGAACTGAAGAACGAATGGAGGGTGAAGGACTAAATGCATAGAACATTTCTTCAGGAAAGATAATCAGGCAGTGCTAAAGGAGGAGGCCAGCGTACAGGTGAGTGGAATACATTTGCACAGATGTATATGAACACAACCTATGAGAGAGTGAGAGGAGCCACATGGAAGTTGCCCAGTGAGAATGAGCCCTCCTCACTCAGCCTGTGCTGCACCTTCAGTCCATCTGTGATGTGATCCTAGAAGGTGATGAAGAAGCCATCTTCATAGTCAATGAAATGGAGATTTAAGGTGTGCACAGTTACTGCCTGCAGTACTTGGCATTTCTAGGAAGAGTAATACACTTTCCCTGTATCTACAAAGTAATGCAACACCCAACTGCAATTATATCATTTTTAAAGGATTGTTTTAAAAATTGTTAATTAGTCTTTAACAGATTAAATATGGTTTTAGAAGCAATTCTAAGAAAATAATGATAGTCCCTTCTCCTTCTTCCCTCTTCCCCCATGCTTTCTCCCACCTTCTTTCTCCCTTTCTCCTGACTTTTATTTTAGTTTTTGAGATAACATAATTTTGATTTACATTACAGTAAAAAGGCTTACTATTTCACCAAATAAGAAATTTAACACATACAAAAGCAAGAAGACTCTAGGTTAGTGGGAATACAGACAAAAGCTGTTGATAAATAGATGGAAAACCTTCAAAGTGAGAAAATGTGCCTGCCTCTATCTGGTTATAACTCATTCTGCCATGTGGGATAAAATAATCTTTAAAAATATATTTTAGGGGGGTAGGGCTGTGGTGCAGCAGGTTAATGCCCTGGTCTGAAGCACCGGCATCCCTTATGGGTGCTGATTCTAGTCCCAGCTGCTCCTCTTCCGATCCAGCTCTCTGCTATGGCCTGGGAAAGCAGTATTAGATGGCCCAAGTCTTTGGGCTCCTGCCCCTGCGTGGGAGACATGGAAGAAGCTCCTGGCTCCTGGCTTCGGATCGGCACAGCTCTGGCCGTTGCGGCCAATTGGGGAATGAACCAGCGGATGGAAGACCTTTCTCACTGCCTCTCCTCTCTCTTTGTAATTCTGACTTTCAAATAAATAAATCTTTAAAATATATATATATATATATATATATATATAATGTTAATAGGTTTCTGTTTTCTACCAGTAAACAAGGGTGCTTCAAAGACTTTGTAGATAAAATGGAATTAAAAGATAATGCATATTTAGCCTCATATTCAGTCAACTTAGAAATATTCCTTTCCTGAGTGCACTTTATCCTGTCTTTCACTAACAGCACATGTAAGTTGCAGTTGCACTGAATATGTCTTGTTTTTATTGTTTTTAATTTTTAAATCTTTATTTTTAAAGATTATTTGTTTATTTGAAAGGCAGAATTACACAGAGGGAGGAGAGGCAGAGAGAGAGAAAGAGTTCTTCCATCCGCTGGTTCACTCCCCAAATGGCTGCAATGGCTGGCATCCATATGGGATGCCAGCGGTGCAGGTAGCAGCTTTACCCACTATGCCATAGTGCAAGCCTCCATGTTTTATTTGTTGTTTGTTTGCTGGGATGAATTTAGCAGAAGACATCTCTGTCCCTATACAATACATTTCAGAAGTAATGAATGCAACGCCTGCCACCTCTTCCAGGAGCTGTGGTGAGCCAGGCAAATGCCAACTTATCTGACAAATCCATTAAAACAAAATTAAATATACAGAGAAGGAATATTCAGCCACCCTCACACATATTCAATTGAAGTTCTTATTTCCTTTCTTCCAAATGACCTTCCAATTAGGAGAATACAACATGTCTCTATTCATTTGATTTTAGTCCTGGGGAAAATGAAGCTGTTTTACAAAGAGGTTAATGATTCATTAGCATCTGCCAAAGGTTCTTCATTTTGCTCCGCTATTGTTGCAACCAGAATTGCTGCAGATCTCGACAGCCACCCACTGGAACCCTCGCCTCTCACGTCCTAGTGTCATCAGGAACCCTCGCATCTCTCAGCACAGATCTGTCCTGATTCTTAAAACAAAGGTCCAGGTCGAGTTCCAGAGATTAACTCAGAACTCTCCATTCTTTGCACACTAGTACAGAACTCTTTCCTACTTGCTTGGGCAGTTACTCTTCCATGTTTGTACTGTCCTCTGCAACAAGAGGAGTCTCCTGAAAACAGAGGCACACAGAAATTTGATTTGTGGCCAAATTTGACGAAAAAGATGAGGTTCTAAAATGGTGGCATGAAGTCAAAGACCCTCTCCCTTCTTTGTAGAATTAAGATAACTTTGATTTTATAGCTTTTGAGCTAAAATAACTTTTGTAAAGATTAAGCTCAATCAGTTTTTTTTAAGTATTTCAGCAGGATCTGCTGCAGGGGTTTTTGTTGTTTTATTTGTTGCTTATTTTTAAATTAACAGTTTCAAGCTTTGGATACTTAAGGCTTTAGAGGGAGAACCCAATTTTCAATTATGTTGGCTTTTTATAAAGCTTGAGTTATGTAAGATTTAAATAAAAGTTTGCTACCAAAAAAAAAAAAAACCAACAAACTTTGGTGTGGGCTCTCATTTTCACTTGATTCCATTCGCTATTGTCAGTTCTTTTGGACATTTTAGCTCTCATAGAACCAGGATAAATGGATGTATTCCTGTGAAAAATAGATTTGCCTCAGCAGATATTTCACTCAGCTGGAGTGGGTGTAAATTAGATTTAGTGTTCAACCTCCATATAGAGATTTTAAAGGTCATTTCCATTGTGTGTGTGTGGGTGGGTGTGTGTTGGGTTGATGCCATTTCCTCTTTGTTAGAGCCATTTTTGTGTAAAAGTAAGTGCCAATAAGCTAGGAAAAACTGGTGCCTGATCCTTTATAATCTATAATTGGCCTGTTAGCTCTCAATAGTTATTTCATCATAGTTGACATAGGTTATCAGCCGTGAATTATGGGGCTTTAATTGTGGAGATTTTTTTTCCAGTATTAGGCATCTTATCTACATCATTAAAACCTAACTTAAAAAGGCCATGATCTTATTTCTTAATTGCTGCTGATTACTGATAAAAGTTGATTATGTTGACTAAATGGCCATGTGTTTTTAGAACAGTAATTTGCATGAGTAATACTACTAAAAAGTTCATAAAATTGTCATTTAGACTGTAGTATTTGAAAGCTTTAAGAAATAAAGGTGGCCAACACTAGGCTGTTTCAATTCCATTATCCTTTTAAAGGCATTTTATTTTGAGAGAAATAGAGATTCACATGCAGTTGTTAGGAATAATATAGAGAAGAGAGGATTTCATGTACCTTGTACTTCATTTTCTGCAAGGCTAATGTTTTTTAAAAAATTATAATTTATTTGTGTTTATCTGCTTGAAAGGCAGGCTAACAGAAAGAAGTAGAGACAGAGAGACAGACAGACACAGGGAAGAAGGGAGGGAAAGAGAGAGGGAGGGAGAGAGGGAGAGAGAGAGAGAGAGAGAGAGAGAGAGAGAGAGAGAGAAACAATGAATTTTCCATCTGCCAGGTTATTCCCCAAGTGCCTACAACCATTAGGGTTGGGCCAGGCCAAATCAGGGAACCAGGAACTCCTTCCATGTCTCCCAACTGGGCGGTAGGGACCCAATTCCAAGCATTCATCTGCTTCCTTCCATTAACAGGTCACTGGGTCAGAAACAGAGTGGTTGAGTCTCCAACTGGCACATTAGTATGGGAAATGGTCATCCCACCCAGTTACTTAACTAGCTACACGACAACACCTGCTCGGAAGGATGTACCTTGCATAGTGCGATACTACAATAAGGGACTTGACTTTGCTTCAGTCCCCTGGCTTTGTTTAGATTTCATCAGTTTTATAAACATCTGTATATATGTGTTTATGCATGTGTGTGTGTGTTTTATAACACATTCATTTGCTTGCCATAGTTGAAGTACCGCACAGTCCCATCACAATGATGCTTTGTGCTCTCCTATAAAAATCGCCTACAACAGCCCTCAACCCTGGCTTTCATTATTCTACATTGATATAATTCTGTCATGTTAAGAATGCTATATAAAAAAAAAGTTATATAACTGGAACTTCACAGTATGCAACATGCTGAAAATTTTAAAAAAAAGATTTATTAGTTTATTTGAAAGTTAGAGTTACAGAGAGGGAGGGAGAGACAGAGAAGCCTTCCATCTGCTGGTTCACTCCCCAAGTGGTTGCAATGGCCAGGACTGTGCCGGGCCAAAGTCTGCAGCCAGGAGCTTCATCTGGATCCTCTTGCAGGTAGGAGGGTTCCAAGCACTTGGGCCATCTTCAGCTGCTTTTTTTAAATTAAAGATTATTTTTGGCCAGCGCCGCGGCTCACTAGGCTAATCCTCCGCCTTGCAGCGCCGGCACACCGGGTTCTAGTCCCAGTCAGGGCACCAGATTCTGTCCCAGGTGCCCCTCTTCCAGGACAGCTCTCTGCTGTGGCCAGGGAGTGCAGTGGAGAATGTCCCAAGTGCTTGGGCCCTGCACCCCACGGGAGACTAGGAGAAGCACCTGGCTCCTGCCATCGGATCAGCGCGGTGTGCTGGCCACAGCGCGCCGGCCGTGGCGGCCATTGGAGGGTGAACCAATGGCAAAAGGAAGACCTTTCTGTCTCTCTCTCTCACTGTCCATTCTGCCTGTCAAAAAAAGAAAAATAAATAAATAAAAATAAAAAAGATTATTTTTAATTTATTTGAGACAGAGTTACAGAGAGAGGTAGAGCCAGAGAGAAAATATTCTTCCATCTACTTGTTCACTCCCCAAATGACCACAACTGCCAGAGCTGAGCTGATCTGAAGCCAGGAGCCAGGTGCTTCCCCTGGGTCTCCCACATGGGTGTAGGGGCCGAAGAAATTGAGCCATTGTCTACTGCTTTCCCAGGCCATAGCAGAGAACTGGATCAGAAGAGGAATAGCCAGGACTCGAACTGGCGCCCACTTGGGATGCTGGCCTTGTATGCTGGGGCTTTAAACCACTACACCACAGCTTAGGCCCCTTCAGCTGCTTTTTCCATGCCATTAGCAGGGAACTGGGTCAGAAGGGGAGCAGCTGGGATATGAAACAGAATCCATATGGGAGGCAGGCATCACAGGTGGTGGCTTTACATGCTATTCCACGGTGCCTGCCCTTGAATTTTCAGTCATTGTAATTCCATTGAATCAATTCTATACTTTTGTCAAAAATGTGGATATGTTTGTATAAGTCTCTTTTTCAAAGTTGCTTTAGGTATATTAAATATAGTGATTTTCCATATAAACGTTAGAACCACCTTGTCTTTGTCCATGATAAACCTAGTATGGATTTCTATAAAGATTGAAATAAACCTTCAGATCAGTTTAAGGAGTCGTGTGTCCTCTTTGGAAAGCTGCAGATGTTTTGCAAGATTTGCCATAAAATGAAGCCCCATGCAAACCATCCTTGCTGCTGTCTGATCTCACTCCATTAATATCTTTAGCACCTGTGTCATTCTCTTCCTCTCAATTATTTCTCTTGCTTTTATCAATAAATCAGAGGGCTGATTTTCCTATACCCTATCACATAATTTTTTAGTTTTACAAAAAATAAAGATTTTACATAAGAAATCAAGAACATGCTAACTTTGCAAGTTTTATTTCAGTAGACATTCTTTTCACCTAGTTGATTTACTTCAACAACAATTATTGAACTGTATTAAAACTTATAATCTGTTCAACAAAGTGCTAAAACAATAGAATATACAGGTGAACAACAAATCTTAAACAAATCTCATACCTAATCCAAAATTGAACTGAAATTGGATAAGAGAGCTAAATGTGAAACTTCAAACAATAATTGTCTAGAAGAAAATAGAGAATCTTTATGACCTTGGTGAAGAAAAACGTTCAGAACTTGGACCTCCTAAAACTTCTTCCCTTCAAAAGAAAATGTGATCTTTGATCTATTTTCAGTTGATTTTTGTGTAACAAAGGGTCTTGTTTCAAACTGCTGCAAGTGGAGATACAATTTCCCCAGCACCATTTGTTGAAGAGACTGTCCTTTCTCCAGGGATTGATCTTAACCCCTTCATCAAAGATTAGTTGACCAAAGATGTGTGGATGGATTTCTGGGGATTCTATTCTGTTCCATTGGTCTACATGTCTATTTTTGTGCCAGTATGAGGCTCTTTTGATTATAACTTCCCTATACCATGTCTTGAAATCTGGTTTTGTGTTGCCCTCTGCTTTGTTTTTGTTGTTTAAGATTGCTCTAGATATTTGTGTTTCCATATTAATTTTAGAATCATTTTTTTCAATATGAGAGAATCGTGCTGTGGGGAGCAACTCAGACTAGACTAAGTTACTGGAATTAAGACTTATTCTATGCATCTGCTCTCCCACAATATGGCGCTGGGAGAGGAGAAAACAGCTTCTACACAGCTGCCTCCAGTTCAGCCAATAAACTGTAGGACTTGCTCCTGATTGGAGGAGAGCAGCGTACTCGGCGTGTGGGCAGCCGAGTTGGGATTGGTGGAAGAGGACTATAAAGGAGGAGAGAGACGGCATGCACCAGGAACATCTAAGGGGAACATCTAGCTGAAGGAACACCTGTGCAGCCCCCGAGAAAGCCGGCCGGCGGTGTGCCGCTCCCCTGCGGAAGTGGGGAAAGCGGCCAGGGGGAACCGCCCTTCCACGGAGGTGGAAGGGATAGTAGCCAACCCGGGAAGAACCAGCAGCAAACCCGGGGAGGGCCGAGCAGACGAAAGAACAGCGCAGGGTCCTGTGTCGTTCCTCCACGAAGAGGGGGAGCGACATAATGGTGCCGTGACTCGGATATGAAGCCTAGGCAGGGTTTAGTGTCGTTCCTCCACGAAGAGGGGGAGCAACATAATGGTGCCGTGACTCGGATATGAAGCCTAGGCAGGGCTTAGTGTCGTTCCTCCACGAAGAGGGGGAGCGACATAATGGTGCCGTGACTCGGATAGCAAACCTAGGACGGATATGAAACTTAGGAGGGAAGAAACGGGAAGAAATGGGAAAATACTGGAGAGAGAGACTAGCAAACAGCCTAGGGAAAAGCCGGACGAAAAAGGTGCCGGAAGAAGCTATTGAAAGCCTAGGCATAGACTCGGATACGGACTACGGGGGGAAGCTGGGAGAAATCTCTAAGGTCGAAAGCGAAAGTGAAAGCTAGAACAAACAGATTCGGACGCGGACTGTGGGGAGAGGCCAGGAGAAATGAGGGAGGAGTATTGTTGGAGGAAAGCTTGGGGAAACATACCGGGTAGAGAAAAGTGTTAGGGAAATTGAAGCTGCGGGGGGCAGGCCGAGGCGGAAACGGAAAGCCATTTTGGGATTCTCAAGTTAGCCCGGGAATAGGGGGCGAAAAGTTGAAACCAGAAGCTGAAACGTAAGCCAGATTGGGATCCGTCTGATTAGCCCGGGGAGCAAAGGACGGGTAGCCAAATCGTGGGGCGGAGACGTATGCTGGGTTGAATTCGCCAGGCTAGCCCAGGGAACTTAGATTGAATGCTAGTGGCGGACACGTAAGCTACGCTGTGTGACTCGCGGAGGCTGCTGCGCGCAGACAGAGCGTGCGGGGCTCAAGTACATAGGGAACGCGGGGCTGGCGCGAGGCCGTGGTTCAGACGCGAAAGGGTTAAGTGCGAGACCGCGGAGTGTGCGCGCAAAGCCGAGCCGCGCAGATGAGAGAGGCGCTGGCTGAAGCGGCGCAGAGCCGGGAAGCTGCCAGCAGGGCGAGGCGCCGGGAAGCTGCAGGGATAAGAGAAATAGAAGTTTAGAAGCAAAGTGAGAGAAATAGGAATGCTGGAAGATAGAAGTGAAATGGGAGAAATAGGAATGCCCGGAGATAGAGAAATAGAGAAAGAGAAAGGCCTCCCCACAACACAGTAATGTGAGAGCTTGGATTCGGTCTGCCTGATTAAGTGAGGCGATGAGCACCTGCGGCGGCTAGCAGCTCGACCAGAGTATGAGCTGCAGGTCACCGAAGATAGGCACGAACCAACACTAATAAGTCTCCCCCACAATACGGCAATGAGAAAGCTTGGATTCGGTCTGCCTGATTAAGGCGGTAAGCGCCAGCAGGCGGCTCGACCAGAGCATGCGCTGCAGGGCACCGAACACAGGCACGCATCAGCGCCTAAAAACCTCCTCACAACATGGCGAAGAGAGGACCCGGATTCGGTTTGCCTGATTGATAGGACTTGTAAGAACCTGTGGCAACTCTAGCAAGCAGAGCAGAGTGTGTGCCGCGGGGCACCGAAGACAGGCGCGTATCAACGCCAAAAAATAAAAAGAAAGGGGGATCTGTGGGGAGCAACTCAGACTAGACTAAGTTACTGGAATTAAGACTTATTCTATGCATCTGCTCTCCCACAATATGGCGCTGGGAGAGGAGAAAACAGCTTCTACACAGCTGCCTCCAGTTCAGCCAATAAACTGTAGGACTTGCTCCTGATTGGAGGAGAGCAGCGTACTCGGCGTGTGGGCAGCCGAGTTGGGATTGGTGGAAGAGGACTATAAAGGAGGAGAGAGACGGCATGCACCAGGAACATCTAAGGGGAACATCTAGCTGAAGGAACACCTGTGCAGCCCCCGAGAAAGCCGGCCGGCGGTGTGCCGCTCCCCTGCGGAAGTGGGGAAAGCGGCCAGGGGGAACCGCCCTTCCACGGAGGTGGAAGGGTAGTAGCCAACCCGGGAAGAACCAGCAGCAAACCCGGGGAGGGCCGAGCAGATGAAAGAACAGCGCAGGGTCCTGTGTCGTTCCTCCACGAAGAGGGGGAGCGACATAATGGTGCCGTGACTCGGATATGAAGCCTAGGCAGGGTTTAGTGTCGTTCCTCCACGAAGAGGGGGAGCGACACGTGCTACTAGTGTTTTGAGTGGGATCACATTGAATCTGTAAATTACTTTGAGTAATATGGACATTTCGATGATATTAATTCTAATCCACAAACATGGAAGATTTTTCCATTTTTTGTGTGTCTTCTTCTATTTCTTTCTTTAATGTTTGTGGTTTTCATTGTAGAAATCGTTCACCTCCTAGTTCAAATTTTTTCTGAGATATTTACATTTTTTGTAGCCATTGTGAATGGGACTGAGCTTACAAGTTCTTTCTCAGCCAGAGCATTGTCTGCATATACAAAAGTTATTGGTTTTTCTGTGTTTATTTTTTATGCTGCAACTTTACAAACTCTCTTAGTCAAGTCTTTTGGTTTCCCTGTATATAGAATCATGTCATCTTCAAACAGGGATAATTTGACTTCTTCCTTTCCAATTTATAAAACTCTGATTTCTTTTTCTTGAATAAAGGCTCTGGCTAAAGCTTCAGGACAGTATGTAGAATAGCAATAGTGAATGTGAGTGTCCTTGTCTGGATCTGGATGCTATTGGAAATGCTTCCAATATTTTTCCGTTCAATATGATGCTGGCTGTGGGCTTGTCATAAATTGCCTTGATTGTGCTGAGCAATTTTCCTTTTATATCCAAGTTGCTTAAGGTTTTTATCATGAAAGGATGTTGTGTTTTATCAAATGCTTTCTCTGCATCTATTGAGACAATCATATGACTTTTATTCTTCGATTCGTTAATGTGATATATCAGATTGGTATGTGTATATTCAACAACAGCTGCATACCAGGGATAAATCCTACTTGGTTTGGGTGAATGATCTTTCTGATTTGTTGTTGGAATAGAATAGTTATTATTTTGCTGAGGAATTTTGTATCTGTATTCATCAGTGATACTGGTGTATTGTTCTCTTTCTTTGTGGTATCTTTTTCTGGTTTGGGAATTAAGGTGATGTGGACCTTATTGAAGGAGTTTGGGAGGATTCCCTCCCTTTTAGTTATTTTGAATAGTTTGAGAAGAATTGGAATTAGTTCTTGTTTAAAAGTTTGGTAAAATTCAGCAGTGAAGCCATTGGGTCCTAGACTTTACTTTGTTGGGGATGGATGGGGGTCTTTATTACTGATTCAATCTCTGTCTTGGTTATTGGTCTGCTTAGGTTTCCATGTCTTCATACTTCAGTTTTGGTAGATTGTTTGTGTCCAGGAATCCATGCATTTTTTCTAGAATTTCCAATCTGGTGCCATATAGCTGTTTGTAGTAATTCCTGATGATTCCTTTAATTTCTGTGGGAGCCAGGATTATACCTCCTTTTTCATCTCTGATTTTATTAATTTGAGTCTTATCCCTTCCCCCATTTTTTTGTTAGTTGAGCCAATGATGTTTCAATTTTTTTAAACAGATCTTCATTTCATTGATATTTTGTATTGATTTTTGGTGTCAATTTTTAAATTTCTTCCATAATTTTAATTATTTGTTTCTTCCCACTAATTTTGGTTTTTACTTCTTGTTGTTTTTCTGGGTCCTTGATGCATTGATAGCTCATTTATTTGGTGTCTTTCTGTTTCTTGATGTTGGTACCAGTACTATGTTCCATACTTTTTGAGATGTTGTGTTGTCATCTTCATTTCTTTCCAGGATTTTTTTTTTTTGCTTTTCCTTTGTATTTCTGCTATGACGCATTGTTCATGCAGGATTGTGGTGTTCAGTCTCTGAGTGTTTGCACTTGTTCTAGAGATTTGTGGATTGTTAATCTCCAGCCTCATTTCATGGTTGTCAGAAAAGACACATGGTATGATTTCAGGGTTTTTGAATTTTCTGAGACTTACTTTATGGCCTAGCAATGATCTATGCCAGAGAAAGTTCCATGCACTGATGAAAAGAATGTGTATTCTTAAACTGTGGGGTGTAATGTTCTATAGATAACAGTTAGGTTCATTTGTTCCATAGCGTAGATTAGCTCTGTTGTTTCTTTTTGATTTTCTATTTAGTTGATGTGTATATTGACAAAAATGAGATGTTGAAGTCCCATATAGCTATTGTATTAGATTTTATGTCTCCCTTTAGATCCATTAACGTATGTATTCATCAACTCAAAATGGATCAAGGTCTAATTCTATGACCTAATACCATCAAAGTACTATAGGAGAACATTGTGGAAACTCTGCAAGACATTGGCATAGGCAAAGACTTCTTGGAAAAGACCCCAGAAGCACAGACAATAAAAGCAAAAGTAGACAAATTACATCCAGCTAAGAAGCTTCTATACTTCAAAGTAAACACTTAATAAAGTGAAGAGGAAAGCCACAAAATGGGAGAAAGTATTTGTAAAATATGCAATTGATAAAGGATGAATATCTTTAATCTATAAAGAGCTCAAGAAACTCAACAGCAACAGAACAATCTGGTTAAGAAATGGGCTAAGAATTTGGATGCACATTTTTTCAAAAGAGGAATTTCAAATGGCTACCCAGACACTTGAAAAAAATCTTAAGTATCATTAGCCATTAGGGAAATGCAAGTAAAAACCACAATGTAGTTTCATTTCACCCCAGCTAGAATGGCTCTCATGTAGAAATTCAGTGCTGGCAGAGATGTGGTGAAAACGCTCCATAACCACTGATGGTGGAAATGCAAACTAGTACAGCTTTTGTGCATGACAATGTAGAGATTCATCAGAAATCTGAAAATAGATGTACCATATGCCCCAGCCACCCAAAATTCACCCAAACAAAATGAAATCAGTATATGAAAGAGTTGTCTGTACTCCCATGTTTATGGCAACTCAATTCACAATAGCCACAATATGGAATCAACTCACATGCCCATCAACTAATGACTGGATAATGAAAATGTGATACGTATAGACTATGGAATGTTACTTACCCATAAAAAAGAAGGAAACCCTGTGTTTTGCAACAAAATGGATACAACTAGAAACCATTATACTTAGTGAAATAAGCCAGTCCTGAAAAGACAAATACCATATGTTTTCCCTTATCTGTGTTAACTAATAGAGTACAAAATATGAAATATATATTAGTAAAATTTGTATTTTTATTTACAGCCCTTGTCTCTACTAGTATGGATCAGTGTTTTTTTTTATACTTTAATTCTTTAATGGAGGGTTAAATTTATGATTATAAAAAACAAAGTATATCATTATAAAAATAAAAGAAAGAATACAAATGGAAGGGAGAGGAATTGTCAGAGCATGAGAAGTAGGTTGGGTAAGGTTGGAATTATCACTATACTACTAAATCTGTATATAAGACATAAATTTGTTCATTTAATATAAATTTTTTAAAAAGTTAAAAAAAAAGATAAAAAACTTACTTTAGCTTGAAAGAAAGACAATGTGAATAGAATGAGGGGTACACATCTGCTGGGGCAGTTAAGATGCTGTTTGGGAGGCCCAGATCTCATATCAGAAGGCTTGGGTTCAAGTCCTGATTTCACTCCCAATTCCAGTTTCCTGCTAATGTGCAGACTGGGAGGCAGCGCTGATGGCTAAAGTCTTGGAGTCGCTGCCATTCATGTGGGAGACTCAGACTTTGTCCCAGTCTCATGGCGTTTGCCTGGCTCAGCCCCAGCTTTCCTGTCATTTTGGAGGAAAATCAGCATTTGGGAGATCTCTGTCCCTCTGCCACACAAATAAATAAATAAAATAAATTTAAAAGTGAGAGTAAAGAGGCAAACCATAGACAGGAAGAAAATATTTTCAAACCACACATCCGATAAATGATTTATATTCATGTATCAGCAAATATTCAAATATCAGAATATTTCAAAATTTAACATTATTTTCAAGATTTTATTTACTTATTTAAAAGGCAAAGTTATATAGAGAGATATGGAGAGCTAGAGAGTGATCTTCCATCCACTGGTTCCTCCTCAAATGGTGGCAATGACCAAAGCTGGGCCAATTTGAAGCCAGAAGCTTCTTCTAGGTCTCCCACATGGGTGTAGGAGCCCAAGCACTTGGGCCATCTTCCACTGCTTTCCCAGAAGCATTAGCGGGGAGCTGGATTGGAAGTAGAGCAGCCAAGACTTGAAATGGCGCCCTTATAGGATGCTGGCATTGCAGGCAGCAGCTTTATGGGCTACACCAAAACACTGGCCCCAGAACTCAACATTTTTAATGCCAAAAAGCATTGACAAATTATTGAATCAAGCAGTTAATTGAAGAAAATATATAGATAGCAAATAATGGATGAAAATATACCACCATCAGTTATTAAAGAAACTGCATTTAAAACCACCATGAAACACTTGTATATATTGATTGAAATGATTTTTAAAATTAAAAAAAAAATGCCAGGAGGCTGGCTCCGTGGCACAGTAGGTTAATCCTCTACCTGCAGCGCCAGCATTCCATATCGGCACTTGTTCTAGTCCTGGCTGCTCCTCTTGTAATCCAGGTCTCTGCTGTAGCCTGGGAAAGCAGTAGAAGATGGCCCAGGTCTCTTGGGCCCCTGCACCCATGTGGGAGACTGGGAAGAAGCACCTGGCTCCTTGGCCATTTGGAGAGTGAACCAACAGATGGAAGCCCCCTCTCTCTCTCCCTCTCTCTCTCCCTCTCTCTCTCCCTCTCTCCCTCCCTCCCTCTCCCTCCCTCTTCCTCTCTTCCTCTCTTCCTCTCTCCCCCTCTCTCCCTCTGCCTCTCTGCCTCTCCTTCTTCTATGTGTAACTCTCCCAAATAAATAAAGAAATCTTTAAAAAAAAGAAAAAATTCCAAGTGTTGTTGAAGATGTAAAACAACTGAAACTTTCATGTATTGTAGGTATGAACAAAAAATCAAGCAGCCAATTTGGAAAACTGACTTAAGAGTTATACAGATATTCACCATGGGATAAACAGTCCCACTGCAAGGTGATGTACCCAATTGAAACAAAACACCTGTGTTCTGGAGAAAACCTGTGCAGGAATGCCTCGAACTGGAAAAAAATCAAATTTCCCCCAATTGCAGAAAGAACAAAGACACTGTTGTACACCCACGTGATGGAGTATTACCCAGAAAAGGGTGAGTTATAGACATGCAAGGACATGTGTAAATCTCAATGCAGTAAGTTAGTTGAAACAAACCAGATCCAAAAGTCTACATACATATTTTCATCGTTATGCTGTGCCTAAAAATGCAAAACTTTAGGGACAGTAAACTAATCAGCGGTTACCAGAGCAAAGGATTGACAACAAACTGGTACATAGAAGAAATTTGTGGGTTAGTGCAACCATGCCATGTATGGACTACACTCTAGCATCTCATACAACTTTGAGCTCTATTTTCTTCTTGTAAGATAATGATGTCGTAACTTCCCTTCTTGAATGCTGCATTTTATCCACTGCAGCCTATTATATTTCTAGGTTTCTAACATCTTTGTAAACAGAGTATGTCTTACAATTAGTGGTGCCTATCAATCGTGATCAGCCAGGTGTTTGGTTTTGCTGGCCCAACAATCCTATCTATCCATTGTTGCCATTTCTCTAAGAACAAAAATGCACTCTAAATAAATTCAAAATAACCTTATAAGGGATTAAAGTATTTAAATTTCACAGTTTTTCTTAGCACATAAAATGAGATTGCTTGTCTAATTTACAGTGTCTTAGATCTTGTGAGACATATTATATAACTGTTATTTCAGAAATGTGAAGGTCTGGATGTTAACCATTTGTGCAAATATATAGTTACATATAGATAGATGACAGAAACTACAAAACCATGAGGTAGAGGAGCTTCATTTATACACATAGCAAATGAGAGCCAACTTAGCCTTGCATCATAGCTCCATAGGCCTGAAACCCCAATGACTGGTGTAATGAGAAATGCCCTATGCAGTGGACACTTTACTTTTTAATGCTTTTAAACAGGGCAGGAAACCACTTTATTCTCTGCCTTTCTGAGTGAGGACCCTTGAAGACATAAAGGCAGGAATACAGGTGATAGCTCTTTGCTATAAAAATACTTCAGGAACCAATGGAATCCACTGTCTTCAGCTTTCAAAGCTATCCAAGGTTCTGGAATCTGCCTTTTGGAATATAAACACTTACGAAGATAACACTAAAGTTTTCCAGGAATTTGCTGGGTTTTTAAAGTCACTTTTAGAGTTAACTTCAATGTTTGCACAGGATATACCATTTGACTCTTGGAGAGATCATAAAGATTTTTTAACTGTTTGGAAGAGACTGATTAACTTCACCCTCAGGGAAACAAATGACTACAGATCTAATCGGAGTGTTTCTAGGGATAGTGAAAACAACTTTCTCTGTATTATATATGTCTGAGTTTCATGGACCTGCCTGGGACTTTTTTTTTACAGGAACACTGAGCAACCAAAGAAAAAATTATTTTCCTACAGTTGCATTATCGCTAAACTGAAAATTGTTCTGCCTTAAATTCATCTGACGGCCAACAATCTTATGTACCAATTTGTTCTAGTGTTCTCTTTGTTGAACTTGGAACTATTTCCTAGACTCTCTTAAACCCGCATTTTTCCAGCTTAAATTTAACTGAGAGAGGAAATCTCCTGCTAGTAGGAAGTTAAAGGAAAGCTGAGGCCATTATTCACAAATGAAAACTATGGCTGTGAGGTAGTGACAGTTAGATACAGAAGTGCATGGCTGTTCTGTTTCTTTCTCTCCGTATCAAATTTTCTTCCCAATTGCAGATCCTGAGGGCCCACAGGGGTTCCAGTCCTGCCACCAGATGCATTCCAGGACAGCTGGCAGCCACACTGAGATATCATGCCCCAGCCTTCTCCATGGCCACCTTTGTACGGTCTCTACTCGGAATCATAGTTTGCCTGCCTTCCTAGACGTCAGCAGCCACCCCGAGTTGTCTTCTGCACTAGTGTTTCAGGGTGACAGCTAAATGCTTTTTCTATGATCCCCCAATACTCACCCACCCTGGTGGAGGGCTGGGGGAGGGTTCCCTGCCCCAGAATTTCCCACTCTCTGTAAAGTGAGATGGGCAGGGTATCTACAGCCTTACTGCCTATTTTCTCACAATAGAGTTTTATTGGAACACAACTATGCCCACTTACTTTAGTGTTGTTTATAGCTGCTTCCTGCAACACAGCAGAGTTGAGTAGTTGTAACAGAGATCTTCTGGCCTATAAAACTCAAAATATGTATTTACTATCTGACTTTTTGCACTAAAGATATTGACCTCTGGTGTAAGGTAGAATTTATAAAGCCCTATATTATGTTAAGGTTCTTCCTTTCTGACTGAACCCTCACCAATATGCCACCTTACCAGGAGATGGGTAATCAATCTACTAATTCTTAGTTTACCTCCCACAACTCACCCCTGAAAAATACTGGGGAGATTGAGAGCATGGCGAAAATCTGGAGGCAGGATTTGGCTGGAGAATGTTGGTAAAGGGCTGTGGCACTTCCCTTTGTCAATTGTTTCCCCGTCCCACTAGCATGTTCATATCTTTTGTAGGAGGAGTGTGACTGACACCAAGTCTAGCCGGGCCATAGGATGGGCATGGAAGTGACTTAAGAAGATCACAGGTTTGATTCTAACTGATTCAGACTTAGTGGGCAAGAGACTGGCTGATGCTTGTGTTTGAAAAGTAACTGTGCTCCTATCACAACCTCAAAAATGATGCATGTTTCCCAGGAAACAGATAAGGCCCTAATCTAGAGACATCAATCAGCATAGGTTCAGTTCAGAAAGATCCCCTTACAAGACTCCTTCTTTTAAGGACAAATTGAGTAACACAAGGACCAGTAGTGGCCATTGGATTTTGCAAAACAGATATTAAGGAGAAATTAGACAAGACATTCTTTGTGTAGGGAGAATGCCTAATTGAGATGAAAAGAGACATTCAGAGGGGAGACACCCTTGACTCCTCTGGGTGCAAAGCTTGCAATCTTTATGCTAAGCACCCTTTAGTCTCTCTCTCTCTCTTTGTGTGTGTATTTGTGTAAAACTCCTTCCCCTTCTCCCTTCCTCTTTCACTATCTGAAACTCTTTCTATTAAATCTTTAACAAATAATTTACATGAGCATTTTTTTTTGAATCCTGAGAGTACTTTATAAATACAAAGAAATTAGTTTTTCCATCAGTATCTTTGTCAGCATAATTCTGAATTGCTCTCATGGGTATCTTCTCCTTTGTAAAACAAACACTTCACAGGGTTTGAAGTATGCATGAAGTTCCATTTTTGTTCAGTGTTCTTTATTTTCCATCATGAAAAGCTATTCCTAAGGAACTGAAACCCCAGAAGATAACTACAACAAAAACATGGCAAATGTTTTTTAAATGATGCAAAGGAAGATTTTAAGAGAAGCAATATTTAGGAGACAGAAGAAGGCAAATGCAGTTTCTGAAGGGAATTGTTCTAATTATTACCCAACAAGTCAAGTCACGTGACTACATCCAAGGACATTAAATGAAGAAAAAGTTGAATTGGGGCAATGATCCATCAGTCCCAAAGCCTTCTGGAATCTGAGCATCTCGAACTGCATTGCTTTCTTTCTTATCTCTGTCTCACTGCCGTCTCAGAGCACCGTTCCCACACGATTAAATGATACTTGTGATTGTGTTAGGATTCAAAATTTCAATCCAGTAGCCATCAGGATCTCGAATAAATGCCAGGCCTTTCATTTTACCATCGTCTGGTTTCTTCACAAATTTGACTCCCAGTTCTTCAGATCTTTTACAGGTGCCGTACACATCAGGAACAGCAATTCCAATGTGACCAAATCCTCGAGGGTCTGAATTGCCACTGTGGTAGCTCTGGGTCTCATCATCTTAGTGCCCCAATTATGTGTCAGCTCAAGGGTAGCTTTTCTGGAAAATGCCCATGCTACTCTTTCATTTTTATCTTTGGGGATGTCATTTTTATCCTCATATGCCATGAAATAGAGTGAAAATTTCATAGAAGGAAAATCTAATTTTTGGATTAGCGTCATTCCAAGAATTCTAGTATAGAAATCCAATGACTTCTTAGGATCCTTAATTCGTAGCATGGTCTGTTGCATTAAAAAATCCTTGGTGCTGGGGTCCGCGTCGGAGCAGCAGCTAGCGGCGGCCTCGTCGGTGAGGCCGCTGGACGCAGGTTGCGGTTCTGCCATGGCCGCACAGCCAAGTCTCACGAACACCCGCACAGGACAGCACAGACACCACCCCGCCGGGCCCGGGTCTACATGAGCATTTTTAAAACCAAATGACTTGTATTGAAATATCTTTTGTATCATATAATAGTATTTTAAACAGTGATTTAGGTTTTTCCTGCAGTAGATAGTTCTGCTCCCTAGGTGAGCCCACTCCTTGTGTAATTTCAGCAGCAGCTGTGGTGGACAGTTCCCACACGGGATACTAGCTACTATCTGTAGCCTAATCCACTCCCAGGGAATCTGCTTCAGTGCTTTCCTGGAAGCAGCAGGATTTTTGGTCTGGAATATGGAAAACGCAATGCCCTGATGGTGTCCTGTGTCAGTAGATAAATGCCCTGGCTACTCAGAGTGTGTCAACACATTTACTCAGAGCGCCTGCACCACCCGCATCGTTAACTAAGCTTGATAGCCGCCGCGCCACCACCACCTCCACCACCACCACCACCACCACCACCACCTCCCTTTATGGGCTTTTCTTCTTGTGCTTTCTCATTCACCTTACTCATTCACTCTTGCTTCCTGGAATTGTCTCTCAAGTAAATGACGTGCATCCAACTACTTGCTTTAGGCTCTGCTTTAGGTGAAATCCAAAATGACAATCATCTATCCCTTTATTCAAGAAATTTAATTGAGAGCATTATGCAAGGTGCTAAAAAAGCAAAGTTATTAAGAAGACATTTCATCAAATAGTTGTAACTCTTCCCAGAGTACAATTAGAAGTCTATGGGATGAAAAATGAGACTCATAAATGTTAATACTATTTTCTACATTATGTAGCCATACAAGTTTTTTTGTTGTAGTTCCTAGGTTATTACAACTGACATGAGGTAGCTCTCAGCTAAAACTGGAATTATTATTATTTGCTTCCAGTTTCATATCTTGTGTTATTGTTACCTCAAAATTCTATTAAATATAAATAATCTTCAGCAATGAAATATAAGAGAAGAAAGTCTATTGAAACTAAGGGTTTGTAACTTGGATTATTACTCTTTTTTATTTTGCATTTCAACATTCATGGGTTAATGTCCCGGGATAATTTTTACTTTCTTCCCTCTCCCTTCCATGATATAATCTATTTTTTTTCTTTTGCTCAACTAGCTGTTGCTTTGTTGAGATTATCATAGCACAGAACATTTAATTTTTTTAGTTGTTGTTTCTGCATAATTGGCCAAATGTTGCTCTACTATTAAATTTTTTTATCTTTTCATTGAAATCATTAAGTGTTTGATTAAGGTAGCCAACTGAATTATATCAGTTTTAATTAATTATGTGTATGGAACAATCTAGACATAAAGAATATGTTTGTTATCTGTGTTTAAAAAAAATCCTCTTGGCTTTTTTTACACTTGGCTCCCTTTCCACCCAACTCTACAGAAAATGGTGTTTTCAGTAGAGGAAACTAAAATTTTTAAACAAAATTAATGGCTAAAAATTAAATGATCTTGTTGGTAAATCCTAAAAATACAAGTTTAGATGAATATACATATTGTTACAGCAAGCCCAAAATCTAAGAAGGGTGAGTAGTGCAGTGGACATGTGACTTTCTTCATTTCATACTCTGGAAGAGAGCAGGAGCTGTGTCTGGCTGGCTACATACATATGAAGAAGATGCTAAATGCTTAGTCACAAGCATTGGTTATCAGTGTGTCCTCACAAGGTCATTGTGGGCATTCTTTATATCAATGCATACATTTAATATTACTGAGTACAAAAGCACATAGTAATTATAAAATAAATGGCTTTTCCTTTGTTCCGCTGTTATTGCTAGTTTATAGAAGCTCACTTTAGTGTTGACCTCTGAGCACTAAAAGATCCAAGTTTGTTCTGTACAGAAGATCAATGGAAATATGACTCAGACCCACTAGAGATTCTATGAGTTTCTTTACCAAAAATTTGATACTGTTCCCAAGGCACTGGGAAGAAAATACAAAACAAAACAAAACAAAACAAAACAAAACAAAACACACATACAATACATTTCCATGACCAGTGAAGTTTCTCTTGGGAGAATAGATTATACAATTTTATGGTTTTTGTTTTTTTTTTTCTGCTC
The DNA here is from genome assembly GCF_964237555.1 of Oryctolagus cuniculus. NCBI lineage: Eukaryota > Metazoa > Chordata > Mammalia > Lagomorpha > Leporidae > Oryctolagus > Oryctolagus cuniculus. The sequence goes on along the minus strand of NC_091439.1, from coordinate 93,563,936 downwards.
ACATTTACAGAGATATTTGCCAGGCGAAAATCTGATTTAAAACATAATCTAGGAAAAACAGCCAAAACTTGACACTTTCCTACTTATTTGAGTTGCCAAGGATCTGGGCACTGGTTTGATGACTCTAGTGGGTAATCTTTTTAAAATTGTAATGGGTGAGAATTCTGGAAAGGATCTGGAAGGAGTAAGTTCAGAAAATAAGATAATTTTCTGGGTAATAAGCTTAACAGAAATTTGAGAATGTGCCTAGATAAGGCTGTCTTCATTGATTTTGCATTACTACAAAGAAATCCTGGTAGCAGGCTAATTTGATAAAGAAAAGAGGTTTGTTCTGACTCACAGTTCTGGAGATACAAGGTCAAGGGGTTGTATCTGGTGAATATCTTCCAAGCAGAGTCCTGATGTGACAGGAGACTGGGAGTGGGTCTGTATTTGTGTCTTTTCTGATTTCTCATTCTCTTCTTATAAAGTCATAATGAGTCAGTCATAGGGGCTCTACGCATGTGCTTTACCTGATATAATCACTTTCTAAAGGCTTTTCCTCCCAAAACCATAGCTGTATTAAGTTTTCACCTTATCAATACTCACAATAAGGGTCAAATTTCAATACATGAAACGTTGTGAGATACACTTTAAACCACATCCAAACCATATCAAAGGCTGAAAATAAAAGGGAGTTTGGTTGGTATTTAGAAGGGAATGCCTCCTGTGACTGATGTAAGATATGAGAAAATTAAAGGGATTGTATAGTTGAAGCGAACATTTCCCACTGGCCAAGATTAAAGAAAATAAATTTGCCCCTGTGAAAAACATTTCTTTATGGTTGCAATGACTGAAAGACCTTGTGGAAAATTATATCTAAGGTCAGATTGAAGGTTGTGTCCAATTCTGACTCTGCAAATTACCTGGTGTCATCTACAATCAAATATAATCATGTAGCACCTAACAAGGTTTTGATCAAAGACAGATCACAAATAGGAGGGTGGTTCCATAAGATTATAGTGAAACTGAAAAATTACTATTACCTAGTGATGTCAGAGCCATATTAAAGTCATAGATTTGTGCATCGTTCATATATTTGTGGTGATATTTATATAAAAGAAACTTACTGTGTTGCCAGTAATAACAGTATAACAGTCAACTAGGAAATTGGCTTCTGTATTGTGCCATACTTTTAAATCATTTCAGTGAGTATTCCTATTTAAAAAATAATATAATATGTTTTACTACCCTGTCAATAGCCTGCTACATCTTGGGGTAACTCCATCTCTCAATTCCATCAAGAGATGATGTGGAAAGATCACACTGAACAGTGTAGGTTTGTATTTGTATAGTCTATGATGTTCACACGATGATGAAATCGCCTAACGAAGTATTCTCAACATGTCCCTGTCATTAGGTGACATGAGTATAGTCTTACAGAGTACTTCGAATAATTAAAAGAGAGAGGCTCAGAAGATAAAAGAAAAGGATAATTTAATGAATGCTCAGATCTTAGGCAAAGAGACTTTCTACAATTTTGCTCTCTCAAAGTCCAACAGAGAGAGAGAGAAATGCATTTACTACAGTCCTTGGAGCAGGGAAGTAGCCATTTAAGATGATATTAACAAATACATGTATGTTTGTTCATATATATTTGATGAAGTGTATTTTTACACATCCATTTATTTATATATTTATTTTAAGCCTAAGTGGAAAAAATAATTATATTTAATAAAGGTTATTTTTCTATATCTTTTAAACTTTTTTATTTATGTAAGGTGAACAGATTTTTTTATTTCATATATAAAAATTAGGAGCATAGTGATACTTCATACCCTACCCTCCTTTCCACCAATATTCTCACTGTCCCTGCTACTTCTTTTCTAATTTTATCTTTTAATTTTTACAATTGCATAATTTCAGTTTATTTTATAATCATCAGCTTAACCATCCACTCAGTGAAGAATTCAACACATAATAAGAAAAAAAACCACTGTTTCTCAACAATAGAGACAAGAATTGTAATAATAATCACATCTCAGAATATCAACTTTACTCATATACGTTATGTTTTTTGTACTCTATTAATTATCACATCAGGGAAAATGTTCTATATTTGTCTTTTTTAGAATGGCTTATTTCACTAAGTATAATGGTTTCCAGTTGCATCCATTTTGTTGCAAAAGACGGGATTTCATTCTTGTTTATGGCTGAGTAGTAATCCATAGTGTATGTACATCACATTTTCTTTATCCACTTTTGCTGAAGGACATCTGAGTTAAGTTTATATTCTAGTATTGTGAATTGAGCTACAATAAACTTGGTGGTACAGATAACACTTTCAAATGCTGATTTCATTTTATCTGGGTAAATTCTGAAGAGTGGGGTGGCTGGATCATACGGTGGATCTATTTGCAGATTTCTGAGGAATCTACATACTGTCTTCCACAAGGGCCAGACCAGTCTACATTCCCACCATCAGTGTATGGCATACACTACATACAGCTTTTACTCCACATCCTGCCAATATTTATTGTTTTTTCATTTCTGTATGAGAACTATTCTGAGGTGAGCTGAAAACTCATTGTGGTTTTTATTTGCATTTCTCTAATGTCTAGTGAAACTGAGCCATTTTTCATGTCTGTTGGCCATTTGAATTTCGTCCTTTGAAAATTTCATCCTTTAAAAATTGCTTATTTAAGTCCCTTTCCCATTTCTTAACTAGTTTGTCATGATGTTGAATTTCTTGAGCTCTTTATAGATTCTGGATATGAACATTTTATCAGTTGCACAGTTTGCAAATATTTTCTCATTCTGTTAGTCGCTCTTCACTTTTTTGAGTGTTTCTTTTGCAGTATAGAAGCTTCTTAGCTTGATGTAATCACAGTTGTCTATTTTTGCTTGTATTGCTTGTGCTTCTGGGGGTCTTTTCCAACCAGTATCTGCCTATTCCAATGGCTTGCACGGTTTCCTCAGTGTTTTCTACTAGTAATTTGATGTAATTAAATTGTAGTTTTGAATCCTTGATTTATTGTGAGTCGATTTGTGTTTGAGGTGTAAGCAAGAAGTCTTGTTTCATATTTCCACATGTAGAGGTCTAATTTTCTCAGCACCATTTGTTGAACAGATTCTCCTTTCTCCAAGGATTGTCTTTGTCAAAGATTAGTTTGTTGTAGATGTGTGGATTGATGTATGGGGTTTCTATTCTGTTCCTTTTGTCTACATGCCTGTTTTTGTGCCAGTACCAGGCTGTTTTGATTATAACTTCCCTATACTATGTCTTGAAATCTGGTATTGTGATGCTTTGTTTTTGTTGCTTAAGATTGCTTTAGATATTTATGGTCCCTTGTATTTCTGTATGAATTTTAGCATCATCTTTTCTAGATCTGAGAATAATGTTGTTGCTATTTTGATTGGGATCACATTGAATCTGTAAATTGCTTTTGGTAGTATAGATACTTTGATGACATTAATCCTTGCAATTCATGAACATAAACAGTTTTCCATTTTTTTGTATCTTCTGTTTCTTTAATATTTTTAAATTTTCATTGTAGAGATCTTTCACCTCTTTGATCAGGTTTATTCCAAGATATTTAATTTTTTTTTTAGTTATTGTGAATGAGACTGATCTTACATGTTCTTTCTTACCCATGACATTGTCTGTGTATTCAAGGGTTATTAATTTTTGTGTGTTGATACTATATCCTGCAACTTAAACAAACCCTCTTAAGAGTTCTAATAGTCGAGGAGGCAAGATGGCGGAATAGGAAGGGAGCACACTGATAGTCCGGGAAGAGACAGTTTAATAAAAGTGGAGATACTGCAGGTTCAAGGAAGAGTAGGGGAGGAAACAGCAGAAGAAACTCTTCCAGAATGCGTGATTCACAGCGGACCTGCGTGGAGAGCGTGGGAGCCCACAGTTCGGGACACCAGCGGCAGACTCAACACACCAGTGCTGGAACGCGAGGTGAGCCGAATCTCAATAGCCTGAGACACTGGCAGGCAAGCGGAGAGAGGAGACTAGAGGGAACGACCCCCGGGAGGGGGGAAGTTCACCAGGCTAACTGGAAGAGAGAGAGAGAGAAAAAAAAAAAGGTGACTGGTACGGACATGGGTTTCTCTCTCTCCGCTCACCTCTCAAGGGCGAGCAAGACAAAGAGCAGGCGCCATCTTGGACATACGTCATAAGCAGAGCGACCTCAGGTCTGCACTGGCCCTGAGCCTAGCAGAAAAACCTGACTCTGGGCGGGGCGAATTAACAGGAGATTAGGACCTAGTAAATTTGTGGTGCTACTGAACTGAGACTGTGAAAAAAGAGACGGTGGAGGAGAGAACTCACGGAATTCACGTGAGCACTCTCCAGAGACGCTACAATTCCGTAAATTTGGCAACCCAGTGGGAGACTGAAGGAGAATTTGAGCCCACTCTGAGGGCAGAACAGATTCCCTGTGTGGTCCTTGGGAAAGAGCTTCTGATCTCTGGCTCCTGTGGGTATATCATTTGCCTGCTAACTACCTCCAACTTCGTTCAGCTGTGCAGAATTACTTCCCTTTTGAATCAAAAAAAAAAAGAAAGAGAGAGAGAGAGAGAGAGGTTTACCACGCCTAACCTGGGAGTGTCACCTTTGGCACACCAAACAGAGCTCTCAGGCCACACCCATCTCAAGCCTCTAAGGCTCCATCAAAAACAGACAGTCCACTTAATCTAGAGTCATAGTATAACAAGAAAAAGCACCACAGTGAAGAAACCAAATATCTCCAATATGCCAAATAACAAACGCAAAAACCGAGGTAATAAAAACAAGGAAGTCACCATGACGCCCTCAAATGAAAAAGGCACCCCAATTCAAGATTATGAAGATGATGACATAGAAGAAATGCAAGAAGCAGATCTCAAAAAATTGATAAGAACATTAAGAAGTTCTCAAAAACAAATTCTTGAACTACAGAAATCCTTAATGGACAAGATAGAAAATCTCTCTCATGAAAATGAAATATTAAGGAGGAATCAAAATGAAACAAAACAGCTAGTACAACAGGAAACTGTGATAGTGACTGAAGTGAAGAATACAATAGATCAAATGAAAAACACAATAGAGAGCCTTACAAACAGAATGGGTGAAGCAGAAGAGAGAATATCGGACTTAGAAGACAGAGAACAGGAAAGGATACAGTCAGACCAAAGAAAAGAAGAGGAAATTAGAAATCTAAAACATATTGTCAGGAATCTTCAGGATACTATTAAAAAACCCAACATTCGGGTTCTAGGAGTTCCTGAAGGCATGGAGAGGGAGAAAGGATTAGAAGGCCTTTTTAGTGAGATATTAGCAGAAAATTTCCCAGGTTTGGAGAAGGACAGAGAAATCCTAGTACAGGAAGCTCACAGAACCCCTAATAAACATGACCAAAAGAGATCCTCACCACGACACGTTGTAATTAAACTCTCCACAGTGAAACATAAAGAAAAGATCCTCAAATGTGCAAGAGAGAAACGTCAGATTACTCTCAGAGGATCTCCAATCAGACTCACAGCTGACTTCTCATCAGAAACCCTACAAGCTAGGAGGGAATGGCGAGATATAGCCCAGGTACTAAGAGAGAAAAACTGCCAGCCCAGAATATTATATCCTGCAAAGCTCTCATTTGTGAATGAAGATGAAATAAAGACTTTTCATAGCAAACAGAAATTGAAAGAATTTGTTGCCACTCGTCCAGCCCTGCAAAAGATGCTTAAAGATGTGTTACACACAGAAACACAGAAACACGGTCATCAATATGAAAGAAGGTAAAGGAAGGAAACCAAGGAAGGAAACCTCACAGCAAAAGATCACAGGGAATTCAAAGCATATATTAGAACTTATCTTTGGCAAATGGCAGGGCAAAGTTACCACTTATCATTAGTCACATTGAACGTGAATGGCCTGAACTGTCCAGTTAAAAGACACCGTTTGGCTGATTGGGTTAAAAAAGAAAACCCATCTATTTGCTGCCTACAAGAAACACATCTTTCCAACAAAGATCCATACAGACTGAAAGTGAAAGGCTGGAAAAAGATATACCATGCCAACAGAAATGAAAAAAGAGCGGGCGTAGCCATCTTGATATCAGACAACATAAACTTTACCACAAAAACCGTTAAGAGAGACAAAGAGGGACACTACATAATGATTAAGGGATCAATTCAACAGGAAGATATAACAATTATCAATGTATATGCACCTAACTATAGGGCACCGGTTTATCTAAAAGATTTGTTAACAGACTTAAAGGGAGACTTAGACCCCAATACAATAGTACTGGGGGACTTCAATACTCCATTCTCAGAAATAGACAGATCAATAGGACAGAAGATCAACAAGGATACAGTAGATTTAAACGACACTATAGCCCAAATGGATCTAACAGATATATACAGAACTTTCAATCCTACAGCTAAAGATTTTACATTCTTCTCAGCAGTACATGGAACCTTCTCTAGGATTGACCACATACTAGGCCATAAAGCAAGTCTCAGCAAATTCAAAAGAATTAGAATCATACCATGCAGCTTCTCAGACCATAAAGGAATGAAGTTGGAAATTAGCAACTCAGGAATCCCTAGAGCATACACAAACACATGGAGATCGAACAACATGCTCCTGAATGAACAATGGGTCATAGAAGAAATCAAAAGAGAAATCAAAAACTTTCTGGAAGTAAATGAGGATAACAGCACAACATACCAAAACTTATGGGACGCAGCAAAAGCAGTGTTAAGAGGAAAGTTTATATCAATAGGTGCCTACATCAAGAAATTGGAAAGGCACCAAATAAATGAGCTTTCAATTCATCTCAAGGATCTAGAAAACCTACAGCAAACCAGACCCAAATCTAGTAGGAGAAGAGAAATAATTAAAATCAGAGAGAAATCAACAGGATTGAATCTTGAAAAAAATTACAAAAATCAGCCAAACGAGGAGCTGGTTTTTTGAAAAAGTAAACAAAATTGACACCCCATTGGCCCAACTAACTAAAAAAAGAAGAGAAAAGACCCAAATCAATAAAATCAGAGATGAAAAAGGAAGCATAACAACAGACACCACAGAAATAAAAAGAATCATCAGAAATTACTACAAGGACTTGTATGCCAGCAAACAGGGAAATTATCAGAAATGGATAGATTCCTGGACACATGCAACCTACCTAAATTGAACCAGGAAGACATCGAAAACCTAAACAGACCCATAACTGAGACAGAAATTGAAACAGTAATAAAGGCCCTCCCAACAAAGAAAAGCCCAGGACCAGATGGATTCACTGCTGAATTCTACCAGACATTTAAAGAAGAACTAACTCCAATTCTTCTCAAACTATTCAGAACAATCGAAGAAGAGGGAATCCTCCCAAATTCTTTCTATGAAGCCAGCATCACCTTAATTCCTAAGCTGGAAAAAGATGCAGCACTGAAAGAGAATTACAGACCAATATCCCTGATGAACATAGATGCAAAAATCCTCAATAAAATTCTTGCCAATAGAATGCAACAACACATCAGAAAGATCCACCCAGACCAAGTGGGCTTTATCCCTGGTATGCAGGGATGGTTTAATGTGCGCAAGACAATCAACGTGATACACCACATTAACAGACTGTAGATGAAAAACCATATGATTATCTCAATAGATGCCGAGAAAGCATTTGATAAAATTCAACACCCGTTCATGATGAAAACTCTAAGCAAACTGGGTTTGGAAGGAACATTCCTCAATACAATCAAAGCAATATATGAAAAACCCACAGCCAACATCCTATTGAATGGGGAAAAGTTGGAAGCATTTCCACTGAGATCTGGTACCAGACAGGGATGTCCACTCTCACCACTGCTATTCAATATAGTTCTGGAGGTTCTAGCCAGAGCTATTAGGCAAGAAAAAGAAATTAAAGGGATACAAATTGGGAAGGAAAAACTCAAACTATCCCTCTTTGCAGATGATAGGATTCTTTATTTAGGGGACCCAAAGAACTCTACAAAGAGACTATTGGAACTCATAGAAGAGTTTGGCAAAGTAGCAGGGTATAAAATCAATGCACAAAAATCAACAGCCTTTGTATACACAGACAATGCCATGGCTGAGGAAGAACTTCTAAGATCAATCCCATTCACAATAGCTACAAAAACAATCAAATACCTTGGAATAAACTTAACCAAGGACATTAAAGATCTCTACGATGAAAATTACAAAACCTTAAAGAAAGAAATAGAAGAGGATACCAAGAAATGGAAAAATCTTCCATGCTCATGGATTGGAAGAATCAATATCATCAAAATGTCCATTCTCCCAAAAGCAATTTATAGATTCAATGCAATACCAATCAAGATACCGAAGACCTTCTTCTCAGATCTGGAAAAAATGGTGCTGAAATTTATATGGAGGCACAAGAGACCTCGAATAGCTAAAGCAACCTTGTACAACAAAAACAAAGCCGGAGGCATCACAATACCAGATTTCAGGACATACTACAGGGCAGTTGTAATCAAAACAGCATGGTACTGGTACAGAAACAGATGGATAGACCAATGGAACAGAATTGAAACACCAGAAATCAATCCAAACATCTACAGCCAACTTATATTTGATCAATGATCCAAAACCAATCCCTAGAGTAAGGACAGTCTATTCAATAAATGGTGCTGGGAAAATTGGATTTCCACATGCAGAACCATGAAGCAAGACCCCTACCTTTCACCTTACAGAAAATCCACTCAACATGGATTAAAGACCTAAATCTACGACCTGACACCATCAAGTTACTAGAGAACATTGGAGAAACCCTTCAAGATATTGGCACAGACAAAGAATTTCTGGAAAAGACCCGGGAGGCACAGGCAGTCAAAGCCAAAATCAACTATTGGGATTGCATCAAATTGAGAAGTTTCTGTACTGCAAAAGAAACAGTCAGGAGAGTGAAGAGACAACCGACAGAATGGGAAAAAATATTTGCAAACTATGCAACAGATAAAGGGTTAATAACCAGAATCTACAAAGAGATCAAGAAACTCCACAACAACAAAACAAACAACCCACTTAAGAGATGGGCCAAGGACCTCAATAGACATTTTTCAAAAGAGGAAATCCAAATGGCCAACAGGCACATGAAAAAATGTTCAAGGTCATTAGCAATCAGGGAAATGCAAATCAAAACCACAATGAGGTTTCACCTCACCCAGGTTAGAATGGCTCACATGCAGAAATCTACCAACAACAGATGCTGGCGAGGATGTGGGGCAAAAGGGACACTAACCCACTGTTGGTGGGAATGCAAACTGGTGAAGCCACTATGGAAGTCAGTCTGGAGATTCCTCAGAAACCTGAAGATAACCCTACCGTTCGACCCAGCCATCCCACTCCTTGGAATTTACCCAAAGGAATTTAAATTGGCAAACAAAAAAGCGGTCTGCAGCCTAATGTTTATTGCAGCTCAATTCACAATAGCTAAGACCTGGAACCAACCTAAATGCCCATCAACGGTAGACTGGATAAAGAAATTATGGGATATGTACTCTTTAGAATACTATACTGCAGTAAGAAACAACGAAATCCAGTCATTTGCAACAAAATGGAGGAATCTGGAACACATCATGCTGAGTGAAATAAGCCAGTCCCAAAGGGACAAATACCATACGTTCTCCCTGATCGGTGACAACTGACTGAACACCAAAAAGGAAACCTGTTGAAGTGAAATGGACACTATGGGAAACGGTGACTTGATCAGCATAGCCCTGACTGTTAATGAACAACTTAATACATTATCCCTCTTAGTAGTTTTTTTGTCTGTTCTACTTAATATGACTGGTTTAATTCTGTAATTAATACACAGTTATTCTTAAGTGTTGAAATTTAACTGAAATGTGATCCCTGTTAAACATAAGTGTGGGAATAAGAAAGGGAAGAGATGTATAATTTGGCACATGCTCAAGCTGACTTGCCGCAAATGATAGAGTTAGAAACATACCAGGGGATTCCAATTCAATCCCATCAAGGTGGCATGTACCAATGCCATCTCACTATTCCAAGTGATCAATTTCAGTTCACAATTGATCATAATGAAAGGACTAAGAGTCAAAGGGAGCACATAAACAAGTCTAGTACCTGCTAACACTAACCGATAGAATAAATAAAGGGGAGAGTGATCCAACATGGGAAGTGAAATACTCAGCAGACTCATAGAATGGCAGATGTCCTAAATAGCACTCTGGCCTCAGAATCAGCCCTAAAGGCATTCGGATCTGGCTGAAAAGCCCATGAGAGTATTTCAGGCATCAAAAGCCAAGACACTCTGGCAAAAGATCTCTGTGAGTGAGATCCCAGTGGAAAGAACAGGTCTTCAAAGAAGGAGGTACCTTTCTCTGAAGGGAGGAGAGAACCTCCACTTTGACTATGACCTTGTCTAAACAAGATAAGAATCGGAGAACTCAGAGGGCTTCCATAGCCTTGGAAACTCATGACTGGAGCATAGGGAGATTACTGATGCCATAGACAGGAGTGTCAATTGGTAAAGTCAACAACAGGAGTCACTGTGCACTTACTCCTCATGTAGGATCTCTGTCCTTAATGTGCTGTGCATTGAGATTTAATGCTATAACGAGTACTAAAACAATATATTTCACTTTGTGTTTCTATGGGGGTGCAAACTGTTGAAATCTTTACTTAATGCATACTAAACTGATCCTATGTAAAAAAAAAAAAAAAGAAATTATCAATTCCCAACTTGACTCTCACTGGGATTAAACATGACAATAGGTCTGATCTGATTTCATCATCATTTAAAAAAAATCATGTATTATTTTTCACTTTATGTTTCTGTGTGGGAGCAAACTGTTGAAATCCTTACTTAATGTATACTAAGCTGATCTTCTGTATATTAAGATAATCGAAAATGAATCCTGATGTGAATGGAAGGGGAGAGGGAGTGGGAAAGGGGAGGGTTGTTGGTGGGAGGGACAGTATGGGGTTAAGCGATTGTAATCCATAAATCCTACTTTGGAAATTTATATTCATTAAATAAAAGTTAAAAAAAAAGAGTTCTAATAGTCTCTTAGTGGAGTCTTTTGTTTTACCTATGTATAGGATTATATCATCTGCAAATAGTGATAGTTTGACTTCCTCCTTTCCAATTTGTTTCCCTTTGATTTCTTTTTCTTACCTAATGGCTCTGGCTAAAACTTCTAGAACTATATTGAATACAGTTGTGAAAGTGGACATCGTTGTCTGGTTCCAGATCTTAGTGGAAATGCTTCCAGTATCCCTCATTCAAAATGATGATGGCTGTGGGTTTGTCATATATTGTCTTGAGAAATGTTCATTCTCTACCCAATTTGCTTAAGGTTTTTATCGTGAAAGGATGTTGTATTTTATTAAATGCTTTCTCTGCATTTGTTGAGGGTATCATATGGTTGTTATTCTTCAATTTGCTAATGCAATATATTGATTATTTTATATTATATATTATATACAATATTATGTATTTTATATATTTACATATGATTTATTTTCATAGATTGAACCATCATTCTATACCAGGGATAAATCCTAATTAGTTCAAGTGAATGATATTTCTGATGTGTTGTTGAATTTTATCCACTAGTATTTTGTTCAGGATTTTTGCAACTATGTTCATCAGGATATAGATCTACAGTTCTTTTTCTTGTATTGTTTTTTGGATTTGGAGTTAAGATGATCTTGGCCTCATAGAAGGATTTTGGGAGGATTTGCTCCCTCTCAACTGTTTTTGAATAGTTTGAGAATTAGAATTAGCTTTTCTTTAAAAGTTATTAGAATTCTGAGTAGTTTGAGAAGAATTGGAGTGAGTTCTTTAAATGTCTGGTCGAATTCAGCTGTGAATCCATCTGGTCCTGGGCTTTTCTTTGTTGGGAGGGCCTTTATTACTGTTTCAATTTCTGTCTCAGTTATGGGTCTGTTTAGGTTTTCGATGTCTTCCTGGTTCAATTTAGGTAGGTTGCATGTGTCCAGGAATCTATCCATTTCTGATAGATTTCCCTGTTTGCTGGCATACAAGTCCTTGTAGTAATTTCTGATGATTCTTTTTATTTCTGTGGTGTCTGTTGTTACATTTCCTTTTTCATCTCTGATTTTATTGATTTGGGTCTTTTCTTTTTTTAGTTAGTTGGGTCAATAGGGTGTCAATTTTGTTTACTTTTTCAAAAAACCAGCTCCTTGTTTGGCTGATTTTTGTAATTTTTTTTGGATTCAATCCTATTGATTTCTTCTCTGATTTTAATTATTTCTCTTCTCCTACTAGATTTGGGTCTGGTTTGCTGCAGTTTTTCTAGATCCTTGAGATGAATTGAAAGCTCATTTATTTGGTGTCTTTCCAATTTCTTGATATAGGCACCTATTGCTATAAATTTTCCTCTTAACCCTGCTTTTGCTGTATCCCATAAGTTTTGGTATATTGTATTGTTATCCTCATTTACTTCCAGAAAGTTTTTGATTTCTCTTTTGATTTCTTCTATGACCCATTGTTCATTCAGGAGCATGTTGTTCAATCTCCATGTGTTTGCATATGCTCTAGGATTCCTGTAGTCCTTATCTCTTCTGTTGAGGAACAGTGTTTTGTTTTTTCCCCATACTATTTTTTGAGCTCTTTTACTAAGTGTAGGGTTAACTATATGATCGTTAAGTAAACTGAAAATAGATCTTTGTAAAACTTAAGAGTGGGAATGTGAGAGGGAGGAGGGGGAAGTTTTGGAGCATGGGCTGGAGGGAGTGTAGCACTATGTTCCTAAATCTGTATATATGAGATACATGAAACTTGTATAACTTAAATAAAATTAAAAAACTGCTTTTAGAATTTAACAGTGAAGCCATCTGGTCCTGGGATTTCTTTCTTTGGAGGATCATTATTACTAGTTTAATCTCCATGTCAGTTATTGGCCAGTTTAGATTTTCTGTCCTCATAACAATTTTGGTACATTTTATGTGTCCAGGAATGTATCCATTTCTTCTAGATTTTGCCATGTATCTGTTTGTGGCAATTTCTGATGTTTCCTTTTATTTCTGTGGTATCCATTGTTACATATCCTTTTTCATCTATGATTTTATTAGTTTGAGTCTTATCCACCTATTTTTTTTTTTTTGGTTAGCTGTGCTGATAGTGTATCAATTTTTTATTTCAAAAAAAAAAACAGCTCTTCATTTTGCTTTTCTTTTGTATCTTTTTGGTCTCAGTTTTGTTTATTCTCTAATAATTTCTTTTCTCCTACTAATGTTGGGTTTGATTTGTTCTTGTTTTTCTAGGTCCGTGTTTTTTAATGTTAGATCATTTATTTGATGCCTTTGCAATTTTTGGATGTAGGCACTAATTTCTATAAACTTCCCACCTAACACTGCTTTTGCTGTATTCTGTAAGTTTTGATATGTTGTGTTGTCCTGTTCAGTCACTACCAGGAATTTTTTTTTTTATTTCCATTTTGATTTCCTCTGTGACCCACTGTTCATTCAGGAGCATGTTGTTCAGTCTCAATGTGTTTTCATATTTTCTGGAGTGCCTTAAGTTGTTAATTTCAGATTCTTTCCACTGTGGTCAGAAAAGATACATGGTATGACTTCAATTTCTTGTTACTTTAGAGACTTACTTTATGGCCTAGCATATGGTATATACTGGAGAAAATTCCATGCTCTGATGAAAAGAAATGTCCTGTAACCATCAGTTAAGTCTATAGTGTAGATTAGCTATGCTGTTTATTTGTTAATTTTATGTCTAGCTGTTCTGTCTATTGATGAAAGTGGGATGTTGAAATACCCCATTATTGTTGTATTAGAGTCTATGTTTCTCTTTATATCCTTTAACATTTCTTTTAAATAGCCAGGCACTCTGGCATTGGGTAAATATATATTCACTACAATTGTATCTTTGTGTTCAATTGATCCCTTAATCATTACATAGAGCCCTTCTTTGTCTAACAGTTTTTGTGTTAAAGTCCATTTTGTATGATATTAGGATAGTTATGACTGCTCTTTTTTGCTTTCCATTAGCATGGGATATCTTTTTCCATTCTTTCAGTCTGCATATATCTTTATTAGTGAGATGTGTTTCTTGTAGGCAGCAAATAGATAGATCTTTTTTTAATCCATTCAGCCAATTTGTATCTTTTAATTTGAGAACTTAAGTCATTAACATTTGTGGTTATCATTGATAATGAGTTGGCCCTGCAATTTTCCCCTAAATATTCCTATTGATTATTTTTTTCTGCCTTGACATTCTTTTATAGTGAAGAATATCTCTCTGTGTTTCTATGTGTAGTATATCCTTAAGAATCATTTTTTTAAAATTTATTTATTTATTTTTGACAGGTAGAGTTAGACAGTGAGAGAGAGAGAGACAGAGAGAAAGGTCTTCCTTTTTCTGTTGGTTCACTCCCCAAGTGGCCACTAAGGCTGGCACGTTGTGGCCGGCACATTGCACCGATCTGAAGCCAGGAGCTAGGTGCTTCCTCCTGGTCTCCCATGCGGGTGCAAGGCCCAAGGAACTGGGCCATCCTCCACTGCACTCCTGGGCCACAGCAGAGAGCTAGACTGGAAGAGGAGCAATCGGGACAGAATCCAGCGCCCCAACTGGGATTAGAACCCTGGGTGCTGGCGCCGCAGGCGGAGGATTAGCCTAGTGAGCCATGGTGCGGGCCAAAGCATCATTTTTTAAGACTGGATGAGTGGTGAATAATTCAAATTATTTTTATTATGGAAGGCCTCTATTTCATCTTCATTAATAAATGAGAGCTTTGCAGAATACTGTATTCTTGATTGACAGTTTTGTTTTGTTTTGTTTTGTTTTTTTGAAGACGTGAACTATGGCTCTCATTCTCTCCTAGCTTGTCGTGTTTCTGATAAGAGATCAGCTGTGAGTATAATTTGAGATCCTGTGAAGGTAACCTAGTGTCCCTCTCATGCATATTTTATAATCTTTTCTTTATGTTTTACTGTTGAAAGTTGGAATACAGTGTATTATGGTAAATATCTTTTTTGGGCATTCCTATTTTCTGGGATTTCTATGTGCTGCCTAAACTTGGATGTCCTTCTGTTTCTCTAAATTGGGAAAGTTTTTTGTTATTATGTCACTGAATAGGTCTTCTAATGTATTATCTCTTTCCACACCTTCAGGAATTCCTAAGACCTGTATGTTGGGTGGTATGATAACATCCTATAAATCTCAAACACTATTTTTAGTTTTTCTAATTTTTTTTTTGATCTGAGATATTTCCAATGATTGGTGTTTGAGCTTGTATAGTCTTTCTTCTGCCTCACCAAATAGGTTGTTTAGGCTTTCTACTACATTTTTTATTTGGCAGATTCAATTAATTTTTAATATTTCAGACTGATTTCTCCTTAATATCTCTATCTCATAAGAAATTTTTTCATCCGTGTCATGTATGGATTTCTTTTTTTAAGATATATTTGTTTATTTGAAAAAAATTTCACAGAGAGAGGAGAGGTAGAGGTAGAGGTGGGGGGGGGGGGCATCTTCCACCCGCCAGTTCACTCCCCAGTTGACTGCAACAGCCAGAGCTGCACTAATCCAAAGCCAGGAGCCAGGAGCCTCTTCCGGGTCACCCACATGGGTGCAGGAGCCCAAAGACCTGGGCCATCTTCCACCACTTTCCCAGGCCATAGCAGAGTGCTGGATCAGACGTGGAGCAGCTGCACCCATATTGGGTGCCAGTGCTTCAGGCCAGGGCGTTAATCTACTGTGCCAATGCACCGGCCCCTGGATTTCTTTAACTCATGAATTTGCTTCTTGTTGCTTTTGAGTAATCTTATGAAAATTTTTTTGAATTCCTTTTCAAAAATTTCATCAATTTCTTTGTCTTCACATTCTAATATTAAAGTAATGGTTGTGGTCCTTTGGGGAAGTCATAGTTTCTTTCTTATTCATGTTTTTATGTTTATTTCTAGGCATTTGCAAAACCACTTGTTGGTTTTCTCCTCTGATGAGTTTTCCCTTTGAACTATGCCTCTTACGATTTGCTACAATCAACTTACTTTCTTGGAAGCCATTTCTGATCTTATAGGTAGAGTTGACAAATTCCTCCTTTATATTCTTCTTGCATCTTGAATCTATCTTTGCCTTAATTCTATGTTGAACTCTATTTATATATAGTATCTTCCTTTTGAGTTTCCTGATGACAAATAGAGTAGCTTACTTATCTATGAATCCTTATGTCAAGCACAAAGCTAACATAAAATAGAAGCTCAGTGCATGTGTATTGAATATATGAGAACTCCCATTAGAAACTATGGGAACTACAGAATATCTTATGAAATCTTTGGGGTTCATTTAAAGACATCGTGCTGTGTGCTAAAGGACACAAAGATAAATAAGATGCATGCCCTTAGTGTTCAAAAGCTAGATAGAAGTGAAAAAAAGATAGGATGCTAAACAAATTACTGAGCATTCTATGGCAGGTAACTAGTAAACCCTCAAACCTAAGGGGCTTAACACAAGAGGACTTTATTTCCTGTTTACCCATGTTTGATGTGGGTCAGACTTCTCTACTTCCTCGACTCCAAATCATGACAAAAGATCTTGTGTCTCATGATACCTATTGACCTATTGTCTAGATGCTGGAGGCTCAGAAATGTATTCTTCCTCTCTGCCTAGGAAGAAAACAAAAAATAGTCTAATTAGCAGATAGTATTTTCTATAGTTTAGCTGTATAAGTATTAAGTCAACATCTACGGTCAACTTTTAAAAGAATAGTTTATTTCCTATCATGACACTCCAAGATGCTTTATTCATGTATCATTTTTTCATGTATCATTAAATTATAAATATAAAAAATCTCTCTTCAGACTAGACAGCGTGACCTAACAACCACATGTATCTTAATACTGGTGAGCTCTTGCTCCATTCACCTCCTGATAATTACTGCTTGTTTATATTGTATCAGTGTCTGTTGACACTAACTTAATATATCTGTTAAAAATTGATTCAGCTGGAGATATAGAGTTTACCTTTTTGTTATTTTACCTTTTAGGGAAACCAATAGAATCACTCCTTTGAAAAAAGTTGGCATTTCATTATATGACTGGCTACTGCAGTCATTTGGGGAGTGAACCAGCATATAGAAAATCTTTGCCAATCCATCTCCATTTTCCTCCCCTTTCTCTCTTTCTGCCTTTCAAGTAAATAAAGAAATAGAAACTAAACATGAAATATTTCTAGGGAAGATTTATGTTAGGAGTTTTATTAGGGCTGAGAAGAGAAAGGCAATGTTCCTGAATAAAGACTAATAAGGGAGCAAAACACAAAATCAAAAGGGTGGAAAACTAAAAGAGAACCTCAAGAAACAAAAATTGCTGTGAAAAGAATAAACTGGAGTTGAGTATTCCTGTGGAGGAAGCTATGATATATTCTCCAACGAGGCTACCCATGAACAAGGTTGTGAACTAGGAGTTTCAAAGAGCTGCAAGATGTGAGACATCACTTCCTGAAATATTATGTTTATATGGTAATAATTAATTGAAAATATGATTTTTGCTTGTGAAAAATGCAGAAATATTATGAATTAGACTCTTACAAATCATTTTTAAGTGTTTGAGGTAGTCCCTCAAATTTCATGGATATTGGTTTATTCTCCTTAGCACCCATTTTCTTTAGTAGAAGAACAGCTAATCAAGAATTAAGGGAGATAAGGTAATGAGATTAATTGGGTCCAGTTTGTGGAGGAACTTAAATGTCAGGTAAATGAGTCTGGATGAGAATGCCAAACAATGGGAAAATGCGGAAAATAAACGTTTAATTTAGTACATGGATTTGGAGGCTCACAGTCCAAGATTATACCAATTTCATTGATTCAGCCTCTGGTGAGGGTGTTCTTGCTGATGGCATCTAGAGGTGGCACAGGGCATCAAGGGAAGACAGGGGGAGCATACATGTCTGTCTATGTCTATAGCCTCTTATAAAACCATCAGGATTCAATCAAGGAAGCTCTTCCTTATCAAAATAACCCAATCTAAACTACTTTTGAAGGCCCCACCTCTAAACACCATAATTAGTGTTTGCATCCTCTTAGTACCAATAACATAATACTTGGGAGACTAAGTTCCTGAATTTGGGAGACAAACATTCAAATCATAGAGTGTTGTGATCTATAGGATTTCTTAAGCTGAGGAAAGAGCAAGCAGCAGCCAGAGATGTCTCCTTACATACATAATGAGAACTGTTGGTGAGAGATTCTCAGCAGTGGCTCCGTGTTGCTGAAGAGCCCAGGAAAGAGCCCACAAGAGAGAGAGCAAGCTTAAAACTGTGCAGTCCAAGGAACACCTCATAAGAAGCCTGGAAAGAGACGGAGGACTCTTCCTGCCTTTTTCTGCCTTCATAAACTTGCTGATGCACAACTCGGACGAGGATGGCCACTGAGATTGACAAAATGGCAGTGAAGATATTGGACAGCAGGTTAGGAAAGTGAATCACAGTTGGGGAGACATTCTTGTTAGAAATTTAAAATTGTGCTTATTACACTAGACTGGATATATTAATTGCCCTACCACTTTCTATTATAAAACAACTAGAATAGCAAAAAGTAAAAAAGAAATAGAAAGGTAGAAGTAATTTTATCCAGTAGCAAATAGACAATTAGTTTCAAACAATAAAGTTAAATGGTCAGCAGGATACAAATATAGTTGTTTTCACATCACATCTCAAAAATCATTCTTGATCAATTCAGCTATTACATAAATAAAATGGTCTCGGCCGGCGCCGCGGCTCACTAGGCTAATCCTCCGCCTAGCGGCCCCGGCACACCGGGTTCTAGTCCCAGTCGGGGTGCCGGATTCTGTCCCGGTTGCCCCTCTTCCAGGCCAGCCCTCTGCTGTGGCCAGGGAGTGCAGTGGAGGATGGCCCAGGTGCTTGGGCCCTGCACCCCATGGGAGACCAGGAAAAGCACCTGGCTCCTGGCTCCTGCCATCGGATCAGCGTGGTGCGCCGGCCGCAGTGCACCAGCCGCGGCGGCCATTGGAGGGTGAACCAACGGCAAAAGGAAGACCTTTCTCTCTGTCTCTCTCTCTCACTGTCCACTCTGCCTGTCAAAAAAAAAAAAAATGGTCTCAACCTCATGTACTTTGGAAAAGCCAATGGTCTTCCTGTCTCCCATACAACTGTCAACTCAGGAATTCTCTGGATATATACAATTATATCCTGTTCCTGTGTCATCCCATGTAGCTACTTTTGGTTTCCTTCTTTCTACTAACCCAGACATTAGAAGACAGACATTTGAAAAATATCTTCTACAGAGGAAGTTATATTTAATATAGTTTTGCTGACAATTTGAAGTTGTAGACAGGTGAGTACTTTTCTGTATAGTGTAGAAGTTCATCTACAATGAAATATCAACAGTTCCTTGGCCATATTCACCTTATAGAACTTCATACTAATCAGCTTCAAACCCTCGAGTTACCTACTCCTCAGCCAACTTTCTGACCTTCACAGTCACAGGAGACCCTTCTACATAGTTCCCAAGTTTTCCACTTATAGTTGTAGAACCTTGGTTGGGATACATAATACCTTCCTATCTCACTTTCCTTATCTATTAAATTTTGTTGCTTTTAGTAGCTATTTCCTGTGTTACTGGAATGGTTAAATGAGTTGAAATATATATTGCTATTAGCATAGTATCCAGTGCAGAGCAGATTTTTAATAAAGTACCCAACTTTCTCTGTTTATTCCATTAATTAAAATGATGCCCTAGAGGGTAAGGTAGGATGGGATTTGCCTCCTTCTCTTTTGAAAAGAACATCTCATGGTATTTTCCTAAGTGCAATAATTCTCACTCCACTAACATATTGTACTTCCTTGAAAAGAATACTTTTTTTCTCCCCATGACATTTAAGTGAAAATGTAAGAGTTCAAAGACTGCTAAGAAATAGATTAAAATATGTGATATGTGTATTTAGGTTATGAAAGGTTATTTTTATGCATAGTATAATTCAAAGATAAAACTTAAATATCTCCTTTTATAAACATCAAAAATCTTGCTCATTTTCATACCTTACATGTGATTTCAAGAATGTAGACAATCAAGGAGCTCAAAGAAAGAAGTCCTGGGATGCTGATTCCTTAGAGCACTTGTTCTGGAATTCATGTCTCATGTTTGGCCTATCAGGGGTGGGAGACCTTTTTCCTGCCAAGGGTGATTTGGATATTTATAACATCTTACATACATACAGAACTATCAACTTAAAAAGTAGTTGTTATAGATTTATTGAATCCTAATTCCTGTCTGTAGTTGCTTTGTCAAGGCCAAACTGAATGGTTTCACAGGCCTTACACGTCCTATGGGCCAGGTGTTCCCACTGGACGAATAATGAGGCCTCCAAGATTTGCAGCGTTACCTGACACAACCGAGTGAGGTCTATAATAAGTCCATTTTATACCCCAGTTTGCGTGACATTTTCCAGAGAGTAATGCCTCCTAATCTGTTCATTCCATGTTATTACTTTAAAGATCTTAGCCAGGGAAACCCTATTAAAAGCTTTAAATAGTAAAGTTCATCATCCTAGCAAATATCATTATTCTATCTTCAGGTATATGTGTTATGTCCACAAGAACATTATTCGGAATCCTCAGTTTTTTCTTTCCTTGGATACTTCTCTTGGTATTTTTTTAAGTGGGAGAGAGTGGATTATTGGCCAGATGTTTTAATAACTTCAATTGACAGCACTCAGTGACTATCCTCTTAATGGACATTTCTCTAGCTATTATTTGTCTCACTATGTTTTAAACAAGGAAGGCACATCATACTTCAATAATCACTAAGATTTTAAACAACCAATGGGGAGTATGAATAAAACATGTTCATAGTGGACATTTTTCTATTAAAAATCATTTGATAGCCGGCGCCACGGCTCACTAGGCTAATCCTCCACCTTGCGGCGCCAGCACACCGGGTTCTAGTCCCGGTCAGGGCACCGGATTCTGTCCCGGTTGCCCCTCTTCCAGGCCAGCTCTCTTCTGTGGCCCAGGAAGGCAGTGGAGGATGGCCCAAGTCCTTGGGCCCTGCACCCCATGGGAGACCAGGAGAAGCACCTGGCTCCTGCCATCGGATCAGCGTGGTGCTCCAGCCACAGCGCACTGGCCACGGCGGCCATTGGAGGGTGAACCAACGGCAAAAGGAAGACCTTTCTCTCTGTCTTTCTCTCTCACTGTCCACTCTGCCTGTAAAAAAAAATCATTTGATAAATTTTCCCTTCCAATGACTGGTAATCTTCAATTACACCAAGTTATATGGAACTTTTCATATGATGTGATGGAGATATTGAATCTGTAGAGTTTTTTAGAATTATTAATTTGAACCGTATACACACACACACACACACACACAGATGTTCCGTCTACTGGTTAACATGCCTACAATAGCCAGTGCCACACTAGACTAAAGTGAGGAGACCTGACCTCAATCCATATTCCCATATGGGTTGTAGGAAGTCTACTACCCGAGCCACCTTCACCTGCTGTCTCCCAGGATATACATTAGCAGGAAGCTGGAATTGTTAGCAGAGCTGAGATTTGAACCCAAACTCTCTGTTTTGAAACATGCATAGCCCAAGTGGCATTTTAACCACTGGGCTAAACACTCACCCCTACATCTGCAATATTTCTAAAGTCAAATTCATTTTCTCCTCTAAACAGTCCTTTTAAACATATTTTATATCAATAAGAGGCTTTAACTTAGCTTGTCAAAGCATTTCCTTATCCTGGAGAGCAAAATCTACAAGTCTCATTTTTACTTAGTCCTGTCTATAAAATTAAATCCCTAATAAACCATGTGGCTGTGGCAGAGAGACCGATTCCTCAGTTGACACACCATCCATTAATAAAACTTACAGTATGTTTTAGTGATGAGTGTCTTCTTCTACTATTACGGATTCATGGGAATCCGATCTTTCTCCAGAGAAAAGAAATCCAAGTGTTTTCTTCCAGTGCTGTCCATTAGCACCCGATCTGAAATAGTTCATTAGTCTTATTGTCTCCTGGAATTATTTTTAAGTGAATGCACATTTCTCTGACTAGACCACTGGCTACAGCTGAAGGGTCTTTGAACAGCTCTCAGCTCTTTCCTCTGCAAATTTGCCCTGGCCTTCCTTCCCTCAATTTTCCTATCTGCAGGGTGTATTGCTGCTGATTTTCAGACAGTTTGGCGACACACTCCAGAAACTCTCATCAGTGAAGCAGACAGCTGTGTTTCAGCTGAGACTCCTGAGACACAGAATGTGCAGCAGTGGGGTTGGAGAGATCTTCTGGGGCTTTGTTCACAGGCAGCAGACCTGTACTCAGTGACTCTCTGTGAGCTGACCCACCAGCCCCTGCATGCTCTCTAATAGTCCACTTCCAATCTGAGTGAGGTTCTGTTGTACCACTGGATTTCTGGATGAATGTCTCTGACATCATCCAAGCTAATGCTGGTATTCTTAGCTTCAGAATTATGTGGTGCCTTCCATGTTATAAGGAGAAACTCATACTGATACTCAGTAGCAAGCTGTCAAATGTTTTCCAATTGATTTAATAGGAACAGCTGTCTTGGGCAGCTTTTGTGATGAAAACATGAGACCTCCACTGAGCTGTTTTGTCTGCAGTAACTCCAGCTGGTATATTCTAGTCTCAGGTGCATCTAATATTGTCTGAGAAGTCATTATGTCCTAGTAGACCTTCCTGCAAGCCACCCTTTGAAAATCCTTTAGCAGTTATTTCTGTTCATGACCTCTCCATAAATTCAATGATTGTTGTGATGATTGTGTGAATAGTCACCAATTGGTTTCTTAGATGAAAAGAAAAGGAACAAAACCTTTCCATCAAAACCAAAGTAAGCCCTATTTGTCTCCAAATCTCTTGCATCATGGCAGATTCTGGAAGAGATAAGTTTCCCCTCTGTGATTTAGGAATGACTTTCTGTGTTCTAGTCCATGTTAATTCCCAGGTTTGCGAATTTTTGCTGGTTCTTTCAGCCTGCCTGTGTTTGTCATGTGAGTAACTACAGTATTTAACTCCTCTTCATTTCTTACTCAGAGGAGATATTACCATGTTTTAATCATTAGCTTACTCTGAATGCTTATTAAGTCACTGTCTCATTTCATGAAACTATGGCAATTATGTCAGCAAATTCAAATATACTTGTGGAAATGCAGTAAATTTATGGTGCGCTTTATTCTGTGAGGATGCAAACTATGTCTAGTTGTACTTGGTAAATGGAAGGCAAAAGAAAGTAGTCGCCAACTTTAAAAGTGGCACAGCAGCCCCCTTGGCCTGTTTGGCTTCCTGTAGAGTTTCTAGCACAGCAGACAGCATTGAGTCAGTTCTAAGAACAGTGTCATTGAATGATTGATGATCTACAGTTGACCTCATGGAGTAGCTACACAGTCCTGTTAAAAAGGAGGAACTATGGGGCACCAGTCATCACACTTTCATGATTCTCTCAGCCTGGACAATCATGCTTTGTGCATTCCTGAAATTCTGTGATGCTCTCAATTTATTACTTGGGAGAAGTAGGAAATTCCAATAGTTTCCAGGTACCATGGAAAATTAAAACTCCAAGAAGAGGGACTTAGACAACATGCTCCCCAGAAATTGAAATGTGTGACATTGCTAGCACATACTATTTATCCCACTTATGCATTCAGCCAAAGGGTTTCAGCCAATGAGGACATGCCTGCCATCCTCTCCTCTCCTAATTTTACCCCACCCTGGTTCCCCTACCATGGCATTTCTAGATTTTCCTATCTTCTCCTTGGCCTTTTAGAGCCTCTTTGCTGTCTCACATAACTGCTACTATACATTGAACAGGTCTATCTAGGAATTCTAAAAAGCCTTGTCTACCAGCCCCAGCTCATTTACCCAAATCCTGAAAAAAAGCTTATAATTCCTTACTGGGGATTGGGCAAGCATATCCCAGCATCTGAGTACATTTTTTAAAGATCAAATAAAGCTTTCAAAAAGTGTACTCAGATGCTGGGATATGCTTGCCAAATCCTCAGTAAGGAATTGTAAGTTGTACTTTTGAAATTTATATTTATTAAGTAAAAGTTTTCTTTTAAAAAATATTTATTTGAAATGCAGAGCATCAGAGAAAGAGAGAAAAGGAGGGAGAGAGATAGTCCATCTGCTAGTCAACTCCCTGATTGACTGTAACAACCAAGTCCAGACCAAAGCTAGGAGCCAGGAACTCCATCTGGGTTTCCCACATGGGTGACAGGGGCTCCAGTACTTGGGCCCGACTGCTTCGGCATTCCAGGCCCATTATCAGAAGCTGAATTGAAAATGGAGCAGGTGGGACTTGAACTAGTACTCCAATATGGTATGCAAGCATTGAAAATGGTGCCTACAATTTATTATTTAAATGCTTTAACATGTTGTACTTGTCCATTTATATGGGGTACAGTGCAATATTTCAACACATATACAGCATGAATTGATCAAGCTGGGCAACTCTATTTCATTATTTTGTGTGTGTGTGTGAAGCCTAGCAACTCCTCTATTCCAATTCTTTATATAGTATATAATACATTACTATGATTTTTATTTACCCTACTGTACTGTGGAACACTAGAACTTATTACTTCTATCTGTGTTTTGACACCTGTTATCCAACTTCCCTCTGTCCCCATCCTTACTAAACTAAACTGAGATGTATTGTTTTTTTAACTTATGTATATGAGAGAAAATACGTGGTATTTGTATTTCTGTGTCTGGCGAATTAGGATTTTATAGAAACTGGTGATCCAGATATTGATAAAATGTAATAATATCTTCTAGTTGAGTGAGCGGGAGATAAGGAGTTGGGACATCCATCATTTCATTTCATTCCATGTCACAATGTAAAGGAACATCTTGTTTTACCTTACAACTATGTCTATTTAAGCCTGGGTTCTGTGTGCAGAAGTGGTAGGACTGTTGACTTCGAAAACCTTTACCTTTCTGAATGTCTGTAAATTTTAAGGAAACAATTTTACCTTAATTTTATAATCTCTAACCTGTGGGGCTAACAATATTTATATTGCTTATTTGTCATAGATAGTTATCATTAAGAGCTGACCAGGTGTTGTATTTCTAAGTGCTTTGCATATATCAAGGACAAGACATTATTATTTCTAATAGCTGTTGCCAATGACTCCCCCAGTTTTAGCACAGATGATTACAATGTTTTTATTGCCTTTCACCTATTTCCTCTTCAAATCTTTCAGCTATCTCAGTTGTAATAATTGCTTGTATTTAATTTACTTCATTAAAATTTACTAAATTGGATACATAACAGTGACATCATTTAATAATAAACATCAGAATTGATTTTAGATAATCCTACGTAGATGGAAGTGAATCCTGCCACTCTCCTGTCCATAAGTCCTTGTCTACAGACATGATGAAGAAATGATGACAACAAAATTAATAACATTAATAACTGGTCCCAAAATGGCAGTTTAGCAACAGGGCAATCTGAGTCATGCGGGGCAAAATAAGTAGTTACGAAGGTGAGAAAGGCAGCTTCCAAGATGGTGGAGTAGAGAGGAAGCTTACTGCTCTAGTCTAGGAGAAGATAGTTTTAAAAAAATGGAGAGAGTGCAATCTGAAGGAAGAGTTAAGGAGAAAACAACAGAAGAAACTCTATGCAAATT
Organism: Oryctolagus cuniculus; assembly: GCF_964237555.1. Classification (NCBI taxonomy): domain Eukaryota; kingdom Metazoa; phylum Chordata; class Mammalia; order Lagomorpha; family Leporidae; genus Oryctolagus; species Oryctolagus cuniculus. Next base: position 93,538,297 of record NC_091439.1, on the reverse strand, counting down.
TTAGTGAAATAGTAACAGAAGACTTTCCTAATCTGGAGAAAGAAAGGGACATCCAAGTGCAGGAATCACATAGAACCCCTAATAGACATAACCAGAAAAGATTTACACCATGACACATTATAATAAAAAATGCAGTAAAACATAAAGAAAAGATTCTAAAATGTGCACAAGAGAAATGCCCAATTACTTTCAGAGAATCTCCAATTAGATTCACAGCTGACTTCTCATCAGAAATCCTACAGGTTAGGAGAGAATGGCAAGATATATTCCAAATCTTAAGAGAGAAAAACTGTCAACCTAGATAACATACCTTGAAAAGCTTTCATTTATGAATGGAGGGGAAATAAAAACTTTCCATAACAAACAGAATTTGAAAGAATTTGTCACCAGCCATTGCCCTGCAATAGATGCTAAAGGATGTGCTGCACACAGAAACACAGAAACATAGTCATCACTATGAAAGAAAGTGAAGGATGAAAATCTCCCAGTAAAAGTATAAAGGAAATCCAAGGTAAAAATAGGAATATTTTTTGAGAAATGGCATGGCAAAGTCATTACTTATCAATAGTCATCTTGAATTTAAATGGACTCCGCTCTTCGGATCTGGCTGAAAAGCCCATGAGAGTATTTCAGGCATGGAAAGCCAAGACACTCTGGCAAAAAGACCTCTGTGAGTGAGATCCCAGTGGAAAGAACAGGTCTTCAAAGAGGGAGGTGCCTTTCTCTGAAGGGAGGAGAGAACCTCCACTTTGACTATGACCGTGTCTAAACAAGATAAGAGTCGGAGAACTCAAGGGGCTTCCATAGCCTTGGAAACTCATAACTGGTGCATAGGGAGATTACTGATGCCATAAACAGGAGTGTCAATTGGTAAAGTCAACAACAGGAGTCACTGTGCACTTACTCCTCATGTAGGATCTCGGTCCTTAACGTGCTGTACACTGAGGCTTAATGCTATAACGAGTACTCAAAGAGTATATTTCACTTTGTGTTTCTATGGGGGTGCAAACGACTGAAATCTTTACTTAATGTACACTAAACTGATCTTCTGTAAAAAAAAAAAAAAAGAAAGAAATTTTCAATTCCCAACTTGACTCTCACTGGGATTAAACATGACAATAGGTCTGATCTGATTTCATCATCATTTTAAAAAAATCATCTATTATTTTTCACTTTATGTTTCTGTGTGGGAGCAAACTGTTGAAATACTTACTTAAGGTATACTAAGCTGATCTTCTGTATATTAAGATAATCGAAAATGAATCTTGATGTGAATGGAAGGGGAGAGGGAGTGGGAAAGGGGAGGGTTGTTGGTGGGAGGGACGGTATGGGGGGGAAGCCATTGTAACCCATGAGTCGTACTTTGGAAATTTATATTCATTAAATAAAAGATAAAAAAAAAAAAAAAAAAAAAAAAAAAAAAAAAAAAAGACACCGACTGGCTCAATGGATTAAAAAAAATCTATTTGCTGCCTAAAAGAAACACATCTCACCAACAAAGATGCATACAGACTGAAAGTGAAAGGATGGAAAAAGATTTTCCATGCCAACAGAAACCTGTTATTTATAAGCTGGGATAGCCATCCTAATATCAGACAAAATAGACTTTAACACAAAAACTGTTAAAAGAGACAAAGAAGGGCATTATGTAATGATTAAGGGATCAATTCAACAGGAAGATGTAATTATTATAAATGAATATGCACCTAAATACAGGGCACCTGGATATTTAAAAGGAATACGGGAACTAAAGAGAGGCACATACTCCAATGCAATAGTAATGGGGGACTTCAGTATCCTACTTTCCTCAATAGATAGATTGACCAGAAAGAAAATCAGCAAAGAAACAGCAGAGTTAATTGACACTATAGACCAAATGGACCTAAAGATATCTACAGAACTTTTCATCCTATACATACAGAATATACATTCTTCTATCCAGTGCCTGGAGCTTTCTGTAGGATTGAACACATATTAGGCCATACTGCAAGTCTCAGCATATTCAAAAAAATCAAAATCATACCATGATCTTCTCGGGTCACAACAGAATGAAGCTGGAAATCAGCAACTCAGATCTCTAGAAAATATGCAAATACATGAAGGCTGAAAAACATGCTGCTGAAAGAATAGTGATTTATAGAAGAAATCAAAAGAGAAATAAAAAAAATTCTGGAAACAATATAGACAACAATACAACATTTCAAAACTTTTAGGATACAGCAAAAGCAATGTTAAGAGAAAAGTTTATAGCAATTGGTGCCTATAACAAGAAATTAGAAAAGCACCAAACAACTGAACTATCAATGTATCTCAAAGACCTAGAAAAACAACAATAAACCAAACCCAAAACTAGTAGGAGAAAAGAAGTAATTAAATTTAGAGAATAATTCAAAAAAATTGAAATAAAAAATACAAATGTTCAGCAAAATGAAGAACTGAAAAAAATAAACAAAATTGACACACCATTGGCCTAACTAACCAAAAAAAGGAGAGAGAAGATCCAAATCAATAAAATTACAGATGAAAAAGGAAATATAACAACAGAAATTAAAAAGAATCATCAGAAATTACTAAAAAAAGGTATATACCAACAAACTGGGAAACCTAGAAGAAATGGATAGATTCCTGAACACATACCACCTACTTAAATTGAGACATAAAGGCATGGAAAACTTAAACAGCCCCATAACCAGGATGGAAACTGAATCACTGTTCAAGACCCTCCCAGCAAAGAAAAGCCCAGGACCAGAAGGCTTCACTGTCGAATTCTACCAGACATTTAAAGAAGAACTAACTCCAATTCTTCTCAAGTTATTCAAAACAATTGAAATGAAGGAAATCCTCCCAAATTCTTTCTATGAAGCCAGGTTCACCATAAGTCATAAACCTAAAAAAGACACAACAGGGAAAGAGAACTTTAGACCAATTTTCCTGATGAACATAGACCCAAAAATCTTCAACAGAATCCTAGCCAGTCAAATCCAACAACACATCAGAAAGATCATCCACCCAGACCAGGTGGGATTTATCCCTGGTATGCAGGGATGTTTCAACATTTGCAAATCAATGTGATAGATCACATTAACAAACTGAAGAACAAAAACCATATGATTATCTTAACAGATGCAGAGAAAGTATTTGATAAAATACAAAACCCTTTCATGATGAAAAAAATCTAAGAAAATTGGGTTTAGAAGGAACATTACTCAATACAGTCAAGGCAATTTATGACAAACCCATGACAGCTGTCCAATTGGATGTTCCCATTGAGTTCCGGAACCAGACAAGAATGTCCACTCTCATTGCTATTCAATATAGTCCTGGAAGTTTTAGGCAGAGCCATTAGACAAGAAAAAGAACCCAAAGGGATCAAATTGGGAATGAGGAAGTCAAACTATCCCTATTCACAGATGACATGATTCTATATATAGGGGGTCCAAAAAACTCCACTAAGGGATTACTGGAACTCACAGAAGAGTTTGGTAAAATAACAGGCTATAAAATCAATATACAAAAATCAAAAATTTTGTATACACGGACAATCCCACATCTGAGAAAGAGCTTCTGAGATCAATCACATTCACAATAGCTACAAAAAATTAAATACCTAGGAATAAGTCTAACCAAGGATGTCACCGACCTCTACAATGACTGTTACAAAACATAAAAAGAAATAGAAGAAGATACAAAAAAATTGGAAGAATCTTCCATGTTCATGGACTGGAAAAACCTATCATCAAAATGTTCATTCATCTGAATGCAATTTACAGATTCAATGTGATACCAATGAAAATATCAAAGACATTCTTCTCAGGTCTAGCAAAAAATGCTGAAATTCATATGGCAACACAGGAGACCTTGAATAACAAATGCAATCTTGTACAACAAAAATAAAGCTGGAGGCATCACAATACCAGATTTTAAGACATACTACAAGGCAGTTATAATGAAAACATCCTGGTGCTGCTACAGTAACATGGATAGACCAATGGAACAGAATATAAACTCCAAAAATTAATCTAACCATCTACAACCAACTTATATTAGACCAAGGAACAAAGACCAATCCTTGGAGAAAGGACAGTCTCTTCGACAAATGGTGCTGGAAAAACTGGATTTCCATATGCAGAAGTATGAAGCAAGATCCCTACCCTACATTTTACATAAAAATCCACTCAACATGGATTAAAGATCTAAATCTATTTTCTGACACCAACAAATTATTAGAGAACATTGGGGAAACCCTGAAAGACATTGGGACAGAACCCCTAGGCACAGACAATAAAAGCCAAAATTAAGAAACGGGATTACATCAACTTGAGAAGTTTATGTACTGCAAAAAACAAAAAAACAAAAACAAAAACAAAAACAAAAAAACACTCAGGAAAGTGAAGAAGTGAAGAGGCAGTCGATATAATGGGAGAAATTATTTGTAAAGCATGCAACTCATAAAGAATTAGTAACCAGAATATACAAATAGATCATGGATCAAGAAACTCCGGAACAACAATATAACTCAGTTTAGAAATGAGCAAATTACTTAAACAGACATTTTTCAAAAGAGGAAATCCACATGGCCAACAGACATATGAAAAAATGTTCAGTATCACTATCTGTCAGGGAAATGCAAATCAAAACCCCAATGAGGTTTCACCTCACCACCATTAGAATGGCTTTCATACAGAAATCCATAAGCAACAAAGGCTAGAGAGGATGTGGGGAAAAAGGTACCCTAACCCACTGTTGGTGGGAATGTAAACTGGTAAAAACACTATGGAAGTCAGTTTGGAGATAACTCAGAAATCTGAATATAGACCTACCATTAGACCCAGCCATTCCACTCCTGGGAATTTACTCAAGGGAAATGAAATCAATAAATAATACAGTTATCTGCACTCACATGTTCATTGTAGCTCAGTTCACCATAGCTAAGACATGGAATCAACCTAAGTGCCCATCAACTGAAGACTGGATAAAGAAATTATGGGATATGTACTTTATGGAATACTACATAGTGGTAAAAAATGCAATCCAGTCTTTTGCAACAAAGTGGATGAATCTGGAAACATCATACTTAGTGAAATAAGCTGGTCCCAAAGGGACAAATATCATATGTTCTCCCTGATCTGTGATAACTAACATAGCACCGAAAAAGAAATCTGTAGAGGTGAAATTGATACTTTGAGAAGCAATGACTTGAATAGCCCTTGTCTTGACTGTTGAGGAACAGTTTTTTGTTTGTTTTGTTTTCTTTCCTTCTTGATACCATTTGTTGAATTCTTTATCTAACATAGAATTATTCTTATGTGTATAAAGTCAATTAAAAATAGATCCCAGCCAGCACCGCAGCTCAATAGGCTAATCTTCCACCTAGTGGCGCTGGCACACTGGGTTCTAGTCCTAGTCAGGGCACCGGATTCTGTCCCGGTTGCCCATCTTCCAGGCCAGCTCTCTGCTGTGGCCCGGGGGTGCAGTGGAGGATGGCCCAAGTGCTAGGGCCCTGCACCCCAAGGGAGACCAGGAGGAAGCACCTGGCTCCTGCCAGATCAGCATGGTGCGCTGGCCGCAGCGTGCCGGCCGTGGTGACCATTGGAGGGTGAACCAATGGCAAAAGGAAGACCTTTCTCCCTGTCTCTCTTTCTCACTGTCCACTCTGCCTGTCAAAAAAAAAAATAGATCCTAGTAAAAAATAAGAAAGAGAATAAGAGGTGGAAGAGGAAACATGTAACTGTAAAGCTGTATAGTTCTGCATACATTCCTACAGATTTACTTCTAAGAGTACAGCTGAAAACTTGCCATGAGACTCCAAATTCCAGTAATCTGGGTGGTAATAATGTCATTGTAAGTGTTAAAGTGATCATATTAAGTGTTAAATTGACCACATAGATAGAATTTAGTGTTAAAGGATAATATAGGTAAGATCAAGTGTCTGGTAATAACAATAGATAGGATTAAAAAGGAGAGAATGTTCCAACATGGGAAGCAGTTCACACAGCAGACTCACAGAATGACAATTGCTCTAATCATTGACCTTAGAATCTGCCCTTAATGCATTCTGGTCTGGCTGTAAAGCCCATGAGAGCATTTCAGGCAGGGAAAGCCCAGACACTGTGGCCAAAAAAATGTCATATGTGAAGGATCTCTTGAGTGAGATCCCAGTGGAAAGAAGGGGCCATAAAAGAAAGTTGTACTTTTCTCTGAGCAGGGCAGAGAACTTCTACTTTGCTTATGGACTTGTCCAAATACTGACATTGATTGTGGACTCAAAAGGCTTCCATAGCCAAGGGCTGCTCATATCAAGGGCCCCAGATGATCACCAATGTCATATGTAAGAGCATTAATTGTTAAATTAACAACAGGAGTCACTGTGCACTTACTCACCACGCAGAACCTCTGTCCTCTAGGAGTTGTACTATGAGAAATAACTGTAAATCTTGTTCTCATACAGTTTTATGTGTTTGTGTTTGTGTGTGTGTGTGTGTGCAAATTTTTGAAATCCTTATTTAGTATAGAGTTGGTCTTCTGTATAAAGAGTTAATTGGAAATGAATTTTAATGGAAAATGGACTGAGAATGGGAGAGGGACGAGGAAGTGGGGTGAGAATGTAGGTGGGAGGGCGAGTATGGTGGGAAAAATCATATTCCTAGACTTGTATTTATGAAATTTGTACTCATTAAATAAAATGTTTCTAAAAAATTCTAATAACAACAATAATAGAAGCAACAGGGATAAGCCCAAGAATAAAGAATGACAAAACTAGATTATGCAGTAATCAGTATGAGTAGAGTCTTAATTTGCCTTCCTGAAGCTAGCATATACAATTTTCCCCACCCTTATATTAATTAATATAATGTATAGAGCACAGCTTAAAGATTCTGAACTTAAAGTTATTCAACCAGTTTATCTTAGTCCATTGTTTGAAATTTGTATGTGTCTAGTGAGAAACAGGAACATCAAAGAGCAGTGGTGTTTGAAGTATTAAAATTGAGATAAATGAGTTACCCTAGGACCAGTTAGGACCTGCTTGTTCTCTGCCACCCCACAGTCATATTATGGCTCTTGGATGATCATGTTACCATAGCTGTTTATTAAAGGTCAGGCTAAGGGCCAAAGCTCTGACCTCACCTACAAGAATTTTTACAACTGCATGCTAAGAAAGAAAGAACACAAAGTACAAGTTCTTTGGTCAATTCTCTCTATTGCATATTGCTTGCTGTCTTGCCAAATACAGCTATCAAGCCTGTAATAGGAGTGTTGAAATACTCCTAGGGTCCCAAAACAAAATCTGACTTGAGTTTATTAATATTACACCAGAAAAAGAGGAAAAGGAATTGTTCCTGACAAAAAACAATGTAATAGAATTAAAGTTAATCCAGTGAAGATTTTTTAAAAAACCATCTATACCATCCTTCCTAACATCTTTCATCTTAACAGATACATGATGGAAATAGTTCTGCTTTGAGGCACCCAAGTTGTTGCTTTAAACTAAGGGCATAAGAAAATAAAGTTATGTGAATAGAAGTATGGTATCTTATGAAATATTCCACCCATATGTTTTCCAGCTCCAATTAAACTTGTGGCCAGATGTTTCCTTTTTTTAAGTTATAAATCAACAGCTTGTAGTTTTATTTATGGGATACAAATTGATGTTATAATTTATGAACACTCTGCAGAATAAGTAAATAAAGCCAGATAGCATATCCATCACATCTAATTCTTAACATTTTTGTGTCAAGAACATGTGAAATTTTCTCTTAGCAATTTTGAAATGTACTCATTTATTAATGATATTCACCACTTTGTGCAATAGCCTTTAAAAATTCCCTCTGTTTGAGAACTGGTACACATTGATCATCACCTCCCCATTCTCCTACCCTCCAGCTTCTGAGTGACCACTCTACCATCTGCCTCCATGATTTTCATTGTTTGGGTTCCACATAGAAGTGAGAAGAGACAGTATGTCTTTCTATACCTCATTTATTTTACTTAGCATAATGTTTTCTAGTTCCATCTATGTTGTTACAAGTCCAAAACTTCTTCCTATTTTAAGACTAAATTGTCTTCTGTGGTGTACACGTGCCACATTTATTTCCTTTACCCATTCATCTCCTGATGGACACATAGGTTGATTCTATAACATAATATTGTGAACATTGCTGTCACGAACATGGACATGCTAATATTTCTTCAGCACTGTTTTCAAATCTTTTGGGTAAATACCCAGACAGGCTTCCTGAATCTTATGATTATTATATTTTTTAGGTTTTAGAGGCATATCCATATACTTTTCTATAATTACTATACTAATTTACATGCCTTCCAGCAATATACAAACCTGCCCTTTGCCAACAGTGACTTGTGTGTGTGTGGGTGTGTGTGTGTGTGTGATAGAACATCTAACTGCCAAAAGGTGATTTGTCTTTGTGGCATTAATTTGCATTTCCCTAGTGATTTCTGATGTTGAGCATTTTTCATATATCTCATACATCTGTTGGCCATTTGTAGAGTTCCTTTTGGGAACTGTCTACTCTGGTCCCTTGTTCATTTTTTAATTGGATATTTTGTTTTCTTGCTATAGAGTTCGAACTTCTTATGTATTTTGGATATTAACCCCCTACTGATATGTGGTTTGAAAATATTTTCTCCTATTCTATGGGTTTTCATTTCACAGTGTCAATTATTTCATTTGCCACACAGAGATTTTTTTAGTTTGATATAGTCCTATTTCTCTATTTTTGCTTCTGTTCCCTGAATTTTGGGGGCTAAATCCACAATATTATCCAATCTATGCAGTGTAGTTTTCCTTGTTTTTTTCCCCCTAGTATCTGTATTTTCTGGTCTTACATTTAAATCTTAATCTATTTTAAGTTGTTTTTTGTGTGTTGTCTGAGACTAAAAGGCTAATTTTGTTTTTCTACATGTGGATACACAGTTTTCCCAGCACCATTTATTGAAGATATTGTCCTTTGGTATATGGATTTCTTTCAGTATCCTTTCACTTTTTGTATCCCTTCACTTTCAGTCTGTGTGTGTCCTTAAAAATGAGCCCAGTCTCTTCTAGGCAGCATATAGTTAGATCATGGTTTCCCACACATTCAGTCACTGTGTATCTATTTATTGGCTAATTCAAGGTCATTACTGAAAAGTAAGGAGTACAACTTCAATAGTGTTAGTTGTTTTCTGATTATTTGTTTCTTTTTTCTCTCTTGCTGTCTTCCTTTGTGGTTTGATAGTTTTCTACCCGATATACTTTGAAACCTTTCTATTATTGTTTTGTACTTCTACTCTAGATACATTTCTTTGTGGTTATAGTGAGACTTACATATAATTTACTATGCTTCTATAAGCCTGTTTCAAGCTGATACAATGTAACTTTATCATATACAACAGTTACACTTTTCCTCTTTGTCCTTGTGATTTTATATTTTTGTTGTCAGAATTTATATCATCTTGCAATGTGTATTCCTAGATAATTTGTTAGCCTTAGATGTTATTAATAGTTTGGTCTTTTAACCCTCATGCTAGGGATAAAAATGCCTTACACATTGTCGTGACAGTACTAGAATGTTCTGAATGTTCAGGGAAATCCTCTCCTCCTGATGTTGTGCCAACCCGGGGGAGGGGAAAGGATGGTACGGTTGGAGAAAACCATTCTCCTTAGGATTTCACTCAGTTCTACAGATCACGTGGGTGTCTCAGGCTTCTTGTTGAGTATTGAGTTTTTCAAATGGATGTTCTGGTCTATGGATACTTGCTAGTAGAACACTTTGGTGGAAGGGTCAGAGAATGGAGCCTCTGATTTTTATTCCATTATCTTTCTGATGCCACTCAGTATGGATGTTTCTTATCAACTAATTTTAACTACCTACAGTTTTATCTTGCAATTTTATTTTTTGTTGTACTGTTTCTTTTTTTAATATTTATTTATTTATTTGAAAGGTAGAGTTACAGGGAGGCAGAGACAGAGAAAGAGAGAGACAGAGAATGAGAGAGATCTTCCATCTGTTGGTTCATTCCTCAAATATCCACAAAAGCCAAAGCTGGGCCAATCTGAAGCCAGGAGCCAGGAATTTCTTCCAGGTCTCCCACAAGGGCACAGGAGCCCAAGCACTTGGACCATCCTCCACTGCTTTCCCAGGTATAGAAGAGAGCTGGATCAGAAGTAGAGCAGCTGGGAATCAAATTGGCACCCATATGGGATGCTGGCACTGCAGGCGGCAGCCTTACCTGCAGTGCCACAGCGGGTGTAATACTCTTCTTCCGGAGCTTTTACTGAAAGGCTTTATATCAAGCTGATAGGTTTCTCAGTCTCAGGTTCTGTACCTCCAAGGATACTCTCATCCTGACTTTGTGTTGTTGAACATATCTAATCCCTCTCAAATTTATATCTTTACTCCTCTCTTAGCTCACCTCATCCCATACTCACTTTGCTTTTTCATTTATTTGTGTTTTGGGGGGTGTGAATGGGGATGGGGGAGGTGGTGGTGGATAGGTCTATATGATACAGGAAAACAAAGCAGAATATAATAGTTAGAGGAAATAAGAAATAAAATGACAAAATAATGGATGCTATTGAAGAAAAATGTTCCCATTTGTCAACTTATCATTTTTAGTAACATGATATTGCTTTTCTTCCCTGTCTCCCAACTACAAACAGAAAACAATTTGAAGTTGAGTATCAGAAATGAGCAATATCTATCTAGACATGCTTTTCTAAAGTGATACATTGTGTACTTGGTGAAAAATCCAAATGCTAAGTGATAATGAAGTCACCAGATACCACAGACTTGTGCAAATTGGATTCTCCTCAGCTACCAGCAGCAGACCCACTTGCTTCCTCATCACCAATTCAAATCCCATAAATGACACTAAAAATGTTCATGAGTGCTCAGTTTTATAAGTCTACTGTTAAATTCATGGGAATGCTCATTCATGGGAACGTAAAACCCTCTGTTCAGTTAATTAACAAGGTATTCGGAAAAGAGTCAGCAAACTGGCTTGAAGTTGCTGTCCTTGGAAAGTCCTGTTTACAAGGTTGCCTCTTTGATGGAGTTGGGGACTATAGGTAGCAAATAGTTCCTTCATATACATTAACTTTCATAATGGAAGGAGAGAGGAAGGAAATATCAATATATTCTTAGAATTGTATATAAAAAGCATATTGAATCTGTTAAAATACTTACAATTAAAAAATAATTTTTAAAAAAATGATGAATGGCTTACCAAGCCTAGACTGTATAAACAACATGGTTTATGCTAAACACCTACTTTGTGTCTGGGATTCTGGAATTTGGATGCATATCAGGAAGAAGGTGCTCATGGATCCTGAGTTCCTAAGGAGTTTCCCTGGTCGATTATACTTCTCTTGGTGTTCCCACTGATTACTGTAGGAGCTAAGAATGCCCTGGGAGAAGACTTTTGGAAACTTGTGTCTGGGGTTGTACAGCCTTAGGCCCTTGAACCTTTTCCCTTGTTTGATTTCTGCTTAGTGTTCTTCGTCAAACTAAAAGATAGATATCAGTGTACTATATGCTAATCAGTGTAGGCCTTTGTATTACATCACAGAACCTGAAAGTGGCCTTGAGTACTTCTGATATCCAAGAGTTGATTGAAATATCCACATTAAGATATATAAATTAAGGGGCTGGCATTGTGCTATAGCAGGTAAAGTTGCTGCCTGTGATGACAACATCCCAAATGAAAGCCAATTTGAGTTCCAACTGCTCCACTTCTGATCCAGCTCCCTGCCAATGCACTTAGGAAAGCTTTGGAGGATGGCTCAAGTGCTTAGACCCCCGCCAACCATGTGGGAGACCTGGAAGAAGCTTCTGGCTCCAGGCTTTGGACCAGCCTCCCTCCAGCAATTGTGGCTACTTGGGGAGTGAACCAGCAGATGAAAGACCTCTCTCTGCCTCTCCATCTTTCTGTGACTCTGCTTTTCAAATAAATAATCTTTTTCAAGAGAGATATAAATTCTACATAATTTATTTTTACATTCTATGTGAATAGACATGCTGAGTGAAACCAAGACAAGTAAGTAGCCTAGCATATTTTAATAGTTCTTACATATGGTACTTACACTTGCATGTATAAGTATTTAATAAAAAAAATATTCCATGGCTGGTGTTGTGGCTCAATGGGTTAAAGCCCCCGCCTGCACATTGGCATCTACTTCTGATACAGCTCCTGCTATTGTAACTGAGAAAGCAGTGGAGGATGACTCAAGTCCTTGGGCCTTGGCACCCATGTGGGAGACCCAGAAGAAACTCCTGGCTCCTGGCTTCAAATCTGTCCAGCTCAGCTCTTGCAGCCATTTGGGGAGTGAATCAGTATATGGAAGACATCCCTCTCTCTGTGTGTCTGTACCTCTCACTCTCTAACTCTATCTTTCAAATAAATAAAATAAATATTTTTTAAAAAAGAATATTCCATTAACCAAGTCAAAATAAAATAAGACAAATACCTGTTGAAGTGAAATGGACACTATGAGAAATGGTGACTTGATCAGCATAGCCCTGACTGTTAATGAACAACTTAATACATTATCCCTCTTAGTAGTTTTTTTTTTGTCTGTTCTACTTAATATGACTGGTTTAATTCTGTAATTAATACACAGTTATTCTTAAGTGTTGAAATTTAACTGAAGTGTGATCCCTGTTAAACATAAGAGTGGGAATAAGAGAGGGAAGAGATGTACAATTTGGGACATGCTCAAGCTGACTTGCCCCAAATGGTAGAGTTAGAAACATACCAGGGGACTCCAATTTAATCCCATCAAGGTGGCATGTACCAATGTCATCTCACTAGTCCAAGTGATCAATTTCAGTTCACAATTGATCATAATCAAAGGACTAAGAGTCAAAGGGAGCACATAAAAAAGTCTAGTACCTGCTAATACTAACTGATAGAATAAATAAAGGAGAGAGTGATCCAACATGGGAAGCGAGATACTCAGCAGACTCATAGAATGGCGGATGTCCTAAACAGCACTCTGGCCTCAGAATCAGCCCTTAAGGCATGCAGATCCGGCTGAAGCCCATGAGAGTATTTCAGGCATGGAAAGCCGAGACACTCTAGGGGAAAAAAACAAAAACAAAAACAAAAACCTAAATGAAAGATCCCTGTGAGTGAGATCCCAGTGGAAAGAACAGGTCTTCCAAGAAGGAGGTACCTTTCTCTGAAGGGAGGAGAGAACCTCCACTTTGACTATGACCTTGTCTAAACAAGATAAGAGTTGGAGAACTCAGAGGGCTTCCATAGCCTTGGAAACTCATGACTGCAGCATAGGGAGATTACTGATGCCATAAACAGGAGTGTCAATTTGTAAAGTCAACAACAGGAGTCACTGTGCACTTACTCCTCATGTAGGATCTCTGTCCTTAATGTGCTGTACATTGAGATTTAATGCTATAACGAGTACTCAAACAGTATATATTTCACTTTGTGTTTCTATGGGGGTGCAAACTGTTGAAATCTTTACTTAATGTATACTAAACTGATCTTCTGTTAAAAAAAAAGAAGAAGAAGAAATTATCAATTCCCAACTTGACTCTCACTGGGATTAAAGATGACAATAGGTCTGATCTGATTTCATCATCATTTAAAAATCATCTATTATTTTTCACTTTATGTTTCTATGTGGGAGCAAACTGTTGAAATCTTTACTTAATGTATGCTAAACTGATCTTCTGTACATAAAGAGAATCGAAAATGAATCCTCATGTGAATGGAAGGGGAGAGGGAGTGGGAAAGGGTAGGGTTGCAGGTGGGAGGGACGTTATGGGGGGGAAGCCATTGTAATCCATAAGCCGTACTTTGGAAATTTATATTCATTAAATAAAAGTTAAAAAAAGTCAAAAAAAATAAAATAAGACAAATACAAAAGCTTACAAGGGGTCTTCAAAAAACCTATGGGAGGTATGTACTATGAAAAGAACTATGCATGGATTTCAAAATATTTTTGTGCCCAAAAAAACCCCTACTAATCATTGTAACATGTCTGAACAGGATCTAGTTTGAGGTACTAAGAAAGATACAAGTTTCAAAAAAAGCCCTTATCAGAGTAACTAATTCTGTTAGAACTGAAGTAAGAACAAACATCAAACTGATAGTCACTCTGGCTTGAAGAACTGTGAAATCATTGATGCTTTGGGAAAGTTTATGGAGCAATGACCCAAAGAAAGTAGCAGTTTATAAATGACAACTCATTTTAGGAAAAGAATAAGACTATTGAAGATGAAGCCTAAAGTAATAGACCACCCACAGCAATTTACACAGAAAAAGTTTGTTTTGTTTTTGCCCTTACTGAAGGGGACCAATGATTAACAGAAGAAATAACAGCCAAAGGCATAGAGATTTCAACTGGTCCAGCTTACACAATTTTTTTAAAATATTTATTTTTATTTATTTGAAAGGCAGAGGGACACACACACACACACAGTGAGAGAGAGAGAGAGAGAGAGAGAGAGAGAGAGAAAAGCAGACAGAGGCACACACAGAGAGGTATCCTATACACTGCTTCACTCCCCAAATGTCCACAACAGCTGAATCTGGACAAGCCCAAAACTCCATCCAGGTCTCCTGCATGTGGCAGGAACCCAACTACCTGAGACAGCACCTGCTGCCTCCTAGGGTCTGCATTATCAGGAAGTTGGGACAGAAACAGAGTGAAGACTCCAACTCGGACATTTTATTATGGGACAGGAGCATCACAGGTGGCAACTTAACTGCTGTGCCAAATGCTCACCCCCAACTTATACAACTCTGTTTGAAAACCTAAAGTGGAGCACATTTTGCTTGATGGGTGCCAAAACTATTATGTCAAAATCAGCTGCAGACATGAGCAGTGCTTTCCATTGAATTTCAAACAAGTAGAACCTAGATCCTGAACCATTTCTTCAAAATCATAACAGGAGATGAAACAGAAAACACACAACGAATCAAGGACTACCAAGAGGCAGAAGTGGTTCCATGAAAGCAAAGTGGACAGTGCGTCAGTGAGCATCATGGATACTGCTTTTTGGGACTCTCAAGGCATTTAACTTTTTGGCTTTCTTGAGGACCAAAAGAAGTACAACATCTGCTTATTAGGAGAGTGTTTTGAGAATGTTAGCTGAAGTTGTAGCAGAAAACTTCCCAGAGAACTTGCCCAGAGAGTCCAACTCCACCCCAACAATACTCCTGTTTATTTCTGTGGAACAGGCACATTCTGTGAGAGTTTCCATGAGAAGTCGTTGGCCATCTACCTAATAGTCCTAATTTGGTTCCTTCTGATTTTTTTTTAATTTGCTAATCTTGAAATATCTTTAGGGGATTTTGCTGTGGTATAGTAGGCTAAGCCTCCGCCTGCAGCTCTGGCATCACATATGGGTGCCAGTTTGTGTCCCAGTTGCTCCTCTTCTGATCCAGCTCTGCTATGGCCTGGGAAAGCAGTGCAATATGGACCAAGTGCTTAGACTCCTGCACCCGTGTGGGAGACTCGGAAGAAGCTCCTGGCTCCTGGCTGTGACAGGTCAGCCCTGTCTCTTCCTCCCTCTGTCTGTAACACTGCCTCTCAAATAAATAAACAACATTTTAAAAATATCTTTAGTATTTTTATATTTTTAAAAATAGATTTATTTTATTTATTTGGGAGGCAGAGTGACAGGAAGAGACAGAGAGAAAAAGATATCTTGCATACACTGGTTCACTCTTCAAATGGCCACAATGGCCTGGGCAGGGCCAGGCAAAATCCAGCAGCCTGGAACTCCATCCAAGAGTTCCTACATGGGTAACAGGGACCTAAGCACTTGGGCCATCTTCCACTACCTTCCCTGGTGCATCAGCATCAAAAGCAGAGCAGCTGGGACTGCAGCCAGCTGCTCTGATATGGATGCCAGTATCAGAAGTGATGCTTAACCCGCTGAACCACAATGCCGGTCCCTAAAATATGTTTTAAAGGCATTCATTTTTCTTAAGCCAATTTCAAAAAGAGTGCCTTTATGTGATTCAATTCCCAGGACTCTAAATTCTTTAGCAATGGACTAAATTGCTTACATAAGTGTCTTGAACTTCATGGAGTTTGTATGTTGAAAACTAAAGCTTATAATTTTATTTTTATACTTTAATTACACTTTTTCCATATATTTTTGAAATCCTCTTAGATTTCTATGACAGATTCAAAATATGTGAACACCCTATTTTGTTCAGATTAACAAGAATTTTCAAATTATGTAACACAGGCTTAAAAGAATAAGTTGGTTACAACACCTGCAACAGGGGAAGGAGATTTTTCGCAAGTTAGGGAAAATCTGAGAATGGATAGAGGTTGTACCTAAAGAAATGGAATAGCGAGTATATTGAGGAAGTAAAGTATAATAATGGCTGATGTCGTAGAAAGTGGGATTTTCAAGTGCTCTTGGTTAACATCATAATATGAAGGCCTTGTTTGTCACTCAGTTCCATGCAAAACTGGTAGATTATTATGGAAGGTCCAAAAAATTCCACCTATTAAAAAGTGTCCCTCTGATTAAATTCAAGCACAGATTATACGTTCCGTCGCTTTCTGATCATGCTTTCCTTTTCTTTCTCTCCTTTGTTAAGGTCATCATGAGTGCAGGATGGGACTCCAACTCTTCAGAAAACTGGCGTCACATCTGGACTGTCAATGGCACAAAGCAGCATCTGTTCTCAGATGCTAATGTCACCTATGTGAGCTACTATCTTCACCAGCCTCAAGTGGCAGCGGTCTTCATCGTTTCCTACTGTCTGATCTTCTTCCTGTGTATGGCAGGAAATACTGTGGTTTGCTTTATTGTCTTGAGGAACAAACACATGCACACAGTCACAAATCTCTTCATCTTAAACCTGGCAATCAGTGATTTACTCATTGGCTTCTTCTGTATGCCTGTAACCCTGCTGGACAACATTATAGCAGGTATGTTGCCTTGTGTGCCGTTCAGAGATGATATGAGAAAATGCCCCATATCTGTGAACTCTTCCAGTTACCTATCCTCATGCCACGGACATTCATTCTGGAGGAGACAGACAATACACAGCTTTGTAAACAGAGAGCAAAGAGAATTATTGAAAAAAAAGTAGAAAGAGATGGAGAGTAGAGGTTGTTATTTTTAAAGTGTTTACTAAAGGTCATCAGAGAATGAGATATTTTTCAATTTACTTAATAAATACCTAGGTGCACACAATGTGTCAGAAATATTACTATGGACTGTAAAGTTCAAAGAATCGATGCTCATATACATGGCTTCAGTCAATGCAGTGTCTTCAGTCTAGACGTAAATACAACGTTAGGTCCTCCTATGGTTAGCTGAAGATATTTCCAACATTTTTTGGAGAAGAAACCACCCTAAAGATTTGTGAACGAGTGATAGCTCACTTGTACAATGTCAATACGTTTACACTGGAATGGTTAGGGTTCCCCCCCCCAAACACATACCACTTCTGAATCTACATTATTCCTTCTTTAGCACTACCTTAGATATTCTAGAAGCACAGGAAAGATGAATTTCCAGCTCCCAATATAGTTTTGGTACACATTACAACTTAGTAAATATTTGTTGCATTAATTAGTAAGCAGGACTTAAGATACCCATCTCCAAGCATGTATAATAAAAATAGAACAATAATGGATAATTGAATATATTTCAAGCAACATGAGCTATATCATAATTTTATCCTTTCATAGAATTCAAATCAGTTCACTGAAAAATGGGAAAAAGACATTTCTCTTTGGAGTTTTCCTCTCTTCCATTCTGTTCTCTGGAAAGGAAGCTAGTGAGAGTTAAGAGTGCCTGTTCATTCAGCCATGGAGTGCATGGATTCGGAATATTGTAATGTTCATCATTAAAAAATTACTATATAGTGTTCTCCTGATACTATTCCACACTAAAAGAGGGTAAAAAATGTTCAAAATTACTGTTATTACTCTCTGGAAAGCTATTTTGCCAACAAATGCTCTTAGTATTTTTCCCTCACAAATGTTTTGTAAATTAAATTATGATTTTAAAATGTTTGTATATAAATTCCCCTTCTTACTTTTTGATTTCTGCTTCTAAAATACTGTTGCTCTCAGCATTTTGGGACTTTATTTTTGGTAATTGCTTCTATATGTCTTAATAATATGTTTTTAATATAAGGTGTTATCTTCAAATTGGAGAAGATAAAAATGTAGTTATCATAATCTTCTTTTCCCATAAAAACCACAACCATGCATTCATAATTTTCCTCTTCTTTCAGACTCCCAATATAATTATATCCTGGTTTTGTTGAGATCAATGTTTAGCATATACATTCCTGTTTTACATGCACCTTACCCCTGATGAGCTTTGGAAAATGCTGTGACACTGATTTCATTTTCTGGGATTTAGCAAGGGCATTGTATTTTAATTTTTTTGGTTTGGGGTGTGTACCTCTCAGTAGTGCATTCCTCACAGTCCTCTCTTGTCAATGACTTCAGATTTGTAAATTACATCTTATTCCTGGAGATCCTTATCTCGAGACCATCTGTCTACTTGTTTGTACCTGGCCTTGTTGCTCTCAGTTACCCTAGCAAGTCCCTTCACCTCTCGTTGCACCATCCATGCCCTGTTCTCTGGATGTCATGTCTTCTTTCTTGGTTTATTTCTTCCTGAAGAATGATACAGTGAGATAATACCTTCTTAAAGTCGTGTATGTCTTTAAAGATGTTTATTATGCCTTTGCCCTTGTTTATAATGAGCTTCATGAGACGTCCAGACTGAACAAGTCTACCTTGAGGATTTTAAAGCAATTGCTCTGTTGTTACTGTTGAGAAATGTACGGTCGACTGCTGAAAACTCTGATGCCATTTGACTCTTGCTTCTTTTACTCATGATTTGTTTTCCTGAAAGCTTTTAGCAATTCTCATTAGTCTAGTGTTCTTAATTTCATGAAATGATGCCTTGGAGTAAGTTTTCCTATTTTCATTTATTACACTAGAAAAAAACTAGGTCCATTCAATCAGAAAATGAATGCCCTTCATCCCTGGGGAATTTTCTTATGGGATTATTTTCCATTTTCTTTTCCTCTACTCATATGAATCAGATACTGGAGATTCTGGTTTCTATTTTTTAAAAAAAATCTTTACAACTTCATTTTATACTCTTTTGTTGGGGTCTTCATTTTTATTATCACATCTTAAATTCTTTGAATTGTTTTTTCTTTATTTTTGAATGTTCTGCATACTATCATACACATGTTTTGTGGACAAAATGTGTCACATATCTATCATTATTGGTAATATTTTTATGTTTTATTTTTCATAGCTGTTTCCTCTTTCTTGCTATTTTATTTATTTTCACTTTAATTTGCTTTTAGTTTTATTTCCTTTATTTGAAAGGCAGAGTTACAGAGAGAGAGAGGTCTTCTATCTGCTGGTTGACTCCCCAAATGGCCACCATGCCAGGGACTAGGCCAGGCCAAAGCCAGAAGCCAAAATCTTCTTCTGGGTTTCCCATGTGGGTGCAGAGGCCCAAGAACTTAGGTCAGCCTCCACCCAATGCACCACAGCGCTGGCCCCAACTTAAAAATTTTCAAGATTTATTTTCATTATATTTGAATGGCAGAGAGAGAGAGAGAGAGAGAGAGAGAGAGAGAAAGAGAAAAAAATATTACATCTGCTGGGTTGCTCCCTGAAGGCCCACAACAGCCAGATCTGAGTTTGTCTGAAGACAGGAGCCAGAAACTCAGCCCAGTCTCCTGTGTCTAGGTCCCTTGACAAGAAGCCAGGTACTTAAACCATCACCTAGCACCTCTCAGGGTGTGCACCAGCAGGAATCTGTGCTACAAGGGGAGCTGGGACTTCGACTAGGTACTCTGAAGGTATCCTAAGCCCACTCTAATGCCCACCATTCTTCCTTTTACAGTTGAGGTTTTTCTAACATTACCTACTATTTAGCTTTTCATGTTTCAGAGTGAGGTCCTCTATGGCTGCCTGGAAGCTGTGAGTACCTAGAAGTTGAGATTAGACCCATTCCCAGTTCATTCTGAGCCATTTATTAAGAAATCCACAACTCTTAAATCTGCATGTCTGTGATTTTGGATCAGTCACTTCCCCCAGAAAGAAATTCTATGGTTTCCTGCCTTGGAGCTTTAAGGCTGGCTGTCGCATTCTAGAACTAAGTGGGTCTCTGGGCCAGCAGTCTTGCCCTGCAGTGCTGTACTTGCAATTCATCTTTCTGTGCCACTGAGGTAGCCAGCCTGTTGTACCTGGTGGCTCAGAGTATCGAGTACAGGCACATCTGTCTCTTAAGAAAAGGAAATTCCATTCTTCTGTCTGTCCACATTGGGGAAAAGCCAGTGGCATCTAGTTAGATTTATACATCAATCATTGCTATGGATTTAAGGTCTCTTGTCCTAGTGTTGTCATTTCAATGGCATTTGGTAAGGGAGCTCAGTAAAACATACCCCTATTCTTCTGTGTTCAACCAAAGGCTATACAAATCTTTTGCACTTATATTGAAAAATACTGTTATCACAACCTAATACATTTTAGGATTGGGAGATATACTCTCTTTCGGCTTCCATTCAGTTGAGTCTCAAGCACCTATTTTAAGATAGGTGATGGTCTAAGGCCATGCCACCCTGAACGTGCCCGATTTCGTCTGATCTAGGAAGATAGGTGATTGTTGGGGCCGGCGCTGTGGCGCAGTGGGTTAATCCTCCGCCTACAGTGCCAGCATCCCAGATGGGTGCTGGTTCTAGTCCCGGATGCTCCTTTTCCAATCCAGCTCTCTGCTGTGGCATGGGAAAGCAGTGGAAGATGGCCCAAGTCCTTGGGCGCCTGCACCTGCATGGGAGACCAGGAAGAAGATCCTGGCTCCTGGCTTCGGATTGGCATAGCTCTAGCCCTTGTGGCTATTTGAGGAGTGAACCAATGGAAGGAGGACCTTTCTCTCTGTCTCTCCCTCTCACTCTCTGTAACTCTACCTCTCAAAGAAATAAATAAAGATCTTCAAAAAAAAAAAAAAAAGCAAAAGATAGGTCATTGTTTTGTAGACATGCTTAAATTATTTAGATTTCTTGAAATATTTTAAATTAAAGGAAAATGATATAGAAAAATAAATTGCAGGCTTTAAAGACATTTTTAAAAATATGAAAGTATGTAATAATCACCTTTTGACATCCTAGAATATTTGTTAGAAAGATATTGTTACATCCTGTAATAACAAGTAGGTTTTGAATACCAAAGTGCTATAAAAATTTAACTAATTTACTTAATAGATTTTCTAGTAGCTAAAATTTAGTTATGAAATAATTCAAATAGGCTACATATTGGGCACATTTATAAAGTAAAAAGCTGTCATTCTGACAATTCTATTCATTTAAAAGTCATTATTACCTGAGAATGGTTTAGACTTTAGAACCCTACTGTCTAGTTCAAAATCTTTGATTAGCTACTAACAACCTGTGGAAAGGTATGTTTTTATTACCTGATCTATATCATAAAGAGAATAATAGAGGCTTCAAAAGCTTGTTCTGGGATAATATATGCAAATAGGTATAAAATGCTTATTACCTTGTCTAGAATGTAGCAATTTCTATGTAAACTTGGCATTATTATTAGTGCATTGAAAAGCCAAGCTCTGAAAATACTGGAAAACATTAATTGTTCTCAGGCTATCATGCAGCTAACAATTGTAATAGTCTTAATTTCATTCCTTCCTGTTCATATTTTATGTGAGTTTTAGTTTAACAAAAAAAAAAAAAAAAAAAAAAAAACAACACATGATCTCTCCAAAGACTGTTGCATTTCTTTTTCAGGATGGCCATTTGGAAGTACGATGTGCAAGATCAGTGGATTGGTCCAGGGAATATCAGTTGCAGCTTCTGTCTTCACGTTAGTTGCAATAGCAATAGACAGGTAAGTCAGCACCAAACTCAGATTCCAGAAAAATTGGCATGTCTGCAATTAACTTACCAGAATGCTATATAACTGAATACACTTCAGTACTTCTTCCCCAACCCAAATTATGTTCATAATATTGACCTCTTTTTTAAAAAGTTCATTTATTTTTATTTATTTGAAATGTAGAATGACAAAGACAGATAGATACACTCAGAGAGAGACAACCACACAGAGATCTCTAATCTGCTTGTTCACTCCCCACATTCCCACAGCAGCCAGGGCTGGGCCAGGCCAAATCCAGGATCCCAGAACTCAAAAAAGTCTCTCATATGGGTGGCAGGGACTCAAGTACTTGAACCATGATCTTCCGAATCGGAAGCAGGGCAGGACTCAATCCCAGGCACTGGGATATAGGATGCAAGCATCAATAGCAGCAGCTATTACACCACAATGCCTACCCCAATAACTACCACTTTAAGAGCAAAGCATACAAGTACTAGATGTTCAGCTAATCAAAAAAATTATAAATAATGCTCTCTACTAGGGATCTTGTATGTAACAGCTACGCAGGAGAGAATAATGAATTCTACCTGGCAGAACAGGAAGCAGTGGATTCAAAAGCTAGCTGGTCTTAGTCTAACTCTTCAGAGACCAGGAACTCGGGAAGAAAGACAGCTCTTAAGACAGGAATGTCCCAGGCATGTGTCCAGAGAAATGTAGCAAGGCTGGAAAAGAGTAGTGCAGTGTGCATTAGGCCAAGCAAATGGGAAGGGAGGGATGACCAATAGGCTTAACTCCCATTGTAAGAAGTATAAACCTATTCAGAAGATAAAGATGTTGACGTCTTTTAAATGGGGAAATAATGACTAGCTTTGCATTTTAGACAAACCAGCAGCAAAAGAAGTGCCCTAGATTAGTCTTAGATTATAGAAAGGTAAGCACTTTAGAAATTCTATAATAGATGGGAGTGGGTGTCCACATGAATTGAAGCAGTGAATGAGGATGGAGAGTAAACAGTTCAGGGAGATAGGATGTCTTCCTAAGTGAAATTGGGTTAATAAATGAAGCAACTCATAATTGTGTGTATGTGTGTGCATGTGTGCGTATGTGTGTGTGTGTAAAGAGAGAGAGACTGAGAGGCAGGGTTAAAAATATGAGATGCCACCAAATTGTGACATCAAAAGAAGAATGTGATCATTTCCATTTTTGCTATTAATCTATTATTTACATAATGTTTTAATCTATTTCTGAGAACTATCATGTAGATCATTTTATGTTGGTTTATAGGTAGAGAATAGAATTTCAACAGATACTAATCACCATCTGCTAAAGATGCAAACTTTAAAATTGATAAATATATGTTGTAGAGGTTAATATCTTACTGTGATATCCTGTTACAACTATGATAATTATGCCAAATTATTATATTTATATATTTATTTTTATTACTAATACATAGTAGTGCTTTAACTAAATTATTGCTTTATGTGAATGTTTATTATGAAGTCTTAGTTATTTTTTCAGAAAATTGTTTTTATTTGTTTGAAAGGTAGAGAGAGAGAGGAGAGAGTGAGAGAGGGAGAGAGCACACAGGAGGGCTCTTTCAGCCCTGATTCACTTTGTGAATGTTTCCAACAGCCAAGGCTGGTGTGAAGACAAAACTGGGAGCCAGGAATTCTGTCCAGATCTTCCACTTGGTGACAGGGACCGGGTCACTTGAGCTATCACCTGCTGTCTCTGCAGGTGTTCAATAGCATAAGTTGGAATCAGGAGCCAGAGATAAGACTTGAACCTAGGTACTATAATGTGAGATGTGGGCATCTTAACCTACATCTAACCAATGTGAATTCCCTGTTGTTTTATAAGTAATAACATACCTGAAAGTTTCCAAGTTCAAGTATCTTTAAGGTTGAAATATTTAAAAAAATAATGATCAATAACATTTAAGAATTATTTTCATTACATTAAACCAGTATCACCCTATCACTTTAAATTGTATAATCAAGCTTATGAGTTTAAGAACCATATTTTGTTCATGTTTGTTTAGTTTTATGAGTTTTATTGAAATAATAGCTCTAAGTCTTTTATTTTATTGTTGCATAATAATGCAAATGATTCTGAACTACGAAAATTTTAGAACTTGGTATGTGCAAAATGTTTTTGCTGCTGCCCATGCAAATGAAATATCTTTGAGCACACCATGGGAGACTTGGAGTCTTAATTGTAAGTACCAAAGGGAAAGAGGAAAATCATCAACATGCCTAAGAGAGCATTTGTGAGGCAAAATCAGCCTTAAAAGAGTGTAGAAAAGATAATATTGCCATCCCAAGGCTTCATATCTCAACTTTGTGCCAATGACTCCTTTTATTGATCATTGTTTTCCAGAAAAGCAGAACCATCGGCAATAGGATAAAGTTGGATTAGAATATAAAAAATAGACATATGTATATATGTGTGTGTGTGTGTGTGTATATATATATACAACATACACACACACACACACACACATACACACAAAGAGATTAGAAGGAATTTGCTCTTAAGAAACCTGAGAAGTTCCATGACATGCTGATTGCGAATTCAGAGACCCAGGAAACCTGTGGTGTAATGCAGTCTAGTCTACAAGCCTGAGAACTAGGGGAGCCAATGGTATACATCCCAGTTGGAGAGCAAGAGAGGATGGAATGAGATGGTCCAACTCAAGCAATGAGGCAGGAAAATCAGAGTAAATTCTTGATTTCTATTTGTTCTGTTCAGGCCCTCACTATATTGGATGATGTACACTCATTGGCAGGGAAATGGACAGGGCATTGGACAGGGCAGTCAACTTTGTTGAGTCTACCAATACAAACGCTAATCACATCCAAAAACACTTTCATAGACATATCCAGAAATAATATTGAATCTGGGCACCCACGGCCCTGTCAAGTGAACACATAAAATTAACTATCATGTTCCTGTAGCAAAGGCTCCATGATCTGCCAATTTCTTTTGTACCTTTTAGTGTGTTCTGCCTGATATCCAATTACTGGTATATTCATCTCTGTATTCCTCATCCACATTGCGAAAAGTCTCCCTGATCTTGTACACAGCAAGCCAGAAATGTTCCCCAAGAGCAGCCCTTTTCCCAAATCTGCTGGGAATTCCTGTAGAACTATTCAGCTCTCCCTCATCTCGAGAGAGATAATTCTAAAATGCATGGTTTAATTCACATTAAATTACTGCATCCCTTCCCATCTGTGTACCACTTCTCTATACTGTCTATTATGTATTGCTGTATAACAAGCCACCCCCCCCCCAATCAAGTCACTTACTGAGTTGAAATTCATGGATCTGTTGTGTATGTAGATTCGTCAAGTACAACTTGTCTCCATTTACCTTGGCATCAGGTAGGGCAGCTGAAGTTTCTTATATTGGTGCCTGTACCAGGAAGATTGGAACACCTTGGGGCTAGAAGAACTGAGACTTTTCAGGCATTCTATGTCTAATGGTCCTTCCATGTGGCTCTCCAGCATAGTGGCTCTAAGGCCCCTGGATTTTTTCTATGTCAGTTCAAAGTTGTGAAAGCCTGTGTCCTGAGAGACCAGCAGAAGTCACACAGAATCATCTCCACTGCATTCTATTCATGAGAACTGAGCCATCAGCAATAGGAGAAAGGAGTAGAATTTAGATGAAGGTCAAAGAATTTGGACAAGCTTTCAAAACCATCACCTCTTTATCCCTTGCCCTTGCCCTCAAGTGTTTCTTTTAGGGTGAGCTGCTGCAGAAAGCTAAACTGAAACATTCCTGAACCTATTTCACCTGCCTGACAGTTCCCTCCAAATTTTAGTTATGTTCAAAATCTGCTACTGGATGACTTCACCTGCATGTCCAAAACCCACCTGAATTTAAACATACCCAGAACCAAACTCATTACTTCCATTCTATACAAGCCTTCCACCTACTCAAAAAACATGCGAAAGGCAGCTCTTTTTCTTATATTTCCCAGATCAGTGATTTGCAGGATTACTCATCCAATTAAAGTAGAAACATGAGCTTTATCCTTGAATCTTTCTTCTCTCTTCAACTTTTATGTTGCCACTCTCCAAGTCCTACCAGCTCTGGGTACTAATAAACCCTGATCCCATAAATGTCCTTTGTCTTGGTACTGAGTCCTTAAATCTTCAGTTCAGCCAGCTTCCAATTTGTTCTCCTCATAGCAGCTCAAAGAAGCTTCTTAAATTATAAAACTGGTAGTCCTCTTAAACATGTAAAATCCTTCAGTGAGCACCCATAGATCTCTAGATAAAGTCCAAATGCTTTAGCACAATTTTAGTGTTTATTACACAGTATTTTCTTTTGGCAAAGACTATTTCCCCTGGAAATTTCTGTGTGTGTCTGTGTGTGTGTGCAAATACTTAATGAACAGATGAAAGAAATCTAATATTTGAAACTCCATTAGTTGGTCTATAGAAAAAAAATCTAGAATCATGCCTATGAAACTACTCATGATCTAAAGGTAGGAGGATGGGAAGTTTCATTGAATACTAGCCTGCAGGAACCCTTGGGTGTTGAGAAAAAATGACTTTTCACAAGAAGGACTTACAGAGAATGACAACAACACAGTCACAGCCCAAGATAGCTAGTCCTTTCAGGAAGATATTTGGGGAAGGCAGTTTGGAGTTGTTACCATGCCATTGAAGTCCCAAAGTTCCCAATCTGTTGACTTGGAAACAATCATTTTAAGACTGATTGATTTAATAGGTGGCAAGAGAGAGAGAGAGAGAGAGAGAGAGAGAGAGTCTATTTACTGGTTTTCTCCCCTAATAGATGCCAATTTCCAGGACTGTGCCAGGTCAAAGTCAGGACCCAGGGACTACAATTGGATCTCCAATGTGGGAGGTAGGAGCTCAAGCACTTGAGCCATTGTCTGCTCCTTCCCAGTTGCATTAGCAAGAAGCTGCATTGGAATCAGAGTAGCCAGGATACAAGCTGGCACTCTGATATGGGATGTCGGTGTACCATGTGTGGCTTAATCTGCTGAGCCATAACATTTGCCACTGGAAGTGATCATTTTAATAACATTTCAGTTTTTAAGCATCATTATGAAAATCACAAAAGAGTACATGGGTAACAGTATTTTGAAAAAATGTAATAGAGTTGCCTAATATGATTATTTTATAATTACACAATGAGCATCAATCATAGCAATATCAAGATCCACAGTAATGAAATAGTAATGAAATTAATGGGTCTTACTTGACATACTGATATTAAATTTTCATGTCCACCAGAGAACAGGGAATGTCAGGAAAGCTTATAATCAGAACCCATATTGGAAACACTCAGACTCATTTGGCTATGAAACAAATCACTAAAACACTTAGAACAATAATATTACTTTGAATGATTCCATGGGTTGTCTGGGTGCCTCTTTATGGTTCTCTTGCTCTTTGTATTGTAGCTAGAATCACTTGTATTGCAGCAATGACCTGGAAACTAAGCTGGAGTAGAAACACCCAGGATGGCCAATCTCTCACATCCCAGAGCTTTCTCCACTGGCCTCTCATCTCATTGGATCTACTTGAACTTGCAAGCTTGCTTTTAAGAGGAAACCTTTCAAAAGGAACAATCCCAATGTGCAAGTGCATGAAAAACTTCTGCTTGCATTATGTTTGCCAGTGTCCCATGGGCCAAAACAAGTGACATGGCCAAGCACACAAACCTTGTGTAGAGGACCATCAAGCACCTGAGGGAAAAACAGTTCATTGTTTGTCACTGATTTAACAGTTGTGCATGGCCCATTAAAGCTGTCATTGTAGTGAGCACATGGTGCAAGTTAAGAGAACCATCTCTGGAGCTAGCTAAACTACTTGTATTACAATTGCATGGTCAAGATTTTTATCTTCTACAAGTCTTTTTTTTTTTAATTGGAGGCAAGCAGATTAAAGAGACAATCCACACAAACCAACGGAACATAATCTAAAACAGTTTGAAATGTTCATGTGCAGTATGTTGTGGTTACCATGATTAGTTCTTACTGTTCATTACTATCTGATGTGGCCCACTCATTCAAAGATTGAATTGAAATTTATTTCCTAGGTCAATTATGGAAAACATCAGTGCATGCCTCTCTGCTAAAAATGGTAATTTTCTCTATTTTTAAGGGAAATCTGAGTGGCAGACCAAGAATTACTTAAATAAATTTGTTTCACACCTTGGTCCAAGATTATATTGATATTTGCCTTTAATTCCAGGTTTTGGTGTGTTGTGCACCCTTTTAAACCAAAGATCACCATCAAGACGGCATTTGTCATTATTGTGATCATCTGGGTCCTGGCCATCACCATTATATCCCCATCTGCAGTGATGCTACATGTGCAAGAGGAACAACACTACCAGGTGAGACTCAACTCCCAGAATAAAACCAGCCCTGTCTACTGGTGCCGGGAAGACTGGCCCAGTCCGGAGATGAGGAAGATCTACACCACTGTGCTGTTTGCCACCATCTACCTGGCTCCACTTTCCCTCATTGTCATCATGTATGGAAGGATTGGGATTTCCCTCTTCAAGGCTACAGCGCCCCACACAGGCCAGCAAACCCAAGAACAGTCACAGGTGTCCAGGAGGAAGCAAAAAGTCATTAAGATGCTCTTGACTGTGGCCCTGCTGTTCATTCTCTCCTGGCTGCCCCTGTGGACTCTGATGATGCTCTCAGACTATGCTGACCTTTCTGCAAGGGAACTGCGTGTCATCAACATCTATATCTACCCTTTTGCGCACTGGCTGGCCTTTTGTAACAGCAGCGTCAACCCCATCATCTATGGTTTCTTCAATGAGAACTTCCGCCGTGGTTTCCAAGATGCTTTCCAGCTCAGGCTCTGCCAAAAAAGAGCCAAACCCAAGGAAGCTTCTGCCCTGAGAGCTAAAAACAATGTGGTTGTGAACACATCAAGTGAGCTGGCCCAGGGACCCACATTTCAAAACCTACACAGGGAAAATTTGCTTGATGAAAAACCCAAGCAGGGACTGATGGGAGAATTAGGAGAAGCTACCAAAAGTATTGAGATTTAGGAAGAGCTAAAGTGGTGATGATAACCCTACTGGGTGTGATACCTGTATATTTATAAGTTGTTGCTTTTGCTAGCTTTGCACCTCAGTTCTTTCTACTGCTGTAAAAAAAAAATACTGGAGATCCTCTGGCAAAAAGAAAAAAAAAATGGAACAAAAGTGCTTTTATGACCATAACCAGTATTACACAGTGACTCATGCATATTTGCCAGGTTAAATCCATTTCTAGGGAACAGGCTTCTAAGACCATACTTGTCCAACTTAACCATTTGTGCATGAGTCAAATGAGCCAAGTGCAGGTGTGTATGTGTATGTGTGCATGTGTGTATATAGAGAGATATATATACATATGTTTTGCCTTCCAAATAGTGATAGTAGACAGTGCTTTGCAGTATTTTGTCAACATTCCCTTTAATTTGCGATTTGTAATTTTAGGCTATAGAGTTGTCTGCTTCCATTAAAAACTGCATTTAGCAATGGATTAGATTACATGAAGTTCTTTGCAAATTTGTGTCAATCTAGAAGAAACAAGATACTGTACCATGGGTATTTATTTAATAGGTGAGCTGACTTCCTGTGTGTTAGAACGGCTGTAGAAGATAAAGAGGAGGCAGTGCTGTGAGGTAGCAGCCTCCGCCTGCAGTGCCAACATTCCATACAAGTGCCAGTTTGAGTCCCAGCTGCTCCACTTCCTATCCAACTCTCTGTTGTGGCCTGGAAAGCAATAGAAGATGGACCAAGTCCTTGGGCCCCTGCACTCAAGCGGGAGACCCAGAAGAATCTCCTGGCTCCTGGCTTCAGATCAGCACAGCTCCGGCCATTGCAGCCATCTGGGGAGTGAACCAATGGATGGAAGACCTTTCTCTCTCAATCTCTGCCTCTGCCTCTCTTTCTCTCTGCCTCTGCTTTTCTGTAACTCTGCATTTCAAATAAATAAATAAATCTTAGAAAGGGACACAGAGGAATGCACATCGTAAAGTTCACAGAAAAGGCATATTACATGTGGATTTCAAAAAAATTGCAATAAGACAAACCTATATTTTAATTCAATTTTCAATGAATTTGTTGAAATGCCCTGTACTTCTTGTACTGAAAGTTGATTTTTTTAGAGTACACAGTTAGGAAAAATCATGGTATTGTTCCATAGGAGTTACTGTTGCCTTTTTACTGTTTTCAAGTTTATGAACTTGCTAAATCCACATTTGTTACAGAGCTGATTCAGGATCCCAATTTTTCCCCCTTTCTGTCTCTGAAATAAGGTAAATCCTTCAATAATGCAGCAATTGACAAAGAAATAGCACTTCTCTTGTAATGCATGTAATTGGAGATTTCAACAGTCATCATAAAACTCCCATAAAGTATATGAGAGGAGGAACAATTATTCTAAGCTTCCTTCTGGGAACATTTAAGTCTAGCACTCAGGGTTTAGTAAATTAGTACTGTGGACAAAAAAAGAATTGGCAGTCCCTGGATTCTGCTATGTTATAATTATATAAAGATAATAGTTGTAAATGCTAGCTAGCTTTGCTCCCATGGTGAAATAAGTCCCTAGAAAATAGGGAATTATCACAAATAGTTTGACAAATAAAAATAAGTTCTGGGCATGAAACTCATATTTTTTCTTGGCATTTATGTAGTTCGAGCTGAAAACTTCTCCGTATTCTAGGGCTTTGAGAAATATGATTGTTGAGCTTTTATTTGAATTCAGCTATGTGTATGTAAATGAATATGTAAATGTTTTCTGCAACCGAAAATTTTGAAGTCATAAGCATGAGATTTGATCTTCTATTCCTTCACCTTGACTTATTTAAATAAGGAGTTACAGATGGTGGACTTAGACTATTAAAGCTTATCTTGATGGAGATTATAAATTTCTCATGGTCATCCTCACACAGATGAATCTTCTACCAGCACCTGAAACTCATCACAACTAAATCCCATGCTCTTATGTCTCATCTCCCTGCATTTTATCACCTTTAAATCTCATTGCCTAATTCTTCATGGTTGCAACTCCCTAACTGTTCTCACTGAAACACATCCTGCTGTTCAGTATCGAATCTTCTAATGCTTTCTTCAATTGACAAAGTCATCTTCCTGAAGTGAGGGCTAACCAGCTGTCCTTTGTAAAATGCCTTCAAAAGCTCTCTGCCTTCTAAAACATGTAGGTGCTCAAATACCATCCTGGCCTGGCATTTTCTCCCAGTTCCATCTCTCAGATATTGTTATCTGTACCCCAGTCAAATAGAGATAATCATCCTTTCCATTTATTACTTTTTTTCTACTTCACTTCTTATTTGCCTGTCCATCCTCTGTTCACGGCATTTTCAAAAGCCACTTCACTCAGATGGTCTGTATTGTTACAGCAAAAATTATTACTCCCTTCTCCAAGCACTGTGTACCTCTTTTATGACAAGTTAATCTGCACTGTTATTGCTGTGTTTTATTCTTGCAACTAGAATGCCATGATGAATTAGGTCTTACTGACCTGTAGGTCTCCTATAGAATGGATCACGTAGTAGGCCATCTATACATAGGTGCTGTGTAGCTGCCACAGGAAAAGCTATCTGTCTCTTTGCTAAAGGAGAATGTCTAATGCTGAATGAGTAGATTTCTTCACGTAGATTTTAGCACCCCTATTGCATCCAAAGGACAACAACAAAGGTAAAAAATGAGCCAAGCTATGATGTTTTGAACATGCATGGCCTCAAAGTATGTGAATTCTGGAATAAAACAAGATTCACCACTTATTGGCTTTTTACTTCGAACAAATAAATTCTAATGTCCAAATTTTCTAGTCCTTAACATGGTAATGAAAATAGCTTCTTTATCTTGGTTTGTTATGACTATTAGATGATGTGGAGGAAAAAAATCATAGAAAATAAGTAATAGCTGTCACTTTGGACTAAATTGTACATGTCTGAGTAATCTAAAAGGTATTAATAGTAGTTGTATTTTTAATGGTCTCAATATCTAGTTAGATAGTTTTTTGCATGTTCTGTTAGTGTTATAAGAGCACTCTGAGTGAGCATCATCATCATCATTTTACAGATGAGGACATTGGTTCTAAGAACAGTTGCTTTGCTGAAAGTCATGAAGTTTAAAAGTGATAAAGCAAGTCTGAGACTCATCTATGTCATTCCAACACTTTTTTCTTTAACTTTTTTTTCTTGCTACATAATATCATCTATATGTTATGATTAACTTGTTTTGATTTCTTAACTACTTCTTCACCTGCTATTTTTCTAATTGTAAAAGTAATAATTGTTATTTGTAGAATTTTTCAGTAATACAGAATGGTACAAAGAATAGAGCAAATTTATACATAATCTCTCTACCAAGAAGAAGAAATACTTTTTCTTACTAATACTTAGATCAGCACCCTGTACATATGAGGGCCTTCTAAACGCTCATAAGGGGCAGGTATCTGACCTAATGGTTAAGATGCCCACATCTCATATCCAAGTGCCTGGGTTTAGTTCATGCTTTCACTCCTAATTCCAGATTTCTACTAATGTGCACACTTGGAGGTAGCAGGTGATGACTCAAGTGTCTGGGTCCCTGCCATCCATGTGGGAGATCAGTATGGAGTCTTCAGCTCCCAACTTCAGTCTGGCTATAAAGAGCATTTGGAGAATAAACCAGCTGAAAACCCTCCTCTCCACATTTCTCTCCCCCTCCCCTTCCTTCTCCCTTTCCTTCTCTCCTTCTGCCTCTCAAATAAATAAAAAATATTTTAAATACTTATGGAAAATACATATTATAAGATAACTATGTATAGGTTTCAATATTGTTTCACATCAAAAAAAAAAAACTGTTAACACTATTTTCCATGAACTTTTTGAAGTCTCCTTGTACATTTTTGCCAATTGTGATTGTCTTCTTAAGACAGATTCCTGCCAGCGCCGCAGCTCACTAGGCTAATCCTCCACCTGCGGTGCCAGCACCCTGGGTTCTAGTCCCAGCCGGGGCTCTGGATTCTGTCCTGTTGCTCCTCTTCCAATCCAGCTCTCTGCTGTGGCCCAGGAAGGCAGTGGAAGATGGCCCAAGTACTTGGACCCTGCACCCACATGGGAGACCAAGAGGAAGCACCTGGCTCCTGGCTTCGGATAGGCGCAGCTCTGACCATTGCAGCCATTTGGGGGGTGAACCAATGGAATGGAAGACCTTTCTCTCTGTCTCTCTCTCTCTCACTGTCTAACTCTGCCTGTTAAAAAAAAAAAAGATTCCTAGCAGGAAAATTACTAGAATGGACATTGAATGGACATTTCTGATGCTTTTGACATGTACCATCACGTTGTTTTCCTAGAACATATTAGCATACAATCCAAGTATTGTGGTAGCCCTTTTAACAGTGAAATCAGACACCTGCCTACTTCATCCCCCCCTCAGAGACTCCATCCCCTTAATCTTAAGGGGAGTTGATGGCCGTCTCTTTTGTAACTACTTCCTGCTTATGAGGGGCATAGTGCAGGCCCTGCCTATCCAGGGTCTGGAAGTCTCTGCCTATCCTATCTAACAAATTTGCTTTGTGAGCTGGAACAGTCTCGGTCATTGCCAACGTCTGTGTCCCCTGCATGGTCAGTTACTCCCAGAAGTTGAGTTCTGAAACATATAAGTTGTAAATTAGTATAAGCAAAACTGGAGCAAAACCAATTGTAGGTGGGGTGCCCCTTTAGATAAAAACGTATCTTACAGATTCCCAGATAGTGGGTTATGATAGGCTACCCTTATGTAGATTATAAACCCATTTAGTTTGAGTATAGAGAATTATAATAGAAATCATCAGGTAGCTTTATCATCGATAACAGTTCCCAGAGATAATTGAGAAAGGCAGGTACAGCACGTTTGCCTTAAGGAGACAAAGGCAAAAGCTTTACTTATGCTTTTTGCTTTGAAGTCCTTAAGGTTTCTGATTGGCTTATAGGAACAGTCAGGCATGTCTTTTGCATTCACCTGTGAAGACCTTAGAAGTAAGTTTGTAAGAATGCATGCAGAGCTATACAGCTTTACAGTCTCTCTGTAGGACAGAGCACCAGGAACCAGACATGAGGAAGAGCATCTAGGCCTGTATCTGGGCCAGGTTCGGGCCACGCACTCTGGAGACACAGGGCTAAAGCAAGCCTGCCTCCTGGCAAGAGTCCAGGGAAAAAGAGAAGGGCCCCTGGACACACTGAGTCCCAGGCTTTTAACCCAATTCCAAAGGGGAATGGTTAATTAACCTGATTGGCTGGTTGGCACCCAGGTGTGGCCAGGTAGGGGCATGAGGTCACACAGGGGCATGGCAAAGGCGTGGTCTTCCAGTTCACAAATCCAATCAATTTCAGCCTTTATGCCTGCCTACTTCAACAGTATCTTCAAATTTTCATTGACTTTGCTAATTTAGTATGTCAAAAATCATTAAAGTTCTTGTTGTGGTTATGAATATAGTTGAACATCGTTCTATGTGTCTTACTAGTTTATTTTATTTTCTTCCCACCTTTGTCCATTTTTCCAATGTAGTTTTACTTTCTTTTGATTCATCACTCTACACTTACTGTATTTTAGGCTTCAATTATGGGGCCTCCTTAATGTTCTTTAAAAAAAAAATAGATGTTACCTCCCTGCTTCAAAGCCACCAATAATTTCTTTAGGAAGCAAAAGCCACACTTACTAAAACATACATACTTTTATCCTTTCTGCACTTGTCTATGACAGCTTCGTCTCAAATCTGACTTTCCTCTGTCAATGTCACTCTCACTTACATATGCCCAACTCCCTGCTGCTTCTACATTTTGTACCTGTGTTCTTCCTTCCAGAAATATTCTTCCCTTTTCCCTTCAAACACAGTAGCCCCATTCTACAGACTCAACTTGAACTTCAACTGAACCTTACCCATTTCCTGCATAGTGACTCTCATCATCTATAATTATCTTCCTGGTTTAATAGCTATATCCTGCACCAAAATGTAAATACCATAAGGGCAAAGATGTTTGTCTTAATTGTCACTTTATCTTTAGAGGCTGGTTGGCACATAATAGACATAGACACAGGATAAATATTTGTTGAACAAATTAACTAGTTACAAATATTTTCATTTTAAATTTGCGTCATTTAATTATGAACACAAATAATTTTCAGATTTTGAAGATAACTCAGGCTATAACAGAAACAAGAAGTAATTATAAAAAGTGATTGAAGTAAAGCTAAAATAATTCCTTATCTTACTGCCACCTGGTGATAGCAATTCTTGTTATTGTTTGGGCACATGTATTTGTTCTTTTTGGAAGAAGGTTACGATTCTGGGGCACATACTTTCTTTTTATTCACTTAGCTTCTCAAGAATTCATTTCCATGTAGTCTTCAAAATATTTCATTAATTTTAATGCAATTTTTGTATTTACTTAACATCTCTGTGACTAGAAACTTAAGTTATTACTTACGTCTTATAAAAGATTACAGTCATGTACTGCTTGCAAAATGCTGGGCATATTTGTAATCATCTTTGAATATAATTCTGAGAAATGCAATTGCTTGGCTTGAAAGCATAGGCATTTATTAATGTCTTGGTACCCATTGTCAAATATCTCTTTGAAAGGTTCTTAACACTTCATACTTCCCTTAATGGCTAAGAGTTTGTTGACTCATACACTCTCAAATACTGCACATTCTATAACCTAGTTTTTCTTACCAGTTTAATAAGTGATAGGCTCTCTCTGATTTTACTTTAATTTCATTGTTATGCAACTGAACATTAGAAACAGTCTTTATTCAGCTTGATTCATTTGTCTTCACTTGTATTCACTTGCATTTCCTCTTTAACAATTTTCCTGTTAATGTCATTTGCCTCAATTTCTATTAGAATATTTTTTCTCAGCAATTGATAAAGGCACTTCCTAAACTTCCTAATCCAGTATGTTAATCCTGGT
The DNA here is from genome assembly GCF_964237555.1 of Oryctolagus cuniculus. NCBI lineage: Eukaryota > Metazoa > Chordata > Mammalia > Lagomorpha > Leporidae > Oryctolagus > Oryctolagus cuniculus. The sequence continues at coordinate 93,502,480 of NC_091439.1, read as the reverse complement.
TACCAGTCAGATTTCAGTATTTTTCTCCATTCATCATTCCTATGTTTGCATTATTTGCACAGATATAAAGATAAAAGCTAAGCTACTGTGACTGTGATAGTTCTTTTTTTTTTTTTTTTTTTTTTTGACAGGCAGAGTTAGACAGAGAGAGACAGAGAGAAAGGTCTTCCTTTCATTGGTTCATCCCCCAAATGGCCACTACGGCAGGCACGCTGGAGCCAGGAACCAGGAGCTTCTTCCTGGTCTCCCATGTGGGTGCAGGGCCCAAGCACTTGGGGCCATCCTCCACTGCCTTCCTGGGCTACAGCAGAGAGCTAGACTGGAAGAGGAGCAACTGGGACAGAATCTGGCGCACCAACCAAGACTAGAACCCGGGATGCCGGCGCCACAGGCAGAGGATTAGCCCAGTGAGCCGCGGCACTGGCCCTGTCACAGAGTTCTAAAAACTGCAGTGCCTTATCATAGAAGTTTATTTTTCTCATAAAATTTTACCTGGTGCTAGTGGTCCGTTTACTGAAAATCTCCAGTCCTCAGTAATAAAAATGGGCCAATAATGGATAATAACTGTGTATTGATGATAATAACTGTATATTGTTGGTAATAACTATGTATTGTTGATATATATTTATGTGTATGTGCACGTGTACACTGTGTTTCATTTATCACTTTCTTTTTTATACTGTTTTTTAATTTACTCATAAAATTTTACATATGTATGGGATGCTGTGTGAGGTTTTGATACATGTATATAGTCTAATGTTCAAGTCAGGGTAATCAATCTCCCCACACACTTATCTTTTCTTTGTGGTGAAAACATTCAAAATCCTTTTTCTGCCTTTCTGAAATATACTGCACATGTTCTCTGTGGTGTACAATGGAACACCAGAACTTCTTTCTCCTGTCCAATCCGTTGACCAACTTCCTCATTCCTTCCTCTCCTCCTCCCTCTCAGCCTCTGATAACCCTCACTCAATGCTCAGCTACTATGAAAAACCAACTTTCATACATCTCACATACAAGTGAAATTGTGTGGTACTAATCTTTCTATTTTTGGCTTATTTCACTCAACATAATGTCCTCCAATTCCTCCTATGGTGTAACAAACGTCAGAATTTCATCCCTTCTTATGGCTGAGTGGAGTGGTATTCCATTATGTATATATGCCATATTTTCTTTATCCATTCATCTGTTTATATGCAATTAAGTTGACTATCCCTGGTTGTTTTGAGTAGTGTATTAATAAACAGTAGAATGTATATGTCTTTTTGACACACTGATTGCAGTTTTTTTCAGGGTTTGGATATATACTCAGCATTGGGATTGCTGGAACCTATTGTAATTTATAGGTAAATATTTAACAAGCTTCTGCACTGTTTCCCTTTGTGGTTATATTAATTTGCAATGCCACCAACTTTTTCTTTTTGCCACATACCTGCCAACAGTTGGTAATGGCCATTCTAAATGAAGTAGGTGATGTCTCATTGTGGTTTTGATTAACAATTCCCAGATGATTACTGATGTTGAACATTCTTAAATGTACCTGCTGGTTACATGTATCTCTTCTTTTGATAAATGTCTTTTAAGGCATACCATACATCTAAAATAACTTGACTTTTTTTATCTACTTGAATTACAGAACAAGAGGGAGGGAGGTGGGAGGGGGCAGATGGAGTCTGCTAGTTTAATTTCCAAATGCCAGTAGCATCCATGGCTGGACTAGGCTGAAGCCCGAAGCCCATAACTCCATCTAGACCTCCCATGTGGTTTGCAGGTGCCCAAGCACTTGCAACATCATCTATTGTCCCCCAGGGTACATTAGCAGGAAGCTGGATCAGAAGCAAACTGGACAGGACATAAACCAAGCATTTTAGTAAGGAAGGTGGGCATTCCAAGTCATTGCTTAACCTGTTGTGCTACAATGCCTGCCCCATTATCCAGTTTTAAAAGAGACTATTTGTTTTCTTCTTTCTATTGCTTTGCTAGAATTAGTAATATAATCTAGATTTTAACTCATTGTCATATGAGTAGTTTGCAGATTTCTAGAGATTCTTTCAGTATTGTCTTCACTGTGCCTCTTTTGTGTATGTGTGTGATGCAGAAGCTTTTATTTTGAAGTAATCTAAACTTTCTACTTTTGTTGTTGTGTCCTATGTTTTGGAATTGGATCCAAAAAACCCTTGCCTGTTCTAATGTTCTGAAGCATATCTCCTGTTTTCTTATAATGCTTTCATAGTTTCAGGACTTACAGTTAAGTTCTTTTCTTTTTCTTTAAAAAAAGATTTATTTATTTGAAAGTCAGAGTTACAGAAAGAGAGAGAAGAAGAAACAGAGAGAGTGAGAGATCTTCCATCTTTGGATTCACTCTCAACATGCCTTCAACAGTCAGGTCTGGGCCAGGCTCAAATAAAGAGTCAAGAATTGCATCCAGTTCTCCCACATGAGTGGCAGGAACCCAGGTACTCAGGCCATTATTTCAGGCTTCCCAGGTACATTAGCAGAGAGCTGCATCAGAAGCTCAGAGTAGATAGGACTTGAATCAGGCACTCTGATGTGGGATAGGGGCATCTCAAGGGGCAGCTTAACCTGCCATGCCACAACTCCTACCCTTGTGGCTAAGTCTATCCATTTTGAGTTGATTTTTAGAACAGGGTAAGACATAGAATCAAGTTTCATTCTTCTGCCTGTGGATATCCTATTTTTCCCATACTGTTTATTGAACAGATGGTCCTATCATTGATATGCATTCTTAGCATTGTTAAAGATCAGTTAGCTATAGATGTGTGGGTTTGCTTCTAGATTCTAGATTCTCCATTCTGTGTTATCAGTCTATGTGCTTACTTTATGCTAATACCATACTATTTTAATTACTGTAGGTTTGCAGTTGACTAGAAGCTGGGTGATATAGTGCTCCTGCTTTGTCCTTTTTGCTCAAGTTGCTTTGGCCACTCAAACTTTTCAGTGGTTTCATACAAAATTTGGATTTTTTTTCTAGTTTAGTGAACAATGGCGTAATTTTGATAAAAATTGTATTAAATCATAGTATCTTTGGGTAGCATGGACATCTCAACAATATGTATTCTTTCAATCCATGAACATGTGATATCGTTCCACTTTTGGAGATGTCATCTACAATGTCTTTATTCAGTATTTTATAGTTTTCATTGCATGAGTTACTCACCTATTTGGTTACATTTATCCCTGCATATTTCTTTTTTGTATCCATTGTAATGGAATTACTCTCTTGATTCCTTTTCAGATAATTCGTTATAAGCATATGAAAGCATTGCTAATTTGTACATGTTGAATTTGCATCTCAAAATTTTGCTGAACCCATTTATTCTAATAATGTTTTAATTTAGTCTTGCTCTTCTCTATAGAAGGCTATGCCATCTACAAACAGTGAAAATTTTACTTCTTTTCCAATTTAGCTGATCTTAGAAAGATTTCACTGTTCTCCCATTAAGGATAATATTAGCTAAGGGTTTGTCTTGTATATTCTTGATTATAGTGAGGTTTGGTTCTTCTATACCTATCTTGTTCAGAGTTTTTATCATGAAGAGATGTTGAATTTTGCCCACTGTTTTCTCTCCATCTATTGAGGTGATCATGTAGTTTTTAATCTTACTTTTGTTGATGTGGTGTGTAAAACTTACTGATTTGTATATATTGAACCATCCTTGTATCCCTGGGATTGGACCCTCTTGATTATTGTAAATAATCATTCTAATACACTGTTGGATTTGTTTTTTTTAGTGTATTCTTGAGAATGTTTGTATCTGTGTTCATCAGGGATATTAGCTGGTAGCTTTTCTTTTTTGTTATATCCTTATCTCATATCTTCAAAATTTTTGAATAGTTTAAGAATTAGTACAAGTGTTCTTTGAATTTCTGGTAGAATTCAGCAGTGAAATCATCTAGTCCTGCACTTTTCTTTGAAGGGCAACTTTTTAATACTAAAAGAACTTCCTCACTCATTACTTGTCTGTTCAGATTTTCTATTTCTTCATGATTAGTTTTGGAAAAGTACATATAGAGAAATTTCATTTTTAAAGCTTGTCAAATGTGTTGGTATACAGTTCATAATAATCATTTTTTATTTCTATATCAGTTATAATATTTCCTCTTTGTCTCTGATTTTGTATTCTCTCTTTTTTCCTTAATTTAGCTAGTTTAATCAATTTTTATCATTTCAAAATAACACTTCCCTGGATTGATCTTTTGTATTATTATTTTCTAATTTCTTTTTTATTATTTCTGTTCTGATATTTATGATTCTTTCTTGCTAATTTACAGATTGGTTTGTTCTTGCTTTTCTACTTCATTGATATGTAACAATAGGCTGTGTATTTTAGATTTTTTTGCATTTGGATGTTAATTGTTTTAACTTCTCTTAGTATGATTTTGCTGTATCCTATAGGCTTTTGTATGTTATGTTGCCACTTTCATTTATTTCAAGAAATGTTTTAATTTTATTCATAATTTCTTCCATTAACCATTTGCTATTCAGAAGTATGATGATTAATCTGGATGTGTCTGTATAGTTACCAAAGCTTTCTTGTCATTGTTGTTTAGATTTATTACATTCTGGCATGTTTTGATTTTTAAATATTTTTTAAAAATTGAGATTTTCTGTGTTTTTAAAAAATATTTTATTTATTTGAAAATGTTACAGAGAGGTATGCACACACACACACACACACACATATACAAATCTTCCATCTGCTGGTTCACTCTCCAGATGGCTGCAAGGCCAGGGCTGTGCCAGGCTGAAGCCATGCAGGATCTTCATCTAGGTCTCCCACATGGCTGGCGTTTTCCACTGCTTTCCCTAGCTCATTAGCAGGGAGCTGGATTGGAACTCAAGCAGCTGGGAAATGAATCAACACCTATCTGGGATGCAAGCGTAGCTGGCAGCAGCTTAACCAGCTATGCCACAACACCATTCCCAAGACTCGATTTGTGTTGTATCAAATGATCTGTCCTGGGGATTGGTCTGCATGATAAAGAGAAGAATGTGCATTCTGCAATTGTTGTATGAAATGTACTATAAAGTCTGTTAGGGCCATTAGGTTTAACTCTTCTGTTTCTTTTTTTGGGTGACTTGCCCATTGCTGGAAGTGAGGTGTTAAAGTTCCCCTACTATTACTGTATTGAAGTGTATCTATCCTCTTAAAGCTTTTAATATTTGTTTCATACATTTAAATGTTCCAATATCGGATGCATCTGAATTCAAAATTGTTATTTCCTCTTGCAGAAGTGAATACTTTATCATTATATGCTATTCTTTCTCACTTTTCAGTACATTTTGCATGATAGAAGTATGGCTCCTTTTTCTTTATTGAAGATTCCATTTGCATCAATTTTTTATCCATTTCTTTATTTTCATTTTACCTGTGTCCTTAGATATGAAATGTATCTTTTTTTTTTTTTTTTTTTTTTTTTTTTTTTTTTTGACAGGCAGAGTGGACAGTGAGAGAGAGAGACAGAGAGAGAAAGGTCTTCCTTTGCCGCTGGTTCACCCTCCAATGGCCGCCGCTGCAGCCGGCGCACCGTGCTGATCCTGGCAGGAGCCAGGAGCCAGGTGCTTTTTCCTGGTCTCCCATGGGGTGCAGGGCCCAAGCACCTGGGCCATCCTCCACTGCACTCCCTGGCCATAGCAGAGAGCTGGCCTGGAAGAGGGGCAACCGGGACAGAATCTGGCGCCCCAACCGGGACTAGAACCCGGTGTGCCGGCGCCGCAAGGTGGAGGATTAGCCTATTGAGCCACGGCGCCGGCTCATGAAATGTATCTTATAGGCAGTATATAATTGTCTCATTTTTTCTATCATTTCACTCATTTTATATTTCTTAATAGGAAAATTTAATCTATTTATATTTAATGTAATTATCAATGGGTAAGGGCTTAGTATTCTGTTTTGTTACATACTGTTTAGTTTTTTTTTCTTTCCTGCCCCCTCACTTTTCTTTCTTCTTTCCTTCATTTTCATTTTTTCTCTCTTTTCTTTCCATTTCCTATCTATTCTTTTCCTTTCCTTTTTTTAATGATCTTTTAAATTTTCTTTAAGTTATGCAAGCTTCATGAATTTCATATATACAGATTTAGGAACATGGTGACACTTCACCCACTTCTCTTCCTCCCGCCCATGCTCAATCCCTTCCTCCTCCTCCCTCTCAGATTACCACTCTTAATTTTTACAAAGATCTGTTTTCAGTTTACATAAACAAGAGATGTAACCAATCATCAAATCTCAAAATGTCTATTTCATTCCAATACATTACATTTCAGGCACTCTATTAGTTACTTTGGATCAGGGAAAATATATGATATCTGTCTTTTGGGGTCTGGCTTATTTCACTAAGCATAATGTCTTCCAGTAGCATCCATCTTGTTGCATAAGACAGAATTTTATTTTTTTTACAGCTGAGTAGTACTCCATAATCTATATACACCATATTTTTTTATCCTGTCAACAGTTGATGGATATCTGGGTTGATTCCATATCTTTTTTTTTTAAAGATTTATTTATTTACTTGAAAGTCAGAGTTACACAGAGAGAGAGAGAGAGGCAGAGAGAGAGAGAGGTCTTCCATCTGCTGGTTCACTCCCCAAATGTCTGCAATGGCTGCAGCTGCGTCAGTCTGAAGTCAGGAGCCAGGAGCTTCTTCCAGGTCTCCCACATGGGTGCAGGGGCCCAAGGACTTGGGCCATCTTCTACTACTTACTCAGGCCACAGCCAAGAGCTGCATTGGAAGTAGAGCAGCTGAGCACCCATATGGGATGCCGGCACTGCAGGCGGTGGTTTTACCCACTACACCACAGCGCTGGCCCCATGATTCCTTATCTTAGCTATTTTGAATTGTGCTGCAATAAACATGGGGATACAGATAACTCTTTCATATGCTGATTTATTTTGGTTTGGGTAAATTCCCAGGAGTGATGAATCTATCTTTAGATTTCTGAGATACCTCCATAATGTCTTCCACAGTGGCTGCACCAGTTTACATTCCCAACAACAGTGGACCAGAGTACCTTTTCCCCCACATCCTCACCAGCATTTGTCATTTGATAATCTCTGTGTAGGAGCCATTCTAACTGAATTGAGGTGAAACTTCACCATGGTTTTGATATGCATTTCCTTGATGGCTAGTGAGCATTTTCTCACTAAAGAAAGAAAGAACATTTTATCAAGTGCATGTTGGCCATTTGAGTTTCCTCTCTTGAAAAATTCCAGTTCAAGTCCTTTGTCCATTTATTAACTGGGTTGTTTGTTTGTTGTTGTTGGATTTCTTTTTTATAGATTCTGGATGTTACGCCTTTATCAGTTATGTAGTTTGCAAATATTTTCTCCCATTCTGTCTGTTTCCTCTTCACTTTGCTGGATGTTTTTGTTTGTTTGTTTGTTGTTTTGTTTTGTTTTTTCAGTGCAGAAACTTCTCAGCTTGATAGAATCCCATTTACCAATTTATTCTTGGATTGCCTGTGCCTCTGGGATCTTTTCCAAGAAGTTTTTGCTTATGCCTGTGTCTTGCAGACATTTTTTTGGACTTTTATATAATATTGTCTAGTAATGAGGGTATTGGATCATAATTTAGGGCTTTGATCTATTTTGAGTGGATTTTTTGTGTAACGTGTAAGGTGTGGATTGAGTTGCACACTTCTTCATGTGGAAATCCAGTATCTCCAGCAGTATTTGTCAGAGATTGTCATTGACATTTTGATGATGTTGATTTTTCCAATCCATGAATATGGAAGATTTTTCCATTTTTAATGTTTTCTTCCATTTCTTTCTTTAGTGTTTTGTAATTTTAATCATAGAGATCTATGACATCCTTGGTTAAATTCATTCCATGATGTTTAATTATTTTTGGAGCTATTGTGAATGAGACTGATATTTAAAGTTCTTTCTCAGCCATGGTATTGTCTGTGTATACAAAAACTTTGATTTTTCTGTGTTGATTTTATATCCCATCACTTTGTCAAACTCTTTTATGAGTTCCAATAGTCTCTTAGTGGAGTCTTTTGGACCCCCTTTATATAGGATCATGCCATCTGCAAATAGGGAGAGTTTATTTACTCCTTTCCAATTTGTATCCCCTTGATTTCTTTATTTGCCTAATGACTCTGGCTAAAACTTCCAGGACTATATTGAATAGTAATGGTATGAGTGGGCATCCTTGTCTGGTTCTAGATCAAACGGGGAATGCTTCCAGCTTTTCCCCATTCAGTAGGAGTCTGGCTGTATGTTTGTTATAAATTGCCTTGATTGTGTTGAGGAATGTTTCTTCTATACCCAATTTGCTTAAGGTTTGCATCATGAAAGGATGCTGTATTTTATCCTATGCTGTCATTGCATCTATTGAGATAACAATGTGGATTTTATTCTTCAGTTTGTTGATGTACCATACTCATTGAATTGGTACTATGTTTATCAGGGATATTGGTCTATAGTTCTCTTTCTCTGTTATATCCATTTTCTGGCTTAGGAATGAAGGTTATGCAGGCTTCATAGAAGGAGTTTTAGAGGATTACCTCCCTTTCAGTTGTTTTGAATAACTTGAGAAGAATTGGAATTAGTTCTTCCTTAAATGTCTGGTGGAATTTAGCAGAGAAGCCATCCAGTCCTGGGCTTTTCTCTGTTGGAAGGATCGTTATTACTGAACCAATCTCCATCTTGGTTATTGGTCTGTTTAGGTTTTCCATGTTTCCATTAGATTTTAATGTCTTCATTATTCCATTTTGGTAGATTGTATGTGTCCAGGAATCTATCCATTTCTTCCAGATTTCTCAACTTATTGGCATATAGTTCTTCATAGTAATTCCTGATTATTCATTTTATTTCTGTTATCTGTTATTATATTTCCTTTTTCATCTCTGATTTTATTGATTTGGGTCTTCTCCCACCCCCCCGTTTTAGTTGGTCCATTGTGCATCAATTTTGTTTATTTTTCCAAAAAACAGCTCTTTGTTTTGCTGATCCTTTGTGTTGTTTTATTTGGTTTCAATTTTGTTTATTTCTTCTCTAACACCTTCTTTTAGACCTATCAGTGTGATCAATTGTGAACTGAAATTGATTACTTGGACTAGTGAGATGGCATTGGTATATGCAACCTTGATGGGATTGAATTGGAATCCCCTGGCACGTTTCTAACTCCACCACTTGGGGCAAGTCTGATTGAGAATGTGCCACACTGTACATCTCCTCCCTCTCTTATTTCCACTCTTATATTTAACAGGGATCACTTTTCAGTTAAATTTAAACACCTAAGAATAATTGTGTGTGAATTGAAGAGTTCAACGAATAGTATTAAGTAGAACAAAAAAAATACTAAAAGGGATATAGTATTAAATTGTACATCTACAGTCAGGACAAGGGCTGATCAAGTCACTGATTCTCATAGTGTCCCTTTCATTTCAACAGGTTTCCTTTTTGGTGCTCAGTTAGTTGTCACCAATCAGGGAGAACATATGATATTTGTCCCTTTGGGACTGGCTTAATTCACTCAGCATAATGTTTTCCAGATTCCTCCATTTTGTTGCAAAAGACCAGATTTCATTGTTTTTGACTGCTGTATAGTATTCTATAGGGTACATGTCCCATAATTTGTTTATCCAGTCTACTGTTGGTGGGCATTTGAGTTGGTTCCAGGTCTTAGCTATTGTGAATTGAGCTCCAATAAACATTAATGTGCAGACAGCTTGTTTGTTTGCCAGTTTCATTTCCTTTGGGTAAATTCCAAGGAGTGGGATGGCTGGGTTGAATGTTAGGGTTATATTCAGGTTTCTGAGGAATCTCCAGACTGACTTCCATAGTGGCTTTACTAGTTTGCATTCCCACCAACAGTGGGTTAGTGTCCCTTTTTCGCCACATCCTAGCCAGCATCTGTTGTTGGTAGATTTCTGAATGTGAGCCATTCTAACCGGGGTGAGATGAAACCTCCTTGTGGTTTTGATTTGCATTTCCCTGATTGCTAGTGATCTTGAACATTTTTTCATGTGCCTGTTGGCCCTTTGGATTTCCTCTTTTGAAAAATGTCTGTTGAGGTCCTTGGCCCATCTCTTAAGTGGGTTGTTTGTTTTGATGTTGTGGAGTTTCTTGATCTCTTTGTAGATTCTGGTTATCAACGTTTTATCTGTTGCATAGTTTGCAAATGTTTTTTCCCATTCTGTCGGTTGTCTCTTCACTTTCCTGACTGTTTCTTTTGCAGTACAGAAACTTCTCAATTTGATGCAATCCCAAATGTTAATTTTTGCTTTGACTGCCTGTGCCTCCATGTCGCTCCCCCATTCGCGGAGGAACGACACCGGACCCTGCGCTGTTCTTTCTGCCCGGTTCTTCCTGGGTTGGCTGCTGGTCCCTCACTCACGGAGGAACGACGCCGTCCCGGGTTAGCTTCTGGCCCCTCCACCTCCGTGGAGGGGTGGCACACCCCGCCGCTTTCCCCGCTTCTGAGGAGGAGTGGCACACCGCCGGCCGGCCGGCTGGCTCTCTGGGGGCTGCTCAGATGGTCCTCAGATGTTCCTGGTGCATGTTGTCTCTCTCCTCCTTTATAGTCCTCTTCCACCAATCCCAACTCTTCTACCCACACGCCGAGCACGCTGCTCTCCTCCAATCAGGAGCAGGATCAGCTCCTGCAGCTCGTCAGTCAAATTGGCGAGGCAGCTGCGTGAAAGTTGTTTGCTCTCAGCGCCATATTGTGGGAGAGCAGATGCATAGAATAAGTCTTAATTCCAGTAACTTAGTCTAGTCTCAGTTGCTCCCCACACCTCCAGGGTCTTTTCCAAGAAGTCTTTCCTGGTACTATATCTTGCAGCATTTCTCCAATGTTCTCTAATAATTTAATGGTGTCAGGTCATAGATTTAGGTCTTTAATCCATGTTGAGTGGATTTTTGTGTAAGGTGTAAGGTAAGGGTCTTGCTTCATGCTTCTGCATGTGGAAATCCAGTTTTCCCAGCACCATTTATTTAATAGACTGTCCTTACTCCAGGGATTGGTTTTGGATCCTTGATCAAATATAAGTTGGCTGTAGATGTTTGGTTTGATTTCTGGTGTTTCTATTCTGTTCCATTGGTCTATCCATAGATGCAGAGAAAGCATTTGATAAAATACAACACCCTTTCATGATGAAAACTCTAAGCAAACTGAGTATGGAAGGAACATTCCTCAATACAATCAAAGCAATTTATGAACAACCCACGGCCAGCATCCGATTCAATGGGGGAAAAGTTGGAAGCATTTAAACTGAGATCTGGTACCAGGCAGGGATGCCCCCTCTCACCACTGCTATTCAATATAGTTCTGGAAGTTTTAGCCAGAGCTAGTAGGCAAGAAAAAGAAATTAAAGGGATACAAATTGGGAAGGAAGAACTCAAACTATCCCTCTTTGCAGATGATAGGATTCTTTATTTAGGGGATCCAAAGAACTCTACAAAGAGACTATTGGAACTCATAGAAGAGTTTGGCAAAGTAGCAGGATAGAAAATCAATGCACAAAAATCAATAGCCATTGTATACACAGGCAACGCCACAGCTGAGAAAGAACTTCTAAGATCAATCCCATTCACAATAGCCACAAAAACAATCAAATACCTTGGAATAAACTTAACCAAGGACGTTAAAGATCTCTACGATGAGAATTACAAAATCTTAAAGAAAGAAATAGAAGAGGATACCAAAAAATGATTAGGCTTTTGATCTTGCTTGTACATGAATAATATTAACAAAGTCTACTACATATTAACACATACTCTGTGCTAATGACTGTATTAAGTGCTTTCCTGGAGGTATTTTAATCTTCACAACAGCCACTTGAGTTAGTCATTATACCTATCTTATAAATTGAGACCTGGAAATTATGGAAATAGCTTGCTCATGACACTGATAGAATAGGAGATAAATTAGTGACTAAGACCTAGAGTCCTATGGTCACAATCCCCATGCTCCAGACTCGTTCAATACCCATCAGAGAGCTCAAGGACATTCCCCTGCCCAGACGGTCTCCTGTAGGCACACAGGAATTGGGACATCATTGCACACTTCATCCCTTAAAACCCGTCTGCTGACTGCTTTGGGTCTGTGGTGAGCTGAGTGAAATAAGCCAGTCCCAAAGGAACAAGTATCATATGTTCTCCCTGATCAGTGACAACTAACCGAGAACCAAAAAGGAAACCTGTTGAAGTGAAGTGGACACTATGAGAAACGGTGACTTGATCAGCCCTTGCCCTGACTGTTGATGAACAACTTAATACTTTATCCCTCCTAGTATTTTTTATTTGTTCTACTTAATACTATTGGTTGAATTCTGTAATTAATACACAGTTATTCTTAAGTGTTGAAACTTAACTGATAAGAGCAGGTTTTAAACACATACGTTACAGACCTTTGGCCTCCATAACTAGGAAGGAAAAGAATTTCTATCATTTTGAGCCACAAAATTTGTGATAATCTACTATGACAGCAACAGGAAGGTAACACAGGGCTCTAATATTAGTTATTAATAAATTAATATTCCTTCTATGGTAGGTCTTTTGCTTGAATAGTGAACAAAATATTTGTGGATCGACTTTTGGGATATATTAAACATATTTTAGAAGACAAACAAAGAAGTTGCTCCAAGAGGCACACATGCCCTGTGTCTTCTGCTATCTCTCAGCCTCTCACACTAACAGGTGCACTGTTTTGCCACTGTTGGTTCAGCAGATGCACTGTTATCTTCCATATAGTAATGAGGGGTTCATTGATTGTCTCTTACATTTTACCCTCTAAATCACAGCTGCCACATTTGTGCGGGTATTCAGAGAAGCTTCCTTTTATCTTTCCACTATTTCACCCTTCATTTCTGTGCCTTTTTGCCTTGTGGTTATATAATGGCTGTCATAAAATGAAAAAAGCATTGCCAGCTAAGTCTGTGTGAGAAAGCTGATATATATGGAATTTTGAGGTTAATGGATATTTTCCTCTTAAAAAACTTGTGGCCAGAGCAGAATGATTAACTGTAGCACTGTGTTCTCTGAAAATGGGATAACTACTTACGTGGTTCATGAGAATTTTAACCAAAAGCTTGATAATATTTGTTTCTGCTTGATATCTTAGATACCATGTAAATATTCACAGCAGATTGGTTTGTATACAGTTTAACCTATTGTGTGGCTTGCCTTAGATACCTTAGAATGACCACCCTGAAAGAAAAAAAGTAAAATATACCTCATCATTTATTTTATTGCCTTCTCTTATCGTGTTTCTAGTCATTTTTCCTTCCCAAGCATTGCTGGTGTGAAAGGAATACTTCTTTACAAACATGAAAGTCCTAGACATATTTTCCATGGACTTTCCATGATGAATGTAAGTTGTCTGTGAGATTTATAGTCTTTTCTTGTGAAGAGCTTAAATTGTACAACAGGGAGTACTCAAGTGTTTGCATTCAGAAATAGTAGAAAAATAATGACAGTGGTTTTGTGGAATGAAAATAAAATGCTGAATGAGCACAGCAATTTAAAAGTTAAAATATATTTTAGTATAATTTTAAAGTAACATCCCAAATATGAAATGGCATTGCAGTCATATTTCATTTGTTTTTAATTCTAAAATTTACAACCCTTTTCCAATTATTCTACCAAATATTATATCAAAGAGAAGACTCATCTTTGAATTCATACTTGAGTTCAACATGTACTTTCTTGATGTAATGCATGCTAAATGAACATCTTTTGGCAGATCATTTAATCTCTCTGAGCTTCGGTTGTCTCGGGTATAGATCAATTTTGATAATTGAATTTGCATGACAGATATTATGATGAACAAACTAATTTAAAGGGAAGGTTTCCAGAAACATCTGATACTGCACAAATATTTACCAATACTAACTTCCTCCGTTAGTCATTCAATACACCTTCTGTTCAAGATTCACTGTTATGGGATCAATAAAAGATATTTGTGTTCTTTTTCTCTGTGAGTTCCAGTTTGTATGATTGCAGTCCTGATAAAATTAGAACCTTGTAGGTGATTTTTATTGACATATGCCCATGATGGGGCAGGATTCAGCCCCTTTCCTTCAGTTAAATTTCCTCCACAGGTATTAGTGTGAAACAGCAACATTACCTAATCAGGTCTCCCAGAATCAAAGTGTGTATCACAAGCCATAAAGTAAGTGTTCAAAAATCAATGTGTGATATCAGTTTTCTACCATATTGACCCCAGAGTTTCATCTGCAGCTACCTTTTCTTCTTCATGCAGCTCTGAGTAAACTCTCCCCTATCCCACATCATTCTCACGCTCAGTCTCTCTCTATGATCTTCTTTTAATGGGCATGTCACTTCCTCATCAGGACTTTAGAAGGGAATTGTTCTTTCTTTTATTCTTTAATAAGTATACATCTCTTTTTTTAAAAAAAAATATTTACTTGAGAGGCAGAGTTACAGAAAGAGAGAGGGGGAGGCAAGAGAAAGGTCTTCCATCCACTAGTTCACTCCTCAAATGGCCATAATGGCTGGAGCTAAGCTGATCTGAAGCCAGGAGCCAGATGCTTCTGCCAGGTCTCCCATGTGAGTGCAGCGGTCCAAGCACTTGGGCCATCTTCCACTGCTTTCCCAGGACCAATATATTAGCAGAGAGCTGGATGGGAAGAGAAGCATCCAGGACATGAGCCAATGCCCATATAGAGTGCATGCACCACAGGTGGAAGCACTGGCCTAGAAGGGAATCTTTCTAAGAGACAGAAATGCAGATACAAATGTCATAATCCCATTTGGACTGGTTCACTTAACTAAAGCATGACAGAAGGTAAGTTTTCATGTGATATGGTGCTAATGCTCAAATTACATAAAGGACCTGTCCTTTGCCATACCTTGCTCTGTGTTCTTGCTGTTTTCACTTCAGCCAGGCTCTTCTTCATGGCAGCAAGATGACTGCAAGACCCCAAACTTACATTTTCATATTAGGGTGGGAGACACCAGAGTTCCAGAATTAAGCCACGCGTCTATCACTAAACTCCACACTGAGGCTAAGGTCAGGGCTATGGCCCCATCTGAAGATAAATGTCCCACATATATCGCATGAGCTCATATGACGGATTCCTCTAGACAACTGAAGCATTGACGCATGGTCCTCTAAAGGATGAACGATATGAGTAGCCAAAGTTCAACAAACTCCAGTTTGTCCCATACTTTGGAACATTCAAAGTCAGCCTTTTTCCACAAATACTTGATTGTGAAAGTTCCTCCTACTTTAGTACAGTACAGCCTAGGTACCCTTAAGCCACTTCCAAAATAAGAATATAAATTCACAATTAGTCACTAACTTTAGCTCCTGGTGCTTATCTCCCAGTGATGCAAGAAGTTTTGTAAAACATGTATTAATTAATTAATTAATTAAGTATTTATTTAAAAGGAAGAGGGACACACAGAGAGAGGGAAATCTCATCCACTGGTTCAACCCCCAATGATTGGGCCAGCAGAAAAACAAAGCCAGGAACTCAATCCAGGTTTCCCAGAAGGGCACAAGGGACCTAATTATTTTAACCATTACCTGCTGCCTCTCAGGGTCTGTATTAGCAGGCAGCTGGAGTCAGGAGCCTGTGCTGGGCGTCAAACCAAGTACCCTGATAAAGGATATAGGGGTCTTAACCAGTGTCTTAACTTCAAGGCTAATTTGTCCACCCTGTAATTAATGGGATCATAGAAATTCAAGCCATATACTCAATGGCTAAGTAATAAATTGAGCAACTCCCAAATCAGAAAATATGTAATGATTAAAGGAAAATTATGTCATAATAAAATTATTTTGTGTAAAGTAAAAAAAACCAGTAATTTCTGATTTTTCATATACTGTATGGGCAAATCTAGAGATTTTCCATTATTAAGGGGGTGATGAAAGCAGCCAAATTGTTGGCATGGACTGGGAAGAGTGCTTTGGAAATTAGGTCATGAGTTGGCAATCTCATTTCCATATATATTTGGCATAAGCTTTTTAACTGCATATGTTCTTAGAACTCCACAGACTGGTAACCAAGGCTATGGGTTTTCCCAAGTCAAGGTCCTTCAGCCTGTTTCTTAACAAGATGCTTTTTTTCCCCATTCTCCTAATCGTTTGCTCAAAGAGTCACTTCAATACTTCATAGCTATCTATCTATCTAAAATTGAGTTGAGTCCCTTTGAGTTGCAACTGATAGAAACAGAACTTAAATTTGCTTTCAAAGAAGGATTTTTTTTTAAAATCTAGTGTGAACTAAGTATTCATTGGTAGGCGTTTCAGGTTTGACTTGATCCATATGAACCAAGGACAATTGCTAGAATCTCTTTCCATCTCTTCCCTCTGGTTTCCTCTGTGACAGCTCAATTATCCTATTCTTTTGTAGCATCTGAGACTCATATCTTAAAATCTTGGCAAATGTAGTGGAAAGAGAACTCCATGTCTTTTCCTACTAGTTTTAATGAAAATCAGAGAATTAAGTGTTATTGTACTGGATCTCAGTACATGACCTTCTTAAAATAAATGCTTTTATCTAGGGGGCAGATAAAGTGTATTGAAAACCCTGGCTATTGCTTCAGGCCCATCTTTGGGTAGTGACACAATTCCCACGCAAGCCACATGTCTTTAAAATGGAGGTAGGGATGCACTCCAAGACACACATGGAAAATAAAGACAGAGAAAAACACACAGATTATGGCATTGTGACTAGGAAGCTGGAAACCAGGCCTGATGCTGAGCAGGCCCAAGGAATACATGGCCCTGACATGGAGTTTCTTTGATGTGTAACTTTACCCTCTCCTTAGGACATATGGTTCTTAGATGGGAAAGAATATAATAAATAATAACTTACCATATAAATATTAGTATTTTTTCTCTTATATTGGCATTTATCTACATACCATCCAGCATTGTTCCTCCCAGCCAGTAAATTAATGAGTTTGAACTGAAAAGCTGAGCGATATTTTTTTTTAACAGAAGCATAAAGCCTGTGTGGTTTTTCACATTTTCAGCAGTAGTGATGGTGTCAATGTATTCTGTGCCCCGTCTGAAACACCAGTGGAGCCATGTAAATGGTCTCAACTCACACTTTCCGGAAGACACATTTTAAGGAAGGAAATGCTGGAACATTTCAGAAGAATGCCAGCAATAATGAGGGTGACAAAATCCAGAATGAGAGCAAGGCCTTGGATATGCCAAGCAGCCCAGATCAGATGGGCCTTACTTCTTGGAAAGAGAAGTTCTCACGCAAACCGTGCAGGCTCCTGATGTCATTCACACTCCAGTGCAACCCATGTCAAGAGTCGGAGTCCCTCTAAATTGTGTATTCTGAGTCCTTAATAAGCTATGTTATTTTAGTTGATTTTTAGTCTATAAATTGAACAGAAGAAAATTCTGCTAATTGAGTCATTAATGCATTTGAATGAACATTAAAAAAAAATATTGCTTTCTAGAAGAGGAGAATTCTGAAAGGATGCCATCCATGTTGTTACCAGAAAATCTGAAAGGCCAACTTGAGACAATAATTGTTACCTTGTCTTAAGCTCTTATTATGTACTTAGTACAAAATGTGATGTGTACTTTATGTTGATTTCAACTTTCAATTCTCACAATAGCTGCAAAATACCTATTATTCATATTTTACATTGAGACAAAGGAAACACAGAAAGGTCAAATAGAGTGGCCCTCAAATTCACTTTGAAACTGATATTTAAATTCTGGTGTATCTAGGGGTGGGGGTTTGGTACAGTGGTTAAGATATTCACATCCTCCGGCTGAAAAGCCCATGAGAGTATTTCAGGCATGGAAAGCCAAGACACTCTGGCAAAAAAAAAAAAAAAAAAAAAAACTAAATGAAAGATCTCTATGAGTGAGATCCCAGTGGAAAGAACAGGTCTTCAAAGAAGGAGGTACCTTTCTCTGAAGGGAGGAGAGAACTTCCACTTTGACTATGACCTTGTCTAAATAAGATAAGAGTTGGAGAATTCAAAAGGCTTCCATAGCCTTGGAAACTCATGACTGGAGCATAGGGAGATTACTGATGCCATAAACAGGAGTGTCAATTTGTAAAGTCAACAACAGGAGTCACTGTGCACTTACTCCTCATGTAGGATCTCTGTCCTTAATGTGCTGTACATTGAGGCTTAATGCTATAACGAGTACTCAAACAGTATTTTTCACTTTGTGTTTCTAGGTGGGTGCAAACTGTAGAAATCTTTACTTAATGTATACTAAACTGATCTTCTGTATATATAGAAAATTGAAAATGAATCTTGATGTGAATGGAAGGGGAGAGAGAGCGGGAAAGGGGAGGGTTGCGGGTGGGAGGGAAGTCATCGGGGGGTGAGGGGAAGCCAATGTAGTCCATAAGCTGTACTTTGGAAATCTATATTCATTAAATAAAAGCTAAAAGAATATAAAAAAAAAAAGATATTCACATCCTGAACCAGCGATGGAAAACCTCTCTCTCTCTCCCTCTCCCTCTCTCCCTCTGTGTAGCTCTAATTTTCAAATAAATGAATCTTTAAAAAAAAAAAAAGATGTCCACATTCCTTACCTGAGTGCCCAAGTTCAGTTCCCAGCATTGCTCCTGATGCCACCTTCCAGATAATGTTCACCATAGGAGGCAGAAGGTGATGGCTGTAGCAATTAGGTCCTTGCTACCCATTTGGGAGATCTGGGTTGAGTTCCTAGCTCTTGGCTCCAGCTGTGGTTGTCGCAAACATGTGGGGAGTGAACCAGTGAGTGGGAGATCTCTCTCTCTCTCTCTCTCTCCACCTTTCTCTCTCTCTCTCTCTGTCTCTGTCTCTGTCTTTTCTCTGTTTCTGTTTTTCCCTCACCCTCTTCCACTCCTGCTCCCTCTTCTCCCTCTGCCTTTTGAATCTAAATATGTAAAATCTGGTGTGTCTAATACCAAAATTCATGGAAAATAACCAATTTATTAAAAAGTGCTTTTCAGAATTATAGCTTCCTCGCAAACAAATCTCCTGAAGTAAAAACAACATTATTACCCACTCCAAGCAGTGAAGCACAGACAAAGAGCACAGGCTGGAGTGGAGACATTGGAATTTCCACTTCAGTGTGCTGCTTGACACACTGACAAGGTATCTACTACAGGATCACATGGCCGATTTTCCTTATTAGTGAAAGAGAAGTAACATATTTTTATTGCATTCTTTATTGAAATTTTCATAGTCTCTTATATATACAAACATTATGTTTATCAGTATAGGTAGCACATAATTTCACAATATTTGACTTTATATGTGCATAAAACTATAACAACTTATTTGAGCCCAAAGGCATTAGACATTAACACAAAGATACTGTATCAATCCCATCAATATTTAACAGCCTTAAATAGGCTTACTGGAATGTAAGTGAATGTTCTCTAGACTTGAGCACTTACGATCAATCATGTAGCTATAGAGCACATCTTGCAATTATCAGAAGCATTTTCATGTTCTCTTCTCTCAAGGAAATGGTATTTTGGATGTGCAGATGATGCTTTTTACTTTTGGACCGAGTGTAGTCTGTCCCATTGTCACTGTGCAGTTCATATTCATAAGTTAAAAGAAGTACAGATGTCATGAAATTAGTATTCTAAAGAATTCTTATGAACACAATATACAGAAGCCTGAAAATTATATATAATCTTCTTTTAAATAAGTCTATGAAATGTTTGATTTAAAAATTTAGCAATTTTCAACACTTTGCCACTTTCACTTTAGTGTAGATATTATATATTACACATATATACTATATTTCTTGAAAACAGATGTTTATTTCAAAAAGTGAGGGATTCTTGATAACTATCAAAATGGGAAGAAAGCGTATCGTTGTCATGGACTTGTGATACAATGAAGCAATATGTATAACTACCCAAATGATATGACAGCCACACAATTTTAATACTATATGTAAATGAACTTCCACAAATAAGAGAAAATATGTGATAGTTGTTTATCAGGGTCTGGCTTATTTCACTTAGCATAGTCATATTTCATATTTCATTGCAAATGTCAAGATTTCATTCCTTTTGTAGCTGAGTAATATTCCTTTGTGTGTGTACATTATGCATATGTATTAGATATATTTTTATCACTTTTTATAAGTCATCAGTTGATGGACATCTAGGTTGATTTCTATCTTCAATATTGTGAATTGAGCTGTTAAAAAGTCAAGTGTGCAGGTATCTATTTCATATGCTGATTCCACTTTCTTTGGATATATTCCCAGAAGTGGGATAGCTAATTCATAAGGTAGATCTATTTTTAGTTTATTGAGGAATTTCCATACTGTTTTCCATAATGGTTGCAACAATTTGCATTCCAAATAATAGTGTATTAGGGTGTTTTTTCTCCATGTCCCCCTCCAGCATTTCTTATCTTTTGAATTGTGAATAATAGCTATTCTATCTGGAGCGAAGTATTACCTCATATTGGTTGTTATTTTCATTTCACTGATGCTGGTGATCATGAGCCTTTTTCCATATGCCTGTTGGCTATTCGTATTTCTTCCTTTGAAAAATCTCCATTCATATCTGTCGCCCACTTCTTAACTGTGTTGTTTGTTTTGGTGTTGTTGAGTTTCTTGCAATACCATATTAGATTCATAGTTTGCAAATATTTGCTCCCACTCTGTCGGTTGTCTTTTTACTTTTTTATTGTTTCCTTTGCCGTGCAGAAGTTAATGTAATCCCATTTGTGAATTTTTGCTTTTACTGTTGTGTTTTTGATATCTTGCCTAAGAAGTCTTTGCTTAGGCCAATGTCTTGCAGTGTTTCAGAAGTTTGATGGTTGTTAAGCCCTAAGTTGGGATCCTTGATCCATTTTGAATTGATTGTTATACTGGATGTAAGGGAAGGATCTTGTTTCAAACTTCTGGATGTAGAAATCCAGTTTTTCCCAACATTGTCCTTTTTCCAGGGAATGATTTTAGCTCATTTGTCAAAGATTAGTTGGTTGTAGATGTGTGCATTAATTTCTGGGGTTTCTATTCTGTCCCATTGGTCTACATGTCTGTTAGTGCTGTAACATGTCTTCAAATCTGGTATTATGATGTTTCCACTCTTGTTTGTTCATTTTTAAGATTGCTTTGGCTATTTGAGGTCTTTTGTGTTTCCATATGAATTTTTGGATTATTTTTTCTAGTTCTATGAAGGATGTCCTCAGAATTTTAATTGGGATCATATAGAATCTATAAATTATGTTGAGTAGTGTAGAACTTTGATAATATTAATTCTTCCAATCCAGAAACATGGAACATTTTTCAATTTTTTGATGTCTTATACTAATTCTTTCATTAATGTTCTATAATTTTCATTATAGAGCTTTCACATCCTTGATTAAATTTTTTAAAGATTTTTATTTTGTGGTTACTTTGAGTGGTACTAATCTTACAGATTCTTCCTCAGCCAAAAATATTATGGCATGTAAAAATGCTATTGGTTTATATATAATTTATCCTACAACTTTGGTAAATTTTCTTATGAGCTCTGATAATCTCTCAGTAGTCTTTTGGTTCTTCTGTACCAAGAATCATGTCATCTGCAAACAGAAAATTTGATTTCTTCTTTTCCAATTTGTATCATTTTTGATTGCTTCTTCTTGCATAATGCTTCAGATAAAACTTCCAAAACTATATTTAATAATAGAAGTGGCCATGGCATCCTTGTCTGAATTTTGATCTTAGTGAAATGCTTCCCACTTTCCCCCATTCAATGTGACAACTTTCTACATGTTTGTCATACAGTGCCTCTATTGTATTGAGGTATGTTCCTTCTATACCTGATTTTTAAAGTCTTTTTTTAATCATGAAAGAACATTGTATTTTCTTAATTGCTTTCTCTACCTCTATTGAAATAATAATATGATTTTTATCTTTGATTTTGTCAATGTGATGTATCATGTTTATTGATTTGCATATGTTAAACCATCCCTGTGACCCCAAGATAAATCCTGCTTGGGATTGATGATCTGAGTGGATGATCTTTTTAGTGTGTTGATTCAACTTGCCAATACTATTTTTGAGGATTTTTGCATTTTGTTCATTAGGGATATTTGCCTATAGTTCTCTTTTTGTTGTGTCTTTGGTTTTAGAATTAAGATAATACCAGCCTCATAGAATGAATTTGGAAGAGTTCCCTCCATTTCAATTGTTTTCAATAGTTTGAGAAATTTTAATGTTAGTTCTTTCTTTAAAGTGTGATAAAATTCAGCAGTGAAGCCATCGAATTCTGGACTTCTCTTTGTTGGAAGGCTCTTTTTTACTGATTCAATCTCAACCTTGGAAATTGGAGTCTTTTGGTTTTCTGTGTCTTCATGCCTCAATTTTGATAAATTTTATGTGTACAGAAATCTATCCATTTTTTTCTAGATTTTCCAATTAGTTTGCATTTTGCTATTCATAATAATTTGTAGTTATTCTTTATATTTTGTGATATCAGTTGTAAAGGAGTAGTATTTACCTCTGATTTTATCTTCCACTTCTTTTTGTTAGTTGGGCCAACTTTTTTAATAATTTTGTTTATTTTTTCAGAAAAACTGTTCTTCCTTTCATAGAGATTTTATATAGTTTTAATGTTCTATTTTGTTTATTTTCTATTTTTTATTATTTCTTTTCTTTTACTTATTTGAATTTGCTTGGTTCTTGTTTTTTTTTTTTTTCTAGTTCCTTGAGAAACATGCTAGATTATTTATTTGATACCATTGCAATTTTTTTATGTAGTAACTCATTACTATAAACTTTCCTCTTCACACTGCTTTTGCTGTATTCCAGAAGTTTTGATATGTTGTGTCTTCATGTTAATGAGTTTCAGATAATTTTTAAATTTTACTTCCCTCTGATTTCTTCCATGACCTGCTATTTATTCAAAGGCATATTATTCAGTGTTCATGTGTTTGTAGAATTTCTAGAGTTTCTTTTGTTAATTTCCAACTTCATTCCATTGTGGTCTTAAAAAAACGCCTAATATGTTCTCAATTTTTTTAGATTTGTTGAGAATTATAATTACCAGTCATCTTAATGCAGGGTTTAGACTGTAGGAAACGTGTTATTAATGGAAGCATTTTAACATGAAATCTAAGTTTAGAAAATAGAATTACCTCAAACTATCAGAACTTTGATATCTAAACTAATAAAAACAAATATCCAGTCCTTTTAAGGGAGAAAAACACATTTCCTTACAATTAGAAAACATGGAATAATTCAACACTATTAAAACAAGATGAAACTAACTTTAGGAAATGAAACATTTATTTTATAATTTATTTTAGTAATCAAATTTAACAACACTTACTCTATATAGCATTGATTATTATTTTATTAGTTCCAATAAATATAGTTGTTAATCATGATGACAGGATATACGGTTTTAAATGTCAGGTTTAGGTATGTAAACAATCACTTCAATATAAAAGAAAGAACTATACCATTGTTCATAATGGTCCAGAGAAAAATGGAAAAAAAGATGAAATGAGTCATGTGAAATTTTAAGCAAAACATCTTCAATGCTGTGATGTCAAAGGTAGAGAAAAATGTAGTGAAGTTATGAGTCCAAATTCGAGATTCACCACTGATAAGTTGCAGGACTTTTGACAAGCTATTCAATGCTCCTGGGAGATTTGCCAGAATTGAGCATAATCAGCATTTTTTTGTATTGAAACATAGAAACAGAGTCACAGAATATTAGAATTTAGAGGAGGCTTATGGAGTGCCAGGTGTTTTAAAGAAAGTAGCAACTTCAGTTCAGAAAGAATACAGTACCAAGCGTAATTTACTTTCCGGCAGCACTTTGTTGCATGAAAAGGATTGTCACATATATTGTCTTCTTGCCAAATTATCAAAAAGGAAGATGGCCCTGATTTTATAAGCCAGGGTCATTCAGTTGTCATCAGCTGAGGGGCCTAATAAGCCATACTGAAGCATGAGTTGTCTCTCATGATTTTACTCAAGGGCTGTTCATCCCAGGTCTGGCTGCCTAAGGAAGGCTTTGCTGCTGGGAAGAGAAAGATTTGATGCCATTGCCTCTGCAGCTAAGAGGCCTTGAAAAAAAATTAATACATAAGGGGGGGGGGGTTGATACTCAGCAATGACAAATGCCAGTAAAGTAATTTCTTCTTTATCCTGTTGTCACTTGGCTACCCAACTAGGCCTTCACTAAATGAACCCTTCTGGTCACCTAACACATGTGGCAGATTCACAGAGCTGTAGCCAAGGAACTTGGGGTTTATTTAATTTAAAAAAAATGTATTTATTCGAAAGAATGACAGAGAGAGAAATTTTTCCATCTACTGGTTCACTCCCCAAATGCCTGCAACAGCCAGAGCTGGGCCTTTACAAAGCCAGGAACCAGTAACTCCATTTGGGTCTGCCATATGGGGTACAGTGGCCCAAAGTCTTGGGCCATCTTCTGCTACCATCTTAGGCACATTAGCAGGGAGCTGGGGAGCATCCAGGACACCAATGGACACTTTGATATTGGATGCTGGCATTGAGTTCCTGGGGCCACAACACAGGCCCCAAGAACTCAGGAGTTTAGAGGAGAACTGCATGCCAACCCATAATGCAGTGTGTGAGAAAATCCAAGTGTAGTGAACTAGGCAAAGAATGGTAACCACTGCTGGTAATGAAAGGCAAAGTCCAAAACCTCCAACTCAGCCTGAAGACATGGGGTGTTTTCATTGGGGAGGTGATTTTAACCCAGGTATGGAAGGCGGAAGAGTCGGTCATGTCAGCAAGTTGAAGGAAAGCTGTCCCAGGATTAACAGTAACTTGGTCACAGAGTTGCAGGAAATAGAGAGAAATATATTGTGGTAGGAAGAGGGAGAAATTAATATAAGAAAGGAACTTGGAATCATGTTTGCATGGTCTATAACCAGCTCTTGAGTGTAGATAGATCTTCTTGGTATAATCTATTATTCTACTATTTTCTCTTATTTTCCTATTTTTACATGCATGTCTATTTCTCCAGCCTGTTCTCCTTTTTTTCCCTTGAGACCTTTTTCTAACAAACCATGATCACATTTAACCACAGTATTTTATTTCCTTTGCCACCTTTGAAAATGGGTTTTAATAAAAATACACTTGCTATCTTGGCACAGCCACCATCAGGATAGAGTTTCCTCGGTTGGAGTAGATTGATATATCTCACTACACAAGTGGTCCCCATGCTCTGTCCCGAGTAATAACAACTAATGGGAAATGAAATAGGATTATTCAGTGAGCTGTTGGGGTGTTTTCCCGTGTCACCTACACTCAGTCGGTAGATTCATCTCTCTCTTTGCCCTGAGAGAGTCTCTAGGAAATCCAATCCTTGTGAACATTCTTGGTTAATAAATATTCTATTTTTCTGGGCATTAAACTTTTAGTCCAGTCAAGTATAGTTTTAAACCTTTGTATTAAATGACTGCCCTCCCAGCTCAGTTGCACCCATGGAAGAGAAAGTTAAACTGGGCAAAGCAAGCTCCGGCAGCTTTCATTTCTCCTTTCTTCCCCGCACTTGCCAGCTGTTGTAGGTTTCTCTTCTAGCCAGCTCTGGAGGAATTGCAGTTTGAGGATGGAGTACATATGGGAAACTGAGCATTCCCTGTCTGATCATACCGCAGTCTGCTTCTGCATGCCCGCAGCATGCAGGTGCACAGACAAGGGCTACTGCCTTCTCACATGCAAACGGCTGCTCCCTCACTGCAGTAAGACCTCATCCCTCTGCCTGCTCTCCTGCACCCTCAGACTCTGCATTTGACCCTGCACACCCAGTCTCTTTTGTTCTGAGGTTGCCTTGCTCCTGTAGGAAGTGCTCTTGGACATGATGAAGCTGAACAGATACTTGTTGAGTCATATTTAAATGGATTGTCTTCATACGAAGTGTGCTGCCAAAAACCTGTATTTATGGACTAAAATAGAATATTTTGAAAGAAAAATAAGTCCATCTTCCTGCCTTTTGGCATTTATACTTACTGCCTTGTTTACCTCTAAGCCTCTTCCTTGGGACTTCATGCCTTGCTCCCTTAAATTTGAATGAAATTACCCACGTACAGCAATACTGTCCTAGGTGGTGTCAAAACTGAATTCTCTATTTTATTACAATGGTTCTTACCATATAGAACTGCTAACAAACTAGAATTTTTGAAGGTCTCTACTGTGCCAGATAATTATTGAACCTAGTTAATGACTCTTCCCCACCAATTATCTGTATACTCATTCTCCCCTATCCAGGGTATTAGTCTTAAAATATTTCATTAACATATTCATCAAGATAGTTCTGTGGTAGTGCCACAAGATTGAGTTTCTCTGTCTCTCTCTGTATCTCTCTCTCTCTCTCTTTCTCTTTCTCTCTCTCTCTCTATATATATATTTATACACATACACACATAGAGATAGATATATATAAATATGTGTTTGTGTATATACATGCCTATGTTGAATAAGTAATTGAAATATATAAATAGAGTTTTCCTTCTACACATTGTTTTTTTAAAAAACATTTATTAGTGCAGGGCGGAAGCACATGGACCATCTTCCACTGCTTTCCAGGACATAAGCAGAGAGATGGATCAGAGGAAGAACAGCCTGGACATGAATGGGTGCCCATATGATATGCTGGCACTACAGGCAGAGGCTTAGCCTACTATACCACAGTGCCAGACCCTTGATTTATTTTTCTTTTGAGAAGCAGAGAGATAGGCAGACAGAGATAGAGAGAAAGTTCCCATCCAGTAGTATTACTTCCCAAATGCTCACAGTGGCCAGGGATGGGCTGGGACCAGATCCAGGAGCCAGGAACTCAATCCAGGTCTTCCACATGTGTGTCAGAAACCCAATGACTTCACACATCACCACTGTCCTCCAGGGTCTGCATTAGCAGGAAGCTGGAATAAGGAGATGGAGCCAGGAAGTGAGCCCAGATATTCCTGTGTGGGACACAAGTATCTTAACCACTAAGTTAAACATCTGCTTCCACACACACTAATTATAATTATTTTCATGAAGGTTTGGGAAACAAAGTAATGGTTTTTCTTTTTAAATTCAGTTGTAAAATGCTTATAACTTTTGAGAGGTTCTGTTATGGTATATGTATATCTTGACTTTGGGACCATTCCAAGGTCATTCAACATTAAGGCTTACAAAAGAAGAGGGCAAGAAGCACAGCTCAATATTCTGTACATTCTGTTGAAATGGAAGAGTAAAAACATGTACTGGAGCACTAAGAGAGAGCTATGTTTTCAAATGTACTTGGCAGAGGATCTACAATAGGGCAAACTAAATTGATAATGACTGGATTCAAAACCACTGGATTCGAAAATACACAAAATAATCTCCCCCTCTCTCATTTTAACTCTGGATGGAGCTCTGTGTGTGTGCATACAGGTGCTTTTCTAATAAAATTCCCAAATACATACTTGAAAAATAAAAACATTTTTAACAAAGTACATTTCTCCTCCTTCCTTTTTTTTTCTTTAAAACTTCTGTTTTATTTTAAAACAGAGAGACAGAGAGAGACAGAGAGATATTCTATTCATTGGTTCATTCCCCAAATGCCCTCTATAGCCAGTGAGGCCAAAGCCAAGAGCCTGGAACTCAATGCCAGTCTCCCACATTGGTGACAGATTCACTTCCTCCAAGGGGCTTCATTAGCAGGAAGCTGGAATTGAACGCAGAGCTGAGACCTGAGCCCAGCCACTCCAGTATGGGACATAGGTGTCCCAAGCAGCATCTTAACTGTTCTGACAAATGCCACCGAAGGTGATAAACTCACTGGTTTTACAACAAGGCAATACTTTAATATGAGGTTATCAAAGATGTGTCAAATCTGATTTACTATATGATTTCTTTTCAAACGTCTCTGATGAATCTCTTTTGAGGAAACCCATCTGCTCAGGCTTTCGCCCTGCTTACTGACTAGTGATAATGCCTCAGCGGCTGCACAGTGTGCCCCAGGGTTTGCATGCATTCATGTAGGCAACAGGGTACTCAGTCTGTCCAGGACCTACCTCCCCGAGTTTCCCTTCCTGCTTTTCCTTGCCGTGCGTTAGATCAGTCCAGGCCCACATGCTACAGGCTTTCTCTGAACGCTTTCAACCTCTATCACAGGCTGATATTTTGCTCACTTATTTACTAGCAGGGATCAAAATGTGACATGGTCTCCGATAATGGATAACTTTATTAAAGACACACAAAGACCTGATACTTTTCAGAGCCAGGATTCAAACTAGATGTACTTGACCCTAAAGTTCATGCTCTTTTCATCACACAGAGCTGGCCTTCCAATTTTGATTTTATGTTTTGAATTTAGCATATTTTGAAAAAGTTTATTTTTATTCATTTGAAAGCCAGAGTTACAGAGAAAGAGAGAGATCTTCCATCTACTGGTTCACTCCCTAAATGGCCTCAACAGCCAGGGCTGGGCCAGGCTTAAGCCAGTAGCCAGAAGCTTCATCTGGGTCTCCCTTGTGGGTGAAGAGGCCCAAACACTTGGGCCATCTTCTGCTGCTTTCCCAGGTACATTACCAGGGAGCTTGATCTGAAGTAGAGCAACTGGGAATTGAACCAGTGTCCATATGAGGGGTCTGCACTGCAGGCAGCACTGGCTGCTCCCTATATTTATTTAAATAATTTGTAAACTATTCAAGTGATCAGGTTTCTGACACACATGTGGGAACCTGGATTGAGTTCCTATGTCCAGACTCTGGCCCCAGCCCATCCCTGGCCACTGTGAGCATTTGGGAAGTAGAACTACTGGATGGGATTTCTCTATCTGTCTCTATCTGCTTATGTCTCTGCCTCTCAAAAAAATTAATGTGTAGAAGGAAAACTTGATTTATATCTCTCATTTTTTTTTTTTTTGACAGGCAGAGTGGACAGTGAGAGAGAGAGACAGAGAGAAAGGTCTTCCTTTTGCCGTTGGTTCACCCTCCAATGGCCGCTGCGGCCTGCGTGCTGCAGCCGGCGCACCACGCTGATCCGATGGCAGGAGCCAGGAACTTATCCTGGTCTCCCATGGGGTGCAGGGCCCAAGCACCTGGGCCATCCTCCACTGCACTCCCTGGCCACAGCAGAGAGCTGGACTGGAAGAGGGGCAACCAGGACTAGAACCCGGTGTGACGGCGCCGCTAGGCGGAGGATTAGCCTAGTGAGCCGCAGCGCGGCCTTTATTTTCCATCTTTTCTAATCATTTTGCTATTTTGTAATCTTAAATGTAAATATTTGTAACAAGATCAGATATCAGTATCTGTAGGGAGTATGAATAATAGCAAATGAAATCAATTCTTTAGATATTCAATCTCACATGCACTCATTCAGTCACATCTCAGACTTTTGTCGGGTGTTCTCATAGGTCAGCTTCCATAGAAGGAGTCCTGGAGACAAAGGTTCTGGAACACAGGACGTACAGCAGAAACGAGCAGGGGGATCATGAGTGCTGCTCCTCCGCACGCGGAGGAGCCGCACCGGACCGGGCGCTTGTTGTTCCCCTTTTTTACAAGTCCTTTCTATAGTAAAGTAAGAATAAGTAAACAGCAAACTCCCAAAGCAAGAATGAGTAGAGAGAAATGAGAAAGAACGAAGTAACGAACTTCCCCGCGAACTCTCCAACGCACTCTCCAACCAACCCACACCACCATGCCGTCTCTCTCCTCCTATATAGTCCTCTCCACCAATCCCAACTCGGCTGCCCACACGCCGAGCACGCCGCTCTCCTCCAATCAGGAGCAGCTCCTGCAGCTTGTCAAGTTGGTGAGAGGCAGCTGGGTAGAAGCTGTTTACTTCTCTCCCAGCGCCATATTGTGGGAGAGCAGATGCATAGAATAAATCTTAATTCCAGTAACAGTATAGTCCGAATTGCTCCCCACAGATCCCCCTTTCTTTTTATTTTTTGGCGTTGATACGCGCCTGTGTAAAGTTCAGTGTGATCTTCATGCTATTGACTCTTGTTTGTCGTGCTACTTCAGAGTTTGTTGAAAAATGTCCCGTATTCCAAAGATCCCAGGGATTGGTTATTCATTGTTTTCTTCCTCAAATGGAGTTTTCTTCTTCTAGATCTTCTGCTGGCAGGTTTATCAACCGAATTCTTCTCTCAGGGGTCCATATTGGTTGTGCCGCACCCTGTGGAAAAAAACAAACGGCGCCTCGTACTCTTCTGAGTAAGGGGAACGGGCCTTTCCATTGGTTGTCCTGTAAATCCTTCCACATTACCCACTGTATTGATTCCTTATCAACTGATTGAGTATGCATTTCTGCAGGTGTTTTACCGTTCTTTTTCTTGTTCAAAAAATTAATTGTATAAAGAGCTAGGGCCAAGACATCCTTGTTGGATGTGGCCATTTCCCCTATTCCCCCTTTTTGTTTAATTATTAAATTTTTTAAATATAAGTGAGCGCGTTCTACCACAGCTTGCCCTTGTGGATTGTATGGAATACCGGTAATATGGGAGATTCCGAATTCTTTCAAAAATGCAGCAAAACGCTTTGATGTATATGCTGGGCCGTTATCCGTTTTGATCACATGAGGAACTCCCCAGGCTGCAAAAGCCTGCAAGCAGTGTTGGATTACTTGTTGTACTCCTTCTTTATTCATGGCTGTGGCCATAATTACACCTGAGTATGTATCTACAGTGACGTGAACACAGCTTTGTCGCCCAAAAGAGGGGATATGTGTAACGTCCATCTGCCAGATATGTCCTGGTTTAAGGCCACGGGGATTGGCTCCCGCAGGAATCTTTGGAACTATGGTAACAACGCACTTTTCACAGGATCTAATGATATCTTCTGCTTGCTTGCGGGGAATATTAAATTTAAAACTTAAAGTGTGGGTGTTAACATGCCATTTAGAGTGATATTCTTTAGCTTGTTCCAAAGCGGTGCATGCAAGCAAGAATCTTGAATAGTGATCTGCCATCATGTTTCCTCGAGTAAGTGGGCCAGGTAAATTAGAATGAGCTCTTATGTGGCCTATGTAAATAGCATGCTCTCTTTGATTTAATAACCCCTGAATTTCACTTAGATAAGAATAGACTGAGGAGGATTTAAGAATAAGGCACTGTGTAGCGAGCATCTGAACTGCATTCACCACATATGCACTATCAGACAAAATATTCATGGGTGCACTCTCTCTGCGTAATACTGTTGCGATAATAGCTAATTCTGCATGTTGTGGAGAAGGGGATGCTGTTAAAACGAAATATCGTTGATTGTTAAATATAGCTGCTCCTGTTCCGCCTTTAGCTCCATCCGTAAATACGGTAACTGCCCCTTGAATTGGATCCCTTCGCACCTTCTGCACCCGTTTGATTGAAACCTGTGTGCAGAAGTTAACAAATGGATGGCGAGGGTAGTGATTGTCAATCTCTATTTGTAGAATGAGAACTATGTATGCCCATTGCCAGCATTCCCTTGTAAAGGCTTCTACTGCCTCTTGAGCAAAGGGAACTACACATCGCTTTGGAGTCTTCCCTGCCATTTCTGTCGCCTTTTTTATTGCTGTTAATATTAAATCAGCCACCGCAATGCCTTGGGTGTATAGTACACGCGGTGCATGTGAATGTGGGTATACAAACAACAAGGGTCCTCCTTGCCAAATGACTGCGAAGGGATACAGCTGTTCCATAAAAATTAATATTTCTAGGGCTTGTTGTGGATCACATCTTTCCATCTGCATTGCTTTAATTTGTTTTTCAATTTTCTGTAACGCCAAGCGGGCTTCTATTGTCAATCTACGAGGGGAATCAAGCTGGGCATCTCCTTCTAAAATATTGAATAATGGCATCATATCTTCGGTAGTTAATTTACAATAGGGCCTCAACCAATTTAAATTGCCACATAATTTTTGGAAGTCATTAAGGGTCTGTAACCCATCTATTGCAATTTCAAATTCTAATGGGGTTACCTTTTCAGAAGTTACTTTAAGTCCTAAGTACTGTACTACTTCCCCTTTTTGTATCTTCTCTGGCGCTACTTGTAACCCAACTTTTTCCAAATATAATAGCAGCAGCTTATATGCTTCCATTAGGTGACTTTCACTTTCAGCCGTTATTAACAAGTCATCCATGTAGTGTAAAATTTGTACCTTTGGGCACTGTTGTCGAACCGGCTCTACTGCCTGGTCAACATATAGCTGGCATATGGCAGGACTGTTAGTCATTCCTTGGGGAAGCACCTTCCATTCATATCTTTTGTCGGGACCTTGATGATTAATGGAAGGTACGGTGAAAGCAAACCTCTGAGTGTCTTGTTCATGTAGAGGTATGCTAAAAAAGCAGTCCTTCAGATCGAGTACTATTAGTGGCCAATGCTTTGGGATCATAGTAGGAACCGGGAGTCCGGGTTGCAATGCCCCCATGGGTTGCATCTGCTGATTAACAGCCCGTAAATCATGCAACAACCGGTATTTCCCTGATTTTTTCTTTATCACGAATATTGGCGTATTCCATGGGGAGGTTGATGGTTGCAAATGGCCTGCCTCTAATTGTTGTGATACTATATCATTTACCGCAGCCAACTTTTCCTGGGTAAGGGGCCACTGTGGTATCCACTTTGGCTTGTTGTCCAGCCATGACAATGGCAGCGGCTGCATCTCAGTGGCCCCCACGAAAAACCCGTGTCCTGTCTTTTAAAATCGCCTATGGGCTGGGCTAGGTCCCTTCTGCCTTCTCTGGAGCCTAATCCTCTCTCCTGATATCCCTTTTTATACATAATACGCCGTCCTGTAGAACTCTCCAATTGATCCTCATTTGTTAACGTCAGTCCCAATTGTTCTAAAATGTCTCTTCCCCATAATGTGATGGGGAGTGCACTAACATAAGGTTGCACATTTCCCTTGTTCCCTTCTTGATCCTGCCAATGAAGCACCTGAGCACTCCTTGATGGTGTCATGGCCGCACCTAGGCCTACTAAAGTATTATCTCCTGGCTGAAGGGGCCATGACTTCGGCCAATCATTTTCCGAAATTATACTTACATCCGCACCTGTGTCTAGCAGGCCCTGAATTGACTTTCCTCTAATGGTTAAGGTCCACAGAGGTCGATCTGCTAGAGATAGGGACAAGGCTGCAAATTTCTCCCCTTGGGGTCCATGAACATCCTGCGCTCCAATCATGATCAGTATTTGAGCCACAGGTTCTTCTGGTTTGATTTGAATAATACCCTTTGTAGATTGTATTAGCACTTTTAGCTTATCAAAAGGTAATTGAATGACTCCGGTGATGACCATTAGGCCTCTCAAAGCATTTGTTTCTTTTCCTACAATTATTCCAAGTCCGTTATGCTCCGCTGAAATTGTTTCTGCCCTCACCTCTATGGCTTGTGGCCCCATTTGAGGTGTCAGTACCGAATATTCGGTGGCTCGTAACTCTGCGCGGTAAATATTTGGTTTTGGGACCGTGGCACCCACCGATTGTTTTGGCCCCGGGGTGCAGGGGCCCACATTCCGTTTTTTTGCTGTTGACCATATACACCTGATCTTCTTATGGGGCCCGGCTCATTTGGCATCCTCTGGGGATTGCCTGCGCTGTTTATTTTAAAGTAACATTCACTGACCCAATGATTTCCTCTTCTACAGCGTGGGCAAAGGCCTGGTCTTCTCGAGTTCTCTATGCCCTGCCGATCTCGGGCTGGAAATCTGGCCCTACATTCCCTCATTAGATGCCCTTCTCGACCACATCTAAAGCATATACGTCCCCTCATGTTCTGTCTAAATTGTCGGGTTACTGCTACTGCAGCATGTGATCCAGAAACTACATCATCCATGACATCCCTACAGATTTTCAAAAAGGTAGGGATGTCCTTATGCTGCCATGGTCTAAGAGCTTCCCGACATGTTTTATTGGCCTGTTCATACGCCAATCTTTTGACTAAGGGCATTGCTTCTTCCACGGTTTCGAAAATGTTTCCTGCTGCTTCCATTAATCGGTTCACGAAATCAGCGTAAGGTTCGGTAGGGCCCTGTACTATCTTAGTTAGGCTGTGTCTTACTTCTCCTTTTCTGGGTATCACCTTCCAGGCTCTTCTTGCTATCTCTCTCACCTGTAAGAGGACAGCTGTTGGTAATCGGGCCTGCTCATCGGGACAGGCAAATCGCCTTTCTCCATTTAACATTTCCTCATCCCATGCTTGATTCCCTGTTTGATAGTTCTGCTTTGAATATTCTCGCGCAAATTCTTTATAGGCAGCTAGCCACAAGAGGAAGTCACCCCCGCCTAATACCGCCTTTACTAAGTTTCTCCAATCCTCAGGTATTAGGCCTTGCTGCCCGATGTTATCAAGGATTGCCTGAGTGTAACTTGCATGGGGCCCATACAATTGTACTGATTGCTGCAACTCTTTAAGTAATTTATGGTCAAGAGGCGTCCATCCCCTGTTTCCCTGTGGATCCTGAATTACAGGAAACACCTGGCCTGGTTCCTGGTACTGCTCCCAAGCAGGTTTTCTATAAACAGCTCCCCTTTGCTTGTTTTCGGTTCTTGGCCTTTCTAGCTCCTCCTGCATACCTACTCCCTCCATCACTCCTTCTTCCTCCCACTCTTCTTCAATCTCATGGGGAAAAAAGGGGCTTTTCTTTACAGGAGGAAACTTTGGTAGTACCAATGGGCGATACCGGGGTGGTGATTCATCCTTTATGGTTGAATTTGCCAGCCTTGTATGGCCAGGCATCTCTCTCGGGGGCGAGGTTCCCTCCTCAGCTTCCTTCTCCCCCCCATAAGCTTCCTGGCTCTCTAAATCCTTCTTTGATTTTCTTCTCACTTGTTCGTTACAATAGTTGCTCGCCTGGCTGCCCTGCCATAATTCTTCCTGCATTTCACTCCCCTCATTAAGCAACAACTCGATCCCTTCCGTGGGGTTCTGAAGCACCTGATCAACGAGTTGCCACAGCTTCAGCACTTCTATCGGTTCCCCAGCCTCGCGCATTTTCCGTCCCACCTGCCTCCACTGCTGTGGAAACCAGGGGGACGTCTCTACGATTGCTCTTACGAATGCATGAATTTTCCTCCCCCCTCGTTTCCCTTGCTTAGAGGAAAAGCTGCGACGAGGTGGGGAGTAGGAAGAGAGAGAGAGAGAAACCATATTTAGCCCATAGATGATCTTTAGGGAGAAACAGAGGATGGTGCCCAGGAGGAGGAAGAGGTAGCCAGTGGGCAAAGAGTAGCCAAAGAACTCCATTGTCTGTACCGTCTGTGACATGTTGGAGCAGTGAGCGTAATGGAAGACTGAGTCTCCCAGACGTTCCCAGTTAATACCTCCTTCCTAGCTTCTAATTTTCTTCCCCCGCGGCTTTTTTCCTAGGTTCTGACTAGCTTTTCACCGGCACTCTTTCCGTCCGGCCTTCCCCTAGGCTCTTTGCTAGTCTCTCTCTCCAGTAATTTCCCACTTCTTCCCGGTCTTTCCCTCCTAGGTTTCCTATCCGAGTCACGGCACCACTTGCTGCTCCTCCGCACGCGGAGGAGCCGCACCGGACCGGGCGCTTGTTGTTCCCCTTTTTTACAAGTCCTTTCTATAGTAAAGTAAGAATAAGTAAACAGCAAACTCCCAAAGCAAGAATGAGTAGAGAGAAATGAGAAAGAACGAAGTAACGAACTTCCCCGCGAACTCTCCAACGCACTCTCCAACCAACCCACACCACCATGCCGTCTCTCTCCTCCTATATAGTCCTCTCCACCAATCCCAACTCGGCTGCCCACACGCCGAGCACGCCGCTCTCCTCCAATCAGGAGCAGCTCCTGCAGCTTGTCAAGTTGGTGAGAGGCAGCTGGGTAGAAGCTGTTTACTTCTCTCCCAGCGCCATATTGTGGGAGAGCAGATGCATAGAATAAATCTTAATTCCAGTAACAGTATAGTCCGAATTGCTCCCCACAATGAGGAGTGGGAAAGCAGAATGGGACAAAGCAAAGTCAGGATTCAATTTCAGTTGAAATCTCAGCCTTAGCCTGCTTCTGCAGGGATATGTGATATAAATTATACCTCAGAGACTCCCTGGAGACCTTCACTCCCCTGGTTATTGGCTAAGGACCACAGGTGAGGGGATGTGAATTGCTAAGTAACTCCAGCATCTTGGACAAAACAGCTCAAGAATCCTCATGGATTTTCCAAAAAATGAGTTGTAGATGCTATTCATTCCAGAAATGATAACATTAAAACTGGGGGAGGTAAGAGAGACCCAAGGGAATTCAGTATCCATTGCAATCTTCTACTATAAATCATGTGCTAGGATAAGGAGTTATAGATTCAGAATGAATTAAAATGCACTTCCTGCTTTTCAAAGTGGCGATACACCTGTGGGACACTATGATAAATACTGCATTGAAGAATATACAGAGTGACAAAAATGATTAAATTAAAATTTATAAAATTAACAATTTATAAAATTTTTAAATTATTAAAAAGATTATTAAAGTTTCCTTAAATATTTGAAATAACAAAAATCTCAATGTTAAGTAGGCTCATACAAATAGGAGATCTCACTCACTTTGAAGTTTTCTTAATATATAAAATATTAAAGTAGCCACAAGACACAAGCAAAGAAGGGAGAGATCTCAGAAATCCAGGCTGCTTACCTAGGCCTTTGTTTCTGGATCAAGGCTCTGAACTAGATTAACGTATGAGATATGAAGTGATGCATACAGCTACATCATTCCCATGTAATTTGGATCATGCAATGCTCCCATCTTTAAGTTCTTACAGCTACACAGATCACCTGATGTTTTCTTGGGATCTCTGCATAATGCCATGATTTCTAGCTCTGTTTATTATGAATAAACCTTAGAAAACCCGGTAACTTCTGCTAACGTTCTATAGCTCAAGAGCCTGCTACCAGCAGATATGATTAGTGTACTTGCGGGAGTCATGTGTTGTTAGGATGTTTACCTGAAAGTGTCACTGAGTCACCCTGCTTCTTCTTTCCTGGGACATCCCAAAGCCAAAGGAGAGAATGAGATATACTCCTGCTACGAATAATTGTTTTCTCCTCTATGTTCTTATTGAAGTTTTCATTTTAATCAATTACAGAAATAAATAGTTGTTTTAATAGATTAACTTAGATATGTGACAGGCAGTTGGATAAGTGATTTATGTCATAAAATGGTCCCAAAGGTATTATATTAGTTGCCAAAATTCCAGTGAGAACGACATAAGGATTTTCAGTGGGTCCTGAAGGGAAAGTCTTCAGCAATTTTTTTTAAGGATTGACATTGGAAAAAATGTAGAGGCTGGCGCCGCGGCTCACTAGGCTAATCCTCCGCCTAGCGGCGCCGGCACACCAGGTTCTAGTCCTGGTCGGGGCGCCGGATTCTGTCCTGGTTGCCCCTCTTCCAGGCCAGCCCTCTGCTGTGGCCAGGGAGTGCAGTGGAGGATGGCCCAGGTGCTTGGGCCCTGCACCCCATGGGAGACCAGGAGAAGCACCTGGCTCCTGGCTCCTGCCATCGGATCAGCACAGTGCGCCGGCCGAAGCGCGTCGGCCGCAGCGGCCATTGGAGGGTGAACCAACGGCAAAGGAAGACCTTTCTCTCTGTCTCTCTCTCACTGTCCACTCTGCCTGTCAAAAAAAAAAAAATGTAGAGAAGTTCCTACATCAAGATTATTGTGAAAAAAAATATAAAAGAATTACCTTTTAAAATTTAATAATATACAATAAAATCATTGAATTGAAACAGCACAATGATATTATTATATAAAGAAAAAAGTCAATCAGTAGAGCCCCATAGGGGATCTAAAATAAATCTTGGGATTTATTCTATGATGAAAATAGTTTTTCAAAGAGTATTTAATAAATTATGCTGGTACAATGATCTGAGTCAGAAAAAAAACTTGGGCAACTGTCGCTCCCCCTCTTCGTGGAGGAACACACAGGACCCTGCGCTGTTCTTTCGTCTGCTCGGCCCTCCCCGGGTTTGCTGCTGGTTCTTCCCGGGTTGGCTACTATCCCTTCCACCTCCGTGGAAGGGCAGTTCCCCCTGGCCGCATTCCCCACTTCCGCAGGGGAGCGGCACACCACCGGCCGGCTTTCTCGGGGGCTGCACAGGTGTTCCTTCAGCTAGATGTTCCCCTTAGATGTTCCTGGTGCATGCCGTCTCTCTCCTCCTTTATAGTCCTCCTCTGCCAATCCCAACTCGGCTGCCCACACGCCGAGTACGCTGCTCTCCTCCAATCAGGAGCAAGTCCTACAGTTTATTGGTTGAACTGGAGGCAGCTGTGTAAAAGCTGTTTACTTCTCTCCCAGCGCCATATTGTGGGAGAGCAGATGCATAGAATAAGTCTTAATTCCAGTAACTCAGTCCAGTCCGGGCTGCTCCCCACAGGCAACTGTCTCATCAATTAAGACATAAATTAAAAATGACTAAAATTAATATAAGGATTCTTTTTAATAAAGACAATCTAATGATGTTGGGGAAATGCATATGGTATAACTGACATACATGCTTTTACAAGTTAATAAAACAAAATATCATGAACAAAAATATAAGCTAATCAATAGATGTTTATCATTTTATATGACAAAGAGATAGCATCTGTTGTTACAAGGACCCCTTCAAACTAATTGAGGATAAAAGAAACTAAGTGATTACCTTGGGAAACTGGTAAATAACTGTAAAGAATAAAAATGCATCCCATTTTCTTATGTGAATTTAACGACTGAAGGGGTATATCATTATAAAATTACTTTAGCTAACAAATGAAATAAGACAGAGTTGGACTATCACTGTGTTACAGCCCTCAATGGGTCAATGAATCTAGGCATTGAATCAATGAGTCAATGGTTGCTAACATTTAAAAAGTGACAAATAGTATGTATATATCTTGACTAAAGAACGCAAACCTACCTATGAACTTGGCAAATGATCAGAAGTCAAAACAGATTTTTAGACATAGCTGCCAATTTGTAGTTTATACAAAGAAAATGACAATTTGAACTGTACCGTAAGGAGGCAGTCAGCATCAATGAAACAGATTTTTGGAAACTGTACAGATAAGTTGGCCTGAGTCCTTCAATAGAAAAATGTAAATGGTCTGATAGCTATATTCTAAGTCCATAGTTTGTGTTTTCTCACTAAGAAAATGTTCTTGAGTACTATCAAATATTTTTAAATATTTAAAAAGTTAGTAAAATCATATACAAATTGTCTCCAAACGAGAAAAGGAAACTTTAAAAAATTCTTTTTATGAGGCTAGGAAATCCTCAGTACCAAAACCTAACCTGCACATTAATAACAAAAGAAAATATAGGCCACCCTCCAATGGCCGCCGCGGCCTGCATGCTGCGGCCGGTGCACCGCACTGATCCGAAGCCAGGAGCCAGGTGCTTCTCCTGGTCTCCCATGGGGTACAGGGCCCAAGCACTTGGGCCATCCTCCACTGCACTCCCAGGCCACAGCAGAGAGCTGGTCTGGAAGAGGGGCAACCGGGACAGAATCCTGTGCCCCGACCAGGACTAGAACCCGGTGTGCCAGCGCCGCTAGGCAGAGGATTAGCCTATTGAGCCACGGCGCCAGTTAACATAGCTTTGGCAACTCATGACAAGAGCCTAGGGTGATTACTGAGGCCATAAACAAGAGTGTCAATTTGTTAAGTCAACAACAGGAGTCACTGTGCACTTACTCCTCATGTACGATCTCTGTCCTTAATGTGCTGTACATTGAGATTTAATGCTATAACTAGGACTCAAACAGTATTTTTCACTTTGTGTTTCTATGTGGGTGCAAACTGTTGAAATCTTTACTTAATATATGCTAAACTGATCTTCTGTATATAAAGAGAATTGAAAATGAATCTTGATTTGAATGGAAGGGGAGAGGGAGTGGGAAAGGGGAGGGTTGCGGGTGGGAGGGAAGTTATGGGGGGGAAGCCATTGTAATCCATAAGCTGTACTTTGGAAATTTATATTCACTAAATAAAAGTTAAAAAAAAAAAGAAAATATAGGCCAAGTTCTCTCATGAACACAGATGCAAAAATTTCTAACCAAAATATTGCATTCCTGCAGAATGCAAGAGGAAATCATATCTTTATCCAGTTGGATATTATTTCAGGAATGAAAACTTGGTGTAACATTAGAAATATCACTCGATGTTATTCATCACACAAGTGATATAAAAGATAAACATCATAAATTATATGATCAATTTCAATGAGTGAGGAGTATTTATTTTAAGTCAACACCTCCATGGTGAAACGTTGTCAAACAACTTCATGACCAATAGTAAGTGAAAGTAAGAGACTTCTTATCCTTCTTAACACCACATCTAAAAAAACCCTGCAACAAATGGTGAAGAATTCAGAACCTTTCCTCTGACATCAAGAGGAACAAAGATGCTTACTGTGGTCAATGTGAGTCAATACTGTGCTGTATGAGAGGGCTCCAAAGTCTGGAAGGTCAAGCATTTGGTACAGTGTTTAAGACACCATCTGGGACACCTACCTATTTTCAAGGCAGAGACGAGAGATGAGTCACCATTTACTGAATCTCTCCTTAAATGTTTACAGCATCTGGGAGTGGGCCAGGCCGAACCCAGCAGCCCAGAATTCAAGCTGAGTCTCCCAGGTGAATGATAGAGACCCAAATATATGAGCCACCATCTGCTACTTCCAACATGCACATTAGTAGGAAGCTGGAATTGGGAGTGGATGAGGGACTTGAATCAGGCACTGGCATCTGATATGGGATATGGGAGTCCCAAACTGCATCTCCTGAGCCTGCCTTTTTTGGTTAAAATAAAAATGTGTACTTAGTACTGTTACTTCTGTTGTCATTTTAAGTTCCAGTGAGGCCCAAAGGTTATAAATTTATTCATGGTTATCTTAGTTAGCTCCACCACCTGACAGAGCTCTAGGGTAACACAATAGAGTCTCAGCTGTTTACATCTGTTGTTGCAGGATAACCAGAAGCCATCTGCAATAGCTCCACTGGAGGTAGACGATGAAAGAAATCATTCTGACAGGAAGTCCTGTATTATTGACAAAGGGAAAATTAATATGGAAGGAAACTGTGAAAGATGGTTTTCAGGTGGAATGGAAGTCAGGTATTAGAGTTGTGAACACAGACCAAAATGCCTCTCGCGATATTTTCTAAAAATCACAGCTCATGGATTTCACTGTACTTGTTCAGTGTAGTCAGCCTGACATATATTGTATCTCTGTCTCCAGGTTAGAAAAATGAGAAGACAGGGCTGCCCTTTAACTGTTCCCTGTTTTTAGAAACACTGGGTTTCCAGCCAGTATCCATCTTTTGAGAGTTTATCATCTATTGACTACCAGCTCTCTCCTTCAGCCTCTAACCCAGTGTTCCTGGGCTTTCCTTTAAGCTTCGGGTCATGTAACACCAATCTACATACATTAGCGTGGAAAATACTGATTTCCGTCAACTTAAGTTTAGTATCCACTAATGGGTTCAGAAAGCCCTCTTTCTCTGCCTACCCACATCCACCCTCTCAAGATGCAGTTCCGTCTGTCACTGGCCTACTACTAATGGAAAACAGTATAAAGTTTCTTCAAAAAATTAAAAATAGAATTACCATTTGATCCAACAATCCCACTACTGAGTATGTATCCAAGGAAAATGGAATTAGTATGTTGAAGAGTAATCTGTACTCCCATGTTATTCATGATAGTCAAGATATGGAATCAACCTAAGTGTCCATCAAAGGATGAATGGATAAAGAAAACATGCTATTAAAAATAGGGAGTCAATACTCCCTATATATATATATATATATATATATATATATATATATATAGGGAAACCAGAATGCTTGTGCATTGCAGATGGAAATATAGATTGGTACAGCACTATGAACAATAGTGTTGTGGTTTCTCAAATTAAACAGAAGACTGACATTTAATCCTGCAAGTACTAAACAGATATCTGTACACTAATATTCATAACAGCATATTCACAGTAGCCAAAAGGTGAAAGCAACACAAGTGTCTACAGATAGTTGTATGGATAAACGAAAGAGTGGTATATGGATATGATGCAATATTATTCAGTCTTTAAAAAGAAGGAAATTCTAGTACATGCTGCACCATCGATGAACCTTGAAGACATTAGACTAAGTCAAATAAGTCACTCACAAACAGAAAATACTGAATGATTCTACTTATTTTAAGTACCTAAAGTAGTCAAATTCATGGAAACAGAGAGGAGAATGGTGACTGCCAGGGACTGAATGTGAGGAGGGAATGGGGAGTTGTTTAATGGATTTGGAGTTTAGTTTTGCAAGATGAGAAGATTTCTGAAAGTTGGTTGCATGACAATGTAGTTCTAGTTAACACTAGTGACCATACACTAAAAAATGCTTAAGATGGCTAATTTTATGTTGTATGTACTTTGCCACAACTAAAATAAGAAAAAAAGAATACATGGTATATTTACAAAATGGAACATTTTCAAGCCTTAAAAAAAAAAAAAAAAAAGGAATCCTGTCATTTACAGCAGCATAGTTGAATCTGGAGCTCATTGTGCCAGGTGAAGCGAGCCAAGCACAAAAAGATGTACACACATTAGCTCACTTAAACTCACATGTGGAGTCCATCAGTCAAACTCATTGATGTGGAGAGTGGAATGGTGGTTACCAGAAACTGATGGATGGGGAGGTCCCAGGAAAGGGGGAAATTTTGTTCAAATGATAAAAACCATTTTTTAGCTGAGAAGAATAGGTCCTGGTGCCCTGTTGCACAGCAAGGTAACTATAGTTGGTAATAATGTATAATTAAAAATTGCTATGATTTGGGGCTGGCAATGTGACGCAGCAGTTAAGCCACTGCCTGTGATGCCAGCATCCCATATGAGCACCTTTTTTAAATTAATTTTTAAGGAATGCAAATGTCATAAGTACAACTTTAGGAATATAGTTATTCTTCCCACCATACATGCCCTTCTACCCATACTCCTGCCCCTCCCCTTCCTCCCTCTCCCCTTCCCGGTCCTGTCCCACTCTCCATTAAGATTCATTTTCAATTGACTTTGTGCACAGAAGACCAACTCTATACTAAGTAAAATTTCAATAATTTGCACACACACAAAACTAAGAACTAGTTTACAGTTAACTCTCATAATACAAGTCATTGAGGACAGAGGTCTTGCATGGGAAGTTAGTGCACAGTGACTCCTGTTGTTAATTTAACAATTAACACTCTTATGTATTATGTCAGTGACCACCCAAGGATCTTGACATGAGCTGCCAGGGCTATGGAAGCCTTTTGAATCCACAACTTCCATCAGTATTTAGACAGGGTCATAAGCAAAGTGGAAGGTCTCTCCTCCCTTCAGAGAAAAGTACATCCTTCTTTAATGGCCCCTTCTTTCCGCTGGGGTCTCACTCATAGAGATCCTTCATGTAGAATATTTTTGCCATGGTGTCTTGGCTTTCCATGCCTGAAATGGAGCACCAGTTTGAATTCTGGCTGCCTTATTTCCAATCCAGCTCGCTGCTAATGCACCTGGGAAAACAGCAGATGACCCATGTGCTTGGGACCCTGGCACTTGTTTGGGAGACCCAGATGGAATTCCAGCCTCCTGGATTCTGCCTGGCTCAGCCCCATCTGTTATGACCATTTGGGGAGTGAATCAGCAGATGGAAGATCTCTCTCACACACTTTCTGTAACTCTGCATTTCAAATAAATAAATCTTTTTATAAAAATATTACTAAAATTTGTTAACTGAAATGATTGTATTTGCTTAAAACTCTGAGTGGAAGTTTACCCACGTAGTCAAACTGAGGATTTAAACCTGGGAACAGCAAGTCAGCTGAGTCAGCTGTTCTACAAGTCTGAGCTTGGTTACAGGTTTTATACTTTTCTTACAGGATGTGTACATACCTTGAGTCAGGGCTAAATGACATAGACTCATATGTGGTTGAAAATAAAATACCTGGTACTGGCAAACAGACTTCGATTGTCCATTAAGGAGGTGCCTCACAATCCCACACCCATTTCTGTATGGGATGTGATCCATATGCAGGAAGGGGTAAGCAGAGGGAATGTAACTCACTCTTCCTCCCACAGATCTGTGGAACAAAAATCTCATTCCTTCTGAAGGTAACACAGATGGTTGTGCC
Organism: Oryctolagus cuniculus; assembly: GCF_964237555.1. NCBI lineage: Eukaryota > Metazoa > Chordata > Mammalia > Lagomorpha > Leporidae > Oryctolagus > Oryctolagus cuniculus. The sequence goes on along the minus strand of NC_091439.1, from coordinate 93,458,483 downwards.
CCTGGCTGATATTTGTTGAAAGGCCCCACTACCTGGGGACCATTTTCAAGGCCTCTTCCCAGCATGTATAGTAAGTATCCTGGCTGACTTAAGGCCTCTGTGGTCACTTTTGAAGGCCAGAGTGGATTTGGCTGGAGGTTGTGAAGAATGAGAAGGATAAGAGGATTTTAAATGTTTTTGTTACAAAACAAATACTAAGTGTGTGAAATGATGGATTTGTTAATCAGTCTGATTTTGTCATATACATACACATTACAAGCGCACTTCAAAAATTTCATGGAGAATGGAATTAAAAGATGTTTCTTTTAGTGAAAAAAATTGGAATATATGAGGGGTCTTCAAAAATTCATAAAAGTGCACTATGAATAGATTTCAAAATTTTTTGCACCAAAATAAATTTATATTTTAGTTATATCAGTGGCTGGGGCTGGGCCAGGTCAAAGTCAGGATCTTGGAGCTTCTTCTGTCTCCCACATGGGATCAGGGATCCAAGGACTTAGGCCATCTTTTGTTGCTATCCTAGGCACATTAGCAGGGAGCTGGAATTGGAAGTGGAACAGCCATGTCTTGAGCCGGCACCCACATGGGAGGCTAGCCTCACAGGCAGAGGCTTAACCTGCAACACCAAAGTGCCAGCCCCAAAGTTCTCCAGTATCTTTTACCCTACAAACATATACAATTATTGTCAATTTAAAATAACTTTTTTTAAAGATTCTTTTATTTATTTTATTTGAGAGGCAGAGTTACAGATAGTGAGAGGGAGAGACAGAGAGAGGTCTTCCATATGCTAGTTCACTCCCCAAATGGCCACAACGGCCGGAGCTGCTCCAATCCGAAGCCAGGAGCCAGGAACTTCTTCCAGGTCTCCCACGTGAGTGCAGGGGCCCAAGAACTTGGGCCATCCTCCACTGCTTTCCCAGCCCATAGCAGAGAGCTGGATTGGAAGAGGAGTAGCTGGGACTAGAACCGGTGCCCATATGGGATGCCGGCACTGCTGGCGGAGGATTAACCTGCTATGCCATGGCACAGGCCCCCTAAAGTAACTTTTAATAGAATAAACTTTGTCTTCTCCTACCAACTATGCACTGGCTTTTGTCCTTGGAAGAATTTTATCCAGATCCATTCACACTGGCTGTTTGTTTATTTGTTTGAGAGGGAGAGAGACTCCCATCAGGTTGTTCTCTCCAAAATGCCTGTAATTGCTGAAGTGCTGAAGTTGGGAGTGAGGAATGCAATATAGGTCTCCCACATGTGTGACAGGATCCAATCTCTTGTGCCATCACTGCTGCCCCCCGGGGTCTGCATTACCAGGAAGCTGGGAGTTAAGAGCCAGACCTGCTACTCCAACCCAGGTGGTCAGGTATGGGACATGGCGCCCTAACTGGCATTTAAACCAGTAGGTCAAATGCCTGCCCCAGGTGCATTTTCATATTAAATTAGTCCCTTCACCAGGTATAAAGCAAGTGTGTTGTCTTTGTGGATATCAGTGCCTAAGCATGCGCATTCTCTGAGTATTTTGTGAATCCAAGTAGAGAGTTGAAGAAATCTGAGCAAAGCATTCACTTCTTGTTCCCATTTCCTACTGAGCCGGCATCTCCTGGGTCCTGTTTAATTCCTAAGTCTCCACAGACATCTCCATAACTGAATGCTCAGGGCCAGGCAGCCTTAAATAGTCCATGCCATCTATAACCCATTCTCCTGATCTAGAAGCAGGGCCACTGGCTGCAGCCCAGGGTTCCATGGCTATCAATCACTGTTCTGAGAACTGGAACCCGAATGCTTTGTACAGGCAGTTCTCAGCTGCCTGCTGCCGAAGTCTGCCCTTGCCTCTTACCACGATTTTCTCATCTGCAAGTATGAGGATGTTTATGACGGCATTGCTACTTGACCCTCCATCTGGGAACTCCTGTCCTTGAGCCAGGGAGCCTGCTTTGCCCACGCTGTAGAGAGTCATAGGGTGCACAACACAGAGCAGTGGGATTGGTATGAAAATTAGAAGGTTCTATTTTTAGCTTTTCAAGCAGTGAAGCAAACTGTTCCTGCTCAAGCTGGATTCTTTCCGAGCTGCCCCTTCTCCCATGCTGTTGACCCTACTACTTCTGGTTTGGTGGAGAACTTTGCTGTGGTTCTAAATCGTTATTCAAATATTTCCCAGGTTTCACTCAGGACTTTCAGCCCGCCCACTCAGTTTAGGAACTGCCATACTGAGTGTTTTAGCTGCAAACTCTGATCACCTTCAGCTATGGAAAACGCTGCTCCAAATGCCCACTCAGCACACTAGGTACTGTCCTTCAAATAGGCTTTAAGCTGATGCCTCAGGACGCTTTTGGGTGTGAAACCAGGCAGCACTCATGGGTAGTCTTCTTTGAATTCTGCACAAGATTCCAGTCTAAATATGATATTTACAACTATTTCCTGATAATGAGACTGCAAATAAGGCCTTCTTCAGGTTTGTAATGACCTTCTGGTCTGCCGTAATGTGTTTCATAAAGTTGGCTGCCTCAGTACCCATTTTCAGGGTAATGAAAGTTGTTTGAAGCTTAATGCACCCTCACCTTTGGCCTATTGAAAATTTCTCTTTCTTGCATTGTTGTTTGTGATGGAACCCACTTTTTTCTCATCTCCCTGACCTGAACTCCATATATCCCACAGCTTCTGACCATGATAAATCCCAGTGGTCAACACCAGAGGTCTGCAAATAAAAACTGCCCCTTGGTGCGTGCAAGTCCTTGCAGAAACTCCTGGAAGATAATGCACAGGTCTTCTCTCCCCTCTGCTATTGATGTCCCTGCTGCCTCCACACTTCCTGCAGAGCTGTAAGTAGCACATTTCTTCTGTTCCATGCATTTGGTTTTTGCTTCCTGTGTTTTCTCTCACCAGCACACCCAAACTTATATCTTCCCTAGTCACTGCTCTCCTAGAAAGAGGCTGACTTGGCCTCTTGCCATTATCAAGAGAGAAAACTCGAGATGTAGCATGGCTATGTAAAACAGTGAGATTTATGTCTTGCGATCTCTCTAGTGAATTTCTTGTGGTGTTAGGTTCTGGCTTAATGCTTATTCGATAACATAATTGTTTCTCCTTTTCATAGAGATTCTCTGTGGAGGTAGGAGATAATGTTTGTGGCTGTTTCCCCAACAGTCGTGGTAATGAGAATGATCTGATTGTGGTGGTTCCTAAACCGAGTAGCCAGCTAAGTATCTGTGGGCATGCACTCATCAAGGCAGAGACCCTAAAATATCAAAAGCTTTCCGTCTTGGTCTCTGCTCGTTAGAGACACCAGCCAGAAAATTCATCCCCTCCAAATCTGAGATTTCTTGTTGATTAAGCATGAGTAATACAGATTCTAAAATCTGATCAGGATCACTGTATACATGGAGACTGTGGTAAGCCGGAGATACTGCCAGCAATTCTCCCTACCTTAGGGAGTAGAAATCTTTGTCATATTTCAGTCACTGAGAATCCAGCTTTACAGTGGTTGGAAGCTTGTTCTTTTGATGCAGGTATTGGTGCGGGGGTCTTAGGTCTCATTCCAAACAATGAATTACTGGTGTATATGAGACAACCATCAGTCTAAGAAAAACAAATTCAAATTATTTAGATACCCCCCCCCAAAAAAAGGAAGATATTGAAGAAATGGACAAGGAAGTATAAGAATTCCTTCGCTTTCTTGGAACTGCCGTTTTCTTTGCTGACCCAGCTGTTCTGCACCTCTTGGTTCCTCCCTGTGTGGTAGGGACTTCAGAAGTAGGGCGCAGATGATCTCTGATCGGGGTGGCCCTCACCTTCAGTGGATTTTCCTGCGAAGAGAGTGGACGACACAATTTCTTGAGCCACTAACAAAGTACTTGAACTCTATGAGGTCATAGGCTTGGTGCTTTTTGGGCTAGTCCTGAGTCTACTTCATGTCACTCCAAATTCTACCTCCAGAAGCCGCTTGTTGTGCACACACCACGCAGCAAGGGAAGGAGATACAGCAAGGAAACCCAGTGGAGAAATAATGAGAGCATGGATCAAAGATGATGCCCACAAATCAAGGCTACAAGAGGAAGAATGGCTACATTAGTCCTTGGGGAAAAGAACAGTGTGTGCTTCCAGCACAGGTATAGCCACCAACAACACTGCTGTGCATGCCACAGAATCCTGCCTTCCTGGGGTGATGGGTGGGTGGGCCAGGCCTGGTCACTCCACTCGAGATGCACTGATGAGGGCTGAGAAGGGAAGAATGTGATCAGTGGGGAGGACCGCACAGAGAAGCAGAGAAAATAGGGAGAGGGAGGGCAGGGGAGGGAGAGCGAGCTGGTTGGTAAAGAACAATGGATGTGTCGATGCCCGGCTAGCAGCACAGAAACCAGATGCTGGCCCCATCCCCTCTGCATGCTCTTCCCGAGGTCCCCCAGTGTTCCTACCTACAGCTTTTGTGAGACACCGTTACAGTCAGTGTCCTCATTAAGACAGGGGTGTTTATTGCCCTCAGTTTATGTGCTGTTGCCTCCAGAGAATCCTATAACAATACTCATTCATACAAGGATGCTTTTAAATATTGGGGGGGGGGGTGGAAATAAAAGACAAGTTTATTTTTATGCAAAAATTAGAAAGTCTTTATTAAATATTTCTGAAATTTTTGAAGATCCTTCATATATACATAGGTTGTCAGCATAGCTTTTTTATACCTATTGATTCAACCTTGAATCAAAAGAATAAACTGGGCATCATCACCTTTCTATAGGGGAGAACGAAACATGTGATTGTTTATGAAGCACTTAGAGCCGTGTCCAGAACATACCATACCATGTGTCAGCAGAGCCCATTCAGACTAGGTCCAGCTTATTCATTCCTGATGCTACATGACAGATGTGCCATAAAGGTTTGGTTATTGACCACATGAAGCTTGAAGTGTGGTAACATCCTGTAATCGGTTCAATGTATGATTGGCATAAAACTAGCATCCTTTAGATTGCCACCCAGATTCAGCAAAATAAACCTGTATTGATCTGAGTTAGTGTGACTATTGTGAATCCCCTTTTTACTTAGTTTTCTCTCCCTTTATTCTCCATTGGGGTGTGTGTGTATGTATTTCAGAACTGGTAGTTATAAAATACATGATCAACACCCAGAAATTTAGTACTTCTGAATAATGGAACTATGTAGGCCTGCAGGCAACACATGTGTATATGTGATTTATGTTCTTTCATGTCTCTTCTCTGTCTCACAGATTACTAGAATGAGTTTTGATCAAGTCATGAGATTTTATCACACAAATATGTATGCAGTTAGAAACTGAATCAGTCTTATACTGTTTACAAGTATAATATTTGCATACTACTTATAATATCAGTGCATTTTTACATATTTCCATGCAAAGAACAATTATTAAATATGAGTGAAATAATGCTCTAGTATTTTAACTAGGTTAATTATTCTCCTATTCAACCAGGAGTCAAATATACATCTTTGGATTTAGAAATTCATGTTGGTAGAGTCATTTGTCCTAGTGATTAAGATGACCATGTTCTAAATATGAGTGCTTGGGTTTGACTCCTGGCTGTGGTTCCTGACTCCAGCTTCCAGCTAATGCAGACCTAGGAAGGCTACAATGATGACTCAAGTAATTAAATTCCTGCCACCCATGTGGTAGAGTTGGATTGAGTTCTAGGCTCCTGGCCCAGCCCCAGCTATTGTGGGGATTTGTAATGTGAGATGACACATGGGAGCTCCTCATTTCTGTCTGTTTTTGTCTCCCTGTGTTGATGTCTCTCTCATTCTGTCTTCTGTTATCCCTGCCACTGTCTCTAAATATATCAAATCCATAGATTTTAAAAAATTCATGCTATTTCTAATTTTGGATCACTTGCCATTAATAAAACTTTCAAACTTACTCAAGTATTAGGATACCAGATAATCATATTAGACAAAGGAAACCAAGGATGGAATAAAAAATAACTCACTGAGCTTCTATTATGTACTGAACATTGTGTCCATTCTGTATGTGTGTTTCCATTTGATCTACAAACATTTGTAATCTTTACCTCTGTATGTTGGATATCAATCCCAGAAGAATAGTGAAAACAGAAGGTCATGGTGTGATTTCCAAAAGTGATTCTGAGTCCCAAAATACCATTGGTTAGCATTGCCTGCTTATTGTTAGAAAGATTCGCTTGGCCAGAGAATTTATAAATGAAGCAGCTTATGGTCATTGAGTTGGAAACATTGCCCGGGTTTCTAAGGTCGGGTTTGAGTCAAGACAAATGTGATGTTTTGAAAGCCGTGCATTCTTCCGCAGGCTCCTCACATGGTAGCTGCATCCTGCATGTGAGTGAACATGGGTGCTTTTCATCTCTCTCTGACAAGAGTAAGTAAGCACTGCTCCATTCTATACCAACAGCCCAACATCATTCTCTCTGAGCTTCCAAACACTGCAGTGAAACCGCTTCTGAAACACAACAGAAAGATAAAGATGCACTTTCTTTGAAGTAAGGCAACTTTCTATTCACTGAGTGCATTTCTTAGAAATTCATACATTTTTGACATTTCCATTTGCTTATTGCTCAAACTAGCATCCAGAGATATACACAGGTGAGATCATTTGGGCAGCTCAGGACCGACATCTCTGTGAAGAGTATTGTGAGTATTTCAGACTCAGTGCAAAAGGAGGACAGATACGAACCCTTTATTGCTTTTCTTCTGTGAAATAATTTGTTTCCTTTTATTCTCTCAGAATGCTAAAAACATCATAAACTTGCTTTTAACAAATTGCTTCAAATTTGTCTTTGCACCATATGTGTTGTGGGTGAGGAAAATTAGCCATAGACTGAGTAATTTGATCACATGGCATACCTGTTAAATCCTGCCCTGCTATGGAGTTTCAGCTTCAGTAATATGTATGTGGTGCTGGGCCCTCAAAGGTAGAAAGATAAGTTCTTGGGCTCCATTCCAAATCTAAAATCTAAGTGGGTGCCCCCAAATCTATGATTTAATTACTCTCAGTGATGCTTACTAATGCTAATAACAGAAATTTTCATATGGACCAGTCTCAGCAAAATGTTCCCAGGTGTTGACTCATAGCTGGAAATTCCTAGAGGACAGACTGAAGACTAGGATGTGGGTTCTGTTCAGGTGAATAACATATGGTTGACCTCTGGGCCTCCAACCAGGATTGCCAACAGCACCTCAGCCAGGTGAAGAGCAATCCGTCTTTGTGGGCTCCTGTCTGTTTCTTCACTGGTGATCTGGTTTGTGCTGTCCTGGACAAGTGATCTCATCAGATAACCGACTGCTCTGAACTCAGAGTGCTTTCTCTGCATTGTCATGTTCTGCTTGGGTCAGGAGTGTCATCTCATAGCCCAGACTGCTCCCCAGTCTTTTATTCTGCAACTACAATTTAGTGATGTTGCATTCTCTGATAGGTAGAATTCTAAATCTTAGATCCATCTATCTGCAACATCTTGCCAAGTTCAGAACTGTGTAAGCCAGAATTATGTCAGAGACTGCGCCTTTTGTCCTAACTCATGAGCTCTCCTCACTGTGGCACTTTCTGCTGTCACTTGAATTTAGTGATGCAGAAACCAAGTAAAGTGAAGCGAGAAGTTGTATTCCATGGAGTGGAGGTTTCTGAAATACAAAGAATTCTGTCAAACCTTAAGGGGAGGTGGGTGTAAATTACTCATGCCAAACAGCCTTCTTCAACGTTTTTAATGCTACAAATTTCTCTTTGAAAAAGTTAATTCTTTGTAAGAGCTAAGGTAAGTATGAACTTAAGAAAACCATCACGTGCAATTTCAACTTAAACCTTTGTGTCCCTCCCCAAAATGGACGAAAAGATGTAAACAGCTGGAGCCCAAAACAAGCTTTGGAGCCCCTTGTTTTCTTGCCCGGTAAATGCTTTCTCCTTCGAGGCAGAATGAACCACATACAGAAATCTAAGGACCCTGCAGGGACTGCACTGGTTTTCCATTGCACTCATTAAACGAGGACAAAATGTGCTCTCCCATTAAAATTGCATTTTTAAAAATGCCTTTATTTTTGTTAACCCATTATTATCTTTGTAGCTCAAATGAGAATGCCATCATTATTGATAATTACTAGCACCCTTACAGCATAGGCAAATCATGATCAAAATTGGCCTCCATTAGCATTTTACAGAGGAAGACTTTCTCCAGGTCAGAGATCATCTGGGGCAGAGTCAGGTTTGGAAATCTGGTCTCCTACAGTGCAGCTCACTGCTATTCCTACCATAAGTCACTGCTTTTACTGAACTCAGAATAAAGGAAAGGAAAAAAATAGGTTGTTACCCAAAAACAGCTCATGCTTTGGATGAAATACCCATTAATTCCAACTGTTTCTCTAATGACGTTCTTTAATTTTGTGTTAATAGCTTATGATGTGCCAATCACTCTTACTTTTACATAAGGGGTCTTCAAAAGGTCATGAAATCAGAGTTGACCTAAAATTAGGGGGGAAAATGTAGAGATTTCAATTTTTGTGCCAAAATAAGCTGATTTTAATTCCATTTTCTATCAACTTAAAAATGTGTAAACTCAAATAATACTAAGATAGTACAACAAATAGTCATTTTGGGGGCTAATATTGTGACTTCGTGGGTTAAGCTGTTGCCTGCAACACTGGCATTGCACCGGAGCACCAGTTTGAGGCCTGACTGCTTATCTTCTAATCTAACTTCCTGCTAGTGCATCTGAGAAAGCAGCAGAAAATGGCCCATGTACTTGGACCTCTGCCACCCAGAATGATCCAGGCTCCTGAGTTTGGGTTGACCCAGTCCCGGTGTTTGCAGCCACTTAGAGAGTAAACCAGCAGGTGGAAGATATCTTTGTCTTTGTATCTTCCTCTAACTCTTCCCTTTAATATAATTTTTTAAAGATTTATTTATTCAAAGAGCCCAGCTGTGGGGTGGGTGCTTGGCCTAGCAGTTAAGATGCCACTTGGGAAACCACATCTTATAGTGGACTGCCTGGGAGGCTGAGTTATGGCTTAAGTAGTTGGATACCTGCTACCCACACAGGTAACTTAGACTCAGTTCTCAGTGCCTGGCATTAGCCTAGTTTAGCCTCAGCCATTGCAGACTATTGGAGAGTTTTCTTTTCTCACTCTCTCTGATTTTCTCTCTCTCTCTCCCCCTCCGTTGCCCCCTCCCCCCAAAAAATAAAGTTTAAAAACAAAACAAAATCCCAGAAGCTTTTTTTAAGAGAGGCAGAGGTGGTGGTGATGTTGACTTTATTGTTATCTCATTTTACACATGAGGAAATTGAGGCCTACGATGTTAAGCTGTGTGTCATGTGGACAGTACATAATGGTTCAGTAGTGTGATCCTGGTGGTATATGAAGATAACCTCTGTACAGTCCTCCATGGTTTTGTAACAGCATCTCTCAACTTGAAGTACTCCTTGTGATAAGAGGCATCAAACACCTTCATTGTCTAATTGCAGTATCTTGTGTAAATCATTTTTGCAAACTGCTAAATACATTTCCATAAAATTAAAGGGAGTCACAAATAATCATTTCATTTATATTACATTTATATTTATATTACATTTATATTACAAGAGCAAGTGTTGCTGATATTTTTAGAGTTTATATTTATTTGAACAGCAGAGAAAGGAGAGTAAGATCTTCCAGGCAGGGGTTCACCCTCCAAATGTCCTCAAAAACCAGGGTAGGGTTGAGTAAAAGCCAAGAGCCAGGAACTCAACCCAGGTCTCCCACATGGGTGGTAGGGACCAAGTATTTGAGCCATCATCTGCTGCCTCCCAGGCAGACATTAGTAGGATTCTGAATCAAAAATGGAGGCTGGACTGGATCCCAGGCACTCTGGTAAGAGATGCAGTTATCCCAATGCAGCCTAACCCATTGCACTACATTGTGAGGAGTGTGCCTCCTCACACTGTTAGCATTTTGAATTTTTCCAATCACAAAAGTAACTTCATATTTATATATTTTATAAATTTTCAGTAACTGTGAACCAGCTTTTCCCCAGCCTTCAGCATCTATGGGTAAAGAGAAAATTCTGCTGTCACAAAGTCCTGGTTTGAAGCATTAATGCAAGTCCTTCCAGGTGTCTAACAAGTGCTCACAGACCACCGTATTCACTGGACAACACATGGAGCTCAGGCCTTTCCAGGGTCACTGTGGTCCTTCAAGTTCCTGAGCATTTCCACCCTACCATGTGTCACCACTGGTAGGTTACATCCCTCAGATTGCCAAGGGCACACAGTGAAGTTAAGAAAAGTGGGAATTCGACCTTGGCCAAATGAATGAATGCATGAAGGGACACCCACAGACCTGCTTGGCCCCCAGCAGTTTGCAGAATTTTCCTTCAATTAGGTATGTGTTTCTTCTCCAGCGTTGGAGGCCGACGTGTATGTGTATTCAAAATCACATGGGTTCTGGGCGAGTTCATTGTATCTCCTTACGGGAAGAGCCCAACAACCCTGGCACGCAGATTTCTCATTAGTCTAGCAAGTCCATGTGTGGAACAAAACAATCTTGAATCATTTCTCATAAAGTCCCTAACATGCAAAAACATGGATTTTTGTGAAGGTTTCTTTGGCTGTTATTTCATCCTCCTAGCCTGGCTAGGATGTCCATCAGCACAATTTACTTTATACTTTTATTTCCTGGCAGCAAGTATTTGCGTGTTTTGAATATTTCCTAAGTTACTAAACAAAAAATAATATGCCACACCATTTAAAATTGTGCTTTGTTCTATTAGTCAAAACATAATTTTCTTATTTAATAAATATAAATTTCCAAAGGATAACTTTGAATTATAGCAGTTTTCCCCCCAAAACCTGCCTCCAATCCTCAAACCATCCCATCCCCTACTCCCTCTACCATCCCATTCTTCATTAAGATTCATTTTTAATTATCTTTATCAGAAGATCACCTTAGTGTATAGTAAGTAAAGATTTGCACCCACACAGACACACAAAGTATAAAGTACTGTCTGAGTAGTAGTTTTACTGTAAATTCACATAGTACAACACATTAAGGACAGAGATCCTACATGGGCAGTAAGTGCACAGTGACTCCTGTTGTTGATTTAACAATTGACACTTTTATTTATGATGTCAGTAATAACCCGAGGCTCTTGTCATGAGCTGCCAAGGCTATGGAAGCCTTTTAAGTTCACCAACTCCGACCTTATTTAGGCAAGCCCATAATCAAAATGGAAGTTCTTTCCTCCCTTCAGAGAAAAGTACCTCCTTCTTTGATGAACCATTCTTTTTTTTTTAAACTTTTATTTAATGAATATAAATTTCCAAAATACAGCTTATGGATTACAATGGCTTCCCCCCCATAACGTCCCTCCCACCCGCAACCCTCCCCTTTCCCACTCCCTCTCCCCTTCCATTCACATCAAGATTCTTTTTCGATTCTCTTTATATACAGAAGATCAGTTTAGCATACATTAAGTAAAGATTTCAACAGTTTGCTCCCACACAGAAACATAAAGTCAAAAATACTGTTTGAGTACTAGTTATAGCATTAAATCTCAATGTACAGCACACTAAGGACATAGATCCTACATGAGGAGTAAGTGCACAGTGACTCCTGTTGTTGACTTAACAAATTGACACTCTTGTTTATGGCCTCAGTAATCACCCTAGGCTCTTGTCATGAGCTGCCAAGGCTATGGAAGCCCCCTGAGTTCACTGACTCTGATCATATTTAGACAAGGCCATGGTCAAAGTGGAAGTTCTCTCCTCCCTTCAGAGAAAGGTACCTCCTTCTTTGATGACCCGTTCTTTCCACTGGGATCTCACTCACAGAGATCTTTCGTTTAGGTTTTGTTGTTTTTTTTGTTTTTTTTTTTTTTGTTTTTGTTTTTGTTTTTGTTTTTTTCCCCAGAGTGTCTTGGCTTTCCATGCCTGAAATACTCTCACGGCTTTTCAACCAGATCCGCATGCCTTAAGGGCTGATTCTGAGGCCAGAGTGCTGTTTAGGACATCTGCCATTCTATGGGTCTGCTGTGTATCTCACTTCCCATGTTTGATCATTCTCTCCCTTTTTTCTATCAGCTAGTATTTGCAGACACTACTCTTGTTTATGTGATCCCTTTGACTCTTAGTCCTATCATTCTGATCAATTGTGAACAGAAATTGATCACTGGGACTAGTGAGATGGCATTGGTCCATGCCACCTTGATGGGATTGAATTGGAATCCCCTGGTATGTTTCTAAGTCTACCGTTTGAGGTAAGTCAGCTTGAGCATGTCCCGAATTGCACATCTCTTCCCTCTCTTATTCCCACTCATATTTAACAGCGATCACTTTTCAGTTAAGTTTCAGCACTTAAGAAGAATTGTGTATTGATTACAGTATTCAACCCAAAGTATTAAGTAGAACAAACAAACAAAAAAAATACTAAGAGGGATAACATATTAAGTTGCTCATTCTTTCCACTGGGATATCACTTGCAGAGATCTTTCATTTAGGTTTGTGGTTTGTTGTTGTTGTTTTGTTTTTTTTGTTTTTTTGTTTTTTTTTTTTTTTGCCAGAGTGTTTTGGCTTTCCAAGCCTGAAATACTCTCATGGGCTTTTTAACCAGATCCAAATGCCTTAAGGGCTAATTCTGAGACCAGAGTGCTGTTTAGGACATCTGCCATTCTATGAGTCTGCTGTGTGTCCCACTTCCCATGTTGGATCATTCTCTCCTTTTTAATTCTATCAATTAGTATTAGCAGACACTAGTCTTGTTTTTGTGATCCCTTTGACTCTTAATCCTATCATGATCAATTATGAACTGAAACTGATCACTTTGACTAGTGAGATGGCATTGGTACGTGCCACCTTAATGGGATTTGGAATCTCATGGAACGTTTCTAGCTCTACCATTAGGGGTAAGGAGCCAGGAGCTTCCTCTAGGTTTCCCACATGGGCACAGGGGCTCAAGGACATGGGTCACCCTCCTTTGATTTCCCAGGCCATAGCCGAGAGTTGGATTAGAAGTGGAGCAACCTGGTCTCAAACCAGTGCCCATATGGAATGCCGCCACAACACACAATGGCCTTACCCATTACGCCACATTACTGGCACCTGAATCCTTTCTTTATCCTCTGGAAGGAAATGTGCCAGGCACCTTATTCAAATCTTATATTTTGTGTGTTACTTTTTTGAAAATTTTAATAGAAAATGTTGTATACATTTATGGAGTACCATGTAAGATAAAAACATCGCATAGCATATACATAGTAAACATATATATCTCCTCAAATATTTAGTATTTCTTTATGGTAAAACCATCCAAAATCCTTTCTTCTGGTTTGCTTTTGTTTTTCAGAGAAGCATACAGCATGTTTTCATTTTCTATAATCACACAACTATTCAATAGAACACTGGAAATTCTTACTAATATCTAACTATAACATAGTCCTTGTTAGTCTCACTCCATCCCTCTCTTCTACCTACCCTCCCCCACCTCTGATAACCATCACTCTACTCTTAACTGCTTTGAGATCAACTATCTTACATCCCTCTATGAGTAAGATCATGTGGTTCTTATATTTATGTCCTCAGCATATTTCACTTAACATGACCTGCAATTCCATCCATATTGGTGCAAAATACAAGATTTCAATCACTTTGTGGCTGAGTATAATTGTATTTGTAGATGTACTGCATTTTCTTTGTCTATTTCTAGTTGATTGACATTCACGCTATTTTTTTCTTGGCACTGTGAATAGTGCTCCAGTAAAGTTGGAAATATAGATATCTCTTCAACAGTGATTTCATTTCTCTCAGATATGTATATCCAGCAGTGAGATGGCTGGATCCTGTGGAACCTCCATAATGATTTCCACAATGACCAAACCAATTTACCTTCCTATCCACTCTGTGCAAAGGTACCCTTTTCACATACCCTAGCCAACACTCATGTTTTGTCTGTCTGAAAATAATCTATCTAGATGGGGTTTATAGTAGTTTTGACTTGCATTTCCCTGATGATTAGTGATGTTTAGACATTTTTCCATGTACCCATTGGCCGTTTGTATGTTGAGAAATGTCTGTTTAGATATGCAATTTAAGTTGGATTGTGCTTTTTTTTTTTGACTTTTTGTTCAAGTAAGTTCTTTATAGGGTCTTCTTTAACCCTTTGTGAGATGTATAACTGGCAAATGAAGATTGCCTCTTCATTCTCTTTCCTTTGCTATGCAGAAGCTCTTTAGTTTGATGAAATTTTGTTTCTCTACTCTCACTTCTGTTGTCTGTTTTTTGGGGAGTCATATCAAAATCATCCATGCCCATTCCACTATCCAGAAGTATCTTTTCTAGGTTTTCTGCTAATGGTTTCAAAGTTTCAGGTCTTACATCTAGATTTTTATTCTATTTTTATTTGTTTTTGGTACATGGTGAGAGAGACGTGTGTTTAGGTTCATTCTTTAACATGTAGATACCCAGATGTCCCAGCATTATTTATTGAGTAGATTGTTCTTTTCAAAGTGTGTTCTATTTTTAAGATTTATTGTATTTATTTGTAAGACAGAATTACAGAGAGAGGTAGAGACAGAGGTCTTCCATCCTCTGGTTCACTCTCCAGATGGCCACAGTGGCCAGAGCTGTGCCCATCCAAAGCCCCAAACCAGGAGCTTTTTCCAGGTCTCCCATGTAGGTGCAGGGGCCCAAGGACTTGGACCATCTCCTACTGCTCTCCCAGGCCACAAGACGAGAGCTGGATTGGAAGAGGAGCAGCTGGGACTAGAACTGGCACCCATATGGGATGGTAATGCTTCAGGCCAGGGCTTTAAACTGCTGCGCCACAATGTTTGTTCTTAGCATCTTTGTCAAGGATCAAGTAATTGTAGGTGTATGAATTTTATTCCAGCGTCTTTATTCTGTTCCATTGGTCTCCAAGTCTTTTTATGATAGTACCTTGCTGTTTCAATTACTATAGACTTATACATTTTCATGTCAAATACTTATAGTTACTCCTGCTTTGTACTTTACTCCAAATTCCTAGGTTATTTGCAGTCTTTTGTTCCATATAAATTGTAGGAGTATTTTTCTAATCTGGAAAACTGTCATTGGTATTTTGAGTGATATTTCATTGAATATGTAAATCACTTTGAGTAGTAAAGATATTATAATGATACTGATTCTTTAAATCCTTGAACATTGGATGTCTTTCCATTTCTTTGTGTCCTCTTCAATTTCTTCTGTAGTGTGTTATACTTCTCATTGTAGTGATCATCTACCTCTTTGGTCAAATTCATTCCAAGGTATGTATGTAAGTATGTATTGACATGGGATTGGTTTCTTGATTTCTTTTTCACATAACTTGCTATTGATATATAATTGGTTTTGGGTAAAATCTTTGTGGTTTTCTATGTGAAAGATTGTGCTACCTGCAAAAAGTGACAATTTCACTTCCAAAACTGTTTCTTTCTCTTGCCTAATAGATCCAACTAGGACTTCTAGTACTGTGATAAATAAAAGTGGCAAAAATAAACACCCTTGTCTTGTTTCATATCTTATAAATCCTTGCACTTTCCCCCATTCAGTATGATGTTAGCTGTTAACTTATTATTTGTAGCCTTGATTATGTTTCTTCTATATACAATTTATTCAGAGTTTTTTTAAAATATATAACAATTTTTTTCATAAATACAAGTTTAGGAATATTGTAATTCCAACCACACTCCCACCTTTCTTCCTCCTCCATCTCCTAGTCCCATTCTTATTTTTTACTAAGATATATTTTCACATATGACTATATCCATACGATTAACTCTATACTAAGTATATATATACAATTTTATACATATGTGATTAACTCTATACTAAGTGTTCCACAAATTGTGTTAAAAAAGAAACTATTCCTCAACAATTGAGACAAAGGCTGTCAAAGTCATTGCATCTTGAAGTGTTAATTTCATTTCTATATAATACATATTAGGTGCTCTATTAGTTGTCACAGATCAAGAACATAGGTATTTGTCCTTTTGGGTCTGGCTTTCACTGAGTATCATGTTGACCAATTTCATACATTTTGTCGCACATGACAGGATTTCATTTTTTTTTTACCACTATGTAGTATCCCATGGTGTGATATACCATAATTTCTTTACCCAGTCCTCAGTTGATGAGCATTTTGGTTGATTCCATATCTTAACTACTGTAAATTGAGCTGCAAGAAGCATGGGGATATAGATAACCCTTTCATATGCTGATTTCATTTACCATGGGTAAATTCCCAGAAGTGGCTTTGCTGGGTCATATGGTAGATCTATATTCAAATTTCTGATGTATCTCTATATTGGCCTCCACGGTGTCTATACGAGTTTACATTCCCATCAACAGTGGATGAGAGTACCTTTTTCCCTGCATCCTCACCAGCATTTGTCATTTATTGATTTCTGTATGTGAGACATTCTAACTGGACTGAGGTGAAACCTCGTTATGGTTTTGATTTGCATTTCTCTGATAGCTAGCAGAGAGTATGTTTTCATGTGTCTGTTGGCAATTTGGATTTCCTCTTTTGAAAAATAATCATGTGAATATTTTGCCCAATTCTTTTTTTTTTTTTTTTTGACAGGCAGAGTGGACAGTGAGAGAGAGACAGAGACAAAGGTCTTCCTTTGCCGTTGGTTCACCCTCTAATGGCCGCCGCGGCCGGTGCACTACGCTGATCCGATGGCAGGAGCCAGGTACTTATCCTGGTCTTCCATGGGGTGCAGGGCCTTCCACTGCACTCTCTGGCCACAGCAGAGAGCTGGCCTGGAAGAGGGGCAACCGGGATTAGAACCCGGTGTGCTAGCGCCGCAAGGCGGAGGATTAGCCTAGTGAGCCGCGACGCTGGTCGCCCAATTCTTAACTGGGTTGTTTTTGTTGTTGAGTTTTTTGATCCCTTAAGATAAACTGGTTATTAATCCTTTATCAGTTGCATAGCTTGCAAATAATTTTTCCCATTCACTTTGATTGTTTCTTTTTCAGTGCAGAACCTTCTCAATTTGATGTAATCCCATGTGTTAGTTTTGACTTGATTGCCTGGACCTCTGGGGTCTTTTCAAAGAACTCTTTGTGCCAATATCTTTCAGGGTTTCCCCAAAGTTCTCTAAGAGTTTGATAGCATCATGTCATAGATTTAGGTCTTTAATCAATTTTGAGTAGATTTTTGTATAAGGTATAAGGTAAAGTCTTTCTGCATGTGAAGATCCAGTTTTCGCAGCACCAATTGTTGAAGAGACTGTCCTTGCTCCAGGGATTGATTTTAACTCCTGTTTCAAATAAGTCGATTGTAAATGTGTGTACTGATTTATGGCAGTTCTTTTCTGTTCTATTGATCTCTCCATCTGTTTTTGTACCAGTACCAGGACTTTTTGATTATAACTGTTCTGTAGCATGTCTTGAAATCTAGTATTGTGATGCCTCTGGCTTTGTTTTTTATGTGTAAGATTGCTTTAGCTATTCAGAATCTCCTGTATTTCCATGTGAATTTCAGCATCATTTTTTCTATATCGGAGAAAAATGTCCTTTGAATTTTACTGGTATCTCATTGAATTGTAAATTGCTTTCAGTGTTATGGACATTTTTATGATATTGATTCTTCCAATCCATGAACATGGAAGATTTTCAATTTCTTGTATTGTTTTCTATTTCTCTTTAATGTTTTGTCATAGAGATCTTTGACATCCTTGATTAAATTTATTCCAAGGTAGTTGATTTTTTTTGTAGCTATTGTGAATGGAATTGATCGTGGAAGTTCTTTCTAATCTATGGCATTGTTTGTGTATGCAAAGGCAGTTGATTTTGTGTGTTGACTGTATATTCTGCTGCTTTACCAAAGTCTTCTATGAGCTCCAATAGACTTTTAGTGGAGTCTTTTGGATACTTGTATATAGAATCATATCATCTGCAAATAAGGATAGTTTGACTTCCTCCTTCCCAGTTTGTATCCCTTTGATTACTTTTTCCTGCCTAATGGCTCTGGCTAAAACTTCCAGTACTATATTGAATAACAATGGTGAGAGTGGGAGTACTTGTCTGGTACCAGATCTCAGTGGGAATGCTTCCAACTTTTCCCCATTCAATAGGACTCTGGCCATGAGTTTGTCATAAATTGCCTCGATTGTGTTGAGGAATATTCCTGCTAAACCCAATTTGTTTAGAGTTTTCATGATGAAAGGGTGTAAAAGGTGTTGTATTTTATCAAATGCTTTCTCTGCATCTATTCAGATAATGATATGGTTTTTTTCTTCAGTTTGTTAATGTGAGGTATCACATTGATTGATTAGTGAATGTTAAACCATCCTTGCATACCAGGGATAAATCCTACTTGGTCTGAGTGGATGATCTTTCTGATGTGTTTTTGGATTTGATTGGCTAGAATTTTGTTGAGGATTTTTGCATCTATGTTCATCAGAGAAATTGATCTGTAGTTGTCTTTCTCTGTTGTATCTTTTCCAGGTTTAGGAACGAAGGTGATGCAGGCTTCGTAGTAATAATTTTGGAAGATTCCCTCCCTTTTTAGTGTTTTAAATGAGAAAATTGGAGTTAGCTCTTTTATTTTTTAAAGGATTTATTTATTTGAAAGGCAGAGCTACAGAGAGGCAGAGGCAGAGGCAGAGAGAGAGAGAGAGAGAGAGAGAGAGGTCTTCCATCCAATGGTTCACTACCCAGTTAGCCGCAATGGCTAGACCTAAGCTGATTGGAAGCCAGGAGCAGGGAGCTTCTTCAGGATTTCCCATGAGGGTTCAGGGGTCCAAGAACTTGGGCCATCTTCTACTACTTTCCCAGGCTATAAAGAGAGCTGGATGGGAAATAGAGCAGCCAGGACATGAACCAGCACCCATAAGGGATGCTGGCACTGTAGGCAGTAGCTTAACCTACTACATGACAGCACCAACCCCAGAGTTAGCTCTTTTTAAATGTCTGGTAGAATTCAGAAGTGAAGCTGTCCAGTCCTGAGCCTTTCTTTGCTGGGAGGGTCTTTATTACTGATCAATTTCTGTCTTGGTTATTGGTCTGCTTAGATTTTCTGTATTCATGGCTCAATTTAGGTAGATTGTATGTGTCCAAGAATCTATCCATTTCTTCTAGGTTTCCAGGTTTGTTGGCATTCAGCTCTTTGGAGTAATTTCTGATGATTTTGTTTTAATTTTGTGGTGTCTGTTACATTTCCTTTTTAATCTTATTGATATCCATCTTCACCCTCTTTTTTTGTTAGATGGGCCAATGGTGTGTCAATTTTGTTTATTTTTCAAAAGACCATTTTTTGTTTCACTGATCTTTTGTATTTTTTGTTTCCATTTTCTTTGTTCTCTAATTTTAATTATTGTCTCCTACTAGTTTTGGGCTTGGTTTGCTGTTCTTCTAGATCCTTGAGATGTCTTGATAGCTCATTTATTTGGTGCCTTTCCAATTTCTTGATGTAGGCATCGATTGCTATAAACTTTCCTCTTAACACTAATTTTGCTTTATCCAATTAGTTTTTTTTTTTTTGATAGGCAGAGTTAGAGACAGGGAGAAAGGTCTTCTTCCGTTGGTTTGCCCCCCAAATGGCCACCACAGCTGGTGCTGCGCTGATCCGAAACCAGGAGCCAGGTGCTTCCTCCTGATCTCCCATGTGGGTGCAGGGCCCAAACACTTGGGCCATCTTCCACTGCCTTCCTGGGCCACAGCAGAGAGCTGGACTGGAAGAGGAGCAACCGGGACAGAATCCAGCTTCCCAACCAGGACTAGAACCTGGGGTGCCGGCACCGCAAGCAGAGGAATAGCCTAGTGAGTCCCGGCGTCGGCTATCCCGTTAGTTTTGATAGGTTATATTGTTGTCTTCATTCGTTTCCAGAATTTTTATTTCTCTGATTTCTTCTATGACCCACTTGTTCATTCAGGACCATTTTGTTCAGTCTCAATATGTTTACATATGATTTAGATATACTTGGGTTTCCAGCTTCATTTCATTGTGGTCCAAGAAGATGCATGGTACAATTTCAATTTTTTTTTTTTTTTAATTTGCTAAGACGTGCTTTGCAGCCTAGCATGTGGTCTATCCTAAAGAAAGTTCCATGGATTGGTAAGAATGTGTATTCTTCAACTGTAGGATGTAGGATATCAATTAAGTCCATTTGCTCTATAGCATCCATTATCTCTGTTTCCTTGCTGATTTTCTGTCTGGTGGTCTGTCCTTTGCTGACAGAGTACTGAAGTCCCCAATTATTATTTTATTGGAGTCTATGTCTCCCTTTATATCCATTGACATGTCTTTCAAAGGCCAGAGAACCTGCATTTTGTTGCCTCTACATTTACAATAGTAACGTCTTCCTGTTAAATTGATCCCATAATCATTACATAGTGCCCTCTGTCTCTTTTAACAGTTTTTATTAAAGTCTATTTTGTCTGATTTTATGATGGTTGCATCAGCTTTTTTTGTTTGTTTGTTTCTATTTGCATGGAATATCTTATTCCATTCATTCACTTTTAGTCACCATGGATCTTTGTAGGGAAGATGTGTTTCTTGTAGGGAGCAAATACATATGTGTCTTCCTTTTTAATCCATTAAGACAGTGTATCTTTTAACTGGGGAGTTGAGGCCATTTACATTCAAGGTGACTATTAATAAATAAGGACTTGGACCTACCATTTTTCCATAAATATTTCTATTTATTTTGGAATTCCTTTGTAGTTTTACTGGGAGATCTTCTGCATTCACCTTCTTTCATAGTGTTACCTATGTTTCTGTATATCTGTGTATAGCACATCCTTTTGTAAGGGTGGACAAGTGGTGACAAATTGTTTCATTTCTGTTTGTTATGGAAGATATTTATTTCACCTTCATTCCTTAATGAGAACTTTATAGAGAACATTTTCTGGGTTGATAGTTTTTTCTCTTAAGAACTGGAATTCTCTCCTAGCTATAGGGTTTCTGATGAGAAGTCAACTGTGAGTCTAATTAGAGATCCTCTGAAATTAATCTGATGTTTCTCTTGTGCACATTTTACAGTATTTTCTTTATGTTGTACTGTGGAAAGCTTGACTATAATATGTCGTGGTGAAGATCTTTTCTGGTCATATCTGTTAGCAGTTCTATGTGCTTCTTCTAATTGGGTGTCCCGTTCTTTCTCCAAATTGAGGACGTTTTCTGTAATTGCTTCACTACAAAGTCCTTCTAGTCCATTCTGTCTTTCCATGCCTTTAGTAATTCCTAAGACCCATGCATTGGGTCATTTGACAGTATTCCATAAATCTGATGCTGTTTTTTTTTGTTGTTTTCTAATTTCATCTATTTTTTCTTTTCTTTTTTTTTTGTATTTTTTTAACTTTTATTTAATGAATATAAATTTCCAAAGTACGATTTATGGATTACAATGGCTTCCCCCACATACCGTCCCTCCCACCCACAACCCTCCCCTTTCCCACTCCCTCTCCCCTTCCGTTCACATCAAGATTCATTTTCGATTATCTTAATATACAGAAGATCAGCTTAGTATACCTTAAGTAAGGATTTCAACAGTTTGTTCCCACACAGAAACATAAAGTGAAAAATAATAGATGATTTTTTTTAAATGATGATGAAATCAGAGCAGACCTATTGTCATGTTTAATCCCAGTGAGAGTCAAGTTGGGAGTTGATAATTTCTTTCTTTCTTTTTTTTTTTTTTTTTAACAGAGGATCAGTTTAGTATACATTAAGTAAAGATTTCGACAGTTTGCACCTCCATAGAAACACAAAGTGAAATATATTGTTTGAGTACTCGTTATAGCATTAGATCTCAATGCACAGCACATTAAGGACAGAGATCCTACATGAGGAGTAAGTGCACAGTGACTCCTGTTGTTGACTTTACCAATTGACACTGCTGTCTATGGCATCAGTAATCTCCCTATGCTCCAGTCATGAATTTCCAAGGCTATGGAAGCCCTCTGAGTTCTCCGATTCTTATCTTGTTTAGATAAGATAATTTGTTTAGATAAGATAATTTCATCTATTTTTTCTGAAAAATTTCCTGAGATTTGTCTTCAAAATTGGATATTCTTTCTTCTGCCTCACCAAGTCTATTCTTAAGGCTTTCCATAGTATTTTATTTATTCTATTTAATTCTTATTTTCCAATTTTTCATTTTGATTTTTCTTTAAAATATTTAATATGGAAAAAATTTCATGTACAGATTTCTTTAGTTCATAAATTTGCTTCTGTTTACTTTAAATTTTTTTTATTTGTATGTATCTCATAAATACAACATTAGGAACATTAGGAACATAGTTATTCTTCCCATCATACCCAACCTCCCACTCACTCTCCCTCTCCTCTTCCTCCTCTCTCTCCTGTTTAGTCTAATAAAGAAATAATTTTTGCATTCTTTATTTTTCTAAGAAAACTGTTCCTCAGACCTGGCGCCGTGGTTCACTTGGTTAATCCTCTGCCTACGGCATCGGCATCCCATGTGCATGCTGGGTTCAAGTCCCAGTTGCTCTTCTTCCAGTCCAGCTCTCTGCTGTGGCCCGAGAAGGCAGTGGAGAATGGCCCAAGTGCTTGGGCCCCTGTACCCACATGGGAGATGTGGAAGATCTTTATTTCACCTTCATTCCTTAATGAGAGCTTTATAGGGTACATTTTCTGGGTTGATAGTTTTTTCTCTTAAGAACTGGAATTCTCTCTTAGCCTATAGGGTTTCTGATGAGAAGTCAACTGTGAATCTAGGAAGCACCTGGTTCCTGGCTTCAGATTGGCGTAGCTCCGGCCATAGTGACCATTTGGGGGGTGAAAAATGGAAGGAAGACCTTCCTTTCTCTCTGTCTCTCACTGTCTAACTCTGTCAAATTAAAAAAAAAATACCTGTTCCTCAACAGTCTAGACAACAGCAGTTGTATGTTATTGCTTCTCAAATGTAATTTCACTTTTCTCCCCTTCTTCTTTTCCCTTCCTTCTTCCCCCATCTTTCCTTTTAGAAACTTAATTCTCTTTTATGGGCTCTTAGACATAACTATATCTTATGAAACATAGCATTATCCTCCATTTAATACACTAAATGAAGTGATTCTTAAGAACAAGTTTTACTGTTAAATCTCATGATACACCTCTTTGGGGACAGATGTCCTGCATGGGAAGTTAGTGCACACAGACTCTTGTTTATCTAACAAATAATGATCTTATGTATGACATCACCCAAGGCTCTTGAGATGAGCTGCCTTGGCTATGGATGCCTTTTGGATCCACTAGCTGAATAAGGCCATAAGCAAAGTGGAAGTTCTCTCGTCCCTTCAGGGAAAAGTTCTTCCTTCTTTGGCCACTTCTTTCCACTGGGGTCTCACCCATGGGAGTCCTTTTATATAGGGCATTTTTTTGCCAGGGTCTTGGCTTTCTGTGCCTGAAACACTCTCCCAGGGCTTTTCATCCAGACCAGAATGCCTTGTGGGCTGATTCTGAGGTAAGAGTGCTACTTAAAGCAATTGTCATTCTATGAGTTTGCTGAATGGACTGTTTCCCATGTTGGAGCCTTCACTCCTTTTTAATCCTATTATTTCCAAACACTTAGTCTTATTTATATGATCACTTCAACACTTGATCCTATATACGGTCACTTTACATCTTAATCCTTTCATTTGATCTTTATAACACTTAAGCTGCTATTTTTAAGAGAATTTGGGTTCCTATGGCAAGTTGTTAAGCTGTACCCTTAGAATTAAATCCATAGCAATGTATACAGGACTATACTTTGCAGTTATGAACTTCATACATTTGACAACTACAACTTTAGGATCTTGGTATTTCTTCTCATCATGCCTGCACTTCCACCCACACTCTCAACCCCTTCCTCTTCACTTATTCTCACTTATTCTTTACTAATATCTATTTTCAATCTATCTATTACCTATCTATGCTAGGTAAAGAGTTCAATTATTTGTATGAAAGAAAGGCGATAAGGAAAATATTATAAAGGAAAAAAAAGCAAAAACATAGAATAAAAAGTTGTTCCTGTAGAATCAAGAGGAAGTCTGTTTAAAATCATTGCTTCTCAAAATATCAAATTTATTTCTATATGTTGCCTTTTATGTGTTCTATTAGTTATCACAGGTCAGGGAGAACATGTAGAATTTGTCTGAGACTGGTTTATTTTACCAAATATGAATGATGTTTTCTAGTTCCATCCATTTTGTTGCAAAGACATTTATTTTTTACTGGTATTTAGTATTGCATGGTGTATATATCCCATAATTTATTTATCTAGTCTTCAGTTGACAGGTATTTGGTTGATTCCATGTCTTTGTTATTGTGAATTGAATTGTGATAAACATGGAGACACAGAGTTAGCTCTTTCATATGCTGATTTCATTTCCCTTGGATAGATTCCCAGGAGTGGGATAGCTGGGTCATATGGTAGGTCTTTATTCAGACCTCTATAGTATCTATACACTGTCTTCCATAATGACTTTACCAGTTAACATTCCCACCAACAGTGGATTAGGGTACCTTTTCCCCACATCCTCACCAGCATTTGTCATTTATTGATTTCTGTATGTAAACTATTCTAACGAGGGTAACATGAAACCTCATTGTGGTCTTGATCTGCATTTCTCTGATGGCTAGCAATCCTGAACATTTTTTCACGGGTCTGTTGGCCATTTGGATTTCTTCTTTTGAAAAAATATCTGTTTAAGTTCTTTGCCCATTTCTTAACTGGTTTGTTTTGTTGTTGTTCAGTTTCTTGATCTCCTTATATATTCTGGTTATTAATCTTTTATCAGTTGTACAGTTTGAAAATATTTTCTCCCATTTTGTCAGTTCTCTTTACTTTGCTGATTATTTGTTTTGTAGTGCAGAAGCTTCTCAATTAGATGTAATCCCATTTGTCAATTTTGGTGTTGATTACCTGTGTCTCTGGGGTCTTTTCCAAGAACTCTTCTCTGTGCTGAAACTTAATAAGGTTTCCCCAATGTTCTCTAATAATTTGATGGTGTTGGGTCATAGATTTAGGTCTTCAGTCCCTATTGAGTGGATTATGTTGAAAGGTGTAAGGTAGGGGTCTTGCTCATGCTTCTGCATATGGTGATCCAGTTTTCCCAGCACCCGTTGTTGAAGAGACTGTCCTTGCTCCAGGCATTGATTTCAGCTTCTTTATCAAAGATAAACTGGTTGTATGGGGAGGCCAAGGCAACTTCAGCTGACTGACAAGGTCACATCAGAAGGTCTGTCTCAGCAAGCTGTGAGAAGGACAGCTGCAGTGGTAGTTTTAGGTTTGTTTGGGAACTACACTCTGCATTAGAAAGCCGGAGCTTCCTGGTGGTCCTGCTAATGATTGCTGTGTTCCTAATTTTAGGGAAGAGCACTTAGTCTCATAACCTCCAAAATGTCCATTGCTTTGAAGAATTTTAATCAAGCAGAATGTTAGTGTAGGAGAAAGGATTAATGCTTTATGCAAGGTTGAGCTGTTTGTGGAAAAGAGTTAAAAGGCAACAGGCTCCCTGGTATATACTTCCCACTAGAATAAAGATAAATGTTATTAAAGCTTTAATTCAATATGATAGAAATACTACAATGGTTAGGATGTCAAGACTGGAATAGATCTAAGTGAACCTTTAAATAAGTACAATAAAGAAATTAAAGAATTACAGAAAGAACTACAAAGAGGGGATACATTTTAAAGGTTTTGCTTTGAACTTGGGGCTTCTAGTAAAGATTACATTAGGAAGGTTCTATTCTAGCTTGTGTGGCCAATTTCTACATAGTTCAGCACTCCAGGCCTTGGCTTGTGTGGGCAGCCTGTTAACTAGCACCTGTCTGTGCTTGTAACCCATGCTCTTAATATGCCTTTGAAAATCAAAGAAATTATAAGTAAAAGAAAAAAAATGGACAACAGACTTGTTATTGTGAGAAAAAAGAATTATTATTTGACTCATGATATAAAAATAAAGTCTGGTGCTCGAGAGCCAGAGCCATGCCGTCAGCCTTGCTGTGAGTGTGTCTCATTTATTTGAGCGCCGACACCTCTCACACCTTGGGGCCCCTGGACTGGCTAGAGCTGGTCTCCGGCAGTTGTAGATGCTTGGATAGACTTTTAGCACTTCTATTCTGTTCCATTGGTCTCTCCATCTGTTTTTGTGCCAGTATCAGGCTATTTTGCTATATAACTGTCCTATAGTCTATCTTGAAATCTGGTATTGTAATGCCTCTGGCTTTGTTTTTGTTGTATAAAATTGCTTTAACTATTCAGGATTTCCTGTGCTTCCATATGAATTTCAACATCATTTTTTCTGTATCTGAGAAGAATGGTATTTTGATTGGTATCACATTGAATCTGTAAATTGCTCTTGGGAGAATGGACATTTTGGTGATGCTGATTCTTCCAATTGAACATTGAAGTTTTTTTCCAATTTTATGGTATCTTCTATTTCCTGAATATTTTTTAATGTATCTGTTGGCCATTTGGATTTCCCCTCCTATTTTTTAAAGATTTTATTTATTTATTTGGGAGACAGAGAAAGGTCTTCCTTCAGCTGGTTCACTCTCCAAATGGCCACAACAGCCAGAGCTGCACTGATCCGAAGCCAGGATCTAAGACCTTCTTCTGGGTTCCCATATGGGTTCAGTGGCTGAATCATTTGTGCCATATTCAACTGCTTTCCCAGGCCATAGCAGAGAGCTGAATTGAGGAAGAAGAATAGCTGGGACTAGAACTGGCACACATATAGGATGATGGTGCCACAGGTAGAGGATTAACCTGCACCACTGTGCTGGCCCCAGGATTTCCTCTTGAGAAATATGTGTTTAAGTCCTTTGCCCATTTCTTAACTCGTTGTTTTGTGTTGTGGAATTTCTTGATCACTTTGTATATTCTGGTTATTAATCTCTTATCAGTTGCGTGCTTTGCAAATATTTCTCCCATTCTGTTGGTTGCCTCTTCACTTTCCTGTTTCTTTTGCTGTATAGAAACTTCTCAATGTAATGTAATGTCGCCGTGACTCGGATAGGAAACCTAGGACGGATAGGAAACCTAAGAGGGAAGAAAAGGGAAGAAGCAGGAAAATACCGGAGAGAGAGACTAGCAAAGAGCCTAGGTGCCGGAAGAAGCTATTGAAAGCCTAGGCAGAGACTCGGATACGGACTGTGGGAAAGAAGTTAGGATTTAAAGTGAAAGCAAGAAGAAACTTAGACTCATACGGACTGCAGGTTGAAAGTGAAAGTGAAACCTATAAGAAACTTAGACTTGGATACGGACTGTGGGGAGAGGCCAGGAGAAATGAGGGAGGAATATTGTTGGAAGAAAACTTAAGGAAACATACCGGGTAGAGAAAAATGTTAGGGAGGATGAAGCCGCGAGTGCAGGCCGAGGCGGAGATATAAGCCACCTTGGAATTCTTCAAGTCACCCCGGGGAGCAAGAGGCGAAGATCTGGAACCAGAGGCAGAGACGTGGGCCGCCAGGTTGAAAGTTGCCAGGTTAGTCCGGGGAACTTGGACTGAATGCCGGTGGTGGCAGAAACATTCGCGGAAGCCGCCGCGTGCAGAGAGAGCACGGGGCGTGAATAGATAGGGAACGCGGGGCTGGCGCGAGGCCGTGGTGCGGGCGCGAAGTGCGTGGAGACCGCGGAGCGTGCGCGCAGAGCCGGGAACCCGCCGGCGGGGCGAGGCGCCGGGAAGCCGCGCAGAGCCGTGAAGCTGCCACGGGGTGAGGTGCCGAGAAGCAGCCTCGGGGCGAGCGCCGCCGGAAAGCCGCAGGGATAAGAGAAACAGAAGTTTAGAAGTAAAATGAGAGAAATAGGAATGCTGGAAGATAGAAGTAAAATGGGAGAAATAGGAATGCCCGGAGATAGAGAAATAGAGAAATAGAAAGGCCTCCCCTCAACATGGCAATGAGAAAGCTTGGATTCGGTCTGCCCGATTAGTGAGGCGATGAGCACCTGCGGCGGCTAGCAGCTTATGCGCCGCAGGTCACCGAAGACAGGCACGAATTAACATCAGAAAGGCCTCCCCACAATACTGCAATTAGAAAGCTTGGATTCGGTCTGCCTGATTAAGTGAGGCGATGAGCACCTGCGGGCGGCTAGCAACTTACGAGCTGCAGGTCACCGAAGATAGGCACGAACCAACACTAATAAGTCTCCCCCACAATATGGCAATGAGAAGGCTTGGATTCGGTTTGCCTGATTGTTAGGGCTTGTAAGCCCCTGCAGGCAGAGCAGAGCATGCGCTGCGGGGCACCGAACACAGGCACGCATCAGCGCCTAAAAACCTCCTCACAATATGGCGAAGAGAGGACCCGGATTCGGTTTGCCTGATTGATAGGACTTGTAAGAACCTGTGGCAACTCTAGCAAGCAGAGCAGAGTGAGTGCCACGGGGCACCGAAGACAGGTGCGTATCAACGCCAAAAAATAAAAAGAAAGGGGGATCTGTGGGGAGCAGCTCGGACTAGACTGTTACTGGAATTGAGACTTATTCTATGCACCTGCTCTCCCACAATATGGCGCTGGGAGAGAAGAAAACAGCTTCTACACAGCTGCCTCCAGTTCAACCAATAAACTGTAGGACTTGCTCCTGATTGGAGGAGAGCAGCGTACTCGGCGTGTGGGCAGCCGAGTTGGGATTGGCAGAGGAGGACTATAAAGGAGGAGAGAGACGGCATGCACCAGGAACATCTAAGGGGAACACCTGTGCAGCCCCCGAGAGAGCCGGCCGGCGGTGTGCCGCTCCCCTGCGGAAGTGGGGAATGTGGCCAGGGGGAACTGCCCTTCCACGGAGGTGGAAGGGATAGTAGCCAACCCGGGAAGAACCAGCAGCAAACCCGGGGAGGGCCGAGCAGACGAAGGAACAGCGCAGGGTCCTGTGTCGTTCCTCCACGAAGAGGGGGAGCGACAATGTAATCCTATTAGTTAATTTTGGCTTTGATTCCCTGTACCTCTGGGGTCTTTTCCAAGAACACTTTTCCTGTGCCAGTGTCTTGCAGAGTTTCCCCAATGTTCTCTGCAGGGTCATAGATTTAGATTTTTAATCCATGTTGAGTGGATTTTTATGTAAGATGTAAGGTAGAGGTCCTGCTTCATACTTCTGCATGTGGAAATCGTTTTCCCAGCACCACATATTGAAGAGACTGTCCTTGGTCTAGGGGTTGCTTTTAGTTCCTTGGTCAAATATAAGTCAGTTGTAGATGCTTGGATTGATTTCTAGCATTTCTATTCTGTTCCATTTTTCTGTCCATTTTTGTACCAGTACCAGACTGTTTGGATTATAACTGTCTTATAGTATGTCTTTAAATCTGGTATTGTGATGCCTCCAGCTTTGTTTAATTTCTTTGTAGTACTTCAATCAAAATGGTAGAAAGTCTAATTCCAATCAGGGTATACATGTTTCTCATAAGTCATTTGTTCATCTATTCACCTTGAACCCTATCCAAGCATTGAAAGTGCCGGGTAGAAGTATATTTTGCACTTGGAGACTGAGAAAATGATGTTTATTCTGTGAAAGCTTATATAAAAATGGAAACTAGGTGCAGAAAAGGTGAAATAAGAACAAAATTCTGAGCCCTTTAGTACCTTTCTTAATTGAAAGCAGGAACATAAATTCAGTCTCTATTTCCAAAAATGGAACTGACCATCATTTGAGGGATGATTTCACTGATGGGAGCTGTTAAATAAGTGACACTGTCCTCCCTTACGATGTCAGAACGAGGAGGAAGACCATGAGCACACAGCTGCTTCACTTACCTGCACTCTTGGAGAAATAGTATACAAGAAAAATAACTAAACTATTTAAAACAGAATGACTAATTCCTGTTTCTTAACCGTTTTTGTGCTTATTTGTCAAGAAACAGCTCAAGTGGCACTTTGCTTCTGAAACATTCTTTGTTTTGTCCCTTGTACCTCAATTGAGAGCTTACTTATTTCTGGCTTGTATTAAGTCCCAATCATCGGCCGGCACCGCGGCTCAATAGGCTAATCCTCCACCTGCAGCTCCGGCATACTGGGTTCTAGTCCCGGTCGGGGCGCCGGATTCTGTCCCTGTTGCCCCTCTTCCAGTCCAGCTCTCTGCTGTGGCCAGGGAGTGCAGTGGAGGATGGTCCAAGTGCTTGGGCCCTGCACCCCATGGGAGACCAGGAGAAGCACCTGGCTCCTGGCTTCAGATCAGCGCGATGCGCCAGCCAGCGCACCGGCCATGGCGGCCATTGGAGGGTGAACCAATGGCAAAGGAAGACCTTTCTCTCTGTCTGTCTGTCTCTCTCTCTCTCTCTCAATGTCCATTCTGCCTTGTCCCTAGGTGGGCATGTAATTCAGTAGTTAAGTCACCTCCTGCACCAGCTCATCCCCTATGGGAGTTCCTGGATTTGAGTCACAACTATTCCACTTTTTATCTAGATCCCTGTTAATGAACATCCTGGGAGATGATGTAATTACTTGGGTCCCTGCCACCCATGTGTGAGAAACTTGGATTGAGTCCCAGACTCTTAGATTAATCTGACTTGGCTCTGGCTGTTTTGGGTATTTGGGCAACATACCAGCAAATGGAAGATCTTGCTTTATCTACCTGTATTACCTGTATTTTTAAGAGGAAATTTAGATATCTTTTTAAAATTTTTATTTAATTATATAATAAGCACTTAGTGTTGTATTGTTCTTGTATTGTGATGCTTATGATTTTTACATATATAAACGGTTTGAATTCATAGCCGGAGGTTTGTAAAATACTATTATTTTAAAGATTTATTTATTTGAAAGATTTACATAGAGAAGGAGAGAGGGTGAGTTTTTCCATATGCTGGTTCACTCCCCAAATTGCCACAATGACTGGGGCTGGGCCAAGTTGAAGACAGGAACTTCTTCTGGGTCTTCCTTATGGGTACAGGGGCCCAAGGACTTGGGCCATCTTGCACTGCTTTCCCAGGCCATAACAGAGGGCTGGAACAGAAGAGGAGCAGCTGAGACAAGAACCAGCATCCACATGGGATGCTGGCGCTTCAGGCCAGGGCTTTAACCCACTGCACCACAGCACCAGCCCTTGTAAAATATTTTTTACATTAAGATTTTGTGTATCTCCATTTAAGTTTACTTTTAAAGAAGTAGGAAGGTCTATTTTCATGGGTGATTATTTATGTAAATACAGATGGTAGATTCAAGGAACAATCTCATCCTATAAGGAAAACAATTTCATGCCTGCTGTGATAACTCAGCTGAAATTATAGGCTCTATAACAGGCGGCACCAGGCTGAATTTAATTCTAAAAGACCTTCTCCTTCCCTATAAATTTTCTGAAATCACATGTAATATGCTATCTTATACTTGTTAAGAGGATGATGTTGATTTATTTACAAAGAAAAATACTTTTATTTCTTGAACGCCAAGATTCTTGTAATCCCGAACATACCTGCAAAAATAGGGCAACCAAACACTATCAGTATTAATCATAATAATAATCACATTTAACCTGTCTATAAATAATTATATAATTTTATGAAGACAAATTCCAAATACACTTTGTCCAAAGGAACAAATATATCTTCATTTGCATGCATTTCATAAGTACAGCTTTAGGAACATAGTAATTCTTCCCCCTGTACACGCTCTCCTGCCCACTCTGTTGATATGGAAATGGAAATATTGATGTAATTTATAAAGTGATAAGATGGACATTTGGAAGTCAACTGCATCTGAAATTCTGATACTTTAAAAGAAAGTATTCTAAACACTTTTTTGTTGTTGTTGTTGCTTATAGTGATTTTGAAGATAGTGCTTTACAAGGGCATTATAAACTGATTCAAAAAAAAAAAACGTTAAATCCTGAAATTGTTTTATGGCTAGTAAAATGAAAGTATAGACAAAATCCATGACTATTATTTCATTTCTTCATGTCAAAGTACAACAAAATTATTTATCATGTTTTTTATTAATTCACTCTGAGAACTGGATAGATTTGATGTATTTAACACCTAAATTAATTTCTTCACATGATTACTATTAACATATTATTTCTTTTTCATATTTTTAGAAATTTTGGATTTTTTTTCTTAAGATTTAGGTATTTGAAAGGGAGAGAGAGAGTGTGTGTGAGAGTGAGCACACTCATTCACTGGTTCACTTCTCAAAAGGCCAGGGCTGGGCCAGAGCCAAGCCAGGAGCCCAAAACTCCCTCTGGTCTTTCACAAGGGTAGCAGAGGCCCAAGTACTTGTGTCATCATCAGCTGCATCCCCAGGTGCATTAGCAGGGAGCTGGATTGGCAGCAACACAGCCAGGACTTAAACCGACATGGCAAGCTGGAGCTTAACCTGCTGTGCCACAATCCTAGACCCATTAGATATTTCTTTCTAAACTGCTATGCATACCTGAATAATTTTTGAATATATTTTAATTGGGAAAGTAGGTAAAGGTATTTGTAATAGCAGTTAGGATGCTACGTGGGACGCCCCATATTGATGGGCCTGAGTTTGAGAGTTGGCTCTGCTCTCCATTCCAGTTCTCTGCAGTGTGAACTCTGAAAAGCAGCAGGTGATGTCTCAAGTGCTTGGGAGCCTGCCACTCACAAGAGACTGGGACCTAATTCCAGACTCCTGCATGTGGCCTGGCCCAGCCCTTGTTACTGCAGGCATTTGGGGAGTAACCTAGCAGATGGAGGAGAGCTCTCTCCCCACCCCTATCTTCCAACAATTTTTTTTAAATGTTAAAAAATAAATTGAGAAAGTTGAGCTGATGAGCAAAGAACTTCAACTCACTTCCTTTATATCTACCCCCTTGTGAAAAATTTTACTCATATTTGGCCCTCAGTCCTGTTACCAGTGGATGGACTATAGCTTTCGTGACGGTGACGTTTTAGACCAACCCCTTCACATGTGATGGGATCCTCACCTAACACATTCTTCCTGTAATCTCACCCTTTCTTCCTGTATTATCATTTCCCCTCTGAGCACTAGACTCTTCCCACCAGCTTGCTATCCTGTCTCATGTCTAAACAGTTTCCCTTGCCAACATGTTCACTTTGATACCTACCAAAGCCAGTTCTCTTTATACAAGTCTTGAAAGTATTGTCTCTAGTTGCTGTCTCCATTCCTCCTCTCACTCTCTGAAACCAGTCCTGATGAGCACTTTTTCTAATCATGCTACTGAAACCAGTGTCACTGGGACCACATGTGAACTCATGTTATCAAACCTGTGGTCCCTGGCAGTCCTTCTCTCCCTTGGGCTACTAACAGCTTTGATTTGGGTTTCCTTCCCTCCTCCTTGAGTTCCTTGTTGACTGGCCTTCCTTAATGCCTACCTCTTGGTTCTTCTGTCATCTCATTGCCCACTCCTTTTCAGTCTCCTATTTACGTCTTTAAAACACTGCCCATCTCTGTAACTTAGCTCTAGACTTCTTACCAATTGAAGTTTGAGAGGATAAGAAATTTTCTGTCTTGTACTTATTTAATCTACAGACATGAGAAAAAAATAAAGGCACCAAATTAAATGTTTCAGCTAGATCACTACCCTGAATTCTACTTTTGGATATACAACTGCCTATTAAACAAAGGCATTTGGCTATGTAATTGGCAACTCAAATGTAGCATGTCACAAATGACCTTTAGCCCCGCTTGGACATGCTTCTCTGTCACTTCTCCCCTTCTCAGTACGTAGTGCATCACTTCTTCCACATGCTCAGGTCAGAGGCCTACAAGTCTTCCTCAGCATCTCCCTCACACCCTGTCTCTGATGCAGCAGAAAAATCTTACCAGTTCTAACTCCAAGATACATGTAGTTTAAACAGTTCTTACTACCTTTAGCGTTACACATTCATTGTGATATAGTCTCAGGTTTCACCTCAACTATTTAAATAACCTTTGAGTCAGTCTACCTTCTTCCACCTTTGCCTTATTATAATGTAACAGACCCAGGAGCCTCCCAGTGATCCTTCCAAACAAGATACTGGAGTGTGTGGTGCCTGTAATTAAAACCCTGTGGTAGTAAAGAGCTGTGTGATCCACCTGCCGCAGACTCTATCATCTACATTTCTGTAGCCATGCTTGGCCCTCAGCCCTTACTCAAACACAGGAAACATACTTCCTCAAGACATATATTTCTGCTTGATGTTTGGTCTTCCTTGAGTAATTCATTTAGTCTTTTCAAATTCACCTCTTCAGAGAGGCTTTTCATATGTAACCTACATCAAATAGGGGCCTCCTGTACCACTCTCAATTCTGTCCCATGTTGGTAGCTGATGCCCAAGACTCCCGCATGCTTGGTGATTGACTCTTCCTGTTGCAGCACAAGTCTTGAAAGTGGGGACCTTGCTCTACCTGGAACATGGCAGGTGTTCACTATGCTTTTGTTTAATGAATGAATTTCATATTTTACAGTTTTAGGGATAAAATGACTTTATAAACAGAGTATACATCTCTCCTTCAATTTATAATCTCTTTAAAAGTCATATTTAAAGAAAGGAAGGATTAGGGAGACTTTCAATTTTTCTAGTTAATCATAATAAGTGGGTCAAACAATCTTCACAAGTACAAGAATATTTAAGGCTATATTTCAAATTTATGTTCTTATGGTTTTTCTTTGATGCTAAAGTAGTAAGCGGAGGAGAAAAGAATTTAAAAAGACACAATGATCCTTTTATGATTAAAACTCGGGCATAAGAGTAAGGCAAGGATGATAGTTTCAAACTCTATAGAAGCTTTTCAAACTCCTTTGCTAAGAGAGAGAACACAAATGAGTGACACTTTGAGGGAAGTATAGTTCATGTGTTTGAGAAGGAGCATAGGGGCCAGGAAGGCTGTAGAAATGTGTATGATGGAGAGTGTGGAAGGGGGATCACATAGGTCCTTACCATTGATGAGTTTCATTTATTACTTATTTTTAAATATTTACCAAATATTTGAAAGCCAGAGAGAAAGATTGAGATCTTCCTTCTGCTGACTCATTCCCCAAATGGTTTGATTGAAATGGTTGAGGGGTTGGGCCAGGCCATAGCCAGGAGCCTGGAATTCCACTGGGTCTCCCATGTGGGTGGTAGGGGCCCAAGCACTGGGGCTCTCAGGTGCATTAACAGAAAGCTGGATTTGAAGTGGGATTGAAGTGGCACTCATATGGGATGCCAGTGTCTCAGGGGGCAGCTTGACCCACTGGCCATGATGCCAGCCCCATTGGAGGGTTTTAACCACAGAAGTGACATCTTGTTTTAAATTAAGAAATACTAGGATACAGTGGGAAGATCTGAAACTGGGGCTTATCCTCAGTCCAAAGATACTAGTATTCAATTGAAAAACAGTTCTGTAACTAAAAACAAGTACCAGCTTGTAGATATTTCCCAAAACTTGTTAGTTGTGACCCCTGCTGCAGGAAGAATAATGTTGGAGGAAACAGCAAATGTCAGAGCTAAAACATCTCCTTAATTATACAAATGAGCTCTTCGATTGGAACTCAAAAGTGAATTTTTTAAAAGGTTGAATACAGATTGTGAGCTCCAGAATCCAAAGCATGTGATAATAGACTACTACTATGTAGTTGAACAAAAAGGAGAGTTTAAGAGAATATCAATACATACCATTTACACATCATTTAAGGAGAAATGGGATCATAATTCTTTCGTCACTTGTTCTGGAAAATATCTTTTCAATAAATTGCTGTTCATCACTGACTTCTAATGCCTTACTTATTCTGGGTCCCTTTTGGTGGTGGGGGAGGGGGGAACTCCAGTAATTTTTCTCACACTAGTTTATATACACAGTTGATCAGAATCTGAGTTGTCCAGATTTAAAGATAGCTGCTAACCTTGACCTTTCCTTTTCTATTCTAAGTGAGGGCAGAAGGAGATATATTTCAGAAACCCAAGGTTCTGCAGAGTAGAGGAGAAGATAACTAAGATTTGCTATGTGTGCTCACCTGAGACCTCATGTGTGGTAATCACTGGATATAGTAGCTCTGATCATAAACACATCCATTTGCAAGGTGGATATTTCAGTGCCATTCCTGTTACCCAATAAACTCATATTCTAGCTCTGTTTTACCTTAATGTGGCAATGGAACATATTCAAATGTTACAAGTAATTAGAAGTATTCAGGCCTAAAACGAACATAACAATTCCATCTTAATTGGCAACCTCCTGTGTTTTTATGTAACAAATGCCTTGCTCTTATGCCAGATCATTCTGCAGCATAAAAAGGTTTATATGACTTCTTGGAGAGTTGGCCACGCCTATTCTGCAGGAGCTTCTGAATGATGAAGCTTCAATTCATATACTTAAAGCATTGGAGTACATACATAATGTAAGTTTAGCTTATCAATGTGCTATCTGGCATACTCTCTTACATGCAATACCCATACACATGCTTACACACACACAGTCTTCCATTCATACTATAAAGGGATTGTTGGGAAAAGTTTCAAAGTTAATTGATGTCCAGTAAAAGCAGTCAATGTGGGAGGAAAATGATGCTCTGGATTTTTCTTCCAACTCTAATATTTTATATCTAGTAGGGGGCATGGGTGGTTCTCATCCACTTGACAGCCATGCTATTGTGTCTCAACCTGGTGACAATTATGTAGAGATGTTCTCCACTCTTCCTCACTGTCTTATGCTCATATTTTCCAAACATCAAAGTACTCGCTCAAAAAGCAGATTAATATTATTTCTTTTTTTATTTCTAAAAAGGCACATATGAGGAAAATTGTGTTTATGCTTAAGGACCAAGAAATAAAATATGGGATATTCCATGACACTGATTAAGAGCTAGAAAGTGAGTGGATGAGAGAGGCACGACAATACTGAGGATTGTTAAAAATATAAATCAGGGAAGGAAAGAGAGCAAGGGAGTCATATGAAAGAGCAGAGGCATTGTTTAGTGTGATGGCACCTGAACAGGCAGTCAGAGGGAGACAGTACTCCATGTTGGCTTAATAAGAGGTCTCCTGTGGTGTCTTGGGAGGCCCAACCCAGACACCAAACATTGAAAGGTGGGTAAGTGCTACTGCTCCAGCCTCATCCCCAGGCTTCCTGGCCCATAGCCATGAGATTGCAAATACCCATTTTGGACCAGTTGATTACTTTAGCATCCTTTCAGCTTTGTCTATTTGTTGCAATTTGTGAAAAAATAATAACATTTTTCCTGGAAGACATATTTTATCTTTCCTGAGAGTGTTAAGTTCTGGATTGGGTGCTGAAGTTACTGACATCTTTCCTTTGCTCTCTCTTTGTGGCCTGGGGAAATCTAATATTTGTGTTTGACTAAAGAAACTGTTATTTTAGAAACCAAGTAAGATTTACAGCTTTCCTCCCATATGACTGTGAGCCCCTTGGAATGGACTACTTGGTTCAATACTAAAATCCCTGTCAGTCTCCTCACAGTGCTGACCCAAAAAATAATTGTTTTGTAGATGAAACAGTAGGTTCCAGACATGCTTGAAAAGTTTGATTTTACAACCAATGATTGTCTGGCTAACTACAGATGATTATAACACATTACAACTGGTTCTTGCTGAGGTTGTGTGTGATGGATTTGTTCTGTAGTCATTCCATTTATTTGCAAATTGAGTTATCTAGATCATGGCTATTCTATGTCACAAACTGCTCTGTAAAACAGTGAACCTGTGCTCAGGGAGCTGGCATTCTCTCTGTGTAGAGAACAAGTCAGGAAATAAATGTGTAACAGGCAAGGTGGCAACAAGATCAATGGTGACAGCTACAACTGATGTGTTAAGGAATTTTATTTTATGGAAGCTGGTCAAGGAAGACCATGTGAAGGAAACGAGCAGGAACCATTTATCTGAGGATGAGCCTTCCAAGCATGGCAATGAAAAGAACAAGTCTTCATGGAGGGGTTTGTTTGACCGACTTGAAAAATAGCACAGAGGCCCATAAGGTCAGAGACAGGTAGTGATCTGGGACTATGGCAATAGAAAACTTCAGAGTGATCTGGGACTATGGCAGTAGAAAACTTCAGAGAGGGATTGTGTTTGGGTAGGTGAAACAGATCATGCAGGATCTTACAGTCTTTTAAAGTCATACAATGGGAAACATGGAAGATTTTGAACAGATGAATTAAACTCACCTGCTATCAAAGCTGAACTCTTGCTGCTATGTGGTGAGATAGAAGCTAATTAATTACTGTAGGACCAGGATGATATAGAGGTAATTTGAAATGTTCAAATTGTGGATACGGTTGCTTTTTTTATTAATAGTAATTAAACTCCATAAAGTTGCCAGGAACATGGAATTAATGCATACTGAACCATAAGTTACGAGAGCTCTGGGGTCAGACTACCACGAACTTCTGTTTTATCAGTCGATCAACATTTAACCTTTTATTATATGTGGTTCTGTGTAAAGACATCTTAATATTGTTGATTCATGAACATGCAATCATGGCCTAGAGCACTACATGTTAATGTAATATATCTTTTCTATTAGGGATGTCACAACCCTCTGCACTTAGTAACACTACACAGCTCTTCAACATCATAGTTGAGGGTGATTGTAAGCAATGAGCACCACCACCACCAACAACAACAACAAAAATGACACTCTACAGACTGTAAAGAAATCTGTCCAGGGAAGACCTGAATGGAGTTTATGGCACTTGGGTTTGGCCAGGCCGAGCCCAGCCTGTTGGGCAAATTTGGGGAATGAACCAGAAAATGGAAGATCTCTCCCTCTCTCTCTCTCTCTCTCACCCTTCCCCTACCTCTCTTCCTCCCTCCCTCCCACCCCTTGCTCCCTCCCTCCCTCTCTGCCTCTCTAACTCTGTTTTTCAAATAAATAAATCTTAAAACTTTTACTTGAATAATTGGATCAGTAAAATTTTAGTTGTATAGTATATTTTCATTTAGTTCAGCTGTTTGATTAGAGAAAGCATTTCTGACTTACCATCTCATTTACTACTTCCAGAAGTAAGATAAGGAGAAGATAACGTGGCCAGCTACCAAAGGGCTTGCAATGTTGAACTGGACTGTGTTCCTGAGAAGACCGATAGGAATCAAGACTCAATTTTCTTTTGAAAGCCAAGAGGGGATAATTTCTTTAAACTTGCTGAGACACTTCAGCAACCCCTTTGGATTTCCACTAAAAAAATGCAGTTATCTTTACAAAGAGCACTAATTTTGAAGTTGTATAGGAGATTGCATTATTTTAAGATCTAGAAAATATCAAAATATCAAATCAAAAGCCCTGTTGGGCAGCCTCTCATACTATCACCCTATTCTTCATCTTCTATCATGCACTTTTTCTTTTAGTATTTTCACAGTGGAGTACATTTTGGTACAGATATGATTCAGAAACAGGCCTGTTCTCACTGCATTGCACTCCAGCTCTGTAGGGAGATAGTCATGTTTTTCTCCAACAAATACTAACTGAACACTTACTATGGATTCGTCCCAACACCAGAGAAACTTTGGTGAGCAAAATGAGTTAAAATTCCTAATTCCTAATGAAACAGACATATTCTGGTAAGAATACTACTTGTACTTTTTAAAATATGCTAGAAATTTAAACATACACTTACACACATACACACTGTCTTTATCAGTTACAATTTAGAGTTAAGTACCTGACATATGTACAATAGAAATAAAGCAAAATGGAAATGAGAATAATCCAGTAGAAATTATATACCTTTAACTTCTCCCATCTTTCTCTGGTTTACACTCTGGTTGTCCCTTGTTTTCAGCCTGTATAGCATCTTTACAGTCCCCATTGCTTCTTTAAGCTCTGTAAGGATAGAGAAGAAAAATAATTCTTTTCCCCACTAAGTTGCTGGATACTTTTTTTTTCTTCACAAGTTTTTGTTGATGTAAGATGAACAAATTTCATGTATTTCAAACATACCGATTTAGGAGCATAGTGATACTTCCCACCCTATTGATTTTATTTGAAAGAGTGAGGGAGAGATTTTGAAGAGACATAAAATCATTAAGTGTTGTGTTTTCAGTGTAGTAAAATGAGAGAGATGATTTCCAAAGGTTTGTTGGTTTTAAAAGTTCAATACAATAAAACTGTGATTATTAAAGGGACATTTTGAACATCTACTTAGGCATAATATAGAATATTTTTATGTCTAACACTGTAATGAAAATGTTTAAAAGAAAATGTTTTCTTTGCAGTGCTCAGTTTGATTGACAAACATTTAATGAGTTGCCCCCAATATATATCTAATTTTATGCAAGGGAGATAAAAGTAACTTTTCCTCAATCCAATTCATTACTGGTCAGAGCATCTAATGATCAATTACCAAATGATAAATTACTAAGGAGAGGTTTAATAAAAATCTCTATGGAGAATTACTCCATTTACATTCAGGGTTATCATTGATAAGTATGATTTGGTCAGGATCCTGCCTTTTTTTTACATGAATATTCCTATTGTTTGTTTGTTTTTTTTTTTAACTTTTATTTAATGCATATAAATTTCCAAAGTACGACTTATGGATTACAATGGCTTCCCCCCAATACCGTCCCTCCCACCCACAACCCTCCCCTTTCCCACTCCCTCTCCCCTTCCATTCACATCAAGATTCATTTTCGATTATCTTAATATACAGAAGATCAGCTTAGTATACATTAAGTATGGATTTCAACAGTTTGCTCCCACACAGAAACATAAAGTGAAAAATAATAGATGATTTTTTTTAAATGATGATGAAATCAGATCAGACCTATTGTCATGTTTAATCCCAATGAGAGTCAAGTTGGGAATTGATAATTTCTTTTTTTTTTTTTTTTACAGAGGATCAGTTTAGTATGCATTAAGTAAGGATTTCAACAGTTTGCACCCCCATAGAAACACAAAGTGAAATATATTGTTTGAGTACTCGTTATAGCATTAAATCTCAATGTACAGCACATTAAGGATAGAGATCCTACATGAGGAGTAAGTGCACAGTGACTCCTGTTGTTGACTTTACCAATTGACACTCCTGTCTATGGCATCAGTAATCTCCCTATGCTCCAGTCATGAGTTTCCAAGGCTACGGAAGCCCTCTGAGTTCTCCGACTCTTATCTTGTTTAGACAAGGTCATAGTCAAAGTGGAGGTTCTCTCCTCCCTTCAGAGAAAGGTACCTCCTTCTTTGATGACCTGTTCTTTCCACTGGGATCTCACTCGCAGAGATCTTTTGCCAGAGTGTCTTGGCTTTCCATGCCTGAAATACTCTCATGAGCTTTTCAGCCAGCTCCGAATGCCTTTAGGGCTGATTCTGAGGCCAGAGTGCTATTTAGGACATCTGCCATTCTATGAGTCTGCTGAGTATCTCACTTCCCATGTTGGATCACTCTCCCCTTTATTTACTCCATCAGTTAGCGTTAGCAGGTACTAGACTTGTCTATGTGCTCCCTTTGACTCCCAGTCCCTTCACCATGACCAACTGTGAACTGAAACTGATCACCTGGAACAGTGAGATGGCAATGGTACATGCCACCTTGATGGGATTGAATTGGAATCCCCTGGTATGCTTCCAACTCCACCACTTGGGGCAAGTCAGCCTGAGCATGTCCCAAATTATACATCTCTTCCCTCTCCCATTCCCACCACCATGTTCAACAGGGATCACATTTCAGTTAATTTTCAACA
This sequence comes from Oryctolagus cuniculus, assembly GCF_964237555.1. Taxonomy (NCBI): domain Eukaryota; kingdom Metazoa; phylum Chordata; class Mammalia; order Lagomorpha; family Leporidae; genus Oryctolagus; species Oryctolagus cuniculus. The sequence continues at coordinate 93,417,012 of NC_091439.1, read as the reverse complement.
CTTAAGAATAACTGTGCATCAATTATAGATCTAAACCAGTCATATTAAGTAGAACAGATAAAAAAACTACTAAGAGGGATAATGTATTTAGTTGTTCATTAACAGTCAGGGCTATGCTGATCAAGCCACCATTTCCCATAGTGTCCACCTCACTCCAACAGGTTTCCCTCTTGGTGTTCAGTCAGTCGTCACCAATCAGGGAGAACATATGGTATTTGTCCCTTTGGGACTGGCTTATTTCACTCAGCATGATGTTTGTTTTGAATCTCTTTTGTCCAAAAATCAACCTTCAGTGGATCAAGCACCTAAACCTAAAACCTGAAAACATCAAATTACTAGAAGACATAGGGAAAATGCTGCAAAATATTGACATAGGCAAAGCATAAGTAATAAAAGCAAAAATAGACAATAGGATTACATCAAGCTAAGATGTTTCTGCATGGCAAAGGAAACAATCAACAAAGTCAAGAGGCAACTAACACAATGGGAGAAAATATTTTCGAACTATGTATCCAAAAAAAGAATTAGTATCCAGAATATACAAGGAACTAAAGAAATTCAGTGACAACAAAACAACCCAGTGAAGAAATGGGCAAATGTAATGAACAGGTATTTTTCAAAGGAAGAAATACAAATGGCCAACAGAAACATCAAAAAAAGTTCAGGATCACTCACCATGTGGGAGATGTAAATAAATAACACAATGAGGTATCACCTCACTCTAGTTAGATTGACTGTCATCAAAAAAACAAGAACAACAAATGCCAGCAAGGATGTGGAGATAAAGGTACCTAAATACATTGCCAGTGGGAATGTAAACTGTTACAACCATTATAGAAGACAGTATGGAGATTGCGTAGAAAACTGATAGATCTGCCGTCTGACTGATATCCAAAGGAAAATATCCAAAGGAAATGAAATCATCATACCAAAATTACCTGTACTCTTTTACAGTAGCTAAATTACAAATGCTAGGATATAGAATCAATCTAGATGTCCATCAACTGATGATTGGAAGAAAAAGTGGTATATATACACAATGAAATATTGTTTAGCCATAAAAAGAATGAAATCCTGACATTTTCAACAAAATGGATGTAACTGGAGATAATTATACTAAGTGAAATAAGTCAGACCCAAAATGAAAAATATCACATTTTCTCTTATTTGTGGTCGTTAATATATAGAGACAGGATAAAAATGATGTGGATGTTGGGTCATTTGGTATGTCATTGTAAAAATTGTTTCACTAAATTATACTATTAAAATGAAAATATATTTGTTTCAAATGTTGTCTTGGTGTATTTTAATAACTTTTTTTTACAAAAACAAATGAATGAAAGGCACAACTTTCATCTTTCTACTATTTGTTCTATAACACCTATGAAATGAATCTACTTTCTTCTCTCACTTTTCATACCTGATGTAAAAAGTGTTGTGTATGTTTGGAACACATAAATATGCAATGAATAATCAAGTTAAATTTAAATTCTCAAGCTATTGCAAAAGTCACTCTAAAACCTCTTTTCAAGTTAAGAAAGAAAAAGTTATTGACAGAATTCAGTTAGCAGAAAGAACATTTTCCTTAGGTTTTCTTCAGTTGGCAAATAGTATTTCACCAATTTATGGCATGTCGCCTTAACATTTAAGAAAAATTAAAGAAAATTTTGGGACAGACTTAGCAATATGCTATCTTATTTATTCCTAGAATTTTGTTGAATTAAATCATTTTATTCTTAACCATTTCAGTTCCATTTTAGAAGCAATGCCATTTGTTGAGATCTAGTTCCAGAAGCATTTTGAGATGATTTACTTTAAGGTACTTATACATAATGCTACACAAATGCTTTGAAAATAAGATCCAACACAAGGAAGGGAGAGAAATAACTGCTCATCACAGAAACAGGTACTGATACTAAGACTAAATATCAAATATCTTTCAGATATCCTCATAGGAGACAAGAAAGAAATCAAAGTAATAGCATGGCTTTTGTTTCTTGCAGAGAATGATACCATTCTTCAGGCACATAAGGTGTTGACTTGCCATTAAGATGCTTATCTCTGTTTTGAGTTGGCAGACAGAGAAACCCTAAATGAGGATAGTGACTTGGATGGATCTCTCAGGTCATGAATTTCAAAATGAACATAGCGGCGGCGGAGCCAAGATGGTGGAATAGTGAGGGCGCACACCGATAGTCCGGGAAAAGATAGTTTAATAAAAGTGAAGTTATGGTAGCCTCAGGAAAAGGATCAGGAAATAATTGCAGAGGAAACTTCTGGATCTAGTGGCTGTGACTCGGAGGACCTACGGGGAGAGCAAGGTCGCCCACGGCATGGAAGCCGAGCCGCGTGAGCCGCCGGAGCCATCTATTTGCTGCTTACAAGAAACACATCTTTCCAACAAAGATCCATACAGACTGAAAATGAAAGGCTGGAAAAAGATATACCATGCCAACAGAAATGAAAAAAGAGCAGGTGTAGCCATCTTAATATCGGACAACATAAACTTTACCACAAACTGTTAAGAGAGACAAAGAGGGGCACTATATAATGATTAAGGGATCAATTCAACAGGAAGATATAACAATTATCAATGTATATGCACCTAATTATAAGGCACTGGTTTATTTAAAAGATTTGTTAAGGGACTTAAAGGGAGACTTAGACCCCAATACAATAGTACTGGGGGACTTCAATACTCCACTCTCAGAAATAGACAGATCAACAGGACAGAAGATCAACAAGGATACAGTAGATTTAAACGACATTATAGCCCAAATGGATCTAACAGATATATACAGAACTTTCAATCCTACACAGAAAGCATTTACATTCTTCTCAGCAGTACATGGAACCTTCTCTAGGATTGACCCCATACTAGGCCATAAAGCAAGTCTCAGCAAATTCAAAAGAATTAGAATCATACCATGCAGCTTCTCAAACCATAAAGGAATGAAGTTGGAAATTAGCAACTCAGGAATCCCTAGAGCATACGCAAACACATGGAGATTGAACAACATGCTCCTGAATGAACAATGGGTCATAGAAGAAATTAAAAGAGAAATCAAAAATTTTCTGGAAGTAAATGAGGATAACAGCACAACATACCAAAACTTATGGGACGCAGCAAAAGCAGTGTTAAGAGGAAAGTTTATATCAATAGGTGCCTACATCAAGAAATTGGAAAGGCACCAAATACATGAGCTTTCACTGCATCTCAAGGACCTAGAAAATCTGCAGCAAACCAGCACCAAATCTAGTAGGAGAAGAGAAATAATTAAAATCAGAGAAGAAATCAACAGGATTGAAACCAAAAAACATTAGAAAAAAATAAGCGAAACGAGGAGCTGGTTCTTTGAAAAAATAAACAAAATTGACACCCCATTGGCCCAACTAACTAAAAAAAGAAAAGACCCAAATCAATAAAATCAGAGATGAAAAAGGAAACGTAACAACAGACACCACAGAAATAAAAAGAATCATCAGAAATTACTACAAGGACTTGTATGCCAGCAAACAGGGAAACCTATCAGAAATGGATAGATTCCTGGAAACATGCAACCTACCTAAATTGAACCAGGAAGACATAGAAAATCTAAACAGACCCATAACTGAGACAGAAATTGATACAGTAATAAAGGCCCTCCCAACAAAGAAAAGCCCAGGACCAGATGGATTCACTGCTGAATTCTACCAGACATTTAAAGAAGAACTAACTACAGTACTTCTCAAACTATTCAGAACAATTGAAAAAGAGGGAATCCTCCCAAATTCTTTCTATGAAGCCAGCATCACCTTAATTCCTAAGCCAGAAAAAGATGCAGCATTGAAAGAGAATTACAGACCAATATCCCTGATGAACATAGATGCAAAAATCCTCAATAAAATTCTCGCCAATAGAATGCAACAACACATCAGAAAGATCATCCACCCAGACCAACTGGGATTTTTCCCTGGCATGCATGGATGGTTTAATGTGCGCAAATCAATCAATGTGATACACCACATTAACAGACTGCAGAAGAAAAACCATATGATTATCTCAATAGACGCAGAGAAAGCATTTGATAAAATACAACACCCTTTCATGATGAAAATTCTGAGCAAACTGGGTATGGAAGGAACATTCCTCAGTACAATCAAAGCAATTTATGAAAAACCCATGGCCAACATCCTATTGAATGGGGAAGAGTTGGAAGCATTTCCACTGAGATCTGGTACCAGACAGGGATGCCCACTCTCACCACTGCTATTCAATATAGTTCTGGAAGTTTTAGTCAGAGCTATAAGGCAAGAAAAAGAAATTAAAGGGATACAAATCGAGAAGGAAGAACTCAAACTATCCCTCTTTGCAGATGAGAGGATTCTTTATTTAGGGGATCCAAAGAACTCTACTAAGAGACTATTGGAACTCATAGAAGATTTTGGCAAAGTAGCAGAGTATAAAATCAATGCACAAAAATCAACAGCCTTTGTATACACAGACAATCCCATGGCTGAGGAAGAGCTTCTAAGATCAATCCCATTCACAATAGCTACAAAAACAATCAAATACCTTGGAATAAACTTAACCAAGGACATTAAGGATCTCTACGATGAAAATTACAAAACCTTAAAGAAAGAAATAGAAGAGGATACCAAGAAAGGAAAAATCTTCCATGCTCATGGATTGGAAGAATCAATATCATCAAAATGTCCATTCTCCCAAAAGCAATTTATAGATTCAATGCAATACCAATCAAAATACCAGACCTTCTTCTCAGATCTGGAAAAAATGATGCTGAAATTCATATGGAGACACAGGAGACCTCGAATAGCTAAAGCAATCTAGTACAACAAAAACAAAGCTGGAGGCATCACAATACCAGATTTCAGGACATACTACAGGGCAGTTGTAATCAAAACAGCATGGTACTGGTACAGAAACAGATGGATAGACCAATGGAACAGAATTGAAACACCAGAAATCAACCCAAACATCTACAGCCAACTCATATTTGATCAAGGATCCAAAACCAATCCCTGGAGTAAGGACAGTCTATTCAATAAATGGTGCTGGGAAAATTGGATTTCCACGTGCAGAACCATGAAGCAAGACCCCTACCTTTCACCTTACACAAAAATCCACTCAACATGGATTAAAGACTTAAATCTATGACACAACACCATCAAATTACTAGAGAGCATTGGAGAAACTCTGCAAGATATAGGTACTGGCAAATACTTCTTGGAAAAGACCCAGAAGCATAGGCAGTCAAATCCAAAATTAACATTTGGGATTGCATCAAATTGAGAAGTTTCTGTACTGCAAAAGGAACAGTCAGGAAAGTGAAGAGGCAACCAACAGAATGGGAAAAAATATTCACAAACTATGCAACTGGTAAAGGGTTGATAACCAGAATCTACAAAGAAATCAAGAAACCCCACAACATCAAAACAAACAACCCACCTAAGAGATGGGCCAAGGACCTCAACAGACATTTTTCATAAGAGGAAATCCAAATGGCCAACAGACACATGAAAAAATGTTCAAGGTCACTAGCAATCAGGGAAATGCAAACCAAAACCACAATGAGGTTTCACCTCACCCCGGTTAGAATGGCTCACATTCAGAAATCTACCAACAACAGATGCTGGCGAGGATGTGGGGAAAAAGGGACACTAACCCACTGTTGGTGGGAATGCAAACTGGTTAAGCCACTATGGAAGTCAGTCTGGAGATTCCTCAGAAACCTGAATATAACTCTACCATTCAACCCAGCCATCCCACTCCTTGGAATTTACCCAAAGGAAATTAAATTGGCAAACAAACAAGCTGTCTGCACATTAATGTTTATTGCAGCTCAATTCACCATAGCTAAGACCTGGAACCAACCCAAATGCCCATCAACAGTAGACTGGATAAAGAAATTATGGGACATGTACTCTATAGAATACTATACAGCAGTCAAAAACAACGAAATCCGGTCATTTGCAACAAGATGGAGGAATCTGGAAAACATCATGCTGAGTGAATTAAGCCAGTCCCAAAGGGACAAATATCATATGTTCTCCCTGATTGGTGCTCAGTTAATTGTCACCGAAGGGGAAACCTGTTGAAGTGAAAGGGACACTATGATAATCAGTGACTTGATCAGCCCTTGTCCTGATTCTTGATGTTCAATGTAATACTTTATCAATTTAGTGTTTTCTCTTTGTTTTGTTCTAGTACTATTGGTTGAACTCTGGTGTTTAAATTTTAACTTAAAAATGATCCCTGTTAAATATAAGAGTGGGAATAAGAGAGGGAGGAGATGTACAATTTGGGACATGCTCAATCGGACTTGCCCCAAATGGTGGAGTTAGAGTCATGCCAGGGTATCCAATACAATCCTTTCAACGTGGCATGTACCAATCCCACCTCACTAGTCCAAGTGATCAATTTCAGTTCACAATTGATCACACTGATAGGTCTAAGAGTCAAAGAGATCACACAAACAAGTCTAGTGTCTGCTAATACTAGCTGATAGAATCAAAAAGGGAGAGAACGATCCATCATGGGAAGCGGGATACACAGTAGACTTATAGAATGGCAGATGTCCTAAATAGCACTCTGGCCTCAGAATCAGCCCTTAAGGCATTCAGATATGGCTGAAGAGCCCATGAGAGTATTTTAGGTGTGGAAATCCAAGACACCCTGGAAAAAAAAGGAAGACCTAAATGAATGATCTCTGCGAGTGAGATCCCAGTGGAAAGAATGGGGCCATCAAAGAAGGAGGTACCTTTCTCTGAAGGGAGGAGAGAACTTCCACTTTGACTATGACCCTGTTGGAATAATATCGAAGTCAGCGAACTCAAAAGGCTTCCATACCCTTGGCAACTCATGACTAGAGCCTAGGGAGATTACTGATGCTATAAACAAGAGTGTCAAATTGTTAAGTCAACAACAGGAGTCACTGTGTACTTACCTCTCATGTAGGATCTTTGTCCTTAGTGTGTTTTCCAATGTGAAGTAATGCTATAACTAGTACTGAAACAGTATTTTACACTTTGGGTGTCTGTGTGGGTGCAAACTGATGAAATATTTACTTAATATATACTGAATTGATCTTCTGTATATAAGATAATTGAAAATGAATCTTGATGTGAATGGAATGGGAGAGGGAGCAGGAGATGGGAGGGGTGTGAGTGGGAGGGAAATTATGGGGGGGGGAGCCATTGTAATCCATTAACTGTACTTTGAAAATTTATATTTACTAAATAAAAAATTAAAAAAAAATAAAAATGAACATAGGATAATGGAAAAACATGAAAAAAGAAGAGCAGATCAGACCTGTAATTATATCATATGCCATGGACCCAGCCTATTTCAAGAGTTAAAGAATTACAATCATGTAAGCTGGAAGGCTGTATTAGAGCCCGGTGTGAAACTACCAACCACCTCACTTCCTTCCCTCCTATGCCCAGACACTAGAAGTCTAGAACTGCAACTCCATCTTTGATGTTCTCGAAACAAAGTTTGAAAATAGCCTCTTCTCTGAAGGGAGGAGAGAACTTCCACTTTGACTATGACCTTGTCTAAATAAGATCGAAGTCAGCGAACTCAAGAGGCTTCCATAGCCTTGGAAACTCATGACTAGAGCCTAGGGAGATTTCTGATGCCATAAACAAGAGTGTCAAATTGTTAAGTCAACAACAGCAGTCACTGTGTACCTACTTCTCATATGGGATCTCTGTCCTTAATATGTTGTCCAGTGTGAATTAATGCTATAACTAGTACTGAAACAGTATTTTACACTTTATGTTCTGTGTGGTTGCAAACTGATGAAATCTTTACTTAATATATAGTAAATCGATCTTCTGTATATAAAGAGAATCTTGATGTGAATGGAATGGGAGAGGGAGCGGGAGATGGGAGGAGTGCAGGTGGGAGGGAAGTTATGGGGGGGGGAAGCCATTGTAATCCATAAACTGTACTTTGGAAAATTATATTTACTAAATAAAAGTTTTAAGAAGAAAAAAATAGCCTCTTAAAAATAAGTAATGATAGAAGTTACAAAACCAACATTAAATCAAGGAAGAAGTGTATGAAACCAGATGCTTCTGTTCAAAATTATTTTCTCCAGGGGAAAATGAAAAATACAGTATGGTTTCTGGGCATAATCTATACCAAAAATGTATCAATTACTTTATAATTGAAAAAGATCATAAGGAAGACTGGATTTCTCAATAGAATAAAACATTACATTTTCTTGGTAAGTGCATATTTTTGGAAGCTAAGCAAGTTGATTTCCATGAGTTGATTTCCAAACCTTAAAATGTTGAACTGGGAAATAAAGATCAGGAGAATCTAGTAGTAATGGGACAGAATAGTCACTTGGGATGAGTACAGACTAATGTAGTTAGGATACATTCAATATGTAACTGAACGATCAGGAGACATTTAACCTGAAGACATTTCGGCAATACAAGTTTAAGACAAAACAGGTGCCAGCATTGTGGTTTATCAGGTGAAGCCATTGTCTGCAACACTGGCATCCTATCTGGGTGCCATTTCATGTTCTGGTTACTCTACTTCCAATCCAGCTCACTGCTAAGGTTCTGGGAATAGCAACAGAGGATTGTCCAAGTACTTGGTCCCTTGCTACCCAGGTGTGAGATCTGGAAGAAGCTCCCGGCTCCTGGCTTCAGCCTGACCCAGCCCCAGCATCTGGAGAAGGAACCAGTGGATGGAAAATCTATTTCTGCCTCTCCCTATCTCTATGTAACTTTCAAATAAATCTTTAAAAATGATAAAAGATAAGGTGTTAGAAGAAATTCAGAAATTATGCATGGTATAACTGAATTACAAAATAAGGCAGATTTATTCTAAAATTTCATTCCTTTTTATATACTTTCCATAATGAGATAGCATGGAAGGAAAAGAGTAGTAAGAACAGATTTTGAGAAAAGCCCAGAGTGTGGGAAGAACTTCTCTTCCAAGGAGAATGTTTGTATTATGAAAACAAATTAGAAAAATGAAACCAAAAGCAAAATATTGAATTGAACCAGATGCAAAATTTGCATTTCAAGAGTATCTCCAGAAATGCCATGCCAACAATCTATGCATTAGGGCAGAGGTGAGATTTTAATATCATTTTATGATTTTTGTGGCTAGATGTTCAGAAATTCTAAATCCTGCCCTGTAAGTCACCCTGCTGCTCTTAATAATAACAGAGCTTATTAAGAAACACACACACACAAAACAAAGAACCAGCAAATATGAGGGGTCTTCAAAGAATTCATGAAAAATGTATTTATGAAAGAAGATTTATAGTATCCAATTACACTTCCAATTCCATCTTCCATGAACTTTTTGAAGGACCCTCAAAACAACCAAAGCAAAGGTCATTCCTTAAATCTTGTTTACTATAAAATGTGATGAGGTTGGATTTTAAGCACACATACAATGAAATACTCAGGCCTAAATGAGAAAAAGAACAATCTAAATTTTGATACTTTCTACAAACAATGAAATATCCAGCACACTCAGATAAGTGAGATAGAAGAAGAAATGGAGGCGCAGAAGAGAGACCTTTCCATGGAAAACATGGAACTGGAGCCCGCTTGCTCCAGTTGAATTTGTGGAAGAGAAGCAGAATAGCTGTCATGGAGTGTAGGTTCATGGCATTCAAACACAGTGACTTACCCACCTGTAGACCGTGAGCCCATCATGCTTCTGGCTTTCACTAAAAGATTTAGGATCTCCTCTTTGGAAAGAATAAAAAGGTAGACAAGGAGTGAAGAAGGCAGAGGTGAATACTCATGAGACTGCTGTTCAATCTCATTTACATAGTCTTCTTTCTCGTCCAATACAGAAACTGTAAAGAAACCAGTAAATAGCCCAACTGCATGTTTCCTTAGGATCCTGGAGAGTTGTCAACCTGACAGTTAATTCAATTCTTACCCCTGACAACTTGTGAGCACATATGGGAAGAAATGGTCTCAAGGTTGCTTTCACGTATGTGTGCCCATGTGTGTACTGAGGTGTGTACACATGAGTGTGCATTTAGTTGGTTCAGGATTCACTGTTTGTTCCCATAGGATACACCAGAAGGCTTCATATAAACCAATAACCTGTGGCCATTGTATTTATCAAAAGATTTTTATTCTTGCTCCAACGTAAACTTTTTTTTTTTTTTTTGACAGCTGAGTGGATAGTGAGAGAGAGAGACAGAGAGAAAGGTCTTCCTTTGCCATTGGTTCACCTTCCAATGGCCGCCATGGCTGGCGCGCTGTGGCCGGCGCACCGCACTGATCCGAAGCCAGGAGCTAGGCTCTTCTGCTGGTCTCCCATGGGGTGCAGGGCCCAAGCACTTGGGCCATCCTCCACTGCACTCCCTGGCCACAGCAGAGAGCTGGCCTGGAAGAGGGGCAACCGGGACAGAATCTGGTGCCCCGACCGGGACTAGAACCCGGTGTGCCGGTGCCGCTAGGTGGAGGATTAGCCTATTGAGCCGCGGCGCCAGCCCCAAAGTAAACTTCTAATTCAATTTCTTGATCAATTTTTTGTTATTTATTTGGAAGGCAGAGATAGGCAGACAGAGACAGAGCTTCCATCTTTCAGTTCACCCCCGAAATGCATGCAATAGTCCCAGCCTATCCTAGAGTGGAAGCTGGAGCCAGGAACTCAAGCAAAGTCTCCCACATAGGTGACAAGGACCCAGCTACCTAAGCCATCACTGCTGCCTCCTGGAGTCTGCTTCAGCTGGAAGCTGGAGTCAGGATGTTGAGCAAGCTCAGGCTCTCAGGAGAAATGGGCATCACAACTGGTGTCCAGCTGCTAAACCAAGTACCTGCCCCTCTGTACACTTTTTGAAGCACCCCTGTGATGTGAAAAGCACTGTTGTGGGCACCAAGGTTACCATGGTGAGAAGAACACGTAGCCCAGGCTCTTTCTGTGATGGAACTTAAATTTTAGTGATGAGGAGGCAAACATTAATAATTACTCAGAGTATGCAATTGTGAAAAATGGCAGTATGTAGAAGGGTGCTGGTTGAGCAATAGTATAAAAGTAGATGAAGAGGGGCCACTGCTGTGGCATAGCGGGTAAAGCCACCTCCTGCCGTGCCAGCATCCCATACGGGTGCCAGTTCAAGACCTGGCTGCTCCACTTCCGATCCAGCTCTCTGCTGTGGCCTGGGAAAGCAGTAGAAGATGGCCCAAGTCCTCGGGCCCCTACACCCATGTGGGAGACCTGAGGAAGCTCTTGGCTCCTGGCTTCAGGTCAGTGCAACTCTGGCTGTTGAGGCCATTTGGGGAGTGAACCAGTGGGACAGATCCTCTCTCCCTCTCTGCCTCTCTGCCTCTCTGTAGCTCTTTCAAATAAATCTTTTTTAATAAAACAGTGCAGATGAAGAGACAGCTCACCAAGGAGGTGCTGTTTGGGGCAGTCCTTGCAAATATGAAGGGGGCAACTACTCCAGGCCTAGAAAACCGTGCAGAGGGCAGAGCAATGAGGAGACACTTATTCCACCAAACGTCTTGCATATGGCTTAGGGAGGTAGGTAAAATGACAGAAGAAGAAAAAGAGGGACAATTTTTTACCAAATTTCCAAAGCAAAGCTATTGTAAGCAAAAAAGAAATGAAACTAGCTCATTCAGGTTTTGAAATAACATTTCAAAAAGTTATAATGCCACTTGCAAGTATTCACCTTGGCTAAAATTAATGAGATGTAGATAAATAAGTAAACATGTATTATAGTATTAAAAAAAAACAATCTGGAAAACTACTGAGATACTATCTGTTGGCTTAAAACAATTGATGCCTAATATAATTTGAGGCAATAATGTTCAGGGACATAAAGCTGAAATGAGGAGAAATGAAAAAATGCCAATATACGCTATATCCATCAGCCAAAACCATTGCAGAAAGCAAAGAGCTGCATTCATGTTTTCATTTTGCAAGCATCATAAATGCAGCCTCATTGGTAAAATATGCTTTCACTTTTTTTTTTTTTTTTTTTTTTTTTTTTGCAACTACTGAGGATGAGATGTTTGGGAGGTTTCAAGGGCTGCAGTAGAGAATTATTTTCTGGTCAGTTTTCTCTTTGAAAACTTTTAAGGGCAGGCATTTGACCTGGTAGCTACGATCCTATGTTCCATATGAGTGTGCCAGGGTTCAACTCCCAGCTCTTGACTGCAGCTTCCTGCCAGTGCATACCCTGGGAGGCAGCAGCTGGAGGCTCAAATAGTTGAGCCCTACCACTCACGTACAGAGACCTGCTCTAGGTGCCCAGCAGGGTGCCTTTTTCTAGCTCTGGCTCTCCTAAATTAAAGTGTTATACAATCAAAACGACTTCTATTCCTAATGTGTTCTGATGAAGACCACACAGGTCCTTTATTGGCTAGTAAATGGGTCAAGCATATTTGTGGAATGACCCAATTTGTGAGCAATTAATGAGGTGAGGTGAAAGAAGCAGCAAAGTGTAGAAATAATTTTTTTCTGGGATTTATCTTGCTTAATTGAACATGAAGCGAGTGGTTATCTAAAATTTCAAGCACATCTACCTGCTCAACTATTTTTCTGTTGCAGATGAAATAGTAGTAGTTCCTTGTAGATGGATTTTGTATGGTGCTGTTTAACAAGGCAATGAGAAGTGGAGATTGCATTCCCTTAAACAAGCTGTGTCTCATTTGCATTCATGCTTGGTGCTTCCATATAGAATGTTTTCCTTCCTCTTCCACCTTTTATCTAATAATAGTTTAACCTCCAAATCTCATTTATTCCTCTAGAAAAATTTTCTAGATAACATTTTATAGGTAGCCAAGGCATATAATTCAGTATTTCTTTTTTAAATTTTGGATTATATGATATGTCTGTACATTTTATGGAGTATAATGTATTATTTCAACAGACATACATGGAATAAACCAATCACACTGGGCAGTTAGACCTTCCATCTCCTTTACCTCAGACTGTAGTTACTGTACTGCTCTGTGCAATGCTGGAACCTGTCACATCACCTAACTGTGCTTTGTTACCCATCCCCCAGGCTCCTCTATCCCTTCAGCCTCTAGTAATCACTGTTAGATTGTTTTATACATACATGTGAAATTTTCACAAATGAGAGAAAGCATGTGGCATTATCTTTCTGTATATGGCTTATTACACTTAAAATAATCTCCAGTTCCATCTGTGCTTTTTTTGTTGTTGTTGTTGCAAATGTTAGAATTCTTTTCAAAAAGATTCATTGACTTATTTGAGAGAGAGAGAGAGAATATCTTCTAACTGCTGATTCACTCCCCAAATACCCAGCCAGAGCTACACCAGGCCAAAGCCAGGAGCCAGGAACATTCTACCCTACTCTCTCACATGGGTGGCAGGAATTCAAGTATACTTGGGCCATCATCAAAAGTGTGGAATAACCAGAGCTGGAATCAGGCACTCCAATATATGCAGGCATCCCAAGCAGCAGGTTAACCTGGTGCACCACAATGCACCCACTAGGATTTCATTCTTTTCTTAAGGCTGAGTTGTATTCCATTGTGCTTATGTATCACATTTTAATTTTTATTAAATTAATTTTTAAGGAATACAAATTTCATATGTATAACTTTAGGAATATAGTTATTCTTCCCACCATACCCGCCCTCCCACCAACACTCCCACTCCTCCTCCTCTTCCTCCTCTCTCTCCCCTTCCCAGACTCATTCTCCATTAAGATTGATTTTCAGTTAACATTGTGCAAAGAAGACAAACTCTATACTAAGTAAAGATTTCAACAATTTCCACACACACACACACAATCTAGGAACAAGTATCACATCTAGCTCTCATAAGTCATGGAGGACAGAGGTCCTGCATGAGGAGTTAGTGCATAGTGACTCCTGTGTTAATTTAACAATTAACACTTATGTATGAAGTCAGTGAGCACCTGAGGCTCTTGACACGAGGTGCCTAGGCTATGGAAGTCTTATGAATCCACAGACTCTGTCAGTATTTAGATAAGGCTTTAGCAAAGTGGAAGTTCTCTACTCCCTTCGGAGAAAAGTACATCCTTCTTTGCTGGCCACTTCATTATATTGGTATCTTACTCACAGAGATCCTTCATAGGAATATTATTTTGCTGCAGTGTCTTGGCTTTCCATGCCTGAAATGCTCTCACAGAATTTTCAGCCAAACCAGGAAGACTTAAGGGCTGATTCTGAGGTCAGAGTGATTGTCATTCTATGAGTCTGCTGTGTGGACTGCTTCCCATGTTGGAACACTCTCTCCTTTTTAATTCTATCTGTTATTACCAGACACTTGGTCTTATTAATGTGATCCCTTTGACACTTAATCCTATCTATATGTTCACTTTTTAACACTTAATGTGAGAACTTTAACACTTAAGATGACGTTTTTATCACTCAGCTCAATTGGATTTGGGGTCCCATGACAAATTTTTAAATTCTACCCTTAGAAATTAGTCCTTAGCAATGCATGCAGAACTATGCAGTGTTATAGCTATAAACTTCCTCCTCCCTCTTATTCCCACTCTTATTTCTTACTGAGATCCATCCTCAATTGACTCTATATACATATGATTAACTCAATGTTAAGTAAAGAATTCAATAAATAGTATGAAAAGAAAAAAAATGAAAGAAGCTGTTCCTCAACAATCAAGAAAAGGGCAGCTTAAGTCATCCCTTCTGGAAGTGTCAATTTCACTTCTGCAGATTTCACTTTAGGTGCTCTATTCATTCTCACAGATCAGGGAGAACATAGAGTATTTGTTCATTTGGGACTGGCTTATTTCACTAAGTGTTATATTTTCCAGTTTCATCTAATCTGTTGCAAATGACCAGATTTAATTTCATTTTTTATTGCTGTGAAGTATTCCATAGTGTATATATCCCATAATTACTTTATACATTCTTCGGTGATGGGCATTTAGGTTAGATCCATGTCTTTGCTATTGTGAATTGAGCTGCAATAAATATGGAGGTGCAGATAACCCTTCTATTTACTGATTTCATTTCCCTTGCATAAATTCCCAGTAGTAGAGGGGCTGGGTCATATGGTAGGTCTATGTTCAGATTTCTGAGATGTTTCCATACTATCCTCCAAAGTGGCTTTACCAGTCTACATCCCACAAACAGTGTATTAGGGTACCCTTTTCCCCATATCCTCACCAGCATTTGTTTGTTGATTTCTGTGTGAAAGCCATTCTGAGGTGAGGTGAAACCTCATTGTAGTTTTGAATTGCATTTCCCTAATGGATAGTGATCCTGAACATTTTTTCTTTTTTCTTTTTTTTTATAATTTATTTATTTTTATTTTTATTTTTTTGACAGGCAGAGTGGACAGTGAGAGAGACAGAGAGAAAGGTCTTCCTTTGCCGTTGGTTCACCCTCCAATGGCCGCCATGGCCGGTGCACCGCGCTGATCTGATGGCAGGAGCCAGGTACTTTTCCTGGTCTCCCATGGGGTGCAAGGCCCAAGCACTTGGGCCATCCTCCACTGCACTCCCTGGCCACAGCAGAGAGCTGGCCTGGAAGAGGGGCAACCGGGACAGAATCCAGCGCCCCAACTGGGACTAGAACCCGGTGTGCCGGCGCTGCAAGGCAGAGGATTAGCCTAGTGAGCTGCGGCGCCGGCCTATGAACATTTTTTCATATGTCTGTTGGCCAATTGGATTTCCTTTTTTGAAAAATGTCTAAGTCCTTTGCACATCTCTTAACTGGGCTGTAGTTTTGTTGTTGTAGAGTTTTTTTGATCTCTTTGTATAGTCTGCTTATTAATTCCTTATCATTTGCATAGTTTGCAAATAATTTCCCCCATTCTGTCAGTTCCCTCTTCACTTTCCTGAATGTTTATTTTGCAGAACAGAAACTTCTCAATTTGATGTAATCTCATTTGTTAATTTTGGCTTTGACTGTGCCTCTGGAATATTTTCAAAGAACTCTTTGCCTATTCCAATGTCTTTCAGGGTTCCCCCAATGGTCTCTAATAATTTGATGGTGTTATGTCATAGATTTAGATCTTTAATCCATTTTGAATGGATTTTTATGTAAGGTGTAAGGTAGGGGTCTTCTATCATACTTCTGCATGTGGAAATCCAGTTTTCCCAGCACCATTTGTTGAAGAAACTGTCCTTGCTCCACGGATTGGTTTTAACTAGCTCCTTGGTCAAATCTAAGTTGGTTGTACATGTTTGGATTGATTTCTGGTGATTCTATTCTATTCCATTGGTTTATCCATCTGTTTTTGTACCAGGACCAGATGTTTTGATTATAACTGTCTTGTAGTATGTCTTGAAATCTAGTATTGTGATGCCTCTAGCTTTGTATTTGTCATATAATATTGCTTTACCTATCTGAGGTCTCCTATGTTTCCATATGAACTTCAGCATTATTTTTTCTAGATCTGAGAAAATTGTCTTTGGCATTTTGACTGGTATAGCATTGAATCTGTAGATTGCTTTCAGAAGGATGGACATTTTGATGATATTGATCCTTCCAATCCATGAACATCAAAGATTTTTCCATTTTTGTATATTCTTCTATTTCTTTCTTTAATGTTTTGTAATTCTCATCATAGAGAACTTTGAAATCCTTGGTTAAATTTATTCCAACAGATTTGATTGTTTATTTGATTACTATTCAAAAATAGCTCTTTGTTTTGCTGATCTTTTTTTTTTTTGATTCAATTTTGTTGGTTTCTTCTCTAATTATTTCTTTCCTCCTATTAGTTTTGGGTTTGGTTTGCTGCTTTTCTAGATCCTTGAGATGCATTGATAGCTCATTTACTTGGTGCCTCTCCAATTTCTTGATATAGGTACCAATTACTATAAACTTTCTTCTTAACACTGCTTTTGCTGTATCTCACAAGTTTTGATATGTATTATTGTCTTCATTTGTTTCCAGAAATATTTTGATTTCTCTTGATTTCTTCTGTGACCCACTGTTCCTTCAGGAGCATGTTGTTCAGTCTCCATTTGTTTGCATATTTCTAGAGATACCCGAATTGTTGATTTCTAGCTTGACTCCATTGTAGTCTGAGAAGATGCATGGTATGATTCAATTTTTTTTTTGAATTTGCTGAGACTTGCTTTATGGCATAGCATGTGGTCCTAGAGAAAGTTCCATGCACTGCTGAGAAGAATTTGTACTCTGCAACTGTAGGATGAAAAGTTCTGTAGATATCAGATCCATTCAGTCTATAGTGTTTGTTAACTCTGCTGTTTTCTTGCTGGTTTTCTGTCTGGTTGATCTTATTGCTGAAAGTGAGGTATTGAAATCCCCCATTACTATTGTATCAGAGTCTATGTCCTCCTTTAGATACTTAACACTTCTTTTAAATAGCCATGTGCCTTGTAACTAGGTACATATGCATTTATAATAGTTACATCTTCATGTTGAATTGATCTCTTAATCATTACATAGTGCCCTTCTTTGTCTCTTTTAACAGTTTTTTTTTTTTTTTGAAGTATATTTTATCTGACATTAGGATGGCTACACCAGCACTTTTTTGGTTTTGGTTGGCATGGAAAATCTTTTTCCATTCCTTCGCTTTCAGTCTGCATGCACCTTTGTTGGTGAAAGGTGTTTCTTGTGGCAGCAAATACATGGGTTTTGTTTTGTAATCCATTCAGCCAGTATGTATCTTTTAACTGAAGAGTTGAGGTCATTTACATTCAAGATGACTATTGGTAAGCAACGACTTTTCCCTGCCATTTTTCCAACCATATTCCTATTTTTTACTTTGATTTTCCTTTGAACTTTTACTGGGAGATGTCCTTCTTTTACCTAATTTCATAGTATTGACTGTGTTTCTGTGTGTAGTGCATTTTTAAGCATCTTCTGTAGGGCCAGATGGGGGGTGACAAATTCTTTTAATTTCTGTGTGTCATGGGAGGTCTCTATTTCACCTTCATTCATAAATGAGACCTTAGCAGGGGATAGTATTCTTTTCTCTTAAGGCTTATATTGTATCTCACCATTCTCTCCTAGCCTGTAGGGTTTCTAAAGAAGTCCGCTGTGAGTCTAATTGGAGATCCTCTGAAAGTAATCTGGCATTTCTCTCATGCACATTTTAGAATCTTCTGTTTTACTGTGATGAGTTTGATTACAATGTGTCATGGCAAAGATCTTTTCTGGTCATGTCTATTAGTTCCTTGTGTTTCCTATATTTGGATTTCCATTTCTTTATCCAAAATTAGGGAAGTTTTCTGTTATTATTTTACTAAAAAGGCCTTGTAATCTTTTCTCTCTTTCCATGCCTTCAGGAACTCCTAGAACACCTTTGTTGGGTCATATGATAGTATTCTATAAATTCCCAACAGCGTTTTAGTTTTCTAATTTCCTCTCCTTGTTCTTGGTTTGACTATAATTTCTTGTGCTTATCTTCTAGGTCGGATATTCTTTCTTCTGCTCCACCAATTCTGTTGTTGAGGCTTTCCATTGAATTTTTTATTTGTTCTATTGAATTCTTCATTTCATTTTGGTTTCTCTTTAAGATCTCAATTTCATGAGAGAAATTTTCTTTCATGTCATGTACAGATTTCAGTAGCTCATGCATTTGCTTCTGATTATTTCTATGTAATCTTATGATCAATGTTTTTAATTCCATTTCTGGCATTACTTCAATCTCATCATCTTCACAAACTAGTATTGAAGTGTTGTGTTCTTTTGGAGGAGTTATGGTGTCTTCCTTATTCTTGTTTCTTGAATTGCTGCATTTTTTATTTGGCATTTGTGGAGATACTTATTGATTTCTTTGTTTTTTCCACTGTGGCAGCTTTTTTCTTTGTACTATGCCTCTGTGGATATATGGAATGTCTGCTATCAAGTGAATAACTAGAGGCTTGTAGTGAATGTGGCCAGGGAGCTCTATTCAGTTCTCCAGGGTGAAGGGCATGCCTAAGGTGACATCCAGGTTTGGCATGGTAAATCTTTTTTTTTTTTTTTAATAAAAAGGGAGATTTATTCTGCTTAGCTGAGCTCCTCTCCTCAAAGGAGACCAGTACCTGAGCACTAGCCCCAGTGGGTGTAATATTCTTCTGCTCTGTACCAAGGACCACACAGAGGATCTGCAGTCTTCAGTGTAAGCTCAAGTTCCCCAACAATGTCCCTTACCAGATAACCAGGAAGCTCTGAGCATGTGGACTCTCACAGTGACCGAGCAAAGTCCCAGCCACACTGTGAGTCCTCACAACCTCAGTTTTTTTTTTGTTGTTGTTGTTTTTGTTTTTTTTTTTTTACAGTTTCAGCACACAGGCCTCCACATTCATGAGCACTCAGCCTCATGTTACTACTATCCACTAGAGTCAGGAGTTTCCACTCCACTGATTGCTGACATGGTCACAAGCTAGCACAGCTGTTATGTATGTCTAAAATTGTGCCCACTCTATTGGCTTGTTAAATGACACCATTGTAAGGTGATTGTGGAGAGAGAAACGTGTCTCTTTTTTTTTCTTCTATAGTTTGGTAGGTACACTATCCCCCGTGGGGCTCTAAGCCAGGTTCCCTCTAGACTCTTCCTGTGGCTTTATTGCCAGTGCGTTGGGCTGCTGCAGTCTGGTCTCACCTCCCTCTCCCACAATTGTGTAGAAGTTCTCAGCAGCTAGAGTCCTAGAGTAGGTGTCCATGCCTTCTACATAGGTTCACTGTGTCCCCCTAATTTGCATAGCATTTCATCTGCCATTTTCTCCCTAACTCTTCCTTGAGGCTGTGCTCTCTCCACTTTTTTAAAACTATCCTCTCCTAGACCAAAGCAGTAAGCTCACTCCCTACTGCACCATCTTGGAACCACCACATTTTCTTTATCCATTCCTTAACTGGTAGACATCTAGATTGACTCCATGTCTTGGTGATATTGTGAGTAGTGCTGCAACAAACATGGGAGGGTAGGTATCTGTTGGGCTGATTTCATTTCCTTTGTTATATTCCCACAAGTGGGGTATGTAGTTTATATGGTACAAAAATGTTTAGTTTTCTTGAGGAATGTCCATACTGTTTTCCATAATGGATGTACTAATTTGCATTCCCACCAACAAGGTATTAATGTTCCCTTTTCTCCACATGCTCACCAGCACTTATTATTTTATTTTCCACTCTAACTGGAGTGAGATGATACCTCCTTGTGGTTCTTATTTGCATTTCTCTGATGGCTAGTGATACTGAGGATTTATTCATGTATTTGTTGGCCATTTGTATTTCTTATTTTGAAATGTCTTTTAGATCCTTTGCTCATTTCTTAAAAGGATTGCTTTGTTGTTTTGAATTCTGTGTTATTTATATATTCTAAATATTATCAAAAGCATGTCACAAATGTTTTCTCCCATTCTGTTTGTCTCTTCACTCTGTTCATTATTTTCTTTGCTCTGCAGACACTTCTAAGTCTGAAATAATCCCATTTATCTATTGCTTTTATTGCCTGTGTCTCTGGGGTCTTATCCAAAAAAAATATTGCCTGTGCCAAGGTCTTGAAGTGTTTTCCCTACATCTTGAAAATTTTTGTTGATCTTAAATGTGGCCTTGCCCTTTTCTCTTGTATATTTTAGAATTCTCTCTTTGTGTTGAACTTTTGAAAGTTGGACTACAACGCACTGTGTTGATATTCTTTTCTGGTCATGTCTATTTGGAGTTCCATGGGCTTCCTGGACTTGGATGTCCTTATCTTTCTCAAAATTAGGGATATATTCAGCTATTATTTCCTTTAATAAGTTTTTTTAATTGCTACTTTTTCATTCCTTTTTGAATTCCTCAAACAGAAATATTGATTCACTTAATATCCCAGAGATTCCAAATGCAGTTTTCATTATTTTCCATTTTTCCTCATTTTTTTTTTGCCCAACTGAGAACTGCAATATTTCAAAACACCTATCTTAATGCTTAGATATTCTTCATTCTGCTTGGACTAGTTTGTTGCTAAGACTTTGAGCTGTGTATTTTATTTGACTTATTGAGTTTTTCATTTCTGTTTTGTCCTGTTACAGGATCTCATTCTCTTTGATGAATTTCTTGTTTATATCACTCATTGATTCCTAATTTTATTTAACTCCCTATCTGTATTCTCTTGCATTTCCTCGAATAACTTTATTCTTTGGAATTCCCTCTGGCATTTTGTCATTCCCCTTTTCTTCATAGTCTGATACTGAAGCGTTGTTGTGTTCCTTCTGAAGTGTCTGTCATGTTCCCCTGTTTTTTCATACTACTTGTGATCCTATGTTGATTTTTCTGCATCTGAGAATCAACTTTCTATTGCTTCATGAATTGAAGGCTTTTTTCTAAAGATGATTCTTTGGGTGTCAGTTTGGTGTGTTGCTGTGGTTTTATTCTCAGTTTATTGTAGTGTAGCCTCCATAAACTTATTTGTTTTGTGTTTCATTTTTTACTATAGTTGATGGTAGAGAAGTGGGATCTGGACTATTCCTGGGGCTCAGGGTATAGTTTCTGGAGCTACAAGTAGTTCATGTAGTTCCCTAGCCATCTTCTGAGGCAAAGACTGGAGTCAGGCACATTGCTGGTATTGGGAGCAGGCCCTGATGGTGGTACAGGTGGCCTGGAACACTGACTCCTAGCTACCACCCAAGTCAGGAGCTGGAGTTGCCAGAGCAGCATTGGTGCTTATGGCAGCGGGACTAATGTTGGAATTGGGTTGGGCTCTTGGACCCCATACCACTGCCTGACTCTGGAGCCACAAGAGCAGCACGAGTGCTGGATGGTACAGGCAGGGCCTCCCATGTGTTGTCTAAGGAATTGACTGGGTCTGCAGGAGTGGATTTGGCTCTGGGAAAACAGAGTGCACATACCCTGAGTCATCTCCATGATAGGGGCTTGGAGCCCCAAGTTGTGTGCTGGCTGTAGTCCTGAGTTAGGGGGGGCACTGAGATGGGCAGCTTCTGGTGAGGGAGAGGGCTGTGGCTCTGCACTGGACTGGGCACAGAAGTCAGGCCAGTGCTCCAAGCAAGGAGCAACTTGGCTGGATGAGATATTTTGCAGAAACCCATCAGTTCTCCCTTAGAGAAACAGTGGTGCCAAGCAGAGATGGAGCCCAGTCTTCAGGCCCTTTGCTATACTGGTGTTGGGAGCAGGCTAGGCACATGCATAATCTCTAACATGCATGCAGCCCAAGCATTCCTGTCCCTAGTGCAAGCACTGTCCTCAGCGTCCATGGGCATACCACATTTGGCCCTGGCAACCCTGTCCTGTAGACTTTATATGTGCAGGTTCCAGCAGCAATAAACAATGCCCTGAATGGCTGGAGAAGAAGGGTTAGAGGGAGATGATCTCTGAGTCTGAAGAGGCAGGCAGACCTATTTCTAAGGTCCTAGGGACTGTATTTTGCAGCTGCTCAGCACTCAGTGTCCCCTGATATGCCAAGTGCTGTGTAGGCTAGGGTGCAGGGAGTGTCCCTGCTGCATGGGGCCCCATTGTGAAGCTCAGTCTTCCTTGCTGAAGAGTGGGGACGTCAGTGGGTCCCTAGGAAGGAGAAGAGCAAAAGCTTCTGCTCCGCATAGCACGTTAACTTGTAGTAATGACTCCATTCTCACGGTGGCACCATGCTGCCACAGTCTGGGGCTTGAGTGTTGAGGCCAGGGAACAATGTGGGTTCCTTTTCTAAAGCAAAGGGGTCAGGAGTTTTCCCAGCTGCTCTCCTTACTGAGACTCTGGTCTATGGCGATGGATTCCTCCCCAGCCGGGATGACCACACATGAAGTGTTCATGCAGATGGGCTCTGCTGGGCTGTCTTGCTCACACATTCCCCTGGGAACCCCCTGGCTTCGGGGCTGGGGATCCAGTTGCCAGTTGATTGTGTTCTTCTTGCTATGCTGCTGTCCATGTTCTTGGTATCCTACTGGGTTCCTGCTATACCCTGGATGAGTTCATGTGCTCTTCCTTGGGCGCTCAACTGGAGACGGAGTGAGTTTACTCACCTGGTGCTTTGGGTCTTGTCTTGGAGGAAGAAGCAAATTCTAGTTATCTCTCTTTGGTCGTTGAACATTTCTAGAATATTTTTTCTTCTAAAATTCTACATATCACACAATTCTGTAATTTACTGTCTGCATCATCTTCTGGTTTATAACTCTATGTGGACATAAGCTGTCCATCTCAGTATTCCCAGCAAGGTGTACATTGTAGAAAATACTTAAATGGTCAATAAATAGATTATGATTCAATAAAGCAATGAGTTAAAGTACATAGTTTGTTAATAACTTATTTGTACTGGTTGTTTTTGTTATGGATTTTCTTGGGGAGTGAGGGATTCTTCTGTTAAATATATTACTATTTTTTTCTTTTTTTTCCCATAGTATCAAGTATTACTGGGGACATCAAGCAGATCTGGTGTTTCTTGTCCTCATGAATGTGCTGTGATTACACTGATGTAGGTATATTGATTTGACACCTGACACAACACCAAAAACAGCAAGTGTTAGGATCATAACCAAAGGCGCAGTATGCTCTTTGCCTTCTATTTATGTCATTACCTCAGTGGTTGCTAATGCAACAGACTTGTGTTAACTTATAAATTGGTCATTGCGCATTTTTCCAGTTTTCAAGATGATGTGATTCTGAAAACATAAATTAAGATGTAATAGCAATGTTCTGCTGTGTGAAGCTGTCTTAAATAACTGACCTAACCTTACTTTATTGCTTCCATTTTAATAATTATTTGATTTGAGCTTGTTGTATGTCAGACATTTAAAATGTCCTAGAGACTTTAAACAATGGCAAACAGCACAGGCAAGATTGACCCTGTGGATATAATTTGAGCAGTCTTAGAGAGAGGCATGTATATAAGTGGGGTGGCAGGAAGGGACACTAGTGACAAGTGGAAAGTCATGAAAGCTTATGTAATGACCCGACCTACTTTATTTCTGCTTGATGTGTATTCAAATTGCTTTTTCTCTTCAAAAATGTTTTTAAAAATTACAGTAAATAGGCTCAAGTTAAATTATCACTGAAGGCAATAAACCAATTTAGCCAGTTCCTCAGGTGAGGCTGGGTTCTGTTTAGGTAGCATCTGCATTCTAGAATAGCTTTGGCAAGACTGACTGCATTGACATTTAGAATTCACAAAGCTAAAAGGAATTTCCCAATAGTATTTTGGGAAAAATTGGGGGAACACACAGTGCTCAAACAACCTGGCATTCAAATGTCAATTTTAGTACAAATCTGGCCACAAATTACAGTGATAAGGATTATTCAAACTGAGGTTGACTGTTGTCCTGAATATCCACCAGGGTTGAGCAAAAAATCTCACTTTTCTTTTTTTTCTTTCTTTTCTTTTTTTTTTTTTTTTTTTTTTTTTTTTTTTTTTTTTTTTTTTTTTTTGACAGGCAGAGTGGACAGTGAGAGAGAGACAGAGAGAAAGGTCTTCCTTTGCCGTTGCTTCACCCTCCAATGGCCGCCACGGCCGGCGCACCGCGCTGATCCTATGGCAGGAGCCAGGTGCTTCTCCTGGTCTCCCATGGGGTGAGGCTCTAAACTGTTCCACATGTCTCCCTCACCTCCCAAGAGGGATTTTACAACGTATCAAAGTGTAGCTCTTTTTACCCAGGACACAAGGATTGATTAACTATCCTTTGCTCAGTACAGATTATCACCACCAATCCATGTAAGATCTGTATTTCGCTTATATCTTTCTTCTTCCCTAATCTCTGCTTTCCCTTTCTGTTTCAGATATGTCCTCAAATAACATCTAAATGAAATATTTAATGTTACTGTATCTGTCCAAGGGGTATTTAAAAGTTTGTGGAAATGTATTCTACAAAAATTTATTCAGAGACTTCAAAGTTTTTGCAACAAAATAACTTATTTGATTCCATTTTCCATGAACCTTTGAAATATGCTCCTGTGTTTCAATACCTGACATAAATAAGAATGTGTGTGTAGACGTTGTGGTATCCTATTTTCTACATGAGTAAAAAATAACCATGTTGCTGAAATTTTTGTTAATGGCTACATAATGTTCTCTAATACACATACATGTCCTCCACATTTTATGTCTGTTGTTTGCATTATGTTCCTCTCAAAGATTAGCCTGAAACAGACACTGTTGTACATGCTGGGGCTCCCCAGCTGAGTGATTTGGATATTAGTTTGTCCACGAGTGAATTTTTGGCCATTGCATTCATGTGTACCTAAAATTACTAATAGTTCAGAGGTTGCTTCCTAGCATGACAGTGCCTGTTTACACTCCCACCAGCAGCACATTATAGTTCCTTAGCATGTGATATTATCCACAATGGAATTTATTTTCTTTTTTCTTTCTTTATTATTTATTTATTTATTGACAGGCAGAGTTAGAGAAAGACATAGAGAAAGGTCTTCCTTTTTACGTTGGTTCACCCCCAAGTGGCCGCTGTAGCCAGCGCACTGCGCTGATCTGAAGCCAGGAGTCAGGTGCCTCCCCCTGGTCTCCCATGCGGGTGCAGGGCCCAAGGACCTGGGCCATCCTCCACTGCCTTCCCCGGGCCACAGCAGAGAGCTGGACTGAAAGAGGAGCAACCAGGACAGAATCCGGTGCCCCAACTGGGACTAGAACCCAGGGTGCCAGCGCTGCAGGTGGAGGATTAGCCTGGTGAGTCGCGGCACTGACTGGAATTTATTTTCTTAATACTGAGTACATATTTCATGGTCACTTCAGTTTGGAATTACATTAACAAACAATGCACAAAACCTTTCAAGAAGACTTTTCTAGCTCTAAGAAGATATTAAATATAAATAATCTGAAGAAATGGGTAGATATGCCATATTTATTGATGTGTTTAACTCAATATTATATTGAATTAGGGGCTGGCACCATGGCTCACTTGGCTAATCCTCCGCCTGCAGCACCGGCATCCCATATGGGTGCCAGGTTCTAGTCCCGGTTGCTCCTCTTCCAGTCCAGCTCTCTGCTGTGGCCTGGAGGGCAGTGGAGGATGGCCCAGGTGTTTGGGCTCTTGCACCTGCATAGGAGACCAAGAGAAAGCACCTGACTCCTAGCTTCAGATCAGTGCAACACCAGCCATAGTGGCCATTTGGGGAGTGAACCAACGGAAGGAAGACCTTTCTCTCTCTGTGTCTCTGTCTCTGTCTCTCCCTCACTGTCTATGACTCTGTCAAAAAAATTATATTGAATTAAATATATATGAATGATATATAAAGCATATTCTATTTTATATTAATTTTATATTCATTAGTCCATTATTACTCTAAATATGTACATTACCATCCAGAATTCTATCTGGTTTATCTCAGATGTACAATAAATATGTATACCACAATTAATATGAATTTATGGTTTTGAAAAGAAAATTTATATCATACAGAAATACAAAGTAAAAGAATAACGTATCATTAAGACAAAAATAGTATTAAATTGGATTATTAGCAGACTGCACAGAAGTAGTTTTATGATTATATGTGGTATGAATGTATGATCAAGTAGGCTTCCAATCAAAAAGGAAAGAACCAGTTGTAACACATGGTGCTGAGAAAGCTCTTTAGTTATGACATAGGAGAGTAGAGCTGAGTCCCAGTCACATGATGTAAAAATGTATAAGACCTGAATGAGAAAGGAAAGCAAAGAGAAGCAAATGTTTGACAACTGTGACATTAGCGCTGCAGAATGACTTCTTGGTAGAAACTGCTTTTTAAAATGTGATGATGTGATTACATCAAAAACAGTGATTTATAGAAAACATAAATACCCAATGTTGACAAATACATGATGATGAAAAAAGAAAAATTGATGAATGTTTAATATCTATGATTGCATCTATCATAGTATGTTGTCTTTTTTTTTTTTTTTTTTTTGGACAGGCAGAGTGGACAGTGAGAGAGAGAGACAGAGAGAAATGTCTTCCTTTGCCGTTGGTTCACCCTCTAATGGCTGCCGCGGCCGGCGCGCTGCGGCCGGTGCACCGCGCTGATCCAATGGCAGGAGCCAGGTGCTTCTCCTGGTCTCCCATGGGGTGCAGGGCCCAAGCACTTGGGCCATCCTCCACTGCACTCCCAGGCCACAGCAGAGAGCTGGCCTGGAAGAGGGGCAACCGGGACAGAATCTGGCGCCCAGACTGGGACTAGAACCTGGTGTGCCGGTGCTGCAAGGCAGAGGATTAGCCTATTGAGCCGTGGCACCAGCCAGTATGTTGTCAATTTTTAATGTATCAAAATAGCAATCGCAAATAATTTCATCTATTGCAATAAAATTTTGTAGCTTAAGAAAAACAGGAAAACGTTAAAAGAATAATCAAAGCATAGAAATAGGGCAGAGAAAGAAAACATCCAATGGCTAACAAATAAAAAACAATGTTTAAGATAATCCAATTTATTAGTAATAAGAAAATTGAAACAATTTGATAGTATGCAAATTTATTAATTCAAATCAGTTATTTAATCATTCATTAATTTTAAAGCTGAGGGTAAGGAAATAATACCCTAAATGGATATAATACTAAGTGGGCACTGAGCTAGGCTCAAATTAACACTCTTCATCCAGGGCACATCACTCTCATGTGCCATGTTTTCAATCATGGCAGTAGAGGAAGTGGGTTGTCAGCAAAGGGTAAGTTACACGGAGAAAGTGCTGAGTGACTAGGGAACCATGGAGTGGGGGCTTGTCAGGGCTCAAACCAGAGCTGTTCCCACCCCACCCCCCCACCCTGTGGGACTCAGGTAAAATGTCAGTTAATCTGAATCCCACGGGCCTTTAAATCTGCGACAATTTTAGGCTATGGCTCACAGTGGTATTGGGACGATTATACAATGAGGACTTCATCAAAAGCCTGGTGCATAATGTAGGCTCGAAAAATGTTACCTATTATATGGATCTGAGTTCTTTAGGCATTGACTTTTGTTAAAGTTGCTAATATTTTTTATTTCTAATTGCATCAATTATTGATTATATTATAGATTTAGTATCCTGTATTCTAGAGGAAAAGTCTAGTGAGTATAGGCTAGCAATAGAGCCATATGAAATCTCCACATTTGTCTTAAATTCAATATGTGTCCAAATTTAGTATCACTGTCAAAGCAAGATGAATTTCTATTTATCCCAGTTTCTTTGTATGTTTGGGGAGGGAGTTAAATTGTGGTACATGGAAGAGGCAAAATATCAGTCAATAAATGGAACTCTCCATTAATATTCCTGAAACTCTGAATTTAAAATCAGACAGAAAATAAGTCCCAAATATTGGCTATGAAGAAGGGAAGTGAGGTAATCAGGATAAAGGGGAAAAGAGGAGGGATGTGTGAATGAGAAACAGAAAGACTACTTTGCATAAATGTGTTCATCTGTTCGCAAAGTGTTCAGTCCGAGTATAATGACATGAAATCATTAATAACAGCACTTCTGGATCAGGCATACACACATCTCATGTAACCCTCACAATAATCCAATAAACCCAGTATTTATCACCCCTACTTATAGGTGAGAAATTGAGGCCCAGAGTATTAAATCCTTTGCTAGTGATGATTCATGAATTGATCCAACATCTGTGTGGCCCCAAAGTCTATGATGCATTTTCCCAGACTTTTTCTAATAAAAATAGAACATGAATGTGGTATAGATCAATTTTTAATCAGTCCCTGAGGACTGTTGAGTTGTTAATTCTCAAAGTAGTACTCTTGCATTCGTAAAATCGTACATGAACAACTCCATTATACTGCTATCTTAAACATGTCGTGGGAAATGCATTTCTCACCTAGGAAGATAAAAGACTGGTAAGAACAGAAACAAATTCAGTGACCTACAAAATACTATTTTTTAGACTCAGTACAACTTGTCCTCATAATTACATTTGTATCTATTTAAAATCATTTCTGCTAATAGAAATGTTCTTGTAATAAAGGACCTAATAAATACATGCAGAACCCTGAGGCTTGAAGTGAACTTTTGAAATGTAATTTGAACCATTAGTTTTAATTATGGGATAAATATTTTGATAGTTCACTCTGCTTAATAGCCAGTCCAGTACTTTTCCTGCTGGGCCAGAATTTGGCAGCTTTTTAATATTTCTGACTACTAGAAAAGAACATTTGTTTTTGTTTATTTGAATCTATCAAAGTAGACAATGATACTTGTAAGCTGTGCCTGCAAAAGATGCGAGTGTACAGGTGTGCCTTTATTTGCCTCCAGACAGGGGCTCCCCTCAGCCTTGCGCACTCATAAGGTGTGTTAAGATGGAAGGAAAGTGGAGGGTTGCTTGTATAACTGTGCCAGCCTAACTTGGCAAACCGTCCACCTGTTTGTGAGATTTATATAACTTCTCACCTTATTCAGCAGCTTATTTTGCAAAGATACAACTGTAGTTTCCCATTTCCATCGACCTGCAAGGAGTTGGCAGACAGGAAGGGGTTGGAATTTGAATTAAGTTTTGCCAGACAATGGGAGGCTACACACCCTTTGAGACTCTCCTGATCAACACAAGATTGTTGGGGCTATCAGAACTTTAGATATGAACTAGGCAAGCAGATGAAACACCATCTAAGTAATTCTTTTTTCCCCTGTATATATTTTTTTATTTTTTAATGTATTTTGACAATGAGAGAAAATATTTGCAAGCTTCACATCTGACAAAAGCTTTAATATCCAGAAAATATCAGAAAATCCAATGCTCAACAGCAGCGTAACAACCTATCCAGTTAAGAAATAGGCAAATGATGTGAAAAGACAGTTACCAAACAAAGAAGCACATGTGGCAAAGAATATTTGAAAAAAGAATACTCAGTATCACTAGCCATAAGGGAAATGCAAATCAAAACCAGGATAAGGTATCACCTTACCCTTGTTAGAATGACTGTTATGAGAAAGACAAAGTAACAAGTGCTGGTGAGGATGTGGATAATGGGGAATTCTGATACACTATTGGTGTGAATGTAAATTAGTATAGCCACTATGGAAAACATTATGGTGATTTCCTAAAAAACAACTGCTACTGGAACCGCCATATGATCCACCTGAGTCTACTTATTCCTTTATTAAATATAGAACACATTTATGTGTACAAGGAATTTTCTAGAATATAAGGAATAATTAACTAATTTGACAAGAGATACCTTAGTTTCAGCATGCCTGGAATTTTATCATTTATCTGAGCTAGCACTCAGATGTAGTTTAGTAAATATATTCAAATGAGAACTAGGTTCTTTTTTTCCATTACATCACCCTATCTCCCACTGCACAGAAGTTTATTTAATCTGTGTCATGTAGGCAATTTGACAATTCAGTGTTGGAGATACAGTGATAAACAGAACAGATATGGGACCTGACTTACTGTAGTGCACATTCTGATGAGTGACACATGGAAGTAACAAAAACAAGAGGTAGCAAATAAAATTAACATCAACAAAAAAAGCACTTTGTAGAATACTGTAGCAGGGAAAGCAAAAGGAGATCTCATATAGATACAGTGAAAAGGAAGGACCTTGCAGGAGAAACAAGCACTTTCTCATGCTGAGAAGAAAATAATCATTTAAAGAACACAAGAATGAGCATTCCAAGCAGAAAGCAGCATATGCCATGGCCCTGTGGTACGAGAGGATTCCCCACATTGCAAACTGAAAGAACACCCAGATGGCTGAAGAATTGGGAGGTTCAGGAGGAAGGGATTGAAAATGAACTGGCATAAATGGATAGAGGTCCTTGCAGACCATATGTGGGGATTTTACTTTAACTGCAATGAGAAGTAACTGACATGATTAAAATGGGTTTGAAATATGATGCTGATGTGAGGTTTAAGACAGCCACTGTAACTAAACAGTGGGATGTGGCTTGCCAATAGAAAACTTAAGAGGTTCTTTCACCATCCAAGTGAGTAATGATGGCTACCAAGACTCAGATGCCCTGTGGTAATGAGGAATTCAAAGAATGCGGATGGGGAGTGATGAGTGAATGGCAGTGCTATCAAGTGGGCAGGTCTACTTGAACTATGGCATTGTCAGGACCAGGTCCAGTGGAAGATGACCTTCAACAACAGAAAGCCAAAGAATGAGGCTAAAATTGTCATTATCCAGGGAAATCCCTGATACTTGAGAGACCAATGAGATCTAAAGGACTCAAGAAAAATAGTGAATAAGGTTTTCATTAGTATAGGCAATCACTTCATGTTACTGTAATATCCTTTCTGTCAAAGTAATTACTTGAATTTTCTACATCTGATTAACACATCATTTGTGTGACATATGAGTATTAAACGCTATAGTAAGGATTTATTTTTGTGGCTAAATCTGTTCTGAATATTCAGGACATAACATTTAGTAAGAGCATCTGCTAATAAACTCAGGAAGGGGTGGGTGGATGTTGTGATGCAGCGAGTTAAGCTCCCACTTGGCGTGTCCTCATCGCATATCTGAATGCCTGGCTCCAGTTTTGGCTGCTTCACACCTCCAATCCAGGTTTCTGCTAATGGTCCTTAGACCCAGTTGACGGCCCAAGTACTTGGGTGCCTGCCATCCATGTGGGAGATCCAGATGGAGTTCTTGCTCCTACCTACAGCCTAGCTTAGCACCGCACCAGCAATTGCAGGCATGGGGGGCGGGGGGAGTGTATCAGCTGATGTAAGATACTTTTGTCTTTCGATTTCTCTCTATCCCTGTGTCACTTTGCTTTTTAAAGAAATATGTAAGTAAGTAAATAAATCAGTAAGTCAAACAAAATCAAGAAGGCCTTTTCTCTACAGTGTCTCATTTAATTTTCAGACAATTACTGGGAGGTAAATAAATCATCTTCATCTTAAAGAAGCAGATATTCCAAAGCCTTGACTAAATCATATTACAAATGATAGAGTATGAATTCTACTTCAAGATGGTTTGACTACAAAGACTACTGTATTTCCCTCATGTACTGCCTCTTCATTATGATTTATTACTAATTTCCATGGACAAATTAAGCTTTTAAGTTTATATAGTTTATTTGAATATATAATTTGATGATTTATATAAATGAGCCAGTTAAATTTCTAAAGCTTCATTACCATCTAGTCTAAGGAGTCTTATCTTTATTTACTAAATGCAAATTGTTAGCCATCACAAAACACACTGAACACCAGACCACTGGAGCCAAGGGCCTAGCCTGTAAAAAGGGAACAGAGGTGGAGTGTCACTCACACCCACTGTTGCCCGGACACAGTGTCCGTAGAGGCTAAAGGCCTTAAGTAGGAGAAGTAGGGGTGGTGGCTAGTGTACAGCACCACGATCGTTACGAGAGTCAGGCGAGCATACGACAGAAGACCACCACTTGAATAGGAGTCGCTGTGACGAATTTCCGTTCCGTGTCTTACCTCAAAATTTGGAAGGCCAATGTGTGGATGGGGATCGCAGAGCGTTTGGTGGTGTGGAAGGAGTTCCGGGGGCGTGTTTTGCAACTGGCAGGAATCCGGGACCCCAGAGCACTGTGGGACGCTGGATTACCAATGTTAGCCATCACAAAACACACCAAATGCCAAAATAGGGGAAAGGGTTTATTGGGGAATACCCAACAGACCACAGTGAAGGGGCAGCAAAGGGAAAGAGAGCACATGTCTGGGTAAAGGGTTCTAATATCCCCTTTCTAGGGGGCGGGCAGTGAGGTAGGAATTAGCCAATCCCATTAGGTTGGGTGGAGCTTGGCACAGGTAGTTTGGGCCATGTGGCTACCTGGCTTCCAGCAATGGCAGAGGGGGATAGAGCTTGGGATGTAAATCAGGGTATAGATCACGCCATAGATAAAACTGTGCCACTTTCCTAACACAAATGATATACAAATACCAGCCATAAAATTCAATAACTCGTTGTGAATGTGCTATATTAAAATTTCTTTAAGGATTTATTATTTGAGACACACAGTTACAGACAGAGAAAGTGGGGTTTTCCATAGGCTGGTTCACTCCCCAAATGACCACAACAGCCAGAACTGGGTAGATTTGAAGCCAGGAACTTCTTCGAGGTCTCCTGTTTGGGTGCAAGGGCCCAAGCATTTGTGCCATCTTCTGCTGCTTTCCCAGCTGATTAGCAGGGAGCTAGATCAGAAGTGGAGCAGCTGGAACTCGAATTGGTATACATGTGGGATGCTGATGCTGCAGGTAGAAGCTTAAGCTACTATGCCACAGTGTGTTAACATTTCTTAAACTAAATAAAGCAGCATATAGGAATATTTGATCAAGCTTCAGGAGCATAAAATGCATCTTATTTAAGGATCACTGTAAAATTTTAAGTGAACATCCCATTTACTAGTAATAGTCACAAAAATGCATATATTTCTTCCTGACACCCAGAATCTTTTTGATCTTTTCTACATTATGTTAGTGTCCTTTTGAAATTCCCCTACACCAAAAATTTAGTCCAATCCTGACTTCACCAGGAGACATTGGTATTGGGTCTCCAGCACCTGCAATATGGCACTAAGCAGTGACCAGTTCCACAGAGTCCATCAGGACACTCTCCCAGGGATGATCTAGTTCCTTCTTTTAATACTTAATTTCAGTCTATCCAACAGTTAATTCTACAGTCTTGTGTATCTTGTCTTTTATTATATACCTGAAAAAAATCATTGAAATAACTGTAATATTTCCCATATGTTTTCAGGGTTTCTGGAAAAAAATATCTAATGAATTGAAAAGTCTAAGGCCTCAAGTCTATAATAGGGTTTGTGGGTATGCCCAAAGGGTTATTCTTTCTTTATATTTAAAATACATTTCATCAAAATGAAATAACTCACTTTTAATAAATATCACCAGCATATATTAAATGAATATATTAAATGAATGTATTAAATGTATGTATTAAATTAAATGCATGTATTAAATGAATGACAGTCTTTTGGGTTTATTTCCAGTTTCCATTTCCTTGCTTACTAGAATTAAGGATCTTGTCAATGCTTCAATGAGATAAATATTAGAAATATATGTGCAATATGTTTTTAATGTTTGTTTTCCAAGAAATAGTCAATGAGGTTAGACTTTAATGACTGAATTGGTTCTCCTTGATGCTAAGCTAGTTGAGAAGATTCAGACTACTGTCAGTGCCAAAAGTGAAAATGCTTCGGGAAATTTAACAGACTTTGTTTACTAGGGTTGGGTCTGCATTTTTAGACCCTGATGTAGATCCTGCCTGAGCATGTTAGATCATGCTATGGAAACCTTCTGATGACTTAAATAAAATCTTCAATCTATAGCTCCTACTACTTCCTCACACTTTACCCTTCAGTTCCCATTTCGCAAAGAGATTCCAAGATCAACCTTTGAATTTTTCATTGTAAATGTTTTTTTTAGCTCTGCCTTTTAATTTTTTTAAAATTTCAGTTAGTTTTTAGCAGATTCAACATGATTTGTAATTACAATACTAAGAACATAATGATATTCCCTTCCTCTCTCTCACCCTCCCACCTTCCTTCCTTCACAATTGTTGTATTTTTTTTCATTTTTGAGATAATGTGTTTTACATTTATAATACAGTAAAAGGCTTTATACTTCAGCAAATAAGTTTAACAAGTAAAAAGCAAAAAGACCCTAGTTTAGTGGGAATGTAGGCAACCACTATAAACAATAATTAAATGGGAAAATAACCATTTCATCCATGTATAGCACATCTTAAACTAATCACAAATCATTAGAACTATAGTAGTGTAGCATTCTTAACCATTGATTTAACAATGGTATAAAAGTTTTGCAAAACTACATTTGCAGCAATACAAATATACAAATATTTCATTTTTTTTATTTTAACTCCCACTTATAGGAGAACATCCAGTGTTTGTCTTTCCAGGTCCAGCTTATTTCACTCAATATTATGTCTGCTAGTTCATTCCATTTTGCTGTAAATGGTAGAATTTCATTCTTTTTTTATAGCTGTAATATTCCATTGTGTATACATACAATATTTTCTTTTTTTTTATTTATTTGACAGGTAGAGTTACAGACAGTGAGAGAGAGACCCAGAGAAAGGTCTTCCTTCTGTTGATTCACCCCCCAAATGGCTGTCACGGCTGGAGCTATGCAGATCTGAAGCCAGGAGCCAGGTACTTCCTGGTCTCCCATGCAGGTACAGACGCCCAAGCTCTTGGGCCATCCTCCACTGCCTTCCTGGGCCACAGCAGAGAGCTGGACTGGAAGGGGAGCAACTGGGGCTAGAACCTTGTGCCCATATGGGATGCCGGTGCTGCAGGCAGAGGATTAAGCAAGTGAGCCATGGCGCCGGCCCCCACATAGCATATTTTCTTTATCCATTCATCTGATGATGAACACCTTGGTTGATTCCAAAGTTTGGCTATTGTGAACAGTGCTTCTATAAGCATAGTGGGAACACCTTGGTTGATTCCAAAGTTTGGCTATTGTGAACAGTGCTTCTATAAGCATAGTGGTGCAGGTATCTCTTAGATATGTTGTGTTTAAGTCTTTGGGGCATATAATCAGTAAGTGGGATTGCCGTATCATATGGCAAGTCTATTTTTTTAAGAAATTTCCACACTATAGTTTATGGAATAATGTATGTCCCCACCAACAGTGTATAAATGTTCCCCTTTCTCCTATCCTCACCAGCATGTTACTCTCTCTGTTTTGCATTTTAACCATTCTGACTGGTGAAGTGATATCTCACTGTGGCTTTGATTTGCATTTCCCTGATGGCTAGTGATTTTGAACATGTTCTCATATATTTGTTGGCCATTTGTATTTCTTCTTCTGAGAAATGTCTATTAATGTTTTTTGTTCATTTGTCAATGGATTATTTGTTTTTGTTGTGGAGTTAAGTAGCTGATATATTCAGGATATTAATCATTCATAGGATATGTTCTTTGGAAACACTTTTTTTCCCATTCTGTTGGATGTCTCTGCACTTGATTGATAGTTTCCTTTGTTGTGCAAACTTTTGAGTTTTCTATAGTCCCATTTGTTTAGTTTTGGTTTTGTTTCTGGTGCTTTGGGAGTGTGTCCCAGAAATTGCCTCCTACACCAATGTCTTAGAGTGTTTTCTTTATGTTTTTTTAGTAACTTCATAATCTCAGGTCTTAAATTTAGGTCTTCGATCAATCTTGAGTTGATTTTATATATGATGAGAGGTATGGATCTAATTTCATTCTTCAGCATATATACATCCAGTTTTGCCAGCACTATTTGTTGAAGAGATAATCCTTACTCCAATGTATAGTCTGAGCACTTTTGTAAAAAATAAGTTGGCTGTATGTATGTGGATTAATTTCTCAATTTCCTATTCTGTTCCATTGATCTCTGTGTTGGGTTTTGTGCCAGTACCATGCTGTTATAATTATTATAGCTTTGTAGTATGCTTTGAAGTTAATTATTGTGATACCTAAAGTTTGATTTTTCTTGTTCAGGATTCCTTTGGCTATTCTGGGTCATTTGTGATTCCATATGAATTTCAGGATTGCTTTTTCCAATTATTTAAAGAATATCATTGGTATTTTGTTGGAATTGCATTAAATCTGTAGATTGCTTTGGGAAGTATAGATATTTTAGTGATTTTGATTGTTCCAATCCATGAGCAAAGAATATCTTCAAATTTTTTGTGTCTTTGATTTCTTTCATCCATTTTTGATAATTTTCATTGTAGAGATCTTTGACTTCTTTGGTTAAATTTATTCTTAAATATTTATTTTTTGTGGCTATTGTGAATGAGATTCCTTTCTTGATTTCTGTTTCTGTGGGTACATCATTAACACACACAAAATAAGCAACTGATTTTTATATGTTTATTTTGTAACCTGCAAATTTACTGAATTGGTTTATCAATTCTAAGAGCTTTTCAGTCGTGTGTAGGTTTTTCCATGTGCAGTATCATGTCATCTTCAAACAAGGATAACTTGGTTTCCAATTTTGATGTGCTTTATTTCTCTCCCTAGTTTTGTGTGTTGATTTTATAACTTGCAACTTTATCAAACTCTCTTATAAGAGTTCCAATAGTCTATTAGTGGAATCTTTTGGTTTCCCTATATTATAGGAACATGCTATCTGCAAACAGGAATACTTTGACTTCCACCTTTCCAATCTGTATCCATTTGATGTCTTTCTCTTGCCTAATGGCTCTGGCTGGAACTTCCAGAACTATATTGAATAGTAATGGTGAAAGTGATCATCCTTCTCTGGCTCTGGATCTTAGTGGAAATGCTTTCAGCTTTTCCCCAGTCAACATGATGCTGGTCATATAGTGCCTTGATTGTGCTAAGGAATATTCCTTCTATACCCAATTTGCTTAAGGTTTTTGCCATGAAAAAATGTTGTATTTTATCAAGTTCTTTCTCTGCATCTACTGAGATAATATATTGGGGTTTGTTTTTGTCAATTTTTAATGTGATGTATCACCTTTATTGATTTGCACATATTGAACAATCCCTGCGTCCCTGAGATAAATCCCACTTGGACAGGGTGGATTTTGTGTGTGTGTGTGTGTGTGTGTGTGTGTTGTTGAATTCAATCAGCTAGTGTCTTATTGAGGATTTTGCATCCATGTCCATTAGGGATATTGGCCTATAGCTCTCTTTCTTGGTTGTATCTTTTTCTGGTTTTACAGTTAAGGGGATGCTGCATGCCAAACTTCTATACCCACTTCTTACTGCCCTATTGCTATTGTCTATTCACCCCAACACTCCTATCCAGCTTTGTTGCTGCTCTTAAACTTGCCAGTCATTATTCTATCATGAATCTTTGCACTAATTGCTCCTCCTTCCTGTGCTTTCCCAGATTATAGAGAACTGTCACCTCCTTCAGTTTTTTTCTCCACTCTTACCTTCTAAATGAGTTCCACTGCCATTCTCCTAATTATTACTATGGTACACTCTTTGTTTACCTTTAAACATACCAGATAGCCAATCCAGTTACAATGATGATTGATTCCTCTACTAAAATAAGCTCCAGGAAGATGGCAGGGAATTCCACTGTTTTGCTCACTACTGCTTTCTACACACCTAGAACAACGGCTGGCACACAGCCAGAGCTTAGTAAAAATGTTTGAATACATGAAGGAGTCTTACTCTGAAATAGCCATTGCAAATGGCCTTTGAGAGTCTCTTCTGTTGAGTGCTTGGCACAGCCATCAGGCTGCCCTGAGCTTCAGAGTGAATGGTGGCAGGGAGGGGGGAGAAGAGGCAGTGAAGCTAGGCTGCCCTCTGGAGAACTTAGGTGGTATTGGAAGAAGAGAAATCAGAAAATGGGTAATGAGACAGAAGCAGAGGTCAGTGGGAAATTGCTTCTATGATGAAGCAGACCTGAGCACATTTGGAAGCTTAAGGACTCTGTGGGAAGATAAGCTAATGATTTATGTTAGAAAGACAAATATGGGAGGAAGAAAATCAAAGGACTGGCTCTGTGTGGCTAAATGATTAGCTAGGTCACCTCCACCTTCAAGAGCATTCCTAACAATCATGAAAATCCAAAGCAAAGACAGAAAAAGTAGCTACTGCTTCTGACAATCTCAACTCCATTTTGGGGACATTACAGATGTTAGAGCATTCTGGCTCAGGTTATATTGCCATTCCAAGCAGCATGCAACAGCTGAGATATTACTGTAAAATCTTAAAAACTAGAATGTTGCACTTCCACATTGAGACACAAGTTCAGAAAAGGCCAGTGAAATATGGCTCATCCCAGCAGGAGACATGGCTGGGCATGCGAGTTTCAGTAGGGTCACTGGGAAGTGCAAAGTGCTGCACTGATAGACCTTCAGATTTTCCGCCAAATGCACACTTTGGCTCACTCGTGTAGGATGACCACACAGGCATTTGCTGATGAAGGGGTTGTGGGTGTCCCTTTAATAAATGGAAGAGTGCTGTCTATGGAGGGAGAACTGGAGGTTGGACTACTAATCTCAGCCTGATCCCAGTTATAGTCAAATTCAGGAGTGAGATTTTGAGAAAGTAACCTTTGGGTCTTAACCCTATGACTGCGAAATGAAGAATGCTTAGACAAGATAATATCTAAAGGTCCTGTCTGAATCAACATTAACCATCTCACCCTGTAAGATAAAGCAGCACAGAGAGGAGAAGCCAGCCAACAAAAGGGGCATCACAGTGCCCACTCTATTTCTGTTTTGGGCAGAGGACCGTTCAGGCAGATGGACCTTTCTGAGAAATTGTGACCTTAGTTTAAAATAATCAAATGTAATCTTTTGAGATCTGTGGATCATCCTTAAGAAGATAAATCTATTTTCTCTGGAAAATCTATTTTTAAACAACCACAAAACTTTACTGTGCACTTAATGCCTATAAGGCACCGTGTTCATCACTTTCCCTGGACGATTGAATTTTTTGCTTAAACAGCCCCATGAAAGATGTGCCATTCTCCTCCTTTGTTATGTGATCCTATAGGATCCTAAGTATAAGATCCTGTAAGATCCTATAGTAGCATAAGTAGCACTGGGGAGTTAAGTTAGACTAACACTTGGCTGGGAATAATTGTTTTCTTCCCTGAAATAATATTTTTGAAATTTTGATAAATTAACCAACCACCAAACAACAATAACCAAAAAAACCCTCCTTGGTTAACAAGGACATCATCAAATAAACAATTTGTTTGAAACCAGAGATTGGGTGGACATAGCAGCTGTTAAAAATGACAGCTTTCATGTAGCAGCATGGGTACTGCCCACAAGATAGACAATGTTTTACATATCCTGATGTATCAGGATGGGGGTAGTTTAGGAGGCCATTCTAATACTTAAGAAAACTGTAATAGCTTTGTGATAAATTATATCCTCTTGTTTCCTTTTAGAATTTGTGCTTTAGATGTGAAATTTAGTGAATTATTCTTTTCCTTGCTTGGAAGGCAGTGTACTGATGAACTGCTAAGTTTTGGTTTTGGCTCTGTATCAATTAGCCAAAAGCAGCTGGGTCCCCAGGGAATGTTTCTAGTATTTGTACATGTGTTGATAATGTCTGTACACTCTGAAGGTGGTTTTAATACTTTATTTCAGTTCAAGCAGTTTCATTTTAGCAGTCCCGTTTTTCTTAATCCTTCTGTAGCAGTGATTTCATCCATATTTTCATCACTTTGAAATGATTTTCTTTAAATCTTATATTGAAGTAGATTCATCATAAAGAAAATGTAAAATAAGTACAGAGGATTGGCTTGTTTTTGATATTTATACAAAGTGTATTCATAGGGGACCCAGCACTGTGACTTAGTAAGCTAAGCCTCCACCTGTCATATCAGCATCCCATATGGGTGCCGGTTTGTGTCCAGGCTGCTCCTCTTCCTATCCAGCTCTCTGCTATGGCCTGGGAGAGCTGTGGAAGATGGCTCCAGTGCTTGGGCCTCTACTCCCGTGTGGGAGACAGAAGAAAAAGCTCCTGGCTTTGGATTGGCCCAGCTCCGGCCAATAGTCATTTGGGGAGCGAACCAGCAGGTGGAAAGAATTTTCTCTCTCTCTGTCTGTATCTCTACCTCTCAGATAAATAAAACTATTAAAAAGCAGTGCATTCATGTAAATATATGAAGAAGAAATTTCATTAGTTAATAGCTTGGAGCATGTTTGCACCATTGACCATCTTTGCAGAAGTACATAATAGCTAGTCCCTTTGACTATTTCTTGAAAAAGAGAGTGCATATAATTAAAATTTTATAGTTACTGAAGGTCATTTTTAGTAAGTTCACCTTATTGTTTTTTATGAATTATTTGAAAGGTAAAATTAGAGAGAAGGGGAGATAGGTAACTTCCATTCACTGGTTCACCCTCCAAATGACTGCAATGCCAGGAACCAGGAGCTGCTGCTTCTGGGTCTCCCACGTGGGTGCAGGGCCCCGGAGACTTGTGCCATCTTAAGACTGCTGCTTTCCCAGGCACATTAGCAGAGGGCTGGATCAGAAATAGAGCAGCCCAGAGTTGAACCAGTGCCCATATGAGATGTGGGCACTGCAGGCCGCTGCTCCACCCGCTGCACCAAAGTGCCGGCCCCCATCTTATCAGCTGCTAAAGTCAAATGGTCGCTAGGGTTCCCCAAATTGGGTTATGCAGTACCATACGTGAGACCTGGTGACCTTGGGCCTTGAAGCAAAGCTGTGGTTCATTTATACATTGAAGATGATGAGGATGAGGGCCAAGGTTTTATTAATACTTAAAGTTTCTGTGAGATATTACATTAGGCTCTGTGCTAACAGCTTTATAACATCTCATTTCTCACCGCAATCATGCAGTGGTGTATGACAGGTCTGCCCCCAATCTTTACAGATGAGGAAATGGAACCGTAGTGAAGTTATCCAAGGCCAATCAGGCGTGAAGTGATTGGGGTTTAGACCTGAGCCTTGTTGGCCTTTGCAGTTCAAACTAGTAACAACCATGATATCGTGTTTCTCTACTAGCTAATAAATGGGATTCCATTGAGATGTTCCCTCCTCCTCTATGTCGTAACAACCATGAAATCGTGTTTCTCTACTAGCTAATAAATGGGATTCCATTGAGATGTTCCCTCCTCCTCTATGCCCGAGTTTCCAGTGGTGAATTCCCATCGGTCGTCAGGTGATCAAGTTTGTGTGTACGCTTTTACAAAAATCACTCTGAGATTACAGATTGTTAAAAACACAAGTTCCCCTTCCTCCTAAATCCTGGCATGGTTGCCCTACTCTCCTTTCCTCTCCTTAATTTCCAAGGGACATTGCATAGTTAAGTAGAAAGTCACCTCCCCCAGCCGCTTATTTTTTTTTTTTTTTTAAAAACAGTATGGCATACCTTGATGTGAAAATAAGACATACAACCACTTCATTTGATCTCCTTTAAAGCAAATACAAGTTGCAAATGAATTTAATGCCATTTAAGCTGTAGGTGGAAAGAATCTGTTGCCAAAACTCATGATAAAATCTAGATAGAGCCAGATCTATTAACGATTTTATTGCTACATGCTCCCAATACAACAACAGCATCAGTAGTGTACACGTTGATAAAAAGGAATGTGTAGCTTAGAAAAGAAAGCTCAGAGATGAGAAGTACACTGAATATGCACATCTTAATGGGAGGTGTGTGTGTGTGACATCTCAGCATTCCCCTGGGACCAGATGAACGCATGCCCATGTAAACTAGAGAGAATTTCATTCTTGGGAATTTTTTAGGGAAAAAAAAGAACTTCTAGTTAGGGCTCAGGGATTCTTTTACTGTCTGGAATTTGCCTCATTCGTTCAACCTTCAAAAGTCTTGCACAAAGTAGCAGCGATTCTTAGAG
The DNA here is from genome assembly GCF_964237555.1 of Oryctolagus cuniculus. NCBI lineage: Eukaryota > Metazoa > Chordata > Mammalia > Lagomorpha > Leporidae > Oryctolagus > Oryctolagus cuniculus. The sequence continues at coordinate 93,374,939 of NC_091439.1, read as the reverse complement.
GTACGGAGTCAATAGCTCAGCCTGGTAGTTTACAAGGGTTAGAATACAAGAGCCTGAGCATGCTGTCCTTTGAAAAGCTAACCGATCTGTCTTCCTCTGCATAACATTTCTCTGACAGTTCTGGTACTGACCTTTCAAAAACGTCATGTTGACAGCACTCACCTCTTTCACATTCTTAAAAAATAATTTCTAATCGACTATTTCATTAGACAGCTAAGGTCATATTTTATATTTCCTTGAAGGGGAACAAATCATCAACTTTGTAGCAACTGTTTCAAAAATGCATAACCTCAAATTTGTTCAATTTTAGCTCTTTGAGAAGGCTGTGGTACTTTGTTCATACAGGAGAAATTGAAGCAGAACAAAACATGCATCCCTTCTGTCTCTCTAGTTTACCAAAATATGTCATTGATATTGGTGTAAATATTTAGTACATAAAAATACTATCAAGAAAAAAATCAACTTTTAATAAATAGCTTAGGTTCTGAATTCTATATACAAGTACTTTACATCTACTCCCTGTTGAGAGCATTTCTGGCTTCACTGTGAGCAAGATAATCACTGACATAAATTACTAGCACATGATTGCAGTCAGATGCATCGTGGTTGTGAACATTTGGATATGAACCATGCAGAAAATAAATATCTCAACCCTTGACAAATGCTTTCTTGAACCTCCTTCCAAAACACTACTGTATTTGAGTGTCAATTCTAGTTCAATGATTCTTTTCGCAGCTACCAACATAAGTTATTTCCAAATATCTTTCCTTGGTGATTAGTACAGTACGTGGAGTAAAACTCTCTGTATGCGCCAACAATGGGAAAATAAAAACACAAGAACATAGGACACCTCAATGGCATCTCTTATCTTGAACAGGTTCATTTACTGTTCTCTGTGGCCAATAGTATGCCAAGATAACAAGCTTATCCCTTTTCATTATAAAGATAGAAGGCAACAGATAAGCTGATATCTGTATATCTGAAGTTTTTTTTAAAAAACTATAATTTGGGTATCACATTGTTGATTCAACAAAACCATACAATGAACTTCTTTGTGTTGTAAGTAGCTATAATTCTAACCTCTTCTTCATAACCTTCTGCTTTGAAAATCAACCTATGGAATGTCAAATAAGGCAATACTCAATGACAGGCACCTAGAACATCCAGAAATGTAATATAGTAAACAATCACTTGAGAACACATCTCTTAAAATAATACTGATTTCTGCAATATACAGTATTTACACAACAGCTGCAAATTTGCTCATACAATATTTCTAATATAGATAAATAGGAATACAAGTCTAAGAATTCTTTGCTCCATTTTCAAAATTTCTGGTTAAAATGTAAACTGTTGGCATCTCTTTATTTTCACCATAACTTTTTTTAAAATAAAAATCAGCTGATATGCACAAATGGTTCCAGTCCCTTTTCTGCTACAGAGAGTGACCAACATACTTCACAACTTTCCTTCCGCTTATAATCTTTGGTGCTTTCTTCCAATTAATCCTAGTAAACAAGTCAATGCAGAACAAAAGGAGGATGAAAGCAACTCCAAAGTGAACCAGCACTTTTTGTTCTTCTATTTGGAGATGAACTGAGTTGATGACCGATGGAGAGTTCCACGTTCAACAAGCTGTATGCACCATGGGGAGAGGGAGGTCGCCCAGGCTTCCCTCTGACTTCTAGCTTCTTAGCGTCACTTTCTCATCTCTCTAAGTTGGATGATCTTACTGGATGTCTCTTATTAATCATCTTTTCATCTTTCTTTGAGGTTCTTGTCTGAGAAGAAGCACCTATTGAATTACTGACTGCAAGGAAGGGAGCAGCAGCCAACTGAGAAGCTGAACTGAGGTGGCCGCTCTGGGTGGGCGAAGAGGACGGTACTGAGACCGGCCTCAGCGTTTCGCTTCCTGATTGCTGAGCTCTCTTCTGGTGTAATTTAGCACCATCACGTTTCCTATTTGGCCTGAAAGCAGTGTGTGTGTTTGGACCTCCCATGGAAGACTTCTCAGCAGGGGTCTCTGCATAGTAAGGAACCAAGGAGGTGGGCACCACTAGAGATCCAGGGAGACCACTAGGACTAAGAATAGTATCCTCTTGAGTTTCAGCAGCTTCTAGAAGGTACGGTGGGGGCAGGGTGCTACTGCGCTTGCTACATGACTCACAGCATAACTTGTTGTAGCCTGGTATAGAGCAGTACCGAGCCAGCACCTCCATTTGACAGAATATGGACTTGTCTCCCAAGCACGGCTCATCTGCAAAAGTCAAAATAAAGGGCAAGAAATAAACATAATTAATGAATTAAAAATATTTTGGTGAAATCTGGAACAATGAAAGTTATCTGCATGAATGTTGCATTAAATCTGAGTATTCAGGAGGAATTCACTGAACTAAGTAGCTCTTGATTTACAAAGTACTGCTGGGCCCTGGCAGTTGTGGGTTCTACCTGGATGGATGCAACTCATAGTAGACTTGAAAATATTTTAAAGAGGAACAGATTTTTTTACAGCTTAAGGATTACTGGGATAACATTTATATTTTGTAGTAAAAGGCAGGAAGTAAAAGGTCATATGCAAACGCTATAGCATCTGCAGATTGCATATCTGAGGAAGGTCTGGGGACCTTTCCTCTGTGGATGTGCAGGGACAACTGTTCAAGGAACGACCTCCATGTCCCAAGCTCCTGAGAAGTCCTAGACCAGTGAGTGTGTTTCTGTCAAGTAGGAATGTATCATCTGATTTTAGGATGAGAAAATAGGATCCATTTGACCACAAACTTGTTTCTCTTTTTATTATTTTATGTTATTTCTGGCTTTTAAATTTCATGTAGTCAGTACTCTAGTAATTTTTTAATAAAGACTTACTGGGACAACATACCAATAATACCAAAAGAAAAATGAAAATTCCATTTTGGTTAAGAGAATATGCTCCAAGTGGAATACAATAGCTTTATGTTTACTACCAACTATTTTCAGCTTATTTGAAAGCACAAATTTGGGTGAAGTGTGTCAATTTGTATTTCATTGACTTGACAGCACTTTATGTTAATAGGGTACTAATCTAATGGAACACTCACATAAAGCGCTTGATTTGTATGTCCACACAATTTTTATTTTAAAATCTTATCTTGTATAAGAACTGGACTTCAAAAAATCCAAACACCTGCGCTCTTGGGAGTGTTAGTAGGTACTGGTTGTCCAGTTGTTCCAGGGCAGGCCTGTGGGATGGGTCCAGTTCCTGCTTCTCTCTCACAGGCAGAGCCAGCGCTCAGAGTAGCACCTGGAGCTATGTGACACTGCAAGACTGATCCGCATCCAAATAATACATGCCAGGAACTGTAAATTGTGGAATTTTTTAATAGTCATTTAAAATTAAGATACATTATTGGGTAATACCATATTGGGAGCTAAGCAACCTACTATTTAGCTTGCCAAAGAAACTGGATAATACTTTTTCGAAAGTTTGAAAAATAAAAACAGAGGTGTGTCAGTTGGCAATGGTAACTGGCTTAAATGACCAGTTTTGTTGGAGTTCTAAGATTACGTCCACTTCCCAAATCTGGACTGACTTGTACTGGCCTGAGCTTTGTAGGCCTATTAATTGGATAACGCTTTTGAATATTTCCTATTAGCGAAGGTCATCATCTAGCTACACTGTAAATGCCTTAGAGTTACATCAGTGGGTTTCCCCTTAAATGTGAGGGTCACCTCAAATATCAGTGAATTATTTTTCTATGCCTGCTTCTTAAAAGAAGAAAATGTTTTTCTTTGTTTGATGAGAGGCCCTTAGTTAACCTTATACTCCTTATGCTTTGACCCTCTTCAATCGTGGTCTGAGTCCTGGCTCATAAGTGTGACCTATTCTTTCTGAGGGTCTCCTGTCTGGACATGTTTGTGCCCTGGCACTGTGGAGACTGGGTCACAGCCTGGGCCTCAGGACAGGGTGTACTTCTGTATGGAAGAGGAAAGGGAGAGAGATTCGGAGAAAAAAACACAACCCAGCAGCAAAGGAATACATTTAATTTGTCTACATCTAGAGAAGAGCTTTACAAATGAACAATGAGCACAATCAAAATATGGAGTCACACGACAAAACTGATCACTAGAGAAACGTTTTAGTCTTATTCCACTCCAGCCTCATCCTAAGCAGCTCAGGAAAAAGGACCCACATTTGGTTTCGAAAAGCCACTTGGTGCTTACGCAGGTTGGGTATCCCTGCTCTGAGATGCCTGGGACCAATGGCGTTTAGGATTTTGGAATAAATGCAGAGACTTTACCCAGTTGAGAGTCCCTAATCCAAAATACTCTGAAACCCAAAACTTTTTAAAAGTTTTGGAGTGAGAGTCTGGTGAAAAGTATTACCTATTTGCTTGAAATATTGTAAAATATGTGACCTCGCAAAAACTCCTGGAATTGGCATTTGGGCCTGGATTTCAGAGCAATAAAGCAGCTAGAAGGAATGTGGGAACACCAATGTAGTTTTGATGCCTCCGTTGCACCTGGGCTTGAGAGCAGCCTCAATCCAGTTCTTGCTGGCATTTGGGCACATCTGCAGAAACACACTGCTCTACCAGCTATTAAGAATAAAATCTAATGGGGACAGTTAGCTTTAATGTTTCTCCCTCAGTTGTTTGCTCTTTTGGGTATAACTTGGGTTTTTAAGACTTCAAATATATTAAACCTTTTACTTGGGAAAGTATATAAGTCCTATGTCTCCCCCTCATGGCCATGCTTGTTCTTACCACTACAAAGTTTAAAGACTTGAAACTTGGGCTTTTCAAAAAAAATAAAATATTTTGTAAAGTAGTTCCTAAAAAATTTACTTGGGGAGGAAAAAGTATCACTTAGCAGATGTCGATATTTAATCAATGCCTTATGTTGGTGTTGCTAGCCACAGAAAAAGCAAGTTGTACATCCTTAGAATGTCAAAGCAATGTCCATTGTTGTCATTGGGCATAGATTTGGGAGAACTGTTGTTGTGGAGAGGCGTGGGTGGGCCAAGGAGAAACAGGGGGGGGGGGGAGGGGAGGGGAAAACAGTCACAGACAGAACAGGCAAGGGGACTGGGAGACAGACACTGGGTGCTATGGTCTGAACATTTATGTCCCTCCAAAATTCTAACCCCAAGGGGACTGCAACTAGAAGGTGACACTTTGGGTGGTGACTTGGGCATGAGAATGGAGTCCTTGTGCATGGAATTGGTACCCTTAGAAAAGAGGCTGTGTGCAGTTCCCTGGCCTCATTTGACAGGGGAAGACAAAGCAACAAGGCAGTATCTAGAAAGCCCTTATCAGACACTAAATCTGTGGGCACTTTGATCTTGCACTTCTCTACCTCCAGGCTTAGAGGAATAAATTTCTGTTATAAATTACCCAGTCAAAGGTATTTTTATAGCTATATGACAAGCAGAGACTGGGGAGGGAGAGCAAGAATACCATGAGACCATGAGTAACGTGTGATGGACACATGACAGCAAGTAGCGAGTGAAACAATGGCAATCAGAGAGGAACACAAATGGAAACAGAGAATGAGATACAGACAGCTGCTAACAGATAACGGAAGCAAACAGCAATAGATTGAAGCTATCCAATGTAATGTATGTTTAAAATAACATGAAAGAGTTATCAGTAATCTCATGTTTATAACACAATAGCTAAGATACAGAATCAATCCAGATGCCCATCAACTGATGACTGAATTAAGAAAATGTGATATACACACAATGGAATACTATTAAGTCATAAATAAGAATGAAATCCTTTTTCAACAAAATAGATGCAAGTAGAGACCTTATGCTTAATGAAATAATCAGACACAAAAGACAAATACATTATGTTTTCTCTGATTAGTGGTAGCTAATATGTAGAAAATAAAAATGAATGTGATTTTGAAGAGTGAAATTGACCTCTTTGGATTATAGTCTATCACCCTTGGCTATAATTCTGTGGAATAGTGGGCTCTCTACTTTTTACTTGTTGAATATTATATTTAGCAGAGTATTAAGCCTGCGATTATAAAGTAAATTGAAAGAATGTTATTGCAAAAATTAAAAGGAAAAAGCAGGAGGGAGGGAAGATATCCTTATGTTCCTAGAATTTTATCTTTGAAATGCATGAAATATATTGTCTTTGTATTAATAAAAATATTTTTAAATAGCAAACCAATTTATAGTATACTCTGCTTTTGCACTTCAGCAAGTTGGTAGATCAGGCAAATGCCAGAGGCTGGCATATATGTGAAATGTCTGTATATGGATGGAAACAGCTTTAAAACTGAGTGGCATCAATCACGCTCATGTTGAAATTGTGTAATTGTATTAAAATAGTTCAGAACCCTCTGCAATGCTATACCTTTGACAGATGTGACAGTACAGGTAAGGAATAGGCTAGAAAACAAAAAATACGTATCCCTGTGGATCCAGATGAATGTTCATCACATATGTCTGATGCAGCCCTCACCACTGCCACTGAAGAAACAGGCTGGGCTGTGGCAGGTATGACAATTAAATGGTAGGGGCTCTGCCCCACAGAGTGTTCTTACAGAACTCTTGGGTGGATATTTGAAGGGCATTTTCCTTTGGGGATTTCTTGATAGGCAAACATACCTTCTAGAGCTTATGCTGAAATGAAATTCTGCCTTTTTTTTTTTTTTAAGTTTAGGAAACCTCATTGGAGCAGTGAAATCCATGGGTAGTACACATACCATTACAGGGAGGCAGCTGACAGGCTCTGACCGACTCGGGCTTCGCACCGTCGCAGTGGTCTGCGGCCCTGCAGATCACCTGTCTCACCTCTGTCCCTTCCCCACAGGTGACGGAGCACTGCACAAACAGAGGCTGCAGTTAGAGATCCAACAGCACAAGTAGCCACACCAACATCATCAGGACAGCGGCCAGGCCCCAGCTGGGTCCAGGGGAGTAGAGGACTCGTGGTCTTGCTGCATCACAGCCTGAAAAGGAGGAGCCACAGAACTGTCCTCACCAGCTTACTACAGGTAAGCGGCACTGCCTTTCAGATGCAGAGAAGTGGCTGGGAAAGGCAGCACCTGGAAGGTGGTACAGGGACCATGGAGATGAGCCTTGGTGGGCAGGAGAGAGACTGTATGATAGGAAAAAAGGGACAGGCAAGCTAGCCTGAACACAGGTAGGCCTGTGTGTTTTTGGGACAAAATGTTACAGAGAATACAAAACAGAGGAGCTAGCACTGTGCCACATGGGGAGTGACTCCCATTCAGTGTAAAGGTCTGGAATTAATCCCGTAAAAACCGTGAAGTCAACCCAGATGTCACACAGATCAGTTACCTTTCATACTCCTCCAATCACAGAACACCCAAACAGGGTTGGTTTCTACTCCCACCTACTCTTAAATGCAGCTACAATTTTCCCTACCTCCTTCTGGTGACTATAAAACACGCCTCAGTTTTCTGAGTTCACACAAAGCCTACCTGTACTCATGCTACATTTCAATACATCACACATGCTTACACACACCCACCTCATTCCAGGGCCCCGTCTTCCACTGGGCTGGACAGGGCACTCTGTTACAGGGCCGGCGGCTCTCGGGACGGTCGCCCACACAAAATTTGCTGTGCACTGAGCGGTTGGTGCCATCCTGGAGCGGCTGCAGGCAGCGGACGGTGCGGAGTTGATAGCCAGTACTCCCGCAGGTTTTGGTGCAGTGTTCCCACTCCTCCGCTACCCAGCTGTGGGTGTAGTGGGTTAAGGGTAGACAGTGTCATTGGGATGTGTAATATTTATGTTCTCGTGTTACAAAGCCTAGACTTTACTCTCAGAGGGACTGGCAGCAGCCGTCTGGGAGTGGGAGCCTCAAACGCCTTTCTAACTATAACAGGCTTCATGCTTTTGTTGTTAATGCCCTACTGTTTTTCTGCCTCTCAGTGACTCTGATGCCTTCTCTGCCACCCCACCCACCCTCCCAAAGGCGATCTACAAGGACAGAGAGTTTCTGAACCTTATCTTAAGGTTGCCCTGTTAGGTTCAAGTGTGAAGTTAGTTTTCAAAGGCAACTGCCAGCCATGGTGACTAATGGTGCCAAACATCTCTAAGTGAATTTAAAAAAAAATTGCAACCACCTGTTGCTTGCCAGGACAAACTGATTTGGCTGCTGCCTTTTTTTTTTTTTTTCATGGACTCTAAGAGTTTATTCGTGTTTTAATATCCTGACTGAGATGACTCTTATTGCTATGGTTGCTGCCATGAAGGCTCCCCAACACATCTATCCTGTTTGGCCAACTCAGCTCTTCTTGTTGGTCCTCCATGGGCCTGCCTAAAGGTGAAGGTAGTGTGCATTCAGGGATGGGTAGAAGAAACATTTCCAGAGAGACACTTTTAGAAGGACTTTCCAAGAGACATTGCAATGTGGGTGCCCCAAGCACTCTCCAGATAAGTTACAGGCACAACATTCTGGACGGTTCTCCACATGTGGTTACGCATGGTTACTGAGCCTTTGGGAGCACCCATTCCATCTGGTAATCGGAAGGATCTACATCTATGAAGAGTATATCTCCTCTGAGAATCACATTCAATGACAGTCATTATTAAGGTCTCTTAAAGTGAGTAACATTGCTCAGTCTGGTTGCCATAATATATTTTACTTCCAGTTGGACAAACTAGAGGAGTTGTACATTGTGAACACCAAAGATTGCCAACATGGTTTGTGGTAGCAAAGATGCTGCAGAAGGAAAATAATATATTTTATAACCTTTCTTTTTAATCCCTGGATTTATATTATCTTTTTTCTTTATCTTCCCATGAGTTTTTCAAAGAAGCAAAATAAAACAATTAAAAAGACAACTAAATAGTATGCCTCAATTACACACTGACTAATTCAATTGAAGAGCAGGGAAGAATTGTACTGAAAAGAAATAATGCATGAAATGGGAAATAATCTTTAATATCCTAAAAGTGATAAAATAATATATTGCAACCATGAAATAAGAATCAAATACTCTGAGAAAAGAATACTTGATCAACAAATAGAGCTCATGGATATAAATTATATAATGCCCAAAAGGAAAAACTCAGCAACTGGACCAAACTACAGCTGAACTATAAATGTCCAAGAAAGAATTAAAACTGAAAAATGGGTGGGAGGAGCAGTTATCAAAGAAGTAGAAGAAAATCTTCCAGAAATAAAAAATACTGCTTTAATGTTTTCAAGTCTAAGACCATTCACAACAGCATGGGTGGAACTGGATGTCATGTTCAGCAAAAGAGATGAAGGCTGCCAGATCACACTAATGTGTGGAGTCTAAAATAGGTGAACTCCCGGCAGTGGTCACACCAGAAGCTGAGGTAGGGATGAGGGTAGGAATGGAAAGATATTGGTTACAGGATACAAAGTGTCAGCTAGAAAGAAAAAGTAAGCTTTGAGGTCCACTACAAAATATGGTGACTAGAGTTAATAATAATGTCATAATTTTGCTACATGAGTAAATTCTGAATGTTTGTACTTCACACAAATATGCAAGATAAGGAATATTATAATTGACTTGATTTTACAGATCAAAAATCAGTGTATTCCATGAGTAATTGATTATAAAAAGTCTATAAGTACACAGCACAATGCATGAGAGAAGATGAACATCAGGATAATTTCAGGACACTGAGAACAAAAGAGGATACTGCAAACTTTGAAAGAAAACCAGAAGGACAGCTGGCTACTCAAGAGCAACACTGGTGTCTAGAAAGCAATGGAACAGTATTAAGATTCCGAGTGAAAATTTAGTTTGGAATTGTATATGCATGTGTGTCTCCAAATGGTCAAGGTGATATAAAAGAAAGACACTATACATAATCTTTTATGCTATTAGGCTTTTAAGAATGTCCTACACAAAAAATTTACATTTCATATACTCTTTTTCATGAAGCTGCTGGAAGACAGAAGCTCCAAGAAAGAATTAAAAAACCAAGAGTCAAGGAGATAACTAATGCAGGAAGCAGGAAATTATATACAACTAGAGCCAGGCAGTGGGAATGTCAAGGAGGACTGGGAGAAGAAACCCCATGATGAAAGCAGGGTAGAAGCCTAGGCATCTGTTCTCTGATCTCACTATCTCCACCAAGATGAAACTGACAGACACGAGTGTACAGTACTTAGAGGATACTGATACTCAGAGAAGAGAAATTTCTTAAATAACTGGAAATAGATCTACCATGTGATGCAGCACTCTCACTACTGGGTTTATACCCAAAAGACATGGATACATTATATCAAAGAGATATTTATACCAACATGTTTGTAGCCGCACTGTTCATAGTAGCCAAAATAAGCAATTAACAAGTGTCCTTCAGATGAATTAATCAAGAACATTTGATACACACACAGTGGAATATTACTCAGCTATACGAAAGAATGAAGTTCTATCATTTACATGAAAGTGACTGGAACAGAACGACATCATGTTGAGTGAAATGAGCCAGACACAGAAAGCAAACACCACATGTGGGAACTAAAGTTAAAAATGTAGTAAAAACACAAACTACATGCCCATATCAGTTTTGCTGCAAATAGTGTGTAGTAAAGCTTTGTTTCGAATCTTTGTCAAAATGATACTAGCTATATACTGCTATGCTTTTAATGATTTTTGAGTCTTAAAATTTTTGAGTGAAGTTGAACATATTTTCATTTGATTATTATTTATAGCCCTTGCATATTTTCCTGCTCAACTGCAATCTTTTTGTTTATGTGTTGAACACTTTATGTAGTGGAGCACTAAGCTTTTGACTATAATATTACGTTATCACAAAAATAAAGAAAAACAAGACATTCATTTACTCTAGAAGAAGTGTTCAAGAAAAAAACGATAATCACAGCATGTTATATGACAACTATTGAGAGATATGCTAAAATAAGAAGGTACTGCAAAAAGTTCATAGAAAGGCATATTATGAAAAAAAAAACCTATGCATGGATTTGAAAATGTTTTACACCAAAATAAACTTAAGATTCTGCTAAGTGCCCTGGTACAAACCCTGGATATTAACATCAGTAAAGATATGTCTATCAGTATTGGAAGTATTTCCCAAGGTGATTCCAAAACAAAGTATATGTGCAGCAGGGATATGGTAGAAGGCAGGGAACTGCAGTTTGTTTAAAGCAGTACACAAGAGAGTTGACTAAGAATTAATTCAAACTAAAGAGAGCTGAAGACATATAGACCTCTGCTTCGAATTAGGTGAAGACAATCAATGCTTACAGTGGATGTGTGCACTCTTGGATATTGCACATTCGTCTGATAGGTTTTGGCTTTTTGTTGGCTTCACAGAAACTTCGATGCACCATTTTATTATCACTTTTTCTGCGGCATCCATATTTAGTATACTGAAAACCTGGAAAATAATTTAATATAATCACATGCATGCTATTATCTATTTGATCATTCATCAACAGATATTTATTGTGTACAATAAGCTACATATTGCAAGGGATGCGAGATGTCCTAAGCCAATTAAATAAAAATCTTACTATTTATTGAATATATAAGATAAATGAGAATATAATTTACTTCTTATCATTAAAAAAATAAGAGGGATTGAGTGATAGAGACACGGTGTGAGCTGGTTCACTTCCCAAATGCCTACACTGGCCAGGCCGGACTGAAGCTGGGGGGCAGGGACTCAATCACTTGAGCCATTACCTGCTGCGTACCAGGAAGCAACAGTCAGGAACTGAACTCAAACATTCCAATGTGGAACAAGGACATATTAACCAGTAGGACAAACATCTATTCCTATTACAAATCATTAAACATTAATTGTGTGCTTGTTCATGAACTAGAGTTGACTATACATGGTTTGCTGTAAAACACAGATGAAAATTGCATTGACATTACATAAATGAGCTGATTTTATGGAGCTATGTGAATAAATTACTGTAGAGGGCACTAAAGGAACACAGAGGGAAAAGATCTCCACCTTAGCTGCAGGAAGGGGAGGGAACGCCTGCAAGATTACACTTCCAGAATCCCCTCAAGGGAGTGTTAATAGTATTGGGTAAAGGGAATGAACCCGAGTGACAGCAAAGGACATGATAATAGAAAACTGCAGGTGGCTTAAGAATCATGTATGAAGCGGGTGGAAGAGAGGAAAGGATTGGATCTTGAAGCCTTGAGTGATAGACAAATGTTTAGACGTTAAACAAGAGGGTCATAGGGAGTTAATAAAGGAGGTTTACTCTTTAAATTTTTATACCAGTACACATATGTACCTAAACATACATGTTTTTTGAGAAAAGTATATTTTAAAAATTTCAAACCTACAAAAATTTTTGCTAGGAAAACCCAAATGAATGCTTGGAAGCCTTACCTCTAGATTAACCATTTGTTACTGTCACCCATTTACTATATTTCATATATATACACAAGGGGACTTCAAAAAGTTTGTGGAGAAATGGAATTACAAGATAAATTTTGGTGTAATAATTTTTGATAGCCCTCATAGAAATTTTTCATAATATGCAACATCCACAAACTTAGTGAAAACTCGTTATGAGTATACTTCCAAAAGTTCATGGAAAATAGCGTTGGAAGATGATGCACATTCCCCATGGACTTTGTATGTTATTTTGCTGAACTATTTGGAAGTTACAGACAGCCTGATTTTTGAATTCTTCAGAACATATAACAAGCACATTTTTGCAGAACATCACAGTATAATTCCTATGGTCAGGAATTTTAACACCAATACATACATAACATTGGAAACTCATGTCCCTGTGATGTACTTTATGGTGATGGTTTTCAATCAAAGATCACACATTGCGTTTAGTTGTAGTGTCTCTCTAGCCTTTATCAACCATAAATAGTTTCTGAAAGATTCTTTTCGTCTTTGAGGACAGTTAATATTTTTGAGCTGGAGAGGCCAGAACTCCTGCAAAATTTCCAACAACTTAGGCTTCACTGTCTCCTACTGATTAGAATCAAGTTATTCTCTTTTTTGGCAAGAATATTATACAAATAGTGTTATCTTCAGGCAGCACATTAGGACACAGATGGATTTTACTCAGGTAAATAGTGTATTTCTGCTCATTGTTCATTCATTGACCTGAAAGATTGCACTGAAATATTCAGATGAAAAATTGAAGTAACTTAACTAGTTAAAAGACTGTGGTCCCAATTTTCCCTTCCCAAACAGCAAAGGAATTCTGATTGGGAAGGAACATATGTTGTAAATATTAAAGAATAGTGACTAATCTTGGGACCAAGCAGAATTTTAACATGCAGCAGAAGGGAGGATCTGAATCAAATAAGCATCCTGTAACAGATAATGAAGTGTCATTCTCAACAATTAACTAAAAATATTTTACAATCTTGGATTTTAAATTATAAATGATTGATCTAGGCATTCCTTCCAATGAACAGTGTTTTTGTTCTTAATTATTTAGTGTCATTTTTGTAATAGTCTCTTGCCTTGTCTGACCTGTCTGGGACAGATGGTAATAAAGTGTTTATTTTTCAAAATAAAAGGATGGATGATGGGAGAGACTGAGAGACACGGTAGACAGCTTACTGGATTTCCTATGGAGAAGGCAGAGAGGCAGCATAATGCAGCAAGTAAGAGCTTGGGCTCAGAAGCTAGGTTATTGGGGTTTGAATCCTAGGGTCCTGGGCAAATTACTACTCTTCCCTGTGCTTCAGTTTCACCATCTGCACAATGCTAGATAACCATAGTGCCAATCTCATGGGTCATTATTGGAAGTATGCATGCTTTGCTATGTACATTCAGAGCAGCATCTGGTTCCAGACACAGAGCAGAGTGAGTCCCACAGTCATATGTAACTAATAGCTCCTTTTATTAAGAACTGTGACTGAAAGGAAATGCACAGATATGGGAAGCACAAGAGGCGAAGAAAGGTGACAACCCAAGTGCACTGAACAGGAACTACAAGACCTAAAGAACCCTGGATGGGAAGGCCTTGTTTCAAACAATTCTATCCTTTGCTGATTCTGAGCTTTCAGGTCAGATGTTTGGTAGTTACCTTCGGAGGGTTAGGTTTGGCGTTTCTCAGGTTGTAGACTCCTTTAGAGACAGTCCTTAAGTAAAAGCAAGATTGGCTTTTATACAAGATTACATTTTAATAGAATAAATGGGTTCAAGTGTTACCTCCACCACAGGGTTTGGAACACTGAGACCAGCTCTTCAAAGCCCACTCAAAAGTGTCTAATTCTTCCTGGATGACATTGTTGCTGTTGATTGTAGGTACAGAGTCTTCGTGGATGATGTATTTATATGTCAGGCTAGAGCGAGTATCATTCTCCTGAGGTATAATCTAACATATACATGAAATTGACATGTCAAACACCTGGTTTTTAAACTTTGCGTGAAAAACATCACAAATATTTCAGATTATTGCTCTTATTGAAACTGAAACATTTTCAAGTAGCTTCAAAAATTAATTTTTTTCTAAAATGCAAGTGTTTGCCCTTTAAAAATGCAAATATATAAACTTGGAACACAAACATCTATAAAAATGCATACACTGGGAAGTAATAGCTTATATTATCGCAATAACTTTAAGATTCACTATAGTTTTCCTTTAATTACCATCTCATTAGTGTATTTAAAATTATCCTTTAAAATCAAGTTTGATTTTATATGATACTACCTTCATTATCCAATGAAAATTTATAATTATTGGAGAATACAAAGCCAATAAAATCATCCATAATTGTTCTGAATCATGGAAACGCAAAGCCATGTTTATTGATTCAGCATATTCCCTAAAGATGTTTGCATTGTGTGTGTGCATGAGCAGGCACAAACTTTTCTAGCCTTGCTTATCTCAGTATGCCATGCACATTTTTTGAAAGCCTGCAAAATGTCAACAGTCTTTAGTCCTGAGGTTGTTTTGAGTTACTTTACCATTTACTCATCAGTATTTGTATTGATTAGCATTTGCTTCCACCTTTGTGGAAATTTCTACTTCATAGGCTAAAGGGTACAGACACTTTGTGTGGTTGCTATAACAGACTGCAGGATGACCCACTGAAGAGTTGGAATAATTGTTGCTTTTGTAATAGAAGTATATGAAAGTGCCCTATTTCAGTACCACATATAATTTTCTCCTTCATTAATTCAATGGGCAGAAAACCATCATTTTAACTTGTTTACTTTATAATAGTAAAGTATAATTTTCCTATTACTCATATTTTGTCCACTGCACATCACATGATTGTCATTTTTTTTTTGACAGAGTGGACAGTGAGAGAGAGAGACAGAGAGAAAGGTCTTCCTTTTGCAGTTGGTTCACCCTCCAATGGCCGCCGCGGCCAGCGCACTGAGGCCGGCACACCGCGCTGATCCGATGGCAGGAGCCAGGTACTTCTCCTGGTCTCCCATGGGGTGCAGGGCCCAAGGACTTGGGCCATCCTCCTCTGCACTCCTGGGCCACAGCAGAGAGCTGGCCTGGAAGAGGGGCAACCGGGACAGAATCCGGCGCCCCGACCTGGACTAGAACCCAGTGTGCCGGCGCCGCAAGGCGGAGGATTAGCCTACTGAGCCGTGGCTCCGACCTCTGTTGTTTTTTATTGATACACATTTTTCTTTTCTAAATAATCCCTGTAGTAAAGTTAATCTTTTTTGTAATAAGAAATGCAAATATTTTTTCAGTTTGCTATTTGCCTTTTAATTTTGTTTATGGAAAGGCAGTCTTTTTAAAAGAAAAATGTTTTTGTTGAATTTCATGTACTATGGACTCATATCAATTACAGAGGGGGAGAGTGATATGCAGCTCACTGATATTTTAAATCAAACTTTTAGAAACAGTTTTTGTTTAAGAATCAAGTGATACTGAACCCTGTGGGGGTGAATGATCTGGTTAGCTGGGTTCTTTTTTTACATCAAGTACCAGCATGTACATTGTAGCTGAATATCTTAGTCTAGGCCCCTGTGCTCTGGGGCTCCAAACTTGGGGTTCCAGTCCTTTAAAGGGGGGAGATAAAGGTCATGGCAGAACACTGCCTGTGTGCAAGGCCCCTCTCCTAACCACAGCCTTCCTCCTTGCATCGTCAGCCCACCCCAGGGCAAGCTTTCCTGCAGTGTGGCATGTTTTGAAACCATTCACAAGAGTTGCTGGAGTTAGAATTCTGTGCATTTATATAAGAGTGAAATAGAGCTTCTGATCCCCAGTCATTCAAACTTCAAATGGGATTTTGATTAGCACAGATCATTTGCTATAAAATTATCCAACCCATGGAACAGAACAAAAGCTCATAAATTCAGACAATTAGTTTCTGACATAAGTGAAAAGGCAATTTAATGGAGATAGAACATTCTTTTTAACAGTCCTGGAACAACTAGACATCATGGTGGTTTAAAAAAATAAGTCCTGGTGTTGTATAGCACAGTGACTATAATTAACAATAACATATTTTATGAATTAATAGAGGAGAAAAGCTCAAAGACTTCAAAGTAATGAGGAGATGGAAATGCTAATCACCTGGATTTGATCAGTACACATTACATATATTTATTGAAATATCACACAGTGCCCTATAATTAATACAAGCATTATATGTTAATCAAAAAATACTTCCTAAGAGTTTGAGATGGAAATACTAACTAACCTGATTTGACCATTGCACACTGTATCTAGGTTTTGAGTGGCTGTACCGAGCCCTATTCACATAAAACACTAAATAAATTAACTGCCCACAGTTAGGTTGTAAGAAATAGTGACTACTATCTTGGGTGCACTATCTTGGTTTCTCTGATACTTGAATCACTTGTTCTAGTGGAAGTCAGTGCTATGTTGTAAGGACACTTAAACACCACAGGGACAAGCTCATGTGGAGAGGAACCAAGGCCTGCTAGCCACCACATGGGGAAGCTCGGGATGGATTTTCTGAGCCTATCAGCAGCCATGTGATAGAGGCTGGAAGCAAAGTCAAAGCCGGTCCTGCCTTGGGGTTATTGTGGTCACAACTGACAGCAACTTCACGAGACTTCTGCCAAAACCAGTCAGGTAAGCTTCTTGCAGATAGCTCACCACTCAACACTGCAAGATGAAGGCTGTGTGTGTCTGGCCACTACATGTGGAATAACTTATGTAGAAATAAATAACTGATATTGACATCCATTTGCAAAAATAAGAACCTAGCATTTTATAGAAAAAAAAAACTTGAAATGGTTCATAAACCTAAATGTAATTGTAAAACTACACAACTTTTAGCATATAAAGTAGGAGATGACAATTAGATGTTGGATTAAGAAAACATTCTTCCATATCACCAAAATTTTGATACACAAAAGAAATTGATGAACTGGACTTTGGTGAGGCTAAACAATTTTGCTCCATGAAAAAGAAATTACTGAAAGAATGAAAAGAGAAGCTATAAACTGGAAAATGTATTTGCAAATCATATATTTCACAGAGGATTTTATAGCCAGAATATAAAAGTTTCAAAACTCAACAATAAATAACAACTGACAATGGGCAAAATGTTTGAATAGACACTTCAAAGGGAAATAATTTTCCAAGGAAAATTAAACTGAGTAATAAGGCTTTGGATTAGTATAATTTCTTAGTAGGGAATCCAATGGATGCTTATATGCAGACTCCAACAATATATTTAAGTCATGTAGGTATCTTCTACTTCTATCCATAAGGAATAATGAAATTGCCTTCCTGATACTAAAAACTGTCAGGCCGGACCAAATCCAGGAGGGAGCTCTTGTTCCTGCAACAGATAACAGGGCTGAGGGCAAGGACCCCTGTGATAAGACGAACAAATCACCTTTTGCCTCCTGACAGATGCCAGAGTGGGGACCATGGCCCAGGGAGGAGGGATATGGGCCCACTCTCTCTTAACTGGGGAGAGAACTAAGTTTGGTACTTGCACGGTAGGGTACTAAAGAGGGGCCTGCAGAGAGAGGTGGCCCAGAAGTCTGCATGTGTCCTTGGCTGCTGGCTGAGCAGCCATGCCCAGGTCAAGACATCTGGTCTATCAGTGAGTAGGGGCTCCAGGGTTGAGAGTGGAGCACAGGTCGCAGAGGTCAGGCAGGCTTGACAGTCCCCGCAGTTCTGATCCAGAGTGAAGAGCACTCACTATCACCTCAGGGATTCGTCACAGGCCCAGAGAGGCTATGTGTGGCATCCCTTAGGAGTGTGGACAAGGAGCCGACGCCTGCAGTCCAGCATCCCACATGGGTACCCGTTGGAGTCCAAGCTGCTCCACTTCCAATCCAGGTCTCTGCTGTGGCCTGGGAAAGCAGTGGAGGATGGCCTGACTCCTTGGGCCCCTCCATCTGAGTGGGGGACCAGGAAGAAGCTCCTGGATGCAAGTGGGCTCAACTCTGGCCATTGCATACATCTGGGGAGTGAAGCAGTGGATGGAAGACACCTCTCTCTCTTTCTCACTCTGCCCCTCTGTAGTTCTGCCTTTTCTTTTTTTTAAAGATTTATTTTATTTATTTGAAAGAGTTACAGACAGGTAGAGACAGAGAGGTCTTCCATCCACTGGTTCACTCCCCAGATGGCTGCAACGGCTGGAGCTGCACTGATCTGAAGCCAGGAGCCAGGTGCTTCTTCCTGGTCTCCCAGGTAGGTGCAGGGGCCCAAGGACTTGGGCCATCTTCCACTGCTTTCCCAGGTCACAGCAGAGAGCTGCATTGGAAGAGGAGCATCTAGGACTAGAACCGGCGCCCATATGGGATGCTGGTGCTTCAGGCCAGGGCTTTAACCTGCTGTGCCACAATACCAGCCCCATGTAGTTCTGTTTCAAATAAATAAATCTTTAAAATATATGGACAAAATTAAAATAGAATAAAAATAGGTCTCAGAAGATCAGGAGGTGAGACCATGATGCAACTGCCTGCCAGAACCAAAACAACCAGACACCTTGCAGTTTATCAGCAATAATGTCCAGTGCACAATAGGCAGGAAAACGTGACCCTTAATCAAAAAGAAAAATAAGCTACCAACAGAGGCAACACGAAAACCTCGGATTCCATCAGAAATGATAAGCAAACACATGTGAAATATCAGCAGAGAGTGAAAATCAAAGAACCTAATGGAAGTTCTAGAAAGCAAAAGTGTAACATTTGATAT
The DNA here is from genome assembly GCF_964237555.1 of Oryctolagus cuniculus. Classification (NCBI taxonomy): domain Eukaryota; kingdom Metazoa; phylum Chordata; class Mammalia; order Lagomorpha; family Leporidae; genus Oryctolagus; species Oryctolagus cuniculus. Next base: position 93,355,872 of record NC_091439.1, on the reverse strand, counting down.
GAAAAAAAATTACTGGATAGGTTTGTGGACATATTGGAGATCATGGAAGAAATACTGAGTAAGCATAAAAATGATCTAATCTGAAAAAACATTTTAAAAAAAGATTAGAAAAGAATGCACAGAGCCTCAGATTTGTGGAACAGTTGTAACTCAGCTTGTTTACCAGGGAAAATGTAGCCAATATCAACTTAGAGTCAAGATTCTTGTGAACCCAAATTTAATAAAGATATCACTTTATTATATATCACTCTCAAACTGCTAAAAATATTTAAAAAGCAGAGAAAATGGGCACATTACATTCAGTGCAGTGATATGATTTTGAAAGAAAAATGTTATAGAAAATGAGTCAAATGACTTCTGTGTACAGGTGCCTAGGTTGCTTATCTTTGCACAGCAGGCTGAGACTACAGCTTCAAAGCCAGCTGATGCTACGTGCAAATATGTACTCATCCAATTGTTTTAAATGCAGCCTAAACAAGAGTTTTAGCCACTTAGAGCCTGTCCGTTTTGCATATCTCTAGAAAACCTCACCCAGCATCTGCTGGATATAAAGAGGACCTTGTGGGCATAAGGACTGCACACTGCAGATGTCCTGAGATCTCTGACCAATGCAGGGAGACACATAGGCCCTCTTACCTTTGAGTCTGTCTCTCTCTAGCCTTTTTTCCATGGAGTGGTGGCCCTACTTGCTAACCTACCGAGGCCTCACCCAGATAAAGCTGCCTGGTAGGAAGATCTTTTTCTCTCTTCAGTTCCTCAATCCCTCAAGCTCGCTAGAAGGACATAAAAACTACCTCAAAATGCTAAAAAAAAAAAAAAAAAAAAAGGAGGAAAAACCTGAGCAATGCCAAATATCATATCTAGGGAAGATGTCCTTTAAAAATGAAGGTGAAATATATTTTCAGGCAATTGAAAGCTGAGAGAATTCTCACCCACACAAGGAATGCTAAAGGAAGTTCTTTATGCAGAGAGTACATGATACCAGATGGGAAGAAAGATGTATAGGAAGAACACGGAGTACCAGAAATGACAAATACATAAAGATTTACTTTTACATTTCTTGTCTCTAAAAGATAGCTGACTACTTAAGTAAAAAAAAGACAATATTATTCTGTTCATAATGTATGAGAGTACATCAAAAAGTTTGTAGAAAATGGAATTAAATGCTGTTTATTTTGTTAGAAAATATTGAAACTCATGTTTTTTGGCAACAATATATATTTTCCACAAATATTTTGAAGACCCACTCATATGCATGGATTTCAAAACTTTTTATACCAAAATAAATTTAATTTTTCATTTTTCCACGAACATTTCAAAGCTCCTTCATACACATAATGTAGTATGATAGTATTGCACATAAAGTAGGGGGACAGATAAGTGGAATTATAGAAAACAAGCAACTAAATATTTAGTGCTCAAGGCAAAAGTGTTTTCAGGTAATAAGTAAATGAATTTTAAAAATATATTATAAATAAAATTAAAAATTAAATTATAAAGAAAATTAAGTATACAACTAATTATGAAAGTATAAAGTAACCAACTTCATAATGAGTCAGTAATGCCACATACCAAAACAATCACAGGATCACGTAAGGGCCCATCAGTGTGAAGAGTTTCAATGTCATCTTCAATGTTATAATCCCACTCCACGCCAAGGTCGATGAAGGTGCGTGACTTGGCTTCCTCTCCTTTGCCATTTAGAATATAGTGGCCAGTAGCCTGGCTCTTAATAGCTAATGTAAGCAAAATGAGCAACCAGCATACATTTTATTTGATCTTTTTAGAGTTAAAAGTTCCATAGCAGGTCTCTCTCCTTCTAGAAATCAATGACCACGTTTTTTAGTATCAAGCAATTGAAATGAGTGTTAGCTGGACTATTAATACTACCAATTTCTTCAGGAGACTTTCAAAATGCTCAGTAAGCATTCTTAATAGTAAACAAAGCCAAGATGGTTAAATAGGCCAAAATAATGTTTGCAAATAGTCCCATTTGAAAACATTGTCAAAGACGTTACCAGTTGCTAACTCCTTCATTCTATACGTTTCCTCAGAAAGTTGAGAACATTTTAAATAATGGATAATTCTACAGTAACCAATAAACAATTCATGCTCAGATGTCATATAACTATTTCTTTACAATGTATCTAAAGTTAGTCAAATATCTGTAGACATCTAACATAATTAAAGCAATTTTCAGGCCAACAATTTAATTGTTGCGATTGTAAAATTCCAAGGCCACATCGCCTATTATATAGTTAGAAGAAGCTGCTTAGTGTTGACAGAATCCTTAATGAATTACAGATCTACCATCTATTATGAAATACAATGCTTTTCTAGTGGGTAAAAGGGTTTTTAAATTTTGGAGGTGGTTAGTGGCATATAATGATTAAGCTTAAAAAACAAAATTTCATGTGTCACTAACATTACTGAAAATGTGTAGCAAACATGAGAAATTTTAACTAAAACATTTATTCCTCCTGAGCTTTTAAACAAGTCTAATTTTCCCAAGGTTAGTAATCTGAATTCTTGGATGAAAAATAAGGAATTTTAAATACTGATGAGAGAATTATGGCAGATTGCTAGACTATGAGAACATCTAGTAGTGAATATAAATTCTATAAAACATGTTTTTAAAGTTATACATAAAAATTTTGCAGCAATTTTGCATGGGGCTGAGAGATGATGCTTTATTTCAGAAATATTAGTGTTTTAATAGGCTACTGAATATGTGGAAGTTTACACTCATATATATACTTTATGCTCCTTTAAAGCAACATTTCTACATGATCCTCTCCAAAAGAAGTCAAGAATCTTCTTTATGAAATTACAATTAACCATGCAAATAGGTCAACATGTGCCATTTGGAAACCTCACAGATGTTAAGACAGTTCAACATTACCCTAGTAAAATTCACCTGTGGTTGATGTTCAAAGGATTAAAATGCACTAAAAATAAATGGGTGTATATAGTGTGGCATTAATAAAAATATCAGAATTCATTAATCAACAGAGATATGATGGATTTTTCCAATAGTGCTTAATTCAATTCATTGTACCTACATTTTTATTCCCTTAATACAGAACATAAAAAGGTATAACAAACTTGTCAAGTGACTTTTTCCCCTCATGCGACAATGAACCCACCCCAGCTCCTACTGAAAATGAAAGCTCTATTTTAGAATAGTTCTTGTTTCAAGGAAAGAAGAGTTGGGAGAAATGACTAACAAAACCACAATATTCAATTTGTGCATATATGTATACACATACATATGCATCTATATATATACATAAACATATGTAGATGACTATATATGTGTATAGTCACACACACATATATACATATGTATGACTTCTTTGACATCTCAATGTTCAAGTGCATGTTAAAGGTGCGCCAGCAGGTAGAGACACTTACCAAGAATATGAGGAGAAGCCTCGTCTTCTTGGATTAACACATGTCTAGCCCCAGGGGGTATATCAAACATCTTAAGGTACCCTTTGCATGTGTTGCAATATTGGAGGAAGCAAAGAAGAAAACAAAAGCAACAACCATGGTTAGTTGAGCACTACGTTCTCGCTCCTACATGCAGAAGAGGGCATCCATGAACAGAAAGAAGCAGTTTCAGAAATGAACTTCGAAGCTTCTGTGGCTTCTGTGACATCGACATGAGATTAGAGGAATTTTTCTATTAAGGGGGAAGAGGCAGTCATTCTTGTGACCAACTTATTAGTCATCTACCTTATTTTCACCTACAAAGTGTGTCAACAACTCTGGCAAACCCTACATGATTCCAGCTTTCCAAACCACCTTTGTGAAATGCAGCCAACGTTCAGTGAGTTTGCTTAAGTGATGAACTTCTTGACACGTTCCTCTGCCGATGTATTATTTAAAAAGCTTTGGTGGCAAGTATAGGTGGCTCAACTTGCAATTATTGAAATATTTGTATATTTAATATTTAAAAGCCCACTTTATTATAAAGACATTACAAAAGAAAAGTCAGTGACTAGCTTTCACTCTCTTGTCAGTAACTTTGGGTTTTTAAACAAGGTTATTTACTAAATTTTCAAAAATACATGTTGCAGATTTGACCAAATGGTCAGAAAATGAAATTGATGTCATACATTGTTTTTGTATGCATGCTAACCTCCATCTGCTAAGTCAAAACATTTTTTAAAATGCTTAGTTACTTTGAGTTTTAAAATTATGTATCATTCCTAATTCTGCCAATATTATGTATGATAAACTTAATACTATCACATATCCTAGGAATTAACAATTAGAATTAAGTCCATGTCTATAAATCAACAGTAGATCAAATAGAGAAATTAGGATCTTATTTCCATCAATAATAAATGGATATAGAAAGACTATGCAAACTTCATATATACCATCAGTACATTCTAACACATTCAGTTCATATACACAAAGTAAGTACTGACATAAACTCAGTTATCAATGAACAGTTCTTGATGAAATAAGAAAAACACATGGCTTTTGTCATTTTTATGTACCTATATGTTTATCTATGTACCAAAAGATTTACCAAAGCTGTGTATATTATGTACTCAAAGATTTCACAGTATTTCTTAGCATTCCAGCTAAAAGGAATAGTAATTTTTGGATCAAGGTTTAAACCACCTTTGCCTGAGGTCAGAGGCAACACATGCAATGTGTCATGTGTGCCTGAGTATGTAACATGCTTAAAATGCCAAGCACAGAAAACAGCTTGATGCCATTTATGGATGCCCATCTTTCTGCAGTTCACTACAACTTACCCAGTATATTTCTAGCTTCTCTTGTTTCGGCAAGAGAAATGTTACGAGCTCCTTTGGGTAAAGTGAAAGCGCCTCTCGTCTTCCCTTAAATAAAATGTCTTTAATTAGTGGAGGTTTTGTGTTTATCAGAGTCTTACTGTTTCATTGACTATTCCATAAGCCATATATATATTTTATTAGATAATATAAAAATATGTCCCATAATTTAATGCAAAGTTAAAATGTATTTATAATAGTTAATGCCAATGAAAGTTAAATAGTCAATGAAAGTAAAGACTAAGTAGGAATTCAATTCAAAATGATGGAGGTGATTTGAAGGTGAATACTTGCAGATTTCATTTTCCAGCAACTTGAATTCTTTATGGCACCTCTTGCTTAAATGTTTCCCTGTTGGAAAAGGTTAATTAGTCTATTGAATGACACTGATGACAACATTACTGCAAAGAAAAGCATGTTGGATTATCTTTGAATAGTTTGTATGACTGATGAATACTTCTTTTGACTTTGATCTGAAGATTTAGCATAATGGTTGAAGAATCTGAAAAACAGTATCACTACCCTATATTATTCATGATATAGAATGAATGATTGTGGCAAAGATGTTTTTCTTATAATGATTCATTCTGGAAATAAAACAAATTGATTATTTTACACCCAAGAGAAAACAGCAATATATAACTCTAATAAAGCAAACAAGTACAGCACATTACTTCACAGAAAGTGGGAGAATATTACATTGGACACCACCCAAACCAGAATGTATACTGTATGTATAATTATAATGCTGTTTGCTTTATTAAAATAATCAGCCAGAAACAGTGATATTTGCTTTTTTATAATTTTCACAGCACAAAACATGGTAATTTACCACACAGGAACAGACAGCAAAGACATCTGTATGTGGAGTAGAAACACATTATAAAACACATCATAAGAAACACATTATAAAACAATCACTTAGCTCTCAATCAATGTATACCAGAGAGCAATGCTGGTACACGTGGAATCAGCTTGACTTAGGAAGCTGTGGTATAACGGGAGTAACAGAACCATTCCATTTGGATGGAAACCCGCTTTTTATTTTCTTCTCTAAATGTGAAAATTGCCACCAATGACAATGTCATTAACCAAATTTGCTTATTTCTCTTTGTTTTAGCCATTCTTTAAGATACTATACTGGCAGTGCTTTGGAAGCAGTAAGATATTCTTCTCAAGAAAACACATCAAATTCATCTTTAAATGTTGAATGCCCAGAAACACGTGCTCAATCAGTCCTTATTGAAAAACTGAATAATATTTGTTACATGCTTAAGAAATTATGCAGCAGTAAAGGTTTATATCCAAATCTTTTATGGTTATTCAAACAACTATTATGAAACTAATATTTTGCATATTATTTGATTGAGGATAGTTACTCCACTTTTTGAACCTCCAATGTATGTTCAAGTTCAAGCTACTGACATTGTTGCAAGCACAAGAGTTCATACACATGAACAGTGTACTTTAGGGGTTTTTTTTTTAATCATACTTCAATTTTGTCATTTATAAAAATTTTCAAACTATCTAATTTTTACATACTTATGCATTCATAATTAGGATTCTCTTTTATTTATAGATTATAAAATTCTTCACTTTTAAGATTCAAGAATTAAACTATGCTTTATTATAAATTCTATTTAAAATCTCATTTTTAGAACTCCTTGTCAACAGTTTATGTGCAAGATATTAAAATAAGCACCAATGCTAATAACTATTGCACTTTATATTAAATATGCAAAATAAATGATAGCACAGATTTTAGCTAATATACTTTACTTCTTTACTTTTTTTTTCTTAACCACACAGAATTTTTCACCATGGATCCTATGAGTGAATTTACTCAAAGTTTATCTTTTAAGGAACTATTACAAACAAGACAATCTGAATGAACATGAACTGGCTGCTAGTTTCTGGGTATGTTTCCTGAGGAAATGTTGCACTACAAGAAGTCTTAAGGACCACAAAGGATGGAGAAGGACCCTGAATTCATGAAAGCTCTGGTCTTACCAAGCTTCCTGGGAGTTCTGGTAAATGTCCCCTTCACGGTCCGGCAGTGGGAGTTGTCTCCTCCACAGACACCACACTTATCCTCAACCTTGTTAGAACCGATTTCTTTATCACAGCCCACTTTCTGGGGAGAGAAGATGTGAAATGTGGCCAGTCTGCGTGTGCCAAGTTCAGGTCAACAGCTCAGAGAATGACGAACTATTCATTTAATCACAGCCCATTGGCACCATACTTTCTCGGTAGCCATGAGATTTAATGCATAGAATCTTTTAAAGAACCGGTGTGAAATCAAATGACTTGTACTCTGAGGAATAAAGGCTAAATTGTCCTAGTCTAATGAAGTATTTACCCCCACAATAGACTTTCTTAATCATCAAATCAACACTCAGCAGAGGGGAGACAGAAAAAAAAAATAAAACCTACAGGGTGCTTTCTCCTTGCTGTTTTCAACTTTAAAGATGAACAAGAATAGAGTGAATCCTACATTAGTGCAATCTTTAAGCCACCACCTGCAACACCAGCATCCGATTTGAGCAACAGTTCAAATCCTGGCTGTTCCACTTATGATTCAGCTCCCTGCTGATGTGCCTGGGAAAACTACAGAGGATGGCTAAAGTGCTTGCGGCCCTGTCAACAATGTAGGAGACCCAGACGGCATTCCGGGCTCCTTGCAGCCCCAGTAGTTGAGGCCCTTTGGGGAGTGAACCTACAGATGGAAGATCTCTGTCTCTATAACTCTGCTTTATAATAAATAAACAAATCTCAGGTAAAAAGTAAAACAGTTGGCGAGGATGGGTGATGAAACTTGATAAAGCAGTGTAGACTGCAGAGGAGTTCAAATAGCCAGGAAGTTGTATGTTCCTGGATTGTGGGTAGGAAAATCAATATTTAAACCCAAATTTAAATCAAAAGAAAATAAGTTCTACAATATAGGGAAAGAACAGTGAAAGATCTGCATAGAACAGGCTGCAGAAACCTGGAGTCCCAATGGGAATTCACATTTTCATGTTAATGTATTGGGATTTCTGAAGGGTTTCTGGCTGGGACAGGTCCTCAGTGGTCAGCAGTGTAAGGTGATGACAAGGGGAACTGGTCAGGGAAAATCATAACTGCACATCACTTCATGCATCCGATACTCTGGCAGGTGAAAAGTGAACAAATACACATACTCTACTTCCAGGGAAACCTGAGTTCAACTATGAAGCATCTGTGAGGAATGAGTATAAACTTTAGTTTTGTGGAGCTGAAAAGAAAATTGACAATACGAACAATGTTTCAGGTAGCAAGGATAATTACAAATCAACTTCACTACTAACATGAATAAGAAAACTGCCATTAAAAAAAGAGATTAAATATGGTATAAAAATGTTGTTTTTCTTCCTCCACTACTTCTGTTATGGAAGTTGAGAAAAGGAGAAAGAAATGTATTTGTTACTTTTCCAACAAAAGATAGAATACATTTAGCATTGATTTTCTTTAATAAGAAGCTCTTGTATTTTAATGCGATATTGCTGCTGGTAAAATACTCAAAGCAAATGCATTGTGCCCAATTTTTGTATTTCAAATCTGGAGGCATCAGAAAAGGCACCTTTCTGGAAATTAGGAAAACTGTTTAACTCTGATTCTGCCAGGGACCTAAGTTTGATTTTGGAAAGCACAATTTCTCCTAAATTTATTTTTGTTACTGAACTATAAATAGACACATTATAATGTGATTTTGCATGTAACAGACAATTCAAAGATGCAAAATCTGCAGATAAATGGTAGTAAAAGTACAATTGCACAGCCCTTTAGGAAGCCTTTTGGGACGTGATGGTAACTCACCACACACTCTCCTCTCACACATATACTGTATGGATCTTTGTAGGAACAGCGTGTCCCATCATGCACCAGCTGTTTCATATAAGCAACGTCTCCAGTCTCTTTGGATTGACAGTATAGGTGGCATCTTTTCTTGGCTGCATAAGAATCAGGATAAAATTCACTATTTACATAAACTGGAATGTTTGCACATCATTGTCTATCTTAAAATATAAAGTTCCAGTGTGGGTCCCAGCGTGGGTTTAAAGGAATACTGTGAAAATTAATAACATAAGACAAAAAACACCAATACATGGATATGTCATATTTTCATTACAGCCACCATGTGATTTGTCATCTAATGTACAATGCTTAAAAATGATTTATGTATTTGAAACTCAGAGTGCCAGAGAGATTGGGGAGGAGGGGGAAGGAGAGAGAGAATCTTCCTTCTGGCGGTTCACTCCCCAAAACACCACAACAGCTAGGCTGGGCCAGTATGAAGCCAGGAGTCAGGAACTCCATCCAGTTCTTCCATGTGGGTGCCAGGAATCCAAGTACTTAAGCCATCATGCACTGCTTCCCAGGCACATTAGAAGGAAGTTGGAGGGGCCGGTGTCATGGTTCACTTGGTTAATCTTCTGCCTGCAGTGCTGGCATCCCATATGGGCGCCGGGTTCTAGTCCTGGTTGCTCCTCTTCCAGTCTAGCTTTCTGCTGTGGCCCGGGAAGGCAGTGGAGGATGGCCCAAGTGCTTGGGCCCCTGCACCCGCATGGGAGACCAGGAGGAACCACCTGGCTCCTGGCTTCGGATTGGCGCAGCGCTGGCTGTAGCAGCCATTTGGGGGGTGAACCAATGGAAGAAAGACCTTTCTCTCTGTCTCTCTATCTAACTCTGCCTGTCAAAAAAAAAAAAAAAAAAAAAAAAGGAAGTTGGATCAGAAAATGGAGCATCTGGGACTTGAATTGGCACTCCAGTGCGGGATGCAAGCATTTCATGCAGTGACCTAACCTTCTGTGACAATATGCTGCTCTCTAAAGTGGTATAGTTTTGAGACAGAAAAGGGGCTTTATTAATAATTGAGCAGGCACAGCAAGTAGAATTGAGGACTGCCCAGCTCTTTAATAAATTAATTCAAAACCACTTTTGTTTTACTGATGATCGGAGCCTGAAAAAGGTTTCTACTGGTTTTGATCCACTCATCTAGCATAGTTTCTGCCTTCTGCAGGATTGTGTTAATTAATTATAGCTTATGTGACTCACTTCATCAAAATAAATCGGTGCCAGCATTGTGGCACAGCAGGTGAAGCCACAGCCTACAATGCTGGCGTCCCAAATGGGTGCTGGTTTGAGTCCTGGCTGCTCCCCTTGCAATCCAGCTCCCTGCTAATGTGCCTGGAAAAGCAGCAGAGGATGGGCCAGGCGCTTGGGCCCCTGCCACCCATGTGGGAGACTTGGAAGAAGCTCCTGGCTCCTGGCTTTGGTCTCACCCAGCCTTGGCTTTTGTGGCCATTTGGGGGAGTCAACCAGCAAATGAAAGATATTTTCTTTCTCTCTCTCTCTCTCTCTCTCTCTTTACTTCTCTACCTCTGGCTTTCAAATAAACAAACCTTTAAAAAATAAAAATGTCTTCTCAATGCACTGCAACTCTAACATATATTCACGCTTAAAAAACATCTTTAAGCTGAACCCTGTAGCATAGCATATAGTATCCCATAACTATCTTCTTTAACTAATAAAAATAAGAAAAATGGCAAGAAGTTGCTATCTGAAGATATTCAACCAAAAATTCAAGGGGTAGAAAACATTAAAAGAGAACTTAAAAGCAAAATATCAAAATAGAAGTAAAATCTTAAAAGTATTTTTTTAATAAGTAGCTTAAAGTTCAAAACTAGAATGTCATCAAGTGCCTTTTGTAAATAATGGTTTCTTTTTCTTGGTCCTGATTCACTGTAGGAGAACTGTGCTTTCCTCTAGCTATTCAGAAAGGAAACATCACGATGATCCAGAAGCACTTCCTTGGAGAGAGATTTCAGCTGCAGCAGGGAATGCAGCCTCTCTCCCAGGCCTGACTTTCTCCTGGGCTTCCCACTGGTGAGGGCGCAGTGCTGTTGGACAGCGTTCGTAGTCCACAATGCTCACATTGCTAGAGAATAGAATACTTTGGTCCTATTCTAGGAAACCCAGGAGGATATACCTGTAAGTCCTGCTTCTCCTACGATCCATGGAGACAGGACGAGCAAAGCGTAAGCCCTCCATACTAAGGCCAGGACAGGGAGACGAGGGTGGGCTACTCACAGTCTGGGTGCTCGTAGGGTAACCAGTGGTGCCTGCTGTTCTGGTATTCAAAGTGGGAGTTTCGCTGCTGGCACTGCTGTGCTCTAAAGTCCTCAAAGTGTTTTTGGCATTCTTCTGTATTACAAAGCTGGTACTCAAAATTAACACCAGGGCAATCCTGACCACCATTGATGGGCCTAGAGAAAAGACAACATTGAAAGAGCCCTCGGGCTCCAGTCCAGGGCTTGAAGCTTGCAGACACAGCGCTTGAGGGCAGGAAGCCAGAGCTTCTGTGCTGCCAGTGCTCAGTGAATCAACGCAGACGTCCTCATTTCAGTCTCTCCCAAAGCACCCTTCTCTTCCTGCTAATACGGGGGTGGCAGGGCAGACTCCAAAACTCGATTTAAATCAGCCTTTCAAACAGTGAATTCAAATGCATAGCAAATGTACATAAAGAAGTAAAAGAGCACGCATATGGACTCAAGAAAATTATACTTTCTACCATATGTCAACCTCATAGCTCCAACTCAAAGACATTAGATCAAAGCTCTATGCCTCAGTTTCCTCATGTAGAAGACGCAAACACTATTATCCTCCTTAGAATTGTGACAATTAAGTGAACTGTCACATTTAAAGCTCTTAGACCCTGGCTCATAGAGAACCTCGGCTGTTGCTGTTATTTTGATTATTTATGTTCCTTCTCCTGATGTGCCCATCATCTCTGCCTGTGAAGACAGGTACATGGCACCTGCCAGTCCTTATAAACACATGACCAAGACCACTGTGTTGCCAGAAACAGAAAAAGGCTGCTCCCACCTTAAACCCCGATGAGGAAGAAAGCCCCATGTTTAGTAAGTCAATTACCTATTTTCCCCGAGGAAAATAAAGTTTGTTGAGCACACAACAGAAATTCAATAAATTGAGCCCAAGTGAATGAATGGACACTTTTTCCACAATAGTTTTCCGACCTTCCATCACAGTCCCTGTTGCTCTGCGTATGCAGAAGCAGTCACCTCCTACCCAGCAGAGACTGATTCTGTCTGATGGGCACCCTTCTCCCTCAGATGCTCCGCCGCTTCCTGCAGCGCCCAGGGCCTGCTCAGCTCCTTACAATGAGGGTACTTCAAAAGGTTTGTGGAAAATAAAATTGTTTTATTTTGGCGCAAAAAAATTTTGAAATTTATGAAAAGGATTTGTCATCTGATATGCATTTTCTAGGAACTTTTTGAAGACTCCTCATATACACAGATTTTAAAATCTTTTCCAGGTGAAGGTGCATTTTTTATGCCAAAATAAACTTATCTTTTTGAACTATCTCTAGATTCCCAAGCAGCAATTTATTTAAAAACTCTACTCTTCATCAGAACTTCTCATCTTCTTCATTGTCTACTCTACATGAGGTTGGTAAATGAATATTTGTTTTCAGTCCTGTATATTAGATATAGTTCATCAAACAGAATACTAAGAACCTAATATACTTTTCTGGTCTGTCCCAAATCAGGAGAATTGCAGAGATTATACTCACATGGGATTATTGCACTGGCGTGTTCTGAAACGAACACCAGTTCCGCATGTCCGGGAACAAGAGCCAAATTTCGTCCATGACCCCCAGTTACCATCTTGCTTTTGTTGATTGGCATTCTTCCACATGCAATGACCCTTATAACACCACTTAGGAAAATGACAAAAAGTAACTGTGAAAATCATGCACACATGAAAGCTGTGCTGTTATTCAAGAACACTTTTTTGGGGCAGATATTGTGGTGCAGTAAGTTCAGCTGCCTCCTGTGATGCTGGCATCCCATATGGGTGCCGGTTCGAGTCCCAGCTGCTCCACTTCTCCCAATCCAGCTCCTTGCTCTCCATGTGGGAGACCTGGATGGAGTTCCAGGCTCCTGGTTTTGGTCTGTGCCAGCCCTAGTCTTTAGCCATTTGGGGAGTGAACTTGAGGAAGGAAGACTGGTATCTTTCGCTCTCTCCCTCCCACCTTCCCACCTTCCATAACTCTGTCTTTTAAATAAAAAAATAAATCTTTAAAAATAAATGGTCTGTCCTGACCATGTAAAGACTTAAACAAAAAAGGAACTCTCTTTTTGAAATTTCCTTTTGTCTTTTCTTTTCCAGGTGAAAATGCATTTTAAATATCCAAATGCAATGAGACCATTACAATGTCCTATGAGAAGAGTTAGATGTGCATTTTGAAGTATAAATGTAAAAAATGATAACCACTCAGGTAAGTTTTTAAATGAAGCATTCACTAGTGAATCAATAATTTTTCCAGTGCCCAATCTGCACAGAAGTTACTTTTCCACCTTTCATCTATCTAGCTACATGGTACCAGGGTTCTAAAAAATTAACTTTTATTTATTTGAAACACAGTGAAAAAGAAAGTGAGAAAGAGAGACAGCCAAAGAAAGATCTCGCATCTGGTGGTTCACTCCCCAAATGCTCTGAACAGCCAGGGCTGTATCAGGTCAAAGCCAGGAGCTGGCAACTCAATCCAGGTCTCCCACATGGGTAGCAGCAACTCGACTACTTGAACCATCACCTGCTGCCCTCCAGGGTATGAATTACCAGGAAGATGGTGTAGAGAGTTGGGGTGAAACCTGAACCCAGGCACTCAGATACAGAATTGCAGGTCCCAGGCAGTAGCCTAACCACTGTGCCAAACACCCAATCTTGTATCATGGTGTTTTTGAGGGCAACACGCTCCCCATTAAGATCACATGAAATATATACTTGCATGCCTCAACTTAGAAATTAATTAACATATCCAAAATATTTCATGTTTCAAAGCACTTTTACTTAATGTAAACATTTTTCCTTCACACTGATTCTGAGAGTTAGGTAGGTCAGAAATATGATCTTCACCCGTCAGAACAGGAAAATTGAGACTAGATAGGTTCATCACAGTGTAAGGCTATCTTCCATGAAGCAATTAAATGTGGCTACTAGGATTCTGATGGTATAGAAGGCAATCTACTACCCAGCACTTACACTATCCAGCAAATAGCAGGTACTCAAACGGTGTTAGCTATTTTGCTTTCAAACATTTTGACCTTCCTTTTTGCACTATAGACAATAAAAGTGGTTCTTAAAAACTCAACATTTGTAAATGTAAATAACAGCATAACTATAGCAGAGTACTTCAAAAAGATTTTTTTTGTATTTTTTAATTTTTTATTTACATGAAAGGAACAAATTTCATGTGTTCATTATATATAATTTTAAAAGCATAGTGATAATTCCGTCCTAACCTCCCTCCTCCCAAGCTCCCACCCTTCCATCTATCTCCTTCCTTATTTTTTCTTCTCATTTTTACAATGACATACTTTCAATTTACTTTATAATCACAAGCTTAACCCACCACTAAATAAAGAATCCAGCAAGTAGAAATATAAAGACCACCGTTCCTTCAGAGTATAGTCAAGGACTACATTAATCTCCCCTCCCCTCACTCTGTCAAGGTGCCAGACTCAGGTTGCCAAGGTGGAGCACTGGCAACCTTAGTGGGGCAGGTAGCTGGCACCCGGAATGCTGCAGCGCTCTCTCTCTCTCTCTCTCTGCAGATGGGGAGGCTCCTGGGGCTGGGAGTGGATGCCCTGCACCCTGTGACTGTTGGAATCCTGTGACCGTGAGACAGGGCATGGGGTGTGACTGAGTCTTTGGGAATCACTGGGTCTGACTTCGAAATGTTTATGGAGAAATGGAATTTAAAGTTTTTGTTGGGGGTTGGCATGGTGGCATAGTGGGTTAAGCCACTGCCTGTGATGCTAGCATCCCACATGGGTGCTGGTTCTGGTGCTGGCTGCTCCACTCCTGATCCAGTTCCCTGATCATGTGCCTGAGAAAGCAGATGAAGATGGCCCAAGTGCTAGTTTCCTGCACTCACGTGGGAGACCTGGATAGAGTTCCTGGCTCCTGGCTTCAGCCAGGCCCAGTCCTGGACATTGCTGCCATTTGGGGAGTAAACCAAAGAATGGAAGATCCCTCTCTCTATCTCTAACTCTGCCTTTCAAATAAATAAGTAAATCTTTTGAAAAATAAAAATAAAGTTTACTGTACAGAAATACTTTTGATGTATATACAAAAGGTCAAAATACTCATGGAAATCTACATTATGAAAAAATTATACATGAATTTCAAAAGTTTTTGTGCCAAAATAAACATATTTAATTCCACATTCCCACAGACTTTCTGAAGTACCCCTATATTTAGAAGAGTTCAATGTTAAGTGTTAATTCAAGATACCATTTTTAAATAAAGAATGAACTCATTGTTGTTTTTAGTCAGAAGAACTTTCCCACAGCAAGACACTGTATATAATGTATTTAGCATAGTGCCTAACATAGTACAAACACTTTATGACAGGCTTTACTATTATTATGAATAATTCTCATCAAAAGGTAGTTTATACATATTTGAAATGGAGCATTAGAAGAACTGAAAGCTATAGATCTTTGCCAGATGGTGGCCCTGTCTGCAGTATCTGATTTCTCTCCTGGGCCAGGCTCTTCAGTTTGAGTTCTCAGCATGCTTTTGTTTGGGAATCTCTGCCCTTACTTAGTAGCATAGCTGGGCACTCAGCCACTTTCTGAGCATTCAACCCTGACTACACAATTTGAGATTTAAAACCTCTGGGCATCTTTCCCCAGGGAGCAAGGCCAACTCTTCCCAGTTCACATGACTTTATTTCTGGGCAACTTTCACAAGGAATGGGACGCCAGCAAGTAAATCAAATCCCACTAGCAGGGGGCCAGAGTTTCTGTGGAGGCACTTCTTCCGAGTCTATGGGTTATGGGCTGAATGGAGATCCAATGTATGGGGCCCTAATCTCTGGAATCTGGATGTATTACCTTCTTTAGAAAAGGGACCTATGCAAATGTGACAAGGCATTTTAAGAGTGGGAAACCATTCAGTATCTTTCTGAGAGAGGGATAGAGAGTCCGCATTCTCCGGAGAGGAAGAGGCAATGAGACTATAGGAGGCAGCAGGGGGAGGGGTGCAGCCGCCCCAACCTGGAATAGACAAGGGAAACCTTGTCCACAAGGGCCTCTGAGGGCATGTGGCCCTGTTCACTTCCTGATTTGAGCTCCAGGACATTAATTTTGAACTTCTGGCCTCCAGAACTGTGAGAGAATACATTTCTGTTGTTTTAAGCCATAGATCTGTGGTCATTTGTCAAGCAGCCACAGAAAACTTGTACACATTTCTAGTGCATGACTGTAAAGAAACCTCCACATAGTTCTATGGTTTTCATGAAAATGACAGCGCAACTGCATTTATTATGTTCCAGACTTTTAGAGATCATTATATAACACATCTTAAACCCTCGTTGAGTAAGTATATATACTCACTTTTCCAGCAGAACATTCAGTCCCATCAAGCGGGGGTCCCTTTTTAGTCTTACAGAAGTACGGATTATCAGGATGGCTACACCACAGCTGTTTACATGGGTCAAAGGTTCGGAACTGGAAAAGACAGAATCAAACTCTCATTGGTCTCTCAACTCACATGACATGCACCAATATGATATATTATATGGTTTCTTCATGTCATATTTCTTGCATATTTTCAAGTTAAGAACCACAATTGAGAAAAGTTAAAGGGAAAAAAAATACTACATAAAGGGTCAGACATTTGGCACAGCAGTTAAGACTCTATTGGGGAAGCCTGCATCTCACATTGGGATATCAGGGCTTGAGTCTAGCTTTGTTCGACTCCAGCTTCCTGCCAATACATATACTGGGAAGCAGCAGTGATGGCTCAAGTAATTGGGTTCCTGCCACCCACACAGGAGATCTAGATTGAGTTACCACCTCCTGGCTTTGACTGCACCCAAGCACTGTTACTAGCATTGGAAACCAGTGAATGAGAATTCTGTTCAATTATCTGCCTGTCTATATCTGTCTCTCATATAAATATTTTATTTTAGAAAAGCCAAACAGGGAGTCCAAGATAAAACTTGTTTATTATTGTTACTTTAGAAAAGCAGAATATTCTGTATTTGGAATACTAACATGGCATTTTTTTTTTATTTTTTAATTTGAGAGAGAGAGAGAGAAATCTTCCATCCACTGGTTCCCCAAATGTCTCTAACAGCTGGGGCTGGGCCAGACTGAAGCCAAATGCTAGGAACTTAATCTAGGTTTCCCACTTGGGTGATGGGGACCCAAGGGCTTGAGCCATCATCTACTGCCTCCAGGGGTGGAAGTTAGCAGGAAGCTAAATCCGGAGCACAGGCAGGACTGGAACCCAGGCACTCCAATATGGGATGCAGGTATCATATGCAGCATACTAACCACTGTGCCAAATACTTGTCCCCTTCAAATCTGTTTTTCATAAAACACAATATGACATCCAAATGTTTGTGTATGCATGTACACATATTTGTGTGCATTTCTTGTTCATCTGTACTTTCCTTCTAAATGTAAACATTCTTTAGATTAAGAAAAAAAACAGACAACAGTCTATCCACATATCTACTGCCCACATTGCTAATTACCCACTGACAGCCTTATGTTCAGATTAGTTTTATTAGTACCCATTTTTAGGCCTGGAGTTGTTGTTTTTATTCTTACTTATAGCAGAAATTGTACTTTTCCATGACAGTCAACCATCATTTTAGAATTCTCAGATCTAAAACATTAATACGATTAGGGAAGAACTAACAGTATATACTTTATAAGACCAAAAAAGCTGTATTTGGAAGATTTTAAACAGATTAATGTTTTTTCTAATAATGAGATATTTCCCTCACTATGCACTCATATTCAAGAGTGACATACTAAAAATGTTTTTGAAAACTGCATATGTGGGCTGGGCTGGGCTGGGTGACTGGTCAGCTACACCTTAGGGTGATCAGGTAAGAAGCTAATCTTTTACTGGGACCCCCTTACCAATACCAGTTTTACCAGGTCTTTCTCCTAGTTTTGTTGTAATACACAAAGCTTACTTCAATGTATAAAAAAAATACTTCCCTTTAAAAAATAAATTATTAAAGATCAACATGGAATTGAATGAACTATATTTCCAAACTGGGTAGTTACGCAAAGAATGACTTCCATGGGTTCCTTTGAGCATTTGCTATGTGCCTGCATTGTACTAAACACTTTAACTACATTATCAAATTTAACCCTTACAATAATCCTATGACCTAGATAATACCATTATCCATATATTACATGTGAAGCAACTAAGCCAGAAAGATACATAATGTGTCCAGTGTCACATGCTTACCAAGTGTCAGAGCCAGGATATAAACCATATGGCAGCCACATTCCTGATGCCCACCCATGTACACCATTGGATTCTCCTACGACAATATACTAGCACAACCTTCCCTATGATCAGAAATCTGGAATACTGGCCATCAAAGCAATACATGGAAGGCATGAGAATAACATCTGAAGGTCATAAAAACCAGGTAGAGAATGAGAGTATAAAGATTTGGAATTGATAGCCTTGTGTGACAGTCCCATTCCCCCATTTACCAGATGTGTGAATTAAGCAAGTTACTTAACCCCTGTAAAATTATACCAAATTTTGTCACCTGCAATTAGGTTTAAATAAGATTATATATATATATATATATATATATATATATATATTTAAATCATTTAGCTTTTGCATGTAGCAACATAGCAAACACAAAATAATTGGTTGATGTACATATACTTGGATCAGTAAGTCTGCAAAGCTTTCTGAAGAGGAGCTACATAATTAAATTTCAAGATGCAAAGTCTGAGTTGACTATGAGTGACGTACCGCAGTGCACATTTTATAACCAACACCAAAATCAAAACGACATTGCTCGTCCATAGAATAATTTATTCCAGGAAGTTCTGGGAGTTTGGGCCAGTCATGTTCAAAAGGGTCATCAAGGAGACAGTCATAGGAGCTGTAGAAAGGAAAACATGGCATGTAGTTCAACGTTCACCTTTTAAAATTAAGTCCTAATAGAAAAGTGCTCTAGGGGATTGCCATCAGATCACAAAGCAAGTTCAGAAACGCATGCATTCTGAGGTTTCTTGTTACAGTTCCAATTAGAAAAAAGATATTTTATTCTTATTGAACCCATAAAAGTGAGCCAAGTGTGATTTAGGAAGGCAGTAGTGCTAGGATACTCTTCTGGTGTCACTACCTAACCATCACATGGTGTGGCAGGGCAGATCCCAACACCCATACTGTAGCAGAAAGGTAGAATAATTTGAAGGAATCCATGGTCATCTTCTTCCCATCCTCAACTCAAGCTTGGTCATTACACAAAGATGCCATGAGGAATTCACATCATGGTTGAAAATGCACTTTGATTCTAGGCTTATTGCTTGAAGCAATGTGATTACAGTATGGAATTGTGCCAAATGCCCTGAGTTATGGGAAACTGCTTATGAGTAACAGCAGTTTTCACTGGCTGGAGATTTTGTCATGGTCAAGATCCTAAGAGTCAGTGTCAGGTCTGCAGTCTACAAGATCCAAGCACTCAGGTCACCTACTGGATGTATCTTTTCAGTTCTTGACCACTGCATCGGGACCAGTGGTAACGATGAAAGGCCGCCTGCACCAAGGGAGCCATGACACTGCCCATGGCAGTCTCATCACCACACCTGTTGCCTTGTCCATCGTGCTCCATTCCCAAGCTAGAACACAAAGAAGATCCCAGGGGGAAGAATCAGAGGGCTGCAGCTTTTCTTTCTCTTTTCGAAAAATAAAAACTAGAACTGGGAGATTGATTTTTTAAGCCAACATGGCTTCCATGGAGAAGCCAGTCTCTGAAATTGGGGACAATCTGACAAAAACGCCCTGCTTATTCTATAGCTCTGCAAAGCACAGGAGTTCTGTGAGCTGGACTCGCT
The DNA here is from genome assembly GCF_964237555.1 of Oryctolagus cuniculus. Lineage (NCBI taxonomy): Eukaryota > Metazoa > Chordata > Mammalia > Lagomorpha > Leporidae > Oryctolagus > Oryctolagus cuniculus. Next base: position 93,336,119 of record NC_091439.1, on the reverse strand, counting down.
CATTGTGTTTCAGTGCATGACTTCTTCACTGATTTCAGCTTTGGCAAGGGAAGGGAATCGCACACTGGCATGCATTCTGCCCAAAGTGCAAACAATACGGGGAGGAACAGGAATTTTTTTTTTTTTTTTTTTTTTTTTTTTTTTTTTTTTTTTTTTTTTTTGCTTTGTAGCTGTCAACAGTGACTTACACATGGCCAGTTTCATGGGCAACTACAAAGGCAGATGAAAACCCATCCTCATGATTTAGGGTACAACTTCTCACTGGATGACACATGCCTGTGACTGGAGCATATCCTGCAGAGAATAACAATCACTTTTATTTTCATTTTATGAGAAAACCCATTAAAAATTTCTACTGGACCTTTGCCTGCTGGGGAAAAAATAGCTTTCAGAAAACAGGAGCAGTATTGTGTGCCTGCTGACATTGTGCCACATTATCTTGGGAAAGCCACAGGTAATAGGCTCTAAAAAGATTTATTGGGTCTGCATTTTCTCTTTTCCTAAGGAAGGAACTTCTGGGGTTACCATTCTGTTCTGCCCACCAGCTAAGCCCTGTCATTCTGTTGTAGTAAATGGTCCTTCATATCGTGATACTGATGAGGGAGCCAGAAATTCCATCCACAGTGAAACAAAAATCACCCCTCTGCTTTTTCCAAAGTCCACATCAGAATATATTAGGTAAATTCAAGCTGACTTTGGAAGAAAGCTCTTTGGCTGCAGTCACTGGTTCAGTATCTCTTTGCTCATCTCAAGCACTTAGGGGAAGGCACACTGCATCAACAGTACCCTGTTAATACCCCAACTGTGCCATCCTTACTTAAAAGGCAAGTACAATACATTGTGATATTTAAGTGATATTTAACATTATGCTTTCCACAGAAGTCAGTGAAAGCCATCGAAAGAATGCATGCCCGGCTCATGTGTGGTAGTGGGGATCAAAACATTTGAACAGCCAGCCTGATTTAGTATTACTTCTGAAGTCATGTCCTTAAGTGTGTCTTCTACAAATTAATGGCAATACCTTGCATTCCTGCTGGCCCAAAGTCTTGCCTCGTTAAGAAAATTGCATGATCATGGTGTTCAGAGTGGTTGGGATCCGATTTTTGTTGTTGGCAAGCCCAGCGACATACATTCTCCAAGCTCCTGGATGGGTTTCCCCTTTCTATGAGGCTGATGGACTAGGAGGAAATAATATGTTAAAGACACTTTTGACATTTCCCCAAAGATGTCTCTTAGTAACTTTCTGTGAGGTTGAAATTTGGGGTTACTGTACTTTAATAATGATGAAGTAATATTGAACTGATATCTGGGTTTGGAAAATTGTACATGTCACTCAAGATAATTTTTATGATGATTAATATTACCTGTGCAAAAGTTAACTGACACCATTTATGAAATTGTCTGATGTTGAAATTGCTGTTGTGAGATAACTCAATGTTAATTATTTCAGCAAGGATTTTAATAGTCTAAATATTTTGTTTAGATATTTAGTTTCAGAGATATTAAGAAGAAAAATATTGGGAAATATTCTGGCATGGGACTTTTTCCAGAGATATGAAAGCACAAGATCTTAGTTAAAATTTTTGTGCATTTTTTGGTACAGAATTAATCAACATGTGGGAAGAATAAATTTTTCCACGAGCTGGCAAAGCTGGTCAACTTTATGTGGAGCAGTCAAATTATGCGATTCTCATACTGTAAATTAAAAAAAAAAACTATTTTTAACCTCATGAGAATATAATAAGGAGGGTGCACTCTCATCTTGCAGTTCTAAAAGACAGTATCAAGTTCCTTAGTATATTGCTTCTATTTCATTATGGTCAGGAGTTAAAAGTTCAGAGGGGAGAGGGGGCTCAACCACCAAAACCGAGGAACCACACTTCTCAGAGAGTTCTGATGGAATGCGAAATTAAGCTTGGAACCCAATATCAGTCCCTGCTTGGCTGACAGGCTGAGAGCTTTGTTATAATTCAGTAAATGTTATTATCAGTGTTTACATTCTTAATAAAAATAGCTTGATTTGTTATATGCTGATTGCATTCTTCTCCAAACAAATAATGTTAAAAACTAACTGAAACCGATTAACGTGCCCAGCTGGAGTTAACTTGCATTCCTCTTTAGCAACACAAAGTAGGTCAGGTTTATGGGATAAACTAAAGGTCAATGACACCCTATCATTAGAAAATGGTAAGTGGATGTTTAATATACTCATATCATGAAATGCAAACACATGGGTTTTTCCTGTTTCCTAATTGCAGAAATCCATTAAAATTTCATAATCAAGAGAATTAATTATAGGAAAGGGACATGCTATTTTAAACATCAAGAAAATTTACAAGTTAGTTATTCCCCCTGTACTTCCTCCTCAATGGGAGAGACTTCTTCAACCATTTCATTATCTCCAAAAACAGAGCTACATCCTAGCACCATTTTAAAGCCAGGTAAACTCAACAAAGGTAATGAAATTTGGATGTATTTGTTGTTGTTTTCAAAAAGATGACAATTCTTTTAAATGAAAAATATTTACTGTGCTCCACTTCTCTGTAAAATGCTGTTTTTAACAAATCAGGAGAAACCAAAGGTCTATGTCATCTTTCTTTACATATTCCAAGTACCTAGACAGCATATGCCACATAATAGGTAGTCAGTATAGACATTTTGAAAGTATAATGAATCACAAACTTGATAATGATAGGAAAAGGCGATTCTCTGTCCTCACAATGAAATCCAAATGTGTTCCCTCTTACGGCCTTTCTTGAAGTCAAGATGTCTACCTCACTATTAAAGTAAATCAGTAAACAGGGCAAAAATAATTCATTGTCTGCTTGAATTTGGAGAGCTCTGCTGACTGCCAGTTCCTCCTCCTCAGTTCAGAGCAACCTGGAGTCTACTTAGGACACATGGCAGTTCTAGCTTCAGCAATGCAGTCTTCCGGCTACCCACCCAGTCCCCAGTGTTCACGGCTAACATATTTCAAGACTTTTTACCTTTGCATAGCCCAGCATTATCATGCGCACCAGCACCACATTGATATGCACTCCCAGGGACTCATCGTGGTAAATTTCATTCACCTGAAACAAAGCAGATCATTGCTGGAAGGAATAGGACACAAAGGAATTCATGGGACATGCAACACCTGAGGGACTAGCCATGGAATCCCAGTACTAGAGTCAGAGGATTATTTTCAATTTGGTTTAAGCTGAACCCAGAAATGAAGTCATTTACCTTTGGTTTTGGGAACAATCCTGGGATAGGTGCATTACTGATTTTGTAGGTGCCACCGGGAGGTGCACATGCAGATCATAATCAGAAAGGACTTCATTCGAGCACTGTAGTGTTAGAGTATGTGTGTAATTTGCTTACAACATTTAGCTAAAGCAACTGCAGGAGGGTAACTAGTAAATCCTCTGCTAGCCCATGAGTCACTGCAGCCATGATGGAGAAAATCAGGACAGGCATTTTCCACTGGTGCTCACGTGACCAGCAGGGGTATGGTGTGTGGGTGACAGAGTCCTTGCCTTTAGGGTCTGGTCTGTGCACAGGAGCCGTGATGGCCTATTTGTATGGCAATGAGAAAGCAGCTGGAACAATTTTGTTGTTGTTTAGAAGTCCTATAAGTAAGACGCCCTTCAATATTCAAGTCTCTAGTGTAAGAGGTAGGTGTTTGGCACAGCAGTTGGATCACAAGCTTAGATGCCTGAATCTCACATTTGAGTACCCTGAGTACCTGTTTTGAATCCTGGCTCCTGAGCTCCCAGTCCATCTTCCTGCTAACACACACCCTAGGAAGCAGCAAGTGATGGCTCAATCACCTGTGTCCCTGCCACCTCTATGGGAGATTTGGATTGAGTTCTTGGATCCTCACTTTTGCGTGGCCCAGCAACGGCTGTTGTAAGCATTTGGGGAGTAAACCAATAGTTGGAAGATCTGCCTGTCTTTCAAATAAAATGATAAGTTTTAAAAAAGATGATTACCATTCCTTAAAACAGGAACAAATTACTAAGAGGACTGTACAAGTACATAGTAGGTGAATGTCAGCACTGGATATGGCTCAGAAGAGCAAGTTAGGATAGGCTAGAAATTAAGACACTCCATGGGACACCAGCATCCCGCACCAGAGTGCTTGGATTGGAGTTTTGGCTCTGCTTCCATTTCAGCTTGCTGATAACATATACTCAGGGAAGCAGCAGGTGATGGTTGCCGTACTTGGCCTCCTGTCATCCATGTCAGATACCCAGATTGAGCCCTGGCCTTTACACATTTGAGGAGTGAGCTAGTAGATGAAAGCTTGGTCTGTCTCTCCACCTCTCTAATAAATAAAAAAAATTCTTTTTAAAATAGAAGAGTAAAGTTAAATCATTGTGGTTTACTTAACTTTTAAAGTTAGGCTTAAATTTCTAAAAGTGATTTTACACTTTAAAATCATACATATTGGAAATAAAGCAAACTCAGGGCTCCTAGTTCCAACTCTATTTTATACAGATGAGGAATATGAAGTCAGGAGAGATCAATTGGCATGCAGAAATCACAGTTATTCAAAGATATGGATCTAAAGTAGACTATAATGATATATTCTGACTAAGCTACTGCAAAATGAATGCAAGTAAATAATGTTGAACAACTTGGTACATACTAGCAGGAATGAGAAAGGTAGAGTTGGTTGGTTAGGTTACAAAGTTCTTAGCTGTTCCCAAAGAACAAGTACTCCACATTTGTCACAATAGCTAAATGAAAAATAAAAAAAAGTCACTGAAATTTGACTTGAGATTCAGGAGATTTTGACAGTAGGTGTAGCAAACCTAAGGCTTGCAAGGGAAAGACAGGCATAATCCCATAGAGAAGCCTTAAAAGAAATCTAATTCAAGAATGCTCTAATAAAGGAAATTTGTAAATAGTAACATTTTTACTTCCCCCACTAACCAACAAAAAGACTTGAGAAATCTCAACTGAATGTTTCAAGAGTTCAACGTGACAGAACAGAACACTTTAAGCAACCAAGGCCTCAAATGTCAACTGAAGGTGTATTTACTGCCTTTATAGGTGGCATTAAAAAAAAAAGAAAGAATAGTGAAGATGAAGGTACAAAAAACCCAAGACTGTATTAAAAATGACAAACTGGGGAGTATGTGCTGAGAAATTAAGATGTTCCTGTCCCACGTCTGAGGTCTGGCTCTCAGTTCAAGCTCCTTACTTCAGCTTCCTACCAATGTACACACTAAAACACAGTAGTGAATGCTCGGGAAACTGGGATCCTACCACTCATTTGGGAGACTTGGATTATGTTTCCAACTCTTGGCACCAGTCCAGCTCTGGCCATTGCAGGCATCTAGGGAATGAACAAGCAAATGGGAGCTCTATTTTCTCTGCATCTCAAATTTTAAAAAATTTGAAAAATAAGTGGATCAAAATATTTTTAAAATGACATAGTTCAACAAGAGAAAATGTATTGTTCTTTTAAGTGGAAAAATGCATATATATAAATAAACATTTAAAAACCTACTCACACACACGTGCACCCACACACAGGGAAAATGGTGAAGTTTAATACCTGTATGAAGTATGTCAAGTAGTTACAAAAAAGAAAAGAATACTTGTAGTGAACTCTCGCGTTGCATAGGTGTGCAGGGGAAGGTATCTAACACCCAAATCCTCACATTCTAGGTTAGAGAGCACCTGCAGGATTGAGTTCATTTCTCTATGCTAGTCTTTCAGAGAAGTATTTGACAAATATGAATAGATTCAGAGAAGAACAAATAACAAGATGCCCAGAAAATGTTTCAGGGAATGAGTAAGTGGAGGCACACGTTGGTTACCAGCCTGCACATTAGACATGGTCTCAGGAAAATCCTTGTCTGACCCCTCTTTGCCTGTGAGATTTCATCATTAAGAAATGGCTTCAAAGAATTATGGCATGTTTTTAGTAGAATGTGGTTGAAAAGTAAAAGCATTTGATACATATTTTTTAAAACTTTGAGAGCAATGCTAGTAAATGAACAAAATTTAAGAATACTAAAAGCTAATAAAGTTGGGTTGGAAAAGTAGGCTAATGTCTGGAGAAGAGGAGTGACAGAGGGTAGAAGGCACAGCCCTTACAAAATAGCAGTGATGACCAGACGACTATACTGTAACATTTATAACACATACATATATGTAACAGGAAACATGTACATGAGAAATCTCAGAATATAACATTAAGAAAAAGTGGTAAACACGACAAACAGCTTGTGATATGAGTTAGTGTGAAATGTCTAGGCATCACTCAAAATTAGTGAATTCATCTGTACTTGCAATTTTAAAAATCAACACATGCCAAGGAAGTATGATGAACAAAATTCTTGTTCCCAGTAGCAACACTACATTAAAAAATCAATGAAAAGACACTTTGAAAGGTAAATTTACCATTTACCAAAAGAAAAATATTATTTAACTGAAGTCACTATTACGCTAGGTTAATTAGAAAATGGGGGCTTGAGTGAAACCAAAATCAGCTATGAAATGTTCTCAGGCACAGCATACAGTTTGGAAACAGGGTGTAGGTAAGTTATTCTGGATAGGAATAATAAAATATAAAACTCCTTTTATAAACAAAAGTATTCTTTCCATGGGACATATTATTTTGCAAAGCACTAGATCTTATCATTGTGATTTTCAAAGCTTACAAGAATTGGTTCCTATTTTTTTTTTGAAGATTTTATTTATTTATTTGAGAAGTAGAGTTACAGATAGAGAGAGGGAGAGACAAAGGTCTTCCATCCATTGGTTCATTCCCCAAATGGCTGCTAGGCCAGAGCTGAGATGATCCGCAGCCAGGAGCCAAGAGCGTCCTTTGGGTCTCCCACATAGGTGCAGGGGCTCAAGCACTTGAGCCATCCTCCACTTCTTTCCCAGGCCATAAGCAGAGAGGTGGATTGGAAGAGGAGCAGCCAGGCATGAACCTGCACCCATATCCTATTATGCCACAGTGCTGGCCCCATGGCTCCTATTTCTTATTCACTTTTTAAAATGCTCTTAGAAACCAAGTTCATCTTTCCAGGACTTACCAATGCTAGAGATGCAGTATATACACTCTGAGACGCATAGGGTCTGACAAGTGTTGGAGGAATAACCTAGCACTAATAGGATTCCACCTCCTGGATTCTGGTCCCAGTTCTGTCACTGATAATAAGCAAGGCCAAGGGTTGGTCATTCAACCTCTCTGAGCCTACTAGGTTTTCTCTGGAAAATTTTAATCACACTTGCTCTGCCTGCTTCACAGGGTTATCACTCAAATCAAGCAAGATGTCTCATAAATGCACAAAGCAAAATACAAAGTACTTTAGCATCTCTCCACCAACTCCTGCACAAATTTTAAAGATTTGTTGATATAGCTTCAGAATACACTTCATTGGTCCCATCAGAATTTTCACTAAAAGACATGTCAGGACTCTACAATTTGAAATTTGTTAAACCCCAATCAATAAAAGATGTAAATTATAAGGAGGAATAGGCATCCAGCCTAGTGGTTAATATGTGCACTTCCCATCTGAATACTTAGGTTTGAGTCCCAGCTCCAGCTACCAATTTCAGCTTCCTATTAATCAGATTCTGGAAGGCAGCGGGTGATGGCACAAGTAGTAGGTCCCGGCTACCCTGGCCCCTGACTTTCGCTGTGGTTTTCAACCTGCCCCAGTTGGTGAGGACATTTGGGGAGTGAACTAGTGAATGGGAGCTCTATATCTGTTTGTCTCTCTGTCATTCTATTTTTTTTAATTATCAAGAAAATTATAGAAAAGTAATTTGACACTTTTTTCAAAATCAGTCTAAATGGTGTAGGAAAGCTCATTCCAGCAGATGGCAGTGTGCACACTTCAGAGAGGGAAGACAGACAGCTACTTAAAACACCTGGACAATATTTACACCCTGGTTGGTATGTCTAACTCCTCCTCTATTTACACATACAAAAAATAACTTCCCTGAAATTAAATAAAAATATTATTACAACCCAAGACAAATGCTAAATTTTCTATGTTTATTCATTTGACTCTACAAAGCAAAGGAAAATACTGTAAAATAATCTTCAGATTTTTTTTTCATGTCATCTGGTTACAATACAATATAAAAGACCTGTAGAAACCCACATGATTTTGCTGTTTTTAGGACTCAGTAATGCACATATAGAAATAACTAAAAGTATCTCAAAATGAACTAACAACTTGGACTGTCATGATCGCTTAAATAATATTTGCTAAAGTATTTTTACTATTTTTAATAGCAAGTTAATTTTTCTGAAGTAACAGCAAAGTCAACAACCAACAAAAACAGCAGCTAATATTATATAGCCCTTTCCAGGTTCTAGACCTGGTTTTCAACATTATATAAATTCAAGTAAACCCTGCAGAAGCCTTAGATGGAGATCCAAGAGAAGTAACTTGCTCAATGTCACACAGGTGACAGTGCAAGGGATGACAAACCAGGCAGTTTGACTCTAGGCAGTGGCTTTAACCATTTGGCATCTCTTTCACAGACCTGCAGACTACAGCACTACCACTATACATAGGGGACCTGGTTTTAGGACAATCAATGGTGATTCACTGTCACTGAGTTTAAGAATATGGTTTGGAAACATATTTAAAAAGAGAACTTTGGGGCCAGCGCCATGGTGCAGTAGATTAAGCCTCCGCCTGTGGTGCTGGCGTCCCATATGGGCATCGGTTCTAGTCCCGGCTGCTCCTCTTTGGATCCAGGTCTCTGCTATGACCTGGGAAAGCAGTAGAAGATGGCCCAAGTCCTTGGGCCCCTGCACCCACATGGGTGACCAGGAAGAAGCTCCTGGCTCCTGGCTTTGGATCGGTGCAGCTCTGGCTGTTGCAGCCATCTGGGGAGTGAACCAACGGAACGAAGACCTCTCTGTCTCTCCCTCTCACTGTCTGTAACTCTACCTCTCAAATAAATAAATAAAATCCTTAAGAAAAAAGAAATAGAACTTAGATTTTCAATTCCTTTTCATAATCTCCCATCATACAAATTTTAAGGAAATGAAGAGTTGGATTGTAAACATAATCTAAACAAGAATTTCTCAATGATTGATGATTGATATATTGGAATTCTAAAAAGAATTGGGGAAAGATAAAGAGGAGTTAAAGCAAATAAGTGTAAAACTTGCATTAGAAAATAAAAGGTAAAGTGAAATATAACCAGTGTTTGGGGTTATAAGAAGAACCTCAAGCCTAAACATTCTAACAAGTCACTTATTTTTGACACTATAAATGCAATCAAAGTAAATATATGCAACCTCAGCATCTTTCTACCATGTGAGGCAACCCACTGGACCCTGGGTAGATTTCCTGTTAGGTGTTCAGAGCTGAGCCCAAATTCTTTATTAAATTACCTGAAAGAAGCGTAAACAGGACATTAATTCAGTTTTCAGATGACCTTAAATTGGAAGAGATTGCCAATGATGTGAGAGAGGAAAAGGTAAAATCAAATCAAGTATTCTTTTCCTTGAAAGGAAAATTCCTCCAGGTTTGTTCCCGGACAGGACAATTTCTCCCAGGACATTTCCCTGGCAGGACAATCTGACCTGCTTTGTCCGACTAGCTGATGAACAGCTTTGTCTGACTTCAACAAAGCCACCCTCCTTTTTCTTTCAGATGGGTGGATTAGGTCTTGAGAGACCAGGGTAGTTTAGTGGTTTACATCATTGGATTTTCAGTCAGATTGCCTGAGAGTCTGAACTCAGCTATCTAACCTGAGTTATACAATTTATCTCTCTCAGTTTCTTCATCTGCAAAATGGTATAATTGTAGTGCTATCCTAGTAGACTTGCTGACAGACATATATGAGCTAGTACAAGAGAATACTTCAAAAAGTTTGTGCCAAATAGGATTAAAAAGTTAAGATTAGTATTCCTTAAATACAAGATTTCTTTGGGGAATAAATAAATAAGTTTATTTTGGTGCCAAACTATTTTGAAACCCATACAAGTGTTTTCATGATATGCATTTCCCATGAACCTCTTGAAGCACTCTCATAGGTTCAGTGCTTAAAATAATGTCTGCCTCTTACAAAGACAAATAACAAAATTATTAGCCATCATTACTACTATTAGTCATAGAAGCAAATAAACAGTACATGCATATGAATTTTTAAAATAAGAAATGCTCATTAACTGAAGTTAAACAAGTTATGACAAGATAGCCAGGGTGATTCTGGATGCGTATTAAAGAATTCTGATACACACTAAGGAAAAAGTATTGCTCGCCCAGAACTATCTTCTTATACCAATTCATTCTAAACACAATCTACTTGGGTTTTCAGCCCACACTCTACATTCCTCAGGCTCAGAGTAGGTGGGCATCTTCCAGCCTCAGCTCTCCTGCCCTCACTTTCCATCTCACACTATGACCAATTACTGTTTATTTATACTCACATTGAATATTTATGGAACAGTGGTTATGTGCCCAAATGATCTTGGGGTGGGATCTGAAAATTAATTTAGAATCTCTGTCCTTCCCAAGCATATATTGTAATGGGCATAACTGTAAGCATGAAATAAGTGAATACAAAGACACGCATTCAAGGGCATTTCAGATGAAAATATGTGCAAAGGAAAAAATTAACCTGAGTGATGAGATACAGGAGGGCAGGGAGAGAAAAAGATCTGGCACTACTTGAGATTAGGTCATCAGAGAAGAGGGACCTTTGGAAAGGAACAATATGGTCAAGTGACTATTTGAGTAGACAGCAATCCAGACAAAGGGAAGAAGTGCAGAAAGCCCAACGTGTGTTAGGAAGCTCAAATCCCTATAGTGGGCATAGTCTTACCTAAATGAAGAGTCTGAGACCTACAGAAGTTATACTTGCATGGTGTTTGGCCAACGTATCAGCAAGGCCAACATCCAACTTGGTCTAGGTGATGCCAATGCCTGCTCTCTTTTCACAACTACATTGCATGCCCTTTTCTTTCCTGTCAAATCAGAAATGTTAAGTCTCAACATTCCTACAAGGCTGTTTCCTACTTCTATATGGACAATGATTAAAAAAAAAAAAGAAAAATAAAAACAAAAACAAAGCAACCCTTCATGCTCCTTTTTTAATCTCTCCCTTCCTGGGATTTACTTTTCTTCTTCTACTAACACTGAAAAACTCATCTGAATATTTTGCAGCATTAGGCACTATTTATCTCTGAATTCTTCAATGTTTCTGTTCTATATCTTTTGAAATATTAGCTCATCCTTGTCTGCTGATCCCATACAGTGCTTTTCCAAGTTTCATTTTTCAACCTTCTTCTTTTCTCACACACTTTACACACAGTGTTTTCACTGCTGCTTCTTTAACCAGAACCTGCAGGCTGATGAACTGCACATTTTGATCTAACCTTGATTCATCTCTATCATGGTCCACACCCATGTATTCAACTCAGTAGCAGGCCTGTCCTTTAGAAGTACAGCTTTATGTCTTAAAGCTCATTTTTTCTAACACCTGTTCTTCTGTTCTGAATAGTTGATCGCAGTTGAAGTCTCAGTCATTCCTGATTCAGTCCTCTTCTTTAAGTTACTCCATCATCGAGCCCTACAGGCATCTCTCTCCTGTTGCCACCTTCATGCTCAGCAGCTTAGTATGTATCCAACTCACTTGTACTGCAGCAACTGTTCAAACTTTTATAAAGGTCTGTATTTCAGTGATTTGGGTCCATTCTGTTAGCCCTCCAGGAAGAAAGACTTTAAGGTCTAGATAGATGTTTTCAATAAACATGAATCCAGTCTTTCATGTTAATTATGCATTTACCTCACTGAAGTAACAAAGGAGCTTTGCAAGGAACAAAATAGGCAGTGAACTAGCTGCAAAGTGCTACAAACTCTTCTGACCTTGGTAAAAATGAGCTAAAACGAAAAACCCAGGAAGTACTGATTATTTTCCTTCATGAATGAAAAACAGAGTTCTCTCTGCAAGGTAAAAAACTGGTTGTATGTTCAAGGATCCTGGGAAAAGATAAAGACTGGAGTAAGTTAGGCAAGGCAAAGGTCAGTCTAAAATCCCAAGAAATGGGCATGTGTGGACCTCAAGAAGGAAATTAGAGGTTGCAAAACCAAAGGAGAAAGGGGGCAGTGAACAGTGCTCCAGAAAAATCACAGGCACTTTTTAGGTAGCAACATTGTCTGTATGCTGTTGGGTTCATTTAATTTGTTTTTTTGTTTGTTTTGTTTTTTGACAGGCAGAGTGGACAGTGAGAGAGACAGATAGAGAGAAAGGTCTTCCTTTTTTCGTTGGTTCACCCCCCAGTGGCTGCTGCGGCTGGCGTGCCGCAGCCGGCGCACCATGCTGATCCGTAGCCAGGAGCCAGGTGCTTCTCCTGGTCTCCCATGCGGGTGCAGGGCCCAAGCACTTGGTCCATCCTTCACTGCTTTCCCAGGCCACAGCAGAGAGCTGGACTGGAAGAGGGGCAACCGGGACAGAATCTGGTGCCCCAACCGGGACTAGAACGCGGTGTGCTGGCGCAGCAGGCAGAGGATTAGCCTATTAAGCCACAGCGCCGGCCTGGGTTCATTTAATTTGCAATGTGAGGACTTGCTCCTGGAAATATGGGCCCAGGACAGTCTTGGGAAGGTGTGAATGTTTATACAAGGGTGGCTTGAATAGATGTGTGCGCCCTGCAATGTTTCCTTGAGGCAGTATGTTCAATATGATGACAGTCTGTTGAGATAGGCATGCATAGTATACACAATGGGGAATGCAGACCCAGAGAAATCATGGTAAGCCCTCTATTTCTGGTACTGAGATTCTATGTGTCTATGTTCATAGTCCAGTGTCTAACAGTCTCAGTCCTCCAAATTATTCTAAAGCATCCAGAATTCCTTTTGAAGACACAGACTGATTTCTTTAAAACCTGTAGAAGTCTTCATTAACAAGATAACAACCAAAGTCCTTAGGATGTTACATATGATTTTCTAAAGTCGCCCCCAGCTTCTCTATGCAGCATCTTCCTCTGTCCTCTCCCGTAAATACCCTTCCATGTTATCATGCAGACAAATCCAGAGTAGTTCCCAAACACCATGGATAACACCTTGAGCATCTTGTTACAAGCTGTCCCCCACGTTCCAACCTAGCAGGGACATGCCAACTCATTCTCTCAGGTCCAGCTCAGAGGACACATCTTCCAGGAGGACTTCATCAGCCATTGATTGGCATTGCTTTCCAGCCACATCCCCTCATTTTCAATCCATGTTTACATAGTGCATTGTGGCTGAATCCTTTGAAGAAATTATCACATTTGATTGGTATTATGTTTATTTTAACTTTTAGAATCAGTTCCCTGTGGAAAAGTCCTAAGGTTTATTAATTTTTGCCTCCCAAGAATCTAACATGACTTGGCCTAAGGGAGGCTAGTCATGCTAGGTTAAAAATAATGCCCAGAGCACTGATGTGAAATCAAGTCTAAGAAATAATTGCAGATATTGATCCCAAATGGAAAAATGCTACATTATTTGCTAGTTGTCTGAATATATATACCCTCCAGATAAAATTGCCTTGTCTCACATTTAGTGTTTTCAGAAACACTGGTTATGAAATCAAAGGCAGTATATTGATTTAGTCATCATTAAGTAACCAGTAACCAAACATATTTGCTAACCCTTAAACAAGTCCATTATAGAACCACAGCACTTCTGGGGAGTTTGTATTTTCTGTAAAGAAATATTGGGAATCCTGTCAACACATTTATGCTGCTATTAGTTTATTTTCCAACATAAGTAACCAATCTCAAGATACAAAAGAATCAATCTTTAGTTATTTATGATTTCTTGGAAGTATAAGGCTGCATTTTTGTACTGGGAGGCATTATTTCAAATGATTTATTTTCGTTTTCTTTCACAAATCTGGAAATTAAGGCATAGACTCAATTTTCTGAACTGCCACTGAATATGTTAGTGACACAACAGAACAGAAGATTGCTGCATAGATCTCAGTAAATGACAAGGATACCTGCTACAACAACAGAGTGATGCTGACAGGGAACATGTGGCACTGTGAAAGTAAGACATCTATTTTTTTTTTTTTTTTTTTTGACACAAAGAGTGGACAGTGAGAGAGAGAGAAACAGGGAGAAAGGTCTTCCTTTTCCCTTAGTTCACCCCCAATGGCCACTGCAGCATGCGCGCTGTGGCTGGCGCACTGCACTGATCCGAAGTCAGGAGCCAGGTGCCTCTCCTGGTCTCCCATGTGGGTGCAGGGCCCAAGCACTTGGGACATCCTCCACTGCACTTCCGGGCCACAGTAGAGAGCTGGACAGGAAGAGGGGAAACTGGGACGGAATCTGGCGCCCCAACCGGGACTAGAACCCAGGGTGCCGGTGCCACAGGCAGAGGATTCGCCTATTTTTTAATTTGTTTTTATTTTTATTTTTTGAAAGGCAGAGTGGACAGTGAGAGAGAGAAACAGAGAGAAAGGTCTTCCTTTGTCGTTGGTTCACCATCCAATGGCCGCGGCTGGCGCGCTGCATCCAGCGCACCGCGCTGATCCGATGGCAGGAGCCAGGTACTTATCCTGGTCTCCCATGGGGTGCAGGGCCCAAGCACTTGGGCCATCCTCCACTGCACTCCTGTGACACAGCAGAGAGCTGGCCTGGAAGAGGGGCAACCGGGACAGAATCCAGCGCTCCGACCGGGACTAGAACCTGGTGTGCTGGCGCCACAAGGCAGAGGATTAGCCTAGTGAGTTGCGGCGCTGGCCGACATCTATTCTCTTAACCACCAAAACCTGTCCACCCTCCTGCCAGACTTTTAAACTAGATAGCTAACTGGATTGATTCAACCAGGAAGAAACTGTATCATCATTTCAATGATTTGAGTATTATAATATTGCACAGAAGCAGGTAAAACAATTTTCTCTGGCAAGGGATATATGTAGGGGTCTTCAAAAAGTTCACAGAAATGTCAATTATAGGCTGGCGCCACGGCTCAATAGGATAATCCTCTGCCTGCGGCGCCGGCACACTGTGTTCTAGTCCTGGTCGGGGCGCCAGATTCTGTCCTGGTTGTTTCTCTTCCGGTCCAGCTCTCTTCTGTGGCCCGGGAGTGCAGTGGAGGATGGCCCAAGTGCTTGGGCCCTGCACCCACATGGGAGACCAGGAGAAGCACCTGGCTCCTGGCTTCGGATCAGTGCGGTGCGCTGGCTGCAGCATACCAGCCTCAGCGGCCACTGGAGGGTGAACCAACGGTAAAGGAAGACCTTTCTCTCTGTCTCTCTCTCTCACTGTCCACTTTGCCTGTAAAAAAAAAAAAAAAAAGTAAAAAAAAAAAAAGTAAAAAAAAAAGTGAATTATGAAAAACTAATGCATGCATTTCAAAATATTTTTGCATCAAATAAGCATCCTTTAATTCAGTTTTCCATGAACATTTTTAAGTGCTTTCATCAAACATTTCAAACTTCTAATGAGAGAGAAGACCAGGGAGGGTACGGGGCTCATAAGTCAGAGGTATCCATCTGGGCTTCAGCCTCGACTCTGCTACATGTGAATTGTCTGATACTGGCAATTCACCTCACTTTAAATGCCAGTCTCATCTGTGAACTCAGGCTAAAAATGAGCACATTTAGGAATTGAAGAATACTGAATAATTCCTGTAAACTTTTGAGAAGAGAATCCGAGCACAGCAAGGCTAAAAAGGTGTAAATCTTCATTCTTAAATACCTTCAAAGACTGCATCTCTAACATTGATTCCACATAACCCCATAAAAGGCATCATTATCCAAGAGAATGTTTGAGCCAAAAATGTGGAAATAACTGGATTCCTCTCTTTTCCTCAGTCCATTATTGATCCACTGGCAAATCCTACTGATTTCATCATAAGTTCTCCATTATTAGGATAATCACTATTGTCCAGCTATCATCTCTTGCCAACATGTTTGCAGTTAATTTCCAATGAGTCCCCAGACTTCTGTGATCTACTTTTGTCAAGGTGCAGAAAACAGAGACAGGGACAGGAGACTGGGCAGTGGGTGGAAGGGAGGCGGGGAGAGGGAGAGAGAGTAACTTCTATCGAAAACTTTGCACTGCACTTAAAATTGCACTTCTACAGCCCACAAGGTAACTATCTTCTAGCCCCATGCGACTTCTTGTACAGCAGATTAGAGCCACAATGGCCTTCTTTTAGTTACTGAAACACATGCCATTGTTCAATGGCTCTGTTTTACTTTAAGTCTCAATTTAACCATCACTTCTTGAGACAAGGCTTTCTGGTCCACCATTTCTCTACATAACCTTTAGTCAGCCATTTTCCCCATCATTCTCTTTTCTAGCAAACAATTTTGCATCCAGAATACCTCTTACATAATCTATGATGTGTTTATTTGATTTTCTAAGCAGTCTGTAATCTCAGAGCAGGAAATTTTGTTTTGTTTTGCTATTGTGTGGCATTCACCTCTGTATACCTGGAATACAGTATTAAAATATATGTTAGAAATTAAATCAATTAAAATTTTATCACTTGTCTACTATATTGAAGACATTGTTTTTGATGTTGTAAATATGAAGATAAAAATATGCTTAATAACTGCATTCAAGGAGTAAACAATCTATTGGAGGATTTTCAAGGATCTACAAATTACACTAAGGTGGAAATAATTTGGGAAGATTCACAGGAGCTGATAGTTGATCCTGATCTTAACAAATGAAATGCTACCAGAAATTATAGAAAGGGGGGCAGGGAAAAGAATAAAGGAAAGTAGGTTATTTTGAGAACAAAGAGCAAAGGCATGGGAGTGGACTGTAATTGCCACCATATCCATTACTCAATGCCTTGGTTTTAACTCAGTACAAAAATTTTGAAAAGATGAGCTTTGCCCAAAGCCGATATATCTTATTTCCTTGAATCAAAAATGGACACTCTAATCAAAACATTATAGGAGATATGTGCTATTTCTCCATACATGAAATGAAGAGGTTACATTAACACACCTGTTAAAGTCTTCCCAAAAGCAAAGGACCATGATTCTTATTTTTTTTTCTCTTCATTCATAAGCATCTTAGGAGCAGGAAACATTGTACTGATGGTTCACTAAATGCTTAATGCATTCATTCACTTTTACATAGATAGCATAGGTTCGATATTCTATTGGTAGTCTCATTATATGTGAATTTAAAATCCCAATAGTAATTTATTAATAATTGTGACAATCACTACTTTATGGATGATTAGACAAGAAACAAGACAAGTAGTTTCATTTTAGTCAATCTTGGAACAGTCAATATTTCTCTAAACTTTGCTTTATTCTAAGTGAATATATTAAACAGGAAGAACTCAGAGGCAAAGAAAGGATGACAAAAAAAAGTGATGCCTTTTAGACATTATCACCAAAATGTATATAAATGGACATATAAAGAAAGAGAAGTGTCAGTGATTCAAAAAGCAAGACGAATCATGGCAAATGCTAGTTATGTGTGCAGAGAGAAATTCTAGTTTCTACAAAGGACCGGAATAAACACATATCTTTTAAGTCCAAATCGTTAACTTTCATTTAATAATTTGATAAAATAATTAATATGTTCTAGTACAACAAAATGCCACGACACAACACCACTAACTTGTACTCCTTTCAAATAAAACATTAAAATGTAGAGGAGTTGTTTTTACTTCATCATCTTTACTAAATTTTTGTGCTTCCTGTTCTTAAATTGCCAAGAACAGGTGCTGTGGCGTAGCAGGTAAAGCTGCCTCCTGTAGGGCTGGCATCCCAAATGGGTACCCATTCGAGTCCTGGCTACTTTTCTTCCGATCCAGTTCTCTGCTATGGCCTGGGAAAGCAATAGAAGATGGCCCAAGTGCTTGGCCCCTGCACGTGCATGGGAGACTCGGAAGAAGCTCCTGGCTTCGGATCAGCACAGCTCCAGCCGCTACAGCCATCTGGGGAGTGAACCAGTGGATGGAAGACTTCTCTCTACCTCTGCCTCTCTGTAACGCTACCATTCAAATACATAAATAAATATAAAAAAATTGCCAAGAACAAAAGGGTAAAAACCTCTCAGGGTAAAATACTGTGGAAACCAACATATGATTTTTGAGGAATGGGAAATTTGGAAAAATTCTAACAAACCCTAGACAGTGACATTCTTGACCAAACTATAAAGACTTTCCTGAGAAACTTATATATTAATGTTATTTTTCTAAAATTTAAACTTCCCTTTGAAAAGTCATTCAAATCATCTTAATTGACTACATATCCAAACTCATTCCAATTCCAAAAATATTTGTTGCAGTTTCTTCGGTCTGTTTACTTTTATAGGTGCTGTCTAAATACCCAAAGCAGAACTGGTGGATAATTACCACCAATTTTTGAGTGGTTTCCTTGCAATAATGTTTTATATAAAAATTTGTATTATAGGCCATATCTAAAAATGAGCAGACTCTCAGAGCCATATGCATGCAATAAATACATGAAAAAAAGAGCCTATACTCATCTCTGTCCAGTGTTTCTGAATGAGTTTTTAGAACATAGCCACAGGCCGGTGCCGCGGCTCAATAGGCTAATCCTCCGCCTTGCGGCACCAGCATACCAGGTTCTAGTCCTGGTCGGGGCGCCGGATTCTGTCCCGGTTGCCCCTCTTCCAGGCCAGCTCTCTGCTATGGCCCGGGAGTGCAGTGGAGGATGGCCTAGGTCCTTGGGCCCTGCACCCACATGGGAGACCAGGAGAAGCACCTGGCTCCTGGCTTCAGATCAGTGCAGTGCACCGGCTGCAGCGCGCCGGCCGTGGCAGCCATTGGAGGGTGAACCAGCGGCAAAGGAAAACCTTTCTCTCTCTCTCTCTCTCTCTCTCACTGCCCACTCTGCCTGTAAAAAAAAAAAAAAAAAAAAAAAAAAAAGCCACAGGTTCCCTGAATCTAGAATAGCCTCACCGTAGTATAGTTCAAGAGATCAATAGATCAATAAAAAGCTCTGCATGCAAACAATTAACATATTTGTGCAAAATGTAATAGAATTTTATGCCAATACTGGAATTTTTCATAAACATTTTATTGATTTTTAAATTACTTGGTTACAATTCTGGATTTGAAATGTTTTCAGAGAACCTTAACTGAACCAATATGATTCTTGCTTTCTCTTTCTCTTCAACAGATTCCTAAATCAACACAGTCCCAGCAGAATAAGTACAGGAGATATATCTGACGAATACAAAATCCCCCTGGTGTTCATCGCCTTCCTATTGTCATGCTTCAGCTTTGGCTCAGCCCTCCTCAAGTCAAATAAATAAAAAATAAAAAGACCATAGTTGTGAAGAAAATAGGCAAGGGCCATAAATAATAATCAAAAAATTATATTTATGTGTGTGTGTGTGTTTGTGTGTTTATGTGAGGGAAACTGACGTGTCAGAACTTGATTGATGTTACAACTATTGTATGTATGCCTGCTAAACAGTGGTCTTTCTGCTTTTAATTTGTTGAAATCTTTACTTAGCGGAACATTAAGCCTATGATTATAAATTAATTTAAAACATGCTATCACGAAAGTTATAAAACAAAGAAAGGGAAATGGAGGGATGGAGGGAAGTATCACTCTGTTCTTGGGATTGTATCTATGAATTACTTCTAATTTGTTCTCTTTATATTAAGAAAAAATTTAAATCAACATTAATCAAATGAAAAGATGTTGAACTTCAAATAGCCCAAATTTTAAATTGTCACAGAATCATTTAATTTACATAAATACATGATTCTTAACACTCTTGTATGACAGATTTAAACCAGAGACTGAGAAAACACTGTATGTGCTGCAAAACTGAAAGTGCCCGTGGTCATCGGTTTTGCTGCAAATATTATAACCTTTGAAGGTTAAAAACAA
This sequence comes from Oryctolagus cuniculus, assembly GCF_964237555.1. Taxonomy (NCBI): domain Eukaryota; kingdom Metazoa; phylum Chordata; class Mammalia; order Lagomorpha; family Leporidae; genus Oryctolagus; species Oryctolagus cuniculus. The sequence goes on along the minus strand of NC_091439.1, from coordinate 93,316,310 downwards.
AATAAATGAAACAAGGGATGCACTACATCACAGGTTCCTTTATGTATTTATTTTTAATTTTTCATTCTGAAATAATTTCAGACTTAGACAAAACGCAGTGAAACACGTACAAAGAATTTCCATATACCCTTCACCCCACTTCTCCAAGTGTTAAAAGTTCCTCCATTTTTTTTTCTTTGATGACCTTGATACTATTTTTAAAAATTTACTTGAGAGAGAGAGGTGTGGGTGGGTGGGGCATTGGGTGGGCTTGGTGGAGACAGGTTGGGAGATAGAGAATGAGACGGAAGAACAGGAAGAGGGAGAGCTCTTACTTACTGTTTCCTTACTCTAATGTCCCCAACAATTGGGGCTGAGCCTAAAGAAGGTCAGGAGCTGGGAATGCAATCCAGGTCTCCCTCTTGGGTGGCAGGAACTCAACTACTTGAGTCATCACTGCTTTCTGCCTTAGCAGGAAGTTGGAGTTAGAAGCCAAAGCCAGATACTGAACCCAGGCACTCCAAGGCAGAGGTGCCAACCACTAGGCTAAATGCCTGCCCTCCAGCTTTGTGATGAATTACAAAATTATAAACATCTCAATGAATCAATTTTTTAAACACATAAACCAAGAGCAAGGAAGTTTCCTGATTTATCCAAAGTCACATAGTCAACCAGAACTAGACATAAAACTAGGCCTCATCCTCCTAGCCTCAATTTAATAGTCTGACCATTTCATTATTGGATGACTATCATTTCTCCCTTTCCTGAAGTATTGTGACATCTATAATATAATACTTGTGATACAAGTCTTAATAATACCATCCCTTTTACTAACATATTTTTTTTTCAACTTCTCTTTCCTCCTCAATTATTCGGAAGATCTGTGAGAAGGACCACATCAAATTTCTTTTGCAAAACTCCAACAGCCTTAGGGAGTTCTGAGCACCAGTCAGGAATGTGACAAGTCTATGCTGATCTGCCTGGTTCCCTAGTGGTAGGAAACAGTCCAGGGGTAGAATGAATGATGCAAATGAGCACAGGAGCTCCAGGGGAAGTTCAGATTTCAGATGATTTAGGAAGTATATTTGACATAGAAAATCAAAATACAATTGTATAGTTATGTGCTGGTATATATCACTGTGCAAAGCACATGACTTATATTTAATCCTTGAATCCTTGCAACACTATAGCTGTTCTCATTATAAAGATAGGGAGCCTGCAGCAGGCCAAGCAGCCCGCCCAATGCTAAACAACCAGTAAGTCATACACTAAGTTAACAGTCAAAAGTTGGAAATGGTCATGTAATTCACCAACAATGATCCTCTGTACACACCTATTGCCAAGGCAAGAATTTCTTTTGTGTGTGTTCCTTTGTCTTCCTAATAAGAATCAGTGCGAGTAAACAAGCAAATTTTAAATTTGAATTTGAGTTTGAATGCGAATTTCTATACTCATTTTCCCCTTCACTATGGTATACTGGCAGTCATTTAAGTTGACGTCTCAATGAACAAAAATATATTTAGCATACCTAAATATTAATATAAATAAATCATGATTCATGATATCAAATTTTTTCTATTCCAGTATACTTGTTTGAAATCTATTCTTAGGCATAGCTAAAACAAAAGTAAACATTGGGGGCAGGGAACAGGTGTACAGAGAGTAGGCTCAGGTAATAAACCTGCAAGATCATTATGATATATATTTCATAATGCATCAAGTAAAATGTATAAGATATAGTGTACTACTATCTCAACTATTCTTAGACGAAGTAGCTGTTCCTATGTCATTTCTCCTCAATTGCTGTTTGCCAATTAAAAAAAAAAGAACACTGGCTTGAGGATGTGTACAAAATCTCTTCTGAATCTGATAAAGGTCATCAGGGAGCAATAAAGGACAAGCTTAAAAGCACTTTGTGAAAACTGTGCAGTGCTGTTGCCAATATTTGTGTGCTTCGTAAATACATTACCTCTGTCTTAAATTGCTGGAGGAAAAAACCACGTTTATTCTAAAGCTCTAATAACAACATTCTACATAGAGTTAGCAGGCATAAATCATTCTTCTTCCTCCAAGGATACAAAGTGATGTCAGGAAGAACAATTGCATCCTTCCTGGTCTACTTCAAGACAGAGGGACAGAGTCCTGAGCGTTTTGATGAACCAGAACAAAATGAAAATCATAATCCATGTTATAATTCCATCTCAGTATGGCTTTGAAAATGTGTCATTTGGGCCGGCGCCGCGGCTCACTAGGCTAATCCTCCGCCTTGCGGCGCCGGCACACCGGGTTCTAGTCCCGGTCGGGGCGCCGGATTCTGTCCCGGTTGCCCCTCTTCCAGGCCAGCCCTCTGCTGTGGCCAGGGAGTGCAGTGGAGGATGGTCCAGGTGCTTGGGCCCTGCATCCCATGGGAGACCAGGAAAAGCACCTGGCTCCTGGCTCCTGCCATCGGATCAGCGCGGTGCGCCGGCCGCAGCGCGCCGGCCGCGGCGGCCATTGGAGGGTGAACCAACGGCAAAAGGAAGACCTTTCTCTCTGTCTCTCTCTCTCACTGTCCACTCTGCCTGTAAAAAAAAAAAAAAAAAAAAAAAAAAAAAAAAAAAAAAAAATGTGTCATTTGGAAAACTATTTGATCAACCAACCAGAATGCTTGCTTTGCATTCCCTTTATCTTTGCATTCTTGTTTGTTTTTTGATTTTTTATTTTTGACAGGCAGAGTGGACAGTGAGAGAGACAGAGAAAGGTCTTCCTTTGTGCCGTTGGTTCACCCTCCAATGGCTGCCACGGCCGGCGCGCTGCAGCCAGCGCACTGTACTGATCCAATGGCAGGAGCCAGGTGCTTCTCCTGGTCTCCCATGTGGGTGCAGGGCCGAAGGACTTGGGCCATCCTCCACTGCCTTCCCGGGCCACGGCAGAGAGCTGGCCTGGAAGAGGGGCAACTGGGACAGAATCCGGAGCCCAGACTGGAACTAGAACCCGGTGTGCCGGCGCCGCAAGGCGGAGGATTAGCCTATTGAGCCACGGCGCTGGCTGCATTCTTGTTTTGGAATACGTAGATCAATATGCACATTTAATGCAGTTATACACATTTGGGAAGTGGGGCATAATCATGGAAGCTCTCACACAGGTTTCCAAAGGACACAAACAAAGCAAGAGAAGTGAAGGGAAAGATGAAAAGGCCTCAGAAAGGAGTCGCTACTCACAATGTTCATCAGGGTGAGGAGGTAGTTTTGGACGTGCTCTTTGCCATGGAAACGGACCACAGAGTCATCCACACCCAGCAGCACCTCGATGTTGTAATCGTTTTCTCCTGCGTGTCTGCGGCGCCTCATTGTTTCATTCAGCTGCTGGTCAATGCTGCTGTAAATTGTACCTAGATCATCAAGGCCTTCCACATCGGACTCTATCAGGAAAGAAAAGGAACCCAGGTGTTTCAGTTTACCCAAAGGGCCTTCTAATAACTTCTGAGTATAGTGAATCTTCCCCGGGGGGCCATCATTAAAATCTATAATCACGTAGATGCTTCTTTAAAGTATAGCCTTCAATAACCAGGCGCATGCAGAACTCCTATAGATTCAACATGGACCAGCAACACTGAGGGTAAAATAATATTGCTGTACAGATAGCTGTACCACCAGGCCAGGCTGAACGCTCCATGAGGCTAACAGCAGCTTGGTCTTTCTCCTGGCTATATCCCCAGGGCACAGCAAAGGCAGTGAAGTACAAGAACACATGTTTATTCAGTAGTTGTAAACTAAAAGGAAATTATAAATAAAAATTGCATGTCACCATATTAGCAGTTTTTAACTTATGGCATTATAAAGGTGGTATATAGAATTGGTATCATATAAACTTGAATTTCTTCTCTGATAATTTTAACAAATTATAGCACAGCAATAAAAAATGTCTAGTGGGGTGATGACTGGTCAACTTCTATTACTTCTTGTGAATACTGCTGTCTAGCAGATGCTGCTAAAGAAGAAGTGCATAGACAGGTATATCTCGTTAACACTATGCAATAGTTCTCTGCATCTGCACAGGCCATCACAAGTAGAACAGGCCACCTGTCATTTCAGTAGCTGTGTATCTGAATCTATGAGATACCAGAGTAAAGGGTAAGTCTGAAAATGGCCTACATCAAAGAAAAAATAAAAGTATAAATAATTTTATGCAGTTCAAGGAATTTCATTTTATACCTTACAAATGAACATTTCATATATATTACACACACATACAGATATTTATACACAGGAAGATATATACATGTATACACATACATACTTATATACACACGTATACAGATATACATAAATAAATTTATATAGTTATACATGAGGACTTCAAAAGATTATAGAAAATAGAAATTCTGGGTCCCCAAAAGTTTGAAATAGATGGATAGTTTTTTCATAACATGTAGATTCCATGAAGTTTTCAAAGATTCCTCTTTGGTTGTGTGCCATTGACATATAGATACATATATGGAGAGAAAACACAAGAGAGATATTTTCAGGTTTTAATGAATTAGATTCTCTGCCTTCAGAGGACTGTATCTGTAGAGGAAAAAATGTTTTGTGAATTAAAAAATCATTGGATACTAAAATTAAAGAGATTATTCAAAACTGCTCATATAAAAACTGAGAGTATATTCATTTCCATTTCAAATACAAACTCAGAAAGGACATTATTTTATAAACTGCCTTTATGGCTAAAATAAGCTTGACAGAACAAATTTGACTCATGCTGTATTCGGACGTTCATTTAATGCTATGAGGGACCTGTAAGCCGTCTGATTCTGTGTCTGACAGAAATGAACATGGGTTTTCCTCTCTACCTTTGTGGCTTTAGTAAGGTCGAGGGGGAAAGGTGTCTCCTGGTCGGGAAGACTGATGGCCAAGCCCTATCCTCATTGCATCAGAAGCAGTGGAGGCAAAGATCCCACTCACACCTTTGCTACTTTAAAAAATATATATATGGAAACATCAACACACCCCTTCCATGTACAGGCAGAAGCTATGAATATGACAGTGCACGTCTGAAAGCTGTACTGTGGTTCACTTTGACCCAAGCCTAAAGGCTAGCTCATTAGGTAGGCATTTCTTCCCACAATTATATAAATACTTCTCACCACTGTCCACATCAAACAGGAAGCTTTCCCAAAAAGTTGTTTTTAAGAGCAGTAAGCACACACTGAGGGCAAGAGACTATACCTGTGCAAAGCTCTACTTTTGAACCTCAAGTCTTACCACACATTTGAGCATGTGAAAGGTTATGGCAGCCTGTGTGCTGCCAACAAACTCTTATACTGGAGTTCTCAGTTCAACATCTGTCAGACAACATCCAGGGGAAACACACTACTAGTGTCATCACATCAGCAAACCTGATGCTTGAATGAGGAAGGCTGAGTACTTATTTCAGAATGACAGTTCATTCTGCTCTAACCCACTTTTGGCTTGGTATTTGCATCGCTCTTTTGGTATCTACCTTGGTATCTGCATCTGCCTTTCTAGTAAGAGAAGAGAATCACATTTTATTGTTGTTTCTTACGGAATCTGGGAAGAAGGAGGCCTTTGTGAGTCAAGAATACTTTGGTCCCTATTTTCCTGTGTGCTATGCTATGTCCCTGTGTTCTCTTCCATGATCCCTAAAGTAAGCAAAGTCAAACACTTCAAAAAAAGACAGGGAGATAGTTTCTGGTAGTTCTTATTTACATGCAGCTTGGAGGCTGGGAAGTACTTTAGTGCAATGAATTTTCTTAGACCTTGTCTTTTACAGTGTAATAGTCAAGTGATTAGCATGGGTTTTATCATCAGACATACTTGGTTTCAAATGTTGGTAATATCATATCCTAACAGTATGATATGACTTGAGATGCCTAAGCTCTTGGATACTCAGTTGCCTCATCTGTAAAATCTGATAATACTACTTAAAGTTTGCAGAATTACATAAAATGAGTTAATGGTGGTAAAAGAATTATGCATAGAGATTAGATGTAAAGTGGTCAACAAATGGTACTTACTGCTCTATGATTTTTTTCCCCTTAAAACAAGCCTTCAGTTTGTAAAAGTCCTATAGATCGAAAATCACATACTTACAGTGCTTTTAAAAGAGATAAGTAAAACATCTGGAATTAGTTAAGGAAATTCTGCATTACTGATAACCTTCAGAAATGAGAATAGTATCTCATTTTTAGAGAACCAAAGAAATATAAGGAGAAAATAATCTAGAGTGTTTGCTTTCAGTTAAAATTAGTGTTAAGCCCAATGCTAGATGCTTGTTTAGTGGCTTCAAAATTTAATGCTAGATTGCAAAAAGTTAATTTACAGACAACACTCATCTTCTTCACTCAACAGATACAAGAGGTCTTCAGAAAGTTCATGAAAAATGCATATTTTAAAAAGATAGTCATATATAATTGTTTATAAGATTTTTATTTTATTATTTGAGAGGTAGAGGTATAGTCAGAGAGAGGGAGAGATAGACAAAGGTCTTCCATCTGGTACTTCACTACCCAAATGGCGGCAATGGCTGAAGCTGGAGATCTGAAACCAGGGGCCAAGAGCTTCTTCCCGGTCTCCCACGCAGGTGCATGGGTCCAAGGATTTAGGCCATCTTTTACTGCTTCTCCAGACCATAGCAGAGAGCTGGATCAGAAGTGGAGCAGCCGGGACTTGAACCAGTGCCCATAGGGGATGCCGGCATGGCAGGTGGTGGTTTTACCGGCTTTGCCACAGCGCCAGCCCCTATGTGTGACTTTCAAATGGTTTTAAAGATTTAGTTTATGCACTGCTGAGAAGAATGTAAAATCTTTAGCTGTAGGATTGAAAGTTCTGTATATATCTGTTAGATCCATTTGGGCTATAGTGTCATTTAAATCTACTGTATCCTTGTTGATCTTCTGTCCTGTTGATCTGTCTATTTCTGAGAGTGGAGTATTGAAGTCCCCTAGTACTATTGTATTGGGGTCTAAGTCTCCCTTTAAGTCCCTTAACAAATCTTTTAAATAAACCGGTGCCCTGTAATTAGGTGCATATACATTGATAATTGTTATATCTTCCTGTTGAATTGATCCCTTAATCATTATATAGTGTTCCTCTTTGTCTCTCTTAACAGTTTTTGTGGTAAAGTTTATGTTGTCCGATATTAAGATGGCTACGCCTGCTCTTTTTTCATTTCTGTTGGCATGGAAAGCCAAGACACTCTGGAAAAAAAAAAAAAAACCTAAATGAAAGATCTCCGCGTGTGAGATCCCAGTGGAAAGAATGGGTCATCAAAGAAGGAGGTACCTTTCTCTGAAGGGAGGAAAGAACTTCCACTTTGAACATGGCCTTGTCTAAAAATTATCAGAGTCAGTGAACTCAGGGGGCTTCCATAGCCTTGGCAGCTCATGATAAGAGCCTAGGGTGATTACTGAGGCCATAAACAAGAGTGTCAATTTGTTAAGTCAACAACAGGAGTCACTGTGCACTTACTCCTCGTGTAGGATTTCTGTCCTTAGTGTGCTGTACATTGAGATTTAATCCTATAACTAGTACTCAAACAGTATTTTTGACTTTATGTTTCTGTGTGGGAGGAAACTATTGAAACCTTTGCTTAATGTATGCTAAACTGATCTTCTGTATATAAAGAGAAACGAAAATGAATCTTGATGTGAATGGAAGGGGAGAGGAAGTGGGAAAAGGGAGGGTTGCAGGTGGGAGGGACGTTATGGGGGGAAGCCATTGTAATCCATAAGCTGTACTTTGGAAATTTATATTCATTAAATAAAAGTTAAAAAAATAAAGATTTAGTTTATTTGAAAGGCATAATTATATAAATATATATGGGGGGGGAGGGAAGGAGGGAGGGAGGGAGATATCTTCCACCCACTGGTTCACTCCCTAAATGGCTGCAACATCCAGGGTTGGGCCAGACCAAAATGGAGAGCCTGGAAGTTCTTCTGGGTCTTCCACGTGAGTGCAGGAGCCCAAGCACAGCAGCCACTTTCTGGTCTTTTCCCAGGCACATGAGCAGAGAGCTGGATTGTAAGTGGAGAATCCAGGACTCGAACTGGCACCAATATGGGATCCCAGCATTACAAGCAGCAGCTTAACACACCATGCCACAATGCCATCCCCTCAACATTTTTGCACCAAAATATACTTAATCTTTAATTACATTTTCCATTATCATTTGGAAGTGTTCTTGTATTCACTGAGTAGCCACACCTGTACACCCTGAAAAGCTGTACATCTCTCTAGGTGTCAACCCTGGGCACCACACAGTTCCATTGGATTTACATTTAGAATGCAGCCAAATTTGTTTCATGTTGCAACAATTATATAGGTTTGAATCCTTTCCACAGCTGGTAGGTTAGGCAGACTTTATCATGGTACTAGCACATGCCAGTTAGTACTAGATCACATCTTCATAAAGCCATCACAGCTTAAAAATGATGCACTCTGACAAAATCTCAGGTGTCTCTAGCTAATCCTACCACTATCTACCATCATCCCCCAATAAGATTAAGGAATAAAGCATTTAAATGTGATTATCATGCTAATCCTCTCAAAATATTTTCTAGTAAGCAGATCTGATTATAGCTGAATTGGACAGAGATGAATCACATAAACTGCAGTAGGCAAGTTCAAGAAGTGGAAACACAATGACACTGCACTGGATGTCGAAAAGTATGAAACACCACTAGTGCTCTCTTGGTATCCTGCCATTTAAGTGCTAAGGTAACAGGAATGGTGGCGGCTCAGTTGGGCAGGTGGAGAATGATTCCTGTGACAGCAGAATTAGCAAGAAAACAGAAAAATCTAGGTTAGGAAGAACTTCTAACATTTGTGCTTTCAATGGAGTACTTTAAAAAAAAATGGCCCTGAATAGGTACAGTAGTGTTACTATTCCCTGCTTTATTCCAGAAAAGTGATGTTCAGAGACTTTTTTAAGCTTCTCAGAAATATCAAAGGCAAACCCATCTTAGATTGTAAGAGTCAGTTTTCTTTTCTTGAACTTTTTCTTTTTACAGTAAGGTTTTGAAGTATACCTTAGGGGTTACTGATAAGGATTAATAAGGATTAATTGCTATCTGGGGAACATTTTGTACACTGTCTGGTTTCCAAATTGCTGTATATGAATTTTCAGAAAAAGAAAAATTATACCATAAAGCCTATTTTATTGTAATGCATTTGTGGGGAATATAATGATCAATTGAGCCACGACAAATAGGTGATTTTTAGTAATAAATATGGACTTGTGTCAAATCAGAATTTTGATACTAAACAGATAAAGCAAAAAACAACCTGCTTTTCTGACTGTGAACACATACACTTGAAACAGCAGAGCACGTTTGCTTGATGTGTCCTTGCCAACACAACTGCTGATGGGACTTGAAATTCAATTAATCCAGGGCAGACTAATTTTTAAGTTGATAATTTTGTATGGCCTAAGAATGATATTATAAGTATCTTGGTAGGAAAAAAGGCTCTCTACCCCTGCCTATGGTAATACAAATTAATTTTCATATTTATATTATATATGAATAGTAAAGTAAGATTCATAGTGTCAGAATGCATCATAGCACTGCTTTTGTAGTACATCACATCAGAAAATAAGGATGACACATACTGTTTTATAATAATAAATAACAAAATGAGTCTATATGTAGAAATTTGGTAATCTTCACAAGCAGAATAACATAATGAAATAGGTGCGAGATACAAAAAATGTCACTTGTTAAGAACAGGAACAGGTAACAGTTTTGTTGAACTATGTCATTCAGTAGTCTTTTATATTATTTTTAAATTTAAAGTTATCATTTTTAAAAGGATATAGTAACAGGATACATATGGCATCACTATTATTCTAAGATATAAAACGTTTCTGTGAAAAGCAACCATATTCTTCACCAACTGGGAAATGCCAGGATGACAGTTAAAAAATCTATATTCATACCAATTTATGATGTCAACTAAGAAGTTTCTCTAAGTCATTTTTTAAAATTACCATTAAATGAATTTTAGAGTATAAGATTCCTCCAAAACTTCTGAATCTAAAATATATGTGCTTACTTTTGTTTTCACTATTTTAATGGATAACAAAAATACTTTTTAAAAAATGGAAAAATGCTATCTTTTAAGGAAAATAATAATAATGTTTTCATGCTTTGAGTTTGAGATCATTAGCAAACTAAAACAGAAATTTTCATCCTATAGTTCCAGAATATGCATTCTTCTCTCCAGTCCAGGGAGCTTTCTGTAGCACTGACCACACACTAGGCCATAAAGCAAGTCTCAGTAAATTAAAAAAAAAATATTGAAATCATACCATGCATCTTCTTGGACCTCAATACAATAAAGCTGGAAATCAGCAACTAAGTAAAAGAATCATCAGAAATTACTACAAAGAGTTGTATGCCTAAAAGCTGGGAAACCATTATTATATTGAATAACAATGGTGAGAGTAGGCATCCCTGTCTGGTACCAGATCTCAGTGGAAATGTGTCTAACTTTTCTCCATTCAATAGGATGCTGGCCATAGGTTTTTAATAAATTGCTTTGACTGTATTGAGAAATTACACAACTGATAAAGGATTAATAACCAGAATCTACAAAGACATCAAGAAACTCCACAACAACAAAAAAACCTACCCACTTGAGAGATGGGCCAAGGACCTCAATAGACATTTTTCAAAAGAGGAAATTAAATGGCCAACAGACATATGAAAAAATGTTCAGGATCACAGGCAATCAGGAAAATGCAAATCAAAACCACAATGAGGTTTCACCTCACCTTGTTGAGAATGGCTTACATACAGAAATCAACTAACAACAGATGCTGGCAAGCATGTGGGGAAAAAGGGACACTAATCCACTGTTGGTGGGAATGCAAACTGGTAAAGCCACTATGGAAGTCAGTTTGGAGATTCCTCAGAAATCTGAATATAGCCCTACCACATGACCCAGACATCACACTCCTGGGAATTTACCCAAAGGAAATGAAATTGGCAAATAAAAGAGCTGTCTGCACCTCAATGTTTATTGCAGCTCAATTCACAATAGCTAAGACCTGGAATCAACCTAAATGCCCCTCAATAGTAGACTGGATAAAGAAATTATTATACTCTACAGAATACTATACAGCAGTTAAAAAACAATGAAATCTGGTGATTTGCAACAAAATGGAGGAATCTGGAAAACATCATGCTGAGTGAAATAAGCCAGTCCCAAAGGGACAAATATCATATGTCCTCCCTGATCTGTGACAACTAACTGAGCACCTAAAAGGAAACTTGTTGAAGTGAAATGGACACTATGAGAAACAATGACTTGATCAGCCCTTGTCCTGACTGTCGAGGAACAACATACTACTTTATTCCTTTTAGTATTTTTGTTCTACTTAATACCACTGGTTGAACTTTTAATTAACACACAAGTATTCTTATGTGTTAAAATTTAACTGAAAAGTGACCCCTGTTAAATATAAGAGTGGGAATAAGAGAGGGAGGAGATGTACAGTTTGGCACATGCTCACTCGGACTTACCCCTAATTGTAGAGCTAGAAACGTGCCAGGGGTTTCCAATTCGATCCCATCAAGGTAGCATGTACCAATGCCATCTCACTAGTCCAAGTGATCAATTTCAGTTCATAATTGATCATAATGATAGGATTAAGAGTCAAAGGGATCACATAAATAAGACTAGTGTATGCTAATACTAACTGATAGAATTAAAAAGGGAGAGAATAATCCAACATGGGAAGTGGGATACACAGCAGACTCATAGAATGGCAGATGCCCTAAACAGCACTCTGGCCTCAGAATCAGCCCTTAAGGCATTCAGATCCAGCTAAAAAGCCCAAGAGAGTATTTTAGGCATGGCAAGCCAAGACACTCTGGCAAAAAAAAAAAAAAAAAAATCACCTAAATGAAAGATCTCCGCGAGTGAGATCCCAATGGAAAGAACGGGCCATCAAAGAAGGAGGTACCTTTCTCTGAAGGGAGGAGAGAACTTCCACTTTGACTATGGCCTTGTCTAAATAAGATGGGAGTTGGCGAACTCAAGAGGCTTCTATAGCCTTGGCAGCTCATGACAAGAGCCTCAAGTGATTACTGACATTATAAATAAGAGTGTCAATTGTTACATCAACAACAGGAGTCACTGTGCACCTACTCCCCATGTAGGATCTCTGCCCTTAATGTGTTGTACTATGCGAGTAACGGTAAAACTACAACTCAAATAGTACTTTATACTTTGTGAGTCTGTGTGGATGTAAACTGTTGAAATCTTTACTTAGTTTATACTAAGTTGATCTTCTGTATATAAAGATAATTGAAAATGAATCATGAAGAATGGTGTGGGGAGCAACTCGGACTAGACTGTTACTCAAATTAAGACTTATTCTATGCATCTGCTCTCCCACAATATGGCGCTGAGAAAGGAGTAAACAGCTTCTACACAGCTGCCTCCAGTTCAACCAACAAACTGTAGGACCTGCTCCCGATTGGAGGAGAGCAGCGTACTCGGCGTGTGGGTAGCAGAGTTGGGATTGGTGGAAGAGGACTATAAAGGAGGAGAGAGACAACATGCACCAGGGAACATCTGAAGGAACACCTGAGCAGCCCCCGAAAGAGCCGGCCGGCTGTGTGCCGCTCCCCCGCGGAAGTGGGGAAAGTGTCAGGGGGAATCGCACTTCCACGGAGGTGGAAGGGTCGGTAGCCAACCTGGGAAGAACCAGCAGCAAACCCGGGGAGGGCCGAGCAGACAAAAGAACAGTGCAGGGTCCTGTGTCGTTCCTCCACGAAGAGGGGGAGCAACATAATGGTGCCGTGACTCGGATAGGAAACCTAGGCAGGGTTTAGTGTCGTTCCTCCGCGAAGAGGGGGAGCGACATAATGGTGCCGTGACTCGGATATGAAGCCTAGGCAGGGTTTAGTGTCGTTCCTCCATGAAGAAGGGGAGCGACATAATGGTGCCGTGACTCGGATATGAAGCCTAGGCAGGGTTTAGTGTCGTTCCTCCATGAAGAGGGAGAGCGACATAATGGTGCCGTGACTCGGATAGGAAACGTAGGCAGGGTTTAGTGTCGTTCCTCCGTGAAGAGGGGGAGCGACATAATGGTGCCGTGACTCGATATGAAGCCTAGGCAGGGTTTAGTGTCATTCCTCCATGAAGAAGGGGAGCGACATAATGGTGCCGTGACTCGGATAGGGAACCTAGGAGGGAAGAAGCGGGAAGAAGTGGGAAAATACCGGAGAGAGAGACTAGCAAAGAGCCTAGGGAAAAGCCGGACGGAAAAGGTGCCGGAAGAAGCTATTGAAAGCCTAGGCATAGACTCGGATACGGACTGTGGGAAAGAAGTTAGGAGTGAAAGTGAAAGTGAAAGCAAGAAGAAATTTAGACTCGGATATGGACTATGGCGGGGAAGCTAGGAGATTAAAAGCGAAAGTGAAAGCTAGAAGAAACTTAGACTTGGATACGGACTGCGGGGAGAAGCCAGGAGAAATGAGAGGGGAATATTGTTGGAAGAAAAGTTAGGAAACATAGTGGGTAGAGAAAAATGTTAGGGAAAATGAAGCCGCGGAGGCAGGCTGAAGCGGAGACGTAAGCTATGTTGGGATTCGTCAAGTCAGCTCGGGGAACAAAAGGCGAAAATCTAAAACCAGAGGCAGAGACGCGTAAGCTAGGTTGGAATCCGTCAGATTAGCCCGGGGAGCAAAAGACGGGAAGCCAAACCGAAGCGGAGACGTAAGCTAGGTTGAATTCGCCAGGTTAGCCCGGGGAACTTAGACTGAATACCGGTGGCGGAAACGTGAGCTAGGCTATGTGACTCGCAGAGAGCGCGCAGGGCACGAATGGGGAGAGCGCACGAGGCGCGAGTAGAGAGAACGCGGGGCTGGTGCAAAGGCCGTGGTGCGGGTGCAAAGGGCGCGGAGACCGCGGAGCACGCGAAGCCGGGAAGCCGCTCAGAGCCAGGAAGCCGCGCAGAGCCGGGAAGCCGCTGAGTGGTGAGGCGCCGAGAAGCAGCCTCGGGGTGGGCGCCGGGAAGCCGCGGGGATAAGAGAAACAGAAGTTTAGAAGTAAAATGAGAGAAATAGGAATGCTGGCAGATAGAAGTAAAATAGGAGAAATAGGAATGCCCGGAGGTAGAGAAATAGAGAAAAATAAGGCCTCCCCACAACATGGCAATGAGAGAGCTTGGATTTGGTCTGCCTGATTAGGGAGGTGGTGAGCACCTGCGGGCGGCTAGCAGCTTATGCGCTGCAGGTCACCGAAGACAGGCACGAATTAACACCAATAAGTCTCCCCACAAGACGGCAATGAGAGGGCTTGGATTTGGTTTGCCTGATTGATAGGGCTTGTAAGCACCTGCAGGCAGTTCTAGCAGAGCAGAGCATGCGCTGCAGGGCACCGAACACAGGCACGCATCAGCACCTAAAAACCTCCTCACAACATGGCGAAAAGAGGACCCGGATTTGGTTTGCCTGATTGGTAGGGCTTGTAAGCACCTGTGGGCAACTCCAGCAAGCAGAGCAGAGTGTGTGCCGCGGGGCACCGAAGACAGGCGCGTATCAACGCCAAAAAATAAAAAGAAAGGGGGAATTGTGGGGAGCAACTCAGACTAGACTGTTACTGGAATTAAGACTTATTCTATGCATCTGCTCTCCCACAATATGGCGCTGAGAAGGGAGTAACAACTTCTACGCAGCTGCCTCTCGCCATCTTGAGTGATGACCTGCAGGAGCTGATCCTGCTCCTGATTAGAGGAGAGCAGCATACTCGGCGTGTGGGTAGCAGAGTTGAGATTGGTGGAAGAGGACTATAAAGGAGGAGAGAGACAACATGCACCAGGAACATCTATCTGAAGGAACACCTGTGCAGCCCCCGAAAGAGCTGGCCGGCCGTGTGCCGCTCCCCCGCGGAAGTGGGGAAAGTGGCAGGGGGAACCGCCCTTCCACGGAGGTGGAAGGGATGGTAGCCAACCCGGGAAGGACCAGCAGCAAACCCGGGGAGGGCCGAGCAGACAATAAAACAGCGCAGGGTCCTGTGTCGTTCCTCCACGAAGAGGGGGAGCAACATAATGGTGCCGTGACTCGGATAGGAAACCTAGGCAGGGTTTAGTGTCATTCCTCCATGAAGAAGGGGAGCGACAAATGGGATGGTAGAGGGAGTGGGAGAAGGGACGGTTGCAGGTGGGAGGGAGGTTATGGGGGGGAAAAGCTGCTTTAATCCAAAAGTTTTCCTTTGGAAATTTATATTTATTAAATAAAAGTTGAAAAAAAAAAAGAAAGAAACTATAACTTATGACTTTATTTGCAGCTACCAGGACAGAAAAATCTTATCTACTAAGCTTGAAACTAGCAGAATATAACAATGTAGGTGCCTGGGGCTGGCATAGAAATAGATGCTGATTTAAGCTTAACGCAAGGAGAGTAGAAACGACGGATGGAGAAAATCATAGATTATGCTCCAGGGATGACTTTGAGTCTCTGAATTCATCCTTTCATTCCTCTAACCTTGGCCTTTCATGTTTCATGAACTAAAAAACTACCACTACTTCATTTTCTTTGAACTGCTTTGCTTTACATCTTTGTGCTTAAGACAGTTCGATGTGAATTCCTGACACTTGAAACTGCAAAGATCCTGATGAATAAGCTCACCTGTATCCTCTGGGCTTCAGTCATCAACAGTGCTCATTTTCCTTCCCTCTCTTTAGTCAACTCTTCCTAAGCGATGAAGTTCTTTGGAAAGCATTACATACTCAGTTTTGTCTCCCAGATTAATTACTTTATTCTCTTTTTTAAAAAATATTTATTTTATTTATTTGAAAGGCAGAGTTAGAGAGAGAGAGAGAGAGAGAGAGAGAGAGAGAGACTTTCCATCTGCTGGTTCACTTCCCAAATGGCTGCAATAGCCAAACTGAGCCAATCTGAAGCCAGGAGCCAAGAGCTTCTTCTGGGTCTCCCACATGGTTGCAGGGACCCAAGGATTTGTGCCATCCTCAGCTGCTTTCCCAGGCACATTAGCAGGAAGCTGAATCAGAAGCAGAGCAGCAGGGACTCAAACTGGTGCCCATATGCGATGCCAATACTATAGGCTGGGGCTTTAAAGTGCTTTTAAACAGCATCGGCCCCTATTTTATTCTCTTCATTCAATTTTAAACTAAAGACTTTATTATCAAGGAGGTGCTTCCTAGTTTCTTTTTTTGTTCTTATTCAGCTGAAATTAAATTTTGGAAGGCAGCGGTGTTTTTAATTCTCATATCCAATGACTCTAATCCTTTAATAACACTCTAATTAACATTTCTCTTCCTGTTGACTATATTCTTTCTTATTTATGGCTTCTGTAGTTTAGCTCTAGTCAATCATGGAGCAAATGGAAAAGTAGAGGAGGGGACCACTATCTCCCATTTATTAGATTACATTCTAACATTTTAGACTGATACAAATTACAGCTGTTAAATATGCTCCTGTACATACAGCAGAGATATGATTCTAATTCACCACTATCAATTTCAAAGCTCATGTTCTCTCCTTCAGTTGCTTCCCATATGCTATTTTATTGAGGATGGAATATTCCTATGCCTAAAACTGCCATAGAAACCCTACACGAGCACATCGAGTTTTTCTCAATTGATGAATGGAATGTTTAATAAAAAATTAAGCAAGACATTATAGCCAAACTGTTAATATGAACATTTGCCACTTGTTCCTTTAGATAGATATTTAATGACAATAGAGACTTTCTCTGATACCATATAAAACACTGGAAGTCCAGCAGTAGACAAGACAAATACGGTGCCTGCCCTCAGAGAACCTACATTTCAGTGATAAGAACCATGAAGCATGGTAGGAAGAAAATAACAAGCTGAGGGAAGCCATAGACAGAAGGTGAGGGCAATACAGTTTTAGATAAGGTATTTAGAAGAAGGTAGGAAATGGGCAGAGATCTTGCAAATTGATGGAATGAGTCACATGAGTATCAAAGATATATTTTCATTAGATATATGTCAACTCTTCATAGGCGTAGTGGGTAAATTCATAGATCTTTCAGAAGACATTGTATGGTATATTTCCAAGAAACTCTAAATGAATTTCAGAATATGATAAGCAGACTTTCTAAAACGTCCCTACAAAGATGCCCTGTGTTAGGCCTCAAAAATGTGAATAGGGCCAGACATACTCCTATGATATATAGTATGGTACAACTGACCATAAGATCAAGGTGTTATCCAAGTGGCCTGATCTAACCTCATGAGTCATTATGAGCACAGAGCTTTCCCTGGCTGGAGGCAGAAAGGAAATTCAGAAATATGAACCATGTGAAGGCTTTGATGTAGCACTGCTTGATCTAGAGATAGAGGGGGTTGATTAGATCACAGAGAGGCCTTGAGATGCTGACAGTGAACTTGCAGCTAAAGGTCACAAGGAAATGGGGAACTCAGGATGGTAAGGACAAGATCCTGAATTCTGCCAAGACCCTGAAGTACCTGGGATGCACTGTTTCTCTGAGCTTCCATCTAACAGTCCAGCTTGGCTAGCATTTGATTTGGGACTTGCATAGAAACAGTGCAGCCATATTAGCCTTCTGATCTATAAAGCTGTGAGTTAATAAATGTCATTTTAAAATACTATGTTTGTGGCATATTATTTATTACTTTTTTCTTTTTTTGAAAGGCAAAGAAACAGACAGCTCCCATCTGCTGGTTCACTCCACAAAAGCTCACAACAGCTGCTGGCTGGACCAAAGCTGGTTGCCAAGAATTCCACCCAGGATTCCAAAATCGGTGGCAGGAACCCAGTCACTGCAGCCACCACCTACTGCCTTTCAGGGTGCACATTCGCAGGAAGCTGAAGTTAGGAGCTACAGGTGAGTATCAAGCACACTCTGCTACGGGACATGGGCGTCAGCCCTAGCGTGCGGTGATTCACTAAGCAGCAATGCCAACATTATACCAGGGGGCCTGAGTGCTAGTTTTGGCTCTGCGATGATCCAACTGTGATTGTGGACAGATCCTAAATTTAGGTGACCCCAGTTTCCTTTTCTACACAATAAATGGGCTGTCCTAGAGGATTACTAGAATCATTTTTTCTGGCCAAATCTCCATAACTAATAACTGGGCAATGATTTTACTGTTTAAAATGTTAAAATAGTTATTATTATGGCTTTTTAATAATGTAAGACTGAGTATATTTATAACTTCCTTGATATGGAATTCTTAGTCAATAATAAAATGACACACATTTTTACATGGGAAAGACTTTTTTAAATGTGCTAGACTTACATGTGCTGTACATTGTGATTTAATGCTATAACTAGTACTCAAACAGTATTTTTGACTTTATATTTCTGTGTGGGAGCAAACTGTTGAAATCTTTACTTAATGTATGCTAAACTGATCTTCTGTATATAAAGAGAATCGAAAATGAATCTTGATGTGAATGGAAGGGGAGAGGGAGCGGGAAAGGGGAGGGTTGCGGGTGGGAGGGACGTTATTGGGGGGAAGCCATTGTAATCCATAAGCTGTACTTTGGAAATTTATATTCATTAAATAAAAGTTAAAAAAATAAAAAAATAAATGTGCTAGACTTTGAAAGAACCTACTTTATAATATAAAATACTTCATAACAATGTTGAAGTCCAGTATTTGTCACAATGAGAAATAATCTGCTATATTTATCCTTTAAGGAGGAGCACAGAATACACATGAGGTCTGAAGACTTAAGCAAACACAAAATTTGTCAAGAATACCTTCAACCTTTTCTAAAAAATAAAATCTGTCTACACTTTGAGACCATTTAGACAACTTGATTGGTCTAAATCTGACATCTATATCATTTAAATAATGACAATATTAAAAGCCCAGATCAGAATTTTATTCCAACTGATGAGAAATTCACTTGATGTTTTTCTTGTGATGCAATAAAATGTTAGTAAAACACGTGGGCTACTTGCAATAATATACAAAAAGCAGAGCTCCAATAACAAGTATTAAAAAATGTATATTATCATAGCATAACTACTGAAGTGGTCATTCCATGCTTTCTTTCTCAGAACTAATGTGGTTATGCACATTTGAATAATACAGATTCAAGTTCATAAGGTTAGTTGTAATAATTACACCATACGTAGTTAACACACGTAAGCTATAGTAATCACAACAAATTTAAGACAAATCTATGACAGAACATTTGTTATCAAATACTGTAAAGAGGATAGTATAATTCCTAAGAGCATTGTACTTTAATAGTATAATTCCTAACACAAAAACATTAAGTTAAATTTAGTAGTGTAGCCTTTTTTGCACTCCAAATAAACCATTCTTAAAGTGAATTTCCAAAAGATATTTATTCTAAAATAAGTGTTCTTAGACTAAGGAATAAGATATGCCATAGTAGAGAAACATTGTATTTACATTTTAGTCATATAAATTCATATCTGAAATATTCTTCCAGATAGTATTGATCATATGGACACTACACTGAGTGTTTTTGTACCTTGCATGTTTTTAAGTATGTGAAACAAAGCTTTAAGAGTTGTTTTAATGGCTTTTATCTAGCATGTCTGTCAGCTCAGGGTTAGTTTTATCAAATTTTCTCATCATTATAGATTGCATTTTTCTGATTCTTTTCATAGGTGATTCTTTTTAAGATTTCTTTATTTACTTGAGAGGCAGAGTTACAGAAAGAGAATGAGAGACAGAGATAGCCCATCTGCTGAAATCACTCTTCAAATGACTGCAAAGATGGGTGGGGCCAGGTCGAAGCTAGGAGTGTCTTCTGGGTCTCTACCTATATGGTTGAGGGGCCTAAACACTTGGGACATCCTCCACTGCTTCCCATGCACATCAGTAGGGAGCTGGATCATAAAGGGAGCAGCTGACACTCAAACAATGATCTACTTGTGATACCAACATTGCACCCTATGCCACAACATGGGCCTCAGAAAGTGATTTTTGATCAGAAGTCCAACCTAAAGCATTTTATCTTTCTGGTTACTGGATATATCTGTTTCTTTGCAAGCTTGAGCTTTGTTCTTGGATGAAGTTCAAATGCTTGGAAACAGCTTGTTCTGTTCAGCTCTTGCCTTTTGATTTATCAGGCAGTGGCTAAGTATTGCTCATCTAGAGCTAATTATTCACCCCTAATGAGTCTACTCTCCACTGCTGTGGACCTTAATATTGTAGTCTGGCCCGCTAGAACAAGCACTATTCCCAGCCCAAGGGAGCTCCTTGCACCTATCCCTGCAAAGGTCTCTCTTCTATAGTCAGTGCCAAGAACTCGGGAAATCTTCATCTTCCCAGACTCTCACCTCTGGGAGACAACCTATACTAATCCCCTGCCACAATATTGAGACTGAAATCCACAAGGCAGTACACTGCAGGTAATCCTGAGGCTTGCTTCATTCATTTCTCATCTCTCAGGAGTACTGTGGTCCATAGTGTCTTGCAAATGGTTGCTTCAAATATTTTGCCCATTTCTGCTTGTTTAAAGAAAGAAAGTAAATCCAATCTGCTATTCTATCTTGTCCAGGCATAGAGATTCACTTAATTAGGTTCTACTCCAAGCAAATGATGGCTTAGAACTTTGGATTCATAGGCAAGTTACTCTACAACATGACATAGAATTTTGATAGCCATTCAGCTTTCCTTAAATGATTTTCTATACATATTAACTTGAATGTTTAAATTAGTAGTCGTGAAATATTCAAAATACTCTGCTAATGCCACTATAATAAAAAAATAATACTGCTATGAGACATTAAATCTCCTTGAATAATTCCTTGCAATACACAGTATCATATGCAAGGGAGAGCAATTAAATCATAAATTAAATCTTCAAAAAATTAAACTCACCTTTCTCATAAAGGAATATGAACTTCTTTGTTCATTAAAAACTTTCAAAGCCAAAAGGTGCTGTAAATGTGTTTACAGAAAGAAACTGTCTTCCAAGAAAAGCAGAGGAAAAAAGCAGCTTGTTACTTAGCACAAACATGGAGGGAGTTCAAACAATCCAAATCTTAGCAAACACAGTATCAATTCCCAGTCCAAAAAACATGGTGTTTGAAATAGTTACTGAATATGCTTTGCTCTGAGTTTTTACAAGAACAAATCAGGTTTTCAAAAATCACATTTGGATGGTAGAAAATTGGGGTGAACTTTAACAGAGTCATGCTGCAGAGGTTAGGGTGAGAAATAAATTTTACAAGTTAGAGTTTGTTGGGGACCACGTCTTCAACTCAGCAAGAGCAACAGCAGAACGAGACCAGTCACTCGAGAAAAGAATTGCCTTGGCACAATGGTGACCCTGGGTGTAGTACACTAAGTCCTATCATATCTCAGTCTTTCTAGATTTCAAAGATTCTTTTAACATTTTAGTTCTAGAAATCTAAACATTAATATATCCAATCAAATTGAGGTATGACATATTGATAGATTCACACATATGTAATGAAAATATTTTGCCACTGTCATCAATGTAAAAAATATAGATATTTTCTTGAAATAACAGAAAGGAAATCCAGACTTTAGGGAGTAAATCTATTTCTAAGCGAGTGTGTAACTTCACTCCTCAACTCTTCATGTAGTTTTGAAAATCTATCACTTCATCAGAAGCTAAAATGCAGAATTACTCAAAAAGGTACAAATGAAAATGTAGAATTACTCAAAAAGGTCCACAACCTCTCCTGCCTACCCCACTTTTTTTCATTTGTTGGTTCTCTCCCACCTCTTCTGTATTTCTCCTTCTTTCTTCCATTCATTTGGGTAGCTTTTCAGCACTGAAACTGATCTAGTTTCTACAAACAAAATATAAAGAAGCTCAGTTCCTGTCATTGAGGAGGTTATATCTTAAAAGGAGATAAGGGTATGTAAACAGAAACTTTCTTACATGATAAAATACCTAACTGTTTACTTTACCTGGAAACGGGGATGTGAGTGTGGGGGGAGCCTTCCAGGAAAAGAACACAACACGTGGAAAAGCTCAGCAAAGCACTGTTGGAAGAACAGAACTTCAAAGATGATGGAACAAAAAGAGATTTATGTTGAGATGTGATCCGTAAGGGAGGCTGAAGCAAAATCAAGAAGAAACCTATTTTGTAGACAGGCTTAGGGTTGGTGTTCCTAGGGCACTTTTATGCCATGTCTGTTATCCTGGCATAAATATCAGTAATGGTTTTTCATTCACTCTGAAATGTGTGCTAATTTGAACAATAAATTAAGTAGTTAACCTCTATGTAAGTCTTTCAGTCTCACAATGTGATTTCTATAAGACAGGACTGAGTCTATACAATTGTTTTTTGTGTGTATATTTGTATTCAATGATAATGAAGAGACTGAAAGCCTACAGTTTCTATGTTCTTTCCACAATTACATTGTTCTCACTTATAGTAACTGGCGTGGTGAATATGATTATTTGACGGTTGTTATCCATTCTAAGCCCCTTGTAATATGAATAAGGGTACTTAGAAAAGTTCATGAAAAATTTAATTAAAAAATATATTTTGGTGCAGACATTTTTGGAGGTTCATGCCTAGCTTTTTTTTAAATAATATACATTTTTCCATGAACATATTTAAGTTTCCTCATATTCCTGTAGAAGGTGAACCATTCCTCAGTGGGTTTGGGGTTGGAAATCCAGGGAAGAATTTGGTTAAACCAATGAGATGGACCCAAGTGCAGTCTGTAATTCAGAAGTGACAGCTGGGTTATGGAGCCACCGTGCAGAGGAGCTCTTTCTGAATCAGGGCCCTAGGTCCAGTGGCCGGCTCTGTGGATGCTGAGCAGAAGGTACAGTAGCAATAGCAGCAGTTTGTTATCCTTGGACAACATCTTTGGCTCAAAGCAGCTGGAGTCAGCCTGGAGGCAGCTATCTCATTCTCACCGCCCTGATTTGAGCAGCAATAGCAGCTGCACGGGTGGGCCAATCTGCTATATCGTTCTGGGATCTAGTCCCGGAGCCTGCGACTACAGGCTACTCCTCCAATCCTTCCAAAAGTTTAATGTGCACTTAATTCTTTACATTAAATCCTTTCATGCTTAAAATAGCTAGTGTGGTTTCAATTTCCTGGAACTGAACCTTGACATACGTATGGTAAGTTATTTAACAAAACTGGGCCTCAACTCCACATCCGTGTAATAGAGGGTTGGGCTATTCAGTGACCTGCAAGATGCCATCTATGTCTAGAATTCTACTACTGCAATTCCTCACTTTTGTGGAGTTTTCCTAATAACCTCTAATCTTTTCTCTCTTGCATCCCACAGAGACTACTTTACATATGGCCTTTGCTCCTCCAGATCACTTATTAAAATATCTTCAGTATTCAGAAAAGGTACCAAAGTCATAGCATCTGTATAATACAGAGATGAGAGTTAACTTATTCATTTAACAAACACTGAGCAGCATGTATGTGTGAGGGGCTCTCAAGTAACATTCAATATACCCCTTTATGTATTCCAAGCATTTGTTTAGACAGAACATTCCTAGAAATACATTCCTCCTGACCTGTCTTGCCATTTAAGAAGTCACACCCCCAGCACGTAGGCACCCCTCCCTGACCTCCTCTATTCCAGGCTGCAGTCCGCACGGCTGCTGCTTACCACATTCTGTCTTCAGTCAGGTAAAGATGAGTTTGTACTTTTGTCTCGATCACTGCCTCTATTTCTAGCCCATGCTGCTGCCTTGAAGGGAGTGAATCATCACATTTTCCTCACTGCTGCAGTCTGCTAACTCCACATGTCACTGCTCTCCACTCAGCTTCCCAGATGTTTCTTTACGTGGTCCTTGGAGAGACCTTGTCCTTGCCAGTTGGCTGAGAATCACCCATGGTCTTTTGAGTTTTACAAATAGTCCTTTGACAAATCATTCAGTCACAGCGTTTTACTGCATTTTTTTCCTCTTAAGTTACATACCTTGAGTTATAGAATATTTTTACTTTGATGTTCCAGTGTTTGTGCATTATTATTCTCAAAGTATTAATTTATCTCAACATAATACATCCTTCAACAACCTTCTTATACTAGTGTTCCAAGAAGTCAAAACCTGAAGGCATTTTTACTTTGGTTGTCTCATCAGGCCATCACCAATTCTGGCAATTCCAGATACATAATAGTCTTAGATTGGCCATTTTGTACACATGTCTGCATCTACTATTATATTTCAGATTCTATGATTTAGACTGTGTCTTCACTTTATGGATTTTATGTCTCCTATACCTATCCAAAGTTCAGTGGTTTAAACAGATTTCTTTAAATTTTACCCTGAGAACTTTTGGTAGTGCCTATTTCCTGTCTTCATTAACTTTGGACCTTTTGGCATTGGCCAAATATTTAACAAGATTATATATCCCCCACTATATCCTAGTTTTATTCTGTCTCCACAAGAATCAATCCAAATTCTTTTATGATATAACCTATCCTTTTTGCCATTTTATTTATTTCATCAACCTAGGAAGTTGTACACCTGAACAATAACTCAAAAAGACGTTAAAGGAATTTTTCAGTCTTCCCTATTCCAACAGACCAGCTTAAATCACCTTATCTAATTCTAATCAGGTGTCCCATTGCACTTTCTACTGGTTTGTAAAGCCAAAACCTCAACATCAACCAGACAGTATTCAAAGATATTCTCTCTTTTTCAATGGCCATCAGAATGAGTTCTTGGTAGAAGAACAGACACAGATAATAAAACTCAGCCCAGCAAATAACTTCAGATATGAAGGCAGAAAGCAAAATATGTTCCATTCCACAACATTTGTTACAGTAAAGTCATTATCATATAAGTACCCTATGATATGTGAGAATTAGGATGCTTTTATGCCATCTATCTTAGATGCTTCATTATATTAACTATGGCATTATGGCAGGACAAAAATACATGTTCTTGGTAATTAATGACTGAGTTCATTTAAAACAACAGAAAACAATGTTTAACAAGTAATCTGATGAGCCTGAAACAGAGAATGTGATCAACAAATGCTTATTAAAAAGTAAGTGAACAAATCAGCAGGTGAATTGCTTTGGATTTAACAGAAAATGAGGACAGAAATGCATTATAATTTGTCATTGTGTATGAAGTGGAAGAATGAAAAAGCAAAACATAACTAATTCTCATGAAAATCTCTACCAGTTTTACAAGTGATAATATTAAAGAAAAACAGAAGGCAGCTTATATCTAAGAGAAGTGAATGAATTAAATTTGTCTTATGATATATACAAAAACATGCACTACTATATGATGCCACATATTTTTATATATATATATATATCAAAAACAGTTAATTCTTAGCTTTGATAGATTCTGTTGATGTATGTACTAAAATTTATTTGTAACTGTCAAATCAATACTTGGGCATTTTCCTAGCCAATTGCAGACATACATGAAATGGCAAAAATAAAACTCAATAAGGAGAGAAACTAACATAAGAAGTAATTATGATTTCTAAGTTAGAAATAAGTATTATTATCTGCTAAAGACATAACTTTTCATATAGAATTTCTAAAGAAATCTAGATTGACTCAGAATAAATGAATTAAGCAATCCCTCACTAAAAGCCACTATATCAGACACCTGCATTTTATATAAATGCAACAAATGATGATAAAGGAAATATATCTTCATTGAGAAAAAAAATACAAATTAAAAGAATACTAAAAAACAAGTTTTTAGGAAATGTCTAACAAAGATGTGCCAGACCTCAACACTGAACATCATAAAATTATAAACATTACTGTAAGTCAAACATTATTGAGTCACAGAGCTGGAGGAAACATTTATAATATACTTCTTATCTGACAATGTATTCACATCTAGAAAATATAAAATACTTACACAAAACAGTAATAAGATACCTCAATTTTTAAAAATACCCGTGTAGATATACTTTACCCAAATAACATTATGATAGACTACAAATGTATAGATATAGATAGAAGAAAGATAAAGTTTTCAACTGTTAGACTCAAGAAAAAACAAATGCAGATAAAGCAGATTCACTATCATGCTAAAAACAGGAAATAAACATTAAAATGCTAAGCATCAGAATTTGGATCAACTGAAACCCTCAGATCCTGACAGTGGGAATATATAAAGGTATACTACTGTTTTAAAACCATTTGGCAGTGTGCTAAAGTTGAATATATGTGTACCAGGATGAATGTTTACTAACACCCAGCATTATCCAAGTAAAAGAATATCCATAGCCATTTATAATAGCCAAAAGTGGAAAATAGATAGAATAACTAAATTATGATATATTCACACAGTAAAACAATAAAGCAATACAAAAGAACAAATAGCTACAGATAAGTGGAACCACATGGATAGACGGGTAGAAATAATGTGAAATCAAAGCAGCCAGACAAAAAAGAGTAAAAACTACATGATTTCATATATATATTATAAACATTAATTTCATGAAAAAAGCCAAACCACACTAGGTTAACTGAATTCAGAACAGTGATTGCCTTTGGTGGAACAGATAGCAGAAAGTAAACTATTGGGATGATGAGAAAATTCTGTAACTTAATTTGCATGTATAGTTAATATTCATAAACATTCAGCAAGCTAAAAAGTTGAGATTTGTGAACATTACCTAGCTTATAATGTAGATTGAGAAAAATCACCAAAACACAAAAAATTAAGTATAAACCTATTCTATCATATGCCAATTACCTTGTTTGACACATGAACAAAGTAATAAGAAACTCTGCAGAACATCAAAAATATCTCAGAAAGATGTTTTGTAGCAATCTAAATCGGTGGACAATGATTTATGCAAGGGAGGCTAAATCCTCCCACAAAAACTATCTTTCCTTCCTCCCAAAAGAGTGGTTTGAAAACAAAACACTCTAAATCAATCTACAAAATTTACTTCCTAGGGGGTGGAATGTCTGGTTAATGTAAGCTTCAGCAGAGTACACAGGACATGTGCCAAATTTTTGCCAAGGAAGCCTATGAGATCATTCTTCAAAAGGCCTCACTCTCAATACTCCTGATGCTTTATAAACTATTTTGGTAGTTAAGCATGCTGGAGACTCCATTCGTATACTTTATAGGTCTTAAATAAAACCAGTTGCCATTCTAGCTAAACTTCAGTGGAGTAGGCCAAGTTAAAAAAAAAAAAAAAAAAAAAAAAAAAAAAACACAATTTCTCTACAACACTCTTGTGTGCATAAGAATCACCTAACTCTTAAGTCTCCACCCAGACATATTACTGGAGCTGGGCCCTATTATCTGCATTTCAAAAAGAACTCTGGTAGTTCCTGAAATAGCCAGTTTGGTTCTTAGGTTTACAACATATGGCTCTATACAATAAAATGAGCTATTAATTTTCAGCGGATGTGCTTATTTGTAAAATGTGAAGACTTTTACTCTTTGACTTACATTAGCTTGAATGACAGAACCTAATACAATAAACACCTTACTCCACAAAAAACATTGATAAGTCTTTTATCTGCTAAACTTCACTTCGAACAGTTTTATCAGTGTAACATCTTTTATCCTATTAAATATTCCAAGAAAGAAAGTCATTGAAGTTATGACTTTCAATGTGAGTTAAGTATTATCATGTGAATAAAATGATTCCTCACTCTTAAGAGAAGCACCTCATCATGAAGGAGGTGTATAAATTCAGAGCTAATTAAGCTCACTAATTTTAAAGGTGAATGTATATAATTAAAATGTGGGTGAAAAACTATAAAATGATAAAGTGAATTTTCCTAGGCTGAGTGAAAGGCAGATAGGTAAGAGCTTCTGAAAGAAACAAGGAGAAAGGCAAAGAAAACAGGAATCAAATAAAAAAAAAACATAGAAAATACTGAAAAAGAAACTAGAGAGAAATAAAGCATTTGAAGTCTAAATTTGCAAGTAAGTAGATAAAAAATAGAACAAGCATGTTGATTTACATAGAGAGCAAGACTACTTAAGAATCCATGGTAGAAAGCAGAAGATGCAATTTTCAGTAATATTTATCTTGGGGCTGGTGCTGTGGCATAGCAGGTGAAGCTGCTGCCCCTAGTGCCAGCATCCCATATGGGTGCTGTTTCGAGTCCTGGCTGCTCCACTTCTGATCCAGCTCTCTGCCATGGCCTGGGAAAGCTGTGGAAGATGGCCCAAGTCCTTGGGCCCCTGCACCAACGTGGGACACCTGGAAGAAGCTCCTGGCTCCTGGCTTTGGATCGTCACAGTTTGGAGAATGAACCAGCAGATGGAAGACCTCTTTCTCTCTCTGCCTCTCTTTCTCTCTCAGTGTAACTATTTCAAATAAATAAATCAATATTTTAAAAAATAATATTTATCTCTACAATTGTAAAAATCATTTCCTAAATAAGCAACTAAAGAACATCAGCCCTTCCCACCCAAGCAACTCAGATCGGTGCTATTATTCACAAAAGGAGCCTTGGGGTACACCCCTGACTTGCCTGCTTCTGCATTCTGCACCCATATAAAGTGAACATGACAAATGAGATCTATTCCAGACACCAAGGAACTACCATGTAAATAATGAACCAAAGTTAATCAGTTATTTTGAGTTTCTCAAGATATAAAACACAGAAATTCAGACTATTATGTTTTCTATTTTGTGGGGAGCAACTCGGACTAGACTGTTACTGGAACTAAGACTTATTCTATGCATCTGCTCTCCCACAATATGGCGCTGGGAGAGGAGTAAACAGCTTCTACGCAGCTGCCTCCAGTTCAACCAATAAGCAGCAGGATCTGCTCCTGATTGGAGGAGAGCAGCGTACTTGGCATGTGGGTAGCAGAGTTGGGATTGGTGGAAGAGGACTATAAAGGAGGAGAGAGACAACATGCACCAGGAACATCTAAAGGGAACATCTATCTGAAGGAACACCTGAGGAACATCTGAGCAGCCCCCGAGAGAGCCGGCCGGCGGTGTGCCGCTCCCCCGCGGAAGTGGGGAAAGTGGCAGGGGGAACCGCCCTTCCACGGAGGTGGAAGGGACGGTAGCCAACCCGGGAAGAACCAGCAGCAAACCCGGGAGGGCCGAGCAGACAAAAGAACAGCGCAGGGTCCTGTGTTGTTCCTCCACGAAGAGGGGGAGTGACACTATTTATACTAATTAGTAAAACTATATGAGTTAAAGCTTCAATAACATAGAGTATCACAAAAACACAAAGTTAAGCATATCCAACTGTGGAAATGGAGAATGGGGAAAAGGACATGTTACCAAAATATATGGAACTGTGAAACCTTCAGTGAACGAATACAATTATATCTTCCCCCCGAACCAGATTTTATTTGAATTTGAAGGAGCTAGACATACTAACACCTTATTATTAAAAAGAACATTTTTGAGGATAGTAGTAATACTGATGAAATGCATATAACCTACCAAAAGTTTAAAATGTGAATTAACATAGCTTGATTATTAGTAATTATATCAAGGTGAATATAAATCACCACTTCATTGTATTAAACAAATTATCAAGGAGTTATCAACATGGGCAAAAGTAAACTAGTCTTTTTTTTTTTAAAAGTGGGTAAAATGTATAAATTATATACAAAATTACTATTAGAAATAGGACTAATCTCTATATAACTAGCACACATTTTTTTCATTACAGAATATTAGGGGGATTTATTCTAAAGGGAGGAGGGCAGAGGTGAAGCAAATCTTTAACCCGACTCCCTACATGGAAAAGGCAGCAGTGGCTTACTGTTCTCAGCAGGTTGCTGCTGTTGGATGATGATAATCCTCACTGTTCCAATTCTTCTGACCACTGGGTTAAGGCTTCCTGGCTACAGAACTACTCTGATGGCCTTGCTATCATTTGCTTGTATTCATCCCTACATAACCCACATGTGTATAACTATCCTATAAGAATGTCTTTCATGGGGCTAGCATTGTGGCACAGGTTTATCCTCCACCTGCAGCACCAGCATCCCATATAGGCATCAGTTCTAGTCCTGGGTGCTCCTCTTCCAATTCAGCTCTCTGCTATGGCCTGGCAAAGCAATGGAAGACGGCCCAAGTGGCTGGGCCCCTGCACCCATATGGGAGACCTGGAAGAAGCTCCTGGATCCTGGCTTCAAATCGGCCCAGCACCAGCCGTTGCAGCCACTTTGAGAGTGAACAAGCATATGGAAGACCTTTCTCTCAGTCTCTCCCTCTCACTGTCTGTAACTCTGCCTCTCAAATAAATAAAATCTTAAAGAAAAAATAATGTATTTCATACCATAAATAAATCCATTTTTATTATTTTATTTATTCCCTTGCATTTCCTACTCCTTGACAGTGACCTTATGGTGCAATCATGATGAAGCATAACCAAGCAAGGACTTGGCATGCTGAAAAGGATGCAGGCCCTTGTGCTGAAAGTCTGTGGTCTCATACCAGTTCATGAGAGTGAACAAAAGGCCAAATGGAAATTCTTGTAGAGACTTTCATTCACTAATTTTTGATTGCTGCTTGATGTAGCAAAACAAAATGAACAAATAATTGTATTTACTTGCATTTCTTCATTTATTAAGCAAAGATCACTTTCAGGAGTGATTTACTAAACACTGTTGAAATTTACAATTTTACAGCAATGAACATACATTATCAAAGACAAGACCACCAGTGATATCATGTGTTATGGAAACATACACAAGCAAAGGATCTGTACAATATTTTTTTTTAACTTTTATTTAATGAATATAAATTTCCAAAGTACAGCTTATGGATTACAATGGCTTCCCCCCCATAACGTCCCTTCCACCTGCAACCCTCCCCTTTCCCACTCCCTCTCCCCTTCCATTCACATCAAGATTCATTTTCGAACTCTGTAATTAACACACAATTATTCTTAGGTGTTTAAATTTTAACTGAAAAGTGATCCCTGTTAGGAATTTGGAAAACATTATGCTGAGTGAAATAAGCCAATCCCAAAGGGACAAATACCACTTGTTCTCCTTGATAGGTGACACCTAACTGAGCACCAAAAAGGAAAACCTGTTAAAGTGAAATGAACACTATGAGAAACGGTGACTTGATCAGCCCTCACCCTGACTGTTGATGAGCAACTTGATATGTTATCCCTCTTAGTATATTTTTTTGTTTGTACAATATTTTTTAAAGATTTTTATTTATTTGAAAGGCAGACTTACAGAGAGGCAGAGGCAGAGAGAGAGTCTTCCATCCACTGGTTCACTCCCCAAATGGTTGCAAAGGCCACAATTGGGCCCATCCAAAGCCAGGAGCCAGGAGCCAGGAGCCAGGAGCTTCTTCCTGGTCTCTCATGCAGGTGCAGGGGCCCAAGCACTTGGGCCATCCTCCACTGCTTTTCCAGGCCACAGAAGAAAGCTGGATCAGAAGAGGGGCAGCTGGGACTCAGATGGGTACCCATATGGGATGCCAGCATTTCAGGCGATGGCGATGGCTTTACCCATATGCTCTTAAGTGAAAGAGATAATGTGTTTCGTTGATGAGCAGGACAGGGAGGATCCTGTAGCATCAAAATCTTTATGGTGAACATTTACATTCTATAGACTTTAAGATGCTTTCATTTCTGATTTTATATTTATGGAGGTTTGCAAAGTGGCATCATCATGATAAATCACACTAAAATTCTAATTAATAATTTGGGTCTAGACACTTCTTTTATGCCCATTCTGCTCTTCATTGTGCTCTCCTGAGCCAATTTACCAATCCCAGCAACTTTCATCCTCATAACCCAAGATCACTGCACAAAGTACAATGTCGCACTTTCACCAAAGACAAATCAGCCCTATTGAGGTCTTGGTCCTATACTTCTAACAATCAGCTCACGCTGCATATTAGTTCATCCCAGTAAAATGTATCACCTCCTACAATTAAAACCTATAAAAATTACAGTTATTCATAAGATTTTAAAATTTATGAAACTAATTTTAAAATCCTTCCTGAGCTTCAGACTCATATTTCCACTGCTGGAAATTTCACAAATAAATCTCACTGGAACTGCAATTTCTAAGTGTCCAAAATTACAGCAGTTATCTCCTCCAACCCCATTATTCTCTTTGTGGCACCGTGCTACTGCAATCCACGTAACAGCAGTTTGAGGAACTCCTCCTGTTGGGTAACCGGACAAAAGTAACATTTCCTCAAAGTCACTTTGCAGGCCAAGACCAAGAAAATGAGTAACTTCAACTGACCAGACAACATAGCTAGAACCAGTCATGACCACAGCCAGGACAACTAAGCATCTCCAAATGTTGGAGAGTTAACCTTTCCTTAATTTAAAGATCTCCTTATACTCCTTATACAAGACATCCTGGAGCAGGTGAAGCCTAAAAATATATGCTGTATGATTTAATGTCTTTCTAACTGTACCTGCATGAACCTATGCTCACCCAGACATGACAACAAGTACTTTTCCCCTTGCATATTCTTGTCCTCTAAAATAAAAGTACTCACTTTCCTTTGTTCAGGGAGCCACTGCTTTAGAAACGATTCCCTGCAGTCTCCTTCCTTGCTTCAGATAAATTACTTGGCAGGACAACTCCTTCTAGTGGATGTTTATATTTCTACCCACTGAGAAGCGGACCCAAAACTTGGGAGGTATTATGACTATCATGATCTTATGAGCCATCCAGCTCAGAGACTACTTGGTAATTCAATCACATATACATTTTATAAATCTGTACAAATGTCTCTCCAATTCCATGCAGAGAGTAGTAGGTAACTTAAGTCTGTTTTGCATGCTATGATTAATAGAATGTTTCATTAGGAGGAACTCAGAACTCTGGCAATCATGCAATTTTACCTGATCACAAGAGCCTTAGCTTTAAATGGTTCTTGGAGCTGGTATTCAACATGGTGGTGAAGACACCACTTACACTGCATCCCATATCACAGTGCCTAAGTTCAAGTCCAGCTCCACTCCTGATTCCAGCTTCCTGAAAATTTGCACTCTGGGAGGCAGCAGGTAATAGCTTATTCATAGTTGGGTCTCTGCCACTCATGAAAGAGACTTGGGTAGAATAACTGGTTCCTGATTTCAGCTTGGCCCTGGCCCAGCTATGGCAGGCATTTTGGAAGTAAAATAGAGGATGGAAGATTGCTCTGTCTCCATTTCTATCTGTGTCAATCAGTCTTTCAAATAAAACTAATTAATTGATTAAACAGCTCTTAATTTAAAAGAAAAGTCAGGGAATTTCAAATGTGTGAAAATTGTCTTCTGAAAAGTCTTGGTAAGGTTGGCTTATGATGTGTTTCCTGTGTATACACCAAAACTACATAAGGTTATTAAGATGAGATTTTGGAAGATTTGAACAACTTTTTTTTTTTTTTTTTTTTTTTTTGACAGGCAGAGTTGGATAGTGAGAAAGAGAGAGACAGAGAGAAAGGTCTTCCTTCCGTTAGTTCACCCCCCCAAATGGCCGCTACGGCTGGCGCTTCACCAATCCGAAGCCAGGAGCCAGATGCTTCCTCCTGGTCTCCCATGCGGGTACAGGGCCCAAGAACCTAGGCCATCCTCCACTGCGCTCCCAGGCCACAGCAGAGAGCTGGCCTGGAAGAGGAGCAACCAGGACAGAAACTAGCGCCCCAACCAGGACTAGAACCCAGGGTGCCGGCACCGCAGGTGGAGGATTAGCCTAGTGAGCTGCAGCGCCAGCCCAGATTTGAACTTCTAATTCAATTCTAAGATATATCAAATGTTGAAAGTTGTTCTTATTAAAAGCTAGAGAAAATTCATTTTACTTTTGGGAAATCATTTCAAAATGGCTATTGCTAAAGATTTTTTTGTAGAATATCTTTAATACACACTAGGAGTACTTAATGAATGTGATTTTTATAATTTAATTCTAAATATTCCCAGTGATAATGCTTTATTTCCATCTAACACATCCTTCCTAAGATAACAAAGGCAGATCTCCTGGAAAACAGTCAGCATCACTGCCAGAGGGGAGAAATAACGTGAAGGTTCACCTTTTGCTTTTCACAAGAGTTATGAGGAAAAGTCACATAGGACCAAAAGCAGTAAACGCACCATACATCCTCAACTCAGGAAACTCAGTAACGTCCAGGAGCCAGTCCCCAAATTTCCATAGATTATACTGAGAAAGAGGGCAACAGGAGATACTGCAGTAAAGATTAAGCCAAGCATTTTAAGTAAAAACAGAAAGTAGTAAACAGCCCTCAAAAATATCAGGTACAGGAATGTTAGTAATAGCCATAAGCCTGGGATTGCAGTACCCAAAGGATGGGAAGTTTATGTGTATAAATCAAAGACAAGTTCATACAAGGCACGGTAATAAATGACAGTGAGAACAGGAACAAAGGCTAATGTAAAGAAAAATCGCCTTCAAAGACAATAGAGTAGAAAAGATCAAGTAATGTCAGATTATTCCACATAAAGCAGAGGTCCAAAAATCATATGTAATTTTGATGAATCCCTACAAAAGGAGGGTACTAAAATGATAAGATTTGGTGAAACTTATTGGGCAGTTTTAAAAATAAGAATGTGATATGCATGAAGTTATTGTTTGAAACATACAGGGTATAAAAGAAAAGCATATATACATAAATTTTATCAAAACTAATATACGTAGAAATATATATCATATAGTATGTAGGAATACTCAATATAAACCAAAATATAAAAACACAAGACAGTCTTCCCTGAATGTAAAAGTTCATTTAAAAGCAATCAAAATCTCCCACATGATTCTTTTTTGAAACTTGACAGTGATTATAAAATTTATATGTCAGGGCAGCCTGCAGTCCTGGCATCCCATAAAGGCACCAGTTCAACTCCTGGTTGCTCCACTTCTGATCCAGCTCTCTACTATGGCTTGGGACGGCAGTAGAAGATACCCCAAGTGCTTGGGCCCCTGCACACACATGGGAGACCTAGAAGAAGCTCCTGGCTCCTGGCTCCTGGCTTTGGATCAGCCCAGCTCCAGCCCAGCTGTTGCAGCTATTTGGGACATGAACTAGCAGATCGAAGACCTCTCTCTCTTTCTCTCTGCCTCTCTGTAATTCTGCCTTTCAAATAAATAAATCTAAAAAGATCTATGTAAAATAAATGTATAAGAATAAACATTTCTTTTTGCTTTGTCTTTTAAAGTTCAAGAGGTGGGGTTTTGGCGTAGTGATTATGATGCTGGTTGAACACCTGCATCCCATATCAGAGTGCCTGCGTTTGAGTCCTGGATCTCCTATTGATTCAAGATTCCTGTTGGGGCCAGCGCTGTGGCTCACTTGGCTAATCCTCTGCCTGCGGCACTGGCATACCATATGGACACTGGGTTCTAGTCCCGGTTTCTCCTCTTCCACTCCAGCTCTCTGCTGTGGCCCAGAAAGGCAGTGGAGGATGGCACAAGTGGTTGGGCCCCTGTACCCACATGAGAGACCAAGAAGAAGCACCTGGCTCCTAGCTTCGGATCAGTGTAGCTCTTGCTGTAGTGGCCATTTGGGGAGTGAACCAATGGAAGGAAGACCTTTCTCTCTCTCTCACTCTCTTTCTCTCTCTCTCTCTCTCACTGTCTATAACTCTGTCAAAATAAAACAAAATAAAGATTCCTGTTAATGCCAACCCTGGGAGACAGTAGGTGATGGTTCAAGTAGCTGGATCCCTGCCATTCACGTGACAGACCTGGATTTAGTTCCAGACCCATGATTTCTGCCAGGTCCAACCTGGATGTCATGGGCATTAAGGGAGTGAACTAGCAGATGGGAGCTCTCTTTCTCATGTGTTCTCTCTGTATTGCTCTGTGACTCTGCTTCTCAGATAAATAAAATAAAAAGTTTTGAAAATTGCAGGAATAAGCAAGAAAATTCAAACACAGACTTAGGTACAAAATTAATGTGTACTGAACAAGTTAACTCCAAATAGTAGGGGAAAAACATGAAGATACTTCAAAACATTTGTGGAAAAATACAATCAATCCCACTCACAATAGTTACAAAAACAAGCAAATACCTTGGAATAAACTTAACCAAGGATGTTAAGGATCTCCACGATGAAAATTACAAAACCTTAAAGAAAGAAATAGAAGAGGATACCAAGAAATGGAAAAATCTTCCATGCTCATGGATTGGAAGAATCAACATCATCAAAATGTCCATTCTCCCAAAAGCAATTTACAGATTCAATGCAATCCCAATCAAGATACCGAAGACCTTCTTATCAGACCTGGAAAAAATGATGCTGAAATTCATATGGAGACACAGGAGACCGAGAAGAGCTAAAGCAATCTTGTACAACAAAAACAAAGCTGGAGGCATCACAATACCAGATTTCAGGACATACTACAGGGCAGTTGTAATCAAAACAGCATGGTACTGGTACAGAAACAGAAACAGATGGATAGACCAATGGAACAGAATTGAAACACCAGAAATCAATTCAAACATCTACAGCCAACTTATATTTGATCAAGGATCTAAAACCAATCCCTGGAGTAAGGACAGTCTATTCAATAAATGGTGCTGGAAAAACTGGATTTCCACGTGCAGAATCATGAAGCAAGACCCCTACCTTTCACCTTACACAAAAATTCCCTCAACATGGATTAAAGACTTAAATCTACGACCTGACACCATCAAATTATTAGAGAGCATTGGAAAAACCCTGCAAGATATAGGTACCGGCAACAACTTCATGTAAAACACCCCAGAAGCACAGGCAGTCAAAGCCAAAATTAACATTTGGGATTGCATCAAATTGAGAAGTTTCTGTACTGCAAAAGAAACAGTCAGGAAAGTGAAGAGGCAACCAACAGAATGGGAAAATATATTTGCAAACTATGCAACTGATAAAGGGTTGAGAACCAGAATCTACAAAGAAATCAAGAAACTCCACAAAAACAAAACCAACAACCCAATTAGGAGATGGGCCAAGGACTTCAATAGACATTTTTCAAAAGAGGAAATCCAAATGGCCAACAGGCACATGAAAAAATGTTCAAGGTCACTAGCAATCAGGGAAATGCAAATCAAAACCACAATGAGGTTTCACCTCACCCCGGTTAGAATGTCTCACATTCAGAAATCTACCAACAACAGACGCTGGTGAGCATGTGGGGAAAAAGGGACACTAACCCACTGTTGGTGAGAATGCAAATTGGTTAAGCCACTATGGAAGTCAGTCTGGAGATTCCTCAGAAACCTGAATATAACCCTATCATTCAACCCAGCCATCTCAATCCTTGGAATTTACCCAACGGAAATTAAATTGGCAAACAAACAAGCTGTCTGCACATTAATGTTTATTGCAGCTCAATTCACAATAGCTAAGACCTGGAACCAACCCAAATGCTCATCAACAGTGGACTGGATAAAGAAATTATGGGACATGTACTCTATAGAACACTATACAGCAATCAAAAACAATGAAATCCAGCCATTTGCAACAAGATGGAGGAATTTGGAAAACATCATGCTGAGTGAATTAAGCCAGTCCCAAAGGGACAAATATCATATGTTCTCCCTGATTGGGGACAACTAACTGAGGACCAAAGGGGAAACTTGTTGAAATGAAATGGACACTGTGAGAAACAGTGACTTGATCAGCTCTTGTCCTGACGGTTGATGTACAATGTGATACTTTATCCATTTTAGTATTTTTTTTGTTCTAGTACCATTGGTTGAACTCTGTAATTAACACACAATTATTCTTAGGTGTTTAAATTTTAACTGAAAAGTGATCCCTGTTAAGAATTTGGAAAACATTATGCTGAGTGAAATAAGCCAATCCCAAAATGACAAATACCACTTGTTCTCCCTGATAGGTGACAACTAACTGAGCACCAAAAAAGAAACCTGTTAAAGTGAAATGAACACTATGAGAAACGGTGACTTGATCAGCCCTTTCCCTGACTGTTGATGAACAACTTGATATGTTATCCCTCTTAGTATTTTTTTGTTTGTTCTACTTAATACTTTTGGTTGAATACTATAATCAATACACAATTCTTCTTAAGTGCTGAAACTTAACTGAAAAGTGATCACTGTTAAATATAAGAGTGGGAATAAGAGAGGGAAGAGATGTGCAATTCGGGACATGCTCAAGCTGACTTACCTCAAATGGTAGAGTTAGAAACATACCGGAGGATTCCAATTCAATCACATCAAGTGGGATGTACCAATGACATCTCACTAGTCCCAGTGATCAATTTCTGTTCATAATTGATCATAATGATAGGACTAAGAACCAAAGGGATCACATAAACAAGAATAGTGTCTGCAAATACTAGCTGATAGAATAAAAAAGGGAGAGAACGATCCAACATGGGAAGCGAGATACACAGCAGACCCATAGAATGGCAGATGTCCTAAACAGCACTCTGGCCTCAGAATCAGCCCTTAAGGCATGTGGATCTGGCTGAAAAGCCCATGAGAGTATTTCAGGCATGGAAAGTCAAGAAACTCTGGGGAAAAAAACAAACAAACAAACAAACATAAAAACCTAACTGAAAGATCTCTGTGAGTGAGATCCCAGTGGAAAGAACGGGTCATCAAAGAAGGAGGTACCTTTCTCTGAAGGGAGGAGAGAACTTCCACTTTGACCATGGCTTTGTCTAACTATGATCAGAGTCGGAGAACTCAAGGGGCTTCCATAGCCTTGGCAGCTCATGACAAGAGCCTAGGGTGATTACTGATGCCATAAACAAGAGTGTCAATTTGTTAAGTCAACAACAGGAGTCACTGTGCACTTACTCCTCATGTAGGATCTCTGTCCTTAGTGTGCTGTACATTGAGATTTCATGCTATAATTAGTACTCAAACAGTATTTTTGACTTTATGTTTCTGTGTGGGAGCAAACTGTTGAAATCTTTACTTAATGTATGCTAAACTGATCTTCTGTATATAAAGAGAAATGAAAATGAATCTTGATGTGAATGGAAGGGGAGAGGGAGTGGGAAAGGGGAGGGTTGTGGGTGGGAGGGACGTTATGGGGGGGAAGCCATTGTAATCCATAAGCTGTACTTTGGAAATTTATATTCATTAAATAAAAGTTAAAAATAAAAAAAAGAGTTTGAGGGAAAAAAAAGATATTTATTTTGTTAATAAATTTTTTTGAAACCCAGGCTTAGTTTTTTTCATAATACAAATTTTTCAGTACTTAGACTTCAAAAACAATTTGCACCAAAATAAACTTTTTTTTTAACTCTCTTTTCCATGACTGTGTTAGAATACCCTCATATTCCATTCATTAAGCAATACTGGGACAATAGCTTACTTTAAAGGAAAAAAAATTGTCTATTAAGCCTCACACCCAATATTATAATAAAATATACGCATTTAAATACCTAAACATGAAAAGATAAAATGAAGCCAACATAAAACTGGGAACGGAAAAATGCTGATACTGCCTCAAGCAGAACCTGTGGACCACATTTAGGTTGAGTCCAGCCTGCAGTGCTAGTTGGGGGCAGAGTCCCCTCTTAACTCCATGAATAAACAGCATATTGCCTGCTTCCCATTCCCACCACAAGGGCTCCTGGCTACAAGCAGGGAGGAGGCACCATCTTGATAAAGCGAGTGCAGCCAGTCCTGGATGTGCACGAAAGTAGGGGATTTTATCCGAGATAAACCCGTGGTCAACACAGACTGAGCTGGCACCAAGGGATGGCAGACGCAGGCACCCACTTAAGCCTGTGAGGCACTGCGCTCCCCTAACTTTATCACAGGTAACCTTTCTCAAACTGCCGAGGCATAACGCTAGCAGGTAGAAGGATTTGGTGCTCTCTGTGGATGAAGCAGGCTCAATGGAGCCAGGAGGGGATCCCCTGCACCCTCTAACTGTGGGATCCTTGTGCACCATCAATGTGGGAATTTTGTGACTGCGTGATAGGGTATGGAATGTAGCTGGGTCTCTGGGCAATCCCTGTGTCTGGCTTCAGGGGCTCAGAGTTCCTGGAGTGCCTGGTGTGGATCACTGGAGAGGGTTCTGTGTTTACCCTGAGGACCACACAGATACTTTGTGCAATTCAGACACATACATGGGTGGGGTGTGTAGGAATGGTGGGCTCGCCCCAGACACTGATAACCTCGGCCAACAGCAGGTGTGGCAGCGATTACACTAGCTCTTATGATCATACCACCCTCCCCTGCTGACAAGAGAGATCTACCATGTCCAAGTTGGTGTCACACTGGACTCTGGCACTTCCCCCAAACACTGGCTAGAGCTTCTTGGCCCCACCTAGCACATGCCTCTTAATACTCACTAAAAGAGCAGACAGTCCACTAAGCCAGAGGCATAGTTCAAAGACAAAACCCATCAGAGGAGAAAATCTACAGGCGGTTCCAAAAATTTGTAAAAATAAAGGTAGAACTATAAGAAACATTAACAAGAATATATGACTCCCTGAAAGAAACACAACACTTCAGCATAGAACGTGAAGACAACTGATAACATGGATGAAATGGAATTCAAAAGAATGATCATAGAATTACTCAAAAATAATGAAAAACAAATACAGGAAATAAAAAACCCACACATGACATGCCTAAAAAATTTTGCTAGGAGATAGAGATATTCAAGAGAAATCAATCTTAAATATTACAAATGAAGAATTCAATATTTCAAATAAAAAATACACTGGAAAGCCTTGACAACAGATATGGTGAGGCCGAAGAAATATCTGAGCCAGAAGAAAAATCTTTGGAAATATCTCTGTCAGACAAAAAGAAAAGCAGAAAAAATTAGAAAAACAACAGTGTTCGAGATTTATGGGATACTATCAAACGACCTAACATATGGGACTTAGGAGTTCCTGCAGGTATGAAAAAAGAGAATGGATTAGCAGGCCTATTCAGTGAAATAATAGCATAAATATTCTAATTTTGAGGAAAAAAAGGGACATGCAAATACAGGAACCCCATGGAACTCCTAATAGACATGATCAGAAAAGATTTTCACCATGGCATATTATAGTCAAGCTTTCAACAGTAAAACAAAGATTCTAAAATGTGCATGAGAGAAATGCTAGATTACCTTCAGAGGATCTTCAATTAGACTGACAGCTGATTTCTCATCAGAAACCCTATAGGCTAAGAGAGAAAGGGGAAACATAGTACAAGCCCTAAAAGAAAAAAAAAAACTGTCAACCTAGAATACTGTACCCTGCAAAGCTTTCATTTATAAATGAAGGGGAAATAAATAAGTTTGAAAACAGAAATTGAAATAATTTGTCACTACTTGTCCAGCCTTACAAATGACACTTAAAGATGTGCTAAACACAGAAACAAGATAGTCATCATTCTGAAAGAATGTGAAGGTAGAAAATCTTCTAGTGAAAGTACAAAGGAAATTAAAAGCAATCAATAGAATA
Source organism: Oryctolagus cuniculus (assembly GCF_964237555.1). Taxonomy (NCBI): domain Eukaryota; kingdom Metazoa; phylum Chordata; class Mammalia; order Lagomorpha; family Leporidae; genus Oryctolagus; species Oryctolagus cuniculus. The sequence continues at coordinate 93,275,089 of NC_091439.1, read as the reverse complement.
TTGATGGAAAAGGGAAGGAACAACTTATAACGTATCAATAATAACCCTGAATGTAAATGGACTAAGTTCTCCAATTAAAAGAGAGACTGGCTGAGAGGATTAGAAATAAGACACATCTATCTGCTGCATGCAAGAAATACATATCACCAAAAAAGATACACACAGCATGAAAGTGGGAAGATGGAAAAAGAAATCCCATGCTAACAGAAAGTAAAAAGGAGGACATAGCCATCCTAACAGCAGACAAAATAGACTTAAATACAAAAACTGTTATAAGAGATGAAGAAGGGCATTATGTAATGATTATGAGATTAGGAAGATGTACCTATTGTAAAAGTATATGTACCCAATGCCAGGGCTGTGGGCTATTTAAAACAAATGTTAATAGATCTAAAGGGAGATATAGCTTCCAATATAATAATTGTGAGGAACTTTAATAACCCACTTTCATCAATGGACAGATCAAATAGTAAAAAACAATCAACAAAGAAACAACAAACCTAATCTACACTATGGACCAAATGCACTTAGTTGATAGCTACAGAATATTTCATCCCACAGCTACAGAATACTCATTCTTCCCCTCAGCGCATGGAACTTTCTTTAGGATAGACCATATGCTAGGCCAAAAAGCAAGTCTCAGCAAATAAAAAAAAAATGAAATCATACCATGTACTTTTTATGACCAAAACTGAATGAAGCTGGAAATTAAGAAAATATGCAAATGCGTAGAGACTGAAAACACTCTTCTGAATGAACAGCAGGTCACAGAAAAAATTAAGAGAAATAAAAAAATTCCAGGAAATAAATGAGGATGACATCATAACATATCAAAATTCAGAGGACACAGCAAGAGCAGTGTTAACAAGAAAAATTATAAACATTAATTCCTGTATCAAATAAATGATCTATCAATGCATCTCAAGGACCTAGAAAACAAGAATAAAACACATACCAAATTAGTAGGAGGAAAGAAATAATTAAAATTAGAGAAGAAATAAACAAGATTGAAAAACAATACAAATGATCGGTAAAATGAAAAGCTGTTTTTTTTCTTTTTTTTTTAAGATTTATTTATTTGAAGGTCAGAGTTACAGCAAGAGAGGGGGAAACAGAGAGACAGAAGGGATCTTCCATTCTCTGGTTCACTCCCTAAATGGCCAAAATGATCATGGCTGGCTCAGGCCAAAGCCAGGAGCCAGGAGCTTCATTGTTTCTCCCTCATGGGTGCAGGGGCCTAAGCACTTGGGCCATCCTCCACTGTGCTCAAGCACATTACCAGGCACTGCAGACAGTAGTTTACCCTGATGAGCCACAGAACCTGTCCTGAGAGCTGCTCTTTTGAAAAAATAAACAAAAAAATAAGAAGAAAAGGAGGAAAACAAATTAATAATATCACAAATCAAAAATGAGATGATATAATAGATACATTAGAATCCGGTCATTTGCAACAAAATGGAGAAATCTGGAAAACATCATGCTGAGTGAAATGAGCCAGTCCCAGAGGGACAAGTATCATATATTCTCCCTGATTGGTGACAAAAAGGAAACCTGTTGAAATGAAATGGACACTATGAGAAACAATGACTTGATCGGGCCTTGTCTTGACTGTTGATGTACAACTTAATACTTTATCCCTCCTAGTATTTTTTTGTCCTACTTAATACTATTTGTTGAACTCTACAATTAACACACAATTATTCTTAGGTGTTTAAATTTAACTGAAAAGTGACCCCTGTTAAATATAAGAGTGGGAATAAGAGAGCGAGGAGATGTACAGTTTGGGACATGCTCAATCTGACTTGCCCCAAATGGTAGAGCTAGAAACGTGCCAGGGGATTCCAATTCAATCTCATCAAGGTGGCATGTACCAATACCATCTCACTAGTCAAAGTGATCAATTTCTGTTCACAATTGATCATACTGATAGCACTAAGAGTCGAAGGGATCACATAAACAAGACTAGTGTCTGCTAATAATAACTGATACAATTAAAAAGGGAGAGAACAATCCAACATGGGAAGCGGGATACACAGAGACTCACAGAATGGCAGATGGTTCAACATATATGAATCAATAAATAGGATACATCACATTAACATATTAAAAAATAAAACCTTAGGATCTCAATTGGTACAGAGAAAGCATTTTATAAAACACAATATCCTTTCATGACAACAACCTTGAGCAAATTGGGTATAGAAGGAATGTCCCTCAACACAATCAAGGCAATATATGACAAATCCAAATCCAACATCATATTGAAAGGGGAAAGGTTCCACTAAGATCTGGAACCAGACAAGGATTTGAAGATTGTTATTCGATATACTTCTGGAAGTTTTAGCCAGAGCCATTAGGTAAGAAAAAGAAATCACAGGGCCACAATTGGAAAGAAGGATGTCAAATTACCTATTTTTGTATATTACGTGATCCTATATATAGGGGAACCAAACAACTCCACTAAGAGCCTATTATAACTCATAAGAGAGTTTGGTAAAGTTGCAGAATATAAACTCAACGCACAAAAATCAATAGCTTTTGTGTACAGAGATATGCTATGTCTGAGAAAGAACTTGTAAGATCAGTACCCTTCATAATAGCTACAAAAAATTAAATACCTTAGAATAAATCTAACCAAAGATATGAAAGATCTGCATAATAAACATTTCAAAGCATTAAAGAAAGAAATAGAAGACACAAAAAATGAAAAAAACTTTCCATGTTAGTGGATTTGAAACATTAATATTATCAAAATGGAGGCCAGTGCTGTGGTGCAGTGGGTTAATGCCCTGGACTGAAGCGCTAGCATCCCATATGGGTGCCAGTTCTAGTCCCGGCTGCTCCTCTTCTGATCCAGCTCTCTGCTATGGCCTGGGTCCCTGCACCCATGTGGGAAATCCAGAAGAAGCTCCTGGCTCCTGGCTTTGGATCAGCACAGCTCTGGCTGTTGTGGCCAACTGGGGAGTGAACCATTGGATAGAAGACCTCTCTCTCTCTCTCTCTGCCTCTCTTCTCTCTGTGTAACTCTGACTTTCAACTAAAAAATAAATATTTAAAAAAAAATTGCCAAAATGTCTATACTACCCAAAGCAATCCACAGATTCAATGTAAATTCAATCAAAGTACCAAATACATTTTTCTAAACAAGAAAAAAATGCTAAAATTCATATGGAAATACAAGAGACTCCAAAGAGCTAAAGAAATCTTAAAAAACAAACAGCCAGTGGTATCACAATACCAGATTGCAAGACATACTACAAGCAGTTATAATCAAAACAGGCTGGCACTAGCCAAAAAAAAAATAGACATGTTGACCAATAGAACACAATAGAAACTCCAGAAATTAATCCACACATCTACAATCAACTAATTTTTGACAAAAAAGCTAAAATAAATGCCTGGAGAAAGGACAGTTTCTTCAACAAATAGTGCTGGGGAAATTGGATCTCCACATGTAGAAGTATGAAACAAGATCCCATACAAAAATCAACTCACATTGGATCAAATATCTAAAGCTATGATCTGATACAATCCAATTAATAGAGGACCACATTCAGGAGCCTCTGCAAGACACTGTAATAGGCAAAGACTTCTTAGAAAAGATCCCAGAAGCACAGTCAATAAAAGCAAAAATAAAAAAAAAAAGTAAAAATAGACAACAAATAGGATTATACCAAGCTAAGAAGATTCTGCACTACAAAGGAAACACTTAGCAAAGTGAAGAGGCAACCAACAGAATGAGAGAAGATATTTGCAAACTATGAAACTGATAAAGGATTAATATCCAGGATCTATAAAGAGCTCAAGAAATTCAACAACAAAACAAACAATCCTGCTAACAAATACACAAAGGACTTGAACAGGTATTCTTCAAATAATGAAATTCGAATGGCTAACAGATGAAAAAATGATCAGGATCACTAACCATCTGGGATTGCAAGTAAAAAAGCACAAAAAGTTTTCACCTCACCCTACTTAGAATGGCTAACATGCAAAAATCAAAAACCAGTAAATGCTAGCAAGAATGTGGAGAGAAAGTTACCCTAATCCACAGTTGGTAGGAATATGAACTCGTACAACCAATATGGAAGACAGTATGGAGATACCTCAAAAACCTGAAAATAAATCTACCAGCCATCCCATTCCTAAGAATCTACCCAAAGAAAATGAAATCAGCATATGAAAGTGTTATCTGCACCCTCATGTTTACTGCAGCTGAAATCACAATTGCTAAGATATGGAATCAACCCAGATGTAATTCAAGTTGATGACTGGGTATGGGGCCGGCGCCGCGGCTCACTAGGCTAATCCTCCGCCTTGTGGTGCCGGCACACCGGATTCTAGTCCCGGTCGGGGCGCCGGATTCTGTCCCGGTTGCCTCTCTTCCAGGCCAGCTCTCTGCTGTGGCCCGGGAGTGCAGTGGAGGATGGCCCAAGTACTTGGGCCCTGCACCCCATGGGAGATCAGAAGTACCTGGCTCCTGCCATCGGATCAGCACAGTGCACTGGCCACAGCGCGCTGGCCGCGGCGGCCATTGGAGGGTGAACCAACGGCAAAGGAAGACCTTTCTCTCTGTCTCTCTCTCTCACTATCCACTCTGCCTGTCAAAAAATAGAAAAAAATACTTTATCATCTGTTAACTCATTGAATTCTCCAAAAAAAAAAGAAAATGTGATATATATACACTATGGAATACTATCCAGCAATGAAAAGAATGAAATTCTATGTTTTGCAACGAAATGGATGTAACTGGAAACTATTAAGCTTACTGAAATAAGCCAGTCACAAAAAGACAAATATCAAATGTTTTCCCTGATGTGTTATAATTAACATACAGAGTAAAAAATATAATGTAAATGAATGAAATTGACATTTTGATATTTTATTACCGTTTACAGCCTTAGTCTATACTCTTGAGGAGCATTTGTTTTTCTACTTACTGCTTGTTGAATTCTTTATTTAGTGTATGTTTAAGCTTATGATTATGAAATAAACTGAAAGTATGTCATTGTAAAAATTAAAAGACAAGTAGGAAGGAGGAGGGATGGTGGGAGAATGGATGGAAGGGAGGTTAAGGTGGGAAGTATCATTATGTTCTTAAATTTATACCTATGAAATAGATGAAATTCGTTCATCTTATATAAATACAAATTTTCAAATTAAAAAAAGACTTATCAAGATTCTTTAAAAGTTTTGCATGATAGTGAAAGCTTCACTCAACTGGAAAATCTGATTATGTGAAATAACTCATGGCTTGACACTAATGTTATTATATAAAAATGCAATAAAGGGCATTTACTAAATAAAAAAGAAATGTAACAAGGTGTCATTCAAGTAGTTTGTTAAATGAAGTGATTATTATAATGAACAATGAATAAAAGAATAAAACAAAAACCTGCAACATAGCACATTAACATGATGGTTTTTAATATTTTAAAAACTATTATTTCACATAGTAAGAGTTTCCCCGTCACAATAAAGTCTGAGCAAAGACATGAAAAAATCAAGGAACTTACACATCATCAACTCCACAGTGATTCATGAATGGATACAGGAATCAGAAAATATAAAAATCCAAACTTAAATCACAGATTCATAGAGGCACATACACACATACAGAGGAAAAGTAAAGACCAAAAGAATAAACAATAAAAGAATTTTCTTTTTATATTTTTATTTTGTGAAAATTCTGGGTATTACTATAACTAAGAAAGACATCATTAAATGATCTTCAAAAGAAATCAAAAGAAAAAAGGGGGGAACGGCGCTGTGGCATAGCTGGTAAAGCTGCCACCTGCAGTGCCAGCATCCCATATGGGTGCCAGTTTGAGTCCTGGCTGCTCCACTTCCAATCCAGCTCTTTGCTATAGCCTGGGAAAGCAGTAGAAGATGGCCCAAGTCCTGGGGCCCCTGCACCCACATGGGAGACCTGGAGGAAGCTCCTTGCTCCTGGTTTCGGATTGGTGCAGCTCCAGCTGTTGTGGCCAATTGGGGAGTGAACCAGCAGACTGAAGAGATCTCTCTCTCTCTCTCTCTGTCTCTCCTCCTCTCTGTGTAACTCTGACTTTCAAATAAGTAAACAAATATTTGAAAAGAAAAGAAGGCCAGTGCCGTGGCTCATTAGGCTAGTCCTCTGCCTGTGGCACTGGCACCCCGGGTTCTAGTCCCAGTTGGGGCACTGCATTCTGTCCCGGTTGCTCCTTTTCCAGTCCAGCTCTCTGCTGTGCCCCGGGAGTGCAGTTAAGGATGGCCCAGGTCCTTGGGCCCTGCACCTGCATGGGAGACCAGGAGGAAGCACCTGGCTCCTGGCTTCGGATTGGCGCAGCGCGCTGGCTGCAGTGCACCAGGAGTAGCAGCCACTTGGGGGGTGAACCAACGGAAAAAGGAAGACCTTTCTCTCTCTGTCTCTCTCTCTCTCTAACTCTGTCAAAAAAAATTAAAAAAAAAAAGAAAAGAAAAAAGAGGTATACAATGATTTGTAACTTCTCATGAAATCTTAATTTGTATTAAAAGAATAATACCACCAATAGAACTTTTTTTAAATCTAGCACTTTATAAGCACACCTTTCTTGCACTTTCTATACTGTTTAAAGTTTGTTTGTTTTGCCTCCTCTATTAATTTTATAAAATTGTGGAAGAATTGAGCATGTTTGTGTCTGTCTGCATACAATGGGCCTAAACAATATAAGGAGCTTCCAACAACTTCATGGAAAGTGCATATTATGAAAAATCTGTGCATGAATTTCACAAATTTTTGCACAGAAATACATACGTTTGAAAGCCACTTTCCACAAACATGTTTGGAGTGTTATTGTGCAGCCTCTGGCTCATAAGATGGCATGTAATAAATGACAGCAGAAGCATTTCATGATTGCGGGAGTGAATAAACTAAAAGTAATACTATCACAGACCACAAAGAAATAAAGTTGTTTCAGAAACTAATCTCTCTCAGATACAGTCTTGCAGCTGCAGAAAGACACATGCAGCCTTGCAGTTGTTAAAGAGCAGGTTATCAGCTGGATAAATGAGCGGGCATCTCTGGCACGGAAGGAAAATCACTCGCATTTGAATTCTACCTCATTGTGTTCCTGGCAGATATTTTATTCATACTTGATACTTTTTTGTTGAAAATGTTCCCCACACTTACACAATGCAATGTCTTTCATGTTCCTCACAAGTCTTCCCTCCTACCTATATTATGTGCAAAACAGTGCTGCCTTGTGGTGTTATTTGTGTTTGGCCTCTGAGGCCACATTGTGCCATCTCCAAAGGGAAACGCATTACAAATCAAGATCACTACACACAACTCCTGCAGGCTGTGTACTTCACAGGAGCATAAGGTACAAAGAAATGCTGTACACATCAAGGATATAAGTTGGGGCATTTGTAACCTCAATTTTCTGATGTATAGGGGTAAATTATCTGGAAGAAGGAGTCCTTTATTCTCTAACGTACAAAGTTCCTGGAGCACATAAAGTTAATTAAACAATATTTAGATAAATAAATATACCATGAACCGAACCAATATTTAATGTTCAAAAATTAATGTATTAAACATTGGCTTTATCTTCACAATGATATATGGGGAAACTACATTCAAAATGGCAAATGACATACATGAAATGTGATAAACTAAAGCTCTTTTGGCAACAAATATTCTTGAGTTTGATGGCTTGCAGACATACATATTCAGTATTATCAGAAATCATAGGCTCTATTCTTATATGCAACACTTAAAGCTACCAAAACAGGACCCAGCGTCCAGGAACTTACTCTTTCTCAAACAGTGCCACACTTTAATACCACATTCCATGACACACCCTTCTATTTAGGCCCCTAACAAATAATGTTTTCACTTTCAGATCCTCAAGGACACTGTGTTAATAAAAATAAAAGAAGCAGCATTAACAAAAATAACCACAAAATAGTCTGGTCTCTCTTTTCTCCCACTGAAACAATATTTCCTGAGTATGTGCTTTATAAAACACCATGTTGAATATAAGCACTTTTTAGGCATAATCATGTTACCAAACATTTTACTCAGGAAGATGATACTTTTCAGTAATTTGATATTCACTGTAGGGTTAAGGTAGAAGATACCTGGATGAAATGAAGTTCTACAATCTAATCCCAGGTTGCCAGAGGTATAGTACAGCTTATCCCGTTGTCAGCTGGGCCCTGCTTTGAATAAAAGTGCTTCCCCATATTTACAAATATGATGAGATGTGACCTTTTTTTCACAAGCTATGCCTTTTATGCTTCCTTTTTAGTAAATTCCTTATGCATTTAATATGACCTATAATTTATAAAAATATGTTTTATTCCACACTTAAGAGGACCTCTATTCTATTGCATAAAGTAACATAAACCTTGTTATAATGGTGTTGGTGGGAACATTAGTCCTCTTGGGGACATTAATGGCATTGAAAAGAAGCTAATGTGTCTAGCCAGAATTTTCTAGATCACTCCATGCTCAAGAGGAAAGTTTTACAGGGTGTTTTATACCTAAAGCTTATTTTTCAGATGATGCTTTTAAACAGTAAATTAACAGCGTAATAGAATGCAAGCCTTGGAGGGACAGGGAAAGTTTACAGCAGATTCTTCATCTGCCCTAAATAAGGGTTCTCGCTCTTCACTCTGTTGCCTATGGTTTTGACAAGGACAATTGTGGAATTAGGCCTCCTTCACCTTCAAAAATGTAGTAAGAAATCATACTCTTTAAGAGCTCATAATTTGATTTTAAATGTTATTTTCTTTAGTTTAAAAAAATATTAATTTTAGAATTTCCAGTGTACAAGTCAAATAGCCAGCTTTAGGTTTCTGATGTTTCCATAAATTTGATACATTCCTCTTAGTCCATCAAAAGACATTTCTAGTATCCACAGTGCCTTCTACTTTAGAAACTGAACCAGATTAGATTAGCCTATAGCTTACTACTTAGATGTTTGCCATCTTTATACAGAACTACATTTCAATATGTAAAAGTATGATTCTACTATCAATAACAGGTTGCATCAAAGCAGATGGACATCAATATTTCTATTACAAAATATAATTAAAAGTGTATGTACTAATTTGGGACATGCTCAGGCTGACTTGCCCCAAATGGTAGAGTTAGAAACATACCAGGGGACTCCAATTCAATCCCATCAAGGTGGCATGTACCAATGCCATCTCACTAGTCCAAGTGATCAATTTCAGTTCACAATTGATCATAATGAAAGGACTAAGAGTCAAAGGGAGCACATAAACAAGTCTAGTACCTGCTAATACTAACCGATAAAATAAATAAAGGGGAGAGTGATCCAACATGGGAAGCGAGATACTCAGCAGACTCATAGAATGGCAGATGTCCTAAACAGCACTCTGGCCTCAGAATCAGCCCTAAAGGCATTCCGATCTGGCTGAAAAGCCCATGAGAGATTTCAGGCATGGAAAGCCAAGACACTCTGGCAAAAAAAAAAAAAAAAAAAAAAAAAAAAAACCAACCTAAATGAAAGATCTCTGTGAGTGAGATTCCAGTGGAAAGAACAGGTCTTCAAAGAAGGAGGTACCTTTCTCTGAAGGGAGGAGAGAACCTCCACTTTGACTATGACCTTGTCTAAACAAGATAAGAGTCGGAGAACTCAAGGGGCTTCCATAGCCTTGGAAACTCATGACTGGAGCATGGGGAGATTACTGAGGCCATAAACAAGAGTGGCAATTTGTAAAGTCAACAACAGGAGTCACTGTGCACTTACTCTTCATGTAGGATCTCTGTCCTTAGTGTGCTGTACATTGAGACTTAATGCTATAACGAGTACTCAAACAATATATTTCACTTTGTGTTTCTATGGGGGTGCAAACTGTTGAAATCTTTACTTAATGTATACTAAACTGATCTTCTGTAAAAAAAAAAAAAAGAAATTATCAATTCCCAACATGACTCTCACTGGGATTAAACATGACAATAGTTCTGATCTGGTTTCATCATCATTTAAAAAATCATCTATTATTTTTCACTTTATGTTTCTGTGTGGGAGCAAACTGTTGAAATCTTTACTTAATGTATGCTAAACTGATCTTCTGTACATAAAGAGAATCGAAAATTAATCTTGATGTGAATGGAAGGGGAGAAGGAGTGGGAGAGGGGAGGGTTGTGGGTGGGAGGGACGTTATGGGGGGGAAGCCATTGTAATCCATAAGCTGTACTTTGGAAATTTATATTCATTAAATAAAAGTTTAAAAAAAAGTTTATATTAGTGAAAAAGATTCAGGGAAAATACTAAAAAATTGAAAAAATATTTATTTCGAAATATGTTGCAATAAAATGAATTTAATTTTAAAAAAAAGTGTATGTACTTATATATTTATTTCTTCTGAGTGCTTAGAGGGAACTAAGAAAGAAGCACAGAAAATTTTTAGCATAATCAACTTACTATACACACACACACACAGATCCCTAGCTGGGAGTCTAACAAGTGTTATAATTATTTAAAAATGTCAGGGTTGTTATGTATTTATGGCTACTTATGTGCTTCTAACTTTTTGGGTGTTATGTACATAATGTCTTAGAATCTTATCTATGAAATTCATGAAACCTTTTCTATATATATTAATAGTTGGCTAAATTTATTCCTAAATATTTCATTTTTTGTGACTACTATGAATGAGATTTCTTTCTTGATTTCTCTATGACTTCATTATTTATGTATAAAAAGTACTAGTTGTTGTATGGTGATTTTGTAAACTGTAACTTTACTGAATTGATTTTCAGTTTTAACAGCTTTTTAGTGGCATGTTTAGGTTTTTCCATGTACAACATCATCTTATCTGTAAATACGGATAATTTTAGTTCCCCTTTCCAATTTTGATGTTCTTCATTTCTTTCTATACCTTAACTGTTCTTGATAAAACTTCCAGTCTATTTCCTTCTAGCAATTTATCTAAGCCTATGCCTTTGGATTTTTGTTAGTTGTATATAAGCAATATCAAATTCTGCCTTCTTTTTGAGAAAATGTCAAATTTTCCCAAATTGTTACCATTATCTCACAGATTCAGCTTTAAATAGTTGCCAAATATTTCCTTATGGTGATGTACCTATAGTTTGACAATTAATGAATTGCTAATATGAGTATTTAATTATTTTCTTGTTTTTTAAAGATTTTATTTATTTATTTAAGAGGTAGAATTACAGACAGTGAGATGGAGACACAGAGAGAAAGGTCTTCCTTCCATTGGTTCACTCCCCAAATGGCCGCAACGGCCGGAACTGTGCCAATCTGAAGCCAGGAGCCAGCAGCTTCTCCTGGTCTCCCACGCGAGTGCAGAGGCCCAAGCAATTTGGCCATCCTCTACTGTTCTCCCTGGCCATTGCAGAGAGCTGGACTGGAAGAAGAGCAGCCAGGACTAGAACCGGTGCCCATATGGGATGCCGGTGCCACAGGCGGAGGATGAACCTACTGCGCCACGGCACCGGCTGTATTTAATTATTTTCATATGACTTTGCCAATCTTGACATCTGCCTTTACCTATGATTCTGTGTAGTATTCACGAGAGTCCAAATTCTTAGCCTCTGCCTGCAGTGCCAGCATCCCATACAGGTACCAGTTCATTTCTGGCTGCTCCTCTTCTGATCCAGCTCTCTGCTTGTGGCCAGGGAAAGCACTGAAAGATGGCCCAAGTGCTTGGGCTCCTGCACCCATGTGGGAGACCCAGCAAAAGCTCCTGGCTCCTGGCTTTGGATCAGCTCCGCTCCAGCCACTAGGCCAGTTGGGGAGTGAACTAGCAGATGGAAAACCTTTCTGTCTCCTCCTCTGTCTATAACTCTACCTCACAAATAAATAAATAAAAATTTTTAAAAATTGATGGAAGCAAAAAAAAAAACTTTCTAACATTTTTAATGTGCTAAAACAAAGTATTCTAATATAATAATTTTAAAAGTGAGGGTAAAAACAAAAGTGTTCCCAAAGCAGTGAAATTGTAAAGAATAAATAAAATCAACAATGTTGTCAGCAGACTCAGAGCAAAAGGTAAACCAACAGCCTTTTTTCAATCAATAGGGATGTAACAAAAACCTGAGTGAACAGGAAGAAAGAAGCAGCATCAGAAAAAGGGAACAACAATTAATCTTGACTAATTTGGCATGTTGAAAAGATGTGTAAAATTAAAACACATGACAATTATACAAATATTAGTAGTGGGTGGTAAGGAATTAATGTGGCCTAAGATTCTAATATTTTCCTATGGCATGACAAAAAATATTAGACAATAATAAGTAAAATATATATGTTATACTTTTAGCATATATACTAAGAGGGAACAGGCCTTTAGCCCCAGGGTAAAATGCCAGTGAAGATACCAGGATCCAACGTCAGAGTACCTGGGTTCTAACTGCAGGATCTAGCTCCGACTCAGTTTCCTACTACTGTTGGCTATAGGAGGCAGTGCGGATAGTTCACATCATTAACTTCCTTTCTCCCATGTGGGAGACCTGGACTGAGTTTACAGCTCCCACTCCCAGCCCAAAGCAGGCATGAGGAGCGTGAACCAGCAGGTGGGAGTTCCCTCTGTCTCTCTGCCTCTCAAATAAAGAAGCAAATAATGATGTGTTTAAGGCTATGTGAAATGTAACCTTATTTGGATGTGGTGTCACATCACTGCAGATACACACATTTCTGTTGTTTTAGAGATCCAGTTTGTGGTACTTTGTTATGATACAACTAGTTGACATGGAAATTTATTACATGAGTTCATGGAAACAGTAATTTAAACTAATTTTGGAAAAAAAGTTAAATTCATAAGTTTTTTATAATATGAATTTTCTACAAACTTTTTGAAGATTACTTATACTTAAATTAAAAAAAATGAAGGTTTCATACTATGAAAGAAAACTAAAATTAAAAAATCCAGCAATATGCAATTTACGAGATACACCTTCAATACTAGAAATGAAGAAAGACTAAAAATGAAAGGATCTAGAAAGATGTACCAAGAAAACACTAAAGAAAATAAAGCAGGTATAGCTATACTAATAGTAAATAAATTAGATATTAAAGCAAGAGCATTGCTAAAAACAAAATTAACATTTCTAAGATCTCAATACACAATCTGTATGAAAGAAAAAATGATTCAAAATTTGCATTCAATTAATTATACGCCTTTATTGTAAATAAAGAATAAATTGATAGAAATACAGGAGAAAAGTATCTACAACCATAATGGGAGACATTAACACAGCTAATACTCAGTAAAGAACAACTACGATATGACCCAGCCATCCCACTCCTGGGAATTTACCAAGGAAATGAAATCAGCACATGAAAGAGTTATCTGTACCACCATGTTAATTGCAGCTCAATTTATAATAGCTAAGATATGGAGTCGACTCAAATGTCCATCAACTGAAGACTGAGTACAGAAATAATGGGATATGCACACCACAGAATACTACACAGCAGTTGAAAAAAATGAAATCCTGTGTTTGCAACAAAATGGATGCAACTGGAAAACATTATACTTAGTGAAATAAGCCATTCCCCAAAGGACAAATATCATACGTTCTCACTGTTCTGTGCTAACCAATAGAGCACCTAAAAGGTAACCTATAAAACTGAAATTGACACTTTGAGATGCCATGACTTTGAACAGTTATTGTCTCAACTGCTGAAGATCTTTTTTTTTTTAACTTTTATTTAACAAATATAAATTTCCAAAGTACAGCTTTTGGATTACAGTGGCTTTTTCTCCCCCATAACTTCCCTCCCACCTGCAACCCTCCCATCTCAAGCTCCCTCTCCCATCCCATTCACATCAAGATTCATTTTCAATTATCTTTATATTCAAAAGATTAATTTAGTATATATTAAGTAAAGATTTCAACAGAAAACACAAAGTGTAAAGTACTGTTTGAGTACTAGTTATAGCATTAACTCACATAGTACAACACATTAAGGACAGAGATCCTACATGAGGAGTAAGTGCACAGTGATTCCTGTTGTTGACTTAACAAATTGACAGTCTTGTTTATGGCGTCAGTAATCACCCTAGGCTCTTGTCATGAGTTGCCAAGGCTATGGAAGCCTTGAGTTTGCCAACTCTGATCTTATTTAGACAAGGTCATAGTCAAAGTGGAAGTTCTCGAGGAACATTTTTTTTTCATACTATTTGTTGAACTCTTAGTATAGAGTTAATCTTATCTGTATGGGAATAGGAGAGGGAGGAGGAAGAAGGGTGAGAGTGCAGGCAGGAGAGAGCGTAGGTAGGAAGAATCACTATGTGCGGAAGTTTGTATTTTTGAAATGCAAAAAGTTTGTATACCTTAAAAAAAGGTTTCTGGGGAAAAATAAACTTATTGGGGCCACAAAAATAGAACAGGTACATTTTAAAAGCTAGTATATCTCTAGAAGACCCAAACAACATAATTGATAAATTTGTGTTGCTAGTAGTGTTGTAGTGTCATATTCCAAAATTACAGAAGTCGCATTCTTTTCAAGTAGTCATGGAACATTTGTCCATGGCTGGATGATAATAGTTTTTCAGCATGAACAAATTTCAGAGAAGTGAAATCTTTTAGTGGTTTCCCACTTCAAAGGAATTAAGCAAGAAATCAAAACCAGAAAAACAATTAGAAAACATGCATAAGTGGAAACTACGCAATTCAGTCATAAAACATGTGTCAAAGAAGACATCACAATAGGAAGCAGAAATTTTTCTGAACTGAAAAAAATATTGGAATTTGTGACACGTATATTAGGCTGTAACTTAGAGGAAAATATATAGCCTTGAATACCTAAATTGGGAAAAGAAGAAAGGGTCAATAACAGCTTCTTAATATTCATCTCAAGTTAGAAAAGGAAAACATTAAAGGCCATTATACTAGATGGAAGAATAAAGTGCAGGATAAAATAGTAACATATATATATATATATATATATATATATATATATATATATGTATACCTATGTGAACACATATAAATAAAAAAATATAATAGAAAAAAAAACACAACCAAAATTCAAATCTGTGGAAAGATGCTATAATACTAGAAGACTTCTATAAAGACTGATCAGACAGCAATAAGATATAAATTATCAATATACAAAAAGAGAGAGATTACCATTACAGATCCTAAAAATAAAACTGGGACATATCATGAGCAATGTTATTTTTTAATTTTTTAATTTTAATGTTTAATTAGTTTTTAACAGATTCAATGTGATTTGCAGATACAATTCTAAGAACATAATGATATTTCCTTCATCCTTTTCTCCCTCCCTCCCCCTCTCCTCCTCCCAACCTTCTTTCCTTTTCACTTTATCTTTTTTTTTTTTTTTTTTAGTTTTTGAGGTAACATAGTTTAAAATCACATCACAGTAAAAAGGCTTAATACTTCACCAACTAATAATTTTTAACAATTAAAAAACAAAAAGACCCTAGTTTAGTGGGAATATAGACAACGGCTATAAACAATAATTGAATAGAAAAATGAGCATTTCACCCATATATAGTAAATTTTAAAGTAATCATAAATTAAAACTCCTAATTCCTTGAAAAACACAGCTTGCTAAGAATGATATCATAAGGAAAAAAGTATAAATTAAACTATATCTAAAGTAAATGAACTTGCAATTACAAATCTTTCCAGGAATTCAAAGGATTCTATGGACAACCTGAATTCGGCCAGATCTATGGACATAAAGTCAATATCAAAACAGCATTTTTCTATATGTTAAAACAATTTTAAAAGCTAGAATTCATAACAGTGTAAAAAACCTTTAGATAATCAATAAAACAAAAAGACAATATGCATTAGTCACATTCATTGCTGTTGTTACCATAGTGAAATATGTGAGGCAGACTATGTAAGTATACATATACATATATAAACATATTTGTATATATATACTTTTCATATACTTACTTGCTATATATGATATATATATAGACACACTTCATATGTATGATATCTATGTACACACTTATATGTATAGGTTTGCTACAGCTCGCAGTTCTGAAGTACAAAGTCTAGTGACCTCATCTGGTACAGGTCTTCTTGCTGGCAGACACAATGGGGTGTACAGCATATAAGTAAGAGACCAAAAGTGTACATGTCTGTCTCTGTGGTCTGCCTTCCTCTTTCTATAAATCCGCCAGAATTCAATAGGTGCACTCCCTAATGACTTGTTCTAATCCTAACCACTTACCAAGACCCCACCTTTAGACACTATAGTTGAATTATTAAGTTTTCACGCATGACTCCTTTGGGCATGCTGAAACTACAGCAAGATGCTTTACTTGTATACTAAAAATTATAAAACATCATCAAGAGAAAATCAGAAATAGCTAAATAAAAGCAGGGATAAGCTATTGTCATAGTTTAGAAGACTCATTATTACAAAGAAGATTCATTGTGCTAAAGATAATGTCTCCCTAAATTAATCTTTAGGTTTCACATAATCTCAATGTGAAGCTGGCTGGAAGCTTGAAGTGGAATTTTTAAAAATTATATGAAAATGCAGAGTCAAAAATAGTCATGGAAATCTTTAAAATTCAACAGAGATTTGAACTACCTACCCCCTACATCTCAAAATTTGCTATGAAGCTGAAATAGCTAATGGTGCAACACTGACCCAAAGATAGGATCCAAAACAGAAGCCCACACACATGATAATCCCTAACACAAGGCCATCCTAGCATGCAATGGAAAAATGAACTTCTCAGTAAACTGTGGTGCTTAGCCAAATATCCACATTAAGTAGGGGTAAGAAGGGGGAATCATTAGCTTTAACTCATAACAAACACAGAAATAACTTCTAGATGATTTAAACCTGAATATGAAAGAAAAAACAGGAGAGAACTGAAATGAAGACACTGTCTTCATGACTTTGAGACAGGCAAAATTAACCACGGAAAAATTTGGATAGATTCAATAGTAACATCTGTTCATCAAAAGATACTAAGTGAAATCATTAACAAAAACATACACTCCAACAGAAAAACTATCAGAAGACTTCAGTAATTGGCCTGCACTGTGGCACAGTGGGTAAAACTGTCACCTGGGGTGCAGCCATCCCATATGTATGTTGGTTCAAGCTCTGGCTGCTCTACTTAGGATCCAGATCCCTGCTGATACACCTGAGAAAGCAGCTGAAGATGGCCCAAGTCCTTGGGCCCCTGCACCCATGTGGGAGACCCAGAAGAAGCTCCTGGGTCCTGGCTTCAGATCAGCCCACCTCTAGCTGTTTCAGGCATTCGGAGAAGATATTTGGAGAAGACTCTCTCTCTCTATAACTCTGCCTTTCAAATAAATAAATAAAACTTAAAAATAAAAGACTTCAGTAGGCAACTCATCATACTGGATATTCAAATGATCAATACATATGGAAGTATGCTCAATCTCAATAGTCATCAAAGAAATGATAATGAAAACCATTATGAAATATCACTATACACTTTGAAAATGGCTGAAATTAAATAACAATGGGCAAACACAGCATTGATGAGGAAGTGGGACAATTTGATTTTTCATATAATTTTTGGTAAGAGCATGTATTGATAAAGCCACTGTGAAACTTGGAAATATATACTAAATCTGAACATACAACACAGAAATTTCACTCCTTGGTACATACCCAGAAGTGTATACATATGAGCACCAAAAGCATGTATAAAAATGATTACAGCAGCACTGCTTATAATGGCCAAATGGAAACAACCCAGGCTATGAACAATACAATATATAAGGAAATTATGATACAGCCAAGCACTGGGTTAGTATGCATTAGCAAGGATGAATAAACTACGGCTGCACACATCGATTAAGTTCAGAAAAATAAGTGAAAGAAGACAGACATAAAAATCCAAAATTTAAAATTCAAAATTCAAAATAAGTCAAAATACACTTATCATGGTTTAAGTGAAAATAGCAGTGAGAGAAGTTTGTGAGGTGCTGATCACACTACACCCCGTAAATGTTTAGAGGCATTCATGCAAAGGCAAATGATCATCTGCCCAGTTTAGTAAAAAATATGCTAGGATAGGCATACTGCATATTCCTTCACTTCTTCACACAAAGCATGGTACAAAGGATGTAGAAAACAAAGGATTCTTAGGCTTATAACATTTTCAGCAATAAAAAGATACAGTGCTCGCTTTGCAAGTTGGGCTATAACTTTTTTTCATGGTAACATTAAAAACATGTACTTATTTAATTAAACAAAAAACCTGAGTGGCTGCCCATTTGCCCTACTGTATGTTTGGGAATTGGTTCCTTTTCTGCTGGTGCACAATTCCCTATTATTATCTCTTTGGTTCCCTGCTATGCTGAATCATCACGGCCAAGGGTTGTTTTTAGCATTAAGCAGCTAACCCAGAAGCAAAGAAAACCAGTCACAAGGGATTATCTCCTGTAGGACTGTGCTAGAATTATTGCACATGTGAATCATTAAAAAAATGAATAATTGTATGTGGCACATGGAAGAAAAAAGCTATAAATAGAAGAAAGCCAAAGATGTCACTAATTATTAACTAGGCAATATGAAAATGAACCCTTCCATAAATAGACTTTTATATTTTTTCCTTACACTAAATTTTCTTCCACTTCTGTTTCTTCCATCCTGTCCACATTGGTGGATTATTTATTGCTATTTCAGTTATATATTTCAGGAGAATGAGGTGACTGATTATATTTTTACATAGTTTCTTGGTCTAAAATGCTGTGAAAGGAATTTAGTTTTAAATGTGGAACCTGTTACTATGACATCAGAAAAATGACAACAGAAATGGATAGCAAAAAGACTCTCAACACTGTTAATTCTAGTGACTATAATCGCTCAAACTCTCTTGTCCTTGCTATAAGCAATTATGACCTTTAAGTGAAAGGATGTGAGGATGTGTCTGTATGACACTCCAGAAGCCATTTGCCTAGGCTTTGCGGTTTGTTCTTTACTATTCTCTTTAAGACATGCCTCCCATATCTCACAGGTTACTACATGGAAAGAGATCAGTGTTTATAGACTTAGTTCAGAGCTGCTAGCCCTGAAATGTTTCCTCCCACTATATTTCTTCTTGATCTTGGTCTTCCTGGCTACCTATTTTATTACCAATTCTTTCATTCCTTTTCTAGCATTATCTCACCCTTCAGAATTGATGCTAGGCACCGCTCTCTCTTCCTCTCTACTATGACTCAGTAACTGGCCTCTGGCAACCCTGAGTAAATCTCTATTTCACCCTCATGAGGTAGCAAATTAGCCCAACAAGCCCGACTTTACCACAAAGAATTGCCACCAGGCAGCCAGTGCGTTTTTGGGGGTTCAGTCCTTTCAATTCCACAGATATTCCCTGTGTGCCTACTACGTGCCGAAACTCTGCCAGGTGCTAGAAAAGAAAATGATGAGTAAAACAGAGGCTCCTGGCCCTTCAAGGGCTTACAATTTAATGGGAAACACAGAGCTGAAACAAGTAACTGCACAGATATATGATTACACACTGTGATGAGTGCTGAGAAGGGAAAGTTCTCGGTAACTCTGAGGGCATAAGAAGCTTGGCCTGACCTAGTCTGCAAGGTCAGGAAAGACTTCCAAGGAAGTGACATTCAGCCAAGATCTAAAGAATGAGCACCAGGCAGGAGCCATACCAGGCAGGAACTTGCATAACAGCATACGGATTAGTGCTCATAAAGCCAGAGGTCCTTTCTGCTGGAAAATTATTAAAGCATTAACCAAAGATACAGGGATAAGGAAAAGCTTAGGTATTTTGACATGGGGAACAAAATTAAAACTTATTCCAGTACAAGAGCTATTTCACTTCAAAGAACATTAAGCCAGTAAGTTCCTAAATAGGTGAGGGCATTCAAATGACCTGTGGAGTCTGTGAAACAAAGACTGCTTGGTCGCATCCCCAGTTTCTGATTGGCTAGATCCTTACTGGAGCCTGAGAGCCGCATTTCTAGTGAAGCTGCAGGTGATGATGAAGCTCCTGATTTGAGAACTTCTGCTTTAAGGACATCTTTATTCACATGCAAAACAACGGGATTACTGCCTCTGGGCACACTTTACAAACTTGATGCATAAAATCAGTGAACCCTTTGAGGATATAAATGGTTCCATATTTTTCTTGCACTGCATTGCCAAAGATGGTGAATTTGAAAAACTCAATAGCTACATTTTATTTACAAAAAGATATTGTATGGTGTTAGATAGTAATGTTAAAATATTGAAGAAATCTTCACACGAGGCATTCATTTAAGTGGTATGGAGAAACAGGAATTAGAATATTGAAAAAGAGAAGCCAAGATTGAGTAGCTATGTAGTCAGTACTGTTAGCATTGTCCTAAAAAACATTTTAAAATATAAGGGTATTCAAGAAAGTTCATGGAAAAATAGAATTAAAGAAGTTTACTGTGCTGCAAACCTTTTGGAATCTATCCATCGTTTTCCAAAATACACATTTTCCATCTACCTTTTGAAGACCCCTCACACGCATGGATTACAATAGGATTTTTACACCCAAATAAATTTATTTCTTGTTCCATTTTCCATAATCCCTTTGAAGAGCCCTAGTTACTAAAGTGCTTCCATACCAATTGACAAGTAGTTATCCAATCTGATTCTTGAGACTCACAAACCCACAAAAGCAACTAAAAAGGTCCACAACCACACTGCTACAGCCCCTACTTCTGTCTGCTCTGAATGGTTTGTGTCCTTGCTGGTAGTTAAATATTTCGATTATTACCCTTAATAAGGGGGAGGGATAAAACTGTTGCCAGCTCTTTTCAGACATCTGCCCAAATCATTCCAGTACAAATCCTGGACTTACAACAATGTTTGCTCCTCCTCTGCATTTCTACTCCATGTGACTTCTTACAATAAGCTCCAGGAGGCCGGCGCCGTGGCTCAATAGGCTGATCCTCCACCTTGCGGCGCCAGCACACCGGGTTCTAGTCCCAGTCGGGGCGCCGGATTCTGTCCCGGTTGCCCCTCTTCCAGGCCAGCCCTCTGCTGTGGCCAGGGAGTGCAGTGGAGGATGGCCCAAGTGCTTGGGCCCTGCACCCGCATGGGAGACCAGGAGAAGCACCTGGCTCCTGCCATCGGATCAGCACGGTGCACCGGCCACAGCGCGCTGGCCGTGGCGGCCATTGGAGGGTGAACCAACGGCAAAGGAAGACCTTTCTCTCTGTCTCTCTCTCTCACTGTCCACTCTGCCTGTCAAAAAAAATAAATAAATAAAAATAAATAAATAAAAATAAAAACAATAAGTTCCAGGAGTATTGAGAAAGAAGAAAGACCAAAAGCTGGGGAAGGAATTCAGGATATGTCATTGCAAAGCAACTCCACTTGAGGGTTGTTAAAAGGTGCTCAACACAGTCAGTTTACAAAGACCTACTCAAACCGCTAATGAAGAAAGGATGCAGTAGTCCTGACTGGTCTACATCTGTCTTCTCTGTCCCAGCATTTTCCAAAGCTATGTAAACTTTCCTTCTGCAGATGCTAGAAGTATTCCAAGTTGCCATCGGGTGTGACATGGTTCCATTGCCAGGAGCTCTGCCACCTTGAGCTGTTTCGGTCTATGGCCTTGATATTCTGAGTGGCCTTTGGAGTTGCCAGCATTGGACAGAAACAAGGAATTCATACTTTGGAACTGCGTCACTGTTGTTTCCACCTGTGCTCAAAGAAAGGACTTTTTGCCTCCAGTATTCAGTTAAAGTTTCTTAGCTTCAAATCTGGGATTCACTAACCAATATTTGAAAATGTAGGAAAATCAAGGAATAACAAGCACACTCTGAATTTCTTCAAGTGTTTACCACCGAGTAAATCAATTCAAATCAACTCACTCTGCACACTCTGAGTAGTGTTCAGGTGAAGAAAGCATGCTTAGGGCCACAAAAATACTCTTCCAGGAAATGTATTCTGAAAAATATTCTGTCTTACTTGGAATTAAAATTAATAACAAATGAATACTCCCATATCAACTGGTAAAGATATCACCCACATTAAAAAACTAATTTCTCGTTAATTTCCTATTCATTCCCATAGAAAATGGTGACATTCCTTGCGTTTACATTAGCTGCAACTATAACAATGGGCACAATGAAAGATGGACTTCGTAAATCATCATCCATTTTACACTGGATATTTTCAATTCGTCATCATAAAGAGGCAAGATAATCACTCATTAGGAAAACTGACAGGCACACTTGCTGGATCTCTGTGTTTGAGGGATAATTACTTTACTTCAGAGAAAAAGGCACAGATTCCTTTAAATTAGATAAGAAAACTAACTGAAAAAATACAAGAGGTAAACTACAAATACACAATCAAGCAAACAAGCAAACAAACAAAAAAAACTGTTGAGAGAGTCCTAACACCACTAACAAGCAATATGTAGCAAATGTTACACAGCAAGGCACTACTGTCCCAGCCTGTGCCGTACAAAAGACGTGCTCACTGTTTAGCTGTGAGGCACTGAGGAAAATCTAAAACATCACTTCATTGATGAAAACTTGTCTTGGCCTTCTGTTCATTCAAAAAGTTTTCAACAGAAAAGAAATACTGTGGAAAGACAAAAATGGTACATAAATGTTAAAGCCTAAAATAATAAGACACAGAAAATAGCATTCCAGAAACACTACATGAGAGATGTGGGGGGGGGGGGGTGGTAAAGTGAGGCAGCACAAAACAAGGCAGAGAGGTTGAAAGTCCGAGCAGGGGTACTTTGAGTCAGTGTTGGCTGAACATACTCAGCTCTTAAATCAGAACAGTTTTAAGATCTTCAGAGAAGAGCGAACAGAAAAAAATAAGATAATTATATTTAGGGAAGGAGAAGGCTCTCTGTTACGAAGCCTTTTAATCAATCGTGAGAATAAAGCGGCAATTCAACAAAGCACATGGATAATCAGGAGAGGGGAAGAGGCATGGGGGTGAACATACAGCTGTTCGCTTGCTTTTACCTGGGAAGAAGGATAGATTTCTATAACATATATCTAGGAAAATGGAACTGAGACATGAATCAGTGGTATTTCTTGGGCTTCTCAATATTTGTCTTTTATAAATAAAGCTTTAGTTATCTTAAAATTGGTGAATTACAAAAAAAAAAAAAACTATGTCAGTTATTCTAAAAGATGTACACTTGTAGTTATAGATGTTTATGGTCAGGTCTTCTTACTAAAAGTTCCTGAGCTAAAAAAATATGCAATTCCAAATAATTTCATTTAAACTGATGGGAAGGAATTTTGAATGAGTGCAAACTATTAGGAATGAAACAAAAGAGATATCACTGATGGGTTCTTCAATTTCTTTTCCTTTTTTTTTTTTTTTTTTTTTTTTTTTTTTTTTTTTGACAGGCAGAGTGGACAGTGAGAGAGAGAGAGAGAGAAAGGTCTTCCTTTACCATTGGTTCACCCTCCAATGGCTGCTTTGGCCAGCACGCTGCACTGATCCGAAGCCTGGAGCCAGGTGCTTCTCCTGGTCTCCCATGTGGGTGCAGGGCCCAAGTACTTGGGCCATCCTACACTGCACTCCCTGGCCACAGCAGAGAGCTGGACTGGAAGAGGGGCAACCGGGACAGAATCCGGCACCCCAACTGGGACTAGAACCCGGGGTGCCGGCGCTGCAGGCGGAGCCTGCCTATTGAGCCACGGTGCTGGCCGGGTTCTTCAATTTCTAACACAGGGAATAAGTTACTTGATCTCATTGAGCTTGCAAAATTTCAGTAAAGAAGAGGATATAATGCAACCTGTATCATACATATTTATTATATACAGCTTTATTTATTTGTTAGTTCACTAGACTGTAAAATCTGATGGCAGTTACTTAGTCCTTTTTGTTCATCTCTCACACTTTCTTCCTAGGCTATACAGGGCATTAGACTTTAATGTGTTTTTATAAGTAAGTTTACAAAAAGTTATAAAACACCTAAGTCATACATTTAGTGCTTCACAGAGAATAAGAAAGAGATAGGATCTATCCTTAGGCTAGGATAGATCCTAAGTTTACAGGCAAAGCCATTTATCACAGTCCCTAGCACATAGTAAACACACGTTTCTTTTCTTTCTTTCTTTTTTTTTTGACAGGCAGAGTGGACAGTGTGAGAGAGAGACAGAAAGGTCTTCCTTTGCCGTTGACTCACCCTCCAATGGCCGCCGTGGCCAGCGCACTGCGCTGATCCGATGGCAGGAGCCAGGTGTTTCTCCTGGTCTCCCATGGGGTGCAGGGCCCAAGTACTTGGGCCATCCTCCACTGCACTCCCTGGCCACGGCAGAGAGCTGGCCTGGAAGAGGGGCAACCGGGACTAGAACCCGGTGTGCCGGCGCCGCAAGGCGGAGGATTAGCCTAGTGAGCCGCGGCGCCGGCCAACACACATGTTTCTATATGTCAGTGGATTCCTGTCTCTCCCTAAGAAACTGGGAATCCAGAGCTCTTTTCATGATTCCAGCAAATTCTCAAAAGCTTCCTACCTCTTCATGGCTCCTCACTCCCAAGTTCTACAAAGTATCTCTTCCACATCTCTGTTGCCTATGACACAGGTTCAATTCTCTTTAGTGCCCCCACCCACCCACCAAAGGAAGATCCTCTTGCAACAACTGTTTGTTGAGCTTACTTACTTTCTTGAGATTTTTCATAGAAGGGTGACCTAGCCCATCACCTTCTACCATTTCAGGGTCCCCAGCATCCTCCTTTGTTCTCCTTCTTTCCCCTTTCTGATGCTTCTAGCAAATCCATCCTCTTTTCTCAAATAGGAAAGTTCTCCTCACATGCATGTCCAATATTATTGTATGCTCATCTTCTGACTGAAGATCTTCTGTTTTTCCAACAGAGGCTGGTACCTTCCCAAGGAGAATGCTCAAACATACAATAAATATCACAGAAGAATCACACCTGTCCCACCAATTACACTACCTACTGTTCTCCTAACTATTATATTGTTTTCCTGCTATTACTATGACTATCGGGAGGATCTTCCATTTCTAATTAGGAGTAGAGTCACATGAAACCATCCTAGATGGGGCATTAATACTAAAGCTGAGATTCTATACAAAAGGTAGCTCTTTTATAACCATCAGTTGAAACATCAGTGCTTTCTTCATATAAGTGGTTATGAAGCTTCCAAATCATAAAGAGCATGACTTGGAGTTTGTATTTGCAGTCAGAGAAGTTACAGGGATTAGCCCTATCTGCCTCAGTTCGTTCTTTCTCTCTCTCTCTCACTCACTCTCAGACTCTTTCTTTCTACCTACTTACCTATATACTTATCTATCTTAAAAGGCAGAGCTATCCAGAGACAGTAAAAGAGCGCGAGAGAGGTATCTTCCATATCTACTGGTTCACCACCCAAGTGGCCACAACAGTCATGGCTGCTCCAAGCTGAAGCCTGGAGCTAGGAACTCCATTCCCATCTCTAACACAGGTGGTAAGGGCCCAAGCACTTGGGCCATCATCTGCTGCCTTCCCACGCACATGAGCAGGAAGCTGGATTGAAAGTGGATCAGATGGGACCCAATCCAGTGGTTTGATACAGGATGCCAGTCTTAGTAGGTGTTGGCTTAACCTGCTGCACAGCAATGCCAGTCCGTCTCAGTCATAAAGTCATAAAGTCAGGGCCTTCAATCAACTCTCAGTCATTATTTTACAGTTTTGTAGGTCAGAGTATAAGCAGGACTCAAGTGTTTGTTTTGATTTTTCAGGTTCTCAAAAAGCTGAAATCAAGATGTCAGCCATATTGGGGTTCTCAAATGAGCTTTAAGGTCTTTGTCCAAATTCTTGATTTGCTGGCAGAATGCATCCCCTTGAGATTATGTGACTGAGGTCTCAGTGTTGTGGCCAGCACTCAGCAAGGACCACTCAGCTCACAGAGACACCCCTTGGTTCTTTGTGGTCAGGGCTCCACAGGCAGTGTACCCCATGGCTATTTGCTCTCTTCCAGGGCAGTGGCCCATCGCCTTCTTTAAATCTGGTCCCTTAATTATACCAAGCCCACGTGTATAGTCTTCCTTATGTTATCCCCTCAGATTTACAGACTCTGCCCATACTGATAGCCCAGGATGATACAGGGCAAGGACACCAGGACGGAAATCTTAGAACTCTGTTTATCACACCAGTCTTGTGAAAACCATGTTCCACAGAGCAGCCACTGAGGCCACAGAGACAAACTGAAGGGAGGGACTGACATCATCAAACAGCTCTCCTTCCACCTACTTCACACACTGGAAGTCATGGCATGGGATTTTTCTTCTCATACGTAGGTATCCAGGTAAGTAAAAAGGTTTCTTTTTTTTTTTTTTTTTTAATTTCACAGGTAGAGTTATAAACAGTGAGAGAGAGAGAGACAGAGAGAAAGGTCTTCCTTCCGTTGATTCACTCTCCAAATGGCCACTACGGCTGGAACTACGCCGATCTGAAGCCAGGAGTCAGGTGCCTCCTCCTGGTCTCCCATGTGGGTGCAGGGCCCAAGCACTTGGGCCATCCTCCACTGCCTTCCCGGGGCCACAGCAGAGAGCTGGACTGGAAGAGGAGCAACTGGGACTAGAACCTGGCATCCATATGGGATGCTGGCGCCGCAGGCAGAGGATTAACCTAGTGAGCCATGGCGCCAGCCCCAATAAAAGGTTTCTAACATCTTATGATTTTAGAAGAAATATTAATTCAAGTCAACCACAAAGTTGAGAATTGGATAGAGTGAAAAGAGCATTTACCTTTAAATCACAAATTCTGAACTCAAGTTCTACACATATCAATTATTTATCTTGGCATTCTGGAAAAATCAATACAGTCTTTATGCAATTCAGTTTCCACATACAAAATGGTGATAATAATTATAGTAAAAATAGAAACATCTTCTTCAAAGGGTTATTACAGCAATCAAAGAAGATAATGTATATAACATTATTAAAACAGTATGTGAATGTAATTATTTCTATTATTCATATTATTATTATTAACACCACCAGCTCCCCATCAGGATAACCACTTAATGGATAACAATTGCTGTTATAATCCACATAACAGACCTGGTGAACATCCTTTCTTAGTCATTAAATATATTCCATATTAGTTAGGATGATGCTAACAACACAACACTTTGCTATACCACAGTAATAACTTGTGAGGACATGGAATCCCACTGGCAGTTAAAAATTATTACGTAACTCTAACTTTAATACATTTTAAGGGGTAGGGCCAGTAGAATACTCAAACATACTCTATGGGTATTTATGATATTCCTAAGGAGATACTGAAATAGAAAATAGATATCCCAAAAGTTGTCAGAATCCCGAAATTCCAAAACTAATACCCTGCCTTAGGTCCAAGAGCTATTTGTGATAGAAAAGACCAAATAAAAACCACTGGAGGGGCAGGCACTGAGGCTGCGCAGGTAAAACCACTGCCTGCAGTGCTGGCATCCCATATGGGCACTGGTTCGAATCCCGAATGTTCCACTTCTGATTCAGCTCTCTGCTATGACCAGGGAAAGCAGTAGAAGATAGCTCCAGCCGTTTGGCCCCTGCACCTATGTGGAAGACCCAGAAGAAGCTCCTGGCTCCTGGTTTCGGGTCAGCACAGCTCCAGCCGGCTGTTGTGACCAATTGGGGAGTGAACCAGCAGTTGGAAGACCTCTCTCTCTCTCTGTCTCTGTCTCACCTTCTTCCTCTGTGTAACACTGACTTTCAAGTAAATAAATAAATCTTTTAAAAAAGTCATTGGATCTCTGTGTCCACAAATATACAGTAAATTTTATCAAGTAGACAAAATTATCAAATTCTAATTTCATATTTTATTTATTTTTTAAGAATCATTTTATTTATTTGAAAGACAGTGTTAGAGAGAGGTAGAGACAAAGAAGGAGGTCTTCCATACGCTGGTTCACTCCCCAGATGGCTGCAATGGCTAGAGCTGTGCCGATCTGGAGCCAGGAGCTTCTTCCGGGTCTCCCACATGGGTACAGGGGCCCAAGGACTTGGGCCATCTTCCACTGCCCTCCCAGGCCATAGCAGAGAGCTGGATTGGAAGAGGAGCGGCCTGGACTAGAACCGGCGCCCATATGAGATGCCAGTGCTTCAGGCCAGAGCTTTAACCTGCTGCGCCACAGTGCCAGCCCTCAATATCATATTTTAAAAGATTTATTTTTATTTGTTTGAATGGCAGAGATACATAGTGAGAAGGAGAAATTAAGACAGAAAAATCTTCCATTTGCTCATTCACTTTCCAAATGGCTACAATGGTGGGGGCTGGGCAAGGCCAAAGCCAGGAGTCTAGAACTCCATCTGGGTCTCCCCCATGGGTAGTAGGAGCCCAAGCATTCAGGCCATCTTCCACTGCTTTCCCAGGTGCACTAACAGGAATCTGGATTTGAAATATACCAGCTGGGACTCTAACCAGTGCTCATATGGGCTGAAGGCATTGTAGTTGGCCACTTAACTCACTATGCCACAACAATGACCCCTCAGAGATCTTAAAAATGCCAAGGTGGTGACTCTTGTCATTTAACTTTCCACTGTAGGCCGGTGGAGTGGTCAGATTTTAAAGTATGATAGTGTGATTTTACGAAACTAATTGGCAGTGATTATAATTATGGCTGCAATTCCAGACACTGAATGCTTATAGGATCAAATTAGCATAGCTTTTTCTTTTTTTATATTTATAACCAATTTTCTATTTTGAATAAACAGATCAGCTGACATTAAGAGGCAGTGGTGATGGTTCAAGTAACTGGATTCCTGACACATACTTGCCAACCCTGGATTGAGTTTCTAGTTCCTGGCATCAGCCATAGCATTTGAGGAGTGAACCACAGGACAGAAGTTCTCACTCTGTCTCTCAAAAAGTAAATAAACAAAATTGTAAAAAAACCAAAAAATTTAAAGTAGGAATTTTTATGCATATTCTCAGTCATTCACTAAAATTCCAAATAATAAAAATATTAAATTTTAACATTAACAGACTGCAGAAGAAAAACCATATGATTATCTCAATAGATGCAGAGAAAGAAAGCATTTGATAAAATACAACACCCTTTCATGATAAAAACCCTAAGCAAACTGGGTATGGAAGGAACATTCCTCAATACAATCAAAGCAATTTATGAACAACCCATGGCCAGCATCCTATTGAATGGGGAAGAATTGGAGGCATTTCCACTGAGATCTGGTACCAGACAGGGATGCCCACTCTCATCACTGCTATTCAATATAGTTCTGGAAGTTTTAGCCAGAGCCATTAGGCAAGAAAAACAAATTAAAGGGATTCAAATTGGGAAGGAAGAACTCAAACTATCCCTCTTTGCAGAGATAGGATTCTTTACTTAGAGGATCCAAAGAACTCTACTAGGAGACTATTGGAACTCATACAAGAGTTTGCCAAAGTAGCAGGATATAAAATCAATGCACAAAAATCAACAGCCTTTGTATACACAAGCAATGCCACAGCTGAGGAAGAACTTCTAAGCTCAATCCCATTCACAATAGCCACGAAAACAATCAAATACCTTGGAATAAACTTAACCAAGGACGTTAAAGATCTCTACGATGAAAATTACAAAACCTTAAAGAAAGAAATAGAAGAGGATACCAAGAAATGGAAAAATCTTCCATGCTCATGGATTGGAAGAATCAGTATCATCAAAATGTCCATTCTCCCAAAAGCAATTTAAAGATTCAATGCAATACCAATCAAAATACCAAAGACCTTCTTCTCAGATCTAGAAAAAATGATGCTGAAATTCATATGGAGACACAGGAGACCGAGAAGAGCTAAAGCAATCTAGTACAACAAAAACAAAGCCGGAGGCATCACAATACCAGATTTCAGGACATACTACAGGGCAGTTGTAATCAAAACAGCGTGGTACTGGTACAGAAATAGATGGATAGACCAATGGAACAGAACTGAAACACCAGAAATCAATCCAAACATCTACAGCCAACTTATATTTGATCAAGGATCCAAAACCAATCCCTGGAGTCAGGACAGTCTATTCAACAAATGGTGCTGGGAAAATTGGATTTCTACATGCAGAAGCATGAAGCAAGACTCCTACCTTTCACCTTACACAAAAATCCACTCAACGTGGATTAAAGAACTAAATCTATGACCTGACACCATCAAATTATTAGAGAACATTGGAGAAACACTGCAAGATATAGGTACTGGCAAAGACTTCTTGGAAAAGACCCTGGAAGCACAGGCAGTCAAAGCCAAAATTAACATTTGGGATTGCATCAAATTGAGAAGTTTCTTACTGCAAAAGAAACAGGCAGGAAAGTGAAGAGGCAACCAACAGAATGGGAAAAAATATTTGCAAACTATGCAACAGATAAAGGGTTAATAACCAGAATCTACAAAGAGATCAAGAAACTCCACAATATCAAAACAAACAACCCACTTAAGAGATGGGCCAAGGACCTCAATAGACATTTTTCAAAAGAGAAATCCAAATGTCCAACAGACACATGAAAAAATGTTCAGGATCACTAGCATAGCTTTTTCACCTAATTCACAGCTTTCCTTTTGATAAATGTACTTTCCCCTCTCTACTAAGACAAGAACACCACTAGTAAACAGATTTTACCTGGAAGGACCAGCCATATACCTTTGACATTCTGTCTAAAGGACACATGCTTTCTCACACAATCTTGTAAAGTACTACTGTAGTCTATAATATTAAATTCATATTACTTGGGCTGGTGTTTTGGCATAATGAGTTAAAGGACACCATCTGCAACTCAGGCACCCCATATGGGTGCCAGCTTGAGTATTAGCCGCTCCAATTCTGATCCAGCTCCTTCTTAATGGCCTCAAAAAGTGGCGGGGGATGGCCCAAGTTCTTGGAGCCTTGCACTCACTTAGGAGACCTGGGTAAAGCTCCTGGAGTTTGGCCTGGCCCAGCCCTAGCCATGTGCAGCCATTTGGGGAGTAAACAAGCAAACAGAACATCACTATCTCTCCCTTCCTCTTTATAACTCTGCCTTTAAAACAAATAAAAGAAGTTTTAAAAATATTACTGGCAGAACATTAAATAGCAATTAACCCAACTCAAAACAAATGTACGGCATACCCTGAGAAACAAATGCCTTTGAAATACATGATCATGTTACCTCACTAAAGTGTTTAAGGTTGCACTGAGTTAGACTTGTCACTAGTTTTCTCCCATAATGAAGGGCGTGTTGCCAAATCTCTTATAATCTAAAACACCAGGCTATCTACTGTGACTTGAGAAGTGATGTTCATCACTAACTCCATATAGTTTTATATACTCCATATAGTTTTTCAAAGCTACAATTTTTGATAGGGTCCAAAAGGGGAAAAAATAAAGGTTCTTAAGGAAATGGCTCCTAGCTTCCTCGCCATCTCTGGCAAAACTGAATACCTGATGGCAGAATACTAGATAAAGATCAGTGTTTATCACACATCACACATTCCAGAACTGAGTTCTATTGGATGAATGTCTGCCATTATCACAGGTATAACTGAGAGCAGTTCATCTCCAGTATCCAATGAAAATAATATCTATGAACTAGGTCCTAAGGGTGCAAATGGCATAACCATTTTGCTCACCTGACCTATGCCGTGATCCTAACCTATTTCTGCTTCTCACTCAACATTTTTTTGGTCCTGGGAATTTCCATCTTGCAGGTGAAAATCTTCTAGTCTACCTAACTGTAGCTTCTGTAAGGTATACAAGAACCATCCAGAAATGGACTATGAAAGTGTTACAGGCTCCTTCAAGGACAGAATTATAAACAATGAAGAACAGTCCACAAAGTGCTGGAATTTAAATACTGCATATCATTTTACCTGGAAGGAGATTAGGAGAAACAGCCCGAGGCTAAGAGCTGCAAACCAATTCTCAAGTGGTCTCCTCAAGTAATTAGTCATGAAAGAAACAAAAGTGGCAACTAGGAAGCCTGCAGGAAAAGTTGGGCTAAATTTATTTGGCATGCAACCAAACCCTAAGAATGACTATATGCCCTAAGAATGTTAAGCAGAAGACTTCCCGTAGAAGATGTTCTTAGCCACATGGACAGAATAACTTGTTCTGGACATGTTCATACCCCTCAGTGCTATGAGTGGCAGGAACCAAGGCTGTGAGGCAGGAATCAACATAAACCTAACCTCTACAAGGCTCTAATGATGTTCCAACTTGCCACAGAGAGTACCTACCAGGATGCAATACCTCAAGTGAAGACACCATCCTAATCTATTTTATGTCATGGTACACAGAGTTAAAAAAAAAAAAATCAAAGAATTGAGTCTTTTTAAATTATACCGAATGATTAAATATCAGCCCCCCCATCCTCCAACTCCTATAATTCTGAATTCTGCTGGCATGGATATTCTAGTAACAAAGGTAAGGATATTTCAGCAGGGAACAGAACAATATTTCCACTCTGCAGAAAGCTGAAACCTTATGCCCAAGTCATTTTAACTTCTTCATTGGCTGAGATGCCTGGTAAAGACAAGAATAAAGAATGGGTAAAATTAGAAATAAATGTAAGCCGTAGCCTAGAAGGCTTTGAAGGAAAAAAAAAAAAAGAAACTCGTGCAATAATATACACGTACACTTTTGTCATTTTCCTTATTTATTCCTCCCATTATTACATATTCAAGGGCACTTCCAAAAGTTCATGGTAAATGTGTATTATGAAAAAACTATGAACAAGTTTAAAAAAATTTGCAACTAAATAAACTTATCTTTTAGTATCTTTTCTACCTGAAATTTTGGAAGTATCCTCATATGGTGGCTAAAGGGTATCTTCATTTACCTTCTTTTCTAGATGGTATAGAATATTAAGATGATAACATAAAAACCAGGAGGAGCAATTGTTATCACCTGGACCTGAAGAACAGTTCATCCTGAAGAGGTATGATTTGGGATGTCCTCTACTGGGAACAATGGCACATGTAGTTATGTTCAGAGAATTTCACATTTCTATTAAGTAGGAAAAAATCTGAAACTGTATCTGTGGTGGGGAGAGGCATGCTTGGGGGGTCAGAAGGCAGACTGGACTGCTGGTCTTATTTTTTTTTCTGCTATCTCTAAGATTAACAAATTGTCAGTAATAGTACCTTTGCTTCTCAACAGAGGAGTGGAAACAGGTTCCATGATAAGTCAATCAGATTCTGCCTTTGCTATCTGAATTGTGAGAAAAGACACAAAGTAACTGATAGGTAATGGAAAGGTTCTTCCAATAACAGCACTCAGAGTGCATCTCCATGATTCTGCAAATGAAGATTTCCAAGTTGCCTCAACTTGTTTGTTTATCTCTGGGTCTTTGACTTATGAAGGGATCCTTTGCTTAAGCTAATGCAGTCCCATTCTGTTGTTTGCAGGCAAATAACCCTACAATTAAATGCCCAGGAAATCACAAATCTAATTGCTAGAATCATTCAGATACCTCTTCTTCCTTAAATGGACATTCAAAATAATCCTATGGAGGTCAAAATCTCAGCTGGGATTAACAAACTAGTAATTCTTGAATTAAACTGTGGAGTCAGAATTATCCATGCAATGGGTTAACAACATAGGTATTTAGCAACATCACAAATGACTGAAATCAGAGTAGGATATCCAAGAATCTATATTTTCCAGAACCCACATTGACTTGCATGATGCATCCTAAGGATTAAAGAGCTGCTTGATCAGATTCTCAAACTGAAATTTGCAAGCCAAGTGCAATAAAGAGCAATATCATACTCAAATATATCTTTTTGTGTCTTTAATCACCACCTTAGAAATCATAACCTCTAAACCTTTAAGTTACAGGAGAGAAAGTAGACTAAAACAGCCTCTTAAAATTTGATTTTAGCTTGTTAAATATTTTTAAAGATGTGACTGATATATTGGCAGATTACTTGCACAGTGCATGACAAACATAAAGATCTAGGAATAAAAGAAAATGAAGGTAACACATATGCATATACTTCTCAACTAGGTAGAGAAATTCTATTAAGTGGTCAGCCTTGCAAATACTTTAGGTCACAATGTTATGAAAATAAATCAATGCGGTTCCTTGAACACATTTTGCTCTCTCTGCCTCAATCCCTTCTCTTTTCCCCCTTCAAACAGTTTATTCTTCTGCATTTCCGGTTGCTACATTTTCAAGCCTCTTTTTGTGTCACCCAAACATAAAAAACACTTTGATATTTTCAGTTTCCTAATTTGTATCTACTTTTGCACATTTCTATCTCTGCTCCCACTTCTACTATTCTCAACTACAAATAGGGAAGGATTAAAGGAGCTATACCATCTACTTTGGCAAACGCCAAAAACAGAAGTGCTGTGTAATTTATAGGTTTGTGTAGAAAGAAACCTCTAAAGAGGACCACCATCCAGTAACATATTTCTTCCTAAGCAGTTATTTTAAAGTACCATTGGGGTGAGCGGGAGAATTGGGTATAATTTAACTTTTATTTAAATGATCTCCTGCTGGACTAATAGTTTCTTCCCTGAAGCAAAATATTTGCTTTAAGGAATATCCTATGAATAGAAAGATTGTTCTAAGAAGAAAGTTTTCCACTTTTATTTATTGCTAGTGTCATTTTCTTTGCTCCAGAACAAAGGAGAGCAGTCCATGTCTGCTACAACTAAATATTTCTTAACTAACCAATCTTCTTATAGATAAGAGTATACACACTAGATAAAACAGATGAAAGGGCTTCCTAAGCCACAGGAGAATGAGCAAACACAGGAAGCTATGGTTACTAGCACTTGACAGAATAAAGTGGCACCCTGGGGTAAGGTGCACATAAAGGTAAAGTGGCACTAGATCTCCATGGGTGGCGAAAACTTAGGAAGACAGAGGAATAAAACCATCAAGGGCTAAAAAGAAAATGCCATCTAAACAAAAGCACAGAAATGGAGGACGGTGAGGGCCTTTGGGGTACTAGTAATGCTTTATTCTTAATTTGGACGTTGGTTATTAGTGTTACCAGATGACAAAAAAAAAAAAAAAAACAATTCATTTATCTGTACACTTACGTGTATTTCTTGGTATGCATGATATATTCTAATATATTTTTAACCAAAAACTACTGTCAACTTTGAATTCAAAATCTATTGAAAATATTCTTCAAGTATGAAGATCATGGGGCTGGTGCTGTGGTGTAGTGGGTAAAACTGCCGTCTGCAGCATCGGCATCCCATATGGGCTCCAGTTCTAGTCTCAGCTGCTCCACTTCTGATCCAGATTTCTGCTATGGCCTAGGAAAGCAGCAGAAAATGGCTCAAGGCCTTGGGCTCCTGCACCTGGATAGGAGACCAGGAAGAAGCACCTGGTTCCTGGCTCCTGGCTCCGGATCGGCACAGCTCCAGCCTTAGCAGCCATCTGGGGAATGAACCAACAGACATAAGACCTCCCTCTCTGCCTCTCAATAAATCTTAAAAAAAATGAGATCACAGGAAAACATTTACAGAGAAATTAAAATTAAGAGGCAAAGCAGATGTACACTACAGGAAACACTACAGGAAGTTCTTTGAGCTGTAGGGAAATGATACTCAATAAAATTCAGCTACTCAGAAAACAACACTGAGTATCAGAAATATCAATACGTGGGTAAGTATAAAATACCACTTTTTACCACTGATCTCTTGAAAATTAAGGATATGCATAATATAACAAAATAACCATTAAAAAATAAGATGACAGAATCCTCTGCTGTGGTGCAGCAGCTTAAGCCTCTGCCTACAACATTGGCTTCCCATATTAGAGCACTGGTTGCAATACTAGCTGCTCTGCTTAAAATCTAGCTCCTTGTTAATGCACCCAGGAAAAGCAGCAGAAGATGATCCAACTATCTGGGCCCCTACTATCCACATGTGAGACCAGGATGGAGTTGCAAACTCTTGACTTGGACTTGGCCCTGCCCTGTCTATTGTGACCAATTGGATAGTGAACAAGTAGACGATCGATCTCTTTCTCTGTTTCTCCCTCTCTTTCATTCTTTCAGATAAATATGATATATCTTTTAAAAATTAGGTTATAGAGCTTAAAAGCTTATAGATAAGATAAAATAGAATTACCCAGAGTGCTGCATGAATCTAAAAAGCAGCAAGAAAGGAGGTGCACAAAGATCAGCTAGGCCAAAGGGGAACAGCTTCTGAAACAGTGACCTACCTCCACTCATATAAATACTAAAATGTTAAAAAAATTAGAGATTATAAAAGTGGATTTAAAAAAAGGCCAAACTATATGCCTTATACATAAACAGGTTAAAGGTTAAAAAAGAGAAAAGAGATGACATGTATAAGGAAAGCATAAAACAGCTGAGTAGCTATATGAATATCACATAGGGTATACTACCTAGAAAACAAATTTGGAAATTTAATGATTTTTTTTAATTTAGTATAAAATTTAAAAATAATTTGTACATGTTAAATTTATCAGGAAGCTTAAAGCCAACAAAAAGATTTTGCTTTTTTACTTTTCCTTACCTGAGAAACAGAAATGTCTGCACCTTGGGGGGCTGAAGCAGAGAGCCTGGAACTCAATCCAGGTATCTCATGTGGGACCAGTTTCTTGACTGATCATGGCTGCACCCCCAGGGTCTGCATTAGCAGGAAGCTGGAGTCAAGAGACAGAGCCTGGAATCAAACCAGGCTCTCCAACGTGGGATGTCACCACCATAACCAACAGGCCAAATGCCTGCTCAGTTGCGGCTTTTGATGACACTCAAACTTCATTAAATTAAGCAATTTTTATGTGTTTGTCATGCTTTTAAAGAATTCTAAAATATAAATGTTAGAGAACATGTCCTTGTGTTAAGAGAGGCAGAAAGACAGATATGAGCACATGTGTGTAAGAAAGAATAGGAAGTTCATGCAGGAAGGGGCCTTGATGTCTTCAAAGCTACTCAACATTTGCAGATCAATGTCCTCTCCAGTATCATTCCAGGGGAGGCCCCAGACCCTGGGACTCTCCCCACCAGTATCATACCAGGGAATCTTCCTGTTTAATAACATTCTGGGACAGATGACAGAAAACTGGTAGGAAGTTTGACCTAGCTACTTCAGTATGAGATAGAGCCATAAAAACCCTGGTAAACATAGCACTCAGTTCTCTGCTGAGTTGGCTGGTCTGTCAGTTGTAGCCCTCTTTAACCTCACTGGCCTGCTTACTGCTAATATTCTTTTCTTTTTTCTTTTTATTTATTTGACAGAGTTAGACAGTGAGAGACAGAGACAGAGACAGAGAGAAAGGTCTTCCCTCTGTTGGTTCACTCCCCAAATGGCCACAATGGCTAAAGCTACGCTGATCCAAAGCCAGGAACCAGGAGCTTCTCCCCGGTCTCCCATGTGGGTACAGCGGCCCAAGCATCTGGGCCATCCTCCACCGCCTTCCTG
This sequence comes from Oryctolagus cuniculus, assembly GCF_964237555.1. Taxonomy (NCBI): domain Eukaryota; kingdom Metazoa; phylum Chordata; class Mammalia; order Lagomorpha; family Leporidae; genus Oryctolagus; species Oryctolagus cuniculus. The sequence goes on along the minus strand of NC_091439.1, from coordinate 93,237,778 downwards.
GGCCACAGCAGAGAGCTGGACTAGAAGAGGAGCAACCGGGACTCGAACCTTTATTTCTAACCAAACTGTTGACTGTGTATATGTACATGGATGCATAGATGTGAACATGTCTTTCATATAAATGTTTTAAATTTTTATATGATATATATAGGGAGAAATGAATACCAAAGAATCTGAAAGACAGAGTTACTATCTACTTGTTCACTCCCCAAATGCCCATAACAGCATTAGTTGGGAAAATTCAAAGCCCAGAGTTGGGATTCAAGCCAGGTCTTCCATGTGGGTAGCAGGAACTCAATTACTTGGGTTGTCATCACTCCCTACAAGGATCTGCATTATCAGGAAGCTAGAGTCAACAGGTGGAGCTGGGAGTTTAAGCCAGGTACTTCAGTAATGGTAATGCCTACCCCATAAATTCTTAATTTCATAAGGTTATTTTTTAATTGGAAAGGAAGCACTACAAAGAGAAAGAAAGACACACTCACACAGAAAGAGACAGGGAGAGATCTTCCATCTACTGATTTCACTTTCCAAATGCCTGTCCCAGCCAGGGCCATGCCAGGCCAAAGCCAAGAGCTGGGAAATCCATCTAGGACTTGCACATGGATGGCAGACAGTCAAGTGCTGGGACCATCATCTGCTGCATTCCAGGGTGAACATTAGTAGAAAAATGGAAAAGGAGCAAAAGTGAGATTGGATCCCAAGCACTCTGATGCAGGAGGTAGTTTTCCCAAGTAATGGCTTAACTCACTGCACCACAACCTCTTCCCCTAAATTCTTAATTTTAAGAACACTTTTCAGCCATCTGTGTCACTCTAACAATACTGAAGTTAAAATTCTTAGCCAAAAGTATTGACAAAGGACATTTTATGAAGACAAAGCAAACTATAGAAAGCAAGGATATTGTGTTCTGTTAGGTCTTTCTTAAAAAAATAAATAACAGAGGGCAATGACTGATTTATTTTTCTAAATGCGTTTTCAAATTTTAAATTAAAGTTGGGTGGGTAGGGAGGGAGAGAGGAACAGTGGTTGGTGGGGGATTGATTAACACTGCAGAACTTGAGGGAAAGCATGTGGAAAAACACCCAGACACCTAGGATCCCATGAGAGTATTTTCATAAGCCCCCCAAAATGAAATAGCAGGTAATTTTCCCACACTCTGCATCTATTAGGTATGCAGCGTGGATTCAAATACAGGCTGTCTAATCCAATCCAAGAGTCTACCCTCTAAACCCACTCACTATCATCTTATCAGAAATAATCAAGCCTGAACACTGTAGTGTGTTTAAGGATTAATAATAAAGCAGATTTTCACTGTTGTGAGCTAATATGTCTTTTCAGGAGATCTTACCTGCAGGCTTTTTTATTTTAAAAATATTGGGAGGTAAAAATAAAATGCCTAGTTAAAACATGAGTGCCTTGACAAAAATAAAAACTCTTATTGATAGCTAATGCTAACCAAAATCTCAAGAACTTGTTCTTCATCTGTGCTTGTTGCTCAAGAAACTTTTAAAAAAGCAAGCCACTGAAATTCTCATGGTTAGTAGACATTATCAAGATAGAAATTATCACGACTTCTCCCTTTGGACAACTTAATCTATTAGCAGATAGAAAGTTATTAAACAGCTAAAATCCTTAAAGTAATTACACGTGACAAGATGCTTCTAATATGAACATTTCATTTAATCCTCCTAGAAACTAGGTGAGGCTGGCATCCTTACCTAATTATCAGACAATCTTGGAGACTGAAACAGTGAGATATAGCCGTTTAGTCATTCTCTCACAGCTTGCTATCTGGATCCCTATTCAGTCAACTATGTTAGCTGTTTCTTACCTATGACATGAATCACTGCAGGAGTTCTTCAGGGGCAAATTTCGTCTGTAAATAATAGTATGACAAACCAGGTGCTATTCAATTGCAGTTCCCCTGTTGGAATCTCCTAAGGAAAGGTGGTGGGCCAAGTTGCCTGCAGGCTATCCTGTTGAAGAAGGCAGTCGGCATATTGAGGGTGCACACTGGGATTCTCATGAGTGACTTTATCTAGATAGGATGCACAAAGTTATTTAGCAGAAAGAGGCATCTAGAGTTGGTGTGAACTTGCTATATTGAATATAGTATCATCAACATTTCCCATGAAAATTAACTTGAATTCATTGCTGAGAGTAACTTAAGGAGCGTTGGTAAAAACATAAAGGGGCCAGTCTCTTTCTAGCTGATTAAAAGCCTCAAACTCAAAAAAAAAATGGTACTCATTCCTGTCCCACACTATGTAATTAGCAAAAGATTAAAAAGGTGGGTTTTTTTCTTTTGCAAGTTCCTAAAGAATGTTATTTGGCAACATCAGACACTGAAGAAGTAATTTTCTAACATCAAAGTATAAAAGCCTATTTTTTTAAGTCCAGGTAATTACCAAATAATTACAAGCAGCCAATCCCTCTCTCATTTGTCAGTGAGACAGAAAATAACTGAAAGCAAGCTCATTACTGAAGCACTGAATGGTCTGTCACATGCAGTGAGACTACTAAGCTCTCTCATTGAATAGACATGTACCTACTCTAGGTGCACTACTACTCTGCAGTAGAGATTATGGTTTTGCTCTACCCAGTTCTCTCATGTTTCTACCTCTGTGGGACACCTGAGAATAGGACATAAGGAATCAAGCTAAGGCCAGAGCTGAAGTACTTCATAGAAGAGACTCTAAATAATGTGTTCATCAGAGCAGATGTTCTTCTTTGCAGCTGACATGAAGCACCTCCAAGTTTCATTCTAAATAAAATGAGTCAAGGAACGAAAGTAGAGAACAAGCAGGATGGAGCAACAAGAGGAGAAAAGGACAGAGAGCACAGGAGTTCTTTCTTAAACAACAGCCACTGGGATCCTTTGTGTTATCATATGTTTATAGCCAATAAGAAAGATACGAGCATCACTGGACAGTAACAACACCTTCCTCAGTGGCCTTTTTCCATGTGATTTTACAACTGATCTTGAAAAGCAAAAATACATTGTAAAGAAAGGCCTGCAACACTTGTATCTGGATAAATTATAGAAACAGTTCCCTAAACTTGTTTTATGGTTCAGCAATGTCCAACGCATCCCCAATCCTTTAGACAACAAAGCCAAAAGCAGAATATGGTGCTGATTGACAACACCAAAATAAGGGAGATGAGGTAAAGAGAAAGGAGGGAAGGAGGGGGGCCTTTGCCAAACTTGGTATCAAGAAATACATGGTGAATGGAGTCAGCCCATTCATTAACTAAGAAAAAAGTCCATTTTTCTCTGTAAATGGGCATTTTTCTCTCATATGGGCATAGTATACAATTATTTAATTGACTATTTCTTATAAAAATTACAACAAACTCCTGGAATGTCACTTGAGTGTGGATTTTTGCCAAAAAAAGCAAAACAAAACATTAGTCAGAAACAAATAAAAGAATATTACCAACTTCTTATTAAAAAGGCACAAAATTCCAGAAATGCTAGGTAAGATATAACCAGCAATTTTTTTTTTTAAAGATTTTATTGATTTGTTTGAGAGGCAGTTACCGACAGAGAGAGACAGAAAGTCTTTCATCTACTGGTTCACTCCCCAAATGGCTGTAACGGCCAGAGCTGCACTGATCTGAAGCCAGGAGCAGGAGCTTCTTCAGGGTTTCCAATGCAGGTGCAGGGACGCAAGGACTTAGGCCATCTCCTACTGCTTTCCCAGTCCAAAGCAGAGAGCTGGAACAAAAGAGGAACAGCCAACCCATATGGGATGCCAGCACCTCAAGCAGAGGCTTAGTCTACTGTGCCACAGCGCTGGCCCCATAACCAGCATTTTTGAAAATAACCTAATATTGCAATTAAGGAGAAGTCCCCAGTACCAGAAACAAAGAAGGAAGTAACCTCCTTTGAGCAGTACTAAGCAGCCAGGTGAGGAAGAATATCCAGATAAGGTGGCTGGGAAACAGTGAGCAAAAGCAGCTACTGTGTGTTCAGACTAACCACTTTGTGAACAGGATAATATGAGAAAATCAAATCTTCTGTTAACATGGGGAGAAAAGATAGATTCTTCTCCACCATGGATGTTGATGCTAGCTTGCCATGTCACAGCCACAACTTCAGGGCTTAGATCCCAGCTCACTGATGACATCTGGTGTAAGGCTGGGGCTCCTCCAAACTCTAACCATCATCTGGCTAGGCTGGGCTGAAGCCAGTGTTCTATTGGGCCGCAGACTATTGTTCTTGGCCTATGATCATGCCAGGAGAGGAACTGGTGCTTCTCTGGTCACACTGCTGAAAAACACTACAGACCTAATATCGAGGTTCCTTTCCCAAAGTCAGCCACCAAGACCTGCTAGAGTTGTTTGTGCAGAACACAAAGGGCATCAGAGGGGCTACATTCCTACTCTCCATGCTTTGTTCTTCCTAAGATTTCCTAATGAGCTCCAGTAGCTTACATGTGTACTGTCTTGTCACTTACCGTGGCCAACCTAATAGTGGTCCCCATACTTCTAGACTTTTACATTGGGAGAAAGACATTTTTGCTTGCTCAAGTAACCTCATTTTGGGTCCCTAGTTTGCAGCAGTTTAGCTTATATTCCAATCAATAAATATTCTGGTAGGAGTCTCCAAACCCAACTACAGGTCTGATGATGCTTCAACAAGACTCATAGGATTCAGCATGTAGTCATGTAGTCATGGTCATGATCACAGCAAAGCACCATTAGGAGGAAAAATCAGCAAAGGGAAAAGAGTCATCAGGGAAGTTCGGAGAATACTGGCATAATCTAAGAATCCTCTCCCTGTGGGGTCAAACAGGACACACTTAACCTCTCTAGCAATGAGCTGTGACAACACACATGTGAAATGCTGCCCTCCAGGGAGATTCTCTAGAGCCTGGCGGCCAAGGCTTTTGTTGGGGATGGGTGGCACAGGCAACCTCTGTTTAGCATATGCCAAAACTACAGAGTTCCAAAAGAAAAACAAAGACTCAACATCATCCATGTTGTTTGCATAGGTTGGGAGCCACTGTCCTCGGTTCTGGAAGTAGTGGGAATCCACCCCCACACAAAATCCAAGTTCTCAAAATGCCATATAGGGCCATCCTTGCAAGTGCCCTTCTAAGGACTGCAGTGTGAGGTCTGCTGTGCTAACTCTTTTATAAATAAAAAAATATATATCATATATACATATATATTAACACTGTGTATAGATCCAGTAAAAATATACAAATATAGGTAAGAATAATTCACATAAAACTTGGAAGCAAATATCTCTAAGTGGAAGGCATGGAGGGGGATGAACAATGAGGCTTTAACCGTGTCTGTAATCTTTTACATTACAAAGTAAATACTGATGGCTATTTAGTCTTCTGATACACACATAGATACTATTATTTTATTTTTGTTTATTTTTATAATTTGGAGATCTTTCACTTAAAAAGCAAAAAGTAAAAAATGGCCACAAAATTGAAGTCATACAAAAAGGAAACTATCCTCAGCAAAGCACACCATCCATACTACTCAGAAAGGCACAGCAGAGAAACATGCCCTTCAAATGTCCCAAAATGAAGAGAAGTTGGGGCCAAGCACTGTGGCACAGTGGGTTAGGCCACCATCTGTATTGCCCGCATCCCATATGGGCACCAGCTCAAGCCCTGGTTGCTTTGCTTCTGATCCAACTCCCTGCTAATATGCCTGGGAAAGCAGTGGAGGATGGCTCCGTTGCCTGGGCCCCTGCACCCACGTGGGAGACCCAGAGAAGGCTCCTAGCTTCATCCTGGCCCATCCCTGGCCATTGTGGCCATTTTGGAGGTGAACCAACGATGGAAGTTCTCATTCTCTCTCTCTTCTCTCTCTTCTCTCTCTCTCTCAGTGGCATTCCCATTCTTTGACTCTGATTTTCAAATATACGAAAATAAAAAATAAATGAAGACACTGTAAGACACACCAGAGGATGTCACAAACTGATTTTTAAGTCGCCAGAAAGTACTATGGAACAATAAAGATAATGAGTACCAAGAAAAAGAGAATCTGTGATTAGTTCAAAATCTAGTCACTTAATCAATCACAAATACACCCCACACCCTTCTAACAATAAAGACCCCCAAAGACCTTCATATATTCTAAAGACATTAAAAAAATAACAAGGGGTGAAAACCTACAGAACTCCAATGTACAACAGTTATTTAGCTTAGAATTCACTTAATATGTTCCTATCAATACAGTAGAGAGAGTAGGAATGAGTAGATGTACATATCAGTGTTTGCAAAAGACAGAGAGAGAGAAAAAGAGAGAAAGGGATAGAGAAACAAGAACCAGGATGAGAGAAGGAGAGGAGCAGGGGGAAGGAGATGGAGACAGAGAGAAGGAAGAGAAAGGGTGGAGGGACGCAGAGGAGAAGCAAATCTGGGAAGAAAGAATGAATACAAATGAAAGAGAATGTATTTCCGTTCTCCACCACTAAGTTAGATATCTCCAAATGAAAGTTTATTAGAGGTGCAAATTCCTAAATGATCATACTTTAAGATAGTTGGCAAAGTTCAGCTTGTAAAAAGAATATGAAATAATACTTTTTGCTTCACTGGAGCAATGAAGACCATGTTTAAGTAAGTAGGAAGCATAGAAGACTTAAAGAATTATCACAGCCCTATGGTATTCAGCTGAGAAGGAGTGCCTAAGAACTATGTCCCAAATGCTAAGCACATTAACCAACCTTGCTATAAAGCCCTTGGATTCTGAGGACTACTTTTATTTAAGACAATACTGGGTACATTTACTTATGAAAATGGTGATTACAAGTACTTTATCTCCTTTGATATCTCAGAACTCCATGAGGACATTATTCTTCCCATTTCTCTAATGTGGAAACTGAGGCACAGGAAGTTTTTAAGCGAACTGTCTCAGGTACAGCAATAATTCACACAGGCAGGCTAGATCCAAAGCCTGTATTTTTAACTTACTTCACCAACTTCATTTCCTATTATCTCATCTTTATGAAAATATTCAACTAAAAATAACTGTATTCCCTATACTGATTACTCATACTTTGGCAAAGTAAATGCTACAACACAGGAAGAAGCAAAGGGTATGTTTCTCTGTGACGGAAGAGAAGGCTTCAGTAGCATTTCTCTTGTACCAGCTTTCCAAAGCTTAGCAAAAGCACCTGTCTGGGATAATGCTTCACTTCCTAAGCTGTTTTCTAAGTGCCCGAAATCTCTGAAAAATAAAAATAAAAAACCCACAAGTCCTGGAAACTGCCCCCCTTTCCTAACTTTCCAGTGCTGAACCATTTTCCATAGGTTTCTGGGTGGGAGGGGAGGCGGGGGGGTTCTGGCTAACTTTTTAAACGAATTCCTTTGTGTGCAGGGTCACAGAAAGTCATTCTGAGCTCACTATGAACTGACTGCCTTAGAAAATTATACTGCCAGATTCATGGATCCCAAACAAGGGAAACTGTTCCCTCTGCAGTCTCTGCTCATCCAGCACATCTATGGTACAGTGCTCGGTTACTGGTACCATCAGTGAAATGGGACATATGAAATGCAGGGTCAGGGTAGTTATAGGGAAGGAAACCCATCTCTCCACAGTACTTTTCACTTCCCAAATACTAAATGCTTAGCATTATTGTATCTACGAAATATATATATAGTCTCTCCCCAACTGCTGAAATGGGTGTTGACCAAGCCAAGTACAGGGCTGAAGGCTAGTGATGGGAGGAAGCAAGGGGACAGCATTTCTACTATGGGGAATGTCATTCCCATAGGCCCAACACTGCAGAGAAAGGTTAGCAGCCTAGGAACTGAAATTCAGTGCAGCTGGAATGTAGGCAGTGAAAGAGACTGGGAATAGAACAGGCCAAGGGAAAGCAAGGGCAGATCAGGGGAGCCCCTGAGAGTTAGGACAAGAAGGGGGCTGAGTGGGAAGGTTAGGAGAGCCATGAGACACCTTTCAAACACTAGAAGCAGGGACTCAGTCTCTTTGACTGCAGAATGGATAATGAACTTGAGTTGCACCATTTGAAATTTTCAATATTCAACAGTCTTGGACCTGCAAAAAATGGCAATTATCTATTGCTCAATCTCATGAAAACCTTCCTAAAAAACAGGACTAGAAACCCAGGAAATTGTCCAACAGTGTAGTTAAGAATGAGAAAACACAACATAGTCACAGAGAAACTGGAATATAGCTATCACAGATAAAATGACTGTATGATGAAAAAAATAACAAAGTGACCTAAGGGGTCAGTATTGTGGCCTAGCAAGTTAAGCTGCCACCTCTGAGGCCAGCATCCCATGTGGGCACCAGCTGGAGTCCTAGCTGCTCTGATTCCAATTCAGCTCCCTGCTAAGGAGCCTGGCAAAGCAACAGAAGATGGCCCAAGTACTTGGGACCCTGCCATCCATGTAGGAGACCCAGATGGAGTTCCAAGCTCCTGGTTTTGGCTTGACTCAGCCCCCTCCATTGTGGCCATTTTGGAGTAAACCAGTGGATGGAGGATCTCTCTCCCTCTCTTGCTCGCTCTCACTCTGCTTTTCAAATAAATAAATCTTTTAAAGAAAAGTCATCTAAAATCCGGGGATCTTAACATATTTTTCTTCTCATTTTATTTGAAAGGCAGAGGGGCAGAAGATGGCACACACACACACACACACACACACAGAGAGAGAGAGAGAGAGAGAGAGAATCTTCCATCCACTGGTTAATTTCCCAAATGCCACAGGGACCAGAGTTGGGCCAGGCTAAGGCTAGGAGCCAGGAATTTCATCCAGGTTTCCCACAGGGACTAAGTCCTCAAGTCATCATCCACTGCCCCCAGCATGCACATTAGCAGGAAGTTGGATCAGAGGCAGAGTAGGAAAAATGTGAACCAGGCACTTTGATGTGGGATGCTGATATACGGGTAGTTACTTAACCACCACATCAACACCCCATCCCCTAACATTTAATATTTAAGAACTTAGTATAAACCCTAGAAAAAAGGACAACATACCAAACTACCATATCCCACACTATTTTTAGGATCAGCAAGCTTCTGTATTTTCACTCTAAAAATATATTATGAATGTTACAGATGCCAAGCTCCATGCGTGGTACTTCAAGGGACTTAAAACCAAGTACATCTAACTGGATAGGGCTCCAAACATAAGAGAAGTGTGATCCTTATGCCTTACTGCTAATGGCAAAATGAGAACCCTGGGTCACATTCCCTGACTCTTAGATACCAGGGTCTTTTTACTCTACTATCCTGCTCATATTTCATTAGCGTCCCCTGAGAAACACTAGAGCTGTGACCCACCCTCGACATTCCAACTGGGAACAAGAGGAAGGGGCAGCACCAAGGGAGTTCAATGCCAAGCACAGTTGTAACTAATCATGGACCTGTTCCTTTTCCCAGCTCTCCCTACTGTGGCCGTCCCTCTGCTCCATGAGCTCAGGGCCTTTATGTTTCTCTATCAATTTTGCCCAAATACAGCTTCACCAATCACTATGTTACCACACTACTAACATTGCATTGCCTTGCCTTCATACATACCAAAAAATTCTACCTCTTGCATTCAAAGTAGTGGGGAAATCATATGATTATATTATAGACTTATTTCACAGTAAAAATTCACTGCTTTGACTTATCCTGAGAGTTTTCCTTGTTTCCACCTGTACCTAAATTAGGCACAGGGTAGGGCACCCAGCTGGATTTAAAGTACACCATCAAAGTCCTCCAAAAACAGTTTAACAAGTGAAAAAAAAAACAGAGGAGCTGTCCAAGGGATAAAGGAATGGAAATTATTTGATTGTCCTCTTTGCTAAAAATCAATTTATTTCTTTAAATCATTTTTAAGGATTCATTTATTTTGAAAGTCAGAGTTACAGAGAGTGAAGGAGAAAAGAGAGAGAGAGAGACTCCATCTGCTGATTCACTCTGCAATGGCCTGTGCTGGGCCAGGCCTATGCCAGAATCCAGGAGCTTCATCCAGTCTCCCAAATGGGCGCAGAGGTCAAAGCACTTGGGCCATCCTCTGCTGCCTTTCCCAGCTGTTAGCAGAGAGCTGGATCAGAAGTGGAGCAACTGGGACCCGAACCAGTGTCATATGGGTTGCCAGAATTACAGGCAGTGGCTTTGCCCGCTACACCACACCAGCCCCTCTTTTTTCATATTTGTGTACTCTGTTGTTTCAAAGATCTTGGAGATAGCTAACTTTATTTTAGTTCTAACAAGAAATAGGAAGGAAATTTTTATGACTTGGTCTTCAAAAAATTGTGCCTAAAAAACTTTCTTCTCTCATCCATCAGATACTTTGCAATGGAAATATTAATCTCTCTCCCCTTTCCTTCTTCCTTATCATCTGGAATTTTTAGACTGGAATTGAAACCTGCTATGAGATATTATCTTTATAGGCTTGAATCCAAAACAGACAAGAAAATTGGATGAAAATACTGCTTCTTTCAGATTAATAAATTCCCTATTTGTTGTTTTAACTCTTTTTTTCAAAAATATAATAAGTGAATACATAATTGAATTTCAAAGATTGAGCAATAAAATACAAGCAAAAGGGGTGGAGACTGTGACTCAGCAGGTTAAGTTGCTGTTTGGGATGCCCATATCCCATTGGAGTACCTGGACTGAGTCCCAGCTTCTCTGATTCTGACCTAGCACCTTGCTAATGTGATCCAGGGAGGCAGCAGGGAATGGTTCAAGTGGTTAAGCCACTGCTACCAGTGAGTGACATTCGGGAGACCTAGATTGAATTCTGGGCTCCTGGCTTTGGCCTGGCCCAGCCTTGCTGGATATTGCATGCATCTGGGAAGCAAGAAAACAGCAGATGGAAGATCTCTCTCAAATAAATAATATAAATAAACATACAAAAAATGAGGAAAAGTCTTCCATCACTATCTTATCTCCAAATTACTAGCGCATTCCTAATGGATGTCATCATTTGTGCTATCACTGTCATCAAGTTTGTCATTATAACACTGAAATCTTGTTATCCTCACACATAATATTCTGACATAAAATGGTAAAATACATACTTGATCTTTTCTGTAGACAGAATATGCAAACAAATTCAGGATTAGAGAAATGAAAAGGGTATAGAATTATTAATCTTATAACAAGATGGTATATAATTATTTTTTAAACATATAAATCTGCTGGATTAATGAAATGATATTTCAGAGTAGGAAACAGGAGCTGAAAGAAGAACAGCTCTTTAGCATATGATGACACAAAATGATCCTCAGGAACCATTTATTAAGTTTTGGGAACATTTTCTTTATCAAGAAACTGAATTTGAAAACGTTATAGTTATGTAAAGAACAGTAGTAAATTAAAAGTAAATACTCAAAACAGTCTATATTTTGATACAAATACTGGCACTCTCATTCTCTCTCGCTTTTTTACCACACTGATTTTCCCACAGGAAGGAACAGATTAAAGGGTGGATTACTTCAAGAGCTCTAAAGGTCTCTAGGCCTGACCCCACTCTTAGAGGGAACCTTTTCAGAGGAATAATGCCAAAAAGAACAGTGAAAGGCCGAGAAAACCCACAACTGAGCCCTTCAGTGGGCCCTCATTCACAGTCGCCATTGACTGCCCTTGGCCTCTCTGGGGGAATTCAAAATAATTCAGTGCCCACCGTAATACTGAATGCACAACAGAGAGGGAGAAAGTGATGGAGCTGCTTTGCATCTGTTTACTTTCCTACAGAAATGTGAAGGGGGTTAATCTTCTACAAGTCTAGTCATGTGCTTTCACAAAAGGCCAAGAAAGGAGTCGCAAAGCCTGCCATGACTCAACTGAATTATTTTGAATAATAATAAGTGAGCCAAAGCCCACTTATGCTTATATTTCAAACATGCACAAAAGCATTCACTAGAATACTGGGAAAAATATAACTTCTATAGTTGTCTTTTTTACATTCTTCATAATTCTTATCTCCTGTGGGTTTTTTTTTTTTTTTTTTGACAGGCAGAGTTAGACAGTGAGAGAGAGACAGAGAGAAAGGTCTTCCTTCCGTTGGTTCACACACCCCCCCCCCAAATGGCCACCACTGCCAGCACGCTGTGCCAATCCAAAGCCAGGAGCCAGGTGCTTCTCCTGGTCTTCCATGCAGGTGCAGGGCCCAAGCACTTAGGCCATCCTCCACTGCCTTCTCAGGCCACAGCAGAGAGCTGGACTGGAAGAGGAGCAACCGGGACAGAATCCAGCACCCCAACTGGGACTAGAACCTGGGGAGCCGGCGCTGCAGGTGGAGGATTAGCCAAGTGAGCTTGCAATGCTCTTAGATGATTCTACACTGGGGTTGGCATACTGGATGCCTCATCACTTCTTACCTGTAGCCTCCCTTCTCCCGGTACTCTGTTCTGGACTTGAGTATATTCTATACTACACATGACAGGAGATAGATCTTTCTAGACCTCACACCACAGTATATCATTTTTGTGAGCACATTTTTTAAAAAATGTATAAGTTTCTTTCTAATCTGGCATAAACAGGCCTTTCTGGAAACAAATATGAGAAATGGATATAAACTATGAAATACTTCCAAAAACTCTAAAAAGAGGGAATTACATGATGTTTATTTGGGTGTAAAAAACTTTGAAATTCATACATGGTTTGTTCATATTATGCATTCACCATGTACTTTTTGAAAATTCCCTTGTGTGCATGAATTTCAAATTTAATTGGCACCAAAATAAGCCTATCTTTTAATTCTGTTTTCCACAAAAAGTTTTTGAAGTCCTTTCATTCAGTTTAACACATAAAATGGGAAGATGTGGAAAAGATTACAAGTCAAATGCCCACTTGGTGCAAGGTACCATATCATCAACAGCATCTCCGAGTGGATAGAATTTCAGTTTTATAGATGGGGCAACAGGATCTGGAGAAGTTTCCCAAATGCACAAGGTCACAAAGCCAATCAGGGGCAGGACTGTTATGTGAATCCAGGTCTGTTTGATTTTAAAATTCATGTCAGAAAAGGCTTGCAGATATTCAGTGAAAATACGTGAAAGCCATGAAAACAGCACCTCTTTTGAAACTATGAAAGAATGATAAGAAAAAAGAAGATTCAAAATCGTTGACTAAAGACATAAAGGGGTAAGGAAGCTCCATTGAATGTATCAGAAGACTGAAGAACACACGTCTTAGCAAAACAGAGTGCTCTGTAGATCAGAAGCCATGAAGTGGGCAGGTGCTTGAGATCCCACGTCAGAGGGTATGGTTCAACTTCCAGCCCTGCTGGCTCCAGCTTCCTGCCCATATGCAGCCTGGAAGGCAGCAGGTGATAGATGACACCCATGTGGGAGACCAGTATTGAGTTCCTGGCTTCCTTTGGGGCTGTCTCAGCTGTTGTCTGGGGAGTGAACCAGTGAGTGAGTGATCTCTCTAATTCTCCCTTCTTCCTGGTCATCTGCCTTTCAAGTAAATTTTAAAACTTTGTTTTTAAATGCTAAAAGAATAAAGCCATCAAGAGGCCCAAGAAAATAGGTTCTGAGAAAAGAAGTCCACTTCAATTGTTAAGTATCCGGAGAAAAGCTGTTTATATAAAGCAGGGAGAATGAAAGCCAAATTGAGAGGGAGCTGGATGAGACCATGTGATATGAGGGAGGGAGCAAAAGAAATTATGTTTTTAGAGAAATGTGGCAACAACAATGATGGAAAAAAGAAAGCATCTACAAGGGGCCAAAGAGCTCAAATCCAACATAAATACTTAGGAAAACTGGAAAGACCAGTATCATCCAAGGGAACCATGCTCACCTTTATCAACGTTTGTATGATATTTTTTAAAGGTGCCTTTACAATAACAGAAAGCAACCTGTAACAGACACCACAGTGACAAAGTCAGCAAGCCCTGCCTCATAGAAGTGGAGCACCACGCAGATGATCGCTCCTGCTCTATGCATCCCATTCCTGAGTGCCATCCACCCCCCACTCCCACCCCCACTGCTGAACTACTGAGCCTGTCCCCAGGGGAGGTCATCACACAGGCTGGGTTTGATAAGGGGAAGCTGAGGTGCCATGAGGTGCTAAGTGCTCAGTCAGATTGTCCCCTTGTAACCTTCTCCCAAGATTAAAGAGAATATCTGACATCAGGGTCACCTCTAGGTGGCCACACTGGCTGCCTCTAGTATTTCATTTCTGACCTTCCTGTATGAGTTGAAAGATCCTTCATTCAGTTTTAAAGGGCCATGCAAAGCTTATACTCTATTATCAATTTCAGAGTTTGGAACAAAATTTTAACTTATTTTCCCCTGGCAAAGTACTTAAAATTTCTGAATATCAGAACTCAATCATTTATTCATTCAATATCTATTGAAGACTTATTCCATTCCTAAGCAATGCTAAGTAAAGAGGAAAAACTGGTATAACCTCCACCTATTCTTTGTCACATAACTCTTGGCATACTCACATAAAATAAAACTTATGAAGAAAATATGAGAACTGGCAGAAAGATATAAACATGGTGCAAACCTACACGCACATTGTCCAACACAGAGGCTATGATTCATGGCTATTTAAATGAAAATTAAATAAAATTAAAAATTCAACTCTTCAGTTGCACTAGTCACATCCCAAAAGATATCTAGTGGCTACCTTGCAAGACAGCACCAATGTGCAACATCTCTACCATCACACAAAATCCTATGGGTTACAATTTCCTACAAGTTTGGAGTAGAAACGAAAAAGAGAGCATTTGCACAGTATTCAGGACAGGGAAACAAGTGATTTGGGGGAGGGGATGCATTTGGCCTAGCAGTTAAGCACCCATCAAGATGCCCACATTCCAAATTGGTGTGTCTGGTTTATGTCCCGGTTCTGTCTCCAATTTTAGCTTCCTGTGAATCCACTCCCTGTGACGCAGCAGGTGATGGCTCAAATATCTGGCGTCCAGCTGATGCTGTAGGAGACCCAGATTGCACTGTCACCTCTGAGAGGGAGGGAGGGAGGTCTTTCACCCACTGGTTCACTACCCAAATGGCCACAGTGGCCAGAGCTGGACTAATCTGAAGCCAGGAACCTGGAGCTTCTTCCATGTCTCCCACAAGGATACAGGGGCCCAAGGATTTGGGCCATCTTCTACTGCCTTCCAGGCGACAACAGAGAGCTGCTTCAGAAGTGTAACAGCCAGGACTCGACAAGCACCTGTATGGGATGCCAGCATTGCAGGGGGCACCTTTACTGGCTATGCCACAGCGCTGGCCCCTGCCTTAACTTTTGTCTTCCTTCTTTAAGAATGATCTCTGCTGCCTATCCAGCATTCTGCCTGGGAGGCAGAAAATGATGATCCAAGTGCTTCAGTTCCTATCATCCACCTAATGAGGCTGGGAGGCAGCAGATGATCCAAGAATTTGGGTTCCTGTCACCCCTGTGAGAAATCTGAATGCAGCTGTGGCCCCTAAATTCTGCCTGGTCCAGCACAGGCTGTTGTGGGCATTTCAGGAGATAATTAATGAATACAGGATGGATGGATGGATGGATGGACGGACGGACGGATGGACAGATAGGTCCCAAAAAAAATTAGGTGATGAGACAGGAGGCTCATCCTGGGGAAATTAAAAATAAATGAATCGATAAATGAATGAAGTTCAGCATGCATGAATGAATAACTTCTTTTCTTGATTCAAAACCCCTTGCATCATTCAATCCACCTAAAGCCCTCAAACATTCCAGCCTCCACTGATATCTTTAAAGCCACATAACATCATTAGACCATTCACTACAATGATAACTCTACAATGGTTTAGTTTTAATTGCATGCTTTAGGGCAATTTTTAACTAAAGAATACTATACTATTTGATGAGAGCACATATTAAGCATCCAATAAGCAAATAGCATCTAATAGACACACAATAATAACTAGGTAACTTGTATCAATAATAACCTAATTTGTTCAAAACTTAATGTTCCATCTTCATATTTTAAAGGCATAAAGGCTCTGCTAAATGCCTTCATTTATTTGTTAAAGAGCTCAAATATAGGAGCTCTTTTTCCTTCTCTATGAGATAGAAATAACAAAGATGATTACAGATACACATATTAATCTAGTATCCCAAAAAGCCAATGTTTATATTTTTATTCCTTAGCATTACAAAGACCCAGACTAAAGACCTAATTTTAAAAATTGCTCAAAAGATAAGATTCAAATGTTTAAATCTGTTTATATGGGGTATGCTTAGCTAACTTTAATAAATTTAACATAGTTGTACTATCTTCTTTGGCTAAGAAACACTTTTCATAGAAATGTCCATTAAGATCTGGGGAGTGGTATGGAAAGGGATTTGAAAAGAAATTGTGATCCTATCTGAATGTATCATGTTGCTATAATAGCAAAATTACATTTCTAAAATAGTTATTTATTTACCTTATTTTAGGTCCCTATACCTGGAAAGGTAAGGGATATTCTTTTTTTTTTAAATTTTTTTTTGGGGGGGGATATTCTTAAGGGATATAACACTGAGCACTTACAGTTTCCCCTTCACTTACTAGCTTTTCCATTGTGCATAATAGTGAAGCTTTCTCCAAGTTCTAGTCACTGGATCTGGGCACCTAGGCTAAGGAACTGCCATGATGATTGGTCTTAATTTTTCCCTTGTTATTGCCAAGAATTGAAGAAACTAAAACAGATGACCTCTCTATTTGTAGCAAAGGAGGCTTGAATATAGTACCTCTGTCATTTTCAAAACCATTAAACTATCTCTGGACAAAAAATTAGAAAATCTGCAAAAGTATATTTATGGTTTCATGGAGAATATTTTAATAGTATGTATTTTCTGATGCACATAAAATCAATGATAAACACCCCATTTCTACATTTTACTTGTCTTTAATCAGCTAATTAAATAAAATGCTTTATTCGCCTATATATGGTAGAAAAGAAAATAATAGACTAGGATCCCAAAGAAGATATATAGATACATAAAACTGAAAATTTCAAGATTTTTCCTAGTTATTTAGGATGTCATTGCTATTGTGTGGTACATTTTCAGTTACGAATTGTGTGGTAAATTGTGCTTAGGAAGATTAAATTTCACTTCTACTAACAATAGCTACATTTGTAATCCTGGTTTTTGCTATTGTGCACTTGAAATCTTACCATTCCTCATCCCAAATTACAAGTATAAAATATTACAAAGAAAATTAATAAGAGCTCTTTCAATAATCCTTTGACACATGATTTCTGCAACTACAATAGTTTGGATATATAATAATATTTAACTACAGAGATACAATAACTTAAATCATGGTGAGGATGTGGGGAAAAAGTTACTCTAATACACTGTTAGTGGGAACATACACTAGTACAACCATTGGGAAAGACAGTATGGAAATTCCTCAGAGATATGAAAATAGATCTACCATATGAATCAACCATCCCATTCTGAGAATTCACCCAAACGAAATAAAATCAACATATGAAAGAGATAACTGTACCCCCATGTTCATTTCAGTTCAACTCACAATAGCTAAGATACAGAATGAACCCAGATGTCTATCAACTGATGACTGGATAAAGAAAATGTACATATACACTATGGGGCACTATTCACACATAGAAAAGAATGAAATTTTGTCTTTTGAAACAAAATGGATACAACTGCAAACCTTTATACTTAGTGAAATAAGCCAGTCTCAAAAAGACAAATATCATATGTTTTCTCTGATGTATGCCAGTTAATATAGAATACAAAAACATGTTTAGGAATTAAACAGACATCTTGTGATTTGATTGTCATTTTTAGCCCTTTTTTATACTTCTGTGGACCTGTGGTTTCCCTGCATCTTACTTGTTGAGTAGTATGGTTAGTGGTGAATTAAGCTTGTGATTATATAGATGAAAATTATATCTTTGGAAATATTAATGAAAAGAAAAGATGGGAGGGAAGGAAGCAGATTCGAGGAGGGAATGGGAAAGGTAGGGAAGTATGATTATAGTCTTAGAACTGTACCTATGTAATACATGGAATCTGTTCTCTTTACATTAATAAAAAATTTTAAAAAGAAAGAAAAAGAAAAAGAAAAAATACAACTGTGCAATAAGGATACTGTTTGGAAAGTGTAACATTTATTTCTCCCTGCCTTTCTATATGAATGAACTACCCATTACTCATCCTTAAGAACTGTTTGGAAGCCTTCATATCGACACATCAAGAATAAAGACGACAGGTGTCAGTGTTGTGTAGTGAGTTAAACATCACCTGCAAAGCTAGCATCCCAAAGAGTACTGGTTCGAGCCACAGCTGGCCACTTCCTATCCAGCTCCCTGCTGGTGCACCTAGGAAAGCAGCAGAAGACAGCCCAAGTACCTTGGTGCCTACCTCCCATGTGGGAAACTCAGACAAAGCTCCTGGCTCCTGGCTTCATCCTGGCCAACCCTAACTGTTGCAGTCATTTGCAGACTGAATCAGTGGATGGAACATACCTAACCACCCATCCACCTCCCACCCCCAAATGCCTTTCAAATACATAAATAAATCTTTAAAAAAGAATAAAGACATGAATAAATAGAATGCATCTCATGTTCACAGATTGGAAGACTTAATGCTATTAAAATATCCTAATATATAGAGATTGCAGATACTATGCAATCCCTTCCAAGCTCCCAGCGGCATCACACTGCCTGCTATCAAAGTCTACCACAAACCTATAGTAATCAAAGCAATCCAGTATTGCCACAAAAACAGACATACAAACTGATGGAACAGAATAGAAAACCTATAAATAATCCCATGCATGTGTTGGCAACTGGTCTTCAACAGGGAACAAAAATACAAAAAGGAGAAAGTACGGTCTCTTCAACAATGAGAAAACTGGATATCCACATGTAAAAGAATGAAACTGGACCCCTATTTCATATCATACACAAAAATCAAGTCAAGCTGGGTTAAAGACTTAAATGTAAAAACTACAACTATAAAACTCGTATAAGCGTAAAGGAAAAAAAAAACTTCATGAAACTGGGCTTGCAAATGATTTTTTGGATATGATCCGAAAATCACAGACAATAACAACAGACAAGTGGGACAACATCAAACTAACAGCTTCTGCACAGGGAGGGAAACAATCAACAAAGGAAAAAGACAACCTGAAGAAAAGAATATTTGCAAATTATACATGATAGGGGGTTAATATCCAAATTACAGACTGGCTTCAAAAGGGTCATGGAAAACAGGATTGAAAGATAAAAATAAAAAATATAAACTTTGGGCAAGCACCTGGTCTAGTGGTTAAGATACCAGTTAAGATGCCTGCGACCCTTATTGTCCTTATTGGAGTGCCTAGGTTCAATACCCATCTCTAACTTCTGGCTTCAGCATCATGTTCATGTGGACCGTGGAACACAGCAGTGATGGCACAAATTACGGAGTCTCTGCTACTCATGTGGGATGATCTGAATTGAGTCTAAGTCCAGCCACAGTTGTCAAAAGCATCTAGGGAGTGAATTAATGGATGGGAATACTTGTTTCCCTCTCAACTAAATAAATAAGATCTTAAAAACATAAACTTTCATCATCATTTAAAAAAAAATCATCTATTATTTTTCACTTTATGTTTCTGTGTGGGAGCAAACTGTTAAAATCCATACTTGATGTATACTAAGCTGATCTTCTGTATATTAAGATAATCGAAAATGAATCTTGATGTGAAGGAAGCGGAGAGGGAGTGGGAAAGGGGAGGGTTGTGGGTGGGAGGGACGGTATGGGGGGGAAGCCATTGTA
Organism: Oryctolagus cuniculus; assembly: GCF_964237555.1. NCBI lineage: Eukaryota > Metazoa > Chordata > Mammalia > Lagomorpha > Leporidae > Oryctolagus > Oryctolagus cuniculus. The sequence goes on along the minus strand of NC_091439.1, from coordinate 93,218,079 downwards.
ATCCATAAGTCGTACTTTGGAAATTTATATGCATTAAATAAAAGTTAAAAAAAAAAAAAACATAAACTTCAGGGACAGGTGTTCTGCTGCAGGTGGGTAAGCCACTATAAGGAACACCCAAATCCCATACTGAACACATAGGACAGAGTGCCACTTCTGCTTCTAATCCAGCTTCCAGCTAATATGCAAAAAAAAAAAAAAAATGTGCTCTCCAACAAATGACAGTATGAGTTCTTGAGATCCTGCCATCCAAGTGTGAGATCCTATAGAGTTTCTGGCTCCTGGCCTTGACCTGACTCAGTCCCAACTATTATGAAAAACAAAGCAGCAGATGAAAGCCTTCTCTGTGTCTGTCTCTCTCTTTCTCTCTCGATAACTCTACCTTTCAAATACAGGAATAATCCTTTTAAAAATAATAAACTTTATTTCTCTGTATAAGCACTATCAAGTTGAAGATACTTTTGTCAGCAATAACAACATTCATTCAGTCTATCCTTAAAGAACTGAAGGTCCAGGGAATTTAACCATGTCAATGTAGTCTCTTTTTTTAATATATATTATTAGCTAATTAAAGATAGATAGGTTCCCTTTAAAAGTTGTTTAAGATTGGGAAACAAAATGATATCCACAGGAGTCAAGTCAGGACTTAAAGGGGATGCCTAATAACTTCCCAGAGAAACACTCACAAAATGCCCTGTGTTTGATTAGAGGAATCAGCAGGAGCCAGGTCATGGTAGAGTACTTACTCTGGAAACTGTCCCAGGTGCTCTTCTACTAAATCTTTGGCTAACCTTCTCAAAACACCATCCTAATAAGCAGACATTATCATCATTAGCTCTCTAGAAAGTCAACAGGAAAATGTCTGAGCATGCCATAAAACTATATGATCGTTGGTCGTTACCAGTCTGCTTTTGCTTTAACTGGACCACTTTCACCTCTTGTAGCCATTGTTTTGATTGTGCTTTATTTTCAGGACAGTATGGTAAAGCCATGTTTATTCTCCTTTTATAATTCTTTGAGGAAATGCTTCAAGAACCAGATCTTACTTCCTTAAAATGAGAGATCTGCCTTGTTTGCAGCTGATCTGAGCATCTCAGTTTTGATACCCGTGGAGCAGTTTATTACATTTTAGTTTTTCAGTCACAATTGTGTCATCTGAACCAATTGAAATATCTATGGTGCTGGCTATTGTTTCTGCTGTTAACCTTCCAGCTGCTGTGGATGGCCTGGTGCTGTGGGCTTCCTCTTTAATGTCATCTCATTCCCTCTTAAATTGAGTTATCCATTTGTACACTGATTTCTTTGGGGGCAGTACCTCCATAAACTTGTTATAATACATCCAAGATTTAACTACTTTGCCACCCAAGATCAGCCATAAATTTCATGTTTGTTCTTTAAGTCATGTTGAATTCATATTGTTCTGATAGAGGCTCTTTTCAATTCAAACTGATGCCTTATTTTTTTTTTTTTTTTTTTTTTAGTGTCTCAAACTAGACCCTGTCCAGACACACTATAACAAGTTGCTATGAATTTATTCTGGTATAAAGAATTTTTGAAATCTACACATAATTTTACTAATGTACATCTCCACACACTTTTTGAAGACCCTTTGTATATAAGTAACTCAAGTCAATAGCTAAAAAATAAGCTAACTAAAGAGTGAGCAAAGGACTAGGACATTTTTCAAATAAGATGTGTAACTGACTAACAGATACATGAAAAGACACTCCAGTTCTTCTAGATGAACATTTGTAGAAAATCAATAAGTGTCACCATGTAATCACTCTATTGCTAAAAGAAATGCCAAATTTTTGCTTTTATTTGAGATGCAGACAGACAATAGCTCCCAGACACTGGTTCATTGCCCAAATAACTGCAACAGTAAGGACTGAGCCAAAGCTGGGAGCCAGGAACAAAATCTAGGTCTCCCTGTAGGTGATAGAAACATAATTATTTGACACTTTTGATTACCAGAAAGCAAATTAGTAGGAAGCTGGAGTCAGGAGATTGAACCAGAAATTGAACTCAGGTACTCTGATGTAGGATGTAGATGTCTTAACTGGAATCTTAACTGCTCGGCTTAATGCCCAACCCTGGCTACCAATTGCTGGTAATTCCTGCTACACAGAGTAAGTTCTTGACTTTCCATTTACTTAATTCGTACTTGGGATATAAAATGGTATAAGACTTAAACTTAATTCAAATTATCCGAGTTGCTTTATCATAGTCGTCTTAAAGGGATGAAAGAAAGAAATAGATGAATAAGCCTTGCATACATTGCAGATTGAGCCAAGCAATATGAAAGTCCTGGATCTCAGTATAACAAGGGCCAGATAATTAGGAAAGACGGCAAATTCCTCAGGGGTCAGGCTTTTATTCCAGAGTAATTACTCTAATAAATATTTTATCCAGTAGCCTTACCTTAAATCGTAATCTATAAAATAATCTTCATATATCATAAAATACACAATAATGTGTATAAATCTGCACTGTCACTTTAAAACATTTCTTCCATAAATTTAAGAGAAAGAGTGCTGAAGAGTGATGAAAAGATGCCCAGAGCAACTTAGATGATGGCAACCTTACCTGAGGCATACAAATGCTGTACCGATTTTTTAAATGTTAGTGTGACAATTAATTTGAAGTGTCAACTTGACTAGATTGAAGAACACCTATAAACTTTGAAAAGTGTTATTTTGGAGGTGTCTGGAAGGGTGTTTCCAAAAGTGATCAGCATGCGAGTCTGAGCTGAATAGATGAGAAGACCCAGCTGGGTGTAGGCCGCACATTCAATTGCCCATTGGTCTCTGACACCTGGGACATGTTCCATTCCTGCCTTTGTATCAGTTGCTGGTCTTTGGTCCCTACCACTTATACCAGTGACCCCATGGTGGCATTCAGGTTTTCATACTGAAACTGAGAGTTATACCCTTGGCTTCCCTGGTTCTGAAGTCCCTAGACATGGAGTGAGCCATGCTCACTCCAGCATTCCAGGGTCTCCACTCAGTAGGTGATTCAAAATGGAACTTCTCAACTACCATAATAGTGTGATCCAATTACCTTAATAAAGTCCCTTTCATAAACTTAAGTATATACCTTATTGATTCCATATTTCTGGAGAATTCTACTGGAGCTAGATCATCAACAGAATGAAGTTGGATATTGAAAGAGGAGAAACATATTCCGACCTCATTAATCTAAGTCTATCTCCCTGAAACACAAATAGAGAGGTTCATCAACTCTATCCAGCAGTGATTTCCACTGTGACTGCCCACAGGACTCCAAAGCCAAGGCCAGCTTCAAGAACTGAGGCAAAATCGTGTACCTCTGCATCACTTTCCATTTGGTTTCACTTACATGTCATCCAAAATTTGGAATTAAGACACTATAAAGTGCTTCTGATATCCTAAATTTTTGTTACTAAAGATAGTTTGATGGCAATTTATTAGTACAGGTGTCTTTGCACAGGACATAAGGAAAAATTGTTTTTGTCATTCACTTATCTTACCCAAAAGGGATTGAGACTTCCTTTTATTCCCGCAGCATGTGGAATAATACCTGCTAACACTTGAAAATATGAAAACAAACCTTGTCAAAATACTGAAACACAGGACTGAACCTTGGGTACAAAAAGATTGAGTACCACATAGCCTTAACACTTTGAGAGGTCACCGAGATTTGTAAATTATACCAGAGACCAAAAGTCTTTTACAGGAACTGGATGAAAGTTTCTTAGAACTAAAGTTCTTTTATATTCTATTTTTAAAGCTGTTTTCTGAATATATATAAAGCATTAAGATGCTTATACTATTAATGAGAGCTCTGAAATAATTAATAAACAAATCTCTCAGGCCAAAAGCACCAAATAAATTACATGAGAGAATTTAAGTAGTTACAATGGTTTTGAAAGATTAAAAAAAAACTATTTTGAACTAATGCCTCATTCAGACTTGTCAAATATTTTTTAGATAGTTAATGAGTTGCTGAAACTTAAAAAGGAATATACTGGTTATAGTTGCCTACAATAAACTCCATATAATCTTATGTCAGGAAATGGTTCCAATCACTCCTAAATTCTTCCACCACACAGCTCCATGTTCAAGAAATCCAATTAATAAATTTTAAATTTAGATACCCAGACCACATAGATTAGAGCTGAACATGAGAGTAAAATTTCTAGCATATAGAAAGAACAAGCCCAATATTCAGGTCCATTTATGGAATCATGCATTGGAAGAGCATTTGTTTTAAGGAGTACTCACATTTTCATTTGCAGTCCTCATAATATAAACTCAAACAACGTAGAAATAAAACTATTACATCTATGCTACATTTATTTTTCCCCATGGTTCCATTTTTCTTCAACATATACAAGGGGTCTTGAAAAACTCAAGAAAAATGAGTAGTAACTATGCATGGATTTCAGAGGTGATTTTTTTTGCACCAAATTGTATGTGCTTGTATGTGTGTGTGTATGTGATATAAGTATATATATCTTAATTGCATTTTCCATGAACTTTTGGAAGGTCCCTCATAATACTAGTCTCTACCTCACATACCACAAAGATGCCCACATATGGAGACAGGGATTTAAAAAAAAAAGAGCAAATAAAGAGAAGAATTGGGAAAACACCCATATGAATATTCCAAAGGGAGGTAAGTGGCTCACCACAAACAATAACAAAAATCAACTTTGCAAAACTGAACATGTTCATTAACTATTGCATTAATCCTCATAAATTAATATTTAATACCTGTCGCTCCCCCTCTTCGTGGAGGAACGACACTAAACCCTGCGCTGTTCTTTTGTCTGCTCGGCCCTCCCCGGGTTTGCTGCTGGTTCTTCCCGGGTTGGCTACCGTCCCTTCCACCTCCGTGGAAGGGCGGTTACCCCTGCCACATTCCCCACTTCCGCGGGGGAGCGGCACACCGCCGGCCGGCTCTCTTGGGGGCTGCACAGGTGTTCCTTCAGATAGATGTTCCTGGTGCATGTTCTCTCTCTCCTCCTTTATAGTCCTCTTCCACCAATCCCAACTCTGCTACCCACATGCCGAGTACGCTGCTCTCCTCCAATCAGGAGCAGGTCCTACAGTTTATTGGTTGAACTGGAGGCAGCTGTGTAGAAGCTGTTTCCTCCTCTCCCAGCGCCATATTGTGGGAGAGCAGATGCATAGAATAAGTCTTAATTCCAGTAACTTAGTCTAGTCCGAGTTGCTCCCAGTTGCTCCCCACAAATACCCTATAACCCAACAAGGAAAATAAAACAATTATAGGAAAATAAATAACATTTAATGTACAGCAAATTCTCTTTTTGAAAAATATCAATCACCAAAGTGAGAAACAGAAGTGATGAGGTGAGAATGCCAGCTGCTTGATTTGATCAGTTAATGCTGTAATCATGTCCTGAAATATTGCACTATGCAGAAAAAAGATGTGTAAGTATTATACAATACTCAAAAACTCAAAAATATAAAATATAAGAAAAATAAATGTAAATGATCAAATTTTATTAAACCTCAAGAAACATGTGGGCCAGTGCTGCGGCTCACTAGGCTAATCCACCGTCTGCGGCGCCAGCACCCCAGGTTCTAGTCCGGGTTGGGGCGCCGGATTCTGTCTCGGTTGCTCCTCTTCCAGTCCAGCTCTCTGCTGTGGCCCGGGAAGGCAGTGGAGGATGGCCCAAGTGCTTGGGCCCTGCACCTGCATGGGAGACCAGGAGGAAGCACCTGGCTCCTGGCTTTGGATCGGCACAGCACGCCGGCCATGGCAGCCATTTGGGGATGAACCAATGGAAAAAGGAAGACCTCTCTCTCTCTCTCTTTAACTCTGCCTTTAAAAAAAAAAAAAAAGAAACATGTGGACTCCATACACAAACGCTCCCCACTCACTAACATGGAAGTTTGTAAATCATTTTTCCTGGAAGGAAAGTCAGTACAGGCTTTAAAATATGTCTAAGCAGGCATATTTCTCATAGGCAGAGTCGAAGTATATCTAATACTTTAATAACAATAGGGTCATTCCCTTCTAATCAAAAGAGTTGACCCAAGTGAAAGTAAACACGAGAAGTATATTTTGAAAATGGGGTATATTTTATATTCAGAAAGAGCAAATACATGTAAAATACTAATAAAGCTTTTTGATGGTATGAACTGCTCCCTGATGAATCAATAATTTAAACTGCTTCTGGGTAGACAATAATTTAAGAATCAAGATCTAGTCCAAATTCTCTGAATTAGCTTTCTGCCTTCATATGCATCCACTACCTTTAACTTCACATCAGTCATTCAGCTATACCTAAAACCTTCTGATTCTCACTCTCCCATTAATGCCACACCAATAACTAAATATAACTCATTCTCAATAGTCTGTATCTTTCTAAATTCATTTCTGTATTGGAAAAATATGGTTACATATATAACACATTAATCCAACCCTATATATTTCATAAACAAGTTCCTGCCATTGAACCTATTCATAAGAAAGTAGAATAGGCCCAGTTACATGTTTCAAAAAAGAAAAAATCATTATCTGTTATGCTTCACATCTGAAAACTCTTTAACCCTTGCTCTTTTTCTTGATTATTTTAAACAATAAGTCAATCTGCATATTGCCACTAATTTTGTCAGTAATTATTATAAATACCCATCCAGAATGGGAAATATACCCAAGCAACTTGAAAAGAAATTCTATAAACATGATTAGTATTTCCATAGAAATTGCAGTGGTAGCCTTGACAAATGACTACCCTTAGGTTAAGTTAGAAATTTTCATACAGCTATGAAAAGTCTGTAATTTAATAACTACCTAGAAGAACGGTTGTAACTTGACATATCTTAATACTCTAGTAATATAATGTATATGACTCAATTACTAAGAAAACACATGGTAAAATTAACTTCTATGGGCTGATAATATGTGTGTGGAGGAAGGAGGGGTGATTACAAAGCCCACTACTGATTCTCCTTGATCAGGGCACAGGTCATGAGAATATCCAAATACAAAGCATTACAGCACCTACCGATGTGTCTATAGATTCGCAGAGGCTGCTGGGCCTCAGGAGCTTCTAGCACCACTAAAATAAAATAGTCTTCCCATTATTCTGATTCTTGTTGCAGAGTTCATTCCCCAGCAACCAGGAGCAACTCCCAAATCATTTCTGACTTCTCCATGTTTCCCACCTGGGACAAAGACACTCCTTGGCAGCACCATGACAACCATACCAGCAACACAAGCACTTGAGTTCATGAAGGAAAATGAAAATCCTGAAAGGCATCTAGGAGATAAAGGCTCACTATTCCTTGTTTCCCACTGGTAGGAAGTAATTAAAAAAATTACTTTAACACAAAGCTTCTGGTGAATGAATGGTTTGTAATTTGAGAGGCGATGCCTAAGGGCCTAGGGCTTAAATAAAAAATATGAAAAGCTGAATGATGTCATACAAATACAGCCTTTCTCTCCCCAAAAGTAGACTGCCTAAAGAAAACTTAATGATGAAAATGTAAGCATTCTTAAGAGATGGATGGGAGTATATTTTATATGCACATGTATTTGTTTTTCTTTCCTTCTTGTAATCTGAGTTTGAACAAATGATTGATTTAATAGTGGGGATGAACTTAGTGGCCTTTAATATTGTATTGGTTATGTGGTTACCAATTAAAATTTCAGAAACAGAGTCAAGTACGAAATAATTTTGTTCAAACTAAAGATGCCAAAAATTCAAGGTAGTTTCTATGCCCCGAAACAGAAATACAAAAAAGAAGCAAATTAGACTCTAGCACCATGATTAAGTAGACAACTTTCTTGGCCATCAGCATGCCAAGTTTATGTCTGTTGTTTAAGAAAAGGACTGTATTTCCTTGCAAGAAACTGGCACTGGTCTGTGTTATGAACTCCTCCCAGTTCTGCACTGATCATGATTTATATTCTCAAATGTAATACTGCTTTGGATCTTGTTCCTGAAACAGTGATTCTTTTATAAAATTTAACTAAACATTTATTTATCTGAGAGACACAGAGAGACAGACAAAAAGAAAGAGCTCCCAAGAGAGACAGAGAGCTCCCATCTGCTGGTTCACATTCCAAAGACCAACACTGGGGGTGAGGCGGGGAGCTGGGCTGGGAGCCAGAAATTCAACCTAGTTCTCCCATGCGGGAAATAGAAGACCAACTACTTGCCCCATCAACTGCTGCCTTCCAGGGTGCGCAACAGCAGGAAGCTGGAGTCAGAAATGGAGCTGGATTTTGAATGCATGCTCTAGTGGGATGTAGACATCTTAACCAGTAGACCAAATTCTTACCCCTTGAAAAAGTAATTCTAAAGCAGAGGCCTGCATCTTTGATTTTATAGCTAGTTTAATAACAACTCTTCATATGCTTCTGCATTTCAAAAATAATACAATTTCTCAATTAAAAGCTAATGAAAGAATCTGTGGTAAATATAGAATTCTTAGTTCAATCACTGTTCCAGTGCATCTTAAAAGTTATATCCAAAATAGTATCCACTTGTCATCCTCCATCAAGCCTATTTCTGCTCATAATGTTAAACCTGGCAAAGAGAATTCTCTCATCCAGATTTGAATTCTGGGTCATCCCTTGATTACTCGATCGGCTTCCAATATTTGCTTCATTGTGAAACTCCACCAATTTCACTTCATTCTCTGTCTGGTGTAGCTTCATCACCCTATCCTACTGCTAGTCACCTCGTCCAGGTCTTCATTAGTTTTAATTTCAAATACTTGTAACAAACCACAATTCTGGGGAGCCAGGCAATCACTATGGAAACTAGCAAGATAGGGTAGAATATTTAGAGGGTCCTTACTAATGAAACCCAGTTGTGGCAGGAATAGCTTGCTTATGATCAAAACTCCTTCACATCACTTGCTTTCAGAGAACTTTATGAAGACCATCCTCAAGTGCACTTCTAAGTAAGGCTGAGCTTACGTATGTCATTACTCTTTTCATAACACATTAAAAATGACTTTTTATGTCTCCTAAAATAACATCTTTTACCCAGAAAAGGCAGTATGTAAGGTACTTTGGTTTCCATTTGTAAATCAATTTGCCTTCTTAATCCTCATAAGGAATCTTAATCCTGTTCAATTTCACATTTTAGAGTCATATAATACATTATAAAAATATATTCTTAATTTATATTTAAAAGTAGTTAGTCCATGGAAAAAGCTTGACTCTCAGTCCTGTGGCCAGGAATTTAAAAGAAGAATTTAAAAGATACCATGAGTCACAATTTAAAGTTCTGAATCTGATTCTCTGTTTACAACAGGGAAGATGTTACATTGCTAATATACATGGTGACAACTCAAGATCTCAATCAGAATTTCTAAGAAGAAAGCAAAAATAATTAACTTCATATAAAGATTTATGTTGGAACACTCTAAGAGAATCGAATGGTTCTTAGTTGATTCAATTTTTAAGATAATTTATAGTAAACCAAGGAATTCTTTTTGTTTTGACCCATGACCACTGAAAACCTTTCCAAAATGTATTATTACAGTTCACGTCTGACTAATAAGGGAAACCTCTATTTATAATTGAAAACAAAGTCCTCAGTGTCCACATTTTTAAAAACAAGCCTTTCTGTAAACTGAGTATGTATACTGATGCCATTGCAACTGAGGTTTTACACAAGTTCCCAAAATAATGTTCCGAATTTCCTTAGTCCTATGCAATTATTTTAAATTTATATGCCTTGGCTATTAAATTATATTTTCTATTCCATCATCTAAAAATACAATAGGTATTAAACATAGTATTTCTTATAATTTTCTTAATTGCAAAAAAAAAAAGTAATCTCTTTCAACTTCCTGCAAATATCACACGAATGAAAAGCGCCAAAACTGATGTTTATGGAATTAGTCATCTTTAGGAACTGAAATGGAATCACAGGGCACAATTTGGTGGGTACCTGGTGACAACAGATGGAGCAAATGGGAGGATAGCTATAGTTCCTGTTCTGGTTCCACTTATCCAACACAATTCCATAGCATGTGGGCTAGACTTTTCTACAAGATACTTCACCAGTTCCTTGAGAGATATATCAGATATTAATAATATGCAACAACTAAAACTTGGAAAAAAGCACTACTTGTCCTTTGACATAATCATTCTTTTTATTTAGAAAGATGCTTTAAATAAAGAAAACGTAAGTGAGAATTAAGAGTAAATATTCACAACATGAAGGCAAACAATGTCCAAACTTTCAATTTAACAAACCACCTAGCATGCAAATCTTTTGCACAAGATATTCAATATTAATACTTAATAAGATAAATATAAAATACCTAGCAATGATTAAACACTTTTGGTGGTTGAAGGCTACACTCAACAATTTGCATATATGATTTCTAATACTTTCATCAATTGTGTGATATATTTAAATTTTTGATTCATAGATTAAAAATTGAGGCTCAAAAAAGTTAAGTACTAACCTACAATAACAACATAATAGTGCAGAGCAATTACTCACACCAAATTCAACTGTAAAGCTCATTTCATTTCTGTTACACAAGAGTCCTAGAGTTAGGCACACATTTTATACTAATTTATTTTAAACATGTTTTATTTGAAAGGCAGAGAAAAGGAGAGGGGGAGAAAGAAAGGAAAGAGAAAGAAAGGAAGAGGAGAGACAAGGAGAGAGACAGACATACGGACAGATAGATTTATCTTGCATCTGCTGGTTCACTTCCCCATGAGGTTGCAATATCCAGGGCTGAGTGAGGCTGAAGCCACGAATCCAGAACTCCATCTGGCTCTCCCAAGTGGGTAGCAGGGGCCCAAGCACTTGAGCCACTACACTCTGCCCTTCAGGGTGCATTAGCAGGAAGGTATATCAGAAGCAGAAATGCTGGAATTCAAACTGGCACTCCCATATGGGATGTGGGTGCCCCAACCAGCTGCCACAATATCCATACCCATAATAATGTATTCATTAACACAGTCATCTTAGTTTCAAATAAGAAATCTCTCAAGAATTTCTGTGCTAATTTTAAATTACACTATTCCATTAGCACAGAATATATTTTATTTACTTATTTATTTGAAAGAGTTACAGAGAGAGAGGGAGAGACGCTGACAGAGTGGGTAGGGAGAAGGGGAAGGAGGGAAGGATAGAGGAAAGGAGGGAGGGAGGGAAGGAGGGAGGGAAAGAGAGAGAGAGAGAATGAGAATCTTCCATCTATTGCCTCACTTCCCAGATGGCCACAAAGGCCAGCATTGGTCCAGGCCCAAGCCAGGAACCAGGAACTTCATCAAGATCTCCCATATGGATAGCAGGGAGTCAAACACTTGTGCCATCTTCCACTGTTTTTCTCAGGCCATCAGCATGGAGATGGACTGGAAGTGGAGCAGCCAGGACACAAACCAGTGTCTGTATGGGATGCCAGCATCTCAGGCAGCGGCTTTACCACCTACATCCTAACATTGACCCCATAGCCTATTTTTTTTAACAGATTAATTAATTAATTAATTTGAAAGACAGAATGACAGAAATGGGGGAGAGAGAATCCTCTATCAGCTTGTTAATTTCCCAAATTCCCACAATAGTTGGAGTCAGGCCAGGCAGAAGCCAGGAGCAAGGAACTCCGTCTGGGTCTCCATTGTGAGTGGCAGAAACCCAAGTACTTGGGCCATCATACACTGCTTCCCAATTTCCTCTATTAGCAGGAAGCAGAATGGGAAGCATGGAGTAGCTGGGATTTGAACCAAGCACTCTGATATGGGATGCAGGTGTTCCAATCCGTGGCTTATCCTGCTGTCCCACAAATCCTGCCCCGGCACAGCATATTGAGGGAAGCTGGCAGGATCTGAAAATCAAACTAATAACTTGTAGCAACTCTCAGAATGGTAATCTGAAAGATAAATAATTGTTAAATGAAGGTAATTTCTACCCTTGAGATTTCCTTTAGGGAAACATTTTTTTTATTATCTATAATTTAAAAATTGCCCTAGCAAAAGCATTATTTTTTTTAAGATTTGATAACACAGACACACAGACACACAAACACACATACACATATATGTACACACAAATATCCTTTCTTGAAATTTGTGTATCTAAGATATAAAAATATCTCCTTAATATCAACTTACTTTCAGATTGCATTTGAAAAAAAGTTCATGTGTAGAATTTGTCTTTAGTGGTTCCAGTTTATTGTGAAATAAAATTCTGCAGAAGAATTTGACTTATGTCTCCTCCACATAATAAAAAGCATTACAAAATAGATATTAAAGTAGCGTAGTTATTTTCAAATGTACCCATCACATTGTTCTTAAAACACAACTCTGCCATGCCAACATATCTTATTTAAAAAGTTTAAAACTAACATAAATAATGCATAATGTAGATGTTTCTGGAAAAGCAAAAATATTTTCAGATTTTGACATAAGCTAGAAAAAAGATAGTTTTAATGTAAAACTTTTAAAAGAATAAAAAATATGATGGTGATACTATGCACTATAAATAACAACACTTATGTATTCTCTAGAAAAGAGAGCCGTATTTCATTATTTATAAACTTTTTCTACCTTCATACAATATATGAGCACATGACAATCACATCTGCTAGTTGCTGGAAGCCTGTTTTCATCATATCTTAAAATCATGTTTAATGATTAAACCTTGTCAAAGATGCCTACCTCTGTAGTGGAAGTCAGTGGACCTGTCTATGGGAGCCCGTTCTACTGCTGATCTCTTGTAGACAACATGAATCCTTCCTTTTTCTTCCTCCATCTGCTTACCTCTTTCCAAGGGTTCAATGAAATATTCTTCATTATCACTTTTGATCATTCCAGCCTAGAGGAAACATAAGATGTGTTAACTTAACAACATCACCTTCAGATCACAAGTTATGTCTTTTAAATGGCAAGTATGTAATTTGTGAGATGGAATGCTTTTTCTCCCCCAGATTTGACTGCAAACTCAAAATGGTTAAGCTACTATGCACTAGTAATTCATAAGAGTACCAATTCATATATGATAGGAATGGCAAAATTTCACATAGGGGAGGACACAAAATTCACAAGAAGAATAAGAAAATCAGACAATGCACCCATTTTATCGGAATGCAGAAGAAATACAATAATATATTCTACTCATTATTTTATCCCTCCATGAAATCATATGTGATATGTAAACTGCAAATGCATTTCTAATTTCCCATATCAACCCAGGGTGAAGATGCTGCCAATGCATGTGAAGTTTTTTTTTTTAATCCATTTAAACTTTCCTCCCATACCACTATGCCATGAAAAAGATGAGTCCCAGACTATACCCAGCAAAGATTCTGTCTTTAAGTAGCCTCTTTAAGCTTCTGTAGAATCACACATTTCTAACATGAAAAACCAATTCATATTTGCTTTCTTAATCAAAGATCATGATTATGTTTGTTTATTGCTCGAGCAGCACTTCTCACACCTATCCTCACCTTCAATGCCTTCCAACTCTCCAGTGTCTTTCTCTAACTCTGTTTCATCTTTGGATTATTCAGAAAATACCAGGATTATATCCAGTACTACAGCTGCAGACAAATGATGCTTTGCCTAATAGGTTCTCTTCCTTAACTATCAAATCTACATCACAGTCAAATAGTAGCAGCTCATATTTCTACTTTAAAGGTCATGCATTAATATATGTTATTCACTTAAATATCAGCACATTTACTTGAGGAAAAAGTTGAAGAAACACTGTGTAAGTCTGGGAACTGCAATTATTTTGAAAATACTTACCAGACTTACTACTTTTCCTGAGACCTTTAACTTAGTTTGTATTTTCACACGTGAGATCTAGGCTGTCATGAAACACAGGCCAGGGAAAGATTCCTCACTCCTTCTAACTCAGGGGCTAATATCTCTGTCATTATGGTATCAAGTAACATGGATGTTAGAGTACCCAGTAAATATGCCTCTGACTACAGCTTTTGTATTATAAACAAATCTTTATGGTCCTTCCCATCTCAACTCTACCATCAGGCAAGCTCTACACCTGCTTCCCCTGTGTAAGCCTCACAGGGGATTCTCAGAAGCATCTTCATGGGCCACTTCTACACCCACCTTGATGCTGTACACATACAAAATAGCCCTTGAACCTGTGGAGCCAGAAATTTCAAGAAAACATCACCATGGCTTTTTCTCCATACCTGGTTCTTGCCCTCTAGAATAAATTTATAGTCTTTACTTAAAAGAACATTAAGCTAATAGATACTCAATAGTAATGTTATCTCTAGACACATGTGCTAAAACCAGGGGGGGTTTCAAAAATCTCATTAAAAATGGAATAAAGTTTCATTGAAAATGAAATTAAAAAAAACTTTGAAATTTCAGTTTTTCACAATGCACATTTTGTATTAACTTTTTGAAGACTACTCCTATTTGAGGTAGTTTTTTTCTGATTTTACTATTTCTTACCTACTCCTGTACTGCAAAAATCACTTTTTTTTTTTGCAGGGGTATCTTTAATTCTTCCTTAATGGATTCACATTCTACACACAGAAAATTCTCCCCATGCTTTTCAATTTTCACGTTAATCTCTTCAACATTATGGTTTTGTTCTTATTTCTCTTTCTTCAAATAATTTCAACACACTGCTTTTGCCTTTCTTAGGTAGAGGTGGATTAATAATATCCATAAAACACATCTGAACTGTTCACAAACACAGTAAACAGAAAATAAATTCATCAAACAGCTCCACGTCCGAGGCTATAACAAGCAGTCCCTTCACTGACAGCATCCATTTTGAGCAGGAAGCATTCGCCAGCTTCACCTTACAACACAGATATGTGACAGACTTTATTTTACAAGTTGAAGTTCATTAGCATGGGAGCTTCAATGTCCATCTTCCTCCCCAAAGCCATTCAGTGGCCCTGCTCTGGAACTTGCATTCTTCTCCCACCCTTCCTCACACTTGCTACTCACACATCTCATCGCTCATCTGGGATCACAGAAACTCCCTATCTTGAGACAGAGATTACACTGATTCCCCCAGATGGGTGCCTGGCACTGGGTGGAAGTAGTGTCACCAAAGAAGTTTGCAGCTCTGAGAAACAGACAGATTCCAGGGTCACTGGAATGTGAAGTCGAAGGCTGTGAACAGCCCACAGGCCTTCTAGGCCAGCATTCAAATCTCAGGTCCCATGATGTTGCTTTCCTCACTAGGCCACAGGGAAAACAAAACGAACCAAACAAAAAGCTCCTTACAAAGCAAAGCAAAATCTAAATTTCTGGCAAGAAAGAACTGTGTCCAGTGACATCTAATAACTCCACAGGACACAAAGGAAACCTGGGAGTCTACCCTTTTATTCATTAACCAAAGCCAAGTTCAACTCCAATGGGGGTGGGAGGAAGTACCTTATACAAAGCACTGTACTCAATGGCACAGGAAAGAAAAAATTCTCAAAGATATCTGAGATTTGACCTCCAATCAACTAAATTCAAATAAACAAAACACAAGGCTAAAGTGTTCAGTGAGGTATGCTACAGGAGTCCAGGCAGCAATGTGACCACTGTGAATCAAATACAGTCAGATTTTTTTTTTTCAATCTCACTAGGCATAGTAAACTATCAGTGGGGGCTGATGATTTTGCCTCCAAAATCATCTCACTGCATCTGAAATGTCCCCAATCCACAATGAAATAAACCTTCACTTGATCCATGTCTGTCATTCAGACTGTCACACCTTCACATAGCACAGTAGCCAAAACTGCCCTATCAAACGACCATAGTAACTTGGACAAACTAGGTAATAAATGGACCAAGCACATAAAGATTCAACATAACAGGAGCTTCTTTCTTGCTCACACCAAGATTCCTGACAGTTCTAGGTCAATCGGGAAGTGGTTCTGCTCTACAGAGCTCTGCAGGGATCCAGGCACAAAGTGGTTCTGCCTTTGCAGTAAGAGCCCTTGTATTTACCCAGGCAGAAATGGAAGCAGCGTGAAGAAGCCCACATTTTTATGAAGTGGCCCTGATGGGGTGTTCACCACTTCACTTACTTCTATGTGATGAATACAGTTCTTATGTGGCTCACAACCGACTGCAAAGAAGTCCAGGAAATGTAATCAGGCTGGGTGTTCAGGGAGAAGACCCAAATGGACTGATGAACAGATGAAAACGGCAGCCTCAAGCAAGCTCATGCCATTGTGTGCTCACAACACTTCGACTGCTTCCCATTGCACTTGAAACCAGACTCACTGCCACGGCCTTCAAGGCCCCCAAGCATCACCACTCTCACAATTCTCACAGGGACCTGTGTTCAGTGTTGCTTTTCTTCTGATATTCCCAAGCCACTTAGAGCCTCGGGCCTCCAAAATGCTCTCCCCTCCACTTACAGCTCCCTACCCTCACCACACCACACTTCCTTTATCCGGTTCTATTTTATTCTCCAGATCTCAGATGAAATGTCACCTTCCTTAAAACTCACTTCCTCACTTTGTCGCTCTTCAGAAATTAAGTGCTGCCGTCCAGGAGAAGCATTCTAGCCAACCATCTTGCTCATGGCAATGTGTTTTTGTCTGTCACAGCTCTTAACACAAATGTCAGAGTCCTGTTTATGTGAATGTCACACTTTTGATTCTTCATCTTCCCCATGGGGCTATCAGCCCCTGAGGCAGACACTCCCATCTTAGTTCTCCTTAGAATCCTTCAACACCAGCACAATGCCCGACAAAATATGTATGCAATATATTTTTAATGAAAAACTACCTGATGAGTGACACGGGTGAGGCAATGAATTTTTGTGTATATGTGGGGTACTTTCCAAAATGTGAGGACTACTGCCCTGGTGACAGGAGAGAAGGGACGAGAGTAAGGCAATGCAGGCCAGAGTGAGGGTCCCAAGACAAAATTCCGTGGGGATCTGGGAAATGTAAACACCTGATAGGTTAGCTGAGCTGCAAGTACCTGCAAACCACTCCTCCCACCAGCCCATACACCCACTCCCTATGCTTACTCCCAACTCCCCTCTCCTCACCACCAGGCCCCATGTCATTCCATCCTCCTACTTGTCAAACAAAACACCCCCTTTGCCAGGACACATCTGCTTCATCGGGACCTAAAAGGAG
This sequence comes from Oryctolagus cuniculus, assembly GCF_964237555.1. Classification (NCBI taxonomy): domain Eukaryota; kingdom Metazoa; phylum Chordata; class Mammalia; order Lagomorpha; family Leporidae; genus Oryctolagus; species Oryctolagus cuniculus. The sequence goes on along the minus strand of NC_091439.1, from coordinate 93,201,010 downwards.
ACATCATGGAAATATGTATATTGAGCTCCAAGTAGAACTTGGGGAGGTGCTACATAATTCCCAGGTGGATTCCCTCCTAAATGCATCACCTGCAACCTCATAAAAAAGACCAACAACTGGAAGGAGCTCTTGCTCCCTTTCTTCCACGGCAGAGCATGGCTGGAAGTATTGCACAGGTGCTCTCTCCCACCCTCTCCCCCTGCCATCCTCCTTTCAGGCAACGTTCTGGCCCACTCATGACAGGTGTTTCTCTGTATGGGCAATCCAGGCTAGCATGTGTGTGTGTGTGTGTGTGTGTGTGTGTGTGTGTGTGTATACGCACCCACTTACTCACCTTTTAAATCAATTTTATATTTTGTGCATCTTATTTGTGTCAGCACTTACAATGTGTGTCTTTGTTCATGACAAGAACCTGGAGTGAAATGAGTATCACCCTTGCCCACATCAGTGGTGTATATGAGGCGAGGGAGTCAGCTCCTCACCTAGAGAACAGCCTGGGAGCAAGGCTGTGAGTACTCACACAGCCTTCAGTCTGAATTTTAACACAGAGAACCAAACAACAGCAACAAAAAAGATGCTGCTCATCAGACTGGAACAAAAGGCTGCTTTCAGATTTATCTGATAATTAAGTATGCAATGGAAGAGTCTGGAAACAAGCATGCAAGAAGCAAAAATAATAGTCCAGGTGGAAGAAGTTGCAATGGGGGAGAGAAAAGTAGAAAGAAAAGGAAATGGAACTGATGTTAGAGAGATCCCAGGAAAAGATAAATACTGGTACCTGCTGGAATAAGCTCTGCTTTCAAAACCTTCTGATAATGAGTTCACTGAAGTTCTCACAGGGACCAAACAGAACATCACTGACCCAGCACCTCCACCTACTTGGCTGTCACCTCTCCAGTCCCATCAGTTCATTCCCTGCCTAGCTGGCTCCATTCCAGCCCACAATCGGTGTCTGGCTGATTCTTGAACACCTCAGGTAGGTGCCCTCTTTAAGGCCTCTGCACCAGCTCTTTACTTGGAATTCTCTTTCCCCAGGACTCTACATGCCTAACTCTTCCCCCACTTTTAAGTCCTCACTGAAGTGTGACTTCTCAAAGAAGCCTATCCTGACTACCCACTAGCTTCCCACAGGAAGCAGGCCATGCCTCCTCCCCTCTCCTGCTGCACCATCTCCATTGCAGTGTCCTTGACCAGAGAAGATCACTTAACCTATGATCCGGTCCAGTTTTCATTGACAGCTGGGATCCCCTCTGCTACCTTCCTGGGCAAGACTTGCTCTTAATCTATTCACAAAATATACCCAAGTGCCTAAAACAGTGCCTGGTACAAACTAGGAGCTCAATACATGTTGCTTGGATGGAAAACAAACGAGAAAGAAGGAAAACAGAAGGCACAAAGGTGTAGTTCACAATCTCAGGGTGACACGGAAATGGTCTCTCGTTTGTGGAAACAGAAAAGCCAACAGGGAAAGCTGAACAGAAGGCAGGGAGAAGAAGCCGATTTGCTTTGTGTGACTCAGGTTCACCTGAAGAAGTGCCAGAACCTTCCACACTTAGTGGAGAAATGGAGAACTGTTTTTCAGGAAAATGGTCATAGCCACAAATATACTGAAATCAGGATGCTCCTTCTCAGAGGCAATGACAAAACAGCTATTAAAAGAAACAAGAAACATTCAAAAGAGATCTGTGGGTGGGCTGATAGAGACTCAGAAAATTACTATACAGGAACTTCCTAAAATCTAAATTCCAGGCCATGGTCTACAAGGCCCTGCATGGTCTGGTCCTATCTATCTTGTCTATTTTTCTGGTCTATTCCATATACTCTTTACACCTGAACTTTCTGTTCTAGCCACTGGTATTACCCCAGTGACCTAAAGTAGCTCCCCCTTCATTCTCTATCCCTGTCTTTTTTCCGCCAAGGCATTGCCTAGGTTATAGTCACCCCTTGGGAACATAGTCTCTACACAGGCATAGGTTGTGTCATAGTCCCTGCTATGTCATTATCACAGGGTATAAAATAGCACCTTAGCCAAAGTAATCATCCAGAATTTGAGGGGAAGTAGAAGAGGAAATCAATGTAAGACACAGACAAATGAAAATAAAACATCCTAGAAAGAAACTGAAAAGTTAAGGTAAGAAAAAAAAGGAGGAAATGGAGAAGAGGGTTGTGGTCCCTGTGCAAGAGATAGCTTTATCAAAGTAACTGTAAGGAGGAAGACTGTGAGAAAGAAATGAGACAGACAAAAGTGATTAGTAGAGACAGGAAAGGAAAATATTACAAAGGGTTACAGAAAAAGCAGGTGGCAAAACCACATCTGAGTATATTTCAAATGCCAGAATATTCTTAGCCAATAGAAATAGGTTCTTCTGCACTCTTCCTACCACACTTTATCGACTTTTCTTCCTCAGTGGTTACCAAAAATGGTATTTAAAAAGCACCTGTGTTTTCAAACAAGACTGACTGATGCATATTTAACAAGAGAAAAAATCATCAATACTAGTAACTGAAGATTAAAGGCTCTTTTATCTACAAAGATACTCACTTAGGTAGTCATGCATTCAACACATGTTTCTGGAAGTCTGAAGACATTGCACAGTCATATTCTAATAGTAAATAACTCGTCCCTGCTCTCAGTTCCCCATAGTTTTAATTCATACAATACATTTATATATGTGAGCATGGGGTGACTTACAGGAAGAATAAAACTAGGTGTATATAAGCAAAGAAGTTCAGACCATGACATTCCATGAACTAGCACCATTTATAATGATGCCAGAAATTTATACTTTTAACTGTAATGTAGAAGTTTATAGAAATGTCAACCACAGATTTCCACATGATTCTAAGGCATTCTGTTTATATAGGTGCACTTATTTTAATTCATCTTTAATGTTAACTAATTGATACATGATATCAACATAATAATTTATAAATCCACATTTACTATTCTAATCTTATGCAACAATACCAGAAATATGTTTTGTACTGCTCAAACTATTTTTCAAAACTGAATACTGCATATTTAAAAATATTCATTATACTTAACACAGAATTGGGCAACATTAAAACATTATATACATTTTTATTAATTCTTCACATTGGTCCTTTGACAGCATTTTAGAGGGGATATTTATAAAATAATGACTTATGCTGAAAATCCAGCTGCATAATTTCCCTCTCATCTGGTCAACCCTTCCAGCTACGTCACTCAACTCAAACACTGCCAAGAATCCAGAATCAAGTTAGAAAACAGTCTCTGAGGATGGAAATAGCTATCACAAGGACCACACTGCTTACTCCCTAGGAGAGGTCCTCCCAGGCACATGTGACACTCAATTCTACCAAACTAGTTTGGATGGTTCCCTAATCTTCATCAGAGTATAAAAGGCAAATGAGAATACGGGGTGTGGAAGACAGGGGATTTCAGATGAGATAATGTCTGTGAATATGCAGGCTATGAAACCCTACAACAAATGTAAAATGCTAGCCTTTATCCATCATAATAATAAGTCTCAGTCAGCAAGAGAAGATTAAACTGTGTTTAACTTATGATGAAAATCAGCCCAAACACATTTTAAAAGGAATTCCATCAAAAATTACCAGTTTTCTTGGAAATTCTGTGCCCGAGATTCTCTACAACACCTACATCATGGAAGCACTATGTTGGAACTGTGACATCTAAATGTTTGTTGATGGCAGTACATCTCAGATGGGTTAAGAAAGAGGAGTGGAGCCAGGTTTCCCGTTTTGGTACCTCAGGAAATGTATATCAAATACTTAATGTGTTGCTGCAACTGAAATTAAATATCCCTCAATTTGTGCAGAAGTGGTTACACTTTTATACTGGCTCATAACACAGAAAACTATTAATAAGCTTTAAATATCTGGAAGACAACAACAACAAAAACGTAGTAACGTGTGTATGAGACAAAACAAATGTAACTATTACACTGAAGCATGACTTTACCTTAAGGGCACAACATCACATTAGCTCACTAAACTTTCATGACCAGATCCGGAGAATCGCCATTTCACCGCACAGCTTCCTCAAATATTTATTCCATCACTGTACCAAGCAAACAATACCTGGTTCCTATTTTATCAATAGAACAGCTAGATGTTATTACATGAACATAATTTCTAAATCTTTCCTGAACTTCAGAGGGCACTGCAGTGGTATTTCTGGAATTTTTACAGGAGAGGCACCAGGAAAGGCAAAATAATTGAAATGGGCTAGAAAAGAGTAACCACTGATTTGAAGCTGGACTTATAAACAAGCAAACAACAAATACAATTCCTCTATTTAAAGAGGCTGAAGTATTTGAGATACATTTGGATGGAGCTTGCAAAGATCGAGAAGTAGCTAAACTGCCCCCTAACTCAACACTTAATAAAATTTTCTATTAGTCTAAGGCCAGAAGTAACTTTCTACTCTTTTAGACTCCCAACATTTTAGCTACATTTCCATGGGGCTTATCACTGTCAACCTTGTTTTACAATTATTTTTAACCATGCTACTAACTGGACATTAAGAGATAGTGAGTAAGATGTCAGCTGAACCTAAAACATAAATCTGATTAAATATCAGCTTTATATTTGAGTTTGGCTGGCATTTCATTCAACAATGATCTGTCCACACACTTTCTATATTGCAACTACATCTAACAAATTGACAATACTCAATGTGTATTTGCAGAATCTCCTCCATAAGGAGTGGGAAGGGGTGCTTTCCAGCCAGGCAAGTATTATGGCCGGAGTCTTAAATTTAAAAAAAAAGACTATGTTATCTTAACTCACAATTCAATTAACTGTTAAGGAAATTGATCCAACCTTAATCAGTGATGTTAGACATCACTACTTGTTTCTTTAATTAGAGAACATGACCTCCAACACTCTGCTGCCTCATCCTTACTAAAATATAGGTCGCCAGAAAAAAAAAGGCACACAGAAAGACAAATTTCACATGTTCTTTCTCATGTTTGGAAGCTAAAAGACAAACAAGTTGATCCAATTTTTTTTTTTTTTTTTTGACAGGCAGAGTGGACAGTGAGAGAGAGAGATGAGAAAGGTCTTCCTTTGCCGTTGGTTCACCCTCCAATGGCCACCGCGGCCAGCGCGCTGCGCTGATCCAAAGGCAGGAGCCAGGTTCTCCTCCACTGCAATCCTGGGTCACAGCAGAGAGCCGGCCTGGAAGAGGGGCAACCGGGACAGAATCCGCCGCCCCGACCAGGACTAGAACCTGGTGTGCCGGCACTGCAGGCAGAGGATTAGCCTATTGAGCCACGGCGCTGGCTGATCCAAATGTTTAATAGTGATTACTAGAGGTTGGCTAAGGGGAGGAATGGAATGATAGAGGAAGGTTGGAAAACAGACACCCAACAAAATCAGGCAGAAGGAGTAAGTTCTAATCTTTCACAGCTCAGTGGAGTGACTACAGTTAATAATAACCTATTATATATTTCATTCAGATCCAGAAGATAGGTGCTCTAAGCTTCCAAACATAAATAAATCATAGACAGAAATGCTAACAACCCTGACTTGATCAATTCAGGCTGCATGCATGGGAAATATCACACTATGACTTAAAATATACACTAATAAAAATATATTAACAATCTTGTAGAATATAAAAAACTTTTAATTATAAAGCCTAATACAGACTGCAAGAAATAAAATACTAGGAAGATTTCCTGAAAGTTAAAGGATTTGCTATATATCCAGTCAAATCCCTCTAATTTTCAAAGTCCTTGTCTCTATTAAGCCAGGCCATAGTAATTTACTGCCCAAATAGGATAACTTCCATTCAATGACACAAAAGTATTACATAGTAGCCCAGGATGATGGAGATTAGTCACAAAGTGCCTTGAGTACCTTCTTTCCATAACAGCAGCATGTTTGTACCTTCGAATCTCTCAGTCTCATATTGTGTATGTGAAATGAGAATCCAGGAACAAACCTCACAGATTTTAGTAATAAAGAACAGTTTTGCTTCTCCTGAAAAATTCATTCATTTTTGGGCCAGCGCCGTGGCTCAATAGGCTAATCCTACACCTTGCGGTGCCGGCACACCAGGTTCTAGTCCCGGTCGGGGCACCGGATTCTGTCCCAGTTGCCCCTCTTCCAGGCCAGCTCTCTGCTGTGGCCCGGGAAGGCAGTGGAGGATGGGCCAAGTGCTTGGGCCCTGCACCCCATGGGAGACCAGGATAAGTACCTGGCTCCTGCCATAGGATCAGCACGGTGTGCAGGCCGCAGTGTGCGGGCCGTGGCAGCCATTGGAGGGTGAACCAACGGCAAAGGAAGACCTTTCTCTCTGTCTCTCTCTCTCACTGTCCACTCTGTCAAAAATAAAAAATTCATTCATTTTTACTGCATAAACACTGTGTATTAATCAGTATCTGAGAATATTCAAAGCAAAATCTGTATCCTACTTATAGGAGAATCTTGTTCCATGAATCCTTGGATACTGACTTTTTCTTGAGAATTATTTTTCCTTCTCTTTTCTCTTCTTGCTGACCTGTTCTATTTTCAGTATCTTATTTTATGCATGCATATAAACCATCACAGATCCTTTGTCATACAGAATAGGGTAGTACTTACAAAATTCTGTACAAGTCCTATACTTTCAAGCTAATACTAAAACAACATTTAGTTTAATCTATTTGAAACAAGAAAACATATTATGGAAATATGTAAATTATAGGAGCCTAGGTCTTAACAATGTTTAGCACTATCCAATAGTTCATATATACATGAATATTCTAGAAAATGTAGAGTATGTATAAATAATCACTTTACCATTCTTAGAAAACAGAACAGTGTGGAATGCTAAATATTGCTTTTCCAATAACTTATCAATAATTCAAACTATACAATGGTCACACAAATATGAAATATTTATTTTTAGTTTGGGTGTTTGATTCTCCACTAATACACACTCAGTATTCTCACTAATCTGGGAAGAAGACATATCTAAACCAAGGCAGCATACTTTGCCCTATTTATATCCTTTCTTTGCTTGGTAAAATACAAGGTAAATCAAGCAAATCACTGTGTCAACAACCAAAAAACTGAAAGTAGTCATTTACTTTATTGCCTTTCAGTTTGACTCTTTCTAAAAATTAAGTCAAGTGGCTGGAAAAAGGATTAGATCTTACATTGTTTGTCAGTTGCTTCTGTACCAGATTACCACAACCAGAATATCTTAAAACATTGCAAAGTCATCATCTTTAAATTCTGTAGATCAGAAGTCAGCCAGGTGTCACGGTGTCAGCAGGGTTAATTCCCCAAACTCCTGAATGGCTTGATGCAAATCCTTCCCACCCTGCTCCTCACACATGCCCAGCCACACCTGCTCACCACGCCTTGGAACCTAGTGGGTTCTTCAGTCTTTCCCAGGCCACACTCCTCCAAATACAGTCTAAGCTAAAAGCTGCAAGAACTTTAAGAGTGGAATCCAAGAAATTCCACCATATTTCCCCACTGGGAATCATATGCTTCTTCATCTCTGCTGCTGACAACCACAGACAACTGTGGCAATGCCCCCTCCACCTGGCTGATTGTGTCGGGAACTGCAGAGTTAACATCTCTGTCCTGTGTCCAGCAACAATCAAGTTAAGGCACAGTTATGCATCTGTCAGGCTTGTAGTCACAGCATCTCACTAAGCAGGGAGTGAGATGAATAAAGAAAGCCAAACTGACACTTAAATTAAAAAAATATATAATTTAAAAAAGAAAAGACAGTGGAAAAAGGAGGAAGAAAAAAGCAAAGAAGATAGATTAGTTCAATCAAAGCCTATGCTCTAACTTTGGAGGGTCAGACAAACGTGAAGAAAGGCAGAGGTGAGACAGGCAGAGACAGAATAGACTTGGGAGGATCCGCTCTGTCCTGCACTGCACAGTCCACATCCAGCTGAGCCCTGCTCCCTCTCTTGCTATGTCACGTCCCTACCACAGCTGTGCCTCAACAGACACAATAAATGTGTTGGTAAAATTGTATAAAGGAGAAAATGCCCAAAACTATAAAGGCACATTGGAAAACAAATTATCCAACATTCTTAACTAACTTTGTCATTTAAAATCAACTAATTAACAAAATATTTAAAAAAATGGGCAGGGACACAGATGTGAAGGGTGTGAAGGGAACTGAATTTGGAGGTGGGTTCCCAGGAGAAGTTTCATTGACCTTAATTTTTTGGAAAGATTTTTTTATTATTTTATTTGAAAGACAGAATTAGAGCGAGGGGGAGACAAAAAGAGAGATATTCCATCAGCTAGTTGACTCCCCAAATGGCCATGATGATCAGGGCTGGGCAAGGCGGAAGCCAGGAGCCAGTAGCTTCATCTGGGTCTCATGTAGGTACAAGGGCCCAAGAACTTGGGCTACCTTCTGCTGCTTTCTCAGGTACATTAGCAGGAGCTGGATTGGAAGTAAACAGCAGAGACTTGAACTGGTTCCCATAGGGGATGCTGGCAAAGTGGAGGGCGGCTTAACCTGCTGAACTACAGCACCAGCCCCTAACTGAGCCTAATTTTCAAAAAGTCTTAAGAATCTTTCATAAATTCCATTTTATAAGTATTTCACATTTATGTAACCTAAGGCACATATTTTATTCTTTCAAAGAAAACTGTTAATCCTTCAAAAGAGAGAAAGAGAAAGAAAGAGAGGAAGACAGGAAGGCAGGGAGAGGGAGAGGGAGAAGGAGAGAGGGAGAGAGGGAGAGAGGAAGAGAGAAAGAGAGGGGGAGAGGAGGAGAGGGGGAGAGGGGGAGGGTGAGAGGGGGAGAGGGGGAGGGCAAGAGGGCAAGAGGGCAAGAGGGTGAGAGGGCGAGAGGGCGAGAGGGCGAGTGGGAGAGAGGGAGAGAGGGAGAGAGGGAGAGAAGGCAAGAGGGAGAGAGGGAGAGAGGGCGAGTGGGAGAGAGGGAGAGGGAGGGAGGAGGGGAGAGGGGGAGAGGGAGGGAGGGAGGGGAAGAGGGGAGAGGGACGGAGGGAGGGAGAGGGGGAAAGGGAGGGAGAGAGGGGGAGAAGGGAAGGGGAGGGAGAGGGAGGGAGAGAGGGGGAGAAGGGAAGGGGAGGGAGAGGGAGGGAGAGAGGGAAAGAGGGAAAGAGGGGGAGAGGGGGAGAGGGAGGGAGGGAGAGGGGAGAGGTGAAGGGGAGGGGGAGGGAGAAAGGGGGAGAGGGAGAGAGGGGGAAAGGGAGAGAGGGGGAGAGGAGCGAGGGGGAGAGGGAGAGAGGGGGAGAGGGGGAGGGGGAGATGGGAGAGGGGAGGGGGAGATGGGAGGGGGAGATGGGAGAGGGGAGGGGGAGATGGGAGAGGGGAGGGGGAGATGGGAGAGGGGAGGGGGAGATGGGAGAGGGGAGGGGGAGATGGGAGAGAGGGGGAGAGGAGGAGGGAGAGAGGGCGAGAGGGAGAGAGGGGGAGAGAGGGAGAGGGAGAAAGGGAGAGAGGGGGAGGGAGAGAGGGGGAGGGAGAGAGGACAAGTGGGAGAGGGGAGAGGGGGAGAGGGCGAGAGGGAGAGGGAGGGAGGGAGAGAGGGGGAGAGAGGGAGAGGGAGAAAGGGAGAGAGGGGGAGGGAGAGAGGACAAGTGGGAGAGGGGAGAGGGGGAGAGGGAGGGGGGGAGGGAGAGAGGAGGAGAGGAGAGAGGGAGGGGGGAGAGGAGAGGGGGAGAGGAGGGAGAGGGGAAAGGGGGAGGGAGAGGGAGAGGATACCTCAAAAAGTGTGTGGAAAACAATTTTAAGATGTTTACATTGGTGCAAAGTTCTGAAATCCATACAGAATTTTTTCATAGTACTTATTTTCCATGAAGATACCTTATGTGCATGGATCTCAAAAAGTTTTTGATAGCCAAAAAAAGGACAACTGCACAAGAAAATTTATAAGACATAAATAAGATGACTAGAGCTCTGATAAGATGGATCACAGACTATAAACATTAACATTACTTAAATGGTCAATTCAGCCAATAGATCCTTTCTGATTAAATGTTCAATGCTTCCTTTATGATCTTGCCATGAACGTATCTAATTGCCAGACTTAAAAACAATTTGAACCTATCTTGTCTTACAGAGTGTAAAGAAGAAACCATAGCATGGTTGACCCAACATTTAGGTTTACATCATAGATTTTGCTTCTAACAAATAATAAAAGTCACTTTTGGAAAGTCACTTAAATTCTTTGGAGCTCAGTTGCATAATCTAAAAAAGTATAGAATCTTGCTAGATAGTCCCTAAGATGTCTTCCAGTTGAATTGTTCTATTATTTAATGTCCATTATTAGAGCTTCTAGGAAAGACATGGAATTAGAAAAGCGGCTTTCTCCCAATGCCTCAAGACCTACTTATTCTCATATTAAATAACCTGAAATATTATTATAAGATGAATATAATTAACTCCTTTGAAAGTAGGTCACAAAACTTAGTGTGCCAAGAATTTAGGTCCCAACCTCTGAGACATTTCCATGTTCCAATTCCAGAAAGTCTGATTCAAAACGACTGGGATGAGAATCAGAAATCTGCAGTTTTAACAAGCACTTCAGATGCTGCAAATAGTAGTTGTCTGGAAATTACAGCTTGAGAAAAACTGCTTTAAAAATAATGTGCCAATCAAAATGAATCTTTGGGATGTTTATTCCGTTACTCTAAAATAAATTTAAGGTGACTATTTAAAGGAAACATGAGTAAATGGAACCTATGAATTAAACTCCGTGTAATAAAATCCATAGTAGTCACTACTGAAGATATAATAAATACTGTTAACATTTTTTCAGGGTTTTAAGAGTTTATAGAATGACTCAGTGTTTTAACAGTTATAAGAGAAAATTAAAAATCATATTCTTTAATTCAGTAGTAAATAAATATCTACCAATAGCCAGCAGTCACAGGAGGAAAGACGTTTTACAAACTGCAACATTTAAAAAATAGTTTAAAGGAAATGTAAAATCCAAAACAATCATTTTACCTTAGAAATCATTCTAAATAGCATAATGAAGTACACAGTCATTCTAAATCTCCTTGAGTCAAGGATATTAATGGCTAACAACCATTAAGGCTAGGACTGTGTATTATACTATAATTTGAGGGTACAAATTATAGTCATGGGTTGAATAATTTGTCTAGCAGTTAAGAAACCTGCTAGAGGACCATCTATCCCAAATGGGGGTGCCTGGCTTCAACTTGCTCCACTCCTGAATCCAGCATCCTGCTAATGCAGCTGTGAGAGGCAGCAGATTGTGGCTTAAGCTGTTGGGTCCCTGTCACCCTTATGGAAGACCTGTATTAGATTCCCAGCTCCCAGCTTTGGCCTGGTCCTGACCTGGCTGTTGTGGGCATGTGGGGAGTGAACCAGTGAATGGGAGTTCTGTTTTCAACTCTCTCCATCTTTTAGCCTCCCTAATGACACCAATAATAAACTTTTTAAAGAGCGTCACTGATCCCGAAGAGATCACAATCAACATTAACAAAATTAGTAATGACATGATGCCACTATTTGGCCTGAGTGGTTAACATGCCAGTTGGAATACCTGCATGCCATATCAGAGTGCCTGGGTTTGAGTCTGGATTCTAGCCTTCTGCTAATGTACATCCTTGGAGGCAGTAGGTGATTGCCCAAATGCTTGGGTTCCTGCTACCCTGAGAGACCTGGTTCAAGTTCTTGGGTCCTGGCTTCAGACCATCAGTCTTAGTTGTTGTGGACATTTACAGAGTGAGCCAGTAAATAGAGGCTCTCTCCTCTTTTCCTAATTAATAAACAAATAATAAACAACAAGAAATTAGCTATGATAGGTATAATTTAAAGTATAGACATTTTGCTCATATATAGGAGTTCAATCCAGAGCAGGTTAACTCTTCCTTCAGGTCACTCTTTTCCTTCTGGTGTTTAGGTGGATATGGAGGAGCCCACAGCACAGTCAGTATCTCCTAGAGTAGGGCATCTCAAACTTTAAATGAATTACATGGAGACCTTGTCAGAACACAGATCTGATTCAATGGCCTGAAATTCAACATTTCTCATAAACTCCCAGGTGATACTAATGTTTTGGGTCCCTGACTAATAGGGTCTCAGTGTATTTCAAGCTCAACTTCATTGAATTAAACAGGAAATCCCATGAATTACCTGTAGGTGAGTGGATAGGTTGCAATGCTGAAGATGGCCACAACACAATTTTCTCCCATCCTCCAAGATTTTCTCAGTATGATATTCACTCATTAAGAGGTACACTTTAATTCCCCTCCCCTTGAAACTGAACCAGCTTTAAAAGACTGGATTATAACAAGGACAGTATGGTAGAAGTTCCACTGCCTGACTCTTGAGCCTGGATGAGAAAATGCCTCTCAGCTTCTGCCTAGTTCTAATGGAAAACTCTGTCTCTAGATGCTTCCTCTAAGAATCCAGCCCAAACCATACAGAAAGGCCACAGTAGGCACTCCGCTGCTGATGGTGCAAGCCTTGAAATCAACTCAATGCATACACCCGACATGTGGGTAAGGAAGCCTCCAGAGAGTCCCACAATCAGCCATTCAATCACCCTCAGTCTTCTGAGCATTCCTGGATGACCCAAACATTCTGGAGCAAAGACAAATCATCCATACTTTCATCTTCTGGATTCCTGATAGACAAAATCCATGTATATAATAAAATAGTTGTTGTTTCATACTCTTAAGTTTGAGGCAGCTTGTTTTACAACAATGGAAAACCAAAGGAATAAAGTTAAACTAGAGAAAGCACACTAGGTTTATAAAGACGAAACTTGATCCTACACACTATTTGCAACAGTTTAGACAAAGTTACACAACTTTTGTGATAGTTTATATAACAAAACTTTGTATAAAAAGGTTATACAAGATTTGACAATAGACATTGAAGGCATACAAATATCTTACAAGAACTCAAGGGAAAAGTTTGGCTAGAAGAGAAGCAAGCCCAGAGATAAGGCAATCAGTAATAACAGGAGTTACTAATAAGGATGCTGGCAAAGGAATACTGAAGGTATCCATCCACATCAAATAAACAGTGAGCAAGTAAATAGAAATTTGAAAAAGAAATGTGGGGTTGGGGCCACTGTTGTGATACAGTGGGTTAAGCCACCACCTGTGAGTTCTAGCTGCTCTGCTTCTGATCCAGCTTCTTGTTAATATGCCTGGGGAAGCAGCAGGCGATGGCCCAAAGTGTGAGCCCCTGCACCCAAGTGGCACACTCAGATAGAGTTCTATGCTCCTGGCATTGGTCTGGTCTAGCCCCAGCCATTGCAACCATTTAGGAAGCCAACCAGGGGTATGGAAAATTGACCCCCCCTTCCCTTCCTTACCCTGCCCTCCCCTCTCCTCTCTGTCTCTCCCTTTCACATAAAAATAAATAAATAAATCTTTTAAAATAAATTTAAAAAAGGAAATGTGGAGTTTTGGTTTTTGACTTTAAGTTGCTTTAGGTTCCATCAGGGCGACACCTTTCAATGGACTGATTTGAGTGCTTGTAAAGCAAAATCTAAATCAAACTAGAGACAGCAAAGGAGGAGTTGTAAGGAAAGAAAGAGAAGCAAGGCAAAAGAACATCTACAAAAGCATAAACAGGTGTGGGAAGAAAGAACCTCAGCATAATGGCTAAAATTACTCAGGGAATCCAGTCTTATGACCACTGAACAAATATTTCTGAGTACCTACAGTGGGTCATTTATTGTCACTGGAACTATGGAACAAGGTGAGGAATGTAGCGGTCATTGCCTCAAAGTTGAAAATACTAGTTAGGATGAATCTTAATGAAGAATGGGATGAGAGAGGGAGTAGGAGATGGGATGGTTTGCAGGTGGGAGGGTGGTTATGGGGGGAAAACCACTATAATCCAAAAGTTGTACTTTTGAAATTTATACTTATTAAATAAAACTAGGAAGGGAGGGAGGGAGAGAGGAGAGAAAGGAAAAGCAAAGCAAAGACTAGTTAGGATGATGAAAAAGTAACAAGGAAATAAATGCATTTTCATATGGTGATGAGTATTATGAAAATGAAGCAAATTAATGAAACAGAGATGTTCTGGAGTACACAAATAGGAGATACAAGAGTATACTTCAAAATGTTCATGGAAGATTGAATTAAAAGATGATGCATATTTTTCGATGAACTTTCTGAAGACCCCACATACAGGATCTGAATATACTAAATAAAGAAATAGTGTATAGAGAATAAAAATGAGAGAAAGCCAGGCAGCATTAGAGATAAAGAGGTCATCAATGGATGAGAAGCAAGCTCAAGACAATTTCCTGCACACACTCCACCAGGTGTCGCATGAGGAATTTGGGAATCACCCTTGAGCCTCAAAGCAGAGGATGCTGATACTTACCCAGTATCTCTATTACAATTCTTTCTAATCACACAGAGAACTGCATTTCCCAGCCTCCTCAGCAATTAGCTGTCTCCAGATACCAGCCAATGGAATGATCCTGGGGTAGACACATCGTACTTCTTACCTGGGCCACGAAATCCTTCTACAGCATCTTCTACAACACAGGATGGGAGATGAGAGAAGCTGAATGTTTCTACTTTCCCTCCCTGTTACCCTGTGGATCTAACAGTGGCGGTGTTCTGTTCCACTCAGGTATGCTTTTCCACAGCTCTAGCTATAACACTGTTTCCCTGTCTTGCTTCTGAGGTCTAGGGAAAATAACACACAGCTCTTGACAGGTGCCGCATCAAGCTAGGCTGCTGTCCACACCCTTGCCTGCAACTTCTGAATGAATCCTTCAGAAGATTCCTCTCAGTTAAGCCTTTTAAAGGACATCACTGCTCCATGACAAGGACATGGCAGCTACAACATGCTGCCTCATTAAAAAATGTAAAGATTACAATAGTTAACTGTAGCACTGGGCTGACCTTGGAAGTCATGTTGGGCCTATCCTTTAAAGACCAATTCTCTAACAACATCTGGCTCATGACAAAAGAAAATGTCTATTATATGCCAAATTTTTCATACATTTTGGAATATTTATTTATGACATTTACAGTATTTTCAGGAAAAAAAGGGGAAAGATCTAATTCTTAAAGTTAATACTCAGAAACTAGTTCTGCATTGGAAAAGCACCCACCTAAGCTGGAAGGCAAAGAACATACATTTCTCGGTTCTCATTCTTTCAATGAAACCCTACTCTGTTTATAGAGTTGCCAAATGGCTGAACCAGCCCAAACAGTTTACAGTAGTGAAATATGCTGACTCTTTTTCCTAATGATCTTCATATGATGGAAAAAACAAACTTTAACCAAAGCTGACCCTGATCACGAATGTCAGCTCCCAATTGACAGCCACACCCGATCTGCAAGTCACATTAAGATACTAAAGCTTCTCTCCAGTTAGAAGTTCAGCGGGAATGGCAAGTGTCCATGACCAAGCTCCCAGCATAAATGTTTTTCTAGTTTCTTTCATTTCCCTCTAAATCTACCCTTGCACTGAAGTACCCATCTCCTAAACTGAGCTTCTTCTAATATTCTTATTTGAGACATGACATTAATATGTACCATCTTATGAAAACTAGGAGGCATATGTGTCAAAAAGCTAAGTGTAGCTTCAAGCCTTGATGTTGGCATATTAAACATGAGGCTAAATCATTTAAGTGTCCACATGTATTGCTCTCATGTGTGCCCAGCAGAGTCCAGTGTGTTAAACACATTTTCTTCAATACTGCTGAGTCTTTCCTCTTGCATTTTTGCTGTATGAAAATGAAACATGTCAACATGTTATCATTTCATTTAAAATTTATTAAATTATATGCTGCTATCATAGTATGTCTCTCAATTTTGTTATCCTGGTCAAATAGTTTGCTTATGTATAAATGACTTTCCAAGAATTTTAAATTATTTCTTACTTATTCTCTAACAAACAGTAAGGTGTGCTTTCTGTCACATTATGGCAGCTGATTGATTCCTTTATTCGAAGGGATTTGTAACTCCTAACTTGATGTTCTTTCTACATTTATTGATTAGAGTCCCAGACAGGTAAGAAATGCAAACCCTGAAACACCATTGTAGAGGACTAAAGAAAAAAGAAAACACACTCTGTGGTTAGGTCCTATGGCAGGCAGGATTCTGAAATATCGCCAAGATTTCTGCTTTCCAGCATGCATAATTCTCTCCCCTTGAGTGTGGGAAGGGCCTTGAATAAAACAGAATGTCATGCCCAGAATGAGGTTACATGCATGGCCAAAAAAAAAAAAAAAGGATATTTCAGATGCAATTAAGGCCCAAATCACCTGATCAGGGTTAGCTAAAATGGAGATTACTTCTTGTGGACCTGATCTAATCAGGTGAGTGCTATTAAAATAAGTGAAGGTGTTGTATTCATTTACCATATTTCCAGAGCTTTTTACACTAAGCCTATATCTAAAGATATCTTTTGGGGCCAGTATTATGAAGCAGCAGGTTAAGCAGGTTAAGTCACCATGCGCAATGCTAATATCCCATATGGGAGTGCCAGTTTGAGTCCAGGTTGCTTTGCTTATGATCCAGCCTCCTGCTAATGCACCTGGGAAGGCAGCAAAAGATGGCCCAAATATCTGGGTCCTTGCCACTCATGTGGGAGACTAGGATAGAGTTCCTTGCTCCGGACTTCATCTTTGCCCAGACCTGGTTGTTGCTCTAATTGGGTAGTGAACCAACAGATCTTTTTTTCTGGTCTCTCCCTCTGTCTCTGTCGCTCTGCCTTCAACTAAATATTTTTAAAATTACAAGATATTTTCATTTTAGAGACCAAAAAAAATCAAAATTACACACAGTGAACTGCAATGTCTTCTGAACATTTAGATAGTTATATTAACCCTCTATTAAAATCACATATTTACTTCTGAATCCCCTAATTGACTATTAATTCATTCAGAAAGTGTCTGACACCTAAAGTACCAAATAAATGTTGAATTGAATGAATGGACAAAAGTTCCTCAAACATGGGGGACAGTTTTCAATATGGCAACAATTAAAACTAGAGCTGAAAACTGCATAAATATTCTGCAAAAGTTGACAAATTATTTGTCACTAAATCTCAACAAATAAGGCAAGAATACAGGAAATAAAATGAGTTTATTTGATAAGAATCAGCATGAAATATCTACACCACTGGAACCATCTACATTAAAGACTTGTCAACCAACTGCCTAAAATATTCTCAAATTAGCTGAACGCCTATTAGACTCTGTAACAATTTACTGCAACACAAAGATGGCCAGATGTTTTTTTTTTTTTTTTGCCCATGTATCTGTATCCTCCTGAGTTGATACTAAATATTTTATAGATATGATTCTAGTCAAATTTCTACCACAATTCACCACACATATTTTTAGGTTGAAAAACTGAGGCAGAAGATGCTTTGTTGGGGTTACATAGTCAACAATATTCACCAAGCCCTAAGCTTTCAGCCAGGCCTCTGCACTGTCCACTGTGAACCAATTCTGCAGGAGGCCGTGGCAACAAAAGCAATGCTAGGATGTGCTCATAGCTTTAGATCATGCACCTCTAATGACTTCACTACTACCAACAACCAGCACCCACAAAATAAAGAAAATAAAAATTCTTCCTGGTCTCACCAATGCTAGGCGGCCGTGAGACATACACTCATTAATGCTAACAAACAGGTAACGTGCTGAATGATGAAAGCGGAGGCAGTTTTGGGGAAATACATTAAGGCATTCTTACTACATAAGGTCTGTTCCATTCTGTAGGACAGATTTTACATTGATGGGATGGTTTCTGTACTTTTGATTTCCCACAAATTTGTGTTGTTTCTTTTGAGTTGTCATGATTGAGTTATTGTGATGTTAAGCCAGATGTAACTTATTTAACCCTCTTTTACTCTGTGTGTATGGAAACCAGGATACAGAGAGTCTCACTGCTAACAGTGGTAAGACAAGGATCCATGGTCCCACCAACAAAGTCTGCTGAAAGACCCCATGAATGATTTGGCGCCGAAGTAAAAGGTCCTCTCTGGTAGAAATATCTCTAAGCAGCTGCCCTCAAATTTTTTGGCCTAAGGACTGTTTTACTCTCTTTAAGATTACTAGGGGCCCCAAAGGAATGTTTGTTTAGGAAGGTTCTATTTTTTGATATTTACTATATTAGAAGCTAAAACAGAAATTTACAGAATATTTAATTGACTTAAAAATAATCTGCTGATTACATGGTGAAATAACATTTCTATGAAAAAGTATTTTTTTTAAAGATTTATTTATTTACTTGAAAGTCAGAGTTACACAAAGAAGGAGAGGCAAAGAAAGAGGGAGAGAGGTCTTCCATCACTGACTCACTCCCCAGTTGGCTGCAACAGCTGGAACTGCGCCAATCTGAGCCAAGAGCTTCCTCTGGGTCTTCCCATGTGGATGAAGGGCCCCAAGGACTTGGGCCATCTGCTACTGCTTTCCCAGGCCATAGCAGAGAGCTGGATCAGAAGTGGAGCAGCCGGGACTCGAACCGGCACCCATATGGGATGCTGGCACTGCAGCAGTGGCTTTACCCACGCCACAGTGCTGGCCCCGAAAAAGTATGCTTTTCAAGAAAGAGGATTTAGTAGGAAGAATGGCATCATTCTGCATTTTTGTAAATATCTTTCAACCTGATGTAATTCAAGACAACTGGATTGTTCTGCCTGCTTCTGAATTCAACCTATCACACTTCTCGTAGCCTCTGGAATATTCTGTAAACCTGACTGTTGATGAGCAACTTAATATGTTATCCCTCTTAGTATTTTTGTTTGTTTGTTCTACTTAATACTTTTGGTTGAATACTGTAATCAATACACAATTCTTCTTAAGTGCTGAAACTTAACTGAAAAGTGATCGCTGTTAAATATAAGAGTGGGAATAAGAGAGGGAAGAGATGTGCAATTCAGGACATGCTCAAGCTGACTTAACTCAAACGGTAGAGTTAGAAACATACCAGGGGATTCCAATTCAATCCCATCAAGGTGGCATGTACCAATGCCATCTCACTACTCCCAGTGATCAATTTCTGTTCACAATTGATCGTAATGATAGGACTAAGAACCAAAGGGATCACATAAACAAGAATAGTGTCTGCAAATACTAGCTGATAGAATAAAAAAGGGAGAGAATGTTCCAACATGGGAAGTGAGATACACAGCAGACCCATAGAATGGCAGATGTCCTAAACAGCACTCTGGCCTCAGAATCAGCCTTTAAGGCATGCAGATCCGGCTGAAATGCCCATGAGAGTATTTCAGGCATGGAAAGCCAAGACACTCAGGGGGAAAAAAAAAACTAAATGAAAGATCTCCACGTGTGAGATCCCAGTGGAAAGAACGGGTCATCAAAGAAGGAGGTACCTTTCTCAGAAGGGAGGAGAGAACTTCCACTTTGACCATGGCCTTGTCTAAATATGATCAGAGTCGGTGAACTCAGGGGGCTTCCATAGCCTTGGCAGCTCATGACAAGAGCCTAGGGTGATTACTGATGCCATAAACAAGAGTGTCAGTTTGTTAAGTCAACAACAGGAGTCACTGTGCACTTACTCCTCACGTAGGATCTCTGTCCTTAGTGTGCTGTACATTGAGATTTAATGCTATAACTAGTACTCAAACAGTATTTTTCACTTTATGTTTCTGTGTGGGAGCAAACTGTTGCAATCTTTACTTAATGTATGCTAAACTGATCTTCTGTATATAAAGAGAATCGAAAATGAATCTTGATGTGAATGGAAGGGGAGAGGGAGTGGGAAAGGGGAGGGTTGCGGGTGGGAGGGACGTTATGGGGGGAAGCCATTGTAATCCATAAGCTGTACTTTGGAAATTTATATTCATTAAATAAAAGTTAAAAAAAAAGAAGAATGAATAAAAATCTGCATTATTAGGAAAACAGTTGTGATCTCACAGACTTCCTGAAAGGGCCTGAGGGTGTTGGATGATCACCCTGTCTGGTTTTCCTGGGATTATCCTGGTTTCTGCCTAAGTCCCTTGCACTGGGAACCCCTCAGTGTGGTATAAACCATACCTCAGGTAACCCTTTGCATACTATGCTCTGAAAATCACATGCTAACATAAAACCAAAAGGTCTATTTATTTAAGATCACAATATCTGCTAACTACTACTGTGTCTTCAAAATCATAAGGTGATCCAACTCCTGGCAACACATATATCTACTGTCACTTTTACATGCTGATTAATAGTAACATACTAATTCAAAATCATTGCCATTGGGGCTGGCACGGTGGTGTACCGGGTGGAGCCACTGCCTGAAATGCCGGCACCTCAAGGGGCGCTGGTTCGACTCCTGGCTGCTGCACCTCTGATTCAGCTCTCTGTTATTGCCTGGGAAAACTTTGGAAGATGGCCCATGTCCTTGAGTCCCTGCACCCACATGGGACAACTGGAAGGAAGCTCATGCCTTCGGATCGGCACAGCCCAGGCCATTTCAGCCATCAGGAGAGTGAACCAGCGGATGGAAGCCCCCCCCCGCCCCGCCTCTCTGTTCTCTGTGTAACTCTGACTTTCAAATAAATAAATGAATCTTTAAAAAAAAATCAATGCAGGCCAGCGCAGTGGCTCACTTGGCTAATCCTCTGCCTGCAGCACCAGCATCCCAGGTTCTAGTCCCGGTTGGGGTGCCGGGTACTAGTTTTGGTTGCTCCTCTTCCAGTCCAGCTCTCTGCTGTGGCCCGGGAAGGCAGCAGAGGATAGCCCAAGTGCTTGGGTCCCAGCACCCTCATGGGAGACCGGGAAGAAGTACCCGGCTCCTGGCTTCAGATCTGCGCAGCACTGGCCATAGCGGCCATTAGAGGAGTAAACCAACGGAAGTAAGACCTGTCGCTCTCTCTCTCTGTCTATAACTCTACCTGTCAAAAAAAAAAAAAAAAAAAAAGGCAATGCAATCTTCCTAGCAGCATATACCGAAGAATACTCAAAGTAACAAGAGTATGACATTTCAATAGCTATGTCAAAATTAAGCTATATTTAATATCTGATGGTTTCAGATCCTAGGATTGAACCAGTCTAACTTAATAAGTGGCCATTAAAACATTTATTTTTGAAAGGAAAGTACTATATATACCATTTCATCAAATATTTATACACAAAATGCAATCCAAACCTTCTCTAACAGTAACCTATTACCCTCAGTAATAACATTAAAACAGTATTCAGTGTCCTGAGAATTAGTTCATTTTTTTAAAAAACTTTACTGAATAAGTATATTAACTCTCCTTTATGACATTCAAGTGCCAAACCACACGTTTTCCCTCCATCACTTTTAGTTCCTTTTAAATAAAATTGTGTATGAGTAAGTCATTCGTCAAATAATATAGTCATCTGTTTCCATCATCTGCTTTATTCAGATGAAGAATTTATTAAATGTTATATACTTGACAGCAGATAGTGACTGGTATGATCTTTGAACAATTCTTAACATTATTTTGTTGAACATGAATGACAAATTTTAGATTAAAATGTTCTAAGAAATCACCATCGTAACCAGTTTTCCTTAATGTGAGATATTTCATATTACTGAATTGGCAACAGACATTCATTTCAAGCTCAAGACATTTTTCTTGCCATCTTTCTCACAAAATTAAATGTGCAGCTACAGTTGCTATGTTACTGGTATAAGCTTCACCTTGGCATAGTAATATTGTTTAAATAAATCACTTTCTGAAAAGGTGTTTTCCGAAACTTTAGAGCATATTTCCAAAAGCAGTGATGCCCAAAAGAAAAAAACATGATGTCCATCTCCATTTTTTTCTTTAGCCTTCAACTGTCTGCAAGTTCACTAAGAAGACTAAATGGCCTGGGAATGACTCAAATGGCTGAGGTCTGCAATCTTCTGGAGGATCTTCACTTACATATAGGGCACCTGGACTAGGATACTTCAAAGACTGGCCTGTTTGTGGTGCCAGGGCTTCTCACAGAAGAGTGGCTGGATTCTGAGAGACAGCACCAGAAAGAAAGATGCAGTGAAGAGAGATCACCCAAGTGGAACCCTTGAGAGGAATCGTCCAAGGGGGGTCACTCTGGAAGTGATGAACAAAGCATTAGGACAGGTACCTCGCATGAGAAGGCATCCCAGTACAGTTTCACCACAGCAATAAAGAGGCGGCTATTTGGTTTTCTCATCCTGGAATTAAGTCTCTGACTGTAAATTGGGAAGGTATTTGTTATTCATGTGGAAGGACGTTCAAAAATCCAACCAATGCTCAAAGTTCTTTAACCAGGAGGCAGCCCCTGCTGTGTGTGTCTGCTTAAAAATGGGACCAGTACTGCCTTCCCTTCTGAGGAGAAAACACAAACACACAAATGCCCAGACAGTCCCTCCTCTTGTTCCTAGAAAAACAAATACAAAAAGAATTCCTGGATACCCTCATCAAAACCTAAATGGGGACATAAAGGAGGGACAGAAATCACTGGGTATGACATGTGATGAAAACTCATTCCCCTCAGGTCTTTCCACGACCACAGGAAATCAAGTTGGTAGCTGTCAACATGGCCTTATTCTGGACATTTAAGGATAAGCATTAAACACCTCAGGGTATTTTTTTTTTTTCAATTTAAATCTAACTCAGGCTTACATCTATTCTCTGTGTTAAAAGTAATGCATTCACCAATAACTATGAAGAAAAAAAGAAGTCAGCAAACTCTCTACTTGGTGTAGGGTTAACCTTATGAATATAAAAATTAACTGAAAATTGATCTCTGTAAAAAATAAGAATGAGAAAGGAAGAGGAGGAAGAAAGGCAGAAGTATGGGTGGGAGGGGCATGGGGAGGGAAGCATCACGTTCCCAAATTTGTATATATTAAATGCATAAAGTTGTATTTCTTAAATAAAAAAAAAAGTTCAGAAGAAAAAAAAACACAATGTACTCACATGAGAATGTTTAAATCCAGGAATTCATGTGAATGGGCATTTTTGTTAGGATGTGTGTTTTCTTTCTTCCTTTCATTCTGTGTGTGTGTGTGTGTGTGTGTGAAGCTACAAACATGTTTTAAAAAATTAAGTAGTCATTTAACAAAGGCTCAGTATGGAAATGGAAGACTTGAATGCTGTAGGGAACCTGAGGAAAACAGCAGAGGATATAAGCGCATGACCTTGCAAGTTATAACACCAAGTGAAGGGAGTTTTGAGATGAATTTGAATCACAATATTGAATAGTTTATGATAGCCAAGAAGTGGAAACAAGCCAAATGCACCTTAACTGAAGAATGGATAGATAAAATATGGGTTAGCCATACAATGGGATACAACTGTGTAATAAAAAGGAATGAAGAAGTGTTGCATGCTATAACACAGATGATCCCTGAACTCAAACTAAGTGAATGAAGCCTGTCATAAAAAATGCACAATATAAATCCATTTATATGAAATGTCTAGAATTGGCAATTCCAAGCATGCAGAACAATAGATGAGTGGTTTTTCTAGAACTAAGAGGAAAGGGAAAGGAACGAAAGGAAATGAAGAGTGACAGCTAATGGGCACAGGGTTTCTTTTGGAGATGAAAATAATCTAAGATTGATTTTGGTGATCGTTGCGCACTCTGAGAATAAACTAGAAACTGCTGCATTGTAAGTAAATTGTATCATGTGTGAATTAGATCTCAATAAACTATTTGTAGTGGTAAATGACACAGGCATTTAATTTGTATATAGAAACAGAGCATGAAATAAAATACTTGTCCATATTTATAAGCATAAATCTTGGAGGATAAGAAGGGAGGAAACACCAGGAGAAAGAATTCTTCCTCTGAATACAGTGCCATAAACTGAACACATATCAGCCAGCTAGTGCAGCCACTAGTGCTCTAATCACTTCTGGCAAAGCTTCTCAGCCTGCTTCAAAACCTCGATTAAGAGCACTGTTCTCTGTGACAAGTACCAGGGGAAAGAAGTCCTGTCAGAAAGAAAGCGGAAGGGTCTAATTTTTTATTTTATTTTGAGAAATACAGACAGAGAAAGAGATAGAGAACATACCCATCAGCTAGTTTACTTCCCTAATACCTGCAACAGCTGGGGATAGGCCAGGGCCTAAGGCAGGAACTGGGAATGTAATGCTGCCCTCCCAGGTAGGTGGCAGGAATCCAATTCTTGAGCCACTGCCTCCACAGTTTGCATCAGCAGGAAGCTGGAGTCCGGAACCAGACCTAGGAATCAAACCTAGGCACTTTGATATGGGACTTGGGTATCACTACTGCTAATTAAATGTAGCTCTCCATAAGTTTTTAATGGAATTTGAAAGGTTGAATGGGAAAAAAAAAGCCAACAAGAGCAAAATATTACTTTTATCAGCAAGGTGGAATTGTGAAAAACAGACCAAATGATATAAATTTATATGGACCTGGGTTGGAGGAACTTCATTTTAAGAAATCATAGGCCCAGGGCCAGCATTGTGGAGTGGCAGGTAAAGTCACCACCTGCAATGCTGGCATCTTATCTGGGCACTGGTTCATGTCCCAGCTGCTCCACTTCCAATCCAGTTCCTGCTTTCCCTGGGAAAGCAACAGAAGTTGGCCCAAACCTTTGGGCCCCTCACCCACATGGGAAACATAGAAGAAGCTCCTGGCTTCAAACCAGCCCAGCTCCAGGCATTGCAGCTACTTGGAGAGTAAACCATTCGTTCTCGCTGTAAACTCTGACTTTCAAATATACAAATAAATCTTTGAAAAAAGAAAAATTATAGGCCCAAACTAGCCTACCTCAATGTTAAGCCCCTTACAGAAAAACTTTGTCGAGTGTTACCATTGTAACCCCAGCAAGAAATTTTGAAAACAATTTGGCTTTCATAACAATCATGATATGCAGGTTTGCTAATATTTATGAATCATTGGGAAATTCAGTCATGTATAATACTCATAATTCCATGGAGAAGATACTAGAAATAATATTATGGGCATCAATGATTGGCAAAAGTTGCATGTGAGGTAAAACAGACAATACAAGGAGCTAGGTATGTATCAGGATGTTTCAGCTGAAAGTAACAGAAGAACAAAATCATCAGAAACAGAAAATAATCTGTCAGGTCATACATAGAAGCTCTGTGGAAGGAGTGCTCTCAGCGTGACTCAGCTGTTCTGTGGGACTTCAAGCGCCCAAATGCTACCCCTGGAATACTGGCATGCCACTGCTGTCTCACTAATGTTTTCAATCTAACTGAAGCAATCCTAGGTGTCAACTATGGACACTGTTCCACAACCAGAAATTAAACATGACTTTTTAGTACGTTCTGGCTGAGGCCAGAGCTCCTGTTCTTGCACTTAGAGCAACCATGACCACAGCTGGTTGTCAATGAAAACAAAGTCAGGATTGAAGAACATGGGAGAAATGAAAATGGCACTTAGGTTTAGAATTGCTTTAGATCAAGCTGAACTTCTTTATTCTCTTTAGCATATTATGAGTCAAGAAAAGACCATTTGAATCAAGACTGCTTGATCTATGGGAAACCATTTTGTTATTTCTTTGGTTGCCATTTAAAAACACCAATTTTGCCATTTAAAGGTTAAGTTGGCTGATTTGTTGAGGACGAAGGAACTTAAGGGAATCTTGGGAAAAAGCCCCTGACCAAATTTTCTCTCAGGTCACTGCCAGGATTGGATTGGATGACCATGCTTAAATCTACCCCCAACAAAGAAAATGAAACCACAATAACCAGCTCATATTACTCATGGTTTGCCTCTAGAACTGGGCAGGGGGGATCATCCTCAAAACTCAACTGGGAGAGTGGAGCAATGAACAAAATCAAGGTGAGCAACCATCACCAAAAGAAGAGTCTCACGATGGTGTGTAAACCACTTTCTGACACACAGAACAACAAAACAAAAACACACAACACAAAAATTTGAAGATGTTTAACATACACAGAAGGTAATGAGGAAATCTTCAAATAAGTGAGTCTTCAAGTTCCATGTGAAAGTGATCTGATTAATTAAAAATGAAGCCTTACAACTTTGCCAATAGCATGTTCAGCCATTGTGAGACGTAAGCCATTAGATTATTCAAGGAAAGGCTGGATCATCATCTACAGAGGAACATGAACTTTAGATAAATGGTTGAACTAGCTAATCTTTCTTGTATTCCTTCTCTAGCTTGTCACACATTTGGGAAACCTCCTCCCTCCTCAACAAATCTGCCAGTGTAAGATCCAACATTGATGTTTTTAAATGGCAAGAAACGAAATAACAAAATGGTTTTTCAAAGGTCAAACAACCTTTTCTTGTCAGATAACATAGTAAAAAGAATAAAGAAAAGTCAGAGTATCACTTCTCTCACACTGTTCAAGCCCAGCTTCATTCTCTTCAACAGGCAACTGTTCTTATAGCTGTTCTAAGTACAAAAACAGACTGCAGATCATAAACGGGCTCTAGCCTCAACCAGAACACACTAAATAAACACCAACATCTGAGAACCCCTATGCTTTCCCTTGCTGTTACTCTAGCTGCCAACAGGAACAAGCAAAAGGAGCAATTAAGGAACCTGCCATCAGTACCACAGGAGGATACTGTCACAACCCATCATGTCCCTCTCCTCTTCCAAGTCCTACCTTCCAATTTCCATTCTGACCTATTTTCATGCAGTTCATACTGATGATTATTTAGACAAATAATGTGATCTCAATCTAATCTCATTTAACTTTCTGAGCAGAATTTCAATACTGAGTAAAATTATTAAGTTTATATTCACTTACAGGATTGAGTCAGGATAGTCTCTCTAATGCCATGTTAGAAAATAAATTTAACAAAATGTAGATGTAAAAACTACTTAGGTTTATTTTCCTGTGTTCAAAAATAATTGAGGATTTGAGATGTGAGAATATAAGGACCTTGACTTAATGGAGAAAAGTCTTTGATGGCCCTATGCTCTTCATCATAATCATCTCTATCTTCTTTATCCATATGCTGGGTAGCAGATTATTAAACATAAAAAGATACAACTTTCTCTAAAAGATAAAACCAGGGAGAAAACATCTGCAAACTAAATATCTGACAAGCAGTTAGTATCCAAAAATTAAAAAAATAAAAATAAAAAGAAAGAAACTCAAATGACCCAACAGCAAAAGAAACCCACAAATAATCCAATGAAATAAGCAATGGACCTAAATAGCTATTTATATGTCATCTTTTGAGAAATGTCTTGACATGTGTAGCAAAAAATACTCAATATAACTAATCATCAGGGAAATGCAAATCAAGCCACAGTAAGGTATCATCTCATTCCAGTTAGATTGGCTATTATCAAAAAGACAGAGCAGGGCCAGCACTGTGGCATAGAGGGCGCCAGTTCGAGCCCCATCTACTCTGCTTCCAATCCAACAGCTAACGATGGCTCAAGTGCCTGGGCCTCTAACCAGGATGGTGTACCACCCATAGCTGTAACAGCCACTCGTGGCATGAACCAGTGGATGGAAGATCTTTGTCAGCTTGTATCTCTCTCTCTCACACTCTTTAAAATAAATAAACCTTATTCCTGAGGAACAGTGGTTTTCTACTTACTGCTTGTTGAATTTTTAATTAGTGGAGGGTTAAGCTTGTTGTTTCAAAGTAAACAAAATGTATCAATGCAAAAATCAAAAATAAGAAAGGAAGAAGGCGAGAGGGGGTAGGAGTATAGCTTTTTAAAAAAAATTATTTATTTATTTGAAAGTCAGAGTTACACAGAGAGAGGAGAGGCAGAGGTAGAGGCAGAGGCAGAGACAGACAGAGAGAGAGTGAGAGCGAGAGGTCTTCCATCCGATGATTCACTCCCCAGATGGCCGCAACAGCCAGAGCTGCGCCGATCCGAAGCCAGGAGCCAGGAGTTTCTTCCCACTCTCCTACATGGGTGCAGGGGCCCAAGGACTTGGGCCATCTTCTACTACTTTCCCAAGAGACTACTACTCAGCCTTAAAGGGGATGAACTCTTGGTGCCAGAGTTGTGGCGTAATGGGTTAAGCCTCCACCTGCAAGGCCAGCTTCCAATAAGGGCATCATTTCTAATCCCAGCTGCTCTACTTCTAATCCTTCACCCTGCTAATGAAGCTGGTAAAGCAGCAGATGGCCCAAGTACTTCAGGCCCTGCACCCATGTGAGGAATTCGAGGAAGCTCCTGGCTCCTGGTTTCAACCTGGCTCAGCCCCTACCATTGCAGTCATTTGGAGAGTGAACCAGCAGATAAAAAATCTCTCTCTCTCTCTCTCTCTCTCTCTCTCTCATATATATATATATATATATATATATATATATATATATATCTGTGCAATCTCTCTCTCTCTCTAACTCTGCCTTTCAAGTAAAATTAAATCTTTAAAGAAAAAGAGAGAGAGAGAGGGAGGGAGGAAGGGAGGGAGATAAAGAAAGAGAGAGAGAATGAGAGAGAGAGAAATAGAGAGGAAGAAGGCAGGCAGGAAGGCAGGAGGGAGGGAGGGAGAGAGGCAGGCAGGCAGGGAGGCAAGCAGGGAGGCAGGCAGGCAGGGAGGGAAAGAAGGGATGAACTCCTGCCATTTGCAACAACATGGACTGAACTGGAGGTCATTATGTTCAATGGATTAAACCAAGAAAAGAAAGACTATGGCCTCACTCAAACGTAGACTTTAAAAGGTGGATCTCATAGAAATTGAAAGCTGAATGGTGGTCACCAGAAGCTGAGGCAAGTGGCCATGTGGCAGGAAGCGAAGAGGGGAAGGCTGACCAACAAATATCAAGTTATAGTTGGGAAAGAGAAAGAAATTCTGGTATTCTGTTGCACAGCAGAGAAATTTTAGATGCCTGTAGTGCACTGTATATTTTCAAATGCTAGGTAATAAAGAATTTTTAAAGTTTTCACCATAAAGAATTGATACGTTTTAAGAGAGATCTTTATCCTGATTTGAACATTATACAATTTATCAATGTAGCAAAACATCACCTGGTACTCCATAAATATATAGTTTTTAACATGTCCATTGAAAACAAATTTAAAGGGGAAAACCCAAATTCCAGATACATCATATGTTTATATTTTTCTTTGTTTTGTGAGGAAAATAGGTACTCATCCATGTGGCTCACATCAACAAATTTAGTTATTTATCTCCACTAGCCCGGAGATTATACCACATCCTCTGCCAATCACATCACATTGCTATTTACACAGGGCTTTTCACCCAAGATGGCAGAACAATATTTTTCACACAACACAATTTTCTATTGGAAATCTTATGAGGACTCCTCGCTTTGCATCGCCCTTGATCTTTCAGTTGTCCTATCTGCATCTTCCTACCAGAGGAAAGTGGAGAAATTCTAAGTTCAGGGCTTCTTATTTGCTCAGCCACTTATACAGCCCAAGGAAGCTGCAGCAGTCATTGCTACAGCCCTACCAATATTTCTGTAATGCATTTTATGTTTCAGCTTGCAAAAATAAGCTATTGATAAGCTATTTTTAGATCAATTACCTACAACTGCTCTTTCACTTTAATCTCCCTTCTACACCATTCATGCTTATGATGAGACACATGGTAAGCATTTTGGATTCTTGTAGGTAGAAGTAGAATTGGGAGTATATTCATTTTGGGTT
Organism: Oryctolagus cuniculus; assembly: GCF_964237555.1. NCBI lineage: Eukaryota > Metazoa > Chordata > Mammalia > Lagomorpha > Leporidae > Oryctolagus > Oryctolagus cuniculus. The sequence goes on along the minus strand of NC_091439.1, from coordinate 93,171,532 downwards.
AAATGGGATGCACGTTGTAGATGCAGGTACTCTCCTGTTTGGTTCGGATATTTATAGCTGGCCCCAGTCTAGATATACTTTGCAAGCTGTTGACACAAAAACATCAATAACAAACTGTTTTATGACTGTTATTGATTCAAGGATTATTTGAATAATATGTGTGAAAACTTAAAATGTCATGAAATCATGAAGCTCATATAAAAAAAAGATCTTGATAAAAGTTCCCACAATTTGGCAAGATTTCTGCTAAAAATGACAAAACTTTATCAATAATAAACTGTAACATTAAAAGAAACTGCTCTAAACTGATCAATAATAAAAACATACTTTTGACCAGCAATGCTAAACACTAAAACGTCTTACTAATAGCTCTGCAGTAGGTACACAAAATTTCTGTAACGTGAGGAAGCAATTCAATAGTCGGCATTCTCTTTCCTCAAAATAGAGAAGGAAAAATGTGTTCCAGAAGTACATAAGGTATATACTTAACACGTTTTAATTCTGTTATTCATGACATTTTTTAACTTTTTTTTTCTTCTTTTTCTTCTTCTTTTTTTTTTTTTTTTTTAACAGGCAGAGTGGACAGCGAGAGAGAGAGAGAGAGACAGAGAGAAAGGTCTTCCTTTGCCGTTGGTTCACCCTCCAATGGCAGCCACCACGGCTGGCGCGCTGCGGCCGGCGTACCGCGCTGATCCAATGGCAGGAGCCAGGTGCTTTTCCTGGTCTCCCATGGGGTGCAGGGCCCAAGTACTTGGGCCATCCTCCACTGCACTCCCTGGTCACAGCAGATAGCTGGCCTGGAAGAGGGGCAACCGGAACAGGATCCGATGCCCCTACCGGGAGTAGAACCCGGTGTGCTGGCACCGCTAGGCGGAGGATTAGCCTATTGAGCCACGGTGCCGGCGACATTTTTTAACTTTTAAACTTCCTAAGTCTATCGTTTCCTTCTCGCTTTGAATACTCACCTTAGAGCATACTAGCATTAGTACCTAATTGTGTATGAATTATTTTTCTTCCAAAGCACCTCCATATTGACTAAGCTTTAACTCCCACAAAATCTAGAGCACTTATGTCTTACTCTTAAAATGCTATCTTCTTGGCTTCTGCAAAGCCATAGTCCTCATTTTCCTTCCACAAACTAACTACTCCATTGTCCATCTCCCATACTAGATCCTTCTCTACACTTCAGCCATAAAAGTAGGGATGTATCAAGACTGTTCTGGGCTCCTCTTTTCTGACAATTCACTTCCCTTAAGATGATCCCATCCAGTTCCATGACTTGAAAGAGCATCTTCTGACAGCTTTTGTCACCCACTTTGCTGTCTCCATTGCTAACCCTTAGTGAGGTGTCAGGCTGGATGATATACAACTGCCTAGGAGACACCACAAGGGCACCTCTACTAGGCATCTCCAACTTGCAATGCATACCCACTGCTTCCCTAGTGTTCTGCATCTGCACTGTTCCTCACATTTAAAATCCCCATCTTTTCCTCTGCTCCTATTATTCCACATATCATTTCTATTAGCAAGCCCTGTCAGTACACCTCCAAAACATATCCCAAACTGCTTACTTCTCTCCATGTCCTTCATTGCCACCACAGTTCAAGCCACATCCTACTGCACCTGGAGGACCAGGGCCTCTGCCTGAGACCCTTGGCCTCCCCTGTTACACTCTACACCTCCCTTACACCTATAGTTAAACGTTTTACTCTGGCTTACCAAGTCACACAGGGTCTTTCATCTTCCCATCTCTGATTTTCTCTTGTAACATCCACTCCCACCCTGCCTTTGCTCAATGACCTTTGTAGGGTTCCCCCTGCCTGAAATGTTTTGCCCCAATTCTCCTGATTTCCCCCACACTTGCTGCACTACCCTATTTTATTTCTTTGCATCACATTGAGCCCTTTGTCAACCCTGTAGCCTCCCATGTGCTTGTCAATTACCATACATCCTTCTTCAGAAACCTCATCGGTCACCTTCAGGACACCCCAGCAATTTGAAAAATAGCACTGATAATTTTGGTGACTACTACTCCAGGCCCATTTCAAAGATCATGGTACAGGGTTTAGCTTGGAAGGAGGGTACAAAAAGCTAAACCATGCCATTGTTCACATGACCAGTGCTTGAAACAATATTTTTTTCACTTCACCTAAGCACTGAATACTATGATCATCTTCAGATGTGAAATATACACTCCCAGAAGCCATAAGGCTCTGGGAATAACATGGGAAGAACAGGGAAGGCACCCCATGCTCCAGGTATCCCATATTGTTTTCCAGGTATGCCTGTGCTTACTGTGGCTTCATAAGAGACATCCAAATGACAAAATCTTCTGCTTAACTCATGATATGACTACTCTCAGGTAACTGTCCTTTATTCTATCACAATCTAGTATTCCCCCTTAAAAAGAAAAAAAGATTTATTTCATTTATTTGAAAGGTAAACTGACAGAGAGAAAGAGAGAGTCCATCCACTGGTTCATTCCTCAAATGGGCACAACAGCCAGGGCTGAGCCAGCCAAAGCCAAAAGCCTGGAACTCCATCCAGACTCCCAGGTGGGTGGCAAGGGCCCAAGTCGTTGAGTCATCATTTGCTGTCTTCCCAGATGCAGTGGCAGGGTGCTGGATCAGAAGTGGAGCAGCTAGGACTTGAACCAGTGCTCCAAGATGGGTTGCTGGCTGTTTGCAGAGGCAGTGGTTTAACATGCTGCACCACAATGCTGGCCCCTTACAATATGGTATTTCACCTGCCTGAGTAAAGGTGGATAGCTTTATCTTAGAGAATTTTTTTCCCCTAGGCTTTCTCTGGTGTCAATGCCACAAATAAACACAAGGTCTGCCATGCTTGCCCATTTAATAAAGTATGTGGTAAACTACAATCTGCGGCTAATGTCCTCTTATTGCACATGTGTATTTCAGGTCCACTGTATGTAGGCGGCCAGCATCATTCAACCACCTTTTCCACCCGCCTTGCTAGAAATGCTTTCATGAGAGCACTGGTAAGAGGAATCAGACAAGCAGCACAGGAATGCTTCCACACAGCATGGCCCCCAGGAAAGGAAGAGCTGGGAGAAATAGGAGAAGGACAAGCAGAGGACAAAGGAGGAAGAAAAGGAGAAAATAGAGCAAGGACAGATGGAGAAGAGGAACAGGGGAGGAAAGAAGGGAGAAGAGGATTAAAGAAACTGCATCAGATAAGATATTCCAGAATAAAGTCCTCAGCACTAACACACAATTTCCGTTATTTTCACAGACAAGTGAAAGGACAGCATGGCCTTTCATGAAATCACCACCAGACCTTCAGGAGCGTCAAAGCCTAATACTGGCCAGAGAAGTTGGCCAGGTATCTAAAACTGGACAGCATCAAAGTCTGACCCAATCCTGGCTGGATCTACAGATTTCTGAAGGTCAAATAACACTTAGCACAAAGTGACTGGCTATAGTAGATCTGAGCTACTCAGAACAGATGTAAGCCAAAAAAAATAAAGATAAATAGACATAGATTTCTCAATAACATCTGAGGTCATTTCTTACTAGCAAACTCCAAAATGGTAGCAAACCATGTGTGTAACAGATTGGCTATCAAAAGAAAACATGTGAAATCTGAATTTTAAAAGATAGACGTGGAAGCACTAGTGGCAAAGCTAGCCTCGGTCCAATGCCAGTATATTTAGAAATAAGGCCAGTTCCACTTCATAGTACAAACTGAACATCTTTCAGGCTCAGAAATTTATAACTTCAGATACGGAAACAGAATGACACTAGGGAGAAAAAAAGTGTAACACCGACTCAAAATTTCTTTCAAAATTTCAAAGTAATGAAACTAAAGCCAAAATCCAATGTTTCTGACAAGTATTCTCAAAAGTAAATCATGCATATTGGAGAAAATATAATCTCCCCCATTATGTTCATATGCAAATGGACCATTATTTTAAAAATTCTTAAAGATAGGAATTTTAGAAAACTTTTATTTAATATAAATTTCAAAAGTACAACTTTCAGATTATAGTGGTTTTTCTCCCCATAATCACCCTCCCACCCACAAACCATCCCATCTCCTACTCCCTCTCCCATCCCATTCTTCATTAAGATTCATTAATTATCTTTATATACAGAAGATCAATTTAGTATATATTAAGTAAAGATTTGAACAGATTGTACCCACACAGACACACAAAGCATTAAGTACTGTTTGAAGACTTGCTTTACCATTAATTCTCATAGTACAACACATTAAGGACAGAGATCCTACATGGGGAGTGACTCCTGTTGTTGCTTTAACAATTGACACTCTTGTTTATGGCATCAGTAATCACCTGAGGCTCTTGTCATGAGCTGCCAAGGCTATGGAAGCCTTTTGAGTTCACAAACTCTGATCTTATTTAGACAAGGCCATAATCAAAGTGGAAGTTCTCTCCTCCCTTCAGAGAAAGGTACCTCCTTCTTTGATGGCCCATTCTTTCTGCTGAGATCTCACTCACAGAGATCTTTCATTTAGGTCATTTTTTTCCTACAGTGTCTTGGCTTTCCATGCCTGAGAAACTCTCATGGGCTTTTTATTTTTAGCCAGATCTGAATGCCTTAAGGGCTGATTTTGAGGCCAGAGTGCTGTTTAGGGCATTTGCCATTCTATGAGTCTGCTGTGTATCCCACTTCTCATGTTGGATCATTCTCTCCTTTTTAATTCTAAAGATAGAATTTGATATAACAGGGACTATATATAGGCATTTAAAGCTCTGATATTTGAGTAGTAGTAAAATAAATTCAAATGACAAAGTTTTGAAAATATGAATATTTTAAAACTTTCTTTGGGTCTACTGTTGTATTTGGGGGGGGCTGGAGGAAATTGGAATGAACGGTAAAGTGAATAATATAATTCAATACATATTTGAGTGAATGAGGAAAATGAATACATTAATAAAGAAGATCCCATGACAAAATTTTTCATACACTACTGCAGACTTTTCTAGGATACCTTGAAGTCATCCCCATGTCCTCAAATTAATTTTTTTTTTTTTTTTTGACAGGCAGAGTTAGACAGTGAGAGAGACAGAGACAGAGACAGAAAGGTCTTCCTTTTTCCATTGGTTCACCCCCTAGTGGCCGCTATGCCGACCTGAAGCCAGGAGCCAGGTGCTTCCTCCTGGTCTCCCATGTGGGTGCAGGGGCCCAAGGACTTGGGACATCCTCCACTGCCTTCCCGGGCAACAGCAGAGAGCTGGACTGGAAGAGGAGCAACCAGGACAAAATCCGGCGCCCCAACCAGGACTAGAACCCAGGGTGCCGGCGCTGCATGTGGAGGATTAGCCTAGTGAGGCACAGCACCAGCCTCAGATTAAGAATTTCTAAAATGGGCTGGTGCTGTGGCCCAGTTGGTTAAGCTACACGCCAGCATCCCACATGAGCACTGATTCAACTCCTGGCTGTTCCTTTTCCAACTCCCTGCTAATGTGCTTGGGAAAGTAGCGGAAGATAACTTAAGTATTTAGGTCCCTGTGGGAGACCCAAGTAGAGTTCCAGGCTCCTGGCTTTAGCCTAGCCCAGCCCTGACAATTGCAGCCATTTGGGAAGTGAACCACCGGCTGGAAGATTCTCTCTCTCTTACTCTCACTCTCTCACTCTCCCTCTATTTCTCTGTCTCTCTCCAACTGTCCCTTTCAAATAAATAAGACTTTAAAAAAAAGAAAAGCATGATTATAAACAGAAATTCACTGAATTCCTCCAGATATCACAGTTTCTACTGCTGACTGCCATAGCATTTTCAGGAAGAGAAGGGCTGAAAGTAACCGAATTCTTGAAAGAACACTTAAATGTTCTATTTGGAACAAGTGGCTACAAATAACTCCATTTTATCAAATTCAGCTTGTTTATTGCCCAAAAGGCATCAACTACCAGAAACCGGAAAAAATAGGAAATATTAATGAAAAATGCTAACAGAAAACAATTTGTATATAAAAAGTTCTTTTTACTTCTCGGTAGTATTTCACATACTGTGAGTCATTAAATATAAAAACTACTACTATTAGATTATGAGTGTATTAGAGATATTAAAGACCAGAGTCAACTTTATTTTGATCGAGTTTGTTGTCAGGCCAAGGAAAAAGCCTAACTTTGGAGAACAGGGTGAAATGAGAGAATGGGGCTTTGAGCAAGCCACTGTTTGCTCAGCAAAGAGATTGGAAAACAGCTTTCCCTGTGTATATCAATACCCAGTCTTCAAGAACACTTTGAATAAAAATCAAAAATTCATTTACTTAAGAGATAGATTGTGAAATGACCATAAAATATATCAAATGAGGGAGGAAAGCACTTACAAACAAATCCCTAGCAATAAATACAAATTATCAAAACCAACATAATTGGCACTGAATCATGATTAAGGGCAAAGAATGAACACTGTCTCTACAGCTAGTTTTTCTTCTCAAAGCCTTATCTTCAATAGCTGTGGAGAAGACATAAAAATGAAATTAAATGACAAAATGCATAGAAATCCAGTATCCTGAACACATTTTTACAATCTCAAGTTATAATTTTTACTAATAGTTATTGTCCTATTACCAATACAAACACTATTATCTTAGAAATAAATAATCAGAGTACAACTTTAGAATACTAAACTTTAAAACAGAAAACATTTAAACAGTAAGAATATCTTCTTTCCAAACTAGTCTTTAGTGTGTTTTCAGTTAAATATTTGGTCATCTTAAATAGCCATAGATTCTTTAATGTGTTTCTTGGAGTCACACAAGATTGGTTTTCTAGTTTCTTTTTCTCTTGTGCAGAGCAACAGATCTGAGAAAGGAAGAAGAGCTACATACTCTCTATCATACAAAGGTGTGTTCACATACATGTGGCTTTTAAATTTGAAAACAATTTCAAAAGCCACTAGCACTTCAAACATTGCAGGCACAGAAAGACAAAAGAGTTTCAGGAATATCCAAGTTACAGAAACCTCACATGAAGTAAGAACATTATAAAAGGCATAACTGGTAAGAAGCTCAAACAGAGATGCCTCGCACTATCCTCATTCTCCACAAAAAACAACCACAATAGACCAGTGGCTGTCCCTTTGGAGGTGAGTAGTGCTCAAACTCAGCAAGAAAGCCATGAGAAGTGTGCAGACATGGAGACCTGGGAGAGTAGCACAGAGAATACAATAAAGTGCCCCAGCAATGGTAATCCCAGTCCTTGGCTGAAGGGAAAAGGTAAACAGGAGAATCTATGGCCACAGGTGCCACAATCCCTAATGGCAGTTACCACAGGCTTGAAGGCCAGCTAGGGAACTAGCTAGAGTCTGCACCAAAGCTCTCTTTAAAGAAGGAACTTGTTTTCTCTACCTCAACTTGCAGAGCCCAGGCTACTGTGTTGAGGTGAGATACAGAGAGCAGAGCCACACTGCCAGTCATCTACAGGCCTCGAGCCCCCGCTGGGTCAGTACCATAGCTGGGTCCCAAAGGAGTGCATTCCACACTCCATCCCACCTCCTGCTGCTGCTGCTGCCCATGACCCATGCCTCTGCCTACCCTCAGCTGGTATATACTATACCATGCATTACCATTGCTGGGAAAGACTCCATGTGTACCATGTTTGCCACCACTCTCACCACTGGAGTGGCCACTCCAACTGTTGCATGCACCACTCCTGCGTGGGCCACTACAGTATATTTACTGAAGATTTTATTCAACAGCTGCATATTACACATTCTTTTCATCAGTACACAGAATATTCTCAGGTCATAAACATTTGTTGACAAATTTAGAAAAACTGAAATCACATCATGTATCTTTCTGACCACAACAGAATGAAACTAGAAACTCACAACAAAAGAAACTTTAGAAATTGTACTAATGATATATGGACACTGAGCAATATGCTATTGAACTAAAAAAATAAAAAGGAATTAAAAATTTCTTAAAACCAGTAAAAGTGGAAACAGAATACAATAAAATTTATGGGATACAGCAAAAGCTGTACTAAAAGGGAAGTCAGCATCAATAAACACCTACCTCAAAAAACAAAGATTTCAAGTAAACAATCTAATGATACATTGAGAGGACCCAGAAAAGTAAAAACAAACCCAAACCCTAAGTTGATAGGAAGAAACAAACAACAAAGATCAGAACAGAAATAAATTTCATGGAACCCTCAAAAGTATAAAGGATCAATAAAACAAAGATTTGGTTTAATGTCATGATAAAATTGACAAATCTGTAAATAAGAAAATAAGAAAGAATGCTCAGACAATTCAAAATAGACATGAAAAAGGAGACATTACAACTGATATCCCAGAAACATAAAAATCACTAAGGATAATTATGAACAACTTTATATCAAACAACTGAAAAAGCCTGGAAGAAATGGATAAATTTCTGGACACATACATCCTACCAAAACTGAACCACAAAGATACAGAAAGGTTAAACAGACCAATGATAAGTAATGAAACTGAATCAGTAAGAAAACATCTCCCAACAAAGAAAAGACAGCTTCACTTATGGATTCTACCAAACATCTGAGGAAGAAAAAAACACCAATGATTCTCAAGAAACCAAATGAGAGGGAACTCTTCCATCATTCTGTGGAGCTATCTTTATACTGACACTAAATCAGACAAGGACACAGCAACAGAAAACTATAAGCCAATATCCCCAATAGGATAGAAGCAAAAATGCTGAACAAAATATTAACAAACTGAAACTAAAAGAATATCAAAAAGATCATTTACCACAATTAAGTAAGATATCCCAGGGACTCATGGATGATTCAATATACAAAAACCAATAAAAATCATATTACATCAACAGAATTTATTATGATCATCTCAGCAGAAATATTCAATAGAATTCAATATCAATTCATTATAAAAACTTTGAAGAAATTAGGCTAAGATAGATCTTACCTCAACATAATAAAGTCTATTTACAACTCAGTAAATGTCTTACTAAATATGGAAAAGCTGAAAGCTTTTCTTCTTTTCCTAGATCTCACTTTAAGATCTGGAACAAGGCCGGCGCCGCAGCTCACTAGGCTAATCCTCCAACTGAGGTGCCAGCACACCGGGTTCTAGTCCCAGTCAGGGCACCAGATTCTGTCCCAGTTGCCCCTCTTCCAGGCCAGCTCTCTGCTATGGCCCGGGAGTGCAGTGGAGGATGGCCCAAGTCCTTGGGCCCTGCACCAGCATGGGAGACCAGGAAAAGCACCTGGCTCCCGGCTTTGGATCAGCACAGTGCGCCAGCCGCGGTGGCCATTGGAGGGTGAACCAACGGCAAAAGGAAGACATTTCTCTGTCTCTCTCTCTCACTGTCCACTCTGCCTGTCCAAAAAAAAAAAAAAAACAAAAGGTCTGTCTGGAACAAAAATATTCACTGCTCTTAATACCAGACTAGAAGTTTTAACCAGAGAGAGCAATTAGTCAGACATAAATATAAGGCATTAAACTAGGAATCAATGAAACAAATTACCTCTCCTCACATGATTTTATGCATATATATACATATGCATGTGGCATATGTATGTGTGTATGTATATATATAAACATGCAAATACAAACATACATAAGTAAAGACCCTTAAAATAGACTATTAGGGCTGGCGCCGTGGCTCAATAGGCTAATCCTCCATCTTGCGGCGCCGGCACACTGGGTTCTAGTCCTGGACAGGGTGCCGGATTCTGTCCCGGTAGCTCCTCTTCCAGACCAGCTCTCTGCTGTGGCCAGGGAGTGCAGTGGAGGATGGCCCAAGTCTTTGGGCCCTGCACCCCATGGGAGACCAGGAAAAGCACCTGGCTCCTGCCATTGGATCAGCGCGGTACGCCGGCCGCAGCGCGCCAGCCGCGGTGGCCATTGGAGGGTGAACCAACGGCAAAAGGAAGACCTTTCTCTCTGTCTCTCTCTCTCTCACTGTCCACTCTGCCTGTCAAAAAAAATAAAAATAAAAAATAAAAAAATAATAGACTATTAGAACTGATAGATTCAGAAAAGTTGCAGGATACAAAGTCAAAAATAAAATAAAAAATCAGTAGCTCATTAATAAATTTGCTAAGAAAGAAATATTATTCCCAATAGCTATAAAAACTAGCTAAGAATAAATCTAACCAAGAAAGAGAAAGATCTCTACAATGAAAATTACAAAACATTGAAGAAAAAATTGAAGAAATCACATAAAAATGCAAAGAATTCCCATGGTCATGAACTGGAACAATTAATACTGTTAAAAATGGTCACACTATCAACAGTAATTGACACAGTGTAATCACCATCAGAGTACCTGCATGCTTTATGGAACTAGGGAAAACAATCCTAAAATACTTAAGGAAAGACAAAGACTCCAAATGTCCAAAGCAATCTGGAAAAAAAAAAAAAAGAAAAGAAAAGAAAACAAGAAAAACAAAGCTGGAAGCATCGTGATAAATTGTAAGAAACAGTACAGAGTTACAGGAACCAGAGCATCATGGTATTCGCATAAAAAGCAGACATACAATCCAACTTGCATAGAATAGAGATTCCAGAAATAAACCCTTCTAACAACAACGGATTCTCAATAACGGCACTTCAAACACACACTGGAAAAAAGATATTCGTCAATAAAGACCTGAAACTATGAAACTGCTAGAAGAAAACATGTGGAAACATTTCAAGACATCAGGATAAGCAATGATTGTTTTGTATTTGTTTTTGGTTAATAACTCAAAGCACAGACAACAAAAGCAAAAGACAAACAGGATTATGTTAAACTAAAAACTTCCTGCAAAATAAAGCTTCCAAATCAATCCACAGAGTATGAAGACAACCTACAGAAATGGAATAAATATTTGTCAACTGTTCCTCTGGCAAATGATTAACATTCAGAATATACACTGAAATAAAAAAAAAAAAAACATTGCACCAAAAAATGGTGAAATTCAAAATGGGCAGAGGCTGGTGTTCTGGCTCAGTGGGTAAAGCTGCCACCTGCAATGCTGGCATTCCATATCTGTGCCAGTTTGAGTCCCAGCAGTTCTACTTCCAATCCAGTTCCTTGCTAATGCACCTGAGAAAGCAGCAAAGGGTGGCTCAAGTGCTTGGGCTTCTAAACCCACATGGGAGACTGGATGGAGTTCCAGGCTCCTGGCTTCAACCTGCCACAGCCCTAGCTCTTGTGGCCATTTGGAGAATGTACCAGCAGAGGGAAGATTTCTTTCTCTGTCTCTCCCCTTCTCTCTTTCAAATAAATAAAATCTTTTTTTTTTTTTTTAGAAAAAATGGGTAAATAATCTGTATAGACAGTTTCCATGAGGAAGTAAACAAGGCTAATAATATCTAAGAAAACTGCTCATTAGCCATCAGGGGGAATTAAAATCAAAACCAGAAATCAAGGGCCAGTGTTGTGGCGTAGCAGGTTAAGCCACTGCCTAAAATGCCTATATCCTATATGTACGCCAGTTCAAGTCCAAGCAGCTCCACAACTGATCTAGCTCCCTGTTAATGTGCCTGAGAAGGCAGCAGATGACAACACAAGTGCTTGGGCCCCTGCACCTGAATGAAGCTCCTGGCTTCAGCCTGGTCCAGTCCTATCTATTGTAGCCATTTGGGAAGTGAACCATTGGATGGACTCAATCAATCTCTCTCTCTCTCTCTCTCTCTCTCTCTCTCTCTCTCTCTCTGTGTGTGTGTAAAAAATCACAAATCAAAACCAAGGCATATCATCTTAGCTTATAGCTATTGTTTTAAAGAGTTTATTTACTTTATTCATTCATTCGAGAGAGAGTTACAGAGAGAGGGAGCTACAGAGAGAAAGGTCCTCTGGTTCAGCTGGTTCACTCCTCAAATGGCAGCAGATCTGGGCTGATCTGAAGCCAGGAGCCAGACGCTTCCTCCAGGTCTCCCACACGGGTGCAGAGGCCCAAGCACTTGGACCATCTTCCACTGCTTTTCCAGGCCATCAGCAGAAAGCTGGATTGGAAGAGGAGCAGCTAGGATACAAACCAGTGCCCATATGGGATACAGGTGCCACAGGTGGAGGTTTAGCCCACTATGCCATAGCACCGGCACCAGCTTGTAGTTATTATTAAGAAGACAAAAAATAACAAAAGCTGGCAAGGGTGTGGAAAAAGGAGGAATTCATTTACACTGTTTATATAATCAATATGGAGAAACGCATAGAAATTCCTCAAAAAACTAAAAGTTGATCTATCATATGACCCAGCAACCTCACTTCAGGGTATAAATTCAAGAGGAAGTTAAACCAGCATAATAAAGAGGTACCTATACTCCCATGTCTGCCAAAGTGCTATTCACAAAAGCCAAGATGAGAAATCACCCTAGGTGTCTATGGATGGATGAATGGGTAAAGAAAATGTGGGGGTTGGCGCCATGGCACACTGGGTTAATCCTCCACCTGCAGTACCGGCATCCCATATGGGCACTGGGCTCTAGTCCCAGTTGCTCCTCTTCCAGTCCAGCTCTCTACTGTGGCCCAGGAAATCAGTGGATGATGGCCTGAGTGCTTGGGCCCCTGCACCCGCGTGCAGGAAGAGGCACCTGGCTCCTGGCTTCAGATTGGCATAGCTCCGGCCATTGCGGTCATTTGGGGGGTGAACTATCAGATGGAAGACCTTTCTCTCTGTGTGCCTCTCTATCACTGTTTGTAACTCTACCTATCGAATAAATTAAAAAAAAATAAGAAGAAAATGTGGTAAATGCACACATTGGAATATTATTTAGCCATGAGTAAGAACAGACCCTGTCATGGACAAAACTGGAGGTCATTATGCTAAGTGAAAGAAACCAGGCATAGAAAGACAAATATTGCATATTCTGTACCTTATGTGAAATCTGAAATAAAAGTTGATCTGAATGCAAAATAAGTGATGCCTACAGGCTGGGAAAGGTGAGGGAGTGGGGAGGAGGGCAAACAGAAGGAGGCTAAATAACAGGCACCAAGATGTATTCCATGTGCACAGCACAGTGGGTGACTGCAGTTCACAGCAACCTACTGTATCTGCATATTTTATAAAGAACTCAAGCAGAAGGGGGGAACTCCAAGGCTCCAAATGTGAAGAAATGATAAAGAGATGGAAACGTGGACTACTCTTACTCAATCAGAACAGGCTAAGCATATTTACTGAAATATCACACTGTACCCCAGACACATGCACAATTATTAAAAATTCCATTAACAGAACACTAAAGAACTCTTCCCTTTACATGCCTTTCTCTCTCTTTCTCTCTTCTCTCCTCTCTCCCTCTCTCTCTCTTTCTGTTCTACAACATAGGAATGCACAGCAGGAGGCAAGCCAGGAAATAACTCTCCAGTTTCTCAAACTGTGAGAAAATAATTTAAGTAAGAAAAAAAACAAATTAATTTAAGCTTTCAATATAATTAGGGAGCATTCAAAGACTTCTAAATTCCTTGAAAAAATAATGAGAAACACAATTCATAACAAAAATAACTTCATAGAAGTCAAAAAATCTTTTCTCAATGACCATTCCAAGAAAAGCAGGCCAGCAATTAAAATGAAAACTAAAATAGATGTTACCTATAGTGCATCAGAAAGAAGAAAATGCTACAAGTAATGCTAAATGGAACTAATGAAAAGTACCCTTATTTGTTTTATAAGACCAAAGGAATACTCTAAACTGAAGGTTTCATTGTAGACTATTGTCATCTGTTCACAAATAAAAAGGTAGAAAAATGTTCACAACCTATGACTGGGAAATCTTCACAAAACCATATAAGTCTGAAGAATCACAAAGCCATAGAAATTCACATAGAAAAGTCATAACATCATTATTTATAACATAGTAAACCAGGAAGAAGCTAAAATAACAAAAAATCGACGAGTGGAAACAAATACAAGCATGAGAATGAATATCTTATAGGGTGTTCACTAATCCACCAATCCATTACCACCAATCTCAAATTGACAGGCTATTTCTCATGCCATCTGTCATATGTCAAACATCTTCTTTATGTTTTTTTTCCAGTGGACAGGAGATATTTTCTTCAGTAAATTCCATCTGTTCATGGCAGCATATGCCATGGCAAAGAAATGCTTAAATACAAGGGTACCTCATTAGTGGAAATCTGAAATTAAAGTACAAGTTTATTTGGGTGCAAAATACTTTTGAAACCCACACTTAGTTATTTAACATGGAGAACTTCCCATGAATGTTTGGAAGACCTCTGGATAGAAGCAACTAGTAGGGATTCTGAAACTGACACACCTACTCCTAAAAGCAAGCATATGGCTGGCAACAGAACTTTACTGCCCTCTTAATAACCAATGGTACCACTTTGGAATTTATCCCCCTAACATCCTTATTAAACAGATCTAATTCCTCTAGTATGCTCTGTTCAACCATACAATGAAATGTTTTCATTTTCCCTGATCTTGGGCTAACTTAATGATTTGATGTTCTTGCCATAGTGATATGCTTCTTACATGCAATCCAGTTTACACTCAGCTTTATTAGAAATACTAATGAACATTTCACATGTGCAAATATTGATGAACATCCCGGGCCTGCTTTAAAGCATGGCACACTGAATGATACTATCTGCAAGGCAATCATTATTTCCTTTCCTACTTTATCCATCTTTGCTCTTTTCATATTTATCAAGCACTTACAATATCCTTGAGATTCTTCTGAGTTTGAGGATTAAGCAGTCAAGAAGAGAAAACTGCTCTCAGTCACACACAGTAGAGGAGATACAAAAACAAAAAATCATTCACATCATAATAAGTGCTACAGAAAAGAAAGCAGGTGAGCAATTTAAGAGTGATGAGGAGGGGCTGCTGCTGTGGGATAGCAGGTAAAGCTGCAGCGTGCAATGCAGGCAGGCATCATCTGGTTTGAGTTCCAACTGCTCCACTTCCAATCCAGCTCTCTGCTATGGCCCGGAAAAGCAGTAGAAGATGGCTCAAGTCTTTGAGACCCTGCAGCCACGTGGAAGACCAAGAGGAAGCTCCCGACTCCTGGCTTTGGATCAGCGCAGCTCCAGCCATTGTGGCCATCTGGGCAATGAACAATTGGATGGAAGACCTCTCTCTCCACCTCTACCTCTCTGTAACTCTGACTTTCAAATAAATAAATAAATCTTTAAAAAAAAATAAGAGTGATGAGGAGGCAGCCTGCTGTTTGGACTCCTCTGAAGAGGCAATGTTTGAGCAGAAACCTGAATAAACTGAGGATTTAATAAAGCAAAGGACCTCGTGAAACTCTCCACACCTATAACTACTTAAGTGATATTGCCAATCTTTTTCAAAACATGTAAACCAGAAACAATTAATACTCGCTTCCCTTCTGCACTGCTCATTCTAAGAAGTCTAGTTACAGCTCAAGGCTGCTGGAATGTTGCAAAGCCACTGAGAGTGACAGACCAAGAGGAGCATGACCCCAAAAGCACCAAACAAACCTCAGTGCATTTTGCACAAGTATAGCTGGTGCATAGCTCTGAAATCCCCAACTCTCAAATATTTGTCATGTATTTTTCAGGATAGCTCTATGTGGATATGGGTTCCAAGCAAAAATATTCATTGTAATCACTTGAACACAAAACTTCTACCTAGACCAAAGCAAATAAGACAAAAAGCCACAGTGAAAGCAAAGCAAATTATTCTAATAAAGTATCTCCTCACAGTTCTCCAAATGTCTAACTATATTATAAGTGGACCCATTTGTCATGCCTCCCCAACCACTGCCATTGCCACTGCCCAAACATAGTGGTGGGATTTAGTTTCTCTTTTTAAATTCTTTTTCAGTGTGTTTTGAAACTATTTTGGATTTTAAAGTAGTCAAACAAACAAGAAAAAGCAAGCAATTGTTAAGTTTTTTTTTTTTTAAAGAAGAAAAATTTCCTCTTCCACATCTCTGCATCTTTAAAAAAAGAAAAAAATTCTTGGCCAGTTACAGGTGGCTAGCAGCAAAGAACTCTACCCTGCCATTAACCAAATAGAAGCCTCACTGAAAAGGATCAAGAGCTCTGTGTTTCATCAATTTAACATCCCAGCATTAGCACCAGCCAAGCAGACACAGCCAGCCTGCCAAGACAAACAAATGGGACTGGCTAAAGGGGGACCAGTTTCTGGAGACAGCCCTCCAGTCTAAACTTCTCAAGGAGTCGGCATAAGCGTGCTTTTATTGAAAAGGTGCTGCTCCATCTAAAAAGCCCAGATTCAATTCAAACACTGCCACCTTTCACTGGTTATGTTGGCTTAAGGTGTGTGTAGCTCAATGGCTGTGCAAAACCTGCGTCACAGCTACCTGCTGCTCGCTTTTTTAGTGCCCAAACCAAAACTTTTGGAGCCACACTGAACACTGGCTGTTTTATCAAAAAGAAAATAAGAGTGAAGAAGGATGCTGGGCCACAGAGCCTTTCCCTGCCACCACCCCAACTCCACCCAAGTAGAGTTACATAGGTGAAAAAGTGATTACAGGTCTCCTCTGTTTCTCTAGCCTGCTAGACAGAATTTAAATTTAGCGTGGGGATAGCACCCCTTCATTCCTTTTCTAAAGTGTGTCAGTAACCAAACATTTCTCAAAGGGCCAGTTTCTTGGTTGGTGGAAGGGGGCTCAGTTTTGAAATCCACACAAACGGAAAAGATTTTACAGGAACTTCTAAATTTTGAGCTGTAAATATTTTTCTTAATTACCATTAAAACATGTATTGAATTCTGGGAAAGGTACTGAGTTTATGGAGAGAATATGACATTCATGATTCTTGAGGAACTAGCAATAGGATTCCATCACATACTGTCAGCAACAACTAAGAATAAAAATTAGAACATCCTGAAAGTTCGCAGAGTCTGGATTCCTAAGAATGTGCAAAAGGAGTCTCTATAAAATAATGTACTGGAATTCCATGAGCCAGTTTGGAAAGGTAATTTTATAATTTAGTGTTCCAACTGCAGAACCCTCATCCTAGAAGTCTTAGACATTATTTTTAAACCTGAGGGTCTCCAAAAGAGTACTCAAGTAGTCATACCCTCAGAAGTGCAAAGGATTTTCATTCATGCATCCTCACGTATTGGGCTTCTAACATGTGCCAAAGCACTCCATCTGTGCACTGCAACTGTGACAGTAAATAAAACAGAAAAAAGCCCCTGCCCTCAGGAAGTTCACATCCATCTGACAGAATATTAATCAATCAATCAGTAAACACTATTATTTAGTCAGTGACGATTATGTTGCTAACACCCAGGTTAAGCCCTGGGAAGATCTGGGGTGGAAGGGCAGGTGTTAGAGGGATTGTGTTAATGGAATGTGGTGCAGAGAGGGCTTTCAGAAGTGATACTTGAGTGAAGTTCTGAAGGATCAGAAAGAACCAGCCATGTAGAAGGAGTGTCTGGCTAGGGGAGTAGCAAGAGGAAGAAGTGAGCTTAGCAAGTTCCAGGAAGATCAGGCCAATGTGGCTGGAATGTAATCCATCAGGGTGGAGCGGCAAGGCTACAGGCCAGTCTCTGCCAAGGACTGGATCACGTAAGGCCTTGTAAACGGCAGTAAGGAGTTTGGATTTTATTCTGAAGTGATGGGAGGCTACCGTGGTGATCAGTTTAAACCAGGGGTGACCTCATGTGGTTTATTCATTTAAAAGAGCACTCTAGTGTCCATTCATCCAAGTGTTCATTAAGCATTACCGTGCCTACACATTGGAGATACAGGAGTGAACCAAACAAAGCCAAATCTCTATCCTCACGACATTCGAGCACAGGACAAGGGCTTCAGGGGGCAATCAATACAAAGCAAGTGAGTCTGGTATTTCAAGTGATAATCATTTCTATGAAGAAGAGAATGAAAATACAATCGTGGAAGATGTTGTTCCAGAGATGCTGGTTGGGCTGGGAAAAGCATCTCTGACAAGTAGTCAGTGCCAAAGTCCAGGAGAGAGCCCGTTTGGCTGATGGCTGCACTGTTGCCCAGGGAAGGAAGACAGAAGCTGAAGTTAGAGCAGGAGCCGGTGGCAGAGTCCTGTACGGCCTCATGGGCCATGGTCCTGAGAACAGATTAGAATCTACAGGACAAGGATGACCAGTGCGCAACGCTGAGCTGAGGAGTGACAATTTGTCCTACAGTTTGAAAGGACTGCTATGACTGCTTTATGAAGAAAAGACAGTACAGCAAAAGAGATGGACTCAGATGATGCTGTTGAACCACAAGGAGTGCAGGCAGCTTGGATGGGGGGTGGAGGAATGGGCAGATTCTGCCCACATCCTGAAGACACAGCCAACAGGATTTTCAGATGGACAGAACGTGGGGATGAGAAAGAATCGAAACCTTTGTTTCTTGTTTGGGATGCAATGCTTATCCTAGTAACCCTGCTGCCTCTCCACCAGCATAGCTATAGAACCCAGGGGCTTCTATTTAATCTAATGCCATGGCCCAAATTCTGTTTTTGGCCATACTTTCTTCTGTCTTCTTGAACACTCCCATTTACACCCATTACTTTAGCCACAGCCACGAGATGATTCCAAGAGCAACAGAGTAGAAAGGGCTGAGCTTTAGGGTCAGATAGGCCCAAAGTCAATCCCAGGTTCTCCCACCTCTAGCTATGTCATTTTAGGTAGGACCTAAGATCTCTCTGAATCGGCATCTTCAGTTCTCAGAGATGAGGATCCTTCAAGTGGATACTTTGATAATTACATACATCCAGGGCACAATGAAAGTATTCACATATTATTTCAGTGTTGTATTTCATTTGGTTTTAATCTCTATGCCAAACTAAAAGCTCCCTAAAAAGAGCTTTGCTTCTCTCTTCTGCTTTCTAGGGTCACCCAAGCCTGAAGCCTAAGAATTGCCCTGGTCCCTCCAGCTTCTTTAGGCCCAATTCCTAATCAGCAAGTCACAGACTCAAACTTATCCACCCTTCTTGGCTTCCTTAGACACCCCCAAAATCTCTGACCACTGCCTTTAAATCTAATGTTTACCAGAACCTTAAGAACAATAAATCAGGACAATATCCAACATTTCTTATCAAACATAAATACTTGGCAAATATTATACAATTACTTCACAGTTCATAGCTTTGTGAATTTATTTTCATTTAACAGCAGAGAAACAGATAAAGACAGAGAGAAATACAGTCAGAGGGAGATCTCTCTACTGGTTTACTCTCCAATGGACACAATGGGTCAGGCCAAATCCAGGTCTCCCATATGGGTGAGCCATCACCTTCTGTCTCTCAGGGTCCACATGAGGAGGCAGTTGGAATCAGGAGTGGAGCCAGGACTTGAACCCAGGTACCCTGGTGTGGCTTGTGGTCGTCTCATCATCATATTACAAACTGTGCCAAATGCCCACCCTGTGTTTTTAAGGTATTTTTGCAATTTTATTAAAAATTGTCCTAATGGTAATTACATAAATGATGAACTAGACATCAGTTATGCAAAGAGACTCTCTCCCAGACCTATGTAAGTAACAGATCTAGAATAATAAATTATGATTAATAAAGCATTACCCAAATACAAAAGGTTATGTAACATTTTCCTTTAATGCTTAAAGAACATCTCAAATAAATCACATGGGTTCTCTCAGACACTACTGCCTCAAACAGATCACAACAAAGTTAAATAAATAATGTTAAAATTGACATGCATTTTAGAAAACCAAACTTGAGGCTAGAATTTGAATCTTCCTGACTTGGTTCATGGTCTATTTTGCCAATCCCTATTCAGATAATCCCCTTTTCAACTGCCAGTCATCCTACTGTGTTAAACTCTATCATGCTTATTTTTTGTATTTAAAGAAGCTGTCTTCTATATTTCAATAAGACAGCATTCCACTGTTATCTCCAGGAGTAACAGTTGTTCAGAATTTTTCACATGCAATTAATTTCCTACACTACATACTTAAAATCCTACCCTTCAATCACTATGTACTTAGCAAATTAGCATTTTTGCACCCCCTAGTGGATGAATGAACATAAAATTGAGTTTATTTTCCATGGAAAAGTGAAAACTGAACCTGAAGTGTATAAATATATACTCAGAAATCTCTTTATAAGACAGACACAGTAAGAGCTAATCACTTAGCAATGTGGTCCAAGAGGGTCATGAATTCTGATGAAGACATTATATCACAGGGAAAAGACATGGAGTGAATTTCAACTCCACCCACAGGAGTGTTGGAGCCTTCAGTTACTTGTTCAACTTGAGAAGGCTCCACTTTTGATAAGAACCATAAGAGTGACTTCACAGATGGTGAGAATCAAGAGAAGTAACATAGGTGATGTATACTGCAAAGTTATTGGCACCCATCAGGCCCTTAATAAAATTACATTCCTTTCCCTAGGTTGCTGTCTAACCCCTTAATTCTCAGTGGTTGGCATATACAACTCTCTCAGGCTTGCCCCTAAAATATCCTTATGTACCATATTTTCTGAAATACTCTTCCTCAGAGATTATTCACATTTGTGTACAGATGAAAACAACTACAAATTGAGACAGGCTCATGCTCAGTACCATTTTAGTCCAGGCTGTCACAAACTTTCCTGTTGCTTTCACTCTGAATCAGGATTTTAGCCCTCTTTATCTCTCAGACAGATATTTGTAATCAACACCAGTTTCTCGGGATTACAATGAGGATTACTGGGATTATCTTCAGACATTCATTTAAATTTAAAGCAATGGGGCAGCCATTTGGTGCAACAGTTAATATTCTACTTGGGACATCTGCATTGTATATTAGAATGCCTGGGTTTGAGACCTGGCTCTGCTCCCAATTCCAACTTCCTGTTAATGCAAACCTTTGGGGTCAGCAGGTGATGGCTCAAGTGCTTGGGTCACTGCCCTGCACATGGGAAACCAGGTCTGAGTTCCCAGCTCCAGGCTTCAATCTGGCTGAGCTGGGACTCATCTGAGTATTTGAGGAGTGAACCAACAGATATGAGCTTTCTCCCTCTCCCTTTTTCTCTTGCCAATAAATACATTTTTAAAAAATAATTAAGATATTTCTACTCCAAGTTTATACATTTTTTAAGATCAGATTTTCTTCACATGTACTTCAACTAAACATATCAAAATGCAAAAACAGATATGAATACCCAGATGCCTGCTATTAATTCAGAATGTTAAAGAGGGTAAAATGGGAAAAACATTATCCTTCTTAAAAAATTGTTGTTTTAATATTCAGATATTTTTCATGAAAAGCTATTTATGTAACATATACCAAGTTTTCACTAATGTCAAATAGATTAATAAATTGATATTTTAAAATATTCTGAACTAGGAGCTCCAAGATGGCAGAACAGGGAGGGAGCGCACTGATAGTCCAGGAAAAGATAGTTTAATAAAAGTGGAGATACTGTAGTCTCAGGGGAGAGTTAGGGAAAAAACTGCAGAGGAAACTCTTCTGGAACTAGAGGGACATGGTGGACCTAAGTGGAGGGCACAGGTGCCCACGGCTTGGAACCCCAGCAGCCAAGCCTATGCACCAGAGCTGGTAAGGGAGGTTGAGGCGAAACTGCAGTAGCCGGAGACACTGGCGGAAAAGCGGCAGGAAGAGTCTAGAGGGAACCAGGCTTGAAGCCCCATGGGGGAAAGTTCACCAGCCTAACTAGAGGAGAGAAAAATAAATAAATAAAAGGGCCAGTACGGACATGATTCTCTCTCTCCACTCAACTTACAAAGGTGGAGAAAACTTTACAGCAGGCACCATTTTGGGCATACATAACAGCTGTGCCAGCTCAGGGCTGCACCCGCCCTCAGCCAAGCAGAAAAACCTGACTGTGGTACGGAGAAATAACAGGAGGTTAAGTGAATGTGTGGATCTTATGAACTGGGACTGTGGGAAAAAAAAAAAAAAAAAAACTGAGGGTGTGTAAGAGAACTCATGGTGTGCCTGAGATGGGAGACGCCACAAACTCAGTAACCTTGGCAACACGGTGGGAGACACTGCAGGGGAATCCGAGCACACACTGAGGACTGCACAGATCCTTTGCGTGATCCTTGGGACAGAGCAGACAAATATTATACCTACTGGGGCCAGAGCTCAGGCACTGATTGCCTTCAAGGAGAATAGCTCAGCTGAGTAGAATTACTTCCCTTCTGAATAAAAAAGAGAGAGAGAGAGAGAGAGAGATTCACCAACCCAAACCTGGATGTTTCACCTTTGGCACACCCTTAACCCTGAAGAACCGAACTGAACAGAGCTCTCTGGCCATATCCACCACTAGCCTCTAGAGATTCACCAAAAGCAGACAGTCCACTTAACCTAGAGTCATAGTATAACGAGAAAAGCCATCACAGTGAGGAAAAAAAAAAGAGAAGAAACCAAAGAATATCTCCACAATGCCAAACAACAAACACAGAAACCGAGGAAATAAGAACAAGGAAGACATTATGACACCCCCAAATGAACATGACATTCCAATATAAGATTATGAAGATGATGAGATAGAAGAAATGCAAGATACAGATCACAAAAAATATATGATAAGAACAATTAGAAGTTCTCAAAAACAAATTCATGAACTACAGAAATCCTTACTGGATAGGACAGAAAATCTCCCTCAAGAAAATGAAATATTAAGGAGGAATCAAAATAAAATGAGGAACTTAGAAGAACATGAAATTGTGATATTGAAGAGAAATCAAAATGAAATGAAGAATTCAACAGAACAAATGACAAACGCATTTGAGAGCCTTAAAAACAGAATCTGAGATAGAAGAGAGAATATTGGAATTGGAAGACAAAGCACAGGAAAGTATACAGTCAAACCAAAGAAAAGAAGAGGAAATTAGAAATCTAAAAAATATTGTTGGTAATCTTCAAGATACTATTTAAAAAGACCAACATTCGGGTTCTAGGAGTGCCTGAAGGCATGGAGAGAGAGAAAGGATTAGAAGTCCTTTTTAGCGAGATACTAGCAGAAAATTTCCCAGGTTTGGAGAAGGACAGAGACATCCAAGTACAGGAAGCACATAAAAAACCTAATAAACATGACCAAAAGAGATCATCACCATGACACATTATAATCAAACTCACCACAGTGAAACATAAAGAAAAGATTCTAAAATGTGCAAAAGAGAAATGTCCGATTACTCTCAGAGGATCGACAATTAGACTCACAGCAGACTTCTCATCAGAAACCCTACAGGCCAGGAGGGAATGGCGAGATATAGCCCAGGTACTAAGAGAGAAAAACTGCCAGCCCAGAATATTATATCCTGCAAAGCTCTCATTTGTGAATGAAGGTGAAATAAAGACCTTTCACAGCAAACAGAAATTGAAAGAATTTGTCACCACTCGTCTAGCCCTGCAAAAGATGCTTAAAGATGTGTTACACACAGAAACACAGAAACACGGCCATCAATATGAAAGAAGGTAAAGGAAGGAAACCTCACAGCAAAAGATCACAGGGAATTCAAAGCATATACTAGAAAAGATCTTTGGGAAAATGGCAGGGCAAAGTTACTACTTATCAATAGTCACATTGAACATTAATGGCCTGAACTGTCCAGTTAAAAGACACTGATTGGCTGATTGGGTTAAGGAACAAAACCCATCTATTTGCTGCTTACAAGGAAAACATCTTTCCAATAAAGATGCATACAGACTGAAAGTGAAAGGCTGGAAAAAGATATACCATGCCAACAGAAATGAAAAAAGAGCGGGCGTAACCATCTTAATATCAGACAAAATAAACTTTAACACAAAAACAGTTAACAGAGACAAAGAGGGGCACTATATAATGATTAAGGGATCAATTCAACAGGAAGATGTAACTTTTACAAAGGTATATGCACCTAATTACAAGGCACCAGTTTATTTAAAAGATAAGTTAAGGGACTTAACTATTCAACATATTCAACTGGAAGTTTTAGCCAGAGCCATTAGACAAGAAAAGGGAATTAAAGGGATACAAATTGGGAAGGAAGAAAAACTATCCTTCTTTGCAGATGTTATGATTCTTTATTTAGAGGATCCAAAGACTCTATTAAGAGGGTATTGGAACTCATAGAAGAGTATGGCAAAGTAGCAGGATATATAATTAGTGCACAAAAATCAACAGCCTTTGTATACACAGGCAATTCCTTGGCTGAGAAAGAACTGCTAAGATCAATCCCATTCACAATAGCTACAAAAACAATCAAATACCTTGGAATAAACTTAACCAAGGATGTCAAAGATCTCTACAATGAGAATTACAACATCTTAGACAAAGAAATAGAAGAGGATACCAAAAAAGGGAAAAATCTTCCATGCTCATGGATTGGAAGAGTCAATATCATCAAAATGTCCATTCTCCCAAAAGCAATTTATAGATTCTATGTGATGGCAATCAAAATACCAAAGACATCCTTCTCAGCTCTGGAAAAAATGATGCTGAAATTCATATGGAGACACAGGAGACCGAGAAGAGCTAAAGCAATCTTGTACAACAGAAACAATGCCAGAGGCATCACAATTCTCGATTTCAGGACATACTACAAGGCAGTTGTAATCAAAACAGCATGGTACTGGTACAGAAACAGATGCATACACCAATGGAACAGAATAGAAACACCAGAAATCAACCCAAACATCTACAGCCAACTTATATTTGATCAAGGATCTAAAACCAATTCCTGGAGCAAGGACAGTCTATTCAATAAATGGTGCTGGGAAAACTGGATTTCCACATGCAGAAACATGAAGCAAGACCCCTTCCTTACAACTTACACAAAAATCCACTCAATATAGATTAAAGATCTAAATCAAGGACCTGACACCATAAAATTATAAGAGAACATTGGTAAACTCTGCAAGATATAGGCGCAGGCAAAGACTTCTTGGAAAAGAGCCTGGAGGCACAAGCAGTCAAAGCCAAAATTAACAATTGGGATTGCATCAAATAGATTAGTTTCTATACTGCAAAAGAAACAGTCAGGAAAGTGAAGAGACAACCGACAGAATGGGAAAAATATTTGCAAACAGAATGGGAAAAATATGCGACAGATAAAGAGTTGATAACCAGAATCTACAAAGAGATCAAGAAACTGCACAACCTCAACACAAACAACTCACTCAAGATATGGGCCGAGGACCTCAATAGACATTTTTCAAAAGAGGAAATCCAAATGTCCAACAGGCACATGAAAAAATGTTCAGGATCACTAGCAATCAGGGAAATGCAAATCAAAACCACAATGAGGTTTCACCTCATCCCAGTTAGAATGGCTCACATTCAGAAATCTACCAACAACAGATGCTGGCGAGGGTGTAGGGAAAAAGGGACATTAACCCACTGTTGGTGGGAATGCAAACTGGTCAAGCCACTATGGAAGTCAGTCTGGAGATTCCTCAGAAACCTGAATATAACCCTACCATACAACCCAGCCATCCCACTCCTTGGAATTTACCCAGAGGAAATTAAATTGGTAAATAAAAGAGCTGTTTGCACCTTATTGTTTATTGCAGCTCAATTCACAATAGCTAAGACCTGGAATCAACCTAAATACCCATCAACAGTAGACTGAATAAAGAAATTATGGGACATGTACTCTACAGAATACTATACAGGAGTCAAAAATAATGAAACCCGATCATTTGCAACAAAATGGAGGAACCTGGAAAACATCTGAGAGAAATGAGCTGAATGAATTAAGCCAGTCCCAAAAGGACAAATATCATATGTTTTGCCTGATCAGTGACAACTAACCGAGCACCAAAAAGGAAACTTGTTGGAAGTGAAATGGAGACTATGAGAAACAGTGACTTGATCAGCCCTGACCTGTCAAGGAACAACTTAATACTTTATCCCTTTTAGCATTTTTTGTCCTATTTAATACTACTGGTTCATCTCTTTAATTAACAATTATGCTTAAGTGTTTAAACTTAACTGAAAAGTGATCTCTGTTAAATATAAGAGTGGGAATAAGAGAGGAAGGAGATGTACAGTTTGGCACATGCTCAATCTGACTTCCCCCAAAAAGTAGAGTTAGAAACATGCCTGAGGATTCCAATCCCATCAAGGTGGCATGTACCAATGCCATCTCACTAGTCCAAGTGATCAGTTTCAATTCACAATTGATCACACTGATAGGATTAAGAGTCAAAGGGATCACACAAACAAGACTAGGGTCTGCTAATAATAACTGATAGAATTAAAAAGGAGAGAACAATCCAACATGGGAAGCAGGATACACAGCAGACTCAGAAGGGCAGATGCCCTAAACAGCACTCTGGCCTCAGAATCAGCCCTTAAGACATACGGATCTGGCTGAAGAGCCCATGAGAGTATTTGAGGCATGGAAAGCCAAGACACTCTGGGGAAAAAAAAAAAAAGGACCTAAATGAAAGATCTCTCCGAATGAGATCCCAGTGGAAAGAACAGGCCATCAAAGAAGGAGGTACCTTTCTCTGAAGGGAGGAGAGAACTTCCACTCTGACTATGACTTTGTCTAAATAAGATCAGAGTTGGCGAACTCAAAAGGCTTCCATAGCCTTGGCAACTCATGACAAGAGCCTAGGGAGATAACTGACGCCATAAACAAGAGGGTCAAATTGTTAAGTCAACAACAGGAGTCATTGTGACTTACTCCTCATGTACGGTCTCTGTCCTTAATGTGTTTTACTATGTAAATTAATGCTATAACTAGTACTGAAACAGTATTTTACACTTTGTGTTTCTGTTTGGGTGCAAACTGTTAAAACCTTTACTTAATATACACTAAATTGATCTTCTGTATATAAAGATAATTGAAAATGTATCTTGATGTTAATGGGATGGGAGAGGAAGCAGGAGATGGGAGGGTTGCGGGTGGGAGGGAAGTTATGGGGGGGGCACTGTAATCCAAAAGCTGTACTTTGGAAATTTGTATTTATTAAATAAAAGTTAAAAAATATTCTGAACTGAATTTTAATATGGTAAATGTCAAATTACATAACCTACAATAACCTAATCAGAAGTCTTCAATAATTGGGGGAATAAGCAACACAAAGTAAAAAGTTTGAGAATCCCTCACTGAGAAAGCTCTAAGTAGAGACCACTCCTACCTCAGTTTGAAGCCAGATGTCAGGAATTATGACACACAAAGAAGATATCAGAATTCCTGTAATAAATGCAAGGAAGACCTGGAAATGTGAACAGACTTTTAAATCTGGAAATCCTAGTCCAGGAAAATATGAGACAGGAATTGATAATTAACCAACAAATAGAGTTTTTATAAACATTCTGATATGCATACATTCTCAATTCTACTGCATCTCTTATTTTTGTAAGTCTGAAATTTCATGACCCATAGAAGAGAAACTTATTAAAAAAAAAAACCATATACTGATACTTTTTCTTCAGAAAATAAATGTTATCCTCTTTTACTGTGGAATACATGCCAATATAGAGAGATCCCTGGTGAAACAGCCTTGAATAACACGCAAAGCAATTTTCTGAAGGTTTATACAGCATAAAATACATGCAGGGGCCAGTGCTGTGGCACAGCAGGTAAAACCGCTGCCTACAGTGCCGGCATCCCATATCAGCACCAGTTCGAGTCTTGGCTGCTCCACTTCCAATCTGGCTCTCTGATGTGGCCTGGGACGGCAGTGGAAGACAGCCCAAGTGCTTGTGCCCCTGAACCCACAGGAGACCCAGAAGAAGCTCCTGGCTTTGGACTGGCCCAGCTCCAGCTGTTGTGGCCATTTGGGGAGTGAGCCAGCTAATGGAAGACTTTCACTTTCCCTCCCTCCCTCCCTCCCTCCCTCCCTCCCTCTCTCTCTCTGCATCTCTGTAACTCTGCCTTTCAAATAAATAGCTAAATCTTAAAAAAAAAAAAGACATGCAAACAGTGCTGTTGACATCAAAGTAACTCTTAAAGTTTTGCTTCCATGAAATTTTGTTTTCTTACTCTTTCTACCAAAATAGGCTAGTTAACCTACTAGTCCACCTTACAAGTTACTTTTGAAAAAATATTTATTTATTTCAAGGAGTTGGGTGGGGGAGAGGGAAAGGGGGAGAGAAAGAGAGAGAGAGGGAGAGGGAAAGAGACTGATTTTCCATCTGCTCAGCCAGATGGCTGCAACAGCCAGGAGCCAGGAGGTTCATCAGGGCCTCCGGCATGATGATAAGAGTCCAAACACCTCGGCCATCCTCTGCTGGTTTCCAAGACTCACTAGCAGGAAGCTGGACTGGAAGTAGAACATCCAGGACACCAACCAGCGCCTATATGGGATGTTAGCATTGCAGGCATCCACTTTACCTACTGTGCCACAAAGCCAGCCCCTGTAAGTTGCTTTAAATTAAGAATGTAACTTTTGTATTTTCCCTTCCCCAATAGGTATTTGAAAGCAAGTTCCTCACTTAGAATAGAAAAATCAGAGTTGTCATAACAAATACTCTCATGGGAATAATTACTGGATACTCTATACACACAAGATTGTCAAAACAAAAGGGAAAGTAATTTTTTATTCATGGTAGCCAATGTTGACAACTGTAGAATGACTTGACTTTCTAAAGAACTTTGGTAAGGATTTGTCTCAAGTAAACACATGGGTTGATCTGAGGTGGTTCAAGTTCAATTGTAATATTTGATGGTGATGAATATCAATAAGGGAGAAATTCATCTAAAAGTGACCACAGGGACCAGCACTGTGGTGTAGCAGGTAAAGTGGCAGCCGTGGCAGCATGTGATGCCAGCACTCCACATGGGCTCCGGGTTTGTGTCCTGATTATCCCACTAACAAACCAGCTCCCTGCTAATGGCCTGAGAAAAGCAGCAGCATATGGTCCAGGTGCTTGGGCCCTTGCCACTCATGTGGGAGACCCAAAAGAAGTTCCTGACTTCGGCTAGACTCAGCCCTAGCAGTTACAGCCACTTGGAGAGTGAACCAGTGGATAGATCTCTCTGTGTCTCCCTTCCCCCAGCACCATAACTCTGCCATTCAAATAAATAAATAAATCTTAAATAAAACAAAAGTGACCATAAAATAGAGTAAAATACAATCACTAAAGTGCAACAAAGGTAATTAATGCTGTTCCCTGCCTTACCCTCAGGGCATATGTTCCAAGACCTCCAACAGAGGCCTGAAAGTCTAGATAGTACCAAACCCTATATATAAAAGTCCTTCAAGAAGCTCATGGAGAAATGAAATTAAAAGTTCGTTCTGATGTAAAAAATTTCTTAAATCTATGCATAGAAGCCATCTCTAAAAAGTTAATGAAAATGCATATGAGAAAACTGCATGGATTTCGATTTTTTGAACAAAAATATATTTCTCTTTTAAATCTATTTTCCATAAACTTTAGAAGTATCTTCATATATTACATTTTCCTATGCATAGATACTGATGAAAATAAAGTTGAATTTAAAAATTAAGTACAGTAATAAATTGATAACAAAACGGAACAGTTTTAGCAACACATAACAATAAAAGTTAAATGAAAGTGGTCTCTCAAAATTTTACTGTTCTGTACCCGCCCTTCTTTTGGGGATGATTTTTGTTTGTTTATTGTTTTGTATCCTTGAGAGGACACAAAGCCTCACTGATGTAGGAATCGAGGTGAAGGATACAAGTATTGGGACCCCGAGTTAGGCTATCACTGACCTGACGGTACATCAGAAGGACAAGCATCATAACTCTGGCCTAGACTAGGAGTTTTTGGTTGGCATTCTAGTCCATTCTCACTCTCTGAATCTGCTTAACTTGATGTCTTTAATTCTTAACCTTGCAATCCAGGTGTGTGTGTGTGTGGATGGATAGATACATACATACATACATACATACATACATAATTTGGGGTCTTTAAAACCCTGTCAAACATCACAAAGCCTGTGAGTACTATGTTAGAAAAAAAACCTCATTCTATTGCCCAAACATTGTAGAGTTGAGATGGAAATAAACTTCCTCAGCAGGCTAGTGCACGTATACCAGCTCAAAGTACTTGGACCCCAGCACCCGTGTGAAAGACCTGGATGGAGATCCTGGTCTCGAGTTGGCCCAGTCCCAGCTGTGGCAGCCATTTGGAGGGTGAACCAGTGGATAGCATATTTCTATCTGTCTCTCCCCCTTGCTCCCTCTGGCTACCTTTCAAATAAATCTTTAAGAAAAAAAAAAAAAAAAAAAAAACTGTGGCTATTATCAAACTTCTAAGAAGAACATCAATATGAACACGAATAATGGTAACTAAATCATGTACAGTCTTGGCACTCAACATGTGTAACTGAAGGTACAGATTCCAAAGATCCTGTTTTAATGCAGATTACGGACCTCCAAGTCAGAAAGATAGGGTAGATATACTTCAATTTCAACTAGGGTTTCTTCTCAGCAAAAACAACTGTATGCCTGATATTATATCTACAACAAGCATGAGAAGACACTGAAGGTATAAGACAACTCTGGAGGCAGAAAGAAAAAGGTAGATGGGCTGGAGACCTTGAGATTTCTAGCTAGATGCTGGTTTCATTTTGCTCCATACAAATCTGGTTTGGAGTGGGAAAAAGTTAGCAACTCAGAAAACCAACAGGCACAAACCAAAAAATAAAAACAAAAAACAAATCCCCAATGAAACACTGAGGACAAGGAAAAGGCAATTCTAGGAAGATGGAAAACTGAGGCAATAACAGTTGTCCCTCAAATACCACAGAACACATTATGGCCCCACTCATACTACATGAGCACAAGCCAAATGGGGAGCCTGAACTTCTACCTTCTCAAAGTGTAATGAGACACCCAACATCCTGGATCATGTGTGAAAGAACCAAAGGAAGAGCTGAACTTTCATCCTTGGCAATTGGAAACCAGCTCTTGCTAATACCTGCAGGACCACATGGAACCAAAGCTCTCACCCTCTTCTCATCAGTAATGAGGCAACTTCCCCTCTCCCCACTGGGGTCGTGTTAAACGAGGCAGGGTGGAGAATTAAACCTTCCACCATTGCCCAGCAATAAGGTTATCCTTTCCCAGAGGTCAACCCCTACATGATATCAGAGGAGGACACACAAGAGTCAGAAACCTCACTCCCACCCAGTAGGAAGGTTAAGTTCCTGTCTCTGGGTGCCTATAGAGACCAAATAGAAAACGTTAACCTCTAGCTCCTTCTGTCAGTAACAAGGCAGGCCCTCCCCACTCCACCTGCCACAATGGCATTTGGGAAATAGCCAATTAAAAAGGAATATTTAAATAAGGATGAGAATCTAACAAATAATGAAAAAGTCCAGATATCAATAAAAATGTCACTCATACCAAGCATCAGAAAGATCCAAACTAAAGGAAAAAAGACAACAAGTGTCAGTACTAAGATGGCAAAGATATTAGATAACAGATATTGTATAACAGAGATGTTAAACAAAAATGTTTCAATCATTAATTATAAACATACTGGAAATGAGCAAAAAAAGGAGAAAGTTCAGCAAAAAAAATAGAAAACATAATGTAAATATTAAAGTCGAAACTATATCATGAAATACATGCTCGCTTGAAATGGCTCAACAGTAGCATGGATGCACAGAGGAAAGAATCAGTGAACTGAAGACAGAAAAGTAGAAATCACAAATTTGAAAAAGAGACAAAATAGACATAGTAAAATAAACAGAGCCCTAGAAGCTCGGGGGACAATTAAGAAAAAAAGCAACATTTATGTCAGATAAAGTTTCCATACTTTATTCAAACTGGCAAAAAGACAACAACTGTAGTCTAAAATAAGTTGTGTATATGCACTAAAACCTACTCAAGAATATATCCCAAAAACATTGTTAATAAAGCAAAATGATAAAGTAATGTTTATAATGTAGGACATCAAATTTTAAATGCATACACTTAATGCATGCTACATTATAAATGTACATTTACAATCACTAAATAATGTTAATAGTTATAAATCTATGAAAACATATACAGGATTTGTATGCTGAAAATTATACAACACTAATGAAATAAATCAAGTACGAGCTAAATAAATGTAAGGATATACCATGAGGGGCCGGCACTGTGGCGCAATGGGTAAAGCCACTGCCTACGATGCTGCCATCCCATGCAGGTGCTTTGTGTCCCACTCTCCACTTCCCATCCAACTCCTTGCTAATGCCTGGGAAAAACTGTACATGTCCCAACTACTTGGGGCCCTGCAACCCACATGGGAGACCTGAGGAAGCTCCTGGGTCCTGGCTTTGGCCTGGACCAGTGCTGGCTGTTATGGCAATTTGGGCAGACAGCCAGTGAGCCTCTGTCTCTCCCTCTAACTCTCTTTCAAATAAATAAATAAATCTTCTTAAAAATTATGTTTATACATATATATATACACACACCAATCATGGATTAGAAAACTCACAATATTAATGATGTGAATCATCCCAAATTTTTATCCAAGTTTAATGGAATCCCTACCAAAATCCAAGCATATTTTCACAGATACAGTCAAGATTATTTTAAAATTTAGATGCAACTGGAGACCATTATGCTTGGTAAAATAAGCCAATCCCAAAAAGGCAAAAATATCATATATTTACTCTGATATATAGTAGTTAATGGAGAATACAAAATAAAAGTGTAAGAACGCAACTGCCATCTCATATTTGATTACTGTTTATAGCTCTTGTATATATTTCTGTGGAATAGTGCTCTTTCTACTTTTTACTTGTTGAACATTATGATTAGTGGTACTATAAGCCTATGATTATAAAGTAAATTGAAATTGTGTTATTGCAAAAGTTAAAGGAAAAAGAGAAAGGAAGGGAGGTTGAGGGAGGGAAGTATCGTTATTTTCTTAGAACTCTATCTATGAAATAGGTGAAATCTGTTCTGTTTAAATCAATAAAATTGCTTTCATTGCATAGAAAAGTTAAGGAATGAGGATAACTAAAGCTACCTTGAAAAAGAAAAATAAAGCAGGATGTCAGTAAATTTAATTTCAAGAGTAACATAGCTCTAAGAAACCAGATTGTGTGATACTGGTGAAAGGAGAAACCCAACGACCAATGGAACAGAACACAGAACCCTGACTAACATCCCCACAAATATGCCCCAGTGAATTCTGAAAAAGTTCCAGTCGCGCTTCCATGAAGGAAAGAGCCTATTCAGCAAATGGTGCTAGAGAAATTGTACATTCACAAAGAATACATTTTAAATTAAGTCTTATACCTTAACTATACAAAATTCAAAATGGATCTTAGTTTTATAAATCTTAAAACCACAAAATTTGTAGAAAGAAAACAAAAAACATTTAAGATCTAAATCTAGAAAAATAGCTCTTATGACAGAAAACCACTAAAAGAAAACACAATTTGATTCTACTCATCAAAATTAAGAATTTCTGGTTTGTAAAAGGCCATATTAAATGGATGAAAGAAAAGTCAAAAAGTGGGAGAAAGTGTTTGCAAACCAATTATTTGCCAAAGAACTGCTATTCAGAATAAATCTGAAACTGAACAGTTTATTCTTAAAAATCCAACTAGATGATAGAAAAAAGTAATAAATAAATATTTTGGGTATCTAGAAGATAGATGGAGAATAAAATGTGAAAAATCATTAACTGTTGGGGAAACACAAATTGAAAAATCTCTATCACAATAGCTAAAAAAAAAAAAAAACAGTAACAACAACAAATGTTGAAAAGGATGTAGAGAAAACTAACACTTATGCATCGCTCACTCATGCATCACTAGTGGGAATGTAAAATGTTACAAGCATTCTGGAAACTAGTTTGACAATTCTTTTATTTATTTTTTTAAATTTATTTCACAGGTAGAGTTATAGACAGTAAAAAGAGAGAGAGAGAGAGAGAAAGGTCTTCCTTCTGTTGGTTCACTCCCCAAATGGCCACTATGGCCTACGCTGTGCCCATCTGAAGCCAGGAGCCAGGTGCTTCTCCTGGTCTCCCATGCGGGTGCAGGGCCCAAGCACTTGGACCATCCTACACTGCACTCCAGGGCCACAACAGAGAGCTGGATTGGAAGAGGAGCAACCAGACTAGAACCAGCGCCCATATGGGATGCCTGCGCCGCAGGCAGAGGATTAACCAAGTGAGCCACAGTGTCGGCCCCGGCAATTCCTTTAAAAAAAAAAAACTAAAGCTGAACAAACAACTGCCATACTGTGCAGCAATTTCATTCTGGGGTATTTATCCTGCAGAAATCAAAAATTATCTTCATTTTTAAAAATACAAAAAAGTTTCTATCAGCTTTGTTTTTAATAGCCCCAAACTGAAAAAAAAACTTGATAGATAATGTTTAAACACATTTGAAATACATCCATCCCATAGAATAGTAGTCAGCAATAAAAAAGGAACAGACTAAATGCATACAGCAGCCAGGATGAAACACCAGAGAGTTATGGTGAATGACAAGAAGGCAGAGAGGTTTCTGTCTGATTACATTTACATTATACTCTTGAGATGGAGAGATTACAGAAATGGAGAACAAATTACTGGGTTTCAGTGCTTAAGGAAGCAGTAGAGAGGGAGGAAGCCGGCATGGATATAAAAGGCCACTATGAGAGACCCTGATAGCATGGAATTGATCTGTATCTTAAATGTATCGATATCAAGAACTGTATCAATGTCAGGTTGTAATGTTGTACTACAGCTTTATATGAGGTTCCCATTGTGGGAAACTGGACAAAAGGTACACAGAATCCCACTATATTATTTTTGTAATTACAATACAATTGATAAGTACCAAGATCTCAATGGAAAGAGGTTTGGGGTTTTTTGTTTTAGTTTTTGTTTATTTGTTTTTAATGTGGGTCCTGGAATAAGCAGGGCCTGATTCTGTCTTTCTTTCTTTTTTTTTTTTTTTTTTTTTTTTGACAGGCAGAGTGGACAGTGAGAGAGAGAGACAGAAAGAAAGGTCTTCCTTTGCCGTTGGTTCACCCTCCAATGGCCGCCACGGCCGGCGCACCGCGCTGATCCGATGGCAGGAGCCAGGAGCCAGGTGCTTTTCCTGGTCTCCCATGGGGTGCAGGGCCCAAGCACCTGGGCCATCCTCCACTGCACTCCCGGGCCACAGCAGAGAGCTGGCCTGGAAGAGGGGCAACCGGGACAGAATCCAGCACCCCAACCGGGACTAGAACCCGGTGTGCCGGCGCCGCAAGGCGGAGGATTAGCCTAGTGAGCCGCGGCGCCGGCCCTGATTCTGTATTTCTAACAATTCTCAAGGTAATGCAACATGGCTGCTCTGAAAACCAGACTTTGAGTCGTAAGTCACTGGAAAATCGGTCCCTGTCATTCATCACAGGAAGACACCAAAAATCAAAAACAACCAGATCATCTCAACAGACTCAGGAAAAGCACTTAACAAAATTCAGTTTCCAAAAAAGAGAAAACCTCTCACACACCGTATACTGAAGACAATTTCCCAACCTGAAAGAGGGTACTAGTGAAAAAATCGGGCTAATGTCATGGGGAGGGGTGAAAGACTAAATGCATTTTCCCCAAGATTAGGATCAAGACAGAGATTTTCAGTCTCACCTTGTTTCACCATTGCTAGAGAACCCAAACAACGGGCTGAGGTAAGAAAAATGAAGGCATCTATCCTGGAAATTAGGAAGTAAAATTCTCTTCACTTCCAGACAATATGATATTCCGTGTAAGAGATTCCAAGAGACATAACCCCTTAAAATTACTAAAGTTAAAAAACCACAGGATACAAGGAAACATGCAAATTGTATACCTAAACTTGCGTGATTTCATTGTATCTAAGTTATACTTCAATGAGCCAGATTTAAAATATTCTACAGCTTAGGGCCAGCACTGTGACATAGTAGGCTAATCATCGGCCTGTGGCTATCGCATCCCATATGGATGCCAGTTTGTGTCCCGGTTGCTCCTCTTGCGCTCCAGCTCTCTGCTTATGGCCTGGAAAAACAGCAGAGGATGGCCCAAATACTTGGGCCCCTGAACTCACATGGGAGATCCAGAAGAAGCTCCTAGCTCCTGGCTTCGGATTGGCCCAGCTCCCATGGTGAGACCATTTGGGGAGTGAACCACCGGATGTAGTTATCTTTCTCTCTGCCGCACCATTTCTCTGTAATTCTGCCTCTCAAATAAACAAAATCTTGAACAGTCTAGTTTTGGTTAAGGCAGTACAGTGATTAATCTTACAATAAATATTTTAGTTTTAGTTCTATTAATGGCAAACTCTTCAATCTTTCATTTTTCTTCTCCAAGAGAAAGACAGCCCCTTGACAATGAATTTCAGGAAGCACATTATTCTTCATTTGTCACTTAGATGGAGTGGTAACACCTGGTTTTCCCTGGTACAGGTGAAGAACCAATCTGTTACTAACAGTGGTTTTTCCAGGAAGTTTACACGGCTCCTACTGTCCAACATCACTACAAAAGAACATAATTGTTTGGATTTAATAAAAAGAGGGAAAAATTCCAAAAAGTATCCAAACAACGATAGTATATTATCAAATTCTTAAAATTTATTTTCATTTTATTAGAAAGATGGGGTGGAGGGAGAGAGAGAAAGGGGTAAGGAGGGTCTCCCATCTGCTAGTTCACTCCCCAAATACCCAGAAAATCCAGAGCTGAGCCTGGACACTATGGAACCATCACCTGCTGCCTCTTAGGGTACACATTAGCAGGAAGCCTGATCTGAAACAAAGGAGAGAGACTTGAATCAAAGAACAGGATGAGGATGTCCCAAGCAGCATCTTAACCACAGTGCCATTTTCTCACCCCTCTAGTTTATTCCAAACAACCCTGGCTCCCACCCCTAACTTAATTTAATCTAAGGAAGGCAGTAGGACTGGGATAAATGCATTAAAATGACTGTAATGTGTAAATAACAAAAGAAAAAGAATAACAAATGAAAAAAACTAACACCAAATTGTAATGCAAGTTACATATTAGGGCATATCCTAGTTTCTCTCCTATGTGAAACTCTTCCAGTGATGTTCAGAAAGCAACTGACCATTTTATCTTTTAAATGCATGTGTTTTTAAAATATGATTCATAAAAGAACTACCTTTACCTTTCCAAATCTTGTCATCCTGATCCTCTCTCACAAATACTAAGAGCAGGCTTAGGGGCCAGCGACGTGACACAGCAGGTTAACGCCCTGGCCTGAAGTGCTGGCATCCCATATGGGTGCCAGTTAAAGACCCAGCTGCTCCACTTTCTATCCAGCTCTCTGCTATGGCCTGGGAAAGCAGAAGATGGCCCAAGTCCTTGGGCGCCTACACCTGCGTGGAAGAACAGGAGGAAGCTCCCGGCTCCTGGCTTTGGATCAGCGCAGCTCCGGCCACTGTGGCCAACTGGGGAGTGAACCAATGGATGGAAGACCTCTCTCTGCCTCTCCTCTCTCTGTGTAACTCTGACTTTCAAATAAATAAATAGTAGGCTTAAAGGAGGGGAACAAAAGACCAGAGACCACATGAGTGTCTGAGTGTCACTAGGGCACAAATGGAGTTACCTCTGACTCACTGTCTTTGCTCTACATTCCCACACCAGATCAGAGATGAAACCAGGAACATTTTATCCCTTTGAATTTCTACCTTCACTTTAGCAAGCAATCAGGAACATTTTATTCCTTTGAATTTCTATTTTCACAGCAAATCTGAAATGCACACTTTTTTCATATTTGAAAAATTAGGAATTCCCACCATGGTAAAGCAGGGCAGGAGGAATACAAAGGGTAGAGGGAAGGGTTGCTCTTGTATTTATGATTACAGCCCAGGATAAAGGGGTGGGAGGGGACAGTATTACCTGAAAGATACTAAGTAAAGAGACAAATGGCAAAAGGCAAATGCTGGCTATCGACCACTTTCAGAAAAGGATTTCCAAAAGCATAAGGCTGTAAGAATTCTCCTAAGATTCAAAAATGATAGATAATAAATTCTACTCTTCCTTTTAATCAATTATCCTTCTTCTATTTCCAACATTAGAAAAATCAAAGAACGGAGCTTCTGCATGGGATCAGTGTGCCGAAGACCCCGGATTACTGCGAGAAATGTTAAACCGGACGAAATGGGCTAAAGAGTAATGTGGCACATCACACTTCTGGGTATGTCTGCAGCCACCAGATTGTCACTAAGCCTCTGGCTCGTGTGTTTGAGCTTACTGTCATGACAACTCACACTAAAACAGGGGGACAGGATCTGGAGTTAAACACAATCTTCCAAAACTTCACCACATATTCCAATATACTGACCCTGCAAACTGTTTCCATTTTCAAGTTTCTTGAAATCTCCACAAAAATGCTCATCTTAGTGATTCATTCACAAACGCTGAAACAAAATTTTCACAGCCTAGACTAGACTTCAACTGTCAAGTAGTGATTTCAGGTCTCAATTTTTTAAATTCTGGACAGATCATGGAAACTAGATAATAAATCAAACTTATGTCTAGCCACATGCAAACATATTCGTAAGTTTGACTACATCAACCTGAGCCTTAATTATCTGTGTTCTGGTCTAATAAGTTACTGACTTTTTTTTGTTTCTTTTGTTTTAACTTTTATTTAGTAAATATAAATTTCCAAAGTACAGTTTATGGATTACAATGGCATTTCCCCCCCCATAACTTCCCTCCCACCCACAACACTCCCCTCTCCCACACCCTCTCCCATTCCATTCACATCAAGATACATTTTCAATTATCTTTATCTACAGAAGATCAATTTAGTATATATTAAGTAAAGATTTCAACAGTTTCCCCCCACACAGAAACACAAAGTGTAAAATACCGTTTCAGTACTAGTTATAGCATTAATTCACATTGGACAACACATTAAGGACAGAGATCCTACATGAGGAGTAAGTGCACAGTGACTCCTGTTGTTGACTTAACAAATTGACACTCTTGTTTATGGCATCAGTAATCTCCCTAGGCTCTTGTCATGAGTTGCCAAGGCTATGGAAGCCTTTTGAGTTCGCCAACTCCATTCTTATTTAGACAAAGTCATAGTCAAAGTGGAAGTTCTCTCCTCCCTTCAGAGAAAGGTACCTCCTTCTTTGATGGCCCGTTCTTTCCACTGGGATCTCATTCGGAGAGATCTTTCATTTAGGTCCTTTTTTTTTTTTTTCCCAGAGTGTCTTAGTGTCTTGGCTTTCCATGCCTCAAATACTCTCATGGGCTCTTCAGCCAGATCCGTATGTCTTAAGGGCTGATTCTGAGGCCAGAGTGCTGTTTAGGACATCTGCCATTCTGAGTCTGCTGTGTATCCCACTTCCCATGTTGGATTGTTCTCTCCTTTTTAATTCTATCAGTTATTATTAGCAGACACTAGTCTTGTTTATGTGATCCCTTTGACTCTTAGACCTATCATTATAATCAATTGTGAAGTGAAATTTATCACTTGGACTAGTGAGATGGCACTGGTACATGCAACCTTGATGGGATTGTATTGGAATTCCCTGGTACATTTCTAATACATTATTGATTCTTTAAGTTCATTGGAAAAATATACTCACAATGAAATCATTCAAGAAATATACTTTCACTAGTCCTTTTACCTTCCAATTTTCTACTTTCTTAAGTGAACTTGATTTCTAACTTTCATTTCATTTCTTTTTTTCTCCTGAGATAGATCAGCCAATGCTAGCCATACTCAGATTTTTTAATATCATGTAAATTCATGACAACTGCTATGGTCTCAATTCTTGTACTAAAACCTAAAGCCCAATGCCTTGGTGTGAGAGGGTCTTCCAGGAGGTGATTCTCTGCCCTCACGCGTGATACTGGTGCCATCACAACCTGAGAGAGCTCATGGGCCTCTTCTGCGCTTTGGGGTTACAGGCAGCAGTGTGACTTCTGAAGCAAACAGCAAGCCCTCACTGGACACCACAGCAGCTGGCACCTTGATCTTGGATTTTCCAACCTCCATAACTGCAGCTGACATGTTTCTGTCACTTAGAACCCACTTACTCTAATGCATTTTGTCATGAGAGCCAGAATGCACGAAGGCAAACACTGTAATTAGGAGATTTACATATTATCCTAGTAACACTAGGCCAAAAAGCTATATAGTATAATTATTCTTATGAGAAAAAAATCATGATATATAGAAATAAACTTATAAAATTTAACAAAGTTTCTAGTAGTTTCATACAGTTCTAACACACCTAAAAACACAACATCAGTTCTCATCACTGTGGTAAATATTGAGATCAGCCTTGTTAAACTTTCACAATTGTGTGTTCATAGACATATCATATATCTGCTCAGTCCACTAGAGAGAGGCCTGTCTCCCACTGAGAAATAAGCCTGGGAGTCTCAGGTTCCATGTCTAGTACACAAAGACAACTGACAATCTAGCTTTCCATGAGGCCTCCAATGCTAATTAATTCAGGCCCTTGTCCACACTCTATTTTTTGGGTGCTTTAAGAGGGCCAAAGGATACAAAAACAAAATTGTCAAATAGGTAGATTTCTGATATCAAAAAGTTCAATTAAAGGAGAAAAAGTACTGCTTCTCAAAGCCAGATCGTACCACCAGAAGGAAGAAAGAGTGTAAGAACAAAAGTGCCAAGCACTTAATACCAGGCAAGAACCAGGCCATCTGGGAGTCAATGCACTCCTTACAATGGCTGGTACACCAGATTGCAGGGATATTTCACCCCACTTTCTGATGTTTTCATTCACCTGCTCCTTCAGTACCCTATTCCTCCTCTCCTGCCTTAGTTTCAAAAGGTGGGAGGCAAAATAGTGCCTTGGGAAATAATAAATGCTCAATAAATTATCAACTGTCAACTGGACTTACTGAAAACTGTGACCATGCTTATTGAATTTGAGAACTTATTCTAAGCAAGATCACATCCATATTTACTGCATTTACTTTATAGAAGAGAAGAAAAAAAAAAGATACTGGGAGGTCAGAATTTTCCCAATGCAACAAAAGGAAAGCAGGGTGCCTGTAGGCCAGAGGTTCTAGAGGGTTTTCATTCTTTACAGAAAGTATGTCAACTCTTAGATCATTACATCTTTTTCACAGAAAACACGGATCACTGTGACTGAGCACTTTAATAAGTGTATATTGGTCTAATGTTCAGAAAAATAAGCAGCAAGAAGACAATAGGAAAAGAAAAAACAGATTTTCTTCTCCCTTAAGAATGAAAAAAATGCCTATGCTAAAACAGGTATTTCAAAATTTGTAGCAAGTTGTCTTACTTCAACAAATACCAATGATTTTCTCAAGAGGTAGTTTGGAGTAAGAACAACCCACTAGGTCACAGCAGAAAGGGTTATAGGGCCAATCAATGATGTAAAATTTTTTTCGCTAATGGAGACAAGTATTTCTTTCCCACTCCCTAACATACATAAGTTATCAGTAATATCATTCTGAACTCCATCTTTAGTTCCAGTTTTAATATGAGTGCACAGTCTTCTACTGGGCAATGATGAAGTCTTTCTGTTCTCTTATCAACTATACTTTTCCTTCAACATTCAGCTTTGTATTCACTTCCTTTACATATACAGCAAAGCACACATTTAAAAAATTGGGTTGTGAGGCCAGCATTTCAGCACAATGAGTTAAGCCCCTGCCTGCAATGCTGGCCTCCCATATGAGCACCATTCAAGTCTTGGCTGTTCCACTTCTGATCCTGTTCTCTGCTAACACACCTGGGAAAACAGCAAAAGATGGCCCAAGTACTTGAACCCCTGACACCCATGTGGGAAACCCAGATGGATTTCCAGACTCCTGGTTTTGGCCTGGTTCAGTCCTGGCTGTTGCAGCCAACTGGGAAGTGAACCAGGGGATGGAAGATCAGTCTCGCTCTCCCTTTTCTTTTCTCTCCCTCTCTGCTTCTCCCTCTGTTTCTCCTTTCCTCCCTCTCTCACACCCTCTCCCCATCTCCCATAATTCTGCCTTTTAAATAAGTACATAAATCTTTTTTTGGGGAAAAAAATTGGGTTCTATACAATTAAAGTACAGAACTGAATGAACCTGCTTAATATAATTAACTTGTAAAGCAATGGCAAAAAGTGAGTATCCATAATCAAATATGAATATATTCTCTCTATTCCAATAAAGAGGTTAAGAATCCAAACAAACACTATGATTATTAAGAATTTCCATGAGATTACAAAGCTTGCCCTTTTTATTGTGCTTAATTTGGTTGCTGCTATTTTATTAGCTAATTCTACATCCATGTTCATCAGGAAATTAGCTTGCAGTTTTCTTATGATGTCTTTGCTTGGTTTTGGTATCAGAATTATGCTAATCTCATAAAATTAGTTTAGAAGTGTCCCTCCTTGTGGTGGAATGAGAAGGCCATGCCAACTCTGGCCAAAGGAAAGACATCCACAGCACTGCTGCCATAACAAGACAAATTCCTAGCACCTCAGCGGCTGATGGCATTATGCAGGGGGTTCCCTAGGTCAGATGAACAGACAGTGGTGTATCAGATCTTACGTATGTCCTGTGCTTAGTGGGGGACTTCCTTGATTCGTGAGGTCAAGGCCATATGCCCACCGGGTGTCTCCAAAGCGTCACCTCTCTCGAGTGAGGGAAGATGACTTGGTTCCGAATTCTGGGATAATCAGTTCCTTATGTTAATTCGCCGGGTGAACCGAAAGTAAAAGGAGGAGCCAAGAAGCAGCGTTACACTTCTGGGAAGTGTGTGCCTAACCTGGGGTCACTTCGACCGAGGACAAGGACAAGGAAAGGGGCATAGGAGGGGGTTCTGTGCTCACCCTCACAGAACCGAACAGCACACAAAACACCGAGGGGCCTACTTGCCGAAATCAACGAGGGACCTCACTGAGTCCGACACGCTGTCTCTCTCTCAGTCACGTTGGTGCGCCAGATGTTGAGGTGGATTCGTTCTGAGAGGAGGAGCATGGTGGGGTCAAGAGGCTCAGAGTCACCACACAGACCCTGGGAGTGGGGTGAAAGCAGGCCAGAGGCGAGCAGCCCGCAGACTTGTTTATTTCAGTTACTACAGCAGCTTAAATAGCCAAGGCAGCCAATCCAGTCAAGGGGCGGTTTATGCCCTAGCCAATCACAGCCTGTTGCCAAGTGGTTTCC
Organism: Oryctolagus cuniculus; assembly: GCF_964237555.1. Classification (NCBI taxonomy): domain Eukaryota; kingdom Metazoa; phylum Chordata; class Mammalia; order Lagomorpha; family Leporidae; genus Oryctolagus; species Oryctolagus cuniculus. The sequence continues at coordinate 93,128,673 of NC_091439.1, read as the reverse complement.
CAGGGAGTTTCCAGGGGGTTTCCAAAGCCACTCCCGAGTAACTGATGCTTGCTTGCCAGCAGCCATCTTAGCATGGCCTTCTCATTCCACCACAGCTCTTTCATTTAGAATTTTTTAAAGGACTGGTACTAATTCTTTCAATGCCTGGTGAAATTCACCTGTGTAACCATCAGGTCTTAAGTTTATCTTTGTAAGAAATTTCTGATTATTCTTTGTTACTGTGCTCTGTTCAGATTTTTTGTTTCTTTCTGACTCAGTTTTAGTACCCTCTACATTTCTAGGAATTTTCCCGTTTCTTCAATATTATCTAGTTTGTTGGCATACAATTGTTCATAATAATTCTTCGGATTACTTTTATTTTTGAGCCATTCACTACAATGTCTCCCATTTCATTTCTGATTTTAACTATTTGCTTGAGTCTCTTTTTCTTGTTCTAGCTATTGTTTCTTTAGATAAGCTCTCTACTCCCTTTATCTCTATTCCTGTCAAATGTCAATGACTCCTACATTTGCTCTATTAATGCTATTATATACCTTATGCATTATGCTAACAGAAATAAGTCAAAGAAAAACATACTTTCTCTAATGTGGAATTTAAAAAACTGTTAAAAATGTAGATGCCATATTACTTGCCATATATATTATATAAATTATAAATGTTGTCTTCACTGAATGATACCCTCTACATAATAGTTTTTTTCATTTTATTATTTTTGTCATAATTTCCAAATACACATTTTTCCCAAGAGTCACCTGTATCTCAAACAGCATAGTTAATCTTAGAAAATTTTCAACTTACAGGCTTGGCAAAATGAGTAGATAAAATTTAGAACAATTAACAAGTCATCAATGTAACAGCTCTTGTGTAATTTTCTGGTCTTACTGTTTAATGCAACAAGCCAAGTATTCTTACTCTGGGCTCTATCTTGCCAAAACACATCTTACCAGAGTAAAATGACTCCATCTTGTGGGTTACCAGGACCATGGTTTTCAGATCTCATCTCTCTTTAGTTTCATAAAGACAAGACTAGAATCAGCCTGACCCGTTCCAGCCTTCACAATGTGTGGAATGCTTGCTTTCCACCGGGTACTATTCTCACAAGTCTTGCTCTGTAAAGAATAGATGCATAGAAGTGCCTGCCTCTCCCACGGTCACCATTCCTATCACAACTACAGAGCTTAGCTGATCTAGTCCATGGAGGCCAACAAGGCTGAGTGGCAATGTTATACTGGCCGCTTCACTTTGAATTCCATTGACATTTCTAAGGAAGATATTAAACACAGTGAGGAAGGCAAAGCTATGAGAGGACACTGATCTAATTACCTTATTACTTCACTTAGACTTTCGTCCTTCAGTACACCTTTCTATTTGCTTTCTGGAGCTAATTGCAATTCTATGCACTTTAAATCAAATATACCTTAAAAATAATCTATTTTAACAAGTAACAGCCAAACCTCTGTAAAAAAAAAAATCCACTTTGTTCTGATATTTTTTAAAAGATTTATTGATTGGGGTTAGTGCTGTGGCATAGAGGGTAACGCCACCGGCTCCAATGCCGGCATCCCATATGGGTGCCAGTTCGAGACCCAAATGCTCCACTTCTGATCCAGGTCTCTGCTATGGCCTGAGAAAGCAGCAGAGGATGGCCCAAGTCCTTGGGCCCATGCACCTGTGTGGGAGACCAAGAGGAAGTTCCTGGCTCCTAGCTTTGGAAAGGTGCAGCTCCAGCTGTTGAAGCCACCTGGGGAGTAAACCAGCAGATTGAAGACTTCTCTGTCACTCTACCTCTCATCTTAAAAAAAGATTTATTTATTTGAAAGGCACACAGAGGCATAGGCAGAGAAAGGAAGGAAGGAAGGAAGGAAGGAAGGAAGGGAGGGAGGGAGGGAGGGAGGGAGGGAGGGAGGGAGGGAGGGAGGGAGGGAGGGAGGAAGAGAGGGCTTCCATCCACTGGTTCACTCGCCAAATGGCTGCAATGGCCACAGCTGGGCTGATCCAAAGCCAAGGAGCCTGGAGCTTCTTCTAGGTCTCTCATGTGAGTGCAGGGCCCAAGGACTTGAGCCACCTACACTGCTTTCCCAGGCCATAGCAGAGAAGCCAGGGCTCGAACTGGCACCTATATGGGATGCTGGCACTGCCAGCGGCTTTACCCACTACACCACAGGGCCAGCCGAGCCACCTACACTGGTTTCCCAGGCCATAGCAGAGAAGCCAGGGCTCGAACTGGCACCTATATGGGATGCTGGCACTGCCAGCGGCTTTACCCACTACACCACAGGGCCAGCCACTCTGATATTTTCAAAGTTCAAAAACCACTGAGACTTCTTCTTGTACATCCATTCTGTACAGTAGTGATTTCAAACATTCAAGATTTCTTTCAGATGATATCCCAGTTCCCACCTTTGGCAGCTAACCGAGCCTAGACTCCAAAGTACACTTTGCTTGTCTAAAGGGAGTTAATCAGATGCAAAATGAATATACCAATTAATTGAAGATTTCAAACGCATATAATCCACAAGATGAAAGGCAGGCAAAGCTGTTGGAAATGTTATATCTTAAGAATAAATGAATGGGGTGCCTGTGGCGTAGCAGGTAAAGCTGCCGTCAGCAGCGCCAACATCCCATATGGGCACCGATTTGAGTCCTGGCTGCTCCACTTCCTATCCAGCTCTCTGCTATGGCCTGGGAAGGCAGTGGAAGATGACCAAGTCCTTGGGACCCTGCACCTGAGAGGGAGACCTGGAGGAAGCTACTGGCTCCTGGCTTTGGATCAACCCAGCCCCAGCCATTGTGGCCATTTGGGGAGTGAACCATCGGATGGAAGATTGATCTCTCTCTAACTCTACTTTTCAAATGAATAAAACAGGGCTGGCACTATGGCTCACTTGGTTAATTCTCCCATATGGACACTGGGTTCTAGTCCCAGTTGCCCCTCTTCCAGTCCAGATCTCTGCTGTGGCCCGGAAGGGCAGCAGAGGATGGCCCGAGTGTTTGGGCTCCTGTGCCCGCGTGGGAGACCAGGAGGAAGCACCTGGCTCCTGGCTTCGGATCGGCACAGCACCGGCCATAGTGGCCATTTGGGGGGTGAACCAACGGAAGGAAGACTTTTCTCTCTGTCTCTCTCTCTCTCACTGTCTATAACTCTACCTGTCAAATAAAAAAAAAATGAATAAAACAAATCTTTAAAAAAAAAAAGAAAAAGTAAAGAAAAGACACAAACTATTCTGAATAAAGACACCACATGAAGACCCAGAAGAAGCTCCTGCCTCCTGGTTTCAGCTTGACCCAGTCCTGGCTATTGTAGCCATTTGGGTAGTGAACCAGCAGATGGAAGATATCTCTCTCTCTATCTCTCTCTTTCTCTGTCTCTCCTTCTCTGAAACTCTGCCTTTCAAGTACATAAATTAATCTTATAAAAAGAAAAAAGAATAAATGTAAATGTACCTTATCCTTTCACTTTAGACTATGGACATTCTCCCCTGGAAATCAATATACAGACACCATCAAATTTACTTTGCATCACAATTTACAATAAGCAAGGCCCCAGCATGCAGAAATTGTAATGTTTCTTGTTACAGGTTCATCATAGAAAAAATTATTTATATTAATATTGACTTAGCCATGTTAACATAATGTAAACTAAACAAATAAGCATTTAAACACTTAGTAGTGAGTTTACCAGTGAGAAGCCATTATTTTTACATTGAGTACCTTTTCTCAGCTTAGTTAAAAGATAAAACCAACTAGATCTGCTTTGCCTGCTTGAGATTTTTAAAAGCCATAGCAATCTGAAAAACACAGATATCAACTACCTGTTTGTGCCGATGTTGTAACTGTCTTGCCATAACAAAAACGACTAGAACACAACCAAGTGTTTTCCATAGTACATGCAGTAAAATATATTTTTTGCCTTAGAGAGTTGGCTACTGTATGTTAAGTCTGGAAGTTTGGGCAGTTAAAATGTATCTCAAAAATAAACACTTGTTGCTAATGCTGTACTCTATCCTGGCGTAACAGCACCCTGTAAGTTTGTAAGCAATGTGCAGTGCCTTTAGTAACTTAAATCTGACTTCCCAACACTCTTCCCATTATATCAATGACAATGTCAACTCCACTCATGGTTAAAAAAAAAAAAAAAAAAAGATATCACAATGAAAACGATCCTACACTGAGACAAATGGAAGTAACAAAAAGGATTTTACTAGAAAAACTCGGAAGAAAACCTTTGTTTTCAGTAAAAGTATGTGCATGAGAATATAACTTTCAAGGGAATACAAGTTAAAACTACAGTCCTGGTATACTTACTGTGCTATGTTTATCAGATAATGCTAACATTTTCAAAATAAAAACAAGGAAAACAGACCATTCTGACCCACCCTGCAATACTATTATGCACATACACATGAAGTTATTAATGTATGAGATACATCTGGAACCAAAATATTAATTGAGAATCAAGTATTCACTCACAAGCTTCTATTTTGATTTCAGTAATAACAGAATGCTTAGCTATTTACATGAAATGGTATTTCCACAGTAAGTAATCTAAATTTCAGTATTCCAATACTTTGACTCCAATTTTTGAATTAATTATTCATAGTTATTACCTCTCTGAGCTAATTCATGAGCTAACATAAAACCACTCAGAACTGGGTTTTTCATGAGTGAGGCCCACAGACCACTGTCATCATAGTCACCTGGGATATCTGATAAAACTGAACTCTCAGTCCCCATGAGGCTTCCCAAATTTACATCTCCAGAAGACAACCTAGATACTTAGTTTTAGCAATCACCCCAGGTAAAGCTCATGCTAAATAAACTTGGAGAACTAACCAAATGGAAGCTGAAAGGTATGGAAATAACCTCAGAATATATTCTCTATTCTTTTGTCTACAATCTGCCAACCGCAATGAGAAATATCTTCCTGTCATTAAAGTTTATTGGGAATCTACCAGAAACTATCTATTCACACATACAGTACAAACTACAGATTTTTTTTAACAGCACTGTACAGGCATTTTAATGATTAGTAAATCAAGTTCTTTGTAAGATGATGAACAAGACACCGGAAGAAATGGCTTATTTCAACAAGAGACTCTCCTACTGGTAGACAAGAATACTCATGCAAGTTATTGAATTCCAAACAAAGTGATGTGAGAACACACTACATCTTTCTAAAAAATGTAAACTGCTTTTATTAACAACCAAACAACAACTTTCCATATTAAGCTGACCTCAGCACCTGTCAAACATTACAATCCATAATGATGAATTTTGTTAGCCCTGCATTTCTTTAATTTTTTTCTTCCTTGAGGGGAGAAAATTAGCTTGTGTAATCACTATGTCATCCACAGGAGTAGTGAATGAAGGAAAAAAAGTGGAAGAAATTATCCAAAAACCAGATGTAAGAATATGTATGAGTATGCACATCTGTAGATGTGAACGGACACAGGCATGGTTTTAGGAGGTGTTTGGTGTGGTTACATCCCACATCTTTGTGCTCAGGTTTGAGACCTGTCTCCACTCCCAGTTGCAGCTTCCAGCTAAAGCATATCCTAGGAGGTAGCAGGTGATGGTCAACTGGTTGGGTCTCCACCACTCACATGTGAGAGTTGAGCTACAGGCTCCCGGCTGTGACATGGCCTAGCACAGGTCCTTGAGGTCATGTGGGTAGTAAACCAGTGCATGGAAGCACTCTCTCACTTTCTCTGCCTCTCAAATAAACAAAAATTAGTATTAAAAATATATATTAGTTTGAGAGGCCACTAAAGTCCTTTTTTGCCACTTTTTATAAAAGAACTATAAAGTGCCATCACTTCCTTTGGCAGCCTCTTGTGCTTGGTGGTCTAGCATCCATTTTCCTTTCTTGTAACTACTCCACACCCCTCTTGTAGAAAGCAACCCCTCCCAGTCTCTGTGGCTCCGGCAGGCAATTAATCACAGGGCGACCTTTCAAAGAGCAACTCAATCCAAGATGACCCAATCAGAATCTCACTCCTGGGAGTCTGGATCCAGGGAAGGGCCACACAGGATGCTTGGAAGTCAACTATTCAACCTCCAAGGAAAGGTTGTGCTGAGAAACCTCTATTGCTGGTCCCTGCTCTCTTGAAGCTTGGCTATTTAGCTTTTCTTGCACTTTCTGTGAAGAGAATCCGCTACTAGTATATTCCATTGTTCCTTATGTTAGTCAGATACTATTGCTCTTGCCAAAAACCCAAAATACACCAACTGAAAAGGAGCAAGATACGCTTATAACGTATCTTTTTTGGGTCCATGACTCGTAGGGCACTGTAATTCAGTAACAACTAAAGCCACTAAAAAAATGCCAACATTCCCTTCATGAAACCCTTTCAGATCAATGGGACCTCAAGAGCCACTCTTGAATTCACCCTTTTTCCCTCACCTGAAACCCTCCAAAGGCTTTTTGTATATTTTCTTCCTAAAGAGCCCCTCTCTTTTGATTTGTGCAAATACTTCACTGCCTATCTCCTTACTGCTTTGATGCACTCATGCTGCTTTATTATGGTATGTAAATCCCATTGATATTGAGCATGTCATTTTTAGCTTACAGCAAACACAAATAATGAGTACATGGCATGGACTGAGCACAGTTTCATTCACCATGCATAACAACATGAAAGGATATATGGACAAGTTTTATATATATATATATATATATATGTGTGTGTGTGTGTGTGTGTGTATACATATATATGTATGTATATCTTTGAAGAGCAAGAAACAAACACGTACATTATAATATATTTCTAGGTCTTTAAGGTAAAACATGGAAATCCTACTACTCAGAGGATCCAATCAGAACATCACTCTGGGAATCTGAATCCCACCTGCCAAATCATCCCTCTACAAATAACTAATGAGTGTTTGGAGTGCTAGATTCTATTCTGTCTTTGAATAAGCCTTCAATCAAAACTACTCTTAAAACAAAATGGGGGCCAGTGTCGCGGCTCACTAGGCTAATCCTCCGCCTTGCGGCACCCACACACCGGGTTCTAATCCTGGTCGGGGCGCCGGATTCTGTCCCAGTTGCCCCTCTTCCAGGCCAGCTCTCTGCTGTGGCCAGGGAGTGCAGTGGAGGATGGCCCAAGTCCTTGGGCCCTGCACCCCATGGGAGACCAGGATAAGTACCTGGCTCCTGCCATTGGACCAGCGCGGTGGGTTGGCTGCAGTGCGCTGGCCGCGGCGGCCATTGGAGGGTGAACTAACGGCAAAGGAAGACCTTTCTCTCTGTCTCTCTCTCTCTCTCACTGTCCACTCTGCCTGTCAAAAAAATAAAATAAAATAAAATAAAATAAATTTAAAAAAAAATGGGGTCGGGGGGTTGGCACTGTGGCATAGTAGGTAAAGCTGTCACTATAGTGGCTGTAGTGCCGGCATCCCATATGGGCGCCGATTTGAGTCCTGGCTTCTCCACTTCCAGTCGAGCTCTCTGCTATGGCCTGGGAAAGCAGTAAAAGATGGTCCAAGTCCCTGCCCCCTGTATGGGAGACGCAGAAGAAGCTCCTGGCTCCTGGCTTCAGATAGGCACAACTCCACCCATTGCAGCCATTCTGGGGAATGAACCAGCAGATGGAAGACCTCTCTTCCCTCCCTCCCTCTGCCTCTGCTTCTCTGTATCTCTCCCTTTTAAATAAATAAATGTTTAGAAAAGAAAAAAAAAATAGGGGCTGGCATGGTGGCATAGTGAGTAAGGCCACCACATGCAACTCTGGCATCCCATATGGGCACCAGTTTGAGTCCCAGCTGCTCCACTTTTGATCCAGCTCCCTGCTATGGCCTGGGAAAAGCAGCATATGGCCCAAGTTTTTGGGCCCCTACACCCACATGGGAGATATGGAAGAAGCCCCTGGATCCTGGTGTCAGCCTGGCCCAGCCCTGACATTGTGGCCATCTGAGGAGTGAACCAGAGGATGAAAGGTCTCTGTCTCTTACTCCTTCTATGTTTGTAACTCTGACTTTTAAATAAATAAATAAATCTTTTTTTTTTTTTTTTAAGTGAGGTTTGTGTATTCTCCAAACCTTCACACTACAGCTCTCCTCTCAGGACAACCTCCTCTCTAAGCAGTGTCCCAGCTGCTGTTCCCTCCTCTATGCCCTTCTTCAAATCCCTGCCATTGGCCTTGTACTCTTCCCAGATATCCCACAATTCTCAACTGCCTGCCACATGTCTCCATTTGCACATCCCACTGTCAGTTCATGTACACAGTTTAACTTTTTTCCTTCTCCTGTTCCTGTTTTCTTTTTCTTTTTAAACTTTTATTTAATGAATATAGATTTCCAAAGTACAGCTTATGGATTACAATGGCTTTTGCCTCCCATAATGTCCCTCCCACCCGCAACCCTCCCCTTTCCCACTCCCTCTCCCCTCCCATTCACATCAAGATTCATTTTCAATCCTCTTTATATACAGAAGATCAGTTTAGCATACATTAAGTAAAGATTTCATCAGTTTGCACCCCCATAGAAACACAAAGTGAAAAATACTGTTTGAGTACTAGTTATAGCATTAAATCTCAATGTACAGCACACTAAGGACAAAGATCCTACATGAGGAGTAAGTGCACAGTGACTTCTGTTGTTGACTTAACAAATTGACACTCTTGTTTATGGCATCAGTAATCAACCTAGGCTCTTGTCATGAGTTGCCAAGGCTATGGAAGCCCCCTGAGTTCACTGACTCTGATCATTTTTAGACAAGACCATGGTCAAAGTGGAAGTTCTCTCCTCCCTTCAGAGAAAGGTACCTCCTTCTTTGATGACCCGTTCTTTCCACTGGGATCTCACTCATGGAGATCTTTCATTTAGGTTTTCCCCCCCACCAGAGTGTCTTGGCTTTCCATGCCTGAAATACTCTCATGGGTTTTTCAGCTGGATCCGCATGCCTTAAGGGCTGATTCTGAGGCCAGAGTGCTGTTTAGGACATCTGCCATTCTATGGGTCTGCTGTTAGCCACGCCAGCTCAAAACCTCCTGCTCACCCCCTACACACATTTTTCTTCCCTCTCCACATGAACTGCTGATTCTTGGGAACTGCACTCAATAATGTTATTGCAATCTTTCTCTTTTCATGCTCCACAACTACTGCAAAGGTGTCCTGTAACAAGCTGACAGAAAGCAGGCACCATTTTGGACACGCATAACAGCTGAGCCAGCTCAAGCGGAGACTCCTGAGTCTGGTGGGGATGACAGGGGGCTGGGTGCTCAGGACTGTGAGAGTCTTATGTGCCAGGACTGTGAAAACACTGAGGCTGCTTCGAAGGACTCAGGGTGTGGCCTGGACATCCGGCAGTCACCATGGGAGAAGACTCCACGTGATCAAGGCTTCCCGGTTACCTGACGAGGGACATTGCTGGGGAATCTGAGCTTACATTGAGGACTGCACAGAAACTTTGTGTGGTCCTTGGGACAGAGGGGACAAATAATATACTCACTGGGACTAGCACTCAGGCTCTGGTCTCCTTCAAGGAGAGGAGCTCAGCTGGGTCTATGCCAACAGACAAGAAGAAATCTCTCCTCTGATTGAAAAAAAAAAAAAAGGAGATGTACAAAGAAAAACCTGGGTGTGTCACCTCAGACACTCCCTTCACCATGGAGCACTGAACAGGGCTCCCTAGCCACACCCACCACACTCCTCTAGTTATTCACCGAAAGCAGACACTCTACTAATCCACTCAGACATATTCCAAGAATAAAAGCTGCCACAAAGTAACCAGAGTATCTTCACAAATGCTGAATAACAAATGCACTAATTCAAGAAACAAGAAGGAAGACAACATGACACTCCCAAAAGAGTACAACACTCCAATACTAGATTGTAAAGATGATAAGACTAAAGAAATGCCAGAAATAGAATTCAAAACATTGATCATGGGATTACTTAGAAGTAATCAGAAGCAAATGAAATCTATACATGAGATCAAAGAAAATTTCTCCCATGAAATTGAGATCTTAAAGAGAAATCAAAATGAAATCTTGAAAAATGAAGAATTCAATAGAGCAAATATAGTAGAAAGCCTTAACAACAGAATCGGTGAAGCAGAAGAAAGAATACCCGACTTAGAAGACAAGGCACAAGAAATTATACAGTCAGACCAAACACAAGTAGAAGAAATTAGAAAAATTAAAAAACACTGTTGAGAATCTACAGGATACTATCAAACGAATCAACAAATGAGTTCTAGGAGTTTCTGAAAGCAAGGAAAAAGAGAAAAGATTAGAAGGCCTCTTTGGGGAAATTTTCTCTTATTTCACTAATTTGGAGAAAAAAAGGGACATCCAAGTACAGGAAGTATATTTAACTCCTAATAGACATTACCAGAAAAGATCTTCACCATGACACATTGTAGCTGAACTATCCACAGTAAAACATAAAAGATTCTAAAATGTGCACGAGAGAAACACCGGATTACTTTCAGAGGATCTCCATTTAGACTCACAGCGGACTTCTCATGAGAAATCCTACAGGCTAGGAGAGAATGGTGAGATATAGTCCAAGTCTTAAGAGGAAAAAAAAAAAAAAAAAACCTGTCAACTCAGAATACTATACCTGCAAAGCTCTCAATTGTGGACAAACGTGAAATAAAGACCTTACACAACAAGCAGAAACAAAGAATTTGTCACCATCCATCCAGCCCTGCAGAAGATGCTTAATATATTTTAAAATAACCAGAAGAAAAGAGCCTGAAGGTTTCCAACACACAGACATGATTGATGTTTGAGGAGATGGAAATGCTAATGACCTAATCTGATCATCACACACTGTACACATATACTAAATTATACTATATCTCAAATATTTACAAACATTGTACGTTGATGAAAAAGTTTATTTGAATATTTACAGTCATTATGTCAGGTAATCCACATCCCTAATAACAAGTATTTAAGCCTGGTGCCTTACATTGATCCTTTTTTTTTTACTTTTCCAATCACATTCTATTAAAAATAAGAAGTATCTTTTGAAATCAGTTGCAAAAATGGGTTAAAGACAATGAGAATTAAGTAGCAAACTCACAAAACTGTTTCTAGGAGTAAATGACCTAAGACATGTAAAGTACTAACTATAGTGCCTGGAATATAATTAATAGTCAGTGGATATCAGCTTATAATTTCATTATAAACACTAGATTTATTTATAATTTGTTTCTTCCCAAAAACAAATTCCAGAAAGAAACATCTTCAAAAGTTACTATTTCTGAAATTATACATAAAAGAATCCCAAATAATATAGATTACCAACAGTTTACGCTAAATTCTATCACTGTCAATAATTATTTGTATTTAAATTGACATTATTCATATCTTCTAATTATCTACCCCCATTAATATAGTAAAGAAAAGGAAAGCTCAAGCCATAGTAATCATTTATAAATACTTTCAATAAATTAACAAAATGATTTCAATATGTTTCCAGGCTATTTAACTACAGCATTGCTCTACCTAGATATTTTTTAAAAGATTTATTTATTTATATGAAAGTCAGAGTTACAGAGAGAGAGGAGAGGCAGAGAGAGAGAGAGAGAGAGAGACAGAGAGACAGAGAGAGAGAGAGAGAGGAAGAGAGAGAGAGAGAGAGAGAGAGAGAGAGAGAGAAAGTCTTCCATACGCTGGTTTACTCCCCAATTGGCCACAGTGGCCGGAGCTGCGCCAATCTGAAGCCAGGAGCCAGGAGCTTCCGCCAGGTCTCCCACGCAGGTACAGGGGCCCAAGGACTTGGGCCATCTTCCACTGCTTTCCCAGGCCACAGCAAAGAGCTGGATCGTAAGTGTAGCAACCGGGACTAGAACCAGCGACCATATGAGATGCCGGTACTTCAGGCCAGGGCATTAACCCACTGCACCACATCGCCGGCCCCTCTACCTAGATATTTAAAATAAGTCTGAACTATCTACACTTTTTAGATGGCCCCAAAGATTCCTACAGAAGACAGAACTATAATTATCCCCTTAACCAAAGAAGGAAGAAGAACTCAACAATTTGAAGTTACAACACGGCAGACTTCTATAGAAATGAGGCTTAAGTGAGATGGCAGGTTAAACTGCTGGCACCAATACAATCGAAGATGGACCTCCAGGGAGGAACATTTCACAATCAATAGGAAATGGTACATCCTCTCTCCTACACACAAATGCACAACTGGAAAGAGACTGAAAACCTTTCCTCCCACCACTGACCTTGTGAGTAGGTGTCAGAGGACAAGCTTCATCCTCAATACTCACTGAAGAGTTGGATCTTTTTAACACCTGGACAAGTCTGCAAAGTCACTACATAATATTTAATCCAATTAGATTCTCTCCAGTCAACTTTTTGCTTCCTGAAATGTCCTCTTTCCACGGAATAAACAGCACCTACTACATTGCCCTGGTTATAATCCTCATGAGATGACAGAGCCCTTGCTTGTCCAAAACATTTTCACAGAACACTTAAGGTTAGTGGCGATTCAGAGCCAGAAACACAAAGGGAACTGAGGACATCCACAAAGCCTAAAATTCCTATCAGGTACCATGGTGAAAAAAGAGATGCTCTGAAATTACACCATTTTCATTGCTAACTTTAGACTAAATGCAGGGTGATTATACTTATCACCAAATGGAATTTTTAAGTCTCCCACACACACGTTCTATTCTATTCAATCACTACACCTTATGTAACAGCTTTGTTGGAAACTGATAGAGAAATGAATCATAAGCAATAAAAAAAGAACAATCTCCATTTCTGACAATGTTAGAAATGTTTAAAACATCAAAACATTTTAAAAGGTTATAATCATTATAAAAGTTAAAATGTTAAGTTCAGAGAATGTTTTTGAAAAAGGCAAGAAAAACCTAAGCCTTAGCCAGTACCTTTCTTCACACCAGCAATTGTTTAACAGATTGCTACTTTAAGTAATAAAATATAAATCCCCAGCCTTGACCCCACCAATAGCAAGTAATATGTTCTTAACTTTATTTTCTGACATATCTCTTCTATCAAGATGCATGAAATAAGACAATGATCCCTAAATTTAAACCCTACATTTTAGCTTTTAAGAGTCTTGGACATTACCAAATAATCTCTCACATGGCAAAGAATTAAGTATTTATTACTCCAAAAGTAAAAGATGAAAATAAAAGGAAGCCAGTGAACACTCAGTTTACACTTGAAATATGCATTTAAAAAATATGTATATAATGGAGCCGATGCTGTGGTTCACTTGGCTAATCCTCCGCCTGTGACACTGGAATCCCCTATGGGTGCCGGGTTCTAGTCCCAGTTGCTCCTCTTCCAGTCCAGCTCTCTGCTGTGGCCTGGGAGGGCAGTGGAGGATGGCCCAAGTGCTTGGGCCCCTGTACCCATGTGGGAGACCAGGAAGAAGCTCCTGGCTCCTGGCTTCAGATTGGTGCAGCTCCAGCCACAGCGGCCATTTGGGGGGTGAACCAACAGAAGGAAGACCTTTCTCTCTCTCTCTCTCACTGTCTAACTCTGTCGAATAAAAAAATGTATATAATTTCAAATGAATTCTTAGGTAATTATTTTATCTATCAGTTACAGAAAAAGAGAGAGAGAAAAAAAAAAAAAAAACACATATCTCCCATCTACTAGATTACTCCCTAAATGTCCCACAACAGCCAGGACTGGGCCAAGCCAAAACCAGGAGCCTGGAACTCAATCTGGGTCTGCCACAAGGGTGGCAGAGATTCAAGTACTTGAGCCATAGCCTGTTACCTCCCAGGGTATGCATTAGCAGGAAGCTAGAACTGGGCTTAGAGCTGGAAGTCAACCCAGACATTCCAATATGTGTTGAACGTATCCCAAGCAACATCTTAAAACCTGGCCAAATGTCTGTCCCAAGGCAATTTCTTTAAATTTTAACAAAGGGAACACAGGCCCCAAAAAGTTCTTTCATTTTTTTCCTTCAAAAGGGACACAATTTCTAGAGTTCTTAACTGTTCACACAATTAATATTTTTCTAAGTTCCAATTAGATTGGAGAAATAATTTCTGGTGTTCACTTTCATAACATGGTGACCATAGTTAACAATAATGTACCGTATATTTCAAAACAGCTAAACTAGAGAATTTTTAAATTGAATTTACCATAAAGAAATGACAAATACTTGAGGTGACAGGTCTGCTAAGTAGCCTGACCACCCCACAATGTATGCACATATCAAAATATTACATTGTACCCCATAACTACTTATAATTATTATCTATCAATTAAAAATAAAACAAAGAAAAATACTGGGACAGGCGTCTAGCTGAGCAGACAGGCTGGGACACCATGTCTCACACTGGAGTAACTGGGCTCCATTCTTGACTCTGCATCCTGCCAAAACAGACCCTCGGAGGCAGTGCTGGCTCAATTCTGCTGCCCACATGGGAGACCTGGGTTCAGTTTGGAGGCAGATGAGGAATGAACATTACATTCAATTTTAATGGATATGAAATCTGAAGAATCTATACACGACATTGCTATTGCCTCTGTTAGTTCTCAAAATTAAATGAAACTGGGGCTGGCGCCGTGGCTCACTTGGCTAATCCTCCGCCTGCAGTGCTGGCATCCCATATGGGCGCCAGGTTCTAGTCCTGGCTGCCCCTCTTCCAGTCCAGCTCTCTGCTGTGGCCCGGGAGGGCAGTGGAGGATGGCCCAAGTGCTTGGGCGCCTACACCCATGTGGGAGACCAGGAGTAAGCACCTGGCTCCTGGCTTTAGATCAGCATAGCGCCGGCCGTGGCAGCCATTTGTGGGGTGAACCAACAGAAGGAAGACCTTCCTCTCTCTCTCTCACTGCTTAACTCTGTCAAATAAATAAATAAATAAATAATTTAAATGAACCTATCAACATGCAATTGTGTTGACATTTTGATTCACTTTGACATTTAATTACTTCCATGTATAATCTGAAAATCTTTGACACATGGCCTGAATATAATTCAATCATATTAAAAATGAAAATTTGACTTGTAAGTGTAAGGATTGAATTGTCTATATTAGTCATAGTTTATTGTTCAAGATTCAATTTATATAAATTTCATCTGGGAATACAATTGCTATAACTTGATTTTGGTTTATTGGAAAAAACGTAAATAATATGCCTCTGAAGACTCAATGTATCTGGATTTTTATTGACAGGAAACTATGCAATCTAATGTATTTCTCTTAAACTTTAACTGTCAAAAAACTTCTGAACAATCTTTACTTAATTTTGTTCAGTTCCATATATTTGAAAAGATTCTTTTAGCTTCTTTCACATGTTCTCTTTTCTGCCTTCCTTAAAAGACTTAACAGGCACTGTCCGAATGTGGCCTCCTGGGGTCCTTTCACCAACAATTAAGAGGGAGAGGCTTTGACAAAGGGGGACATAGAAAAAGAATGGAGGGGGAGGAAGAAGGTGGAAAGGTGTACAGGCCTGACACACCTGCACCTCACAACTGCCACAGATCTGCTGTTCTGTTTGTGCAAAGAACACTAGGATCTTCCTTAAAAATAATTCATGCTGGCAATGGTCTATGATTTTTTAAAGCTAATGTAATGACAATGCTGTGTAAGTGACAAACAGATCATGTCTCAAGAAAATAATAATAAATTGTTTAATTTTAGGTCTCAGTGCTTCCATGGATTTTTTATTGGTAGAATAACCTATGAAATAGGCTTGTTTGTTATTTATTATCATCACCATTTCAGTAATGAGGAAACTGAGCCATGGACTGGTTTTATGCTCAGTATACCATGAACCTAGGTTTCAGTCTGCTGATCTCTAAAAAAGTCCATACCCTTAATCAGTATGTTCCCTTCATTATTAAATAAAATTTTCATTGTTAGCCTGTTGCATATTTTCTGAAGTATGAAGATATTTCCATAAGGATGTGAGAAATTGAATTAAAAGATAATTTCATTTTGGTGCAGAAAAACTTGAAATCCATGCATAGTCTTTTTCATAATACACATTTTCCATGAGCTTATTGAAGACCTTCCATATATTTCTGGCATCTTCATGAGAACTAGGCATAGGGCAGCCAGCTCAAATAAAATGCTGAAATGGATAATAATGTTATATAGCCAAGCCAAGCATTCAACTCAGCAGAGGGGAAGGAAAAAAACAGAATTGGACAGAACAGGAAGCTGCCCTAAGACCTCTCTGAAATACTCTGGATTCATAAACAGGTGCTAGATAGGAAAAATGCTGGAGACAGCAGTTTTGATACCTGGACTCCAGTGTTTTCTCTGCCACTGATTATAAATGTGTAACACTAACACCTCAACTCAGCTTCTGAGGGGATCAGACTCCTCATCTAAAGAACAATGGGGACAATCCTGTAATAGCCAGAGACCCTATGGCTCTACAACTGAAACTCAGGCCTGAGCTCCGCTCCTGTCTCAGCTCCAGGAGGGTCCAGCATCACACAGGGAAGAATATCTGCTGTAGATCATTAAGCATCAAAACACACAGGGAAGGGCAGGCATTGGACCTAGGTTAAGATACCAGTTAAGGTGTCCATGTCCCATTGAACCCATGTACCTGAGTTCAATCCCCAGCCCTAGCTCCCATATTCAGTTTCCTACTAATGCAAACTCAGAGATAGCACTGATAATCAAGTAGTTGGGTGCCTGCCATTAATGGGAGAGACCTGGATTGGGTGTCTGGCTCCTGGCTCGGTTCCAGGCTCAGCCCTGGTCATTATGGCTATTTGGGGAGTGAACCAGTAAATGGGGAGAGTATTTTGCTCTTGCTCACACACTGTCTCTCTATATCCCTCCCTGTGCCTTTTTGGGGGAACAATTCCCCAGGTCAAGTCTAGTGAGCCCTGATCGTTTTAGTCACTTACTCAGAATAGACAAATGTGATCCCGCTGCACTGAGGAAGAGTAGTCCACAGCAAACAAACTCAGATAATCACTGGGATCAGATAAAACAGAGATAAATCAAGAAGCAAGCAGAGAACAGATGTTTTGTCCACTAAAAGTACACCACCACATTGATATAACTTAGGGAAAACCCATCCTTAAAGTTCTCCCCAAAACTCTACCAATGATTAGAGGGACTTCTGGAACCAAAAGTAAAATAAAATCACTACTAATGCCCTGAGGGTAACTCAGAGAGGAAGCAGGCAACCATATTTCAAAGCTGTCAATGAAAGTTACACCAACACTTAGGAACACATTTGCTCATCTTCTGGCCTCACCTCTAAAGAAAGAATTGGGAAAAGTCAAGGTCAGACTTAAGTAGGAAGAAAAGAAAATGTGGTCTTTTTTTTTTTAACTCATCCCCTTTCTATGCCACAATCCTCCTTTCCCCTATGCCTCCTGAGTATTTCAGGAGCAAATTCACTCAGTTGCTTAGGGAGTTTGCTCTGA
Source organism: Oryctolagus cuniculus (assembly GCF_964237555.1). NCBI lineage: Eukaryota > Metazoa > Chordata > Mammalia > Lagomorpha > Leporidae > Oryctolagus > Oryctolagus cuniculus. Next base: position 93,111,318 of record NC_091439.1, on the reverse strand, counting down.
GCTTGAAACTCCTAGCTATAGAGCAACATCTGCACCAATAGTGGATATTCCAGGGAAAATGACTATGAACTGGAAAGCAGAGGGAAGCCTTTATGGTCCCCATAAATCACCCCTGTACCTGTGAACAGCACAAATCAAATTCCCCTGTAAGAAAAACACAGGAGTGGGAGAGGAGGGCAGTGAGGTATCACAAAAGAATTTAGAAGTCTGGGATTAGCCAGAACCAGCCTTTCTAGGGCTTCACCCAAAGCAGGAAATTGCTGCACTGCTCCATGGCTTCCCTGCACCGGTGCCCGGGCAATGGGCCAATCCGCTAACCCCTTCCCTGGCCTAGCACAGACAGCGTAGTCAGTGCTGCCCTGGCCCCACCATAACCCTGGCTGGCTTGAGAAAAGCTGGCAGAGAGAGAGCAGGCTTGTGCTATTTAAAGCCATAAGCAGCTACTGTGAATGGAGATGAGCTGTTTTAGCAGATGAGGCTGGACATGTAAGGTTTTCACTTGCCCTAATGAAGCTCATTCACCTGCTGAAGCTAGGCACCCAAATGTAGAAGAGCTCATTTCCAATTATCAGTACTCATCTCTCTATGCCATCTAGAATTTTTCATAAATTTTTAGATTACAAATCTATTCTATTATCTCAAAATATACTGATAAAATGATTACTATCTTATTAAACATATGCTATGGTTTGAATATGATTTATCATACATATGCACACAACTCATGCCACAGTTTAATCCTCATTTAAGGTAACAAGAGGATAGAAACTTAATCCAACTAGAGCGTTTAGGGGTAAGGCCTTTCTGGGGTGATTCAGATTAAAGAAGGTGATTAAGGAGGAATTCCTAGGATTGAGTCCTGGTGGCTTCATAAAAAAAGAGAGAGAAGGGCAGAGTTTTTGGTGTAGCATTTAAGCTACAGCTTGCTCTATCTATTTCCCATAACAGAGACTCCAGCCTCACTCTCTGTTCCAGTCTCTTACTAATGGGACCCTGGGAGACAGCAGGTGATGGCTCAACTAGTTGAGTCCTTACCAACCTTGTGGGAAACATGAGTTCCTGGTTCCTGGCTTTAGCCTGGCCCAGTTCTGGCTGTTGTAGTCATTTGGGGAATGAGCCAGCACATGGGATATTGGTGGCTCAATCAATCTCTTTGTCTCTCTGCCTTTCAAGGAAATAAAACAATCTTAAAAGACAGAAAAAAAATCAGAAGATGGACACACGTGTTTTCTCTGTCTCTTGCCATGTGATACCTTGTGCCATCCCAGGATTCTGCCAGCCAGAAGGTCACCACCAAATGCAGTCCCTTGACCTTGCACCTCCTGAACTGTAAGCTAAAATAAAACTCTTTATTCTTTATAACTTACCTAGTCTGTGGTATTTGTGCTACTGTGTTATTGGCAACATAAAATGAACTAATACAAAATAACACCAAAACATTTTATATAACCATATCAGCATGCACCTTTGTATACATTAAAGATATGTATATAGACAGGGAAGAGAGAGTGAGAGATGGAAGAGAGAGAGAGAGAGAGATCCATTTCTATGTCTGTGTTGAAATTCAAGCCATCCTATCTGAAAGTTCTGACTAGGGACATCACTGAGAACCAAGATGACACAATGATCAAAGGCACGGGTTCTGAATACAGCTCTCTGCAGCTTATGTGAGATACAGGACAAGACACTCACTTCTCTAGATTCCTAATCTGTGTATGGGAACTGATGTTAAGATTAAGAAGATTCCAGTAAGGACAGCCTGTGCCTGGCACATGGAAGTCACTGCTGGTTAAATTAACCTGCATTAGCATTATGACAGAACATCTATGGTAACTCAAGAGGACCATCATGGTAAATTAATTTTTTTCTGAATTTCAGACATTATCTCACTCACCCTGATAAAATTGGCCTCTCACTTGATCTTATTACTTCCTAAATGTGCTCACAAGCACCTTACATAGGGAGCTCTGATTCATTCTTAAACCTTTCTTTAACCAGTGTTTCCTCAGAGAAATCATCCCTGACCCTTGTGCCTACATCAGGTAACTTGGTTACTTTTTCAAAAAACATCTCTTTCCCTTGTAGCACTTATGCTAATTTGTTATTTATTACTCAGTTGAGTGACCTTTCCAATGGCTGTATTTCCCTCTGTAGCTAAACTCTATGGGGCTAACACTATGCCTGCTTTTGCTCACTGTTACACTGGCAGTGCTGAAAGCAGCAGACACAAGGCAGGTGCTCAGTAAACACTGAATGGATGAGTGATTTGGCCAGGTTCTACCAGGTATCAGTTAATCTACTTACACCCTCCCAAACAGCAGCAGAAGTGAGAATTTAGCCACAGGAACAGAAAGAGTCCTGTTACCCAGGAAGAAAAGGTTTGAAAGCCAATACTTGTCTAAAGAAGTCAAACAATCCAAGAAACTGAAGAGGTGTGCCTTTGTGCACTTGGCTTGAGAACCTTTATAATGTTCCATTAAGGAGAACTCATTAAAAAATGAAGGATTACAGAGTAGAGTTCTGAGTAGCAAAGGGGAAATACTGCACAAAGGAGGCACTGATTCAACTAAGGCTCTGAAACCTGGTGATGGGGAACAAAGGATGTCAGTCCCATAAAATGTATGGCCTACGATGCATTCATTCAGTAACCTATCAGAGATTTTGCACCTGCTATATATGAGACATCATGCCTAGTTTTGTGGGTGTAAGACTCAGTTCTCATTCTCATGGAATCTCCTGTTTAGCACAGGGACGGGGAAGAAGTAATAGGTGTGAAGTCAGTGCTCCAAAAAGCAAATGACAACTTTGATCAGAAAGTCAGTAAACAGTCATATTTATTTTATTCTGAAGAGTTAGTCAAAGGGTAGGCATTTAGCATATTGGGTAACATGCCAGTTAGCAGATATTTGTTTCCCACATCCGAGTACCTGGGATCATGTACCAGTTCCAGCACCTGATTACAGCTTCCTATTAAAGCAGACCTGGGAGGGTCTACTGGCTCAAGTAATTAGGTTCCTACCACCCATGTGGGAAATCTTGATTGGGTTCCCAACTCTTGGTTTTAGCTCAGTGCCCAGCCTTTGCAGGCATCTGAGGAGTAAACCAGTGGATAGGATAGATATGTGTGTGTGTGTGTGTGTGTGTGAGAGAGAGAGAGAGAGAGAGAGAAACATTTTTAATCTTTCTTTAAAAATTCAAAGTACAATACTATAACAATGTCTTTTAAAAATCATACCCATTGCCGGCGCCCCGGCTCACTAGGCTAATCCTCCGCCTTGCGGTGCCAGCACACCGGGTTCTAGTCCCGGTCGGGGCGCCGGATTCTGTCCCGGTTGCCCCTCTTCCAGGCCAGCTCTCTGCTGTGGCCAGGGAGTGCAGTGGAGGATGGCCCAAGTGCTTGGGCCCTGCACGCCATGGGAGACCAGGATAAATACCTGGCTCCTGCCATTGGATCAGCGCGGTGCGCTGGCTGCAGCGCACCGGCCGCGGTGCCTCACTGACATGTATCTGTTTCTGCTAACAGGAATAAGCTAATTTAAGAGACACACTATACCTCTAATATGATATTGAATTTAAGTGTGGGTTTAGGTGAAAATGATGTTGTTCCTTCAATGGATTACATGTAGGAAAAAAAAAGAGATGAGAAATGGGAGAGAAAAAATTACATAAAAATCAAAAAGAGAGAATGGGGGATATATGAAATCTTAGGAACCTTAAGTATTTCAAATTCGTAATGCTCTTCATTTTGTGAAAATCACACACAGCAGAAACTAAATACATCAAAGAAAGGATGATAATTCACCTTCCAAAAGTGACAAATCTCCCATTCCAACAGTTACACCAATCAGGCTGCTATTATTAACTTGTTGAGTATACACCATATGCCAAGCACTGCTAGGAACCCAGGGCATAGAGCTGCTGTCCTTGGGAGCATCATGAAATGCCTGCAACAAAGTTCAAGATAATTTAGAGATGTCAATAATGGCTACAAAGATTCACAGTCTTATTAAGTGCAAAGTGACTAGGCTTACTGCTTTAGCTAGAAGGTGAGGAATACCCTCCTTGAGGACATGGAATATAAGTTAATACACAAATGATGAATAGGTACCTCTATTTTAAGATATAGAATAGAATATTCCAAAGAAATAGAAGGTCCAAGTGGTCAGAGACAGGAAAGACCTGGAGTGTTTCAAAGACAAAAAGAAGACCAGAATGGTTGATTACAGAAAACAGAGAAAGGAGTAAAAGGGAATGACATCAAAGATCTGGCAGAAGAGTGATTCTCAAAATGTGGTGTCAGCTGGAAACTTTACAGAAATGCAAACTTTCAGGCCCCTCTGCATAACTACTCAGTCAGAAACTGACATTTTGTCCAGAAATCTGTTTTAACAAGCCCTCCGGGGATGCTGATGCCCATTAAGATCAGAGGCTTTTTGAAGAAACCAATGATTCTCAACCCCGGTTGTCTATTAGAGTCATCCAGAGGACCACCTGGCCTCCTTATCCTGAGCCTTACCCAAGTCCACATGAATATGGATCTCTGGAGTTAGGATGTAGATATCCGCTTCTTTTAACAATCTCTTTGGGTAACTATGATACACCCTAATTGTTGGAAACACTGACTTAAGATCTTAAAAGTCATGGTCAAAAGTTTGGATTTTAATGGGAAGCCAGTGAAGGTTTGTAAACAGAGGAGAGTTCATCAAATTTAGAAATGGCACTTCAGCTCCTATGTAAGGCTGAGAGGAGCAAGAACTGGGCCAAAAACACCAGTAAGGAGGTCACTAGGTGCTCACTTCGGCAGCACATATACTAAAATTGGAATGATACAGAGAAGATTAGCATGGCCCCTGTGCAAGGATGACACACAAATTCATGAAGTGTTCCATATTTTCCACACTGTGGCACAGTGGGTTAAGGCCCTGGCCTGAAGTACCAGCATCCCATATGGGTGCCAGTTCAACACCTGGCTGTTGGGGCTGGTGCCATGGTGCAGTAGGTTATTCCTCCTCCTGCAGCACTGGCATCCCGTATGGGCTCTGGTTCTAGTCCCGGTTGTACCACTTCCAATCCAGCTCTCTGCTGTGGCCTGGGAAAGCAGTAGAAGATGGCCCAAGTTCTTGGGCCCCTGCTCCCGCATGGGAGACCCAGAAGATTCCTGGTTCCTGGCTTTGGATCAGTGCAGCTCCGGCTACAGCAGCCAATTGGGGAGTGAACCAGCAGATGGAAGACCTTTCTCTCTCTGCCTCTCCTCTCTCTGTGTAACTCTTTCAAGTAAATAAAATAAATCTTAAAAAAAAAAAAGTCACTGAGATCGCCAGGGAAGAGACAATAGTGGTTAAGACCAAAGTTAAAGCACTATAGATACAACAAGTAGATTCAGAACATATCATATAGAAAAATCTCAAAAATATCATTTTTGATAGGGATTTGATGGGGGAGATGAGGAACAAAAGAAACTTTTGTAAGTCTAAATTTTGGCCTCAGAATAGCGCCCAAAATTTTCCTTTTGCAGGAAAACTGGGGTGGTTTTCAAGGGCTGATCTTTGGTCCCATTTGAGATTTGCCCATGTTAGATTTATACATCCCAATGAAGATGTTGAGCACACAGTGATATATACATGCAAGTCAGGAACTCAAAAGAGAGGTCAGGATCAGAGACATATAAGAGCTGTTAGTGTGTAGGTAGTATATAGTAATATAGGAGCACCTGGTTGGTTGGGAAAAGTGCTGGGTAAAGCAGAAGCTGAGATACAGATGCAATACATGGTTGACTTGTGGGCACCCACAAACTGACAGTCCTAGACTTAAAGCACAGAAGAACTGAAATTCTCAGAGCCTCCGTGCTACTCCATGGCACAACCCCAAAAGCAGATCACAGAAGAAAAATGGCCCTTCTTATGAACTACAGCCACAAAAGAACAATATCAGCAACTAATTCAAAACTCCATGTATCATCAGGAAATATCTCCCCAAACCAAATAAGAAAACCCGGAATCAGATATGATAAGCAACACGTCCAAGTCCACCAGATTTCTGTTTTATATTAGAATACAGCCTCAGAAGATGGCACCCATGGGTGCCATCTAAAGAATATGTAGCTTCCAGGCAAGGGGACCAAGAAAGGAGGCTATAGTTGGGCATAGGTAATCCAATTTGGGACCAACAAATGCTGAGTCACAAAACAGAGAGTTGAGCTAGAATCTAGCACGCAGATCATGTTAGAAATGCAGACTTTCAGGGCCCTATGCTGACCTCAGTCAGAAATGTATGCTTTAACAAGCCCTCGAGAGATCCTGATGCCCACTGAAGTGAGAAGCCCCTTGGGGAAAACAATGACCTTCCACTCTTGGTTACAACTTTCTCAAATGCAACATATGAGTGACTCTCCCAGAAAAATGGCTGCCTCAACAGAGCTGACACAAAAGTGTTACATTGAGTAACTCAGTGTTCCCCTACCAGCCCATCCAAGAGACAATTCCTGCAGTTCTTAATATTTTACACAAATAATTTCTCTTTACACAGATTATCTCCACAACTCAAAATAGGAGTCAAGCTGAAGGATCTCCCAAAACCATAAGAGCAGGTAGTTTCTTCAGTGGCCTCAAGAACACAGGACTTGGCCGCAGCTCAACAGGCTAATCCTCCGCCTGCGGCGCCAGCACACTGGGTCCTAGTCCTGGTGGGGACGCTGGATTCTGTCCCGGTTGCTCCTCTTCCAGTCCAGCTCTCTGCTGTGGCCTGGGAAGGCAGTGGAGGATGGCCCAGGTGCTTGGGCCCTGCACCCCATGGGAGACCAGGAGAAGCACCTGGCTCCTGGCTTCAGATCAGCACGGTGCGCCAGCTGCAGCGTGCCAGCCACAGCGGCCATTGCGGGGTGAACCAACGGAAAAGGAAGACCTTTCTCTCTCTCTCTCTCTCACTGTCCACTCTGCCTGTAAAAAACAAAAACAAAAACAAAAAACAAACAAACAAAAAAAACCCACAAGACTTACTCATATTTACAGGATTAAAAAACAAATTTCAGAGACCAGTGTTGTGGCAAAGCAGGTTAAGCCATTGCTGGTGATTCTGGCATTTGAGAGTGCCAACTCAAGTCCAGGCTGCTCCACTTCAGATCCACATTCCAGGTGAGGGGCCTGGATAGGCAGAAGATGCCCCTGCCATACATGTGAAAACCAGAATGGAGTTCCTGGACCTGGATTCATCTTGGCCCAGACTTGAATGTTGCAGCCATCTGGGGAGCAAACCAGTGAATGCAAGTTTTCTCTCTGTCTCTCTCTCCTACCCTCTCCCTGCTCCTTTCCTCCTTGTCACTCAAATCTTAAAAAACACTAATTTCAAAATTTAGAAAAATAGCTAGCAGAAAGTATCCAGCTCACAGCATTTGAAAACATAAATAATCATACATATAACCTCTACTTCATACTATGATTAATGAACAACAGTCAATATGATGCTTTGACTTGTTCTTTGGCTAGGAATGTACCTTCCATAAGATAAAGTAGAACACAAACTTCTAGTAATTGAACATGTATTCTAGGAAGGAGCTCAGAAAGCTAACAGCCTAAAGGTTTCCTATTTTTAGATCTCTTACCCATGGTGATCAGAGGCAGTGATGCAGATGACAGTGAATGCCCATCACTCTTTGACAGGGGCACACAAAGTAGTACTGGTCTAAAAATGATTTATTGGAAAAGGTACAGAGAAACCAGTATAGAAAAAGAAATGTGTGTTCATTAGGATATAAGATCAACAATTTTGGAAGTTTTCCAATACTAAAAAGCAGTAAAAATGATTCATTACACAGTTTGTTTGGTTTATAAAATACTTCACACATAAGATCCAACAAGTCACACCAAAAGAAAAAAAAAATCACTGAGCTGGAGTCAGCATTACAGCACAGCAGGTTGAGCTGCTGCCTGCAATGTTGGCATTCCATTCTGGGGTACAAGTTCAAGTCCAAGCTGTTCTGTTTCTGATCCACCTCCCTGCCAACGAGCCTGGGAAGGAAGCAGAGGACCTCCCCCCACCCCCACCCATGTGGGAGGCCAGGATGGAGTTCCTGTCTCCAGGCTTTGGCCTGGTCCAGACATGGCTTTTGTAACCATCTTGGGAATGAACTAGCAGATGAAGGATCTCTCACATTCTCTGTCTCTCCTCTCTCTCTCTGTCACTCTACCTTCCAAATAGATAAGTGAATCTTTTCTGGAAAAAAAAAATCACTGAACTAATTCAACCCATACTTTCTAAGTATGGGAAGGAGGAACAACATGGTCGCAGAATGCAGCCCAAATTTCAAAACATTCTCATAGGTGCACACATTTATTTCTCTTTTTTTAAAGCTCACACAGTAACTAAGAGGCCCATCCCCCAAAATGTTAGATCAATGGTTATGGTGCAAGGCCAATATGACCTACAGTCTTCCCTCATTTACCTGCTAAGTCTGGATGTGGTAACATCATTAAAGCCAAAAGTGGTAATGAGACACAGGTGACCAAACAGAACCAGCGATCTCAGGGTGACTGATTTTTATCAGAACCCACATCACTATGCTTGCTCTCCTTTCTTGTCCTGGCAGCCAGTCAATGCCATCCTCAGAGCCAGGTATGCAAAATGAAGGTCATAAGAAGGCAGGCAGGAAAACACAACCTACTGGCACACTCTACACAAGATCAAATATCCTGCATGCCCAAAAGAAGCATTACCCCAAGATTCCAATCACTGTGTTAAAAGCATCGTGTTTCACAGATAATGCTAAATAAAAAGTTTCCCACTGTGTTTGTGTGGCTAACATTTGGAAATTCTCATATTAAGTGCTGTCTGCATTTTCTCTGACTTCACAGACTCAGGGATGTATTGCAGGACTGGGCCCCACTATATTCTTAGGACACTACAGCACCTAATAGCACAGTCCTCTCGGCCTGTAAAGATCTGAACATAAGGAGATTACCAGGCAGAAGCAAGTCTTCTATGTAGAAATCATCTCCATTTTAAATTGGGGTTTGAAAGTCTTAAAAGCTAGCCAAAACTACAAAATACCAAAAATCAATTTTGATAATGCCACTCAAAGATAAAAATACATTTTCTGGTAGTTGGAGCCAGGCATTTGCATGCAACTTCTATCTCCATCCCCCTTAAACTGCCTTCAAGGATGTGTAGGAAATGTAAACTCTGTTAGATATTTTTTTTTCATGGAAAACTCTGGACTAGAAACAAAAGACCTAAGATTAGCTTATTAACCACTACCACCTAAGAAGATACGAAATGAAGAAGCTAGGAAGACTCTGAACAGTATGTACTCCATACTGCACCACACGCCTCATTATCCCAAAAATTTCCTCACTCTGCACTTCATAATCTAAAATATTTGACAAAGGTGGGTGTTCGGCACAGTAGATGAGACATCAGCTGAAACACCCACATTCCACTATCAGTGTTTAGGTTCAAGTATTGGCTCTGCTCCTGATTCCAGCTTCCTGCTAACTACAACTGGGAAGGTAGGAGGTGATGGCTCAAATGGTTGGGTCCCTGCCACCCTCATGGCAGACCTGGGTGAGTTTTCTGGTCTCAGCTGGGCTTGGCGCAACCCTGGTCCTTGCAGGCAACTAAAGAGTTGTCTCTTGTTCTCTCTCATGAGTTTGCATACATACTCTCTTTTCTCTGCCTCCCACATGAAAACAAACAAAATAAAAACACTTGACCCAAATTAAAAGTCTGAGAGAAATTTTAAAATGGAACGTACACCTGGTTAACTCCATTCCAACTAGGATGTAGGCTACATCCCATCACAGAATGGAAACGTTTCCTACAACAGAACTTGTTTCCTACAACAGAACTGAATGACTGATCAATAAAGTGCATTAAACCAAAGTATTGTAATAATAACAATAAAAGGTCAATCATGCTTACTGTACCTTCATCAACTTCGAAGATTCAGTGGATCAATATATTCTGACTTCATATTTCCAAGCAAAACCTAAAGGAAAAAATTTGCCCTCTGACAGAGCTATACATAAATCACATGGAAAATAGTAAGTTTTCCCACCAAGGGGGTCTTCTGAGACAGCAGAGGTTACAAAACCCCTCAGAGAAGAAGCTGTTAAATGAGTCCTGCATCAGGTGTTTAAGGTGATCACAAAGTTACAAGGATACTCACCAAGGTCTTGACAAATCAGCTCACTATCTGGGTGGGAAACTCCAGCACATTTTATTTTTCAACCTCAATCATTATGATTACTAATCACAAAATATTAAGACAAATAAATATAAATAAAAAAGAAAAGGGACACAGATAATAATCACTGATTTCCTTGAAACAACCATGTGTTTTTGAAAATGCACTAATACTCTCAGTAAGGCCTTGAGTGGCCTATCATTACAAACCCCTATTTCACTGAAAGACAGAAACCCTACAAAGGTTAAAAAATTTGTTCAAGGTCATAAGGCTCATAGTGGTAGAATTAGAGTCAGGTTTTTCTGATACTAAAATAACATTATGCGGGCCGGCGCCGCAGCTCACTAGGCTGACTCTCCGCCTGCGGCGCCGGCACACTGGGTTCTAGTCCCAGTTGGGGCGCCGGATTCTGTCCCGGTTGCTCCTCTTCCAGTCCAGCTCTCTGCTGTGGCCTGGGAAGGCAGTGGAGGATGGCCCAGGTGCTTGGGCCCTGCACCCCATGGGAGACCAGGAGAAGCACCTGGCTCCTGGCTTCGGATTGGTGCAGCACGCCAGCCGAAGCGGCCATTTGGGGCGGTGCACCAACAGAAAGAAGACCTTTCTCTCTGTCTCTCTCTCTCTAACTCTGCCTGTAAAAAAAAAAAAAAAAAAAAAAAAGAAAGAAAAAAAAAATTACATGGGCTGACGCTGTGGCGTAATAGGTAAACTCACAGCCTGCAGTGCCGGCATCCCATCTGGGCATCAGTTCGAGTGCCAGCTGCTCCACTTCCAATCCAGCTCTCTGCTGTGGTCTGGGAAAGCAATAGAACATGGCCCAAATCCTTGGGCCCTGCACCCATGTGGGAGACCCAGAAGAAGCTCCTGGCTTTGTACAAGCCCAACTGTGGCTGTCGTGGCCATTTGGGAGAGTCAATCATGGAAGGAAGACTTCTCTCTCTCTGCCTCTACCTCTCTATAACTCTGCCATTCAAAATAAATAAATAAATCTTAAAAAAGAAAAAAGCTTTGTTAAAAAATAACATTATGACAACTCCCAACATGAGTCATTTCCCACAACCACTTTACAAATAGCTTGGCGTTTGTTATGAACAATACTTAACGTTTTCTAAAAGTATCATAACTTGGAATAGTTTGGCCATTGCTCCTCTTAGTTGATACTTTTGATTATTCTCACTACAAAACTGCAAATTTAGCATTCTAGGCACTTTATACATGTAGGACACAACAGGTAGGATTTAGGAAAGGTGGGGTACAAAGCGCCAGGAATCTATCTACCTGCTCAGACTACAATTGCACTGGAAAAATTTGTTGAATGATACAACTTTAAACTCTGGAGACCACTCAAGGCTTGAAACTTTCGAGGGAATACTTGAATAATAAATTCTGACTCACTGCTATTGATTTCAGCTCTTTGCACAGTACCACGTGCCACCTCCGCCACCCATCAGCTCTGTAGCAGGCAGACATGCATGTGCTCCTACAGCTTACATACAACTCACAGGAGCCAGGGTAAGCAAAAAGAACCTGCCGTCCAAATATCAGGGATCTGTGCCCTTGTCACTGATTGCTGATTCTGATCACAAAAAGGCAGCAAAATGGCCTTTGTTGCACCTCCCTTCCTTGTTGAAAAATGCCCTCCTTTTCTGGCTGAAGTGAACTGAAGGGAGCCACCATATTTTTTGGGTCTACGTCATTTTTATTTTTTGTCCATTTTAGGGGCTACATGTTGAATAGTAGGACACTCAATACAATTGCACATGTGGAAGAAATCAGGAAGTTACAGTGAATGTGTAGGGGATAGTGCAGACTCAGAAATTACCTGAAAAGACCTGATGTTTAAGCCTGAGGCTAATCCTCTTAACAGAAACAGTCTACAATAAAAAACGAAAAAAAATAAGAGCAAATCCTGGAAAAACGGGGAGAATCTGACTTCCAGAATTACAACATAAATGGACTGAAATATCCAGTTTTCAACAATATCATAAGGTATACAAAGAAACAGAAAAATATGGGCCAAAAAAAGACAACAAAATCACTTCTTTAGTCTCAAAGACTAAACAACTTCTTTAGTCTCTCAAAGAACTGAAGAGACACTTGGAGAAACTCAAAATGATGTACCGGGGATGGTGCTGTGGTGCAGCAGGAAAAGCTCCTGCCAGCAACGCTGACAACCCATAGGAGCACCGGTCCAGGTGTCGGCTGCTCTGCTTCCAATCCAGCACCTGCTAACAGCCTGGGAAAAGCAACAGAAGATGACCCAAATTTTGGACCCCCTACTACCAATGCAGGTAACCTGAAGGAAGCTCCCAACTCTTGGCTTCGGCTGGATCAGCCCTGGCCACTGTAGCCATCTAGCTAGTGAACCAGCAGATGGAAGACTGATTGATTGATTCATTCATTCATTCTCTCTCTCTCTCCCACCTCCTCCTTTATCTCTCTCCCTCCCTCAAATACACAGATAAATCTTTTTTAAAAAAAAGAAAATGATGCATAAACTAATGGCATTATCAAATAAGATACAAACTCTAAAGAAAATTCAAAAGGAATCCTACAGTTAAAAAAGACAAAAAGAAAAAAATTTCACTACAAGATTCAAAGATTTGAGCAAGCAGACAAGTTTCTCAAAGAAGAAATTAAAATTAGTAAATACTTAGAGATGAATAAAAATGAAGACATACATATAAAAATTGTGGTAAACAGCAAAAACTATAAACTATATAAAGCTATAAGCACACTAAAAAAAGGATTTCATCAAAACACTATGAACACAGTAAAAAGTTAACACAGAGAATGGAGAAAATATTTGTTAATCTGATAAGTGATTAACATCAAAACAGATAAACTCTTAAAACTCAACAACAACAAAAAAATCTGACTCAAAAATGGACAAAAGACTTGACTAAAAATTACTCCAAATAAGATACACTAATTGCCAGTAAGTGCATGTGCATGAAAAGATGCTTACCCTCTTTCCTAACTAGGAAAGTATAGATTAAAACTATAATGAGATATCACCTAGCACTCATTAGGATAGCTACTACCTAAAAATGAAACAAATAAGTGCCAGCAAGGATGCAGAGAAAGTGGAATCTTGGTGCATCATTGATGGGAATGTAAAATGGTATAGCCATTGTGGAAAACAGTGGCAGTTCCTTAAATGACAAAATATAAAATGATCTTTTGATCCAACAATTCTGCTTCTGGCTGTATACTTGTATGAATGAAAAGCAGAATTTTGAAGAGGTATTTGTACACCTATATTCATAGCAGCATTATTCACTTTAGCTTATATGTGGAAGCAAACCAAATATCCTTAACAGATGAACAAATGAAATGTGGAATACACAAACAGTATATTATTTAACACTAAAAAGGAAGGAAACTGTTGTGACCTAGCAAGTTAAGCCACCACCTGTGACGCAAGTATCCCCTATGGGAACCAGTTCATAATTTGGCTGCTCCATTTCTGATCCAGCTCCCTGCTAACACACCTGGAAAAGCAGTTAAAGATGGCCCAAGCGATCAGGCCCCTACATCTATGTGGGAGACCTGGAAGAAGCTTCTGGCTTCAGGATGGCCCAGCTCTGAACATTACAGACATTTGGGGAGTGAACCAGTGGATGGAAGATGTGTGTGTGTGTGTGTGTGTGTGTGTGTATCTTTCTATCTAACTCTGCCTTTCACTTAAATAAAATAGATTCTTTAAAAAAAAGGAAACTCTGACAGATGCTCCCACACAAACATATTGTTGTACAATACGATTGCACTTAACATCATTTAAGCACATACTTAAAAATGGTTAAGGTAATAAATTTTGTTATGATTTTATCACAATACAAAATACTAAATACAAAGTACAACTGATTTATCTTCAGTTTTGCAAATTCACAGTTTCACAGTGACAACAGTAAGTTAAAATCTCATGTTTCAATTGTATTTCTGATTAATCTATCTATATTCCTTTTTTTTTTAATTTGACAGATAGTGTTATAGACAGTGAGAGAGAGAGACAGAGATGTCTTCCTTCTGTTGATTCACTCTCCTAATGGCAGCTACAGCTGGCGCTATGCCGATTCAAAGCCAGGAACCAGGTGCTTCCTCCTGGTCTCCCATGCAGGTGCAGGGACCCAAAGACTTGGGCCATCCTCCACTGCCCTCCTGGGCCACAGCAGAGAGCTGGACTGGAAGAGGAGCAACCAGGACTATAACTCGGGGTGTCAGCACTGCAGGCGGAGGATTAGCCAAGTGAGCCACAGAATCAGCCAATCTATCTATATTTCTAACAGTATTAAACCTTACAAAGTAACTCATAGCACAGCCTCCTTACCAACAATCCATACTGCAAGAAGCAGTGAAGTACCTTGGGATAAAGGAGTGATCATGTGCTATGTTACCAGCACATCAACCTGCTAATCTAGCTCTGCTGACAAATCTGTGACCTAAAAGCAAACTCTGACATTTGTCTCTGGATGAAAATATTTAACTAATCATTGATTTCTGTCTTTTCTATGTTTGATGAATATATATGTGCATACATGAGACATGTATATACGCACACAGTGCAAGTACATGTGTGTGCACATATACTCCCATATGCACACATATAGGCATATAGTACAAATACTATAATGATATAAAATGTGACTTAACAGCACAATTAACTTACTGGTAGCTTATTTTTGTTTTATTCTTCAGAGTTAATTAAGGTGGATCAATTTTTTTTCCACATAAAAGCACACTTCAAACAAAAGTCACTAGACATTGGAGATACTCCCTGGACATTAGAAAGAAGCGATATTAGTGTAGAAAAAACACAGTGAACAAAAATGAGGGAAAGGTGCCACATGGAAAAAATCCTATCACAGTAAGAGATTTAATAAATGGGAGCTCTAAATCCCTCAAACTTGAAGGATGAAGAACCCATAGGATGGGAGATGGAATCAGCTTCAAAACCAAATTTTATAACTCTGTCAGGAAGAATTTTAGGAAGAAACGCTAAGAAAGAAAAAGAAAAAAGGTTACCAGTAAATACTTCTATAAACATCTGAGACAACAGCTTTGACTTCAGAGAAACTTTTCTATGAAGAAATGCAACACAATTCAGACACAAACCCTTGTTCTTTTATCATATGGGTGTCCATGCCACCAAGACAATACCAAGTACATGTTCAGTGAGTTCAGCCTCCAGTAACAACAGTAGGATAAATCCACCTTTATTTTTTCTCATTCTTTTGTGTCACATTCTGTGCTATGTTCAAGTAAACATGGGCTAGCACTGCTTTTGTTCTCCTGTGCCTGTGTTTTAAATATTACAAAGTTCATACCCTGCTCTGCCATTCTCATGGCCACTGTGTACGGCCCTCACACAACTCTCCCTGTCCCCTCTGAGGCATGCAGTCTTCCCATTCTTCCCAACCCTGCCACCATGACTGACAGCCCTGATTACTTCAACATACCTATGCATCTTCCCAATCCTCTGGAATCACAAATATGGTTACACGCATGAGGCCTTCAACCATCCTTCCAGGCAGGAATAGTCTCCCCACCATCTAAGCTCCCGTGTGTTGTCTATTCCAGGCTTATAGCTTTTAAAACACTCTGCCTGTACTCTGGTTATGCTGTTGCATGAAGTATCTCCTACTTGGAGACAAAGATTATGCCCACCTACCTCAGGATTCACCCCAGCTATCACTATAGTGCCTTACTTAAATCAGTGCTTCAAACTGTTTTATTAACTTGCATCAGTAATCCTAGAATCAACGATTAAGTCAGTTAACAGAGCTTACTGTTGAGAACCTTGAGGCTAGATTTAGTGGACAAAAACTCTGACCTCAATGCATGATTAAGTGCAAGGTCATCATATCAGTTCTGTGTTGGGCTTTGATTCTTGTGCTAATAATAATTTATCCAAAAGAGGATATTTAAGATGCGAACAGAACTTTTTGTAGTTCTTAAGGTATTTCTTGAGTATCTTACAAAAAAAAAAAGTATTGGGGCTGGCACTGTGGTGTAACAGGTAAAGCCGCTGCCTGTAGTGCCAGCATACCTTATGGGCACCAGTTCGAGTCCCGGCTGCTCCACTTCCGATCCAGTTCCCTGTTGTTGCACCTTGGAAAGTGGTAGAAGATAGCCCAAATCCTTGGGGCCCTGCACCCATGTGAGAGACCCGGAAGGACTCCTGGCTCCTGGCTTAAGATCAGCCCAGCTACTGCCACTGCTGCCGTTTGGAAAGTGAACCAGCAACGGAAGGTCTCTCTCTCTCTCACTCTCTCTCTCTCTCTGTCTCTGCTGTCTCTCTCTCTCTGCCTCTGCTTCTTTGTAACTCTGCCTTTCAAATGAATCAAATAAATCTTTAAAAAAAAAACAGTATTAATTATAACAACATCAAAGTTTCATGGCATTGATGATAACAGGAAGCCTTAGAGTCCAGGCCAACAAACAATGGAAAAGCATTCCCTACGCCCATTTTACTTTCCTTTTCTCCAAGTCTGCCAAAGAGAAATATGTAATAGTGTATTTATTTCTTTCCCAATTTTAACCATCCTTACATTTAAAAAATTTTCCATACCCAATTTAGAGGATAATAGGAAATAAATTATAATCAAATTAATGTCAATAAAATAATGAACAATGAACAGGTGGTACTCATAAATTAACATAATTCAGATTGACTACAAAACTATTATAAGGAAAAAATCTGAAAATGCTGTTTCACTTTTTTCTTTTCTACTTCCTACATTATTACAAGTTCACATCCTTGGATGGTCTTTGTCTAAGATGAAATGAGTCCCACAGGAGACACACAATTTGGGAAAGGTTTTGATATATGCTTGACTCAGGACATATCCCAGTTAGATACAAGATGTGAAAACTCTGACAAACCTTCCCTCTTTATCCTGATGAAGCACAAACTGCTGCCTTCCTATCTGGAAAAGGAGTCAGGGTGGAAAACGCACCCCAGGGCTCAGATGTGGCATCATCAAGCCCACAACACTAAGCAAACTGTCAGCTCCCCAACCACTCCATCAGTATAACATGTTGCCGCCTCCCATGGGCATCTTCCGGGGGAGGAAAAGGTGGACAGAGACAGGCTTTTGAGATCTGCTCACAGAAGCAGATGCTCAGATGTGAACATCTGAAGATCAGCGCTCACACACCCTTTTTCCAAATCTACTGTAATAGCCACCTGAATTAGCTGTATTTATAATCACTGATCAAAAGTTCCCAATCACAGGCACATTGGCTCATAGCACTTTTTTTTTTTTTTTTTTTTGACAGGGTAGACAGTGAGAGAGAGAGAGAGAGAGAAAGGTCTTCCTTTTGCCGTTGGTTCACCCTCCAATGGCCGCCGCGGCCGGTGCACCGCGCTGATCCGAAGCCAGGAGCCAGGTACTTATCCTGGTCTCCCATGGGGTGCAGGGCCCAAGCACTTGGGCCATCCTCCACTGCACTCCTGGGCCATAGCAGAGAGCTGGCCTGGAAGAGGGGCAACCGGGACAGAATCCGGCACCCCGACTGGGACTAGAACCCAGTGTGCCGGCACCACTAGGCGGAGAATTAGCCTGTTGAGCCGCGGCGCCGGCCTCATAACACTTTTTAAATGGACTTTTTATAATGTGCCCCTGCAGCTAGACTTGCTGAAATAGGCATGACAAAAAGCATGTTTTTGAAGGGACCAAAGCCCAAAGCTAAGATGTTAAGGCCAGGATCTAAATCTATTTTCTGAATACATTTGCACGTGCCCACAAAGACTTCCCATGGTACTGGCCCATTTCTGACAAGGATTAAAATGCCTCGGACATTAACCACATGTGACTATCAGATAGTTTAGGACACGAGTTCTGTTCAGGGTTCCCAGACTGCTAACTTTAAGCTTCCAACAACCTTTGCCCTAGCAGAAAAGAGCCCTTCTGATGCTGAGGGGCCCCCCAGTGGTCTGGAATGAGGAGAAGGTGAGAGGAAGATGAAGTACAGAAGAACATCTCCCATCTGCGTTTTAATCAGTCCTGTCCTGAGGTTTTTCATTTCATCTATTTCATTAGATAATGCCTAGTGATTTCATTTGGCTAGAGAATTACACGTTTAAATAGAGGCTGGACATCTCTGCCCCAGCCAAACCCCCTTCATCTTAAAATCAGCCCGCGAGGAACCTGGAGAGGGAGAGCGAGTGGTTAGTGTTTCCATTCCCAACCAGCTCCCTGCCATGACAACTCAGGTGCATTTACAAATCAGTAGTCCTCTAGCAAGTCCACAGAACTCTGGTTCCTTTACATTATGAAACACTTGACATAAAGCCGAGTACCCAAACACTCCTTTATTTTGGCAAATTTGGAGACCACAAAATATGACTGTGAGCTGCCAACACTCACAGGGGAGATTTATTGGTTTTACTGAGCAAAGGCAGGAGAAAACTATTTTCATCTGGATTCTTAGCCACAGCGTCTTCCCACCACAAGGGTGTAAAGTGTCTGCCCAGTATCAAGACTGCTCACCATGGACTCTCATTTTAGAAGTGCAGAGGCAGAGCAGTGAAGCATGTCATCACCTTCCTGCCCCCAGGTGCACCTCAGCTGACCACCTGCAGGGAGGGAGGACACACAGCAGAGGGAAGCATCTCCCTTAGAGACTGTCAGGAGCAACCTGTGGGCATCCGGATTTGGGCCTCGGTTTAGGGGCTGGTTGGAGAGGCAGAGCTTTGTTCTAGGTTAGATGCTGCCATAAAGTGGAGATGATTCTATGCCTGCATAGCACATTCTTCCCCATAAGAATAGATCAGAACAAGAATAAAGCTGGCGAGGAATTAGCAGACGCTCCCAAGTGAGTATCTTGACAAAGAACAGGAAAGGCTCAGTACTAGATAGCAACAGATACTGTTCTTGGTCATACAATAAAAATAAGAATCACTGCTAGTTACTCTGTGTATGTGCCTTACTAATTTCAGAAACCAATCATATAATATTTTAGTTTTTATGCAGATCCTTGTCTAGATCTCATTCTAGACCATGACTCAGATATGTCACCCAAGGCATTTTTTTTTTTGTCCTTGTCATTAAGGCTCAAATTAAGGTGTCTTTCCTGCAATTATCATAAAGTTACCTGAAATAAGACAACCTAGTTATTCCAATCACATTTCTAATGCCCACACTGGGTAAACCAGCTGCGTGGCACTGTGTGCTTCTCAAAGTATCTGTGATGAACAAAGTGTTTGCTTCTCAGCCAGTCTCAGACTGGCTTAATCACATGCAATAGAAACAAAATAAAAAAGCCAAAGACAAAACATCAGCCCCCATTATTTTTTAAAATTCATCATACCCAACACACATAATAAAAATCATCAAACTGCCATAAATGTCTCTAAACAGTTTCACTCTCTGGATTCATGAAGCACACTTTGAGTTGCATTTTCTTAATTAAATTAAATGCATTCTTTTAAGATAAGTTAATTTTGTCTGCACTGCCATCCATTTCAAACTCCCATAATACTTGACAAGGCAGCGTAAGAGAAAAAGGTCAGGAGTTTCGCCCTTGGAAAGGGCCATGCTATGAGACCTCCAGCCTTACTGAAGAATAAATACCTGTGGCTGCTCCCCACCCCCTCCCATACAACAACTTCAAAGGACACATACAGAAAATCAGATCACCAACATCCCTGCTACACCCATCTAAGATGAACCTCATCAAAAAGCTTAAGTTTCTCATCCAATGAGGGGTTAAAAGGCTTTTTCTTCTTATCAGGAGACTGAATCATATGCTTGTTAGAGAATTTTGCATAGGAACTTTCAGGCCAGTAGTGGCTGCGCTTCCCACCAGGACACTGTAGTTGGTGAACACCACAGAGCCTCTCAGGGCATTGGTTTAAATTCCAGATTAACCCTTGAGCACCCACCTTATCTCAGCATCCCTGCTTCCCTCACTAACGTCCAGAGGCCCAGCTTATATCCTTAAATAGCAAATTAAAGGAACAACAATAGTAGAGACATTAAATGATCAGCCAAATTAATCCACATCTTTATCACTTAAAGCATCACTTCATCTTTAAGGACTTACACTGGCCTACACCATTCTGCAATTTTAGGAATCATCCCCGTTTCAAGGTAGCAGCCACTGTGTTCTCTCTCCACTCTGTTGAGCTGCTCTCCAGGACACTCACTGCACCTGTTTCTGCCACCATCTGCATTCTTCCTCCTGGCACACAGCTGCTCTAAGCTGGAAATGCTAAAACAGGCTCCATTTAGGCAAGTTCATGTGGTCACCAGTGCCTGATAAGACCAGACGCACGCTTTTCTTGGATCAAACTCAAGGTCTGGGCCCCTGCTCTTTGCTTAGAAACTGCCCCATCTGGCTAGCATTATGGCATAGCTGGTAAATCTAGTGCCTGCAACACTGGCATCCCACGTGGGCACTAGTTCATGCCCCAGCTGCTCCATTTCTGATTCAGCTCCTTGCCAATGGCCTGGGAAAAGGAGTGGAAGATGACCCAAGCATTTGTGCCCCTGTCACCCACACAGGACACCTGGAAGAAGCTCCTGAATCCTGGCTTTGGCCTGGCCCAGCCCTGGCCATTGCAGCCATCTGGCTAGTAAATCAGTGAATGGAAGATCTCTCTCTCTGTCTCTCTATCCCTCTCATCTTGTCCCCCATAACTCTGACTTTCAAATAAATAAGTTGAAAAATCTTCCAAAACGAAAAAGAAAAAAGAAATTAAGCATTATCAACAACAACAAAAAAGAACCTACCCCACTGATAAAATCTCTAGAGCAGATACTTCCTTTAACCATAATTTAAGGTAAATATGACTTATACACATATACACATAAAATACAGGTTGAGTATTCCTTATACAAAATATTTATAAGCACAAGTTTTATAGATTTCAGACTTTGCCAGATTTTAGAATATTTACATAGATTTTATCTGTTGAGTAAGTCACAAAAAATTCCAGATTTTGATAAGAACTTTTGACCTATATAATATGTATTATAAATACTGCATTATATAATTATATATAAAAGTATATGAATATGTAATATATAACTATGCACTTATACATTTTTGCCAGATATTCTGGAGACATATATTATGGCAGACTAACATCTTTGAGCTCCATGAGGATTACCAATGGTTATTTCTTTCACCATTTCCCAGTGCCTGGAAGAGACTAGCTTCCTACAAATATTTGTAATTTAATTAATTAATGGATCAAAGAATGGAGCATGAATACTTGTAGTATACAAGTTTTAAATACAGATACATAATATTATGTTGACATATATGATGTCGTAAAAGTGAGAAATTAAAGAATAATAATTAAAGTTCATTCACACTTTATATCTATTTCTCCTTCTTCATAATAACCTCTCATTACCTCAGATTTCTGTATACATGAGTAGATAATCTGACATATACAGTTTAAAAAAAATTATTGACTCAGGTTTAAAAGTCATCATAATCACCCATTAAAATGATTTCCCTGCCATTTTCCTTCCCTAAATTGATTTTCAAGCCAGTACACCAATTTTCAAATCTTAAACAGAGGACATAAAAAGTGCATACTTTTATGTCAGAAAAGTTAAAAATAATACTAACATTTTTATTCAGGATACTCTACTCATAAGTGTGATAAGATGGTACCTTTTATATAATTTACATTTTTAATTAGGTTATTATATTCATTCAGGCCATGTTAACCTTTTATGAATAAATGAGAAAAAAAATTAGAGATTTCTTATGTCTCCAAATCTCAGAAGTCTGTCTAGCTCCAAGCATGAAGCTAAAGATCCTAAACTAATGGAATTAAAGTTGGAGACTTGGACCAGGTGCACATATGCTATACAGTTCTCCGCACTGGTTTTTAAAACCATACAGAACATCAAGAGTCAGTACAAGACTGCAAACGTAGTCTAAAACATAGTTTTAGCAGTGTTTGTTAAAACATTTAGTATAAAAACTCCAGCAGGCTGGGTCTAGTCATACAGATAACAATAGCATAATAGTCAAGGTATCATTGAAGGACCAGCCAAAATAGAATAAATAAATAAATAAAAAATAAATTTACAAACAATAAATTCCTTATTATAGATAAGGAATGTAAGTAGTATTTTGAGAATTCTCAGAGGTAATGTCAAAAGTAATAGCTTTGAATGCCCAAGAAACAGTAAGCTAAGTAAAGGAAGTCAAATGAATGTTCTTTTTGAACAAAGACTTAGAGTCAACAGTGAATAGAAGAGGGATAAACACTGACACAATTATCAAATAACATCTGGAGATATAAACTAAATAAAAACACCTCAGATCTGCACAAAGAAGGCCGGGTTACTATTGGCCTCAACCGCAAAACTGAAAAAGCAATATATGGTATTTTATTTGAAAACAGGAGAGAAAGTACATCAAAGCCACCATACAGAGAGACCTACATCTCATGTTTATAAAGTAAAGCCATTTGGACAAATTCTGACCAAAGATCTGCTTATTTCCCACTTCAGCATTCTGGGAGCAGGCTAAAGAATACTTTCAAAATACTTTTTTTTACAAAGATAGCCAATGACTCCACATAAGATGTGAAATACTGTCCTTTTGGAGGAATCTATGTTTCTTTAGAAAGGTTTCAGAAACCTTTGAAAGAAATACAGAAACAAAATCCCCCAACATCAAACAAGAGAAAACACATCACAAAATACTAAAATAGTCATCTTTGTTTCTTGGAATGATGTTGTTTTCATGTTTCAAATTAAGCCAAATATTACAATTTTTTAAATGTTCTTCCCTAACCTTCAAATATCACAATGAGGCTTCCTTTCCCCTCTCCCTTCTGAACCCACTGAAGCCACACTATACTCCCCTCCCATCACCTGAAAACACACACACACACACACACACACACACACACACGAAAGGGAAGGAGTCTTACCAGACCATCACAGTTGCTAATGGCAACAGAGGTTCCTGGAACATCCATGATATCGCCAACATAAGCACAGTTAGTATGCAAAGGCTCTGTTTTCCAGATTCTTTCTGAAGCACTTCCTGGTTGGTGGTCATTAATGGGGTCGGTTGTATTCCCAGGCACCAGAGGTGTCTCGTGCCATTCCACGAGAGCTCCAGGAGCTATCAGCTGAGTGTTGGGCTTCAGTCGCAGATGAAAATCTCTTCCAAATGCTGTGATGTTAAAGAACAATTGCTCAGGGTTGGAAGACACATCCCTCGTTGACCTCTTTTTGTGATTTGCAGAAAGAATATGGGAGAGATAGTGTCCTTCTAGGTTTGTGCTGACTGGAGTCACCAGCTCATACTCTCTATGTCTCTTTATTGGTAAATCTGTGGGGTGAAAAATAGAATTGTAGAACCCTGTGCAACAAGAGACCACAGGAGGACATAACATAGGCATAAATTGCCCACCTCATAAAACTGTATCATGACTTGCATTAAAAAATATGTTCTTGGATCACCTCATAAATACTAAGTTTTGAGAACACAGTTCATTTCGCAAATGCATTCAGATAACTCCATGATTTTTTCTGTAAATTCTATATTACATTGTGTACCTACATGCTTAAAAACATGAACATATAATTTCTATATCTGGCTTCCTTAAAATCAAGACACATCCCCAATTAACTTGTTATAAACATAACTAACATCTGCCACAAACTTTTAACAAATTTGTTACCACGTAGAAGTTTTTTCTTATTATTTTCATTTCCTCCATGTAAAAATTTTAAGACTTAGACTAATCACAATAGCACTTTAAAGTGCTTCTGCTATGAAACCTGAAGTTTATACACCATAATTTATAGTTTATGGTTTATACACATTTTTTTCTGCATAACAAACCACACTTTACAGGGGAGAAAACAAATTAAGTAACAGAGGAAGACTTTGCACCCAAGGTCAAACTGTGAAGGTCAGATACAACTCCAAAGCCCACAGAGCCGTTTTGCTGTATCAGTGTATCCCTGTATCTTGCCCCGTAATGGGGCAAGAATGAGGGGAGAAAAGAAGAAGTAATAGTATATAAATTGAACATGGATATACTGGTTATTCAAGAAGGAATAGTCTCATTTTACCCTGTACTCCTTACATGAGACAGATGACCATGTGAATATGAACATATATAGAAGCCCATCTTACATTATGGGTGGCCACTTAGATGTTAAACTGAGTTCCTCAATTAGCACTTATTTCCCCTGTCTTAGCCAAATATGAATATCGTGTCTACTAAAACACAATCATCAGAGAGGTAAGACATTAAGCCATTTTTCACTCCAAGCAATGCTTCTAAGACCAAAGGAGAAGCACATACTAGAGAAGGAAACAAATAAGGCGAAAAGAGAGCAGGGAAAGGAAAATCTAAAACCATGAATTTTAAAAGTTCCTCATTTTCATAAGTCTAGCTTCAAACTAGTCCTGTAGTACGTTGAAGTACCCTGAAAAATTATGAGAATCAAATACTGCTCATCTATAGAAACTGCATGTTTTGTCACCCAAAAAAAGTATTAAAGCATGAGATCCATAAATGAATTTATGACCTGCACTCTTAAGGTATCCTTATAGAATCACTGCGTTCTCAAGCAGTGTGTAAAGTAGGGGAAGGCAAATGAAGATGTTTGCCAGCAAGAAATTCTGTATGCATGCTTGCTATTATGATGTCATCTGCAATGCCCAAGCATCTCTATTAATAAAATGTCCATGGCATGCAACTCTTGTAAATACGCACTAGGCAGACAGGAGGGTTCGCGCAGTAACGGAGTCACGTGGTGCCTGAGCGGCACGATTCCCGAGTGCCAGTACAGACACAAAAGTCTGGACTCCCATACAAACAGACCCCTGTAAACATTGTTGTAAAGTCTGCTTTAGACTAAGAAATCTAAATTTGGGAAATGAACACAAATGTCCCGCAAGCACAGTGATGGATGGAACATTTCCACAACAAGGGATAAATCAAAGCCTTGAGTGTGGGTCTGCAAAGCCCATCCCAATTAACTATGAATTCCTGAAGTCAAAGAACTCTCCCATCCAATGCGATACTGCCAATGTTACCTAATTCAAGATTTTGTATGTTCTAGGGCTTCCTGATGGTTGAATCTGTTGAATGAGTATTAAGTCAGGAATGCAGGTAATGGGAGAACATTTACTTTGTCTGTGCTGCTACACATGCTGACTTACATGAGACTACTCGAGGTCCATGGGTGTCTGTCTATACCAAAAATCTCAATTATAACTCTCTCTCTCCAATCACTGGCTTACTGTCTCAAGGGAAGAAAGAAATAATCCTTATTTTCAGTGTGTGGATTCCCCACCTCCACTGAAGGGGATTCACCCAATCGAAGTCTAGACAATATCCTGATGCCTGGATTAAGTGACTGGAGAATCGACAATTTGGAAGATTGCAGAGACTCTTCCACACCCTGGAGGATTCCCAAAGCCTCATGCTTACAGCAAATCACACATCCTTGGCTCTCTAGTACAATTCCATTTTCCAATGTCAGACAGCATGTTCTGAAATTTTATTCAAAATAAGAATAGTGAATTTCTATAAATGACAATGAATAAATCATTCCTAAAATGTGCATATAAGAGACATTTTTTACATTAAACCCTGAAGGAGACATTTTCCAGGTGAGAATTAAGGTGATCAGGAAAGAACAACCCCTTAGACTACCATCTCCAGGAGGGTAATTAAGGGAAATGAAAAACTTCCCAGTCACCTGCCACTTGCTAGCAAATTAAGTACCAGTCTCTGCAACCTATGCTTGAGAAATTATCGTTTCCAATAGTCATAACAATCACAGTTGGTATTTTCAGCCCCATTTACCAGTAGTAAAAAGTAGACCTTAAATGTCTAGAAGGCCTGATGCACAGTAAACACGGAGATAAAGGGAAAAAAAATCTCAATCCTGACCATTTTGACACAGAAGACCTCGTTCTCGTACACTTCAGTGTGGATGGAACTTCTATGCCATCAATTTCTAAACTGAGATCTGACATATACAGGGAACCCCCAAGAATGATGACATTCTACTTACCCACAGTCAGTCAACAGATTCTCCCCCAGTGCAGCTTTAATAATTTCCTTAAAATGCTCTTAAATTTTGGGTCTGTGGAGGTTGGGCAATAATGGGTAGTAGCTCAAAGCTATCTAAAGTACATTAACCTCAGATTATAATCAGCAAGTCAGATTATAACCAGTGTTTATTTACTGCATTCAGAAAGTACACATTTTACAGGCCCAACTACTTCCACAAAGCAGTACAGCCCAAGGTGAAGAAAGAACCTAACATAGTGTCATACAGCAGTGAGTCGACTTAACAATCTTGAACAAGTAATTTATTTTCTCAGAGGCTGTTTCCTCAGTTGTTAACTGGAGATCAGTAACTTCCAACTTCATAGATTTGGTAAGAGGTTAAAATGAGACTCTACAAAGGAGTCCATAAATATCAGGTACTGCTAATGTTAAGTGTACTAGTTACTTATTAAAATAATGCCATGTTCAATTTTTCAATTAGAAACTACACTATCATCAGCCAAGGAGCTGCAACAATTTAAATTGCACACAGAGAGCAGGAACCACTGAAACACCCTACTGTTGGTCACTAATTACACAAGAAATGATTTTTCCACAACCCACTGGCATCTGTGAACATGCAGTCCAAGACTGACATCTAAACCAAAAGCCAACCTTCCTCTTGTGAATGAAATTCCAGCCCATCCTGACTCTTCAAGAATGGTTTCAGCAACTGCCCTCTCTTTTGCCTCATCAAGTTTCTCCGCAATGCTGGGTAACTCCCACCAGCAAATAAAGTTGCTATTCTATCTCCCACCTTTTTAATCAAAAACCTTCTGGTAGCCACATCCCCTTCTGGCTAATACCCCATTCCTTCACTCCCCTTGCGAGCAAAACACTTCAAATGATTGATTATAATAGCTGCTTCTAAATCCTCTCCTCCAGTTCTTGTTCTTTCTTCAGCCTATTTCAATCAGGCTCTTGTAAGGTCACTAGGAACCACAAGTTGCCAAAGACAATAGTCAGCTTCCATGTTTTCACTTGCTCCGAGGCAGCATCTGAGTCAGTTTCTCTTTCCCTCTTGAAAGAATTGCTTTATTTAGCTTCTAAGACATCATTCTCTTCCAGCTCTCCCCTTGACACAGTGCTCTCACTTTCTCATATCCCATCCTCAGGTCCCTTTGTTTGCACAGCCTGTAAACATGAAAGCTGCACAGTACCTGGCCCGTGAACTCCTCCCCTCTGCATCCATCCTCCCTGGAGCCTCGTGAGATCATTGTGTCCAGTGACGATGCTTTCCTAGCCATATACCTCTACCCAAGGTTTTATCTGAGAGCTCTTCTCTCAGAAATCCCAATGCCTATGGATCCTCTCCTAGTGGATATTCACTGGGCATCTCAACACCTCCAAAAGTGAACTCTCGAGCTTCCTACTCCAAAATCTGTTCTTCCTTTCACACATCAGTAACTGGCAACTCCATCCTTCCAGATACCCAGACCAAAAACTTGGCTGAGTCACCTTGAGCTCTCCACACACCATAAACGCAATCTTTTACCAGTCTGTTTATTCTACCTTCAAAAGACACCCAGTCTCTGACTCCGCACCACCCTACCTGCTTCCATCCTAGTCTAAGCCCCACCATCAGTTTTCAATGCACTTCCTAACCATTCTCCTTGCTTCTGCTCTTACCCATTGCAGGTTATCCTCAAACCAGGGCCAGCACAAGCCAAGAGCCATATCATGTCACTCACCCTCCAACCCATCCCACTCAAGTAAAATGATTCACAAGGTCTTGGCAGCTCAAAGCTGGGAATTCTAACATCTCAGGAGTTCTATATTTCCTACTTTCTCCGCCAAAGCTTCTTTCTCCATCATCTACATGGCTCACTCCCTTGATTCCTCCAGATCTTCGCTCAAATATAACCCTCCTAATGAGCTCCTTCCTGATCACTGACAACAAATCATCCTCTTTCCATGTGTTACCCTTCTCCACAAATCCTGTTTCCATTTATCTCCATTTATGTGTGCATTTACTTGTATATTAGTCATTCATGCCTACAGTAGAAACTTCATGAGAACTGAGATTTTTTTTTCTCTTCTCTTCATTACAGTCCCTTCTACATAAAACAGAACCTGAAGTCACTGAATAAATATCAATGATTGAAAGAATGAGAGTAGTTTTAGCCTCAAGGGGTATCTGAAACTAGCATACATCCTCTTCTCCCTAAATGATAATATTACCACCAAGCCATCGCTGACAGCACACTGCACACACTATCGTGTGCTTCTGAAGCCAGAATTTTGTTTGCAAAACTTGTAAATATTTACCTCCCTCCTACTGCCCAGGAAATCAAACATTTCACAGTACCCAGGTCTCACAAGTGAAGCTATCAAGAACAAGAAATGGATCTAATCATTAAAACAGACCTCCCGGAAAGCAGACCCAGAGCCCCTCATCCTTAGGAGCAGGAGGCAGGAAATTGGCCTTCATTCTGCCATCCTTCTGGTTATTCACAGAACTCAAATTACACAGGTCAAAACTTACAAAGGGTCTTGAAAAACCATCTAATCCTTGCCTCTTTCATACCACTCGGGCATCTCCAGGGGATGAAATTCTCTTTTCTTCAGTTAGGGATGCAGTGCCTTTGGCTTGCTCCTGCTCTGTGAGGAAAGGATTTTCTCAGAGGACTCCACACCTCTATCTCCCCTTAACTCACCTTTCCCTAGAGAAAATGATTTATGTAGCTGAAGGTCTGGAAAGCATAAGAGACTTGCAAAGCTCCGCAGCTCCCCTCCTCTCCTTCCCGGAAATGAGCCAGACAACGAGCATGAGGGAACTTTAAAAAGTTCATGAAGAAGTGGAATTAAAAGATCAATTTATTTTGGTGCACAAAAGTGTTGAAATCCATACAAAGTTTCTTCATCATACCCATTTTCCGTGGACATTCTGAGGATCCCTCTTACGCATGCGTGGATTTCACCAAGATAAACTTATTTTTAATCCCATTTTTCCATGAACTTTCTGGGGTTTACTTATACATGCCCCCTCTCACTTGCCCAGGGGCATCCCTGTGCTGGATCAATGAGGCTTCTCCCACACCAAGGCTGATATCACTTACCTATCTGTGTGAGAGCTTCAAGCTCCAAGCCAACCTCTTTTGTAAAAGATATTTTATTTTTACCTACAAAATTGCCTTTTCCATTTCTCAACATGTTCAGAACACAGGCAGACAAGAGAGGGATACTTTCATTCAGGACCTCCTCAAAACCTTGAACTGACATACCAATAAGTGCTGCCACATCTCCATCAGCAGGCTCATGATAACACAAAAAATTTTCTTGTCAAGGATTAGTTCCTATCTAAATTTCCTCAATCTGGATTTTAATATAAAGCCTTCTTCTGTGTGCTATGTAAAATAACCACATTCCTGTATGTATGTGTGGTACACAGGAATCTGCACAGACACATGCAATTACTACATGTAACCTTAAAAGACTTCAGAAAACAATGTTCTGTGTTTCCCTACACAGATTGAGAACTTGTAATCTGAAAATCCAAACTCGGAGATGCTCCAAAATTTGAATGTTTTTGATTACCACCATGATACCACAACTGGAAACTTTCATACCTGATCTCCTGTGATAGGTTCCAATCAAAATGAAAATGCACTAAAAATACTGTATAAAATTATCCTCAGACTATGTGCATTAAAGTATATATGACACATTAATAATATTGATGTTTGGACTTGGAACTCATCCCCAAGATAACTCACTATATATATATTTTTTTGAATATTTGCATGTATACTTATATGCAAATAAACTTATTTGAATGTATATTTATATGCAAATATTCAAAATTCTTCCAAAGTATTTCTGGCCCCAAGCATTTCAGATAAATGATATTCCATCTATACTTAAAGACCTTTAACTTTGTGTTTTAATCATTTCTGAGCATTCAGATCCTTTGGTAGCATGCAAATAAAAAACACCTCAGTAAAAGTAAATTAAAAGAAAAAAAAAAGGTTACACTGAAATGCAAATGGCTGAATAGTGAGAAGTTACACTGACCTCAGACACAGAAATAGACCAAAAAAACAAAGGAAGGGCCATGTCCCCAGAGAAGTAATAGAAATTTTCAATGCAGAACAGACAGAACAGAACAGAGGTTGTATGAAGCAGTTCGGAGAGAGGACAGACATGCCCCCTCCAGCCACTCCTGCTTCTACACAGCCAGCTTCAGGCTGAAAAGCACCATCTTCCCAGGTCAAGAGGAGGCTGACTACTGGCAGCTTTCACTGAGGCAGAATTCCATGGTCCCCACTGACTTCAAGCGCGGCCTGGGGTGCTGCTGGGGGTCTCGACAACTACTTTGCTCCATGGACTAAGGCCACATTGTCTTCCTTCCTTCTCCCCATCCTAGTGCCAGACTCAATTCTATCTGCTGAGGTGGAGCAACAGCTGAATTCTGTCCTAAGTCAGGAACAGTGGATGGTTTCACTGCTACTGGAGGCCACTGGGGCTAGAACAGAGGAGCCTGAGGTGAGAAGAGTGGAACCCCTGTACCCCGTGACTGGGGGAGTTCTGAGCATAGGCCACACAGCTGAGAGGGTTGTGGACTCAGAGCTCCCTGCATTCTGGGGACATATCTTGTGGAGAGGTCAGGGACACACTGTGGATGGGTCAGTGTTCTGGGGTGGGTGGGGTGCAGTGGCACTGTGAGCTCACTCTAGGCTGTGAATCAGCTGGTTCTCCCTGGCACACAAAGCTGGGGCTGTGAACATACTATCCAGGTCCAACATCCCCTCCCCTCACTGACTTCAGCAAGAGGTGCTCCACCAGGCCCAACCTGGATGTCACTCTGGACACTTGCACCACCCACAAATGGTGGCCAGAGCTCCCTGGCCCCACGCAGCATACACCTCCAGAACTAAAGAGTAATTCTTAGATACTCTATCAAGTTCTAGAAGCACAGGGAATAAAGTCTTCAACTGAAGAGAGAGTGACAGAGAGAGAGACAGAGAGAGAGAGACAGAGACAGAGACAGAGAGACAGAGAGAGAGAGAGAGAGAAAGGAAGGGAAAGGGAAGGGGAAGGAGAAGGGGAAGCAATTCTCCAGAGGCAATACTAACAAGACTTCCCCAGAGGTACAAACATCAACAAAGAACCACAAAAAAAAAATAACAAGGCAGGCAATAAATCTGCTCAAAGAGAACACAGCAACTCATTCATACTGGACTATGAAGAGGGGAAGACTGATGAAATGCCTGAAACAATTCAAAAGAATACTTATAAGGTTATTTATAAAGAAATAATCCAATGAATTAGGAAGGCAGTACACGACATGGACAAAAAATTAAGCAAAGAGATGGAGATGATGAAGAAAAATTAATAGGAAGTATTCAATAAGTCAAATAAAAATACAGTGGAAAATAACAACAGACTTGTGAGGCAGAAGAAACAATGCTCTATCTAGAAGACAGGTTCTTTGAAATGTCTATCAGGAAAAAAGGGGGGAATAAACTAGAAATACCCAAAACTATGTTAAGAATCTATGAGAGACTGCACCCGCTGGAAGAAGCTCCTGGCTCCCAGCTTCGAATCGGCACAGCTCTGGCCATTGTGGCCAGTTGGGGAGTGAGCCATCGGATGGAAGACCTTTCTCTCTCTCTGCCTTTCTTCTCTCTGTGTAACTCTTTCAAATAAATAAATAAATCTTAAAAAAAAAAAAAAAGAATCTATGAGAGAGGGGGCCGGCATTCTATATGGGTGCTGGTTCTAGTCCCAGATGCTCCTCTTCCAATCCAGCTCTCTGCTATGGCCTGGGAAAGCAGTAGAAGATGGCCCAAGCACTTAGGCCCATGTATCCACCTGGGAGACCCAGAAGAAGCTCCTGGTTCCTAGCTTTGGATCAGTCCAGCTCCAGCCATTTCAGCTATTTGGGGAGTGAACCAGCATATGAAAGACTTTTCTGTCTCTCCCTCTCACTGTCTTTAATTCTACCTCTCAAATAAATAAAACATTTTTTAAAAAGATCTATGAGAGAACATCAACATACCAAATATAACAAGTCTTAGGAATTCCTGAAGCTATGGGGAAAAAGAAATGGCTTAGAAAAACTATTCAGTGAAATAAAAGAGAAAATTTCTCCAATCTGGACGAAGATATGGCCATTCAAACGGAAGAAGTGCATTGAACCCCAAATAGGCTTAATTAGAAAAGATCCTCACTGTGACACATTTGGTCAAACCTTCAAAAGTAAAACATAGAGAGAATACCCTACAGTTTGCAAGAGTAAAATGCCATATCACCTTTAAAGGAAAAGGGGAAAAATAAATAAATAAAAAATTTTTAAAAACCTTCTATCAAAGAATACTTAATCTAGCAAAGCTCTCATTCATAAATGAAGGTGAAATAAAGACCTTCCAGGACAAACAAAAATTTAAAGAATTTCTAATTATCCAGATAGCCTTACAAAAGGTATTTAAGAATGTAGTACATAGAGAAATAGAGAAAGATAGTCAGACTCAAGAAAGAATATGAAGGCAGAAAACCTTCTGGTAAAAAGGCAAAGGAGGCCGGCGCCGCGGCTCAATAGGCTAATCCTCTGCCTGCGGCGCCGGCACTCCAGGTTCTAGTCCCGGTGGGGGTGCCAGATTCTTTCCCGGTTGCCCCTCTTCCAGGCCAGCTCTCTGCTGTGGCCCAGGAGTGCAGTGGAGGATGGCCCAAGTTCTTGGGCCCTGCTGTGGCCAGGGAGTGCAGTGGAGGATGGCCCAAGTTCTTGGGCCCTGCTGTGGCCAGGGAGTGCAGTGGAGGATGGCCCAAGTGCTTGGGCCCTGCACCCCATGGGAGACCAGGAGAAGCACCTGGCTCCTGCCTTCAGATCAGCGCGGTGCGCTGGCTGCAGCGCGCCAGCTGCGGCGGCCACTGGAGGGTGAACCAACGGCAAAAGGAAGACCATTCTGTCTCTCTCTCTCACTGTCCACTCTGCCTATCAAAAAAAAAAAAAAAAAAAAAGGGCAAAGGAGATTTAAAACAAATAAGAACATTTATGGGAAAATGGTAGGACTAAGTCATTATCAATAATAACCTTGACTGTAAATGAACTAAATTATCCAATTAAAGATACACACAAGCTAATGGATTAAAAAAAAAAAAAGCAAGACCCACCTATATGCTACCTACAAGGAACAAACATTTCACAAACACTGAAAGTGAAAGGATAGAAAAAGATATTCCATGCAAATGGAAAAAAACATGAGCCAGAGTAGTTATAATCATTTCAGATAAAACAGACTTTTAAACAAAATTTTTCAGAAGACTAAGAAGGTTATTTTGTAATGATGAAGGGATCAACAAGAATATGTGACTAGCACACAATGCTAGGGTACCCAGTTTTATGAAACAAAGTGTACCTAAAGGGAGAGATAGCTCCAGTATAATAATAATGGGGGACTTCAACATCCCACTTTTATCAATGGACAGATCATCCACATAAAAAGTCAAAGAAACAACAGAGCTACTACTACTGACCAAATGGATCTGATAACTACAGAATATTCCACCCC
Source organism: Oryctolagus cuniculus (assembly GCF_964237555.1). Classification (NCBI taxonomy): domain Eukaryota; kingdom Metazoa; phylum Chordata; class Mammalia; order Lagomorpha; family Leporidae; genus Oryctolagus; species Oryctolagus cuniculus. Next base: position 93,077,570 of record NC_091439.1, on the reverse strand, counting down.
ACAGCTGCAGAATGCACATTCTTTTCAACAGTGCATAGAACATTCTCTAGAAGAAACTATATACTAGGCCATAAAGCAAGTCTTAACAAACTCAAAAATTGAAATCATATCTTCCCTGACCACAATGGAATAAAACTGGAAATTAACAATAAAAGAAATTCTAGAAAACTTACAGAGACTGAACAACATGCTCCTGAATGTACAATGGGTCATTAAAGAAGTCAAAAAAATCCTTTAAATGAATAAAACACACAAAATATCAAAACTTATGAATACAGCAAAAGCATCGTTAAGAGGAAAGTTCACAGCAATAAATGTCTGCATTATAAACTTAGAAACAGTTCAAGTAAATGATCTAATATTGCATCTTAAGGATCCAGAAAAACAAGAAACAAAGCCAAAATCAGTAGAGGGAAATAAACAATTAAAAATAGAGAATAAACAAAATTGAAATTTAAAAGAGCTTTGTAAAAGATCACTGAAATAAAAAGCTGTGTTTATGAAAAAATAAACAAAATCAATGAACTGTTGACCCAAGTAACCAAGAAAGAGGAGGAAAAAAACCCAAATTAATAAAAGCGGAGATGGAAAGGGAGATATCCCAGAAATACAAGAATTATTAGGAATTATTACAAAGAGTTATTTTCCAGCAAACTGAAAATTCTAGAATAAATGGACAGATTTCTGAACACATACCATTTACCAAAATTAAGGCATAAAGACACAGAAAACCTGAGTAGGTCAACAACTGAGACAGAGATTCACTGGGTAATACAGACTCTCCCAACAAAGAAAACCCCAGGACCACATTCACTACTGAATTCTACCAAACTTTTAAGGAAGAACTAATCTCAATTCTTCTTAAATTATTCAAAACAATTCAAAGAGAGGGAACCCTTACAAATTCATTCTATGAGGCTAACATTAACTTAATTCCAAACCAGACAAGGATACAACAGAAAAAGAGGATAAACCAATATCCCTGATGAACAGATGTAAAAATCTTCAAAAAAAAAAAAAAAAAAAAAAAACTAGATAATCAAATCCAACAATGCATCAAAAAGATTATGCACCCAGACCCACTGGGATCTATCCCAGATATGCAGGGATGATTCAACATAGGCAAATCAATAAATGTGATCCATCACATCAACAAAATGAAGGATAAAAACCATATGACTATAGCAATACGTGCAGAGAAAGTATTTGATAACATACAACATCCTTTCCTGATTTTAAAAAAGATACATACATAAGAAACATAAAATCAAAGCAATATTTGACAAACCCACAGCCAGCATTACACTGAATGGGGAAACACTGATAACATATCCACTAATATCTGAAACCAGACAAAGATGTCTAGTCTCACCACTGTTATTCAATATGGTTCTGGAAGTTTTACCCAGAGGCATTAGGCAAGAAAAATAACAAAAGGGGTACAAATTTGAAAGAAGGAAGTCAAATCATCCCTGTTTGCTGATGACATGATTCTTTATATAGGGGAACCAAAAGACTCCACTAAGACTACTGGAACTCCTAACAGAATTTGGTGATACTGCAGGATACAAAATCAACACAGAAAAATCAATAGCAATCTTACACAACACCAAGCCTTTGGTTAAGAAAGAACTTACAAGATCAGTTCCATGCTCAAACACTACAAATAAATCAAATGACTTGAGATAAATTTAACCAAAGATGCGAAAAGTCTCTACAATGAAAGTTACAAAACACTAAGGAAAAAGACAAAAAATGATTAAAAAAATCCTATTCTGGATAGAAAGAATATCAAAATGTCCATACTACCAAAAACAATTTACAGATTTGATGTAATCTCAATCAAAATTTCAAGGATGTTTTTCACAGAAAACAAAAAACCCTATAATTCATATACAAACACAAAAGACCCTAAATAGCCAAAGCAATCTTAAACAATTAAAACAAAGTTGATGGCACCACAATACTAGATTTCAAGACATACCATAGGGCTGTTATAATCAAAACAGCCTGGTTCTTGCACAAAAACAGACATATGGATCACTGAAACAGACTAGATTCCCCAGAAATTAATACACACATCTACAACCAACTAATTTTTGATCAATGAGCTAAAATCATTCCCTGGAGAAAGGACACTCTAGAACAAATGGTGTTAGAAAAATTGGGTTTCCACATGCAGAAGTTTAAACAAAACTCCTACCTGCATCCTATACAAAAATTAACTCACAATGGATCAAGGATCAAGGTCTTCAATGGAAGTCCTAAAACCTGAAACCATCAGATTACTAGAGGAAAACAAGGGAAATGTTGTAGGACATTGGCCTAGGCAAAGACTTCTTTGATCAGACCCCGAAGCATAGGCCATAAAAGCAAAAATAGAAAAATGTTATTACCTGGAGCTAAGAAGCTTCTGTACAGCAAAGGAAAAAACAAATTAAAGAGGCAACTAACAAAATGGTAGAAAAATCTGCAAACTATGCATCCATTATAGAATTAATATCCATAATATTTAAGAGTCTCAAATACTCAGTAACAATAATGCAAACAATGCAGTTAAGAAACAGGCAAAGGATATGAATGGGCATTTTTCTAAGTATTGAATATAAATCACTAACAGACATTAAAAATACTCAGGATCACCAGACGTCAGGAAAATGTAAGTAAAAACTACAATGAGGTATCACCTTATCCCAGTTTGAATGGCTAGCAGAGAAAAGTAAAAAATAACAAATGCTGATGAGGATATGCAGCATAAGATACCCTAATGCACTGTTGGTGGGAATACAAACTGGTACAAACATTATGGAAGATGGTATAGAGATTGTTTAGAAAACCAAAAATAGATCTACCACATGACCCAGCTATCCCACTCCTGGGAATTTATCCAGAAGAAATGAAATCAGCATATGAAAGAGTTACATGCAGCTCAATTCAGAATAGTTAAGACATTCGATCTTTTTTTTTTTAGATTTATTTATTTGAAAGGCAGAGTTACAGTTTGGAGGTGGGAAGAAGAGACAGGTCCTCCATCCACTGGTTCACTCTCCAAAAGACCGCAATAGCCAGAGCTGGGCCAGGCTGAAGCCAGATTCTTCCTGGTCTCCCAAATGGGTGCAGGGGTCCAAGGACTTGGGCCATCATCCACTGCTTTCCCAGGCCATAGCAGAGAGCTGAATCAGCAGTGGAGCATCCAGGACTCCAACCAGCACCCATATGGGATGCCAGCACTACAGGCAGCGGCTTTACCCACTAGGCCACAGTGCTGGTCTCCAGAAAATCTTTTTCTAAGCTGCGTGCCATTTCCCCTACTCAGAAATTATCACATGGCCCATATAATCTACAGAATGAATTTTGCCAACATTTACTGCAAAGTCTTCTCTAGCCTGGGTTTCCCACTGCACTTGTCATGGCCCTTCGTATGTTCTTTGCCCATGGTATTTCCTTCCCTTTCTGTTCCTCTTCATCTAGGTGTAACCAAACCTACTCCATAGCTCCATAGAGTATCTTTTTTTTTTTTTTTTTGTATCTTGAAACGCATTCTCCAGGGAGTTTCCATAACATTTTTTAAAAACTGATTTTAAAATTTTTCATTATGGGGCACAGTTTCTTGCTTTATTTCTGTGATTCACATCATACAGTGACTTCATTTACAATAAACAACAGAATTATTTCTTCTCCATAATCCCTATAATTGGCACAGGGTAGACTTCCAAAATACACTTGTATAGCAATTGAATTCTTAAAATTAAATGTATTTTTTCTATATCCTCATTTTTTCCTTTATGTCATAATTATAGGTGTTTGCTGTTGATGGCTCATAATGACTTGTGAAAGCTGCTGGTTACATTTCCAGGAATTTAGCCACATGTTGCTATTAAAATTAAATTATATGTGCATAATTAAGTAAATCATATTTCAAACAAAATTAATACTTAAAAGTCATCACTACATAATTATTTTGCATTCTACATATTAACACTCTTGAAGTGATGTACCTGTATGTTAGAAATATTATTTAGTTTTTAGTAGTGTGCTATTGTACATCTTTTCCTAACAGTGAAATTTTTTTCATTTTTTAATTTATTTTTTTTATTAAATATAAATTTTAAAAGTACGGTTAATGGATTACAATGGCTCCCCCCCAAAAAATTTCCCTCCCACTCACACCCCTCCCATCTCCCGCTCCCTCTCCCATTCCATTTACATCAAGATTCACTTTCAATTATCTTTATATACAGAAGATCAGTTCAGTATATATTCAGTAAAGATTTCATCAGTAGGCACCCACACAGAAACACAAAGTGTAAAATACTGTTTCAGTACTAGTTATAGCATTACTTCACATTGGACAATACACTAAGGACAGATCCCACATGAAAAGTAAATACACAGTGACACCTGTTGTTGACTTAACAATTTGACACTCTTGTTTATGGTGTCAGTAATCTCCCTAGGCTCTAGTCATGAGTTGCCAAGGCTATGGAAGCCTTTTGAGTTCTCTGACTTCTATCTTATTCAGACACGGTCATAGTCAAATTGAAGTTCTCTCCTCCCTTCAGAGAAAGGTACCTCCTTCTTTGATGGCCCCGTTCTTTTTTTTTTTTTATCTTTTATTTAATGAATATAAATTTCCAAAGTACGACTCATGGGTTACAATGGCTTCCCCCCCCCCCATACCGTCCCTCCCACCCACAACCCTCCCCTTTCCCACTCCCTCTCCCCTTCCATTCACATCAAGATTCATTTTCAATTATCTTAATATACAGAAGATCAGCTTAGTATACCTTAAGTAAGGATTTCAACAGTTTGCTCCCACACAGAAACATAAAGTGAAAAATAATAGATGATTTTTTTAAAATGATGATGAAATCAGATCAGACCTATTGTCATGTTTAATCCCAATGAGAGTCAAGTTGGGAATTGATAATTTCTTTTTTTTTTTTTTTTTACAGAAGATCAGTTTAGTGTACATTAAGTAAAGATTTCAATCGTTTGCACCCTCATAGAAACACAAAGTGAAATATACTGTTTGAGTACTCTTTATAGCATTAAATCTCAATGTACAGCACATTAAGCACAGAGATCCTACATGAGGAGTAAGTGCACAGTGACTCCTGTTGTTGACTTTACAAATTGACACTCCTGTTTATGGCATCAGTAATCTCCCTATGCACCAGTCATGAGTTTCCAAGGCTATGGAAGCCCCTTGAGTTCTCCAACTCTTATCTTGTTTAGACACGGTCATAGTCAAAGTGGAGGTTCTCTCCTCCCTTCAGAGAAAGGCACCTCCCTCTTTGAAGACCTGTTCTTTCCACTGGGATCTCACTCAGAGATCTTTTTGCCAGAGTGTCTTGGCTTTCCATGCCTGAAATACTCTCATGGGCTTTTCAGCCAGATCCGAGTGCCTTTAGGGCTGATTCTGAGGCCAGAGTGCTATTTAGGACATCCGTGATGGCCCCGTTCTTTCCACTGGGATCTCACTCACAGAGATCTTTCATTTAGGTCCTCTTTTTTTTTTTTTTCTTTTTTGGCCAGAGTGTCTTGGCTTTCCATGACTAAAATACTCTCCTGGGCTCTTCAGCCATATCCAAATGCCTTAAGGGCTGATTCTGAGGCCAGAGTGCTGTTTAGGACATCTGCCATTCTATGAGTCTACTGTGGATCCCGCTTCCCATGATGGATCGTTCTCTCCCTTTTTGATTCTATCAGCTAGTATTAGCAGACACTAGTCTTGTTTGTGTGATCCCTTTGACTCTTAGACCTATCAGTGTGATCAATTGTGAACTGAAATTGATCACTTGGACTAGTGAGATGGCATTGGTACATGCCACCTTGATGGGATTGTATTGGGATCCCCTGGCATGATTCTAACTCCACCATTTGGGGCAAGTCCGATTGAGCATGTCCCAAATTGTACATCTCCTCCCTCTCTTATTCCCACTCTTATATTTAACAGGGATCACTTTTCAGTTAAAATTTAAACACTAAGAATAATTGTGTGTTAATTATAGAGTTCAAACAATAGTACTAGAACAAAAAAAAGAGAAACTACTAAAATGGAAAGAGTATTACATTGTACATCAACAATCAGTACAAGAGCTGCTCAAGTCACTGTTTCTCATAGTGTCCATTTCACTTCAACAGGTTTCCCCTTTGGTCTCAGTTAGTTGTCACCGATCAGGGAGAACATATGATATTTGTCCCTTTGGGACTGGCTTAATTCATTCAGCATGATGTTTTCCAAATTCCTCCATCTTGTTGCAAATGACCGGGTTTCGTTGTTTTTGACTGCTGTATAGTATTCTATAGAGTACATGTCCCATAATTTCTTTATCCAGTCTACTGTTGATGGGCAGGCATTTGGGTTGTTTCCAGGTCTTAGCTATTGTGAATTGAGCTGCAATAAACATTAAGGTGCAGACAGCTTGTTTGTTTGCCAATTTCATTTCCTTTGGGTAAATTCCAAGGAATGGGAAGGCTGGGTTGAATGGTAGGGTTATATTCAGGTTTCTGAGGAATCTCCAGACTGACTTCCATAGTGGCTTAACCACTTTGCATTCCCACCAACAGTGGGTTAGTGTCCCTTTTTCCCCACATCCTCTCCAGCATTTATTATTGGTAGATTTCTGCATGTGAGCCATTCTAACCGGGGTGAGGTGAAACCTCATTGTGGTTTTGATTTGCATTTCCCTGATTGCTAGTGAATCCTCATGTGAATGGAAGGGGAGAGGGAGTGGGAAAGGGGAAGGTTGCGGGTCGGAGGGACGTTATGGGGGGGGGAAGCCATTGTAATCCATAAGCTGTACTTTGGAAATTTATATTCATTAAATAAAAGTTAAAAAAATAAAAAAAAAAAGAAAGAGACTTCATTTCAACATTTCTACCATGGGATACCTTCAAGGCCTACTGATTTTTCCTTAGAAGTTTCTCTCAAGCTAACTCCTCCTCTTTCAACAATTTTTATCACTTCACACTGAAAAGCTGGGGCTGCCAAGTCCAAACTCTTCACACAGAATTTCTCAATATCAAATACTGTATAAATGAAAGCAAAACACTATCTAAATAACTTCCAAGAACATTATTTTAAATCCTCAGATTTAAAATGCCTAGGTTTCACAACTTATATCTTAGTCACTTTGGTCACTTCAGGCTTTCTATGTCAATGTCAGTTCTTATCTGTCAACTTGGAGAAGGTAACAGTATTTACTTCATGGGTAACAAAAATCAAATGATTGGACCACTTCAAAGCACTGACAACACTACCTAGCAAACAGTTGAAGCACAGAAGTTTCCCAACCTGTGATGGTTTGATTTAGAGCCTTTTGACTTCACAATGACGTGAAAGTGCTGCACATTCAATAGAAACCATACTCTGCATTTTGGACTTCTATCTCTTCCCAGGTTAGTGGCATGCGGTAAGTAGCTCTGCACAGTGGCAGTGAGTGCAGCTCCCAGGCAGCCCCGTGATCACAAGAGTAACAAGCAACACTCTACAGTGAGCGATACTGCTGAGCTGAACTGCTTCTTAGGTGAGCTCTAGTCGATGCATCTTCCATTTATGATCAATTAACTGGAATATAACTCCATAGTGACGGGGGGGGGGGGGGGGGCAGCTGTACTCAATAAATTCTAGCAATTTCTAATACTCTGTTTTAATAGTTTCAATGGTTCATCATTGCCTTCATAATAAAATACATTCAAAAACTCTCCCTCTTTTTTTCACATTAGGCTTGAGATTTGCTAATCAGAACCTCTCATTTCACAAGAAAAAAAAAATCAGAGGAGAAGCAACCTAAGCTGGGCACTTGAGACCCCCTATACTCTGTCCTAATTTCTGTATCGTCTCCACACTAGCCTACTGAAAGTTTCCAAGATGCTCTCTAGAGCCAGTTTTGTCAGACCTGCCTTTACAGCTCTACCTGGCGATATCTCCAGGGTAAAGAACCACTGCTTTATCTCCATGTGTGCAAATCCAGCCAGTAGAGTCTCGAAGGCCTACCTCAAGCCTCATCTTTTCCAAAAACTTCCCAGTGACTTGTCTACACAATACAGACTTCTTGGTCTGAGCTCCCACAGCTCTGTCAAGTCATTTGACACCGACTGTGAACTCTTTGTATAAAAGCTTCAAAAATTTCTATAGGAGAAATGGTTTATGCTTAGGTCTTGTCTTCCAGAGATTTTAAGCTCTCTGGAGCAGAGCTGTAGTGTCTTGACTGTATTTAAATGTCATCAGTGTACCTTTGCTAGGAAAGAAAAAGCGGATGAGACAGAGAGCAAGAGGGGAAGAGCGAGAGAGAGAGAAAGATGAATATGAGAATAGAGGTGCAGGCTCGTTCCAGAAGTGAGGCTCCATGGGGGGCATATAGAAGCTGGTCTATCCAGTAACCTTTCAGTAAATGAGAAACAAACCAATTGGGGCCAGCAGTGTGGCACCACAGGTTAAAGCCCAGCCTGCAGTGCTGGCATCCCACATGGGCACCAGTTCAAGTCCCTGCTGCTCCACTTACGATCCAGCTCCATGCTAATGCACCTGGGAAAGCAGCAGAGGATGGCCCAAGTCCTTGGGCCCCTGCACCCATGTGGGGGACCCAGAAGAAGCTCCTGGCTTCAGATCAGCTCAGCTCCAGCTGTTTTGACCATTTGGGTAGTGAACCAATGGACTGAGGAGCTCCCTTTCTCTGTCTCTTTCTCTATAACTCTTTCAAATAATAAAATAAATCTTTTTTAAAAAAGGAACCAATATTATTATCATCACCATCTTCATCTGTAACTGGAACTACAGAAGAAAAGTTGGTTTCAGAATCCTTCCGTGTCCCAGCACCCCTTAGCCCTCTCTCCCTACACTCCTACCCGAGCCTGGTATTTGATGTGGTTAGAAGGACCTTAAATTCAGTATCCACCAAGGGCCTCACATCCAGTATGTTTATAACAAGCCATGCTCCATGACCCAAGCTACAAGATGAGATTCTCTCCCAAGAATTGGCTGATTATTTTACTACCAAAAAGCAGTTCACATAGGCAATTTCCTTTATCAGGTATAAACTCAGGATGCAATAATCTGGCCTCAAGAAAGAAATCAAAGAAGCATTTTCAAGATCAGCCCAAGCAGCAGCTCCAACAATAACATTTCCAAATCCTGAGCTGAGGGTAAGAGTATGACTTTCATCAGAAATGACAGGAGCCAGCTGCTTCAAGAAAGATACAAGCAAGGGGAAGAGTGGACATTAAAGAGGACACCAAATGCCAAAGGACTTAGTGAGGCTATAAACACTCACAGAGAAGGGAACACATCTTCTCTCAAAAGCAATTAAAAATTAATTATGATACACTGAAATTCTGAATCCAGACAAGCCCTTGTTTTCCCTCTTCATCCCCTCTAGGCTCTTATCACAAGGCACAGACTTTCTGGTTTGTGTTTGTCTGTGTGCGTGTATGTTTTATTGAAAATCCATTTTCATAGTTAAACATCTTTCATGAAGCTTTTTGGGAAAAAAAAAGATACTGGGACTTTTAAAAATTCCTAATCAAAAAAGAAAGAGTTGAGAACTTAAAAATTCTTCTCATTTTTTAAAATCTGTCTTTTTAACAAATATTTGTTCAATTGCACAATGTTTATGTTCAGGAAAGTCACTTAGGAAAAAACAGCACATTCTTTGGTCTTCCAGAACATGAAATCAGGTAAAAGATCTTTCAAGAAAAGAAAAAGCATGCTTTCAAGAAAAATACCCAAGAGTTTCCTTTGTCTGTCACATCTTAAAATGATGAAATATCAATAGAACATGATAACAAATTAAGTTTATTTTTTAAATATTTATTTATCTATCTCAACGTCAGAGTTACAGAGAGAGAGAGACAGAGACAGAGAGAAAGATATCTTCCAACCGCTAGTTCACTCCCCAGATAGCCACAACAGCCATTGCTGGGCCAGGCCAAAGCCAGGAGTCATGAACTTCTTCCAGGTCTCCCACATGAGTGCAAGAGCCCAAACACTTGGGCCATCTTCTGCTGCTTCTCCCTGGCCACTAGCTGGGAGCTGGATGGGAAGGGGAACAGCCAGGACTGAAACCTATTCCCACATAGGATGCCATCGTCACAGGTGGTGGCTTTACCTGCTAAACCACAATGCTGGCCCAATCTTGGTTTGTAAACAAGCACTTCCAGGGCTGGCACTTTGGTGCAGGGGATTAAGCCTCTGATGGCAACCACAGCACCCCACATCAGAGCACCAGTTCCAGTCCTGACAGCTCTGCTTCTGGTCCAGCTCTCTGTGTGGGAAAGCAGCAGAAGATGGCTCAAGTGCTCAGGCCCCTGCTACCATGTGGGAAGCCCAGATGCAGAGGTAGACTCCTGGTTTCGGCATGGCCCAGTCCCAACCATTGCAGCCATTTGGCAACTGGGGAGTGAATCAACAAATTTAAGATATCTCTCTCTCTCTCTCTCTCTCTCTCTCTCTCTCTCTCTCTGCCTTTCAAATAAATAATTATTTTAAAACATAAAAAAAAGCAGTTCTATTTATACTTCTCGTCACTGGAAATTTTACAGACTTAGGAGCTACATTTTACATTCTACAAATTAGTATTTCTCAAGCCTCTTAGAATTCTTTGATGGATATCACTTTGAAAGATTAAGTCTAGAATGTAAAGCCATGAAAATTAGCATTTGTTCCCAGGGGCAAAGACTAAGGAAAATAAGATAGCTAAGAAACGTAGATAGCATTTTTAAAGATTTTCATGGAAACTTGTGATAATTATACTTCCTAAATACAAAGCAGTCCAGCTTATGGTCTAATAGATGTATGAGAAACAGGGGCGGTCTATCTGGCCACTACATGAGCTTTCTATGCCGCTCTAGCAAAGTACCACAAACTTAGTGACTTAAAACATCACAAATGAATTCTCTCACAATTCTGGAGGTCAAGTGTCTGCAACAGGTCAATGCCAGGCAAAACTCATGGTGTTGGCAGGGCTTCCTTCTGCGGCAAGCTCTGGAAGATTCCCTCTGTTCTTGCATTTTCACCTGCCGGGCACTGCCTGTCTTGCAGTCCTCTTCTTCCATTTTCAAAGCCAGAACATCAGACTGAGTGCTTTCAATCCTGCCATCTCTCTAGAAGGTTCTCCTTTGATCCTCTCTTCCACTTATAAGGACTCCCATCCACAGAATCCAGGATCCTCTATTTTTACTCTAAGATCATTTGAACAGCAACCTTAACTCTTTCTACAAATATAATCCCCCTTTCCCACATATCATAACATGGGCATGGGTTCCAAGCATTCAGACATGGCCATCCCTGAGGGGCCATTGTTCTGCCTTTAACAGTAACCACTTCCCATCCAATGGCCTGGAAAGTGCTCTCAGTTGTGCCACCATTGTACATGTGTGACTCCCCCGCATCTACCCCTCCTTCAACCGTTCCCCTATTTTCCTCCAGGTTAGCCATTCCCCACTCTACTCTTAGCCCCTGTAAGTCAGGGGTAAAATGTCTTAGTCCAGGCCAATGAGAACACCACATCCCCAGACCATGGTGAATGGTTCAAGGACAAGATTATGACTTAAGTCAAGTAGCCAATAAAAGCCTTACTTACTGGAACTGTCCAAAAAAGGGGGGTGTTCAGTCTAGTGGGATGAAAAGTAAAATGACAGCCTAGAGATGTTGGCAACATTCTTTGCCACACCCTGGAGTGGTCACCAGTGTCATCCTGAGAAACACTGCCAACACAGAGGAAAAGTGGAAACAAAACAGGGAGAGAGAAAGGGAGGACAAAAGAGGAAAGGGAAGACAGTGTGTGATCCCTAACATTATTTGAACTCTAGAACCAATTACATCTGATTCCCTTATCAATTTTGTTTTCTTTAATCTGTGTGAACTGGGTGTCTATCATTCACATCCAAAAGTCTTGTGACTTATACAGGCCTTTTCTCTCCGTGAAATGGAAAGAAGATAATTACAACAAATAAGATGAAAGGAAGTGAAAAAAAAATATGCCTGGTGTGCACAAAATATAGTTGGTGCAAATCCAAATCCAACTGCACTATTCTTTACTCATCTATCCTCCCCCAACTGCAATACTCCAAATATCAGCAAAAATACACTGAAACATCAATGTGAAGAGAATATATGAAAACAGAACTCTAAAAGAACTGACACATGGCGAGCTGGGGGGCTGGATAATTTACATACCCATGGCACAGTAAATTAAGGTTCCTGGAGATACAACATGGCAAGCATGACAGCATGCCTATCTAAAAAGTTGAATTAGAATGAAATGCCTCTCTTTGAGTAAACTTGTATTTTTTTTAACAAAGCACAAGTTTAGCAGACAGAATAAGAATAATAGCTAGTATTATAGCTTGCTTGCCAACTGTCCACATTTTCTGAATCCTCATGTAATCATAGCAACTCTATGAGGTAAGTAGCAGCATTATGCCTGTGTTTTATGTAAGAAAGCGACACTTTGAGAAGTTTAAGGTCACCAGGTAGAAAGTGAGTAAGGATGTTAAACCACACTAGTCGGCAGTCTGTGCTAGTGCTATGTGATGGAAGAGAGATGATGAACACTATCAGGTTCTCTACTGCACACATAGTTTAGAGTTTAGATTAAGTCATGGAATTTGCATGTAAAAAAAGATGCTTTATATGTGAAGGAAGGAAGAACTAGCTCTTACGAATAATGATTTAAATTACTATTTTTATTTCTGTATATGCACATTAAATATATTTACCGGGTTGGGTGTGACAGCAGAACATGTTAAGGGGTCACTTAGATGCCTCCATCTCATATCCAAGTGCACGGCATCAAGTTCTATCTCTGCTTCCCATCCAGCTTCCTGCTAATCCAACCTCTTGGAAGGCAGCAGATGAAGGTTCAAGTACTTGTGTTCCTGCCACCCACATGGGAGATCCAAATGGAGTTCCTGGCTCCTGGCTTCTGCCTGGCCCAGCTATTGTAGGCATTTGGGGAGTGAACCTGCACGTCCATGTTCTCCCTCTGTGTCTGCGTGTATGCTTCCCTCTCCCTGTCATTCTGCCTTAAGTAAATAAAATTTTAAAATAAACATTTACTAAGCATGAACAAATAATTATAGGAAATGTGACTTAATGTCTAAGACCACAATACTTGAGAATGTATGTATTTAGTTTGCACGCATTTCCTAAAAATTATTTTTGTTTCATCATTCACTTTAAGAATGAGAAATACTATTTCATGTAGCTCAGAATTTGACCTAAAATCCACAGACTCATCCTGCTGGTTTTGTGGCAATCATTTTTATAAACAATAGTCTGACATTTTACCACAAAATGTCTCCTAGGGATTTCCCTTGAGTCAGCAAAGTCAAGCAAGCTTACTTGGAGAATTAGGATAGATCAATTACATGTGAGAATAGAGGTTCATTATGATAGAAAACTTCCAACATTTCACCATCCATTTCAAAGAATACACAGCTGTCAGTTCTATCCTATGAAGGATGTATCTTTACAGTATTAAGAAGATTATCAAAACACCTGAATATGATTGTTTGTACTTTTGAATACTTATCTGATAACCAGAAAAACAATGAATTTGTTGCATTATCCAGATCATACAACCATACTAAAATTACATTCAAACATCAAGAATGAAGCCAAAATTAAATAATTAAATTTATAAAAGTCAACATTTTCCTATACTGCTAGAGGAGTTTAGTTAGTACAGGTGGTTCCAAAAGCCATTTGTGAAAACACACCTTGTTAATTTGTCTTTACTCAATAACCAACTTCCAGGTCTTGCTCCTAAAGCAGTCATGTGAAACGCAGTCAGAGATCTGCAGAAAACACTGTGGCAACATTCACTATAGTGAGAAAATTGATACTCTTAAGAAAGAGATTGCATAAACCAGGATATATTAGCATGATGGGATTAAAATGATGTCCACAGGAAGTTTGAAATGATATAAAAAACTTATACTCAAATGTTAAATAAAGCAAAAAAGGTATATAAAAATCAGTCTGTGTATTGAAAGAAGACTGACAAAGAATATACACTAAGCTATAACAGCAGTTTGGAATCTGGAGTGATTGTCAAAAATCCAGAGAACACAAAAAAATTGTAGAATACAGTGGGAATCCATGAAACATTTATAATTGCCCATATGGGATTCCAGTGCTGCAGACCAGGGCTTTAACTTGCTGCACCACAGCACTGGCCCCTAATTAGAAAAAAAAAAAATGATTAGTTAAAAGAGTAACTCCACTATTTAGAGTAACGGTATGGAGTAGGAATAAAAGCTGATCTTATTACAGGAACACCAGGGAGGATTCCCAAGATTCTAGTAACAGCACCCCTCTTTGGAGAAGCATTCAAGTTCCATATACACCAATACTCTAAGTCCATCTAGTCCAAGTAATACAATCAATCTCTTCATATCACAACCACTCAGGATTTTACCAGGCAATTTGGAATTGTCCCTTGGAATTTCCAAGGTAACCTAGGTTGGCTACTTACAAGCAAAGAATGCTTAAAGATCATCCTCTGGCAAGCAGAGGCAACCTTGAGGATTTCCTGACATTTCTAAGCAATATTATAAAAATATTCAGTACAGTGAGAAGTGAAAGAATTAGGAAGAAATATTTCAGCTAGACAACAGCAATACATTTCTGGTGACATACAACACACTACACTTAATAACATCTAATCTAAGAAGTTTGAGCATTTAACATTAACCATTATGATGGAGTCATGTGGGCTAAATTCATAAAGCCAATTCCTTGACCCTGGCTAATAGAAGAATAATGGGTTGGATAGCTAAAATTGTAAACTTTACACAGGATACTTGTAAATTGCCTTGTCCACCATCCTCTTTTGTATGGTTGCTGGCAAACTGCATTGCTAGATTTTAATTTGGCCTATCTTATTCCTGACATAATAGGGGAATAATCCTAAGTAGAGTATTAAAAATTTTGTAGGTATTGCAAAATTGCACCTAGATTTCAATTCATCTTTCCTGTTTGCACTTACTAAGCACAAAAACCAATAGGTCATGGCACCTGTGCTTTGTGAGTTGAAAAAAGGAGTCAGTCCTAAGAGGTCTTGGTAACACTGAGTTACTGTATAGCCAGCATCATTATCCTCATTTTCTTGAGGACCAAGAACATATAAGGATACCCAGAATGCAGACAAATCCCAACATGAAAATACCTTGCTTACTAGATCTCTTCATTGAATAACAAATATGTGAAAACCCACAAGGTACCAAGTACTGGGGCAGCAGACTATGGCCTCAAATTCAAGTCTTGGCTGCTACACTTCCAATCCAGTTCCCTGATAAAGCCCCTTGGGAATGCAGCATAAAATGGTCCAAGTACTTGAGCCCCCGCCACCACCATGGGAGACCTGGGTGGTGTTCCAGGCTACTGGTTTCAGCCTGGCTCAACCCATGCCATTGCAGTCATTTGGGAAATGAACTGGGGAATCGAAGATCAATCTCTCTCTCCCTGTTCCTCTCCCTGTCCTTTTCCCTCTGTAACCCTGCTTTTAAAATAAATAAATAAACCTTAAAAAAAAACAAACTACCAAGTACTGTTTTATGTACTGGGATACAGCAGTGATGGAGCCAAAGTCTTTGCCCTCAGAGGTCTACACCAGTGGCAATGCTTACCATATCCCAAAACTAGGTATGTGATGCACTGTAAACCTTGAAAACCAAACACTGTCTGATAATGAGAAAGTATCTCAGTAAACTAGATATCTGAGTGGACAAGATTAGCAACTTCACATTTTTAAGAGTGAAATGTAATGGAATTTGCAACTGGGAAACAGAAACTTAGGGCAGAAAAGGATAAACATGCCTCAGTCTCAACAGAGTGGGGAAGACAGCTGAAAATCACTGTGATTTTTCCTCAAATGATAGCCTAGGTAATCTCCAAGTAGTAATTTATGAAACAAAGGGACTCAGAATTCTTTTTCAGGTTTTCCCATTTCTACAGGATTCGGATTATGTCCTAAGCCACATGTGTCACAGAGCCAATCTTCTTACCCAGTTCGGCCAGCCAGCCAGCCGCCCATAATTACCCTTGGCATTCCACCAAGGCCATAATCTGAGTCAGGAATGAAAGAACTTCCTGATATGCCTCAGAAATACATTAATGATCTCATGAAACATACTTACACATGTATAAATAAACACACTCAAAAATGTGCAAGTATGAATATATGTAAGGGGGTAGGTAGGTAAGTAGGTAGGAAAGTAGACAGGTAGAGAGAAAGTTGCTCTCTGCTTGACAGACAGGCACAGAACTAGGTCAGAGTTCAAAACCTGGTTACCCATTTTCTCTAGGGTGAATCATACTTGTCCACAAACCACGAGGGGCATTTTTGCACTGGCCAGAAAGAGGAGGAAAGCAGCAATATCCCATGTGAGACCCTGCATAGGTGATGACTTCATACATATTCTATGCTGCCCCTATCACAAACTGCCTTCTCCCTTCCTAAATTAAAGTCTGTAGGCTCTAAAGGGTTGAAATGTATCAGGTTAGTTTTAAATGTGTTTCCCAAGCCACACAGTAAATACACATAGATAGATAAATACATAAGTATTGGCAGACATATATAGAGACTGTGGTTCTATTTATCAAAGTGCAGAGAACTGGCAAAATTAACCTATTAGAAATCAGGAGAATGGTGATGGCTCATCAGGGGAGAGTGTGGCATGAAATGGGTACGAATGCTTCTAACAGCCTATGCACTGATCCAGGAGCCATTTACACAGAGCAAATGCTTTGTGAAGAATCAGCAAGGCGTCTATTTAGGTGCATTATCCTGCATGTATATTATAGTTCAACACCCAGTCCTCTCTATAATTTAGCTTCCAAACAATTTAGGTTTACCTCTAACATACAGTTATCTCTTCCTGAGAAATTAAACTATTTGTAAATTAGTCACTGCCATGGAACTCTGGCCAATTGTTTAAGCAATAAAAAAATAAATAAATAAAACCTACAAATCTTACTAGTCTCTCCCTAATGCATTATTGATCAAACAGCACCTCTGGGCAGTTAGAGAAAACCACTTTTAAATCAATTACTGGGGGATAGGGCAACTATATGTATAAGAGCGCATTTTATCAAACCTCCAAAAGATTTTCTTAAATATTTATAAATTCCTCTTCAGAATTACACAAGTGACTAGAACCCAAAGTCAAGTGACAGCTATCACAAAACCTGTGAGCCGAAGTCTACCTACTCTTTGCCTCTTCGTTCAACTTGAAAATAGTTAAATAAAAATAAAGTGACAACTCCTATAACAGAAGATTATGGGGACAAATACATCTACAGCAATGCCTTGCCCTCCTCTTTTCCAAACTGACTTGTCTGCCTCCCTCTAAATTTAAGCACACCTGTACTCTTTATTCCCTGCAAAAGAGGGGGAGGGGGCGTCTACCAAAGTAATTTACATTAACAAAACGACAGGAATGAAGCTCAATACCAGGTCTCTTATATGAGACCATTCTAATTCTACTTGAAAATGTTATCACAGCAATATATATTACATTTTGTGAATGTTACTTTGGTACAATGGGCAAGCTTAAAACATTCATTTCATATTTAAAAGATGAGATGTTTAAGTAATAACATATTTAAGTAATTAAGAATAAGATTCTTTTTTTTTTTTTTTTTTTTTTTTTTTTTTTTTTTTTTTTACCTTTTTGGGGATTGATTTTTTTTTTTTTTTAAATCAAATCCTTGGGGCCGGCACTGTGGCATAGCAGGTAAAGCCGCTCTCTGTAGTGCTGGCATACCATGTGGGTGCCGGTTTGAGTCCCAGCTACTCCACTTCCAATCCAGCTCTCTGCTATGGCCTGGGAAAGCAGTACAAAATGGCCCAAGTCCTTGGGCCCCTGCACCCACTTGGGAGACCCAGAAGAAGTTCCTGGCTTTGGATCAGCGGCGCAGCTCCAGCCATTACAGCCAATTAGGGAATGAACCAGTGGATGGAAGACCTCTCATTCGCTCTCTCTCTGCCTCTCTTTCTCTCTCTGTGTAACTCTGACTTTCAAATAAATAAATCTTTAAAAAAAAAAAAAAAAGAATCAAATCCTTTTTGAAAAAGATTTAGATTGATGGCCAAATGCTATCAACTGCAAATGACAAATATCTCTTCCATCATTGACACTGCATTTTTTAGTGCATCTAACTCTCCTCTCCCTGCCCTTGCCATGAAAGTCTACACTTGCAGATGAGACCAACCAAAGTTAGGCCCTCAGTAGGAAGGAGCATTCTGACATATGTTGGTGTACAATATGCGATGAACACATAGTTTTTCTGACTTCACAATGGTGTGAAAGCCGTATGACTTCAGTAGAAACCTTGGTTCACATTTTGAGTTTTGATCTCCTAGGCTCGTGAGACATGGTGCAATACACGGTTGCGATGCCTAGCAGTAGCTACAGCTCCCAATGAGGAGGGGAAACCACCCACACCCCCAAAATGCTACAGACTACTGTGCTGCCAAGCTATGACGTTCAGTAAGCTAGGTATATTAAATATACATCTTTCTTACAATATTTTCAACTCACAGTGGGCTTACCAGGATGTAGGCCCATTCTAAGTCAAGGAGCCATCAGTACCAACCTCTAGCCTGGATCTGCCCACCCCACCCCCTATCAGTGAACAGGCACCGGCCTCTACTCTACTACAGCAAGTAGCTGAACCACCTCTCAAGCTTCATTCTCCTTCTCTGGCAGATAGGCATGATGGTTTCCCTACCTAACACAGTGACTGTAGATACCAGGTGACATGCACCGAAAGCCATTAGCCACTGCTCTGCACGGCATTTAGTAAACAGCCAATGACTTGTAACAATGTTTGCAGCGGCAGTAATGAAAACTTTTCTCCTACAAGACTTTAAGATTTCACTTAGCAAATATGGAATTTACCAAGACTAACACTTGACCAAAAAAAATTATATTTAAAGTCACCCAAGTAAAGTGTGCATAAAAGACTCTAAACTGTGCACAAAAGACTCTAAATGTAACCTGGCTTCTTGCCACCTGACTTGCAGTCTCTGCATTCCGAATATATTCTTGTAAACTGGTTCAAGAAAGGCTCTGTTACACATCCCTTACACCTCTTGAACCTCAGTCTACTCACCCATAAAATGGGAGTATAATCCCCATTACATGGTAACACTGAGGTTGTAAGTGCTATTTGCAAATGGCCTGAACAGTTCCTTACACATTAGCAGAGAATTATTTTCAGGAAGATGGAATTGGTGAAATCATCGAAGCAGGGAAACTTTCCATGCTTTGTACTCCATTTTCCCTCTCTGTAGCATTTTACAGCTTGCTTTCTGTTCCAATCAGACGCGCTCCTCCTAAGGCTGCAGAAGTGGTTGCCTTGAGTTTATTCATGTCTGAGCCTTCTCCCAGCCCCGCCGTCACCCTCCCAGTACATACCAGTGGCCTGTGCAAAGGCAGTACCAACCTGATGCTTCAAAAGTCCGACTGCAGGGCAACTTTCACATCACTATAATTTAGCCCCAGCAAAGTGCAACCCTCATCCAGGAAGAGGAGGAGAAGAGTGGAAATGTTCCTGGACTACAAATTATATTTCTTTTACCCACCAATGGGAAAAACGTCAGAAACGTATTTCGCTTCGCTGACTGCGGCCCCTACTTTCAAACTAAGATAAGAGTGACATCTGAGAATGAGGCTTACCTATTTGCACCATTTCTTCATTACCAGCCTGGAAGGGGGCGGGGGAGAGGGAGAGTAAGAAAAAGACACAGTTACTGGGTTTCATCTTATCACCTCTGTGCGTCTCATTTCCCCCACGAATGCTTTCCAGGAGCTGGCTAATCAGGAGCCGGTGGAGACTGGGACTGATGCCTACAGGCTGCACCTTAGGTCTGCGCAGGGCTCTTGTGATAGCAGGGACCGCCGATTCAGCAACAATATTAGGGAAGACGGCTGTTTTTCCAGTTTTCGTTTTAATTTAGTATTTACAAAGCCAGCAAAAATTGATAAATAAATACTGACCCTGCAGGGTTCAGTACTAGGTCGAGATTAGAGGAAAAAGGCTGTGAAGTTAAACGGGGCGGGGAAGGAGCCTCAGAGGGGGCCAGATTCACCACAGGCTCGCAGGTCCCCAGTCAGCTACAAAATTCCCTACTTTCCAGCGGGGACCAGGGCAGCTCTCCTAACTCACTGAGAGGCTGCCCCGCGGCCCCGCGCTGCTGAGATCTGCAGCCAGCCAGCGGCTCGCCCGGCCCAGCCTCCGCGAGCATCGGGCTTCACCTTGGAGCTCCCGAAGGTGGGGGCAGGGCCCGAAAGGAACACGGCCGCCCTCCGCTCGGCTTTAAACAGGGGGAGGAGCTGTGCCCCTAGCGGGAGCGGGGAGGAGAGGAGAGGAGGGGAGGGTGGCGGCCGGCGCCGGCAGCCGCTGCCCAGGAAAACGCCGGGCAGGAAGCGTCCCCGGCCCCCCGCCCCAACTGTCAAACTGCAGCCCGGCCGCGGTCCTCCCAGGACACGTGTCTACTGGATCGCTGTCCGGCCCCAGGACTTCCTGCAACCCTCGTGTCCCGCTGCCCGAGACAGCCGTGAGTCAGGCGCAGAGAAAGCCCCGCGAGCCGGGCTCGGGCTGCCGCCACCGGCGCCCGGGCAGCCCGCAACTTCATTCCCGCGCCCAGCCCGCCCCCCCGGAAAGCGGACGCCTGGACGCGGGCCCCGAGGATGCGGAGTGGCTGCGGCCCCAGGTGGGACCAGCCCGGGCCCCGGACTGGGGGCGAGGGTCACAGCCTCCCCTGCAAGTCGACCCCCACACCCCCCAAAAAAAACACCACCCTTCCTGACGCGGAAGATAACAGGGGAGAGTGGGGGAGGAGGGGGCAGAGCAGCGGGGAGAGGGGAGGAACTTTTCCAGGGAAAGGTTGGGTTTGAGTCTCTGATTGTTGTTATTTTCCACTTACTTGTCCATCAGCCGAAGTCCTAACCTCTACCAGAGCGGCTACTATCAACCAAAGTGACAGGAGAACCATCACGAGTCGAGTGCCCTTTGCAACTGCTGGGCAGAGCGATGCCCAGAGCAAACCCCTCCCCAAAATAAGTTCAAAAGGAAAAAAAAAAAGGAAGGAAAAAAAAGGCAGAATAAAAACAAAATGTTCTTCTGTGCTTTGCTTCAGTGAGAAGGAAACGTGAGCTCTGAGACCGGCCCCCCGCTCTCGGCGGCTCTGCCCGCTGCACCTCAGCCCGTCCTCGCCGCCCGCGCGTGCAGCCGGGGAAGGTGCAGCGCGCGCCGGCACGGGCTGCGCCCGGAGAGCTGCAGGGAGCGGGGGCTGCCGCGGCCCGCGCCCCGCGCCGCGCCGCGCCGGCGAGGAGGCTGGAGCGCCGTGGGGGCCTGAGCGGAGCGCGGAGAGTGGCCGGGCGCCCCGGAGCGCGCGGCGGCTGGAGCGAGCGTTGGCGAGAGCGCCGAGCGAGCGGGAGAAAGAGGCAGCGAGAGGGCGCCTCCGCCGCGCACGCAGAGGGGGGCGGGAGGAGCGAGGAGCGAGGGGCGGCGGCGGGCGGAGGCGGAGGGAGGAGGGCGCCGCTCGCCGGCTCCGGGGCTCGCCGCGCGGCCGTCTGCTCGCGGCCCGCGCCCCGCCGGGCGCTCATAAGGCGGCCCCGCGCCCCCCGGGCGGCCCCTCCCGCCGCGGCGCCCACGTCACACGGGCCGGGCCCGCGCCCCCCGCGCCCGGGGCAGCGGTGGAAACCGTCGGGGGCTCTCGGGGCCCGGCCCGGAGCCGGCATCCCCGGAGCCTCTGCTGGCCCCCGACGAGAGCGAGGGGAGGGGCTGGCGGGACGCGCGTGGAGTTCATTATAGGCAGGGGGAGGGTCCGCGGCCGGTAGGAGTCACCTCCGGCCGCCTCCCCTGCCCTCCCGGCGGGAGCGGCTGCAGACACCGGTCGCCTCCCACGTCCCGGGGCCGGGGGGCGCCCCCCGTTTCTTTCAGCGCCTGTTTTTGCTTCCCCGGTCTGGCGGAGCTGGGAGAGAGACCGCGTCCCTGCCGGGGCTCACCGGAAGCCAGCGTTTATCACCGGAGTCCACAGGCCTCGCGGCTCCGGCTGACACCGAGATTAAGTTATCAGAGGCTTTCTGCCCACGGTGGCCCGGAGCCGCCTGCGTGGAGACGGCTCCAACCTGAGGGCTGGCCGCAGTCCCAGCCGAGGCCACTCCCAGGGGTGGACGGCAGCGGGCGCTTCCCCGGCCGGCGGGGACTCCCGACCTCCGCCTTCCACCTCCCGGGAAGAGATCCGGCGCACATTTAAGTAATGTCTACACCTGGAGACGGCCCTGCGGCGGCCTGCCTGATTAAAGCCAGAGAAGCTCCTGTTTCGCTATGAGATGCTTCAATAAGTCAGGCTGGTCTCTCTCTCTATATATATAAAACATGCTCTGGGAGAGTTTCTTGTAACTTTGATTCATTGTTTATTCCTAGAGAGGTGCGTGCATTTAACAAACACATTGCAAGACTGGGTATGCAGTGGTGTGCCGTCTGCTAGGTCTTCCCCGAATCCTACTTTCGGGGCGTTTACATGCACACATGAGAAACCGCATAACTAAATGGCCCCACCTAATAATACTGTATGGAATTAGGTTAATCAGTTATTAGGTGGCATTGGAAGTAGACCCCAGCGCTGAAGTATCTCTAAATGACTTTTTTCCTTCCACTGAAGTCTGTACCGTTTTTGTAACCTGTCATTGACTTGCTAGCCCAGAATGATTTACTGAACGGTTTTCTTACTCATTAAAAAGAAATAACATGAAACATTCTCTATATTAAAAAATGTTGTCAATTTGCACAGAGCTGCGAAAGAATAGAGTACGCGAGAATTGGGTGGGAGGCCAGCCAGCAGCTACCTGACCTTGGAAAGTCCGTGAGAGTCTATTTTAGGTTTCTCCCCTGTGAGATAGTTCAGCTCTGAAGCTCTGATTGTAAGTAATAACATCTTGAGCTATGGTGTGTCAGTAGTCTTTTTTTGTGTGTTAATTTTACAACATCCAGACATTCGTTATGGCCTAAAGCTCAGGAAAGCAGTGGCTTCAAACACTTTTGGACAAGCTCAATACATGCATTGTATGTTGTGATCCATAGAAATTGCCTGATTTAGTTCTTCCCATACTGCATGCAGCAAACCTGATATTTTCTTCCTATTCATTTTCTTTTTTTTTCAAATACTCGTCAGGACCCACTTGACTGATTTCACAACCCACTGGGTCACGACCCTCACTGTGACAAATGTTGATGAAAAGCATAAAGTAGTTCTGTTCCTTTGATTCTAAATGAGTGCTTATTAATAAGGTTATCTCAATATACTCTATGGTGGCAGTGTCCAAAGTATTCCCTAGAATATTAAATATTTTACCAGGAAAAAAAACTCAAAGTTTGTGAACTACTCAGGTAAACAAAATGAAATGGATTTATTTACTTGTGACATCACAGGAACCTTAATTTCACAAATGCATTGCAACAGGGAGAGAGATGTGATTGGTTGTACTTGTATAACAGGAATGACTTTTTCCTCATGCTTTATCACCTGTGGACCACAGTTGGGGAAATGCTATCACAAAAAAGTAAAATGAATTTCAAACGGGGTAGATTGCATTCACATGCAGATTAAGTCTCCAAGTTCTCAACTTAAAAATCAATTTAATAATACTGTCTTTGAAAAAAATCTCAAAAATCAACATGATCTGACACATAAACCGTCTAGCACACTTTGTCTCAAACACAGTGGGGGCTACTGTGACGGTGGATGAAAGTGATAACATATGTACTCATACAGGGTTCAGCACTCTCCATGGTTTCTCTCATCCACTGGGAGTCTTGGAATGATCCCTTATGGATAAAGAGGAGCCATGTTATAAACATTTTAACTGTACAACCTCAGTTGTCAGCAGTCAACTAAGAGAGCTATAATTCCGAGGTTGTCTTTTGAAGATTTTTGTTTAAGGTCTATGTATATCTTGTCATAATTGTGTACAAAATATATCAATAAGATTTATTTCTCACAGCAAGGTATTCATCAACCAGGGATTGCTGTTTGGCCTAGTGTTTAAGACACTGGTTAAGATGTATCCATACCAAGTCACAGTGCCTGGGTTCATGCCTCAGTACCCACTCCTGATTCCCATTTTTAACCAATGCAGACCCTGGAAAACAGCATTTATGGCTCAATTAACTAGGACGTTGCCACCCACATGGGAGATAGAGTTGGTGTTCCTGGTTCCTGGTTTTGGCCTGACCTGGCCTGGGCTGGAGCAGCCCTAGCCATCATAGAGAAGAGGGCAGTGAGCCAGTAAATGGGTGCTCTGTCTCCCTGACTCTCAAATAACTTTTTTAAAAAGTTCATTCTTACATGCATTTTGGCGGGGCGGGGGGGGGGGGGGGTTGTGTGTGTGTGTTTTGGAGGAGGGCGGTATTCAGTTTTCCCACTTTTAATATATTAACATCCACTTGTCAGTATTCATTAGAGACGTGATAATTTTTTCATTTATTCCCATGGTCAAATTTAAGAAATTTTGCACTCAGCTTTGTTCATAGTGTAAGTCCAGAGTGTTATTGCATCCTAAATGGCCTCCTCTTCCCAAAGTTGCACAGTCCTTGGCTGGCGCCGCGGCTCACTAGGCTAATCCTCCGCCTAGCGGCGCCGGCACACCGGGTTCTAGTCCCGGTCGGGGCGCCGGATTCTGTCCCGGTTGCCCCTCTTCCAGGCCAGCCCTCTGCTGTGGCCAGGGAGTGCAGTGGAGGATGGCCCAGTGTCGCTCCCCATCTTCGTGGAAGAACGACACAGGACCCTGCGCTGTTCTTTGGTCTGCTCGGCCCTCCCCGGGTTTGCTGCTGGTTCTTCCCGGGTTGGCTACCGTCCCTTCCACCTCCGTGGAAGGGCGGGCCCCCTGCCACTTTCCCCACTTCCGCGGGGGAGCGACATACCGCCGGCCAGCTCTCTCGGGGGCTGCTCAGATGTTCCTCAGGTGTTCCTTCAGATAGATGTTCCTGGTGCATGTTGTCTCTCTCCTCCTTTATAGTCCTCTTCCACCAATCCCAACTCTGCTACCCACACGCCGAGTACGCTGCTCTCCTCCAATCAGGAGCAGGTCCTGCTGTTTATTGGTTGAACTGGAGGCAGCTGTGTAGAAGTTTACTCCCTTCTCAGCGCCATATTGTGGGAGAGCAGATGCATAGAATAAGTCTTAATTCCAGTAACAGTCTAGTCTGAGTTGCTCTCCACAGCCCAGGTGCTTGGGCCCTGCACCCCATGGGAGACCAGGAAAAGCACCTGGCTCCTGGCTCCTGCCATCGGATCAGCGCGGTGCGCCGGCCGCCATTGGAGGGTGAACCAACGGCCAAGGAAGACCTTTCTCTCTGTCTCTCTCTCTCTCACTGTCCACTGTGCCTGTCAAAAATAAAAAAAAAAAAATTGCACAGTCCTTGAGGCCATTGGCCCTACTTTGTTCTCCCCCACACCAACATACAGCACAGTTTGCATCCCATGGATTTTACAGAATACTTTCAGTGCTGCATCTGCAGTATATCCAGGCAAAATCAATTCACTTTCCCCCACCTACTGATGAGCTTTATTCCAGGTTCTGGGATTCTTGACACCTACAACTACCAAGAGGAATATTAGAGGGGCCGGCGTTTTCGTGCAACAGGTTAAGCCACTGCCCGCATCCCATATGAGCAAGATTTAAGTCCCAGATGCTCTGCTTCTGATCCAGCTGTCTGCTAATGCCCCTAGGAAAGTAACAGCCCCCAATACCCATGGGGGAGACCCAGATGGAGTTCCAGGCTCCTGGACATTGCAGCCATTTGGAAGGGAGATCCATCCAGTGAATGGAAGACCTCTCCCTCTCTCTCTCCCTCTCTCCCTGCCCTTCCCCGTCTGTAACTCTGCCTTTCAAATAAATATATCTCGACACACACCACTCCTGCCCTTGTGCCCTGATAGAATGTAGCTATAGGACTTAAAAAATGAGAACATAGAGCTGATAGCAATAGTATGAAGGTACTTCAAAAAGTTCATAGAAAATAGAAGTAAAACATAAGTTTGTTTTGGTGCAAAACAATTAAAATCCATGCATAGTTTTTCATGATCAGCATTCTCCATGAATATTTTGGAGAGTCCTCCTACAGAATTACTTTTTGCTCAGTGAGGGCAAGAATCACCGTCAGTCTCATTCTTACATAACACCCTCTCACTTTATTCAATAAGGTCCTTTTCATTGATGGGTCAAAGAATTAAGTATGCTGAATATACATCACTCCTATTTTTTTAACCAAGGCATTGGGTTGTTAGGAGTTAGAATGCTAAACTTTCACACTCAGAATGGAGACTGGCACACACAGGCACTGAAAGAATATATGTGGACTAAGTGAGGAGTGAACATTTACTGTCCCTACTGATATAGTGAAATGAGTAGGCTGTTTTCACTCCCCCTAAATCAGTGAATAAGCTATTTCCAACTTCGGCCTGTTTCACCAAGTGTTCATAAATTGCATCAAATGATTTTTAAAAAGGAGCAGGAAAATTTATGAGTACAGGGGTCAAGAAATTCAAGACGGAAAAGCCCAATGAGTTCATCTGGCTCAGGCTTTGGCTAGTGGTGGAGGCAGTGTTGTTCCTTTAGAGGAAAACTGTTATCCCACAAGGATAAAATTGGGTGTCCAGGATTTTTTATTTAATCATTTGTTTTTAGAAGAATAATTCCACAATGGAACAATCTAGAGGGAAAATCATTCCTAATATCACTTGATTTTCCTTTCTTTTTCTTGGGATTATTGATTGCATCCTTCACTATGGTTCACACCATAAACAGGCTTTCCTTAATAGTGTTTGGACTCACAATTATTATTGTTCCTAGCTTTTCATACTCCACTTACAGAAACAGATACTACTGTCTACCTTCCTTTGTTTTTATAGTCTTTGTTTCTTCAAACCTTCAAAACATTTTTGCTTGGAAACTCTGAATTAAAATGGAAGATCAGAGTCTTCCTAGGGCCAGAGTTTAAACAGAAACAAGGGAGCAATTAAAATGTAAAATGCTTTCAAATGTTCCTTATAATGGCATAATCTAATAGATATAACTATTTTCATAGCAAAGCATTTAAGACTATTGTCAGGTTACTTTGCATTTATACCAGGATTTCTCTCTTGCAGGCTCAAGCAACTCTAATAGAGCAGAATGCGTGATAAAATAGATTAGTGGGGCCAGTGCTGTGGCATAGTGAGTAAAGCCCTGTAGTGGCAGCATCCACAGGGATGCCAGTTCAAGTCCCAGCTGCTCCACTTCTGATCCAGCTCTCTGCTATGGCCTGGGAAAGCAGTAGAAAATGGCCCAGGTCCCTAGGTTCATAAATTAACGGGTGATGTATCCTTCTAGAGTCAGAGGTTCAAAATCAGAGATGTGTGGAAGTGCTTTTCACATTGTAGAGAATCCAGTAAACATGTAATGAATAGCTAACTTCCTGATTCAAGCAACTGGAGTCCTGCCACCCATGTGGGAGACGTGGATTAGGTGCTCAGCTCCCAGCAGCTGCCTGGCTTAGTTCCAACCACTGTGGTACTTTGGGGAGTGAACCTGCAGATGAGAAACCTCTGTTTCTCTGCTTCTCTGTCCCCCAAATAAATGGCAAATTGACCTCTACTAATTATCACACTAACACTTGAATTTTAGAAAGCTACCAAATTGCTAACTTCACAACTGAGTTGTTTGCTGCACATCTCAACTCAATGCTGTAAAACAATTTGGAGATATATCTCAGTACCAGAGATTGTGGGTTGGTTACTATTTTTTTTTTAATCTTGATTAGGTTTCACAATTTTCAGGTGGACTCCATGGGCTTTATTGAGAGTAAGAAATCTTGCCAAGTAGCAGTGACAATTGCTAACCAGGATTTGCTTATAGAAGACTTTAGGTGCATACAAGCCAAAAGTTTACTCAAGTGCTCAAAATTTGCACTCAAAATAATGAGTTTTTATGGGGACGAATATTAAAATTACGACTGAGAGAACCCCTCCATTTAAAAATTGTTACTGCTGGTTAGCAAATCAAATTCTGTCATAACATTTCCTACAGATATTTGAGATTAGGATAGAAAATCAACTCCTTTCTGTCTGCAGGCAGTTATCTTCTGGGCATTCAATCCAGTGACCAAGCAGTGAACTATAATTCTGTCACATGTGAAACAAGGTATTTTGAGTGTCAGTGCAGTGCATTCAAACTAACAAGGATAGTTTATACTTATATTATTAGTTTCCAAGCTATCATATTATTTATCCAATGTCTGGCAAAGTTTTCATAAAATGTTTATAAGGTTTTTTTTTAGGGAAAAACAAATCTTTGCATTGTATTGAGTTACTCAAAGTTACCCCAATTACCTCATGAAAACAACTTTCAAATAAGATCAACTCTATAGTTCTCAGGATATTATATGCATTCATTAAGGTAGCAATTAACTTATTCCAGACTGGAGCTAGGAATAATTAGCAAAGTGAAAACTGACAAAAGAATCCACCAAAGAAATGAAACATTAGTCATTAAATCAACAATCAGTCTTGACTGTCTCTCCCTAAAACACAGACTTAGAATCTAGCATTTTCAGAAGAAAAATCAAGACAAAAGAAAAACTGAACTGTGATTTGGAAAGTTGGGGTTATTATGTAAATAGATGTCAGCCAGATGATAAAAGATATAATCAAGCTAGAAATTGTTGCTGCTGTTATTTGGTTGCTATTATCACAAAAAGTCATTTATGTTCAGAAAGAACTCTAGGATTTATGTTTAGGGTTTTTAATCTGTTTCTGTCACACTAAACAAAGCAAGAACTCAGGAGCTACCACTATCTTGGCAACTGCAAGTGCTGAGTGCTTAGTACAGACAGTTAAAATGTAAAATCACTTCATGTGTCTTCAAAAAAATGAATATTTCAGAGAGAACTTTTGCTATTGATGTAACAACATGTAATCATATATTCTAATGGCATTTAATACTTTTTACACATTTGGTAAAAATTATCCTAAATATTCTCTGGTCTCAATTATTTTAATAACTCAAATTATTAATAACATGAGGAAGTGATATAAGCCTATAAACTTCAGTTAACCCACAAATCTGTAAACTTGATCACTCAAAAAAAAAATAAGTTCCAACATTTGAACTAAATGTGTGCTCTGATAGCATATGTTTCCTGAAAACACAGGTCACTACATACTATGTAGTTTTCTTCCCACCACTAGAGAAAGTGTAGGTGTACAAAAGAAATTGACCTGCAAAGGTTTTCTAAAAAGCACATACTGTGAACGACCTCAGCTATTCTGTAAATCTACAGGGGAAGATTGGTATCTGTTTTTCTCAAGAACTTCACAGGTAAGTCATCCTAAATGTGGCTAATCAAATATTGATTCTATTTTATCCTAATAAAGGCATATTCTGACCTAGTAAGTCTAGAATAGGGCATTTCTTTGTTTTTAATGTTTATTATTTCATTTATTAGAGAGAGAGAGAGAGAGAGAGAGAGAGAGAGAGAGAAACAAACGCTCCATCCTCTGGTTCATTCCCCAAATGCCTACAAAGTGTTGGGACTGGACAAGATAAAGCCAGGAGCCAGAATGCAATCCAGGCCTCCCATATGGGTGACAGGGACTCAAGCGCTTGAGCTATCAACTACTGCCTCCCTGCGTCTGCTTTGGCTGGAAGCTGGAGTCACAGCAGAGCCAGGACTTGAACTCAGGCACTCCACTATGCTATACAGTTACTCCAACTGTTGTCGAAACCACTGCCCCAAACATCCAATCAAAAGCCTGGGCATTTCCAATGAGTTCCCAGGTGATGCTTATGTCACTGGTTCTCAGAAACACTGTGAGTTGCAAGGCCACAGTATTTGTAGGTAATTACAGAAAATGGGAACCATGTGACATTAAAACAAACATGAGCTGTTTAGAATAAGATCTAATTTTATCCCCTATTCCTTACTAAACACCCATTATACACAATCAACATATAATTCAGAACTGGGTAGAAATAAGTCTAGGCATCTCTGTGGGATTGACTAAGAAATCAAAAGTGATTTTAGTAAAAAGTCACTGAGCCATGTACTTCCTTACACAGTAAGTACATTAAATAAAACTAGTTTGAGAGGTTAAATATTAATTTAAAAAAATTACAATCTGCAACCCCTTTAGGAATGGTTGGTGGCCCCAGGAACGCATGGCAGATTTTTCCCCCCTTAGGCACTGCATTGCTGAACTGCTCACGTGATGAACCTGCACTGAGGAGGGAAATTTGCTCACAATCTGCTGTGCATTAGCACCTTACTGAAAATAAGTATTGAGATTCACTGAACTTTCTGAGGTTACTCTTCAAAGCAAAGACAGTTCAAGGACCATTTTGCTGATGCTCATATTGAAAAAATAATCCTAAAACACTCTCTGGGCCCTGTAGCCTGAGGGACTTAGATTTAAGTAGAAAAGGTAGGTGGTGACACAAGTCACAGAAAGTCTTCAAAATTCCAATATTCTAGTATATGTATTTAGGCCACATAGAAAGTTTCTTAAATTCAAAGTGTTTGTTTTTCCTCCTTATATCCATATAATCAGGTCTCATTAAATCCTGTGTCTGGATATATAACTGTCCTGTTAAACCAGTTGATCATTCTAGAAAAAGCTATTTTTTCATCTTCTATGAGATACATGATGTGCTATTAATCTGCAGATAGAGATTAGCCTTATAAAGACAACATTCCACAAAAGATGTTGACCACCATCAAGCAGCAAATACTTATTTTGTGTCTTCTTTCTTTTTTCTATCCATCTTCACCCCCCAACTCCCCCAACACACCAAGTTCTATGCTCCCCTTGCTTTAAGGAAAGACTAAAAAGAGAAAATGTCCCCCACGTACAGCTTGTCCTTGCTTTGTTTCCCAGAATCTTAAGGGTAGAGAAGTAGATGCTTTTGACAGGTGAGAACACAGGGAAATATCAGGATCTGGCTTTCCCAGAAAGCCTGGGAAGCCACAGTCCATGGAGACATCAAAGTCTTGGAGGGGCAGAGCTGTTGCTGTACCTGAACCAGCCCAGACCCAGGCACCTGTGCATCCCACCAGGCCACAAAGGCCGGGACACACAACATCTAGGTGGTAACCCATGTCATCAAGGCTGGAAGGGGCTGCCCTCAGAATTTAGTGAGGGTACGATTCCATGAAGTGAGAACAATTAATAGGTTGAATCTCCTGTCGGCTCAGAGACCTGGGCCTTGAAAATGGTTTTATTAGATTCAACTAAAATAAAGTAACATTGTGGGCGCCGCGACTCAATAGGCTAATCCTCCGCCTGCGGCGCCAGCACACCGGGTTCTAGTCCCAGTTGGGGCACCGGATTCTGTCCCGGTTGCCCCTCTTCCAGGCCAGCTCTCTGCTGTGGCCCGGAAGTGCAGTGGAGGATGGCCCAAGTCTTTAGGCCCTGCACCCGCATGGGAGACCAGGAGAAGCACCTGGCTCCTGGCTTTGGATCAGCGTGGTGCACCAACCGCAACGGCCATTGTGGGGGTGAACCAACGCAAAAGGAAGACATTTCTCTCTCTCTCACTGTCCACTCTGCCTGTCAAAAAATAAATAAATAAAGTAACATCGTTTGAACATCCTGATTGTGGTTGTGAAATCACAGATTTGAAACCTAAATGTGTGCAATGCAGACGTGAGATTCTAACAGAAAAGTAAGGTCAACCCCGGTTTTAATAAAACCTGGGGCGTTCTCTGAGACTTTATTTAAAAAAATGTAAATGACTTTCTGAGAAAAATAAAAAATCAACCACGAATACAAAGTCCAGATGTATTTTCCCATAGGTTAGTGTAAGCACAAATACAGACTACACAGTGAACTCTGTAAGGGATTGGTAAGAATCTTTGCACTGGCTGAGAAATTGTTCCTTTACTTCAAGTTGGTTCTGAGCTAACCTCCTGATATGACTGTTCAAGCTTGCCTGATTATTTATCAAGATGAATTATGCCTTTCTGACTTCAAAGTCACCCATTGCTTTCCTCTATGGGAAGCTTCTTTGCTGACAGATTTCACGATTTGCAACTGCAAACGTTCACAGAGGCCTTTAAGAAAAATCGTTGCCAAATGATTCCTCTGGAGTTTCAGAGTTCTCCTTCTCAGACTTTCAAAATGCCAGTGGTGTACTGAATGTATTCTAGGGGGGAAGTATAACTGGTTAGCCCCCGAACCACCTAACCTGGGGCCTCTTCGCCTTGTTGTCACAGAAGAGGGGCACTTGAAATTCCACTTTGTGGGAAGTTATCAGCACCCCATTAGAACCTCAGGTGCAAAGCAACTCTTTGGGGGAGAAGAGCAGAGTCTCCACAGCCGGGGTTGTTCAACCACAATGATTTCTTTCCTTCAAGTTCTGACCACACAGATGACCAAGGCACCCCTCATTTTTGCACTGCACTCTTTTCTTTCACATTTGTGATGTAAGGGTGCATGATGCCAAGCAAGCAAGTGCACTAAACTCCACCCCTAAGAAGCAAATACAAGCTGCAAATATCGCTGGCAGCCAATCAACAGGGAAATGTGAAAAATCCACTCGGTAAAAATGCCCCTCATAGAGCACCCCAATGAGGCTCAACCCAGTACCATAAACGTTCATTCTTCAAGTACAAGCATTTGTTCCTCAAGAACATCATGCCTTTAATTGGTTCCATCACATATACATCTATTGCCAAATATTTTCCCAAAAATATCAGCAACTTCAAAGTCAAAATCTTACTTTTACCAGAAAAAATTCATTATTATTAAAAGAGAAAAGCTTATCTAAATGATGAGCATCTTAGAAGTTTTCCCAAACAACTCTTGGATTAATGCAAGCAAAGCATTTGACAGTGATAGTCTAACATACACTCTGATGGCTCCTTTAGACTCCGTGAGCCTGGTCAACACAACACACATAAAGCAATGTCCTTGTATACTGTACAAACAGAGGTTACTTAACCTGCTAACTGCCAAAAATATTTGAGTATGCCACATCTACTTATCTCAATAAACAGAGTCCTCAAAAAAAAAAAAACACACAACATGAAAACTGTAAATATTGTGTCTGAGCCAAACTCACTTTCTCCCTGTACCATCTTATTTGGAGTTAACTGGTAAATGGATCCATTCCCTGCTGGATATGGGATTGTTTTCTAGTCTAACATGTGCCTTTGGCAGGAAAAAATCTCATTTCAAGTTTTTATCACTCTTCATTAACTCTGGTTTTTTTTAAAGATTTTATTTATTCATTTGGCAGGTAGAGTCACAGACAGTGAGAAAGACAAATAGAAAGGTCTTCCTTCTGTTGGTTCACTCCCCAAATAGCTGCTACAGCTGGAACTATGCTGATCCAAAGCTGGACTGGAAGAGGAGCAACTGGGACGAGAATCCAGTGCCTATATGGGATGCCAGTGCCACAGGTGGAGGATTAACCAAGTGAGCCACAGCACTGGCCCCTCATTAACTCTGTTTTCAATAAATCCATACTCATCTTCCTGTGTGATGCTTTTTAATTTATGTATATATAGAGAGAGATTCAAATATGTAGTAACAAAGTATCAAGCTAAAATCATATATAGATGTGTATACAAATACAATATTCTAAGGTGATAATATGCTATGATAATTTAGATATCAGATGCTTATATTTTTATATCATAGTAATATAGCAACATCATGTATATAAAACACAGTAACATTACATATGCATCATACACACATATATACATGCACATCACATATACACAGAGACAAAATCTGGCAATTTTAATTATTGTAGCACTGAAATATCTTAGCATAATATTCAAGATTCATCCTTTTTTTACTCTAAAATTTTGTCAGCTGTCCACACTTCAGAAAAAGTACAGAAAACAAAGAACAAGATTAAAAGGGAGGACAGGAAAGAAAAAGGGAAAAGGAGGAGGAGAAAAGAAGTCATAGTCACAATGTAGACTGGCACTGGAATTATAACTTACGTTATGGACAACGGCTTCTGGGTAAAATTAAATCCTGCCTTCTGTGACTATGATGTGCCTTTCTATTTAAATCTTTTAGGACAATGCATCAATTTTCATAACTTTTCTTACTTCTTGTTTTTTTATTCTCAAGCATATCCATAGCTAGTTTATACTTCTGTTGCTATTATGAATATGATCTCTTATTTTCATTTTATTTTCAAATTGGTTACAGCCCCAGACAGTTGTACAGCTGTTATTTTCATTTTCATCTCCTTGAGTCCTTTGTGTACATCTCAACTGGCTTGAACTCAAGGAGGAGCAGACACTTGGACAATGGCTGTCATTGATCACCATCCTCCTGGCCCTAAAGATCAGCAAATATTTATACAGATTTTCTTCACTGGCCTGTGGTTGATATGTACTGCATCATAAGTTTCCTAATCTTGAGCCTCTTTCAGGATAACATTCAGTATCCATCCTCTTTTTCTCTCCCTAAAACTTCAAAATATCTTCTGGTATACTTCCTTCCCAATCATGGTATATTTAAATCATGTTGCACTAAATTGGTATCCAACTTGAATGTTTGTCATGACTGAGGTAGAACTCAAGCTTTTTGTGTTTTTGTAAACTCTTACATTAGCTAAATTAGAAAGTTTCCCTTCTATTTCTGGGTTCTTCATTCTGTGGAGATTTAGAAAACATGCACTTTGGGCTGGCACCGCAGCTCACTAGGCTAATCCTCCGCCTGTGGCGCTGGCACCCCAGGTTCTAATCTCAGTTGGGGCACCAGTTCTGTCCTGGTTGCTCCTCTTCCAGTCCAGCTCTCTGCTGTGGCCCGGGAGGGCAGTGGAGGATGGCCCAATGCTTGGGCCCTGCACCCGCATGGGAGACCAGGAGGAAGCACCTGGCTCCTGGCTTCAGATAGGCACAGCGCGGCCATTTGGGGGGTGAACCAATGGAAGGAAGACCTTTCTCTCTGTCTCTCTCACTGTCTAACTCTGCCTGTCAAAAAAAAAATTTCACCTATAAAACTATCTGGACAAGAGCCTTAAAAAATAACACACAACTTTTAATTATTTCTCTGGTTATTGAACTTTATAATTACTTTAGAGTTCATTTTACTAATTTACATTTTCTATAAAATAGTATGAAATAGTTTGTGTTATTGAGATTTTACCATCATTAATACATATTTTATATTTCTATATCATGTTTTATACATATCACTATATTAACATTCTAATTCCTTTTTGTTGTTTAGATTTGTCTGTAATTTATATAGTTCTCATTTTTAAAAATACCAGTTATTGTTTTCATGGCATTCTATAGATGTTTAACTTGTCATTGCTTATTGTCCTATCATATTACTTGCTTCCTTTCTCCTACTTTCCATAAACTTGACTGCCAACTTTCAAGTGTTTTGAGAATTTTTTAAAAATTATTTTCCTCCATTTGTGTTTAAAAACAGAAACATGTAGGCTCTGATTCTCTAGAATGATTTGAGTCATTTACTTCAAGCTTAGATACACTGGATTCTCATTGTTTTCATTTTCTGTGTAATTTGTAGACTGCCTGGAAATTTTCTTTTTCATTCCAGAGCTGCTAAGATGTAACATATTTTCTTTGAACTTATGTTATTAATTTTCTTTTTTTATTTATTTTACTTTGTGTTCAGTGAGCCCTCTGGAGTTTTCAGACTCAGGCTTTCTTCAGTTCATTAAAATTTCCCTTAATTGTCATTTCATGAACCCGTCTCTTTGGCTCTCTCTTTTCCAGAAATCTCTATTAAATATATGTGAATCTTTGCAAAGTTCACAGAAAATGTGTATTACAAAAAAAAATCATGCATAGATTTCATAATTGTTTTGCACTAAAATAAACTTTTATTTCCATCTCTCCACAAAATTTTTGAAGTGCCTTTATATGCTAAATTCCTTGTTTCTGCCTCCATGTCATCTTTTCTATCATTGTTTCTAAGCTTTGTTTTGTTTTGTTTTTTTTTTTTTTTTTGGTCCCTGAAGAATTATGGAGCATGTCAAACTTTTACAATTCCATTTTCTATAACAGACAACTTTCTCCTTTGCCTCTTTGACTGCTTTTAATTTGGATAATTAAAAAAAAAATCTTTTACTTCCCTTTAAGTTATAGTTCACTTACTCTTTGATTGGTATCTTTTCATTAGTGACCATGCTGGTGACAGGGATATAATATTTCTTTGAATCTTTCTGAATACCCAGAAAAAAAGACTCAAAGTTTGTTTTCTTTATTAAAGTAAGCTCCGGCACTTCATGGCAGTTTTCTTCCTTTCGACTAAATAATTGATGTGCTTATGATTTTCCTGTCTCCCCAGGAACACCTGAGACAAAGGAAATTCTCTTGTTGACACATTTAAAGGCTGGTACGCAATGGTCAAAGACTGTGTGGGTCTCTGGTCAAAGCTTGCTAGCATGAAATGACATAAGTATGAAACATCGAGATTTACTGTAATCATACATTGCTAGTTCAGAAGTACAGTGGCCTGGGGAGAATTAGGAAGTATCTAAAGCCAAAGATAGCAAACCATGTCCAGAAACTGGCTGTCAGAGAGCCACCATTCTTTACCTGCCACAGCTGACTATGCTACAAACCAGCTAAAGAAGAGCCCATTGCTTTCCTTGTAGGGCCAATTAGGCAGAGAGTAAATGCCACCTTGGACATCTCCACTTGCTATGACCTCCTGGAACTAAGTGTGTTTCTCAGAAGCAGTAATAGGACCCACATTTTCCTACTGACTTTGGGTAGCAGAGATGGAAAAGGGCTGGTGATACACTGAGATTTTACTAGGCCTTTTGCACTTGCCTCACCTGTAGAGAGGATGTGTCCAATCACTTTTTCTTATCAAGTCTCTTTATTCAAAGCAAGTTGAAATTCCTCAGTTTCTTGTGGGAAAACCACTCTTTCTTAGGTTGCCTGGATTGATAAAAGTTATTCCTCCTCTTATATTCATTGGAGATTTCAATTAGAGTTATATTATCTGCAGTAATATGTGCTTAATTAGTGAAGTTTACTAACTTAGGTCTTTCTGGGGCCACAGAAATGCCTTCTATTGCTCTCCAAAGGTACAGTCCTATGGTTTTTGTTTTATGTCTACCTCTGAGTGTAATGTTTCTGAACACAATATTTAACAACTGGGTCAATTTGTCCATTGACATCTGGGAAAATACTAAACTTACTTTGGTCGATGAATAGAAGAGAAATCACCTAGAAACATATGCCCTCTTCACATTTTCCCAGCTTCCAGCAACTTCCAAAACAGCTGCAAAGAGTTTTATTTCAGGAGGTCTCACTAGTCTATTTGCTCAGAGAGAACAACCTCTCCCTGTAGATTAAAGGTAATCTATTCTACCACCTCAGGCATAAAAGAATTATATTTTCAATCTGGAGTAGACTATACTACTCATTCACCATTTAAAACAAAGGAACCAATTGCATTTGTAGGTTGAATCTGTTAAGTGATATTACTGTAAAGCATACTTATATATACTTCCCTGACAGTAAAAGCAATAAAAAATGAATGAATGAGTTGAATGTTTTAGATTAAAATGTAAGGATATTTCAGCAAATATGTAAAAATCCTCTTAATGGGTGGGCATTTTGTCAAGTCGTTGACATGTCAGTTGAAATATGCACATCCCATAACACAGTGTCTGGGTTCAAGTACTGGCTGTGTTCTGCAATCCGACTTCCTGCTAACCTGTACCCTGGGAGGCAGTAGTGATGGCTCAGGTAGTTGGTTTCTTGCCACCCATGTGGAAACCTGGATTGAGTTCCTGCCCCACTGGCAGGACTACTGGAGGCATCTTAAGACTGAACCAGAGGATGGGAATACTCTATCTCTATGTATATTTCTGTTTGCCTCTGAAATGAATAAAAATACTTAAATAAATAAACTCCCTAAAAAATTCTCCTTGATCTTTAGAGATATCTCTTATTAAATTCCCTTTTATGTTATCTTCTACTTCCTACCAAACATATTGTTCCCTCCTAAACTTCTAACATCCAGTCCCTTAAAATATCTCAAGTATTTTTATATGGATATTGCTATGCAATTCAAAAAAGAAGGCATTCATATGAATGCAACCAATAAAACAGGCAGGGTGGGCATTGCGGCACAGTGGGTTAAACCACCACTTGTGACACCACATTCTATATCTGAGTGCCTGGGATCAGGTTCCACATTCACTTCCCACCCAACTTCCTGTTAATGCACCTAAGAGGCAGCAGATGATGGCCCAAATACTTGGGCTCCTGCCACCCTTGTCGGAGACCTGGATGTTGTTTCTGGCTCCTGGCTTCAACTTGGCTCAGTCCCAGCTATAGCAGGCATTTCAGGGGATTGAACCAGCAGATGGAAAATCTATCTTTCAAATTAAGGAATAAATAAATCTTTAAAAATAATGCATTTCTCACTTTACTTGAGATACTAATCCTGCATGAACAGATCCACTCACTTTACTCTTCTATCATACATCTGGGGAAAAAATCACCACCTTCAATTCTAATTTTGTTTTGTGTTGTTTTTATATATCTAATACACAGTTTATTTTACATTATATCAACTCTTTGGCAAGGGAATAGGAGCATCAGGTATGATGAATTTCCTTCAGTTTTACCTTTCAAAATATATTATCTTAGGGACTGGCCTCGTGGTGTAGCAGCTAAAACCGCCATCTGTGATGCCTGCATCCAATATGGGTACCAGTTCCAGTCCTGCCTGCTCCAGTTCTGAGCCAGCTCCGTGCTAATGTGCCTTGGAAAGCAGAAGAGGATGGTAGATACTTGTGCCCCTGCACCCATGTGGAGACCAGGAAGAAGCTCCTGGCTCCTGGCTTCGGGCTGGCCAGTTGTAGCCATTTGGAGAGTGTACTGGTGTGTGGAAGATCTCTCTCTGTTTCTCCCTCTCTCTCTCTCTCTCTTTGTAACTCTGGCTTTCAAATAAGTAAATAAACCTTTAAAAAACATGAAAGCACACCAAAATGTATTATTTTTAATTGGTCTTTAACAAAGAATAATGTTCTAAGAACATGGATTTACCATGAATCCTTTTAGATTCATGACTCCCTTTTGATTCAAAATAGGAGTAATAAGAAAGTAATAAGAAAGCCCAGTAAGAGATGACACAATCTACCATCACTTTACAAATCAGCTCCTACTAAATCAAGGTGCGTGTGTGGGAGGGGGGAATTAGAAAGCCTATAATACAAGATATCAGGATGGGATATTGGCTAGTCTATTCATTGCCTGATTATGAGCTGATCTGATTCACTCAATCGATATTCTCTTCTTCCTTCATTCTTGATGTCAAATCTTGCCTGAAAGCACATTATCAGTTTAAAGAACTTCATTGGTAGAGAATATTTCTGACTCCACAGAATTCAGTAAAAATGACTTTATTTGAATCAGACAAGAAGGAGATGATATTGCTTAGGCTAGTGAATTTACTCAAAACTGCCACCAAGGATCTGGACGTCTGTCTTTCCATCCTGTGCTCCTTAATGTGTGAGCCTCAGTGGATTACAGCTTCATGGTCATGAAATTACTGCTACAAGATAGGTACAGAACCTAAGTGATAGGAAGGAATGAGGAAAAGAATATCTGGTATCTATAAACCAGAAGACAAATATGGGGCCAGCATCATGGCACAGTGGATTAAGCTACCACTTGCAATGCCAGCACCCCATACCAGTCCTGGATGCTCTACTTTGCATCCAGCTTCCTGCTAATTCACCTGTGAAGGTAGTAGATGATGAACTAAGTGTTCGATTCCCTACTAACCATGTAGAAGACCCAGATGAGATTCTTGGCTCCTGGCTTCCTTCTGACCTAGTCTTGGTTCTTGTGAGCATTTGGGGAGTGAATCAGAGAATGGAAGATCTCTATCTCTTCCTGTTACTCTGCCTTTCAAATAAATCTTTAAAAAAAAATAAAAGGACAAAATTGGGGCCATTGTTGTGGCATATACAATAAAGCCACTGCCTGCCATGCTGGAAACCCATATGAATATCAGTTTGTATCTCTGCTGCTCCACTTCTGATCGAGCTCCCTGCTAATGCACTTGGGAGGGTAACATAACATGGTCCAAGTGCTTGGGCCCCTGCGCCCATGTGGGAGACACAGATGAAGCTCCTGGATCCTGGCTTCTACCTGGCCCAGCTCTGGTCACTGTGGTCATTTGGGAAGTGAGCTAATGGTTGGAAGATCTCTCTCTCTCTCTTTCTCTGTTGCTCTGTCTCCATCTGTCTCTGTCTCTGTCTCTCCCTCTCCCTGCCTCTTCTTTCCTCTCTGCTACTCTGCCTTTCAAATAAATAGATCTTTTTACAAAACCTGCTCCAAATCCAGAAGATTTTTTGTTGATATCCATTGCCCATAGCTGTGTCTTGTGACCACTACTAGCTTCAAGAAGGGGTTATTAAATTATTTTACATGGGCTATTTATCTCCCTTAACCAAAGTGAGAATCGTTAGTAGGGGATAGAAATACAGATATAGATCAACAAGAGGGTATTAGCTGCTGAACAGTTTTCTCTTTTGGTGTAAATAGCTCATTCTCAGAGGTGCTGGATCTGTAACATCAGCTAATTCCTATTGATGCTGATGAGTTAAATGTATGACTTCTCTCAACATCTGAACAATGTGCATATTGTGCTCATTGGGAATAATCATTGAATAGATCTTATTTCACACATACTTAAATAAATGCTTCTTCACATTGCTGATTTAAAACAATTTATGCAATATACTCACTGACATTCATTTTAGAATCTCTGTTGAACTTACTACCATTGAAACCTTTTACACCATCTTCATGAACACCAGCCCTCCAACTCCAATAGTTCAGAATATCCCACCTGATGTCTACTGAATTGAGATCATCAAAGCCATTCCTCCCAGTAAGTCCATTTCTCTTCAAAAGCTATATCTGACTTTTCTTTTTATCTGTGAGAAGGCTAAAAAATGCCCACTTCTCATTTCAAGGGTAGTTATTCCAATGCAATATTTAAAGAAAATAAACTTTATTTTAGAACACAGGTAGCTCCAAATACGATGATTGGCTTACAATTTTCAAACTTTTA
This sequence comes from Oryctolagus cuniculus, assembly GCF_964237555.1. NCBI lineage: Eukaryota > Metazoa > Chordata > Mammalia > Lagomorpha > Leporidae > Oryctolagus > Oryctolagus cuniculus. The sequence goes on along the minus strand of NC_091439.1, from coordinate 93,036,462 downwards.
GATGGTGCCAAAGTGATACACATTCAATAGAAACCATACTTTGGATTTTGAATTTTTATCTTTTCCAAGCTAGCGATGTGAGGTCAGATCCTCTTACCCAGTGCTGGGCAGTGGGCACAGCTCCACTCAGCCATGCAATCACATGGATGAACACTGGATACTCTGCAGCGTGCTATGCTGCTAAGCCATGGTATCTGGCATGTTAGGTATGTAAAATGCATTTTGGATGTTCAATAATTTCTACAAAGGATTTATCAAGACATACCCCCCTACTTACTATAAGTTAAAGGGCAGCTATAATTTATGATCTAGAGAAAAGGTGCAAAGATAGTACAAATTCCCTTAAATACCACACCAAATTTCCCCTATTAACATTTTACATTAGCGTATTCATCATGCATAATGAGCTAATACTGGTATGTTATTATTTTTGACACATTACTAACTAAAGCCCATAATTTACTCAGATTTTCTTTGACCTAATGTCCTTTTTCTATTCCAGGATCTCTCACAGGACCCCAAATCACATTTAGTCATCATGACTGTTAGACTCTTCTTGTACTGTTCTTGTTTTCCACAACCTTGATGATTTTGATGAGTACTTGTCATTTTATAGAATGTTCCTCAAATGGGATTTGTCTGAAGCTTTTCTAATGATTAGACAGGGGTCATGCATTTTTGGAAGGAAGACCACAGAAGTGCTATTTCCGCAAGATCGCATCAAAGGTACATGCTATCAATACAACTTACGGATGTTAACCTTGATCACCTGCCTGAGGCGCCATAGAGTCTCCCCTGTAAATGGATATTTTCTCCCTGCTTCCCATGCAGTAGTCTTTGGACAGAAGTCCCTTGATTCAGCCAAAACTTAAGAAGTGGGAAGGGCAGGTGTTTGGCTTAGTGGTTAAGACACCACTTGGTACACTTGCATTCAAGATTGAAGTGCCTGAGTTCAAATTCTAGTCCTGCTCCTGATTCCAGTGCCTTGGTAATTCACACCCAGGGTCATGATGGAGGCAGTGATGGCCCAAATTATTGGGGCCCTGCTTGGGAGCTCTCTCTTGGCCTTTCAAACAAACAAACAAATAAATATTTAAAAGTGGGAAATTACTCCTTCCTTGGGGAGATAGTATCTATTCTTCTATTCTAATGATTTAAAATTCCACATGGGAGAGCTGTCTATTGTCTTTCATTAATTTATATATTAATCATGAATTAATATTAGCATAGACTCATGAATATTTAGTCTTTATATTATAATACTACACTATTTCCTCTTTGTCTTGTTTTGAAAAATTGGAAATCCATAAAATAAAGGACTGATACAAGAAAATAGACAAATAAGCCGGCGCCGTGGCTCAATAGGCTAATCCTCCACCTTGCGGCGCCGGCACACCGGGTTCTAGTCCCGGTTGGGGTGCCGGATTCTGTCCCGGTTGCCCCTCTTCCAGGCCAGCTCTCTGCTATGGCCAGGGAGTGCAGTGGAGGATGGCCCAGGTGCTTGGGCCCTGCACCCCATGGGAGACCAGGAAAAGCACCTGGATCCTGGCTCCTGCCATCGGATCAGCGCGGTGCGCCGGCTGCAGCGGCGGCCATTGGAGGGTGAACCAACGGCAAAGGAAGACCTTTCTCTCTCTGTCTCTCTCTCTCACTGTCCACTCTGCCTGTCAAAAATAAAAAAAAAATAAAAAATAAAAAATAAAAAATAGACAAATAGAGGTCTTGATTTGATATACAATGTTGTATAGCTACAAGTTGGATTTGTAAATTTTATGTCATAACGTTATAATATAGTGAAAACATCAGGAGTTATAGTTATGCATAATTTTGCTTTTTTAAGTTTTATTCATTTGAAAGGCAGAGTTACAGAGAAAGAGAGAGAAAGAGGGAGATCTTCCATACACTGGTTCACTCCTCAAATGACTGCAATGGCCAGGGCTGGCCAGGCTGAAGCCAGGAGCCAGGAGCTTCTTGCAGGTCCCCCAAGCATTTGGGCCATTCTCTGTGGGCCATTAATAGGGAGATGTATCTGAAGTAGAGTGCAGGACTCAAATTAGCACCCATATGGGATACCAGCACTACAGGCTGCAGCTTAATTCACTGTGCCACAGCTCTGGCCCCTGTTTTAAGTTTTTAAAAACATTTATTTATGTATCTTATTTACTTATTTAATATGTTTATTTATAAGGCAGAAAGAGAGAGAAAAGGGAGTGTGAGAAGTAGAGGAAAAGGGGAGGGAGGAGACAGGGAGGAGAGAGAGAGAGAGAGATTTTACATTTGGAGGTTCACCCTCCAAATGGCCACAATGGCCAGGGCTGATCCAGGCACCAAAGCAATGAGCATGGAACCCCACCTGAATCTTTCCCATGAATGGTCAGGGCCTAAGCACTTGGGCTGTCCTCCACTTACTTCTCAGGTGCATTAGCATAGAACTGGATCAGAAGCAGAACAGCCAGGACTCAAACCAGGCACTATGATATGGGATGCCAGCATCACAAGTAGTGGCTTATCCTACTGCACCACAATTCCCACCTTGTTTTAAGCATTATAAATAAAATAATGTGTATAATTATATAATTAGACAGAAAATACATTAAAATGTTTTAAGTGACCATCTTGGAGTGAGGTTGCCAATAATTACTCGTGGAGTTTTTGTGTTTTTCTACACTTTTACCAGTTCTCTACAATGAAAAGTATTATTTGTTTAATATTAAAAGATGCATAAAAATAAACTGCTGCCTTACCCACAAATCTAGATAGGACATTTTAACATGAATCATGCTACTAGGATTCAAAATCCATTGCATATAATAGAAATTCCTTTCACTTTGCAATTTGGAAGCTGAATATAGTATTTCTCTAGTTAGCATTCAGTATTCACTCCTCAACCTACATGGGACACACTCTTATATTATGTATCCATGTGTTTCTGTCCAAGATTAAATTATACATGACATTGAGAGCAGTGGTGGCTGATCATATTTCTCACATCACCCAGCACAGTGCCCTTCAAAAATGACAATAATAAGAATGAGCTGTATAGATCTTTTCATTTATTCTTCACCAGTCTCACATATAACATCACTGCCACTTGGTCCTCATTTTAAAGAGAAAGCTGAGTCTCTGAGAACTTAATTTGCCCAATGTCAGACACAGAATAAGTAGTAAAGTTAGGATTCTAGGCCGGTGTCACGGCTCTCTGAGCTAGTCCTCCACCTGCGGGGCTGGCACCCCGGGTTTAGTCCTGGTTGGGGTGCCAGATTCTATCCCGGTTGCTCCTCTTCCAGTCCAGCTCCCTGCTGTGGCCTGGGAGGGCAGTGGAGGATGGCCCAAGTGCTTGGGCCCTGCACCTTCATGGAAGACCAGGAGAAGCACCTGGCTCCTGGCTTCAGATCAGCACAACTCGCCGGCTGTAGCTGTCACTTGGGGGGGGTGAACCAACAGAGAAAGGACCTTTCTGTCTCTCTCTAAAAAAAAAAAAAAAAAAAAAAAAAAAGGACTCTTGCCTAAGAGTGGTTACAGTCTGAACAACAAAAAAGGCAAGAATGAAGCAATGAATTCATTTCTTCTCTTTGTTCTCCTTACATCCTAAGGTCTGATTCCTGCAGCCTATGTCTCTGACTCCTTTGTCAATCGGCTTCTTTCAGTTGGGCCAATGCAAGGCACCAGTAGGATACTGGAGGACTGGAAGAAAGGAGAAGATTTCCATCCCATCTCTGCCTTGCCCAGCATCTGCACCCAGCTCTCTAGTCCCCAACAGACCAGCCACTTCTGCTCTCTGACCCCCAACTGCATGATCCAAAGGTCTCCTTCCCCACCCCTCCACCCTACCAGCAAGCAAGTCTACAACAAGCAGTTGTTGCTGATCTCTGCCTCACCAACCTCTTCAGCTGCTCAGACTCTCCCTAACATGTTTGAACAATTCCATGGATTGAATTCCTTGCTTCCAAGATTGATATCCTCCATAAAGAAACTCTCCTGTTAAAATTTTCCCAGAGAACGCTTGCAAGTTGTTAATATCCAAAATTCACAGAACCTATGAATATCTCAATACAATATTTTTCCATTGATACTTAAAAGGAAATATTTGCATATATTTCCCAAGACTCTATAGACAATTTTAAAGAAAGCAAGGCCCCCTACATTAAGGAGAAAGCCTTGTGCTACATTCAAGATCCAAGTAGTACAACATCAGAATCACTTGTAGACATTTCTTCCAGTGTGCCAACAGCCACAAAGAGGAAACACTGCATTCTTCTTGGAGCCCTAACCTCATAGGTTCTTTGGAATTAATCTTCACCAGGCCATGAGAGCAGATGCTTTGTGTACTGCTCTAAATTACAGCTTTCCCAGCAGTGTCAGGCATAAAAGAGGTGCTCATTAAGGATTTTGTTAAGGTAATGTTATCAGGTGCTTTAATTACTTCATTTATAAACTTCAGAGAATTTTCACATCTTTAACTTAATTGCAAATTAACTGACCACTTTTTGTACATTTTAAAATAATTATGAAACCCCACAGAATGTTCTCTGATTGAAAGAGGAAAGCAATAGAGACTTCTGGAAGAGTTTACCATGGCCAACTGGAGCCACAGCACATGTTACTCTAAAAGGTTGACCAGAAACCCAGAAAATCCTCAGTGGGCCAGAAGAGGAAAGATACTACTTTTCTAAAACTATTTTTCAAAAAGAAAAGAACAGAAAAAGCAGAAGGAAAAAAACTGAGTCTCCAGGGGTCAGAATTTCCCCTATTCACTCCAGCACACAGAAGACTTTTTAAGAAAAAAAAAATCTAATTTTGGCAGAGATTGTGGACAGCTTTGGATAGTCACTTAATCTCTATCATTGAGTGTAAAGTGTGGGCAATCTATCCCATCTATGTTACAGGAGTTAAAAGATAAAATAATATAAAATTTATCTATGTAAAAGGGAACACTGAACTGTAGTCCAATACCACCACTATCAAATTGTAAGAAATCATAAGATCAAAATATTTTCAAAGAAATTCCATATATTGTGAACACCTGATTTATAAATACTCTGATGACTTTGGAGTATACTATGACCCATTCTAGTGAAATAATCAAGCATGTCCAAGCCAAAAGTCCTCTCTCAAAATCTACATCCTGATGAGAAAACGAAAGATTCCTATCAGCCCACATTCTTTCAAGTAGTGACTCACATGTCAAGGACAAGTTTAAATGTTCACTCTGTGCTTTGTATCTCTTTTGTATTTCACACTGGAAATTAATACTGAAAACCACATATTAATACGAAGACTGGATCATTACCAGCCCTACCAGGGGAAAGCAGCAACTGAAGAACTCCTGAGTTGTAAGCTTTGTGATATTTAAACAATCAGAAGATAAAAGGTCACCTACAAGAAAAGCCAAAATCTGACGTATTGTAGCTTCAGTCAGGCAGAGTGTGAGTTATCCTGTCCCAATCACGTAAGGAAACAAAACTGCAAAACCTTTGTTCCCTTCTTTCCACCACCAAGGCCTCCTTCTTCCACCATGCCAGAGGCTGAAGCAGAAAAAGTAATCCTTAATTGGTTTCATCTGTGCTGGTCGTGCGCCCTCTCTTTAAAGCAGATCTCTAAGTGGCCTTTGCTTCCCCTCACTACCAATTTGATATGGTTTGTTTTTCAGTCGTCTCCATGAGCTGACACTGGGCAGGGCTGTGCCTTCTGTCCACCAGTCTGGGGTTTCAGGTAGTGACACTGCAGAGTTCTAGCTGTGAGGTCTATGGGAGGTACTTTTGTACTGAACAAGTGTAGACCCAGGACACTCCAAGAAAAGGTCGGCATTGTCACGTTGGAGTTCTTTTTTGCTCACGGTAGCCTGGCAACCAAACTCCGTCTCTTTGATGGAGGGCGTTCCAACTAGAGAACAGCTTTATGAAAAGTGTCAGGGTCATCTTTAGAAAACAAAACAAAACCCCCCAAAAAAGCCCACCACCAAGAAGGCAAAGAGAAAAAAAAAGCACACAACTCAATTATTCAGCTGCCACAAATGCCCCTGTCAGGTCTTCCTAACAACACTCACTTGAATTTAATTAAGTTTGTCCATGTAGCCTGTGAACGGCTCAGCCAGACCTGCTGGAAGGGGATGAAAAGCCTTAAGGCAGGCCCTATGGGGCCATTGTTGATAAGTGAGGGCACAACATTCCCAAGGTAGGTAAATTCCCATCCCTTTGCACAGAGAATGCCCTGAGGGATAACCTTTGGAAGGGAGCAGTAGAAATGTGGGTGTCCTGAGAGCAAAGCCAGAGGGGGACTTTTCCCACCAGCACACCACCTCCAGATGGGGTGTATGTGGTGCTGGTGGGATGTGCCCCGCCTTTGAACTTTGAAGTCTACCCCTTAGATTCAAACAACAGCTCTGCCACTTATTAGTTCAATTGCCTTGGGAAAGTTAACTAACCTTGCTGAATCTCAATGTCATCATCTATAAGCCGGAAAGTCAAACAACCTGAAAGATTGACAAGATTAAATGATATTGGTCAAATGCCTGGCACTGTTGGTTCTCAGTGGCACTCCTCATTTGTCTGCTCCAATCTTGTAAAGCATAACCCTATTTCTTATCCAACAATTAACTTGGTAACATGAGAGAACTTTCAGAGTGGAACCTTGGCAGCATACGTGTTGCCTCTAAATTGCCTCTCAGAACCACCTGTCATCTCTTGGGCACCTGATTCTACTGCTCTACCTGTGCACATACTTTTTTTCCTGACTGCAGCATATTTTTCCAGTCAGTCTTTAAGACCCCACCCAAGTGTTCCCAACTCTTGTGGTTTTTTTTGTTTTTTTTTTTTTTTTTTTGACAGGCAGAGTGGACAGTGAGAGAGAGAGACAGAGAGAAAGGTCTTCCTTTTGCCGTTGGTTCACCCTCCAATGGCCGGCACGGCCGGCGCAGCGCGCTGCAGTCACCGGTTCGAGTCCCATGTGCTGCACTTCCAATCCAGCTCTCTGCTATGGCCTGGGAAAGCAGTAGAAGATGGCCCAAGTGTTTGGGCCCTTGTACCCACATGGGAGACCTGGAAGAAGTTTCTGGCTTCAGATTGACCCAGTTCCAGCCATTGTGACCATTTGGGGAGTGAACTACTGGATGGAAGACCTTTCTCTCTGTTTCTCTCTCTTTCTCTGCCTCTCTGTAAATCTGCCTTTCAAATAAATAAATAAAGAGTAGTGAAATGAAAGAATGAAGAAGCTAAAATGCCAAAAAATACTAATTTCTGCATCTAAAGGCAGCTTTACTAGAGAATGCTGGAAATATTTTCCTAATAAGATAATAAAGCTAGATCAGAGATAAGCTGTGACAAATTAAATCTTTTAGCTTTTAAAGTATTTCCTAGCAGTTTCATCCACTGAAATCAAATTATTTTAGCTTCATTTTGATTAATTCTATTTAAATTACTTTGACTAAATTTGATTTCAATTTAGCAAGTCCTTTACTTTTAAAAAAGTTTATTGAATAAAGACACAGAATCATAGATTTATAAGATTTTAGAACTTAAAAGTATGGTATATATTAGCTGGTCCTCCTTCCTCTTTGTTTTTTAACATGAAAAAACAAAGATTTGGAAATGTTAAGAAACCTGTCCAAGTTTTGCTGCTAGTCAGAGCCAGAACTAGAATTGAGTTCTGTTGTCTCCCCATTTAGAACTCTTTCCAGCAGGCCACTGAAAGCAAGAACAAGTTGATAATATGGAGATGCCGGCAGTTTGGAAAACCATGACATGTTGCCATTACTGACACCTTCCCTAGTGAACTCCCCCCACCCCACTGCTTAGATAGAAGGCTCTGGAAAGTTTAGGATTAAGAGAATCTATTTTGTTCATAGCTGATTTGAAAAATATTTATTGTTTTATCATCCTTCATATTAGTTTACTTTCTAGCTTACACTTGGAATTAAATCTTGACTCTTTAACAGGGCCAGTGGGACATCTGCCTTTCTGTTATTGGAATAGAGCTCTAGCTATGCAAAATGTGGTCCTCACACCGACTGGAATTTGCAAAAAGAGTGAGAAACTCGAAGAGCAGTTTGATGTGGGCACATCTTTCTGAACGGTACTAATCTCCTACATGCATACTTTCAATGAATGTGGAACAGTTTTTGTAATTTTTCCTTATTATATATCATTCATTGAAATATGGTTTTATGATGCTAAATCTCCTTAAAAACTATGGGCTTCTATCTTGTAGATGTGTGCATTTCATTTTATAGTGATCATATTTTATCAAAGAGGTCTATCCCTCATTCATGCACTAGCCTTACTGTTTCCCCTCCTGAGCCCTCTCTCCCACCTCCCAGAATTCCAAGCTCTGTAACTCTTTCTGCCTTGGCTGCCTTGCCCACAGGTCGCCTCAGGGCCAGCTCCTTCTTTGGCTCCATTATCAGGCTCAATGTTAACCAGCTTGGGGCCACCCTCCCCCTTCCTTCTCCCTAAACAACATGCCACCTTCCCATGGCCCTTCATATTTACCTGATTAACTTTTGCATAGCTGGTACTATTGCATAAACTTCTCTTCTTTGTTTCTTGTTTGTCATCTGCAGAGACTTTGTTCAGTTCAGTGCTGTATTCCTGGGGCTTACTTACTGTCAGCTCATCAAGATTTGTGGGATGGTACAAAGGAAGCCCAGGTGTTGTTTCAGTCCCCCTTACAAAAACTAAATTGTTCTCATGCTTGCCACAGGCATACAATGCAGCTATTATCATCCTCATTAACAGCTGAGGAATCTGACATTCAGAGAAATTAAACTTAACTAAGATTATACAGCCACATTATGTGTTTCTGATTCTTAAGCTTTTCACTGTGGTGGGTAAGAAGAGTTTCAAAGGCTGACATCAGTCATAACTTAACATTAAAGCCAATTAGAGGTATTATTCAAGTATTCGGGAATATTTTCTGGTTCCAATATAGACAGAAAAGAGATGTAGGACTCATTTTAAACTGAAACAAAGAGAATTGTTGCCATTATAAATGAGTGCTCTTCAAATTGTCTCTTTAGAATGACTACATTTAGCAAATGAAAGTGCTGGATTCCTAAATCTGGATTGCAACTACACAGTACATAATTTATTAGGATATAGGAAATACTTTTACAAAAAATTATTAGTTGTTGATACGAAAATTAAATTTAGCAGTGCATCCTTATTTTGTCTGGTAACTCCAGTTCACAAGAAAACATAATAATGGTAAGCACAAAAACCAGTGGCCGGTCCATGAATGGACTGAAGTTTGCAGCCAGGGAAGCTGTGTTGGTCGCCCTGTCCCCACCCCAAGCAGCACCTCTATCCATCTACGTTTACACAGCGGGAGATTTATTATGGGAATTGGCTCATGGGATCATGGAGGCTGAGCAGTCCCCTCCATCTGTTCTGTGCAAACTGGAGAACCAGAGAAGGGGTGAGTCAGAAGGCCTGAGACCAGCCAGTCCCACTGCTGTAAGTACAGGACTCCACCAAGCCCCAACCAGGAGCTCCGAGGGCTGCCTGAGCTCACAGACTGGAAGAGGCCTGGCCATGTATTTCCTGGTGATCTTCAAACTACTGAGTCCAATCCTAACCCTTTCTGGGAACGCCTCACAGACACACGGAGAAAAACTGCTGCACCAACTGTTCGGGCATCCTTTAGACCAGTCAAGCTTACACAGAAAGCTAATCTTCAAAGAAGTGTTACAGGAATATGCAAATTTCTTCCCAAAAGGTTCACGGGGAGTTTCTGAACAAGTCCCTGAACAACCACGTTCTTTAACAGGGGTTACACCACCAGACACACTTGGGTGGGATTATTTGCCGGAAGTGGAACAAGTAGCTGTTTCAAGATGGTAGTTTTCAAAGAAACTAGAACAATTCATCATTTTAAAAAAGAGCCAAGCAAGGAATGATTCTCTAATAGTAAACAAATATGTGAGAGTGATTATATAATAGTTATCAGCTGCTTTGAATTTCCATTGAGGTCACAGTAAGAAAGACATAAATGACGCTAGAGCGTGAGGCATTTCGTTTGTTTTGGACATAGTATTTAAGGACTTCCTGAGAGTGAAGTTCCTAAAAGTTTGTGTGTGGCATCTTTTGATAAAAACCACTCCGTCTGGCTTCAGTCAGTGCCTCTGACAAGCCAGGACTGGTTTCAGCTGTAGGCCAAAGGCGCTGTGTCAGGGGGATAAAATGAGGAAAGATGGATTTGGATCTCTCGATGTCGAGGAATAAAAATCTCACCTTAATCAGGATCAGACTGTTATGGTTTATTGTGGACTTTCTAAACTGGGCATGGCCATTTGTGTATGGAATGGTTACCAGGGCCCATAGGCAACTACTGGCAAATGCTGCAAATCACAAATCTCTCCAGAGTATAAAAATCCTGACTGTATTCATCCAGAATTTCCTAAATTTACGCAAACATGGAAAGTCCCCCTTCTCCCTGCCCCATCCTTTTTTAAAAAAATGAAATACCTATTAAAAGGCTGCATTAGGGTGGCAGTTTCCATGACCAGGTTTTGGAACTTCCAAGCGTGACTCCATGAAGAAGGCTTGGATGTGTGCCCTGCTCCCACCTCTGAAAAAGCCCCTGACAACAGCATCTGCAGAAGCCCACTGGGCTGAGTGCTGTGTCCACTGGGCGAATATCAGCTGTCAGCACTGGCCTCTGCCCTCCGGATTGCGGAAGCTCCAGAACACAGCTAGTCAGTGCTCACTGCCATCCACGGGGTAGTTCTCTCAGAGGTTAATGTAGTAACAGAGAAGATAATCTGTTGAGCATCTGAGAAGAACCATCAACTAATGAGATGGCTGAAGAGTCTGGCTGGTTTCTGAATCCAGAATAAAAGGAAACCTTAGTTCACTACGAATGCCTTTTGCGCAGGTTACTCCCCAGCAACCCCTAGGGAGCTGTTGGGTTTTCTTGTCGCATTTGCTCATGAACCCACTTCTTGGATAATAAGACACAAACAAGGTGGCCAACATTTTGATGTAATGGGTTAATCCACATCTTGTGACACCAGCATTCCATATCAGAGCATAGATTTGGGTCCTGGCTACTCCGCTTCCCATATAGCTCCCTGCTAATGCACCTGGGAAAACAGCAGAAGATGGCCCCAGTACTTGGACCCCTGCAACCCATATGGGAAACCTGGATGGAGTTCCTGTCTCCTGGTTTCAGTCTGGCTCAGACCTGGCTGTTGGGGTCAATTGCTAAGTGAACCAGCAAATTGAAGATCTGTCTTTCTCTCCTTGTCCTATCTTTCCCTCTTTTTTTGTTGCTCTGCCTTTCAAATAAATAAAAAAGCCATCCTGAGGCATTGTGACATAATGGGTTACACCACTGCCCGTGACTCTAGCATCCATATGGGCACCAGCTCCAGCCCCAGCTGCTCCACTTTTGTATTTGTATTTGCAACTATTATATAACTCTGTTAGGAGAAAGTGAAGGCATTTTCTTTCTCTGAATTTTCACTTGCTCATCGACTAGGTTAGAGCACTCTAGATGTCTTTTTCAAAACTCCTTGCTCCTTTTTGGAAATGAATGTCTATGTTTCCTGTTAGACTATAAGCTCTGTGTGAGCACGAATTGTCTTCCTTGTTCATTGCTATCTCCACAGTACTGAGCCCAGTGTGTGATGCACAGTAAGCACTCAGTGAACGTTTCCAAACTAATCCTATTTCCTTATATTATGTCCAGATCAGTGCCTGATTAGGTGAATGAATTAATAAATGTCCTTTACCTTTAATTTTTTAAAAAGATTAATACTAATAAAACATATTGATAATCTGGGGGAAATATATAAGTGGGAAAAGATTGGTCCATTGCTCAACCTTACAAATGGGGCACGTGCGGCCAATGTCAACATTATTAGCTGGATTGTTGGGACAATTCAGTGATGAAACACTGCTCTTGTACTTGGTGTCCAGGAATGCACAGCTCAACCCCTGCCTGCGCAAACCCATCCAACCTGTGTCTGACCGCCAGCTAACATGAACCTAGTGATCCAGGTAGGCAAAATATTCCAGCCCCCATATATTTTTCTCCTCCCCTTCTCTCTTCCTTTCTTCTTCTTCTTCTTCTTTTTTTTTTTTTTTTTTTTTTTTGACAGGCAGAGTGGACAGTGAGAGAGAGACAGAGAGAAAGGTCTTCCTTTTGCCTTTGGTTCACCCTCCAATGGCCGCCACGGCTGGCACACCGCGCTGATCCGAAGGCAGGAGCCAGGCGCTTTTCCTGGTCTCCCATGGGGTGCAGGGCCCAAGCACTTGGGCCATCCTCCACTGCCTTCCCCTGGCCACAGCAGAGAGCTGGCCTGGAAGAGGGGCAACTGGGAACGAATCTGGCGCCCCAACCGGGGCTAGAACCCGGTGTGCCAGCACCGCTAGGTGGAGGATTAGCCTATTGAGCCGCGGCGCCGGCCCCCTCTTCCTTTCTCCCTCTCTCTCTCTCTCTCACACATACAAGCATGTACACTCACATGCACACACCCAAAGCTATCCCTATTTGTGTACCTTAACTCAAGCATTTCCCTTGTCTAGGATTCTGTTCCTTGTCTGTCTCACATATTCATTTACCATCTATCATTCCTGGGTCTAGGAAAGGCTTTCCCTAAAAGCCCCAGGCCTCAGTGGTCTTTATTTCCTAAAGTTTCTTATTAATTTCTGCAGACTCCTGTACACCCTCAAGCCCTCCTAATGCCTACATATAATTAGCTCTTTACTGTATCAATAAAATGGAACATAATTTAATCTTGTTGCCAAGTTCTTATATAGGTATCACTGACTTTGGTATATTGAAATATTAAATATCTCATAATTTTTGGAACCCGCAAAATCTGTTATGAAATGTTTATGTTTTCTGAGAATCAATGAATTACCAAAAAATTGCCATTTGGGGCCTATTTGACTTTCCAAGATTAGAATCCATAAATTAGGGAATTCCTTAAGGTTTTAGCATTAGGAGATGTAATGAGACAATGGAAAATAATATATTATATAAGAAGCACCCTGAGTAATATTTTACTTATCAAAATTAATTCCTAAGATGCATTATGAGGTAAATTCTCATACTTTCTTTTATGGATGTGGGAAGAAACATATTCCAAGAGAGTATCAATCTATTGATTTAATCTATTGATTTAATTCCAGTGTGTCTCCTACGTGTACATAAACACACACACATGCGCAGACCAGAGACACAGAAAGTATGAGAACTTGAAATAAAAGACATACATTAATTTATTCACATTCCCTAAGCCTTTTATGACTTATGCCTACTTTGTTCAACACCGTTTGTCTGAGAATGAGGAAAAATTTCTTTTCTAAAATAAAAGACATCAGCATTCTATTTTTTTCATGGATAACCTAATGTTATTTACTCAGTATATTTATTTGTACTTGAAATATTTATTTAAATATAATCATAGTTCAAATTATTATCATAGATTAGAAATTTTTATAGTAAAGTGAGGTAGCTTTTACAGTTAAACTTTCCTTAAATGTAGATGATTATAGTACCTGACTTAATGGGATTTTCTGGGAGTAAATGAGCTAATGTGTGAAATGTATGCTGCATTGTCAGAAGCACTAACAAATATGATGTTAGCTCTTACTGTTTATTGTTATCAGTACTGTCCATCCATTTTCAACAAAACCTGAAAGGTTAATTATAATTGTATTCACCTCTCCATTTATACCATTCTGAATCAGAATTGGAGATATTGGAAAGATTACAATTTATCTGAATTTTCTAATGTAAGTGACATTGTGAATCTTAATAAATAAGGAAAGAGATACTTTGAAGGCAAACTCCAAATTATGACCCATTTTTCTCACTTCTTTTCTGTACAGACAAGCTCTGTTCAGGCTTCCAACACCTAAAATCATTAGGTAGAGCAATGAGCCCAGAATTAGGAACCAGCATCAAGTGGAACCAAGGTCCCATCTATCTCATTTCTAGTTTGTTTTTTCATGTAAAAACATTACATTTTTGGAAGCAAATCTTAAATTTTATTGCTTTTTCTCTTTTCTTCTGCTGCTGGTAATGACACAGGCTGTTAATCTTTTTGGTCTTTATGGTCTTTATGATATAAGAAAATATCTATATGTGAAAAAACACATTGTATTTGCTAAATTTCCAAATCATATTTAAAGTAGAATTAAGCAAATGTTGTACTTTTTCCTTAATTTCAGTTTTTAAAATGTCCATTTTTTAAGATGCAGTACTTGAACACCTTCATGGGACACAGTGCGGTATTTTAATTCATGCATAAGGTATTGCATCAAAAGTATAAAACATGAGAAAACTACCCAACTCAAATATTTGATATTCAAATTTGAGCTCTCATTCCTAATAATGCTTCTGAAGAACGTATGCTTTTTTTCATTTTTAAAAAAGCATTTTTAAGTTGCAGTGAGCTGGTTTTGACACATCCGTTGAGACATGTTAATCAACTCTCTTCAAGGACAGAAATAGGACAAATAATATTTCATAAATCCCAAGGACTTCAGATCTTGATTACTTCCTCAGTGAAAAGCTTCAATAACACAGTTCCTACTATCATAAGTGTCATGGTTTTAATGACCCCAGTGGAGAACAATACACCAAACTCTGAGACAGCTGATGGTGCCAGAAGTGTGACTGAATGGATGCATGTAAACATGTATTTTAAGTCATTCTACTAGTTGATATCCTACATTTAATGTCCTAGATCCAAATGAAAACCTAAATATTTGTATGATTTTATGAAAAGCCATCACAAGCTGTGAGAATGATTAATGCTGGGCACATGGCCTTTGAAATGGAAATTTATTAAATGTAATGAGATTGAATTTACTCAATAAAAAGCAGGGCTTAAAGTCCACTGTGTCATCTTTCTTTTTTCCCTTCCCAATTAAGGCCCAGAGTTGTACTCGTGTTCCCACTGGCCTAAAGCTATTTCCCTCCGCTGTCAGAGGGTTCCCTGCTCTTGTCCCCTTGTTTCTCAGAGGGAGAGCTGTTGCCCCAAATGCCTGAGCCCTGCCGCGAAATCTCCAAGATACCTGGTTGTGGCCACTGGAGAGCAGGAGACAGACTCCAGAAAGCCCCTGGGCAGTTGTATTTTTCCTTTTCACCATGAGGTAAATTGGCTGGAAGTCTTTAACAAAGAGAGCAGTCATGGGTCCATCTTGCTTGTGTTTCGCTTTGTGTGTGTGTGTCTCATCCCTCCTACAGAGGATGACATCTGAGGCCACTAGATTTAACATCTCAGAACACTCTGATTTTCCCAGAGTCTGCTGAACTTTTCCAGCAAATCATCACCCGAGACTTAATTTTCAACCACAAAAGCAGGAGATATGAATGACTCCATGTGCTGTTAATCTGTTCTCTTTTAGGGACCAAACTCCATCACTCCAAGATATTTCATTATTGTCCTGACAGTGACCAGATATAACCTACTTTGAGGAGTTTACACAATGAATATTCCACACTACTGGTAAAATAGATTACCCACTTTGTAGGATAAAAAGCAAACACTTGAAAAATCAAATTATGATCCTTTCACAATTTAATACTAGATAAATTATGTATGCAATCACAAAAATAAACAAAAAGGCATTTTGTTCAAGTTATAAAATTATATTAAGCAAAGGCAATAAATTGGATTACAAACATGTAAATAAATCTTATTAATCATAATTGCATTTTATTTAAAATTTGGATAGTTCTATAAATAATGCTACTATAAGTGAGGTAGTATGGGGAGCAGTAGATAAAATAAGATAATTTTTAAAAATCACAAGGAAGTGTATCCAAGCACCACACCTAGGAGGAAAAGCAAATGAAATGCTGGGTGTCTATAACCTCAATAGCAAGACTGCAGAAGGAGAAAGGAAAAATATACTGATAGGGAACTAGAAAAATAAAATGTATGATTGGACAGCCAATGAAGATATTTAAATATCTCTAAGCTTATCAAATGTCAAAAGTATAATTTATAATTTCAATATTAGAAACACAATAAAACAAAAACCTACAAGTCAGAAAATCCCAAGGACACAGAGCATGAAACAAGTTTATCTAGGCCTGGAACTAATCAGCTTATAGGTAATTTATAATTTAAAGCCCCATTCAGTTCAATATGCGGCCAGTCTCTGACATCTTCTAAAGTCTAAAGCAGCACAACACACATAAAAGAGAAGGAAGGGATTTTTGACTTGAAGATTTATTGAGTCAATATATTATACGATTTCTTAATTATGATCTCAAGTCCCCATGTATTCAATTTGCCTGGGTACTTATTAAAAATATAAATATTTAACATTTAGTCTTATCTACCTTGTATAAGGGCACTTCAAAAACTTCATTAAAAATGAAATTAGCAGGTAAGTTTATTTTGGTGCAAAACATTTTTGAAATCCATGCATATGAAGTCTTCAACATGTCATAGAAAATCTTATTATGAAAAAATTATGCATCAAATTCAAAATACTTTTGAACCAAAACAAATTTGCCATTTAATTCCATTTTTTGTGAATTTTTTGAAGTAGCTTAGAAGTACACAGAATATGTAGGTAGAGAATGTAACTTAATAGCACCCAAAATACTCTTCTCTCTTCTTTTTTTTTTTTTTTTTTTTTTTTTTTTTGCTTTATTTATTGGAAAGAGAGAAAGAGAGACGGAAAGAGAGAGAGAGAGAGATCTTCCATCTGCCGGTTCATTCCCCAAATGGCCAAAACAGCCAGGAATTGGCCAGGCTGATGCCAGCAGACAGAAAACCCCTCCTTGTCTCCTGCATGGGTGGCAGGAGTTCAAGTATGTGAGCCATCATCCCATGGCTTCCCAGCCTCATTAGCAAAGAGCTGGATCAAAAGCAGAGTAGCCAGGACTGCAACAGGCACTCCAACATGGGATATGGGCATCCCAGTCAGTGACTTAACCTGCTGAGCTACAATGCCTGTCCCCAAAATATCTTTATGTATACTGAACTGTGAGTGTCTTGTAGGACTTTATTTAATTGTAAAGGTAGAAAAAACTCTGCAGTGTTGAAAATGAAAAAGCTGCAAAATCAATTACTCACAGATTCCCAGCATTATTTAAGGCATAACAAATTTTCCCAATAATAAAAATTGTTGTTTCAGTTTTCAGATTTATAAGGTAGAGACTGTATTATTATGAGCCAAAGAAAGGTTAGAGCAAAATAAATTTTATTTTTTATTTAAGTTATAGGAAAGTTTGCTAATTGTTTCCTAGTAAGTTAATTTTTTAGACTTACTTTATTAATTTAAAAGGCAGAGTTAAAGAGAGTGAGAGATAGAGATAGAGAGGGAGATCTTCCATCCGCTGGTTCACTCCCCACATGGCCGCAACAGCCAGGGCTGGGTCATGCCAAAGTCAAGAGCCAGGAGCTTCATCAGGGTCTCCCATGTGGGTGCAGGGGTCCAAACACTTGGGCCATCTTCTGCTGTTTTCCCAGGCACATTAGCATGGAGCTGGATCAGAAGTGGAGCTCCAGGGGCTGGAACCAGGACCCATATGGAATGTTGGCATTGCAGGCAGCAGTTTAACCCATTATGCAACAATGCAGGCTCCTAGAAAAGTATTTTTGACTACTCATTGCATCAAACCATTTTTTTAACCTTCTCATATCTCCATAATAAAGAACTTATGATGAAAAATATTGCTAAAAGATGTTCTCCCTCTTTGAAGAAATGAACAAATCAAAGGTCTTTGTCATGTGATAAACTTGCTGCAATAGGAAAGGCTGACTGAGAGCAAAGCTCAGACATATAAAACTAGGGGCCAGCATTGTGGCTTAACAAGTTAAGCTGCTGCCTATGGTTAGAATACTGGCTGCTGCACTTCGATCCAGCTCCCTGCTAATACTCCTGGGAAAGCAGCAGATGACCCAGGGGCTTGGGCAACTGCAAACCACAAGAAGCTCCTGGCTCCTGGCTTCAGACTGGCCCAACCCTGGTTGTTGTCCCCATTTGGGTAGGGAATCAGCAGATGGAAAATATTTCTCTCTCTCTTGCTCTCTCACTCTCTCTCCCTCTCTCAATCAGTAACTCTCCCTTTAAATAAATAAATAAATAAATCTTTAAGAATGAATATCCAGGTTACACAGAAAGAGATGTTTACTTAAATTTTAGAAGAAAGCTAAGGCTAAATGAGCAGTAATGACTAGAAATAACTAAGAAATGTGTACTACCACATCAACAGTATGACTATATCCTAACATATCTTCCCACTATAAAACAATGAGATACTGTGTGAATAAAGACAAAAATAACATTCAATGAATTTCTGAATCACGAGAAAGTAAAATAAAAATAAATCACCAAAGAGTAAGCAAAACCAAACCAAGCACACAAATGAATCAATTCCAAGTTGAAACCAGGATGCAAGTCAAAGTGGAAAAGACTTGCCTGGGGATAAATTACAACAGCAGAAATGTTAGATCATTGAGAATCAATGACTGCTCATGAAGCATCAGTAGATAAAACCTATGGCCTGTCCGAAATAGGGGAGCTGAACTGAAACCCCTCCATGAAGCTGCCAAACCAAATAGGCTATACTTCCTGTGAACATTTGAGAAAACAATTGGCCTACCAGTCCAGGGAACTAAAAGGAAAACACTTGTTTCTGGAACTCTGGGTGCATGACAAAGGAAAAAAAAGTCAATCTAATAGTCACCACTGAGAATCGAAAATCACAAATCTGTTCTCACACAAAACTAAAGTTCAAATTTATATTTTTCATGTGTTCATGGAAAAGCCAAGTTGACAAATTTATCTGGTCTCAGTTGTAGTAACATCCCCTGGCAATGCTTGAAAAGAAAACGTTTGAGAATTTCTAGCATTATTGAGAAACACAAATGCCACAGTTAAAAGAAACACCAGGATAGGCTGCACAAAAAACTAGAGCAAATCTGCATCTAAACCATCACAGTGAAACTGCAGAACACAAAACACAAATAAGATACAGAGGAAGTCAGTCCCCTGCAAAGATGTGGCAGACACATGCTAAGATCATTCCCTTAATGTGTCTTCTCTTTATATAAATCTCTTCCCTTTGTGGGCCACCTTCACCTGTGCTTTTAGTCAACAGAATATGACAAAGAAGAAGATGATCACTCTCTTGAATAGGTTATTTTTGCTCATATGAGGTTCGGTCTTACAAGACCATAGTGAAAGACTCTCTTGGCTGGCTTTGAAGAAGCAAACCACCATGTATGAGAGGGCCTGGAACAGTGCAACTGGGCAAACAATTACAGGAGCCTATAGTTACTGAGAATGCCCCTGGCTGACAGACAGAAAGCAGATTTCAAGGACCTGCATTTGTGGTGCATACGGTTAAGCTGGACCTTGGGATACCAGCATCCCATATCAGAGTGCAAGATTGCATCCCAGATACTCCACTTTTCATCCAGTTTCCTGCTAATGTACCTGAGAGGCAGCAGAAGATGGCTCAACTACTTGGGCCCCTGCCACCTATGTGGGAGACCAGGGTAGGAGTCCTGGCTACTGGCTTTGGTCTGGCCCAGACCAGGCTGTCATAGCTAAATAGGGTAGTGAACCAGCGGATAGCAGACCCCTTTCTGTGTTTCTCCCTGGTTGTCTGACTTTCAAATAAATAAAACTTAGAAAGAAGAGGAGGAGGAGGAGGAGCAGCAGCAGCAGCAACCACTGAATTCTGTCACTAATCACAAGGGTTTGGGAAAGGACCCACACTCAGGCAAGAAATGCAGACCAGTTGACACTGGCTGTAGAGATAGGAGACCCTGCAGAAGGCCCCACTAAGCCATTCCTGAAATCCTGACTCATATAAATTATGAGATACCAAATGTATGTTTTAAACCACTACTTTCTGCTAACTTGCTATGTAGCAGTAGAAAACTAATAAATAATTTTGGTGCCTGGGCTGGACTTTGAGCCACATGGATCTTTGTCCAGAATGTATAGGACAGAGCTAAAGCATTCCTCCAAAGAAATTCATAGCATTAAAAAGATACAGCAATAAAATAAAAATAAATCAATCATGTAACAAAAAAAAAACAAAGGTCAACAAAGTAATGAAAATAAAACAAATGGAAGAAATTACTAAAGGTAAACACATATAAAAACAGACAACAAATTACTAGACCAATTAGCATCAAGGAGGAATTCTGCAAAACCTAAGATTAAATAATCATAATGCCAGTTCAACCATGCTGGGGTATTTGTGAAGAAGTGAGGAGTCCCACTTTTTTTCATTAAGTGAGTTTAACATTGTTACTAAAACCACACATATACAAATATACAATTTCATTACTACCTTTCTTTTTAAAAAAATGTATTTATTTAGTTATTTGAGAGAGAGAGAGAGAACAAGCAAGAGAGCAAATGCCTCCATCTGCTGGTTCACTCCCCAAATAGCTGCAACAACTAGGGCCTGGTCAGGCAGAATCCAGGAGCCTAGAACTCCCTATGTGGGTCTCCCACATGGATGGCAGGGTCCATGCACTTAGATCCCCCTTCTGCTGCTCGCCCAGGTACTTTAGCAGGAAGCCAGATCAGAAGTGGAGCAGCTAGGACTGGAACCAGCACCCTAATATGGGGTAGTGGAATTGCAAGTGGCAGTTTAACCCACTGAGCCACAATGCCAGCATGACCAATCTCATCATTAAATGTAGACATGAATATACAAAATAAAATATTAGCAAACAGAATCCAGTAGTATATAAATATTAGGTGGTATTTTAATATTAGGAAATCCATTAATAAAATCCATTATATTAAGAAAAAATGTATTTGATATGTTCAAATATGCCAGAAATACATATCAAATAAATGTCAATTTATAAGAAAATTTTTAATAACATAAAAATTAATGAATCTTTTCTTAGTATGATAAATTATACATATTTGTCAACCCAAAAGTCAGTTTCTTGCTTAATGGAGTCACATTAGAGAAATTTGCAGTAGAGTGAAGAACAATACAAGGAATGTTCATCAACACTCTTACTATTTAACATTTTACTGAAAGTTGAACCAATATAACTAAATTAGTGAAAGCAATTTTAGGCATAATAACTATAAGGGAAGAAAATTGTCTTGTATACAGATGATATGATTGCTTGTCTAGACTTACCATATGATAAACTGGCCTTACAAACAATAAAATAATGTTCAAGGTAGCAGAAAACAAAACTAACATAAAGTCAAGAGTCTCCAAATATGAGAAAATTATCAGAAGATAATAATGGAAGAGTGAAGCCCCCTATGCTAGAAAAAGGTAAAATAATAGATCAGGAAATAGAAGGAAAACTATAAAGTAATTATAAACTTTATAAACTATAAAGCAGCTGTAAGATGCAGAATATATTTGAAAAAGTGAGAAACTACAAAGATTCTTTTCAGAAAGTTTTTAAATCCTTGAGATGACAATTCTCTCTTTTGGTTTCTAACTATATCATTGTCCCAATTTTTTTAAGTGCCATTTTTTCTGGAGCAAGACAAGGTGATTTTAATGTCAATATGTAGAAATAAATAAACAAGAATAGTCACAAAACAATACTGTGCAGAGATAGAAGTGCAAGAATGGGTAACTGCTCACCCAGTAACATATAACTCTCTTATGGATAAAAGAGGCTGATATTAATACAAAGATATATAGGAAATGGAAAATAACAGAAAATCCAAAAACTGACTCACATGAACATGGAAATTTAGCCAATAATAAAGGAGATATCTCAAATCACTAGAAAAAAAGATTATTAATTTTCAAATAATAACTGGACAACCATATGAATACAAGCAGATGGAGAACTGAAGCCAATGATTGTACCATAAACCAAATTAATCCCAAAGAGATCGAAGATCTAAGTGTGAAATATTAGCCTGAGAGAATGACTGAAATCCAGGAGCACTGGAAAAAAAAAACCTAAACAAAAGATAAATAGCACATTGGGAAAAATACTGGTAATATCATAAAAACTAATATCATTTATGATTAATTAAGCCTTAAAATTAAAAGAATAAGGCCAGTAACAGAAAAAATAAAGGATAACACTAGTGGTTTATAGGAAAAAAATTACAAGTGTCCTGAATTGAGATAATATTGTTCCCCCTAAATTCATGTTCACTTGAGACCTCAGAACATGATATCATTTGGAAACAGGATTTTTACAGATGTAATGTTTTGATGTGTTGTAGAACTTTTATTAGAGGATGCAAGAAGAAAACAGAGTGCTTCATCAGCCCAGACAGACCGTGAGCAGTAAGCTCAGTGCAAAACCTTTGACAACCTGCTGATTGCTGGCTCATTCGTCTAGCTCAGATTCTGTTCCTTAGTTACTGCCAATTTCAGAATTTACGTTCTCGATTTTGCACCTCAGGAGACCTGACAATGTGCTCTTGTGCCTCTTTCTAGAGCATCTGTTTGGGAGATGACCCTTGGGCCTGCTGCAGAGAAGCTGCAGTGGCCTGCAGTGAATTCCTGTGCCGACCCACAGGGCCACAGAAGTCATTCACCTCCCCAGCCACTCATCCATACTGTGATGGGATTAATTCAGGTGTGATAATAATAGATTAGGGTGGGCCCTAAATCCAGTGACTAGTGTCCTTAATAGGAAGGCCATGCATGCAAACCAGTGAGGTTTCACCTCACCCCAGTTAGAATGGCTCTCGGACAGAAATTAACAACAGCAAATGCTGGTGAGCATATGGGGAAAAGGTACCCTAATCCACTTTGGTGGGAGTATAAACTGGTCCAGCTACTGTGGAAGACAGTATGGAGAGACCTCAGAAATCTTAATACCAAACTACCGTATGACTCAGCCATCCCTCTCCTGGGAATTTACCCACAGGAAAGAAATCAGCATATGAGTTATCTGTACCCCCGTGTTTATTGCAGCTCAATTCACAATAGCTAAGATATGGAATCAACCCAGATGTCTATCAACTGAAGACAGGATAAAGAAATTATGGTATAAATACACTATGGAATACTACACAGAAGTAAAAAGAAAAAAATAATTTCATATCTTTTGCAACAAAATGGGTGCAATTGGAAACCATTATACTTAGTGAAATAAGCCAGTCCCCAAAAGACAAATACCACATGTTCTCCCTGGTCTGTGGTAACTAATATAGTGCCTAAAAGGTAATTTATAGGAGTGCAATTGATACTTTGAGATGTGATGATTTATAATGGCCCTTGTTTTGACTGTTGAGGAACAGTGGTTTTTGTTTGTTTGTTTGTTTGTTTTCTTAATACCATTTGCTGAACTCTTAGTGTAAGGTTAATCTTATGAGTATAAAATGGAACTGGAAATAGATCTTTGTAAAAATAAGAATGAGAATAGGAGAGGGAAGGAGAAGAAGGGTGGGAATGTGGTTGGGAGAGAGGGTAGGGTGGAAAGTTCCTGAATCTGTATACATGAAATTTGTATGCTTTTTAAAATCCTGAACACCTTCATAAAAATATTTGAAAAGAAGGCCATGGAGGGCATAGTCAGACACAGAGGAAAGAAGACCTGTGAGGAAGGAGGTAGATGATGCAGCTCCATCTCTCAAGCCAAGGATCACCAAGGACTGCCAGCAACCACCAGAAGCCAGGCAAGAAGCAGGGGATGGTGGTGAATCACTGAGACTCCTGAAGGAACCAAGGCTGCCAACACCCTGGTTTCAAATTTCACCCCCCAACCCAGGAAAGTGGAATAATACATTTCTATTGTTTTAAGCTGCCAAATGTGTGGTAATTTGTATAGTAGCCCTAGGAAACAAATACATTGTCCAAACCAATGCAAAATAGGCTATCAGAAAAGTGCAAAAATAAAAACTAAAACTAAAAAATAAGAATAGGAATAGGAGCAGGAGGAGGAAAGGAGGGAGTGCAGGTGGGAGAAATCATTACGTTCCCAAATTTGTAAATATGAAATGCATGAAGTTTGTAAAAAGACAAAAAAACTACAGTCAAAAGATTTTTTGCAGTCGGCACCGCGGCTTACTAGGCTAATCCTCCGCCTTGCGGCTCCGGCACACCGGGTTCTAGTCCCGGTCAGGGCGCCGGATTCTGTCCCGGTTGCCCCTCTTCCAGGCCAGCTCTCTGCTGTGGCCAGGGAGTGCAGTGGAGGACGGCCCAAGTGCTTGGGCCCTGCACCCCATGGGAGACCAGGATAAGTACCTGGTTCCTGCCATCCATCGGATCAGCGTGGTGTGCCGGCCGCAGTGCGCCGGCAGCGGCGGCCATTGGAGGGTGGACCAACGGCAAAGGAAGACCTTTCTCTCTGTCTTTCTCTCTCTCTCACTGTCCACTCTGCCTGTCAAAAAAATAAATAAATAAATAAATAAAAAGATTTTTTGCATCCACCTAGGTAACACAATTTTAAAATCCAGGCAACGTTATGTGTTGCAATTGCTTTTGATTGCAGGAGCATTTGAAAGACACTTTGAACATGTGTAGGCCCTACATCCCTGCTATCCCACTCCTAGATAATTTCCCTGGAGCACAGCTTCCTAAACAATTTGCCTTAGGCCACAGGAATACCAAACACTTACTTGCCTTGGCAAGTCTACCCAGGCCTAGTCAATTGCTTCTGGCCACAGAAGTCCCATTTGTTTGCTCTGGTGAAACCCAGAATGATGTCAATTCATGATATCCAGTTAAAAAGGCTGGGCAGTTCTGCTTTAGAAAACTCTTAGATGTGTGCTGCAGCGAGAATGTAAAAGAATGTTCACAAGAGCACAGTTATTAGCAAAAACACTAAGAACAATTCAAATGCCTGCTGATAAACAACTGGATCAACAAGTAGGAGTATGTTAATGCAACAGAACACTACATAGTTATGAAGTAGAAACATCACAAAAAGAAATGTTAAGTGAAAAGGGAAAGTTTCAGCAGAATATGCATTATATTAACTGGAGGAACAACAAGATTCTATTTTCTTACACTGGATAGTGGTTACCTGGGAGAGAGGCCTTAGGGAGATGGTGGCAGTTATCTTTAAATGCTTTCAGATTTTGTGAACACAGAGAAGCATGGATGTAAATTGTACTCAGAAGCTAACATTTTGTTTAATTCTATTCTAATTGTGTCATCTTAAAAATAAATATGATTATTGCTATTGTATAAGCAATGGACTCACATTCATTTTTTCCAAAGTAGCATTTAGGCAGTGAACAACCGGGCTGACTGGACTCTTTTTTAGACAAACACAACCATTTGGATGTTGTTTGGGTCTTGATACCATGATAAAGTATCCCTAACCCACCCGCTGTCAGGAAAATCCAAATTATAGATTTAGAACAATAGCTGGTTTAGGACTGTTGGTTGTAGATTTAACCCTGTTAAGTAAAAGATAACATTTATTCTGGGATAGGGATATTTGGTTCCTTATTTCCAGGAAAGGACTGAAGATTTCTTATTTTTTGCCATTATAGAAATAGAACACCTTCTTGCAGTCTACAGTTGAAAGCATGAATCCAATACCTTGCCAATGTTTCACTGTTTCTCAGTAACACAAATGCCAGTGATCCATGTTTTATATGCAACTTAGTGCTGATAAATATATGAAATCAAACATAGTCAAAACTTGTATTGTTTATGTCTGATTATACTATGATCAATTCATTAAAGGAAATGGTATCTGTCAGACATTGACCTGCATCTGTTTGGATTGCATTGTATTGTTGCAATAACAATGATCACAGACACCACCTGATATTATTGGTCAGATGACCCCAGCAACGGCTTTCTGTCCTCTCTTTCCTGATTCTGGCTGCTATTCTTCAATGACTCTCAGCAGAGGTGGCTCTGATGTGTCCCATTTTTTAACAATATCTCCAAGTGAATTCCAAGGCTTCAACCTTGGCTGCCAGAACATTCACATCATTTAAGTCACAGACTGAACCTTGCCTTTGGGACACTGACCAAATCAACCCTTTGTTAATACCACCTCACCCTTCATCAGGGTGCCTGTTAACATCTGGGTGAATTCTGCATGATAGAAGTCCAGGAAGCCTTTCTCCACACTACCAAGAAAACAGCATCAATCCCTGGGTTGTTCAAGGCTCTTCATGTCCTTGATGGAGCTTACTTTCAAAAACTATATGAGAACTCTGTTAATAAAACCCCCACTATCCCTTTATAACTTGTATATAGAAAAAAAATCTTCTGTAGAGAGAATCTTGCCCTGTAGGCATAAAAACATGCCTTGCCAGCCATCATGGGTGCCTTCCTGTCGCACTCTTGAAGGTTCTGTATGTTTGAGGATTGGTATCAAGATCTCTAATTCAGCTAAGTATTTCCATGGAAGGCCTCAGAGTTCCATGTTTTGTCAGGTCACAGTTCTTCTGACCTCTTGGAGAAGAGGAGGAGCTGGACAGTCTCAGTGGAGACCCTTCATGGGAAAAGCTAATCTTAAACTGAGAAGCAGAGGTCCAGTACCTAGAAAAATGGTGAAAACTCAGACATTAGTGTATGATATGCTCTTCACTTGATTCAAATTCTAGATTACTGTTAGCCTCCATAGGAAAACTCACCATTTTTCTGAACCTCAGGTAGTCAGTCCTCTGCAGTCCCATGGCTGCTTGAATCTCCTTTTATCAGTGGGCTGCTCCACTTGCCTGTGGCAACCCATTAATCTCTGCCATTTTCCAGATGGTATCCTAGACCTGGAGGAGGCTGTCATTAGCAAGGATTTGGAAGATTAGTATTTCTGCCAGCCATGCATGCAATGTGTGCATGCATCCGAATTGTACTATTAGGTGAAGCAGCACTTCTCCAGTGGACCTGGCTACATCAAACTGTCCATATGAAGTACAAGGGCTCCTAGTGGTTCAATATCAACTACCCCACATTGCCAAGGTAAAATGAGGAACCTTCCCTTGAAATTTGTATTTTTCTGGGGGATCCTTTGTCTCGGCTTCACCATTGACCATGGCCATGGCATCATCCTTCACACTGCAGATGAGCTCCCATGCACACAAGGAACAGCCTGCTCACTGCATGTAATCTCCCACTGCTCCACATCACCTTCAAGATGGAACCCTAATAGAAAAAAATCATCTACAATCCCCAAATCCATGATTACATTCTCTTGAACAGAGAGCCTTTGCTCTCTTTTTCCTTCAAGAAGACTCCTTTTGACATCTGTATTTATTACTATTGTTTAATTGTAAATTATCACAAACTTCGAGCTTAATGCAAAAACCCACTTTTTAGTTTTCTATTTGTGTCATTGAAAAGTTTTAGGCACAGCATAGCTGGGCCCTCTGATCAGCATTCCACAGAACTGAAATCAAAGTATCAGGTGGACTTTATTCTCATTTGAAGATTCTACTAGAGAAGCATCAACCTACTAGAAGCTGCAGGTCACTGCAAGAATTTATCCCTTAAGTCTGCAGAATTCACTGTTGCTTGCTTCTTGAGAAATAAAAACAAAGGAAAAGAGAATCTCTACTGCTTGAAGTTTCTAGATTCAGGAAAGGCCCAGGGTCTACACTTTAAAAAACAATTTCATCAAATTAGATTAAGCCCATTTAGCATGCCAATTCTTTTGATTAGCTTACAGTCAATTGATTGGGGATCTAAATTGGATCCGAAAAGTCCTACCACCTTTACAATACTATGTTGGTTAGAAGCAGGTCATGGGTTCTACCCACTCTCAAAGACAGAGATTACATAATGATTTGATTGATTAGCAATCACTGTGGGTCGCATCTGTCAGAATACAGTAGTTCTTCATTATCCAGGGGAAAGAGTCCCATCCCTTGTGTGAATGCCTCAAATTTGGAGTAGTTCCTGCTATGGGTTGGATGGGTGTGGTTTGCCCCCTAGGCTTGACATGTTGGAGGCACCATCCTTGGTGTGGCAGGAGATGGTAGAACCTTTAAGAGGTGGGGTCTACAGGGAGATCTCTGGGTCACTGGGGCAGCTGCCCTAGGAAGGGATTAATCTGGTTGTCTTGGGATCCCTGGACACCTATGGGATCCTTGAGCTCTCATTAAAGTGAGTGGTTACAGGAGCAAGCCTGAACCCAGAAAATTGCTCTCTGGCCTCCTTGTTTTGAAATATGATGATTTCTTCCTTCCACACAAACACCTGCTGTGGTAAGACCATCCAACATTAGACCCTCACTAGAGGCAGAGTCAACAGAGCTGCCTGATCTTTTGGGAAAACATCTTTGAAAATAACTTTAAAATAAACCTTTAAAACCATGAGATAAATAAAATTCTTAAAGGAAGCACTTTTTATGACTTCTCTTTAGCATATCTGAATTGCCAGCATCACTACTCTTCCACATCAAGGCCATCATTAAAACAAAGGCATCTTTTTGTGATGCAAACTTATAAATGTAAACTTCACCAGATGAAGGAAGGTCTAGAAACCTAAAAAAGCATTATTTGGGGTGTGTCTGTGTGGGTGTTTCCAAATGAGATTGGAATTTGAGTCAGAGGAGACAGAGTGGGAAGATGGCTATAGTATGAGCAGGACCACCAACTGGATGGTGATCTGGAGAGAATAAATACAGATTGAAAATTAGTGCCTTATTCTAAGAGCTAGGACACACCCCGTTCACTCAACGCCTGCTTTGGATGCCAAAATTCTGGACTGGCAGGAGTTTGGACTCCAGTGTTAAACCAGCAGCCCCTTTTTGGGGAATTCAAGCTTTCAGTCTGTTTCTTGTTTTCAAAGGCTTTTTAAAATTTATTTACTAATTTATTTTAAAGGTATAATTACACCCAGAGAGAGAGAGAGAGAGAGAGAGATTTTCCATCTGTTGGTTTATTCCCCGAACAGTCAAAATAGCCAGGTCTGGGCCAACTTGAGGCCAGGGCCAGGAACTCCATCCAGATCTCTCACACAGGTGGCAGAGACTCAAGTACTTGAGCCATCAACCACTGCATCTCAGGTATATTAGCTAGGAGTTGGATGGGAAGTGGAGGAGGCAGGACTGGCACTCCAATGTGGGATGCAGGCATCCAAAGCCACAGTTTAACCCACTGTGCTGCAGTACTCACCCCAGGCTTCTGGTCTCAGGCTGAATGTTATACCCTCAGTATCTTTGGTTATGAGGACTTCAGATTTGTACCAACCCATGCTATAGGCATCCCATGGTCTTCAATCGGCAGATGACCTGCCTTAGAATTTCTCAATTTACATAATCATGTACCAATTCCCCTAAGAAATTTCCCTTTGTCTATTATCTCTCTATATATTTCCTATAAATTCTATCTAGAAAACACTGCCTATTACACTTGTGCACAGCGATGTGATACCATGGCAACTGATCTGCTAACCAAGATAGCTTCCAAGTGACTAACAGGTAAGTAGTGTATATAGTGTGATATGTTGGACAGAGGGATGATTAATATCTCAGGTGGGATGGAATGGAAATAATTGGACATCGCACTACCCCAAATGCTGTACAAGTTGAAATTTATGAATTTTTACTTCTGGAATCTCTACTTCATATTTTTTTTTTGACAGGCAGAGTGGACAGTGAGAGAGAGAGACAGAGAGAAAGGTCTTCCTTTTTCCGTTGGCTCACCCCCAATGGCTACTGCGGCCGGCATGCTGTGGCCGGCGCACTGCGCTGATCTGAAGCCAGGAGCCAGGTGCTTCTTCTGGTCTCCCAGGCGGGTGCAGGGCCCAAGCACTTGGGCCATCCTCCACTGCCTTCCTAGGCCACAGCAGAGAGCTGGCCTGGAAGAGGGGCAACCGGGACAGAATCCAGCGCCCCGACTGCGACTAGAACTTGGTGTGCTGGCGCCGCAGGCAGATTAGCCTATTGAGCTGCGGTACCAGCCTCTACTTAATATTTTCAGATCATAGTTGGCTACTGTATCCTCAAATGAAGATATGTTTGTTCTCTATGGTTAGCCACAATCCAAAGCATAGGACATACAGATATATACTGGAACAAACCTACAAAGCTACACTTAACTTTTTCCTTGGTCATCCTTCCTTAATACAGAGTGACATCACAGTACTGAAAATTATATCTCCACCAAGAACACCAGGCTGCAGTCGCTGTGCCCTTCAATTTTAGATCATGATGCCCTTATCTGTTGACCCAGCCAATGTCAAGAAGAGCAAGAAGCAGGGGCCAGCATTGTGGCATAGCAGGTAAAACCGCCACCCATCCCATATTGGGGGTGGTTCAAGTCTTGGCTGCTCCACTTCTGATCCTGTTCCTACTAAAGGCCTGAGAAAGGCAGCACAACAGGGGCCAAGTACTTGGGCCCTTGCCACCCATGTTGGGGACCTACATGAAGCTTCTGGCTTCTGGCTTCAGCCTGGCCCAACCCTGGCTATTATGGACAACTGGGAGTGAACCAGCAGATGAATGATACCTCTTTCTCTCTCTCTCTTTCTGTAAATCTGCCTTTCAAATAAATTTATAAATTTTTAAATTTATAAGAGAAGCAGACCTCTGCACAGGTCATTTGATAAAGTGAAATCTATTTCCTTAAGCTGAACACCATGCAATTAATTTCATTCCTTTTTCCAATATATGCAATTATATAAGAAATGAAATTAAAACACTCTTTCTGCATAAGACAGTTGAACTAATTTTGCCCTTTATTTGATTTGTTTCTGTTCTGTAAAACCTTATTCTTTCTTATGCATGTATTTTTAGGTTGCTTTGGGTGTGTGATTTTTATTTCAGGGAAATTTTAGGGCCTCAAATTTCAGGAAGAATGATTTAAGAGCTCAATTAATATCTGGCTAATGATGTAAAAGATTTTAAAAGGGTGACACAATAGCAAATCCTCACATCAACAGAGAAGTATAACACAGCAGGGAGGTCTTGAATGCATCTCTCTGCTGTTTCTTCCACGACTCCTTACCCCTATCTTCCCAGAGCAATAGAGCTCCTGCCTCTGTCATTTCCATTACAGTTACTTTCCACCTTTATCCCTCTTCCTTAGGTCTGAGAGTCTGTTTCTTCGGTTGAGTTGTTTGAAGCATCAATTGGGAGAATTTTTGTCCTGGACATCATCCGTCTTAAGGTCAACTGATACATCTTAAGGCCAAAGTAAAAAGACACAGACTTTTCACAGACTCTCAAAACACGAGTTTAAGACCATGAACTGCAATGATGATGGTCACAGACACTAAGTTACTATAGGATCTAGTAACCCTGCTCACATATTTTTTTTTTGCCTAGCCACTTAAAATTGTATGCAAAAAACCCTACAATCATTCCCAAGTTCTGATATTTTAATACTAAGGTCTTCCTTCCATGACTTACTCTGGGCTTGAGGTAAACACACTGTTCCTCACGTTCTTTGTAAAATTTTGGACTCCACACTCCATCTGGAATCCCACTTCCCCTGCTTCCAAAACAATTGACTAGAAACATGATAATATTTTCCAGGCTCTGTCAGGCTCTCTGCTGTGCCAAGGCAGTGGCTGGGGGACATGGGTGGGCACAGGTCTAAGAAATGGACCAGAAAAGCTGCTTCACACTGTAAGTGACAACCTTGATAACGGAGACGCCCCTGTGTTCCCACACCTAACCCTGTGTTTTAAGGGGCAAAAGATTAGATTTGGGCTGTGTGTTACTAGGTATAGAAAATTACCTTTAAGACACTATGAAGTGAGCTCATACTTAGAGCCTTAAATGAGGCATTATCAAGCTAAGACACTGTCCAGAAGCAATGGTGATAGCCCCAGGAACTGCTTCCTGTGTTCTTGTCTCCTCTTACCTCTGCTGCTCTCCCTCTTTGCTAATCCTTGGCTGCTTCTCTTGGCTACTCCTCTGGCATCCACCCTGCTCAGCTCATGGCAAGAATCCAGTTCTTTGTCTGCTTCTTTGCTTGTGGAATGGACCTGATGTCTGTCTAGTTTTCCTGGACTAACCTGGCAAGTCTCCTAGCTTTGACCCTGTCTAGCCTGTGTCACCATCTTTAAAGTTTCTAGCTACATTTTGCTTTTCTACTTGCTCATTTTTAAGCAAGGTATATTCTAACCTCTTACCAAATTTTGAATATATACATATGTATGGATATATATATATCTCTTAATTTTAAATTTAGTAAATATTTCTTCTAATAAAATTGGAAGAGGCATTTTAGATGAACAAACCTCAATATATTTTAATGAACAAATAAAATTTTTATGAATGAATCCAGGAGGGTATAAAATACATAATACCCAACATATAGAAAAAATGAGAAATGCATTAATTCAAACATCATCTAAACAAAGGAGAGCTGAAATACAGTAGGACAAACAATGAAAATACATCAGAACCACAATTTTAGCCTTAACTCAGCTCTTTACAAAATGATTAGCTTTTTTGGGATTCAGGTTTTTTAACCTGTAAAATAATGACAAAATATCTAAAACTATACAATATTTCACTTTCAATGAGTACTCTGATATTATGGGAATTAAACATAATTGTTTCTTTGGCTCTTGGTCCCATTCGTAAAAGGACCCACTCTCTAAGTGTTCAGAGATTCATCAGGGAAAGTTTCTAACTGTTCACAGACTAGTGTAGGCACTTGTCTCAAGCACTGAGAACATGTGGCTGCCTTTTCTGGTACCATTGATGAGATAGGCAATGGTAACCCTTCTGCTGTCCTGTATTCTGCACACTGCCAAAGTCTACTAGTTACTGCTTTTCAACCTGGGTATTGCTCTATTTCCCAGGCCCCACTGTTGCATACTTTGTGTATTTCTGTGCCTGCCAGGCATAACCATTGCTGCTTTTCATAACTACTTTTCCACCTGTTAATCTTTGCTGCCAGACTCCCAAACCATCTCCTACAAAGCACAGCTGTCTCTGGGTGGACACCATGATGAATGTACCGGAATCTTTGAAGGCCCAAAGGTAAGGGACATCTGACATTTTCAGAAAAGGATTAAATTCTTCCCCACGCAGGAATTTTAACAAAGGATTTCAGCTGGAGGAGCTACCTAAAGTTTTCCCTGCAAAACCTAGATCCATGTCCATTAGAGGCTGAAGGGATAACTAATACAGTACATGTGGGTTCTTCTGAGAAATAGAAGCACCAGGTGCCACCTGCAAGCTAGAGAACCAGGAAGCCAGTGATTTATTTTTCGCTGAGTCCAAGTGTAATTCGTAGTACAATTCCTAGGTGAGGGGAACAGGTGTAAACCCCTGAGTTCTAAGACCCAAAAACCTGGGTCTCGTTTGTCTAAGAACAAGAGAAGATGGGTGACCCAGCTCTCTAAGAGATCATGACTTTGCCTTCATCTGCTTTTCTGTTCTCTTTGGGCCCTCAATGGACAGGTGATGCCCACCTACATTGATGAAGGAATATCTTCTTTACTCAGATGACCAATCCAAATGCCAATCCCTCCTGGAAACAGCCTCACAGACATATCCAGGAATAACCTTGACCACCTATCTGGGCATCCATTAACTTAGTCAAGATGACACATAAAATTAACCAGCACAAGTGACAAATGATTCTATGCAGAGCCACTCCGCCCCTCCAACCTTGTCCTTTCATTGTTGGGCCAAGCTTATGAGTGACTGCATCCTGCTGCACAGTCTCCCTTGAGGCTTGTCTGAGCAGCCTCCTGGCAGGCTGCCCCTCACTTCATCGCAAATGACTGGGCATGTCTGAATCCCAGCTTATGCACAAACCAGACCCCCTTGGTATGACACAAAAAGTTTCTGTAATAAAAAAGATTGAAAGGAAGGTCATAAACTATGGAAGAGGAGAGAAGTTTCTGTACTTGAATTTCCTTTCCTGGTAGCTTCTGATGATTTTAGGAATTCCGGATGAGACAATTATTGTAAATAAGCAACACTGACAGCTCTGAGCTCAAGGGCTGCCAAGATGAACATATGTCATAAATGTGTCCACAGATCTCATCACTCAGAACGCAAAATTGAGTTATATTTTGTTAAATATCCAAATGGATTTCAGGAAGTCCACTCTTACTCTGGGTTCCACTTCCCGTTTGCTTTCTGAAAATCCCCGAGGAAGTCTTTGTTCTACAAATCAAACCTGGTGGTCTCTTTTCTGCTGGGCTCTGAGCTTTGACTACAGTGCTCTTTCAGGTCAGATCACCCCATCTTGTAATTTGATTCTTTTAATTTCTCCTCACCCCAAATTTCTCCAGTTAGGAACATGGAACCAGGATTAATTCTCCAAATA
Source organism: Oryctolagus cuniculus (assembly GCF_964237555.1). Lineage (NCBI taxonomy): Eukaryota > Metazoa > Chordata > Mammalia > Lagomorpha > Leporidae > Oryctolagus > Oryctolagus cuniculus. The sequence continues at coordinate 93,002,368 of NC_091439.1, read as the reverse complement.
CGATCAAGTCCGTACACCAGGAATTCACAAAGCTTCATCACTCATAAAGGGTCAATAGAAGTCCAAGTTTCAGTGTCTCTCCTGGCTAGGAGCAATAGACACGTTTGATTTTGTAGGAGCTAAAGCCAACCTAGGCATCCCCAGCTGGATGCAATCAGCTTCCACATGGCACTGACTAGATCAACTCCCACCATCTTCCATGCTGTTTCCTTTTTGGGTATTTAGCTATCTCCAAGTCCAAGCATGCAAATCCTAATCTTACAGACCCAAGGGTCCTTTCTTCTCTACTATAAAACTCTCCCACCTTCTGCCCCAGTAAAATCAAAGGTGAGGATATTTATTTCTTCCAGAAGGCACAACCCTTTACAATTCATTGACCTATTTAGGGTCTATAGGAGGCAATAATAGTAGTTAATAGACTTATGCCAGGAGTCTACATTATTAATCTTTTTTAAAAGATTTATTTATTTATTTGAGAAGTAGAGTTACAAGGAGAGAGAAAGAGAGAGTGAGAGAGGGAGAGAGATCTTCCATCTGCTGGTTCACTCCCCAAAAGGCCGCAACTGCCTCAGGCTGAAGTCAGGAGCCAGGAGCTTCTTCCGGGTCTCCCCAGAGGGTGCAGGGGCCCAAGTACTTGGGCCATCTTCCGCTGCTTTTCCCAGGCCACAGCAGGGAGCTGGATTGGAAGTGGAGCAGCAGGAACTCAAACCAGCACCAATATGGGATGCCCACACTGCAGGCAGAGGCTTAACCTGCTAAGCCACAGTGCAGGCCCCTCTATTATCAATCTTAACACACCATGAGTGATGTTGACAAGATGATCAAAATCCATGTTTTATGTAATCATTCCAGTAGTTTTTCAAAGCCAATATTTGGGAAATAAAGATACAGTTTTCACTAGTGAATGGATAACATCTCAATGTGCAGCCTCTATATTCAAGTTTAATAGGACCTCACAATACTCCCCTGTGTGTGGGTACTTGTTTTACAGTGGGATAGCTTAAGAGCCTCACTGGTGATTTTCCTAAAATAAAGTGGATCTACTTCAAATATCTGCTTTTATATCTACAGAAACACAAAACCTCACAAACAGCAAGTTTTTCTTTTAAAAAATGAAATTTCTGAATTGATTAGATACTCTAGAGAATTTCTAGAACTACTTCTACCACTTCGATTATTTCTAGAAGGGATATTCAATGAATACATGCACTCCTTTCACATCTCAAGTACTGTGCATGATGCTGCTTCTGTGTTACGAATGGTACAGAATGGATCCTGTCAACCAGGGAGGACATAGCCCAACAATAAGCATCAGTCATTGTTCTAAATACACTATCTCATCTCTTCTTAACTGTCATTTCTGTGAGTTAGGTTTTACTTTCATTTTATAGTTTAGAGAAATTCAGTAATCTTTTTAATCCATGTAACTAACATATGGTAGAGCTGGTATTTAAAGCAAAATCCTGTATTAAACACAACACTGTGATTATTGAAAGCTCACAGAAAGAGATTATCATCCCAGCACCTAAGCACCTCCTGAAAAACAACTAGTTAGTTGCAGATATCAAGTAATTCAACTTTGGTTAAAGTTAGATCCACTAAACAATGCCTGTCAGGAGAGCAAAGAAAGATAAATTCAAAATACAATTCTCCCAAACAATCTCTGGCAGGTGCCTATCAATGACCCAGAACATCATAGTTATACACCAAGAAGACTTACCTGTGTGTGAGATGGGCAATTGTTTTTCAGATTTAGAAAATCCCCACTTTTTTTTAATTCATTAGGTACACTTTATAGAGATTACATCTTCTAATACTGGCATTCAATTTCTCATGCTTCATATATTTTGCATAGTTGTCTAAAATTTAAATTTATATACACTTAGCCAGCTATTTTAGTGTTTGATAGCAGGAAAATATCTTCTTTGTAGTTACCGGACTTAATACATGAAAAATTAAATACAGTTAAATTTGAATTTCAGATCAACTACAAATCGATTTTTAAATATAAACATTTCCTGTACAGTATTTGGGACATACCTATGCTGAAAAAATTTATTTATCTGAAATTCAAATTGAATTGGATGACCTCTATTTTATCTGGGACCCCATTGTGAGAACAGAAGCTTAAATCACTAAGCTGTTACTTAAACCTTGGGCAGCGGTCATTTCAGGGTACCATGAGAAATGAACACTTGTTCCAACCTATTTGGGAGCTTTAGCATGGACCACTTAAATTGCAAAATGGCTTGGTAGGTCCCCTATAGTTACCTACCATTACAGAGATTTGCAGCATATGTGGCCCTTGATCTGAACTATAGTCAACTCCAAAAACTGTCCATGATACTCTGTTATTTTCTGCTGTGCTGAAGCCAAGATAATTATGGATTTCTCTGGAGGAAAAGACATCCATTGATTTTAAGTTGTTTGGGAGAATGTTAATTTAACGTAAGTTTCCTTCTGCCATGACTGAGACTTTCATATAGTCTACACAAGGGTTGGGTAGAAAACAAAGTGTCTTTTGTTGCAAAGTCTGATGTTTTGCCCTTTTTGTTTGTTTAGCTTTAGGGAGGCAGTTCTGGGAGAGGAGCTGCTGGAAAGCAGGGGAAGCCAGTGGAGAGGTGAAGAGACGTTAACCTTGGGTCACTGAGCTCCGGAGGGGCAAGGTACGCTTTGGTCCAGGGAGTTTTCTCTGCCCTCAAGTAGCCAGCTCAGCAGTCCACCACAGACTAGACAGAAACATGAACGCCCTTCTGCCACTGCGCTGATGTTGGCTCTCCGGCCCTCCCGAAACCAGCTCCACAGGAAAGCCTAATATTTGAACTTTTCACTCTCGGTTCACTTTATTAGACAGCAGTGAAAGTTATCCTTGTACTAAACGTGGAAGGGAAAAATATAAAACATGCTCATTAATTAGTCACTGCATTTCCCCTGTCTCTTCTCTTTAGGTACATTTCTTTAAGAATTTATCCCCCCTTAATCCACTTTGCTATTGAAACATGTTTGAAAATATTGGTGATAAGGAGCAGGAAAAAATTTTTATAAGATGAGTTATAGGGAGACCACCCAAGAAAAATGTTTTTATATGCTATTAAATACTTTCCAGTCTTTTAAACTCATTTTTACTTCTGACCTGAAAAGACTAGAACCAGATTTCGCACATATTAAAAAGAAAAAGAAGAAAATAACATAGTCTGTATCCAAATTTTTCATAGAAGTTGTAGAGGAACCTATTATGTATTATAACATTTTAGTTATTTCTTAAAAAGTTTCTACATAAATAAATTCCTTTTTTAAAAAACAAGAATTTATTTTAAGAAGGAATGCTGTAATTGAATCCTTGTTCTCTTCTTTCCTGATGCTGTATAGACAAAGCATTATCCAAATACCGGGGAACCTCAACTCAGAGCAGCCAAGCTGGGGGCTTTAAAAAGCAAAATTATAGACTTTTCTTTTTGGAGCAGTTTTAGGTTCACAATAAGACTGAGTAGAGGTAGAGAATTTTTCCCTAGTACCCCTTGCCCCAACACATGTATAGTTTACTCTGTTATCAACATCAGTTGGGTGCTTTAAACTCAAACAAAAATCAAAAGAAATTGTAGTGGAAGACAAGGATCAGAAATGAGTAATCAAATCATCTTTTTTTCTGTATCTTTAGTCTCTGTGTTATAGCTTTGTATGTATGTATATAGAGGCATGCATGTACGTGAGGGTACTTCAAAGGTTCTTGGAAAAATGAAAGTAAAATATAAAACATATTTTGGTGCCCCAAATTTTTGAATACTCTTCATGGTTTTTTTTTTCCATAATATGCATCTCTATGGCCTATTCAAAAGCTCTTTTTGTGCATGGATTTAAAAAATTTTTGTATATCTTATTAATACATCATTGTCAAAAGTTCTATATGGCCTATATATTACAATAACCTTTCACTAATATTGTTAGCTATGATTCCAGACTGACCATTGACAGAATGAGCTGCTGGTTGCATTCTTCTAGAAGGACCATCTACACACATCCTCTCCCCAGACAGAGGAAATGCAACATTGTTACGGAGGATGATGGGGGTGATTCATTTAGGATTGAGCAATCAAAAAGATAAACCTGAGCTATTTCAAGCATGAAGATTCTGTCATCAAATGAAGGACCAAAGATGTCAAAATAAGTATTTGAGAGACCGTGGGTTTGTGGTGGTGTTGAAAACAGTAGGTTCTGCCCCTAATGAGGACACTGATTCATTTTTATGATTGCCAAGAAATCATGGAACTACTTGCAGAAGCCCTCTTTGTCTGTAATGTGGACAATCATCCCAGGAGTACGAGCTTGCCTAAGGGAATACGTGTTAGGTAGTTTTAAATTTCAGAAACCACATAGAGAATTAAAAGGAAAAATTTCCTGATAGGAACACAAAAAAGAAGAAAAGAAGAGCCTGTTTCTCTTATATTAAGGTTGCTAAGAATGTGTTTAGTCACTGGAATTAATGAGCTTTAGAATATCCTGGGCCTTCATGATTTCACTCACCCTGGGGCCCCACGCCCCTTGGCAGGTTCAAAGCTGTGAAACAGCCCCATCAGGCATGCCCCGAAGGAATGGAGCTGAGTTCTCATTCAGAGCATCCACCTTTACTTTCCCAACCCACATCACAATGAACTTTTTGTCCAAGGAACACCTACTGATGCCCTCCGTGCATGTGAGTGCCAGGGTTCCTCCATGGGCCGAGGATTGTTTGAGCACAGTGTAGCATGTTGAGTAGCTGCCTTGGCCTCTGGTCTTACCCTCCACATGCCAGTAGTACTCAATCCTGTCCCAGCTGTGATGAGCAAGAGTGTTTCCAGATGTTGCCAGATGTCCCCTCAGGGAATAATGTCACCCTTAGTTGAGTTACTAACACAGCAGCTCTCAGACTTGAAAACACAAGACTCACTTAACCTGCTTGTGAAAATATTGTTTCCTGGGCCCTACATCCTTAGGTTTAATTCAGCAAGGCTGAGCTTTGTGGTAGTAACTGGATTTTTAGTAGATACCCTAGACGGCTCCAGTGCAAGAGATCTACGTCACAAACTTTGACAGACTCTCTGCAAGAGGAAGACAAAGATTTTAAAAAGCACAATTTCTACCTTGAAAGTGTTTATCTTCTAGTTAGGAAGCGGGACAAGTGCCTCATGAGCTTATAGGACCACAATAGGACACAAAAAGTAGGTACTATGTGAAGAAAATAAATACCCATGGCGGAAGTTGAAGAGACCATGATCCATTTTCTCAGATTGAGGAAAGTTAGGAAAGTCTTTAAGGTAAGTAGACACTGAATTGTGAGGTTCGATGAATGGGATTTTCATGGGTAGTTGTGAGAGAAAAGAGGGTTCAAAGGCAGAGAGTATGGAATATTCATAACTGGAATCACTGATCTATGTCCCCAATATACTTTGAGACAATGGTCGAAACCCATCTAGTACCATGTCTGGTATGCAGGAGAAAATCACCGTGGTGCAGTTCTTCCTCACTGTAAGTATCCCTTTCCTCCAGGAACCGCCACAACTTCCTTCCCAGAACACACACTCCACTCAACTCATCAGTGTTGGTCAGGAATCAACATTTGTCTCTCTTTTTCCATTTTGGGAGCAATGAACAAATTTTTTCATGGTTCACTTTCATGAAATTTAGCAGCAGCAGGCTAAAGCTGACATAATGTGGGGACAGAATAGGATGTAAATTAATCCTTACAATTTGAAAATGGCTTTAAAACTCTCTCTTTTATATCTTACTGGTCTTTCTTGGAATAGGTGGTTTTCACTAAAGTATATAATAAGAGGTTTCAAATAGATGATAGACAGGCAAGACAGACAAGTCCAATCTATACACACGATTGATCTTGGCTTCAGCCCCAATTCTATTTTTCCAGGGTTAGAACTCATTGCTTACTGCTACAGGGTCTCTCAGGAATGTAACAAGATGCACCTCTTCTGTCCATTTTCAGACTAAGTGGCTCCAGTCTATACTGAGCTAAGCGAAAAAGCACTTTTGTTTCTACCCTTGAAATACCTGGTGTGAGTCTGGGGAGATGAAGAATAACTTTCTAAGCAAGCTTACAGCACTTATTTCTGTCACCCACCTTGGTACCTCTGAGGTCCTAAAAGTCCTATACTCAGTCACCCTTAATTCTCCTCTTCCTTCCCCTCCACTTTCTTCTCTATTCCTCCTCCTGCTTTTCTTCTTCTTGCATTTATTTTACAAATTATTGGCTTGAAGCAAAACTGATCTCCTTCACAGTAGAGATTACTTTTCTTAAAAAGATTTATTAATTAGAAAAGCAAAGTTACAGAGAGAGAAGGAGACGCAGAAAGAATGAGAAAAAGAGAGATCTTCCATCCACTGGTTTACTCCCCAAATGGTCGCAATAGCTGGGGCTGGGCTAGGCTGAAGCCAGGAGCCAGAAGCTTCTTCTGAGTCTCCCACGTGGATGGCAGGGACTCAGGGACTTGGACCATCTTCTGCTGCTTTTCCCAGGCACATTAGCATGGAGCTGGATTGGAAGTGGAGCAACTGGGACTCGAACCAGAGCCTATATGGGATGCTGGCACTGTAGGTGGTGGCTTAACCTGCTGTAATGCAGGGCTGGCCCCGGTAGAGGTTATTTTGTAAAAAACACTTTTTATAACCTTTCTTCCTAGAAGAGTGTGTGGTATAGAAAGGTGTTATATAAAAGCTATTTTTCAGGAAATTATTTCATAAATGGATTATTCTTCAGTCTTTGCCACCACTGGTTCTAAAACTCTTGACTTCTAAACTTGTTTTAAACAAGCCTACTCATGTATCTCAGTTTGTCAGGGTAAACTTCATCTGAAACTGTTTGCAGTTGCATTAAATCTTTTAGCTGGAATCTAACAAGTTTTTCTTCTTTCAAAGCTCACACCCCCTTCTTGGACACTCACTGTGCCCAGCTTCTTGGCTGACAGTCTTTAACCCAAAGCCCATTCACAGAGGTGACTGATGTCCTAAGGAGCTTTTGGTCACAAGCCCTAACCACCTTCCAATTTTCTCTGTTATTGAAGTATCATGTAGCTCTTCCCAAAGGAAGGGTGGAGCTCTCACTTGAGGTTCTTTAATAACATTCATATAAAGAATTTTATATTATATATTAAAATTATGCAACTATAATTCTCAATCACAGAACGATTTGTTCCCAAACTTAGAATACTGCCTAAAACCTTCCTTCTGGAAGACCTATTTTCCTCTTATTTGTTTTCATTGAAAATATAGACCATGTGGTCCATCATTTTTTTTTTCTCTACAACATTCTACAATATAGTTTAAGTGAAATAATTATAAATTTGGAGAGTTTTTCTGCAAAATTTACTATTACAAGTTGTTCCTGTTTCTGATTCTATGACATCAAGAACATCGTGGAGGTTACACAAGTGGAATTCCAAGTGATCCTCTCCTTTATGAGACATGAAATTGCTTTGTGAGACAATAGTCAAATGGTGCTATGGTTTGGATGTGATTTGAGTGATCAGACTTTGGGCTGGAGTGCCCCTGAATGACTGTTTTTTTTTTTTCTCCAGCTGATCTCTCTCTCATATGCAATCTTTCCAAGAAACCATTGCCATGTTGTGAAGCAGGCAAATGGACCCTCACCAAAGGCCAAACATATAAGGCCCACCAATCTTTGACTTTAAGTCTCCAAAACTGTAAGCTATATAAACACCCATTTTCTTTAAAAAGTACCCAGCATCAGGTATTTTGTTATAGCAACAGGACATGGACTACTACAATTGGCAAATGGTTAAATAGCCAAATATGGTGGTCTATAATTTAGTGCTAAAGTTAGGAGTTCCGACATAAGTTTATAAAGGCATTCTGAACTTTTAGAAATCAAAGTTACTGGCATATCCATGTAAAAGGTGAGATTCAGACTGATGAAGAAGAAATAGTGTATTTATCAGATGATGGGCATGCAGGAACAGGGCAGGAGGCAGATCTCAGAAAAATGTGAAATATTCAAAAAAACAAAAACAGTGGAGTGCAGTGCAGGGTGTGTATTGATAACTACTGGGATGGAGGGTTATCAGCTACTTGCTGTGCTTAATCAAGAGTACCTTGAATGCCCAACTGTACAGCAGGCAGCTGGGAATAATGAGGCAGTAGCAACAGATGAGTAAGAGTGAGAGTAGAATTTTAAGAATGTTAGTTTGGAGTGGTTGCAGGTTGGATAGGAAAAAAAGAGATAGTTTACAGAGTGGGTATGGCCAAGAGGAGACTGGAGGCAGGAAAACCAGTTAGGAAACTATCACACTAATCCAAGAAGAAGGCAATGAGGTCGCGAAGTAAGCTGGTGACAGAAAAGAAAAGATGGTTGTAGGTTTTTCAAAACAGAGTTCATAGTGCTGGGCAAACTCATTGGCTATATGGAGTGAAGTAAAAGGGTGAGAGACTGGCTCCAAGTCCAGTCGCAAAATACAAGGATAGATGTGTACTGCAGTCATCTAAATACTTTCCCTCTATGGTGTCCTCTTAAAACTTACACAAAATACTGTAACCCTTACAGTTGAGACTCTAAGCATGCTTTTATTATTGTGTGGGGGTTAGTTTTGTTTTGTTTTAGATTTCCAGGGGAATAGTACTTAAAACCTAAATCCGACAACACTGGCAACGAGATGGCTTAGACGCCAAGTCCAAAATCTACACAGTCAGAATATTTCAGAGATAATATCTATCTGCATAATATTCTTACCACACCCCTCCATTTATTCATAGTGTCATTAAAAATGTTCAGTGTTCATTCCTGAAACCAACCTTAGACTTTTGGATCCAACAGTAGAGTCAATTATATGATTGCTTAAACATCAAAGCTTTCACACACTAATGTCCTTACCAGGGAACTTAAATAGGCAGGTCTTTTCTTTCTGGTGAAGGCAAACGCCTATGTTGTTCAAACCAGCATACTGTACATTCCTGTGTGATTTTATGTGTTTGATCATTGAACAGATGGAATATCTGCTTTTCCCATTGCTATCAATTCAATGTGTGCAGTGAACACCCTGCTCAAAGCAGACCTGTTTTGTTAGGCAGAAATTAGGGCTCACTGCCCTCAGAACAGCCCATTTCTTGGAAATGCTCAGAGGATCTTCAGTTTCCCTTTTGAGGTATACAAGGAAAATATTGCCCTGGGGAAATATCAAAGGATTTCCTGAAACCAGCTGAATAAACAGGTGCATAAATTTTTGATTTGATAAAAATAAAGAATAGAAGCGGTGGCCACCATCCAAGCATCTTATTCTCCCTGCTCAATGCTTTCAGTGCTCCACTCAGAAAGCTTCCACATTCGGTGCTCACTGTATCCATAATAAAGGTGAATGCCTGAGTCTGGAATTCGAGTTCCTTCGTAATGTGGCCTCAAATGACCTTTCCAAACATAGTCTGCACTACATCCATTTAAAAATCCTACCAAACTAAGCCACTTACTGTTCCCTGGCCTTTAACCTAAACCCTACCTTTGCTTATGTGCTTTCCCCAGTTTAGAATTATCTTCCTCTACAATCCAAATGTTCTTATTGTCAGCATCATGAAACTCCTGTTTGGGATAGTCCCAGTCCCCTGGGTAGAAGTCAGCTCCTGCTCTGTCATCCTCCTGTTTCAAGGTATATGCATTTCTCTTATATGCCTTCCATTTATACCTTGAATCAAGGTCACTAATCTCACCTGTGGACTGTGGGCTTCTGGGGAGTCTATCCCTGAGCGAGTGCTCTACCTAAGGTCTTGCACCTATAACATGTAGAAAGACTATCTGGAGCAAGAAAACTTGGGTTCAAGTCTACCTTATTTTGACTGTGTCACCATGATTAAGACCATGAATCTTTCTGATTATGAATTCCTAAATTTTAGTTTTAAAAAAAGTTTTATTTATTTATTGAAAGCTAGAGTGACCAAGAGGTAGAAACAGAGAGAAAGGACTTCCATCACTGGTTCCCATCCCAAATGGCTTCAACAGCAGGCCTAGGCCAGACCAAAGTCAGGAGCCCAGAACTCTATCCTGGTAATCCACCTGAGTGGCAGGGGCCTAAGTACATCCTCTGGGACATCTGGGCACATTTTCAGGGAAGAGAAAAAGGTGAGACTCAAATCAGAGCTCTGATATAAGATGCCAGTATTGCAAACAGCAGCTTAACCCTCTGAACCACAATGCTAGCCCCGCTAAGTTTTTTTTTAAAGATTAGTTGTAGTTATTGCATAAAGCCATTATCTAAATTATAAAGTATTAGACCCTTTATTATATCTTATGTTCACATTAATACCAATGTCATGGATGACAACATGAGTTCTGAAAAAATATATTTGCTAGAGAGATTTATTTTTCTGAGAACCATCACATACCTGCCCAATTTGTTTTACCAGTTGGGAAACCATTGAATTGGACTGCTCACGAGAGGAGAATAAATTAAGACATGATGCCATTATTAAAATTGCTAACCCATCTCCTCTTGTCTCTCTCTCTCTCTCTTTTTTTTTTTTTTTTTTTTTACAGGCAGAGTGGACAGTGAGAGAGATAGAGAGAAAGGTCTTCCTTTTGCCATTGGTTCACCCTCCAATGGCCGCCGCAGCTGGCATGCTGCGGCTGGCACACTGCACTGATCTGATGGCAGGAGCCAGGTACTTATCCTGGTCTCCCATGGGGTGCAGGACCCAAGCACTTGGGCCATCCTCCACTGCACTCCCTGGCCACAGTAGAGAGCTGGCCTGGAAGAGGGGCAACCGGGACAGAATCCGGTGCCCCGACCGGGACTAGAACCCGGTGTGCCGGCGCCACAAGGCGGAGGATTAGCCTAGTGAGCCGCAGCGCCAGCATCCTCTTGTCTCTTAATCATTAGTTTAGCCTACTGGCATTTTGTACTATACCCAGCTCATGTTATAGTAATATACAAAAGCTTCCATTTGTTGAGTATTCTGAAGGGCCAGGTACTCGTGGATTCCAGGGATAGAGAGATGAATAAGAAAATTTCTTCTTGTCCTCGAGATGTTTATAAACAAGTAGAGGAGAAAGTTTGGCAGGCAATTCCACTATAGTATTACATGGTATGTTAGTTTTCAGAGTCAGGAAGAAGGAGAGAGTGGGCAAAAAATGAACTTGCCAGATGAAACTAATTTTATGCTATATAATAGACATTCTTTTTCAACAGGCAATATTTATTTTCAAGTTCACATGTGTCCTTAAAGTGTACTTAAATTGAATCCATTATGTCAAAACAACAAATGTTGGCAAGGATGTGGAGAAAAGAGAAACTTTGCACACTGTTGGTGGCAATGTAAATTGTTATAGCCATTTCGGAAAATAGTATGGAGATTCCTAAAATATCAAAAACAGAACTACCATATGATCCAGCAATTCCATTACTGGGTATAAATCCAAAGGAAATAAGTCAGTATGTCATAGAGATTATCTATACTCCCATATTTACTGCAGAACTATTCACAAAAGCAAAGAAATGGGATCAACCATAAAGAAAATGTGAGATAGATAGATTGATAGATACATACATATATATGCACACAATTAAATACTACTGAGCCATAAAAGTAAGAAATCTTGTCCCTTGTGACACGAATGAACCTAAAGGACATTATGTAAGAAACAAATACTGCATAATCTGACATATATATAGAATCTGAAAGTGTTTACCTTATAGAAGGAGAGAGTAGAATGGTGGTTAACAGAAGCTTAAGTTGTTGGGGGAAGGCTTTGCGAGATGTTGGTCAAAGGATTCAAAATTAGTTAGATAGCAGTAACACATACCAGAGAACCATTGTATAGCATGCTGACTATAGTTAATGACAATATTTTGAGTTCTTGAGAAAATGCTGAGAGTGGTCCTCACAATAGCAATGATTAATATGTGAAGTAATGCATGTTTTAATTACTTTATCTATTCCAAAATGTATATGTATACTTCAAAACATCATAATGCATATAATAAACATATAATATCATCTGTCAACAAAATAAATAATAAATTAAGCCTATTAAGAAAAATGTGAGTGGTGTATTAAGGCTATTCAGATATAATGATTGATTTGAATCCTCAAATCCTTAGAGAGAGATGCTTGTTTAAACTCAAGAATCATACTAAGTGTGTTGCTTATTGTGCCTGGCACATGCCAAGGCTAGAAAGTATTGAAAAGGAGAGTGAAATCTCTCAGAGTTCCTTTGGCTAAGGATGAAAGAGGAGAGCTGAGACAGAGAGCAGGAGGAATAGATGGCTAGTACTCAAAAGAGAGAGGCTTACACTCAGCCACCTTGGGGCAGAATATGCACGTGCACACATGAGCTCTCACGCACATTGCTGGGGTGGAGAGATCAAATATACATCTAGGTTTGGTGATTTAAAGGCTGAGCAAACCCTGTCCTTTTTCCCTGGAAAGTCCATGGGAAAGGGAGCAAGGTCCTTGGAAGCCGGTCACAGTGTGGTAGCAGAATGGATATATTTAGTATCTGGGCCTCATAAAGGATGGATAAAATGTTAAAAATGCCAACTATTCCCTAGAGAAGAGGAAGAACTTTTTTATAAAATAACTATAATAGTGTGCAATATACAAATGCAAATTTTGATAATAACCCATCCCATCATTTATTGACAATGAATGAAAATTGGTGTTATTTTATGCATGCCTAAATTTTTAGCATAATTTGTACATTTGATTTTCTATGCTATTGATATGATCAGAATTTAAGAAAAATTTAAAAGTTTCAAATGAAAAGTAAATACTGGAAACTAATGCTTTATTGAAGTTCACCTAAGTTGAAATACACAGACTATGTATCTCATTTCCATATTCTTGGAATATTTGAGATAATCCTCTCAGATTCTAAATATATTCAGGTCTGTGATACACTTCATTTTTGAAGATATTTTTTCAAGAACTCTTTCTTATTGGTATATAATAATTTAGAAACTTATTGTGATTGGGTTTGCTCGGTTCCAACCACATACATGAGGCTCCCTCTGCATTAGGCTGTTTTAGTAGATGATGAAGAGTGACCACAGAATGATAGGAAATGACTCCCACAGTGGTCCAATTCAGATCAACATTTAAAATCCTCACTTTCTCTCCAGTTACTGTCTCTTTTGTAACTCAAATACTAAGTGGTCAGTGTGTCAATATTTCTAACATCTTATCTAATCTTCTGCTGATAATAAACATACTTATTTACCAATATAGTGTAAGCATTTAACTAGATAAAATTAGATTCTTGGTTAGTGCTATCAATGCCTATGTGAGACAATGTATCTGTTAAGAATAATTTTAACTTTTTCAAATGTATTTTTTCTATATCTTCAATTTTCACAAAAATATTTTGTGGGGTTCATTTGTCCCTCAATATTTGACTCCATCAGTTAAACTGGGACATAATTATGACATTATTTGCAATGTATCCAAATTGTAATTTTACTAATAATTTACAAAATATAACATAGTTGACATATCCATATATCATGGTTATAATACATATAGAAAAACTATTTAAGTGTATCATTGGTTTTCAAAATATCTAAACTCCTGGTGATCTGGACAAACCCCAAAATGGAAAGCATGGGAACATTATTGAAGAGGGAAAATCCAAGATCACATCAAATGTAATTTATTGCAGGGACTTACAGATAGAAGCATGGTCTTAGGTGACCACAGGTCAAGGATTCCTGAAATATTCCAAGACAGTAGTAAGGGTTTATGCATTAAGGCAGACAAAGGCAGCCCTTAGCTAGCCTAAGTGCACCTGGACTTTCTCAAGGAACACTAACATTCCAGGCATTAGATAAGGGACATTTCAGGGCCCAGTCCTGCAAGACAAGCTTGGCCAGATGACTGTCAGTGTTACCTGGAGGGCAAGATGATGGTAGCCATGTCAAACTGAATATACCCAGACCCATTCATTTCACTTTTGTGGATCAATTGTAAAGAAATATTTGGAAATCCACAGATTTTTGCATTAAAATAGTTATTGTGCCATTATTTGCAATGGAGAAAAATTCAAAATTATTTACATTTGCACGATAAGAAAACTGATGGATAACTGGCATTATAAATGTGTGAAGGAATATTATGTGAAAGATGCTGATGAAGATTCTCTGACAATATAGAAAACATTTATACTACAGTGTAGAGGAGGGAGGGTGGAAGCTTAGCTGGAGGGAGTATAGTGTGAGAAGTATCTTTATGCTCCTAAATCTGCATATATGAAATACATGAAATTTGTTCACTTTATATAAATAAAAAAAATCGAAAAAAAGAGAAGAAACTTAGATGCAAAATTGCCCATACACATAAATTGGGAAGAAAATAACTTTAAAATCATCCATTCTTCAGACAATTTTCCCACAATTTAATTCATTTCCATGATAGAAAGTTATAAAAGGAGTGAATACTAGAGGTGTATTTTCCTGAACAAAAATATGTAGTTGCTTTAATGGCTACAATTTCAAGTAAACAAGAATTAAACCCCTTTAGACCATCCAACATGTCACGTAATTGCTATATTTGAAAACATTTAACTACCTGAGTCAATTCCACTTATAAAATAGTGATGATGATATTACCATGTCCATAAGGTTTCTGCGAGAACCAAAATTCATCATTGTGCCTAGAACAGATGAGCATGTTCTGTAGTGCTGAGTCCTAATTATCTAGTAATCAACATACATACATATAAACATTCTAACATTTCAAATCCATCAGAAAATACAGAAACCTGAAGGAAAAATAAAAACAGGTAATTACCAAATAGGCAATTTTTAAAAGAAAAAAATAGTTTCTAAAAATAGAAACCTCAAAGCCAAAAATTAACTATTGGGATTGCATCAAATTGAGAAATTTCTGTACTGCAAAAGAAACAGTCAGGAGAGTGAAGAGACAACCGACAGAATGGGAAAAAATATTTGCAAACTATGCAACAGATAAAGGGTTAATAACCAGAATCTACAAAGAGATCAAGAAATTCCACAAAAACAAAACAAACAACCCACTTAAGAGATGGGCCAAGGACCTCAATAGACATTTTTCAAAAGAGGACATCCAAATGGCCAACAGGCATATGAAAAAACGTTCAAGGTCACTAGCAATCAGGGAAATGCAAATCAAAACCACAATGAGGTTTCACCTCACCCCGGTTAGAATGGCTCACATTCAGAAATCTACCAACAACAGATGCTGGCGAGGATGTGGGGAAAAAGGGACACTAACCCACTGTTGGTGGGAATGCAAACTGGTCAAGCCACTATGGAAGTCAGTTGGAGATTCCTCAGAAACCTGAATATAACCCTACCGTTTGACCCAGCCATCCCACTCCTTGGAATTTACCCAAAGGAATTTAAATTGGCAAACAAAAAAGCAGTCTGCACATTAATGTTTATTGCAGCACAATTCACAATAGCCAAGACCTGGAACCAACCTAAATGCCCATCAATGGTAGACTGGATAAAGAAATTATGGGATATGCACTCTTTAGAATACTATACCGCAGTAAGAAACAACGAAATCCAGTCATTCGCAACAAAATGGGGGAATCTGGAACACATCATGCTGAGTGAAATAAGCCAGTCCCAAAGAGACAAATACCATATGTTCTCCCTGATCGGTGACAACTGACTGAACACCAAAAAGGAAACCTGTTGAAGTGAAATGGACACTATGAGAAATGGTGACTTGATCAGCATAGCCCTGACTGTTAATGAACAACTTAATACATTATCCTTCTTAGTAGTTTTTTTGCCTGTTCTACTTAATATGACTGGCTTAATTCTGTAATTAATACACAGTTATTCTTAAGTGTTGAAATTTAACTGAAATGTGATCCCTGTTAAAAATAAGAGTGGGAATAAGAGAGGGAAGAGATGTACAATTTGGGACATGCTCAAGCTGACTTGCCCCAAATGGTGGAGTTAGAAACATACCAGGGGACTCCAATTCAATCCCATCAAGGTGGCATGTACCAATGCCATCTCACTAGTCCAAGTGATCAATTTCAGTTCACAATTGATCATAATGAAAGGACTAAGAGTCAAAGGGAGCACATAAACAAGTCTAGTACCTGCTAACACTAACCGATAGAATAAAGAAAGGGGAGAGTGATCCAACATGGGAAGCGAGATACTCAGCAGACTCATAGAATGGCGGATGTCCTAAATAGCACTCTGGCCTCAGAATCAGCCCTAAAGGCATTCCAATCTGGCTGAAAAGCCCATGAGAGTATTTCAGGCATGGAAAGCCAAGACACTCTAGGGGGAAAAAAAAAACCTAAATGAAAGATCTCTCTGAGTGAGATCCCAGTGGAAAGAACAGGTCTTCAAAGAAGGATGTCCCTTTCTCTGAAGGGAGGAGAGAACCTCCACTTTGACTATGACCTTGTCTAAACAAGATAAGAGCCGGAGAACTCAGAGGGCTTCCATAGCCTTGGAAACGCATGACTGGAGCATAGGGAGATTACTGATGCCATAGACAGGAGTGTCAATTGGTAAAGTCAACAACAGGAGTCACTGTGCACTTACTCCTCATGTAGGATCTCTGTCCTTAATGTGCTGTACATTGAGATTTAATGCTATAACGAGTACTCAAACAGTATATTTCACTTTGTGTTTCTATGGGGGTGCAAACTGTTGAAATCTTTACTTAATGTATACTAAACTGATCTTCTGTAAAAAAAAAAAAAAAAAGAAAAAGAAAAAAGAAATTATCAATTCCCAACTTGACTCTCACTGGGATTAAACATGACAATAGGTCTGATCTGATTTCATCATCATTTAAAAAATCATCTATTATTTTTCACTTTATGTTTCTGTGTGGGAGCAAACTGTTGAAATCTTTACTTAATGTATGCTAAACTGATCTTCTGTATATAAAGAGAATCGAAAATGAATCTTGATGTGAATGGAGGTGGGGAGGGAGTGGGAGAGGGGAGGGTTGCGGGTGGGAGGGATGGTATGGGGGGGAAGCCATTGTAATCCATAAGCCGTACTTTGGAAAGTTATATTCATTAAATAAAAGTTAAAAAAAAAATAAAAAAAATATTAAAAATAGAAACCTGCCTGTCTCACGGTCTAAAGCATCCTCCGAACGCTGTTACAGAACTCCTTCATCGACCCTGCAGCTGCAACTTGAGAAAGAGCTGCAGCTTGAGAAACTTCTCAGTACTCTTGCCTCAGTGCTCGCCTACCTCTTTCCCTTTCCAATGCTGCTGCCTGAAAATGAGCCTGATGTACCAGCAAGGAAACTGGCGGGGCGCCGGTCGGGGGCGGGGGGCGACACTGGACTCCTCGTCAAAGAGCCTGCTGTCCCCCGAATTATGCTCCCAATTTTCATGGCAAAAAACTACTGAGGTAGCAGCTGGTTCTCTTCCATCCACCTCATCCCATTCGAAGCCCACATCCGGCCAAATCCCCAACTGCCCTCCCCTTTAGCAAGTGGGAAAACCCCATGCCTCTGTGGTTCAGCTCAGTTTGAGTAATGACTTTTATAATGCCACAGGCCACTGAACCACAATCATAAGGGATCATAAAACAACAATGCCGCCTCTGAAAATCACCAAATGGCATTGGAGATTAGCAGAGGGGAATTGGGGTTATCTATGGTTATTTCATTAACATCAAAGCTGGCAGTGGGGTCCATCAGGAAAGTTGGAGCCCTCTCATTCGTTTTTTAAGTGGTAATTTCTTTTTTTTAACTTTTATTTAATAAATATAAATTTCCAAAGTACAGTTGATGGATTACAATGGCTTTCCTCCCCATAACTTCCTTCCCACCCACAACCTTCCCATCTCCCGTTCCCTCTCCCATTCCATTCGCATCAAGATATATTTTCAATTATCTTTATATACAGAAGATCAATTTAGTATATATTAAAAAAAGCTTTCAAAAGTTTGCACCCACACCAAAACACAAAGTGTAAAATACTGTTTGAGTACTAGTTATAACATTAATTCACATTGTACAACACATTAAGGACAGAGATCCTACATGAGGAGTAAGTGCACAGTGACTCCTGTTTAAGTGGTAATTTCAAACCAGAACGTGGCTCTTGGGAACTTGCGGAGTTTGCGACACCTGGCTGTCCACTGCACAGACTGTGGTGCCCCAGCTGGGATTTTAGGCTGGTTCTCTCCTTCCGTGGTGTGTGCTCACCTTGTGGCATGTGCTGCCGTGCTGCACTTTGAAGAAGAGATACAGTAAATAAGAGACCAAGTCTGGTGACTCCTTTGTAACATCTCTGTGCTGGCAACTGGGTTTTGCTTCTTTCTTTCTGAGATGGCACTTGGCTTCCACTTCCACTCCCACAGTCGCGCATCTGTGGCGCTTCCTAAGAAGTTAGACCACTGCCATGCTCAGTCGTACCATATGCTTTAAAACTGACTCACATGCTGCAATTATGCCAATGAGATTTTTCATGCAGAAATCTATACTATAACATCTTTAAGTCTGGATGGACATTTGGTAGGACTTATTTAGAATTTCACCCCCTGTCCAAGTTGATGGTTCAAATATTCTAAGAGCTGGGTGATTAGAGCACCCTAACTTTGGCCTAAGAAAATTAGATGAAAGGGTTTAGTGATGTCCTTGGTGCATGGTAGCTAGAACTTTATGAGCCAGAGGTTTGAGAAGAGTTTAGTGAAACAATAAAATCATCTTAAAATAAAATTAGTATTGCAGGCCAAGTCACAAATCATTACCTTTACAAAAATAGTGATTTGTGAATATTGTTATTTAGATGCAGAACAGTAAGAATTCAATTCCATTAACTGTGAATGAGTTGAAATTACAAGAATATATCACGGAACTGGTTTGCTAAAACTCTAAAGATGTTAGGCTTCATGGAGTATACACCTGAAGAGGTTTGAAGCCAGTGGGGTGGATGGTTTTCCCCTCCACTGAGAAAAATGAAAGTCAAGCAGTATACCCATCTGAGTTTGTATGAAACAAAGTATATGGGCCTCAGAGTGCTCGAGCCAAGTAGCAGTTGGGGCACGCCAGGAAGGGAGACAAGAGTCAGGGCTGGGGAAAGATGAGAGGCTGCTAAGAACTGGTCTGAAAATCAGCCTCATGATATGAAACGCAGCCTTTTGCCAACTGAAACAATATTGATATCACATTTTTCTCTCTTAAATAGTATTAGAGAGGCGAGATTGGGAAGGATGGACAGTCAGGAGGATTTCACTGTGGAGATACCATGAGAACAGCACTGTTAGGTGACTTCATGTATAGAATGCACCCCACATACTAAAATGGTAATGCAGACTCCACACCCCAGCTCTGCAGTATATATGCATGGTATAGCCCATAGCCTCTGCGGTCATGATAAACAAAGCCATATGACATTAAATCAAGCACAAAAGAAAACAATGCAATCAGAGATGAGTAAACACAAGATGCATGAGGCTGCTGCTAAGGTAACATGACAGGTGGTTCTACAGTAAATGTTTTTCTTTATAAGTAGGAGTGCACTCCAGCACAATGATGACCATAGAAGATAGTAAATTCATAAACCAGTAATACAGTTGTTTGTTCTTATCAAGCATATAGTACATGCTATAGTTCATAATTATTCATGCTATATTTTCTACAGCTGACAGCACCATAGATTTTCTTCCATCAGCATCACCACAAACACTTGATGAATGCATTGTGCTACGATGTTATGACAACTAGAACGTCACTAGGTGGAAGCAATTTTTCAGTTCCATGATAATCTTAGGGGACCACCAAGGTATATGCAGTGTATCACTGAGCAAACCATGTGGAGCCTAGGTATGCATGAAGTCTAAACCACGTTCTTTTTTTTTTTTTTGAAGATTTTATTTATTTATTTGACAGGTAGAATTACAGACAGTGAGAAAGAGAGACAGAGAGAAAGGTCTTCCTTCCGTTGGCTCACTCCTGAAATGACCACAACAGCCGGCGCTGCGCCAATCCGAAACCAGGACCCCGGTGCTTCCTCCTGGTCTCCCATACGGGTGCAGGGGCCAAAGGACTTGGGCCATCCTCCACTGCCTTCCCAGGCCACAGCAGAGAGCTGGACTGGAAGAGGGGCAACCGGGACTAGAACCGGCGCCTATATGGGATACCGGCGCTGCAGGCGGAGGATTCACGTAGTGCACCACGGCACTGGCCCCTAAACTACGTTCTTAATTTAAGACTGCTCTTGTGCAGTCTTGGAATAAGTTACTGAGCAATATTTAACACATACACACACACGCACACACACAGGCTTGAAGAATAATATTGCCAATTTGAAAATAAAATTTTATAAAGGAATACCATAGTTATCCCTCCCAGACTGAATCAACACCTCTCTCCCTTAGATGTAGCCAATATCCTGAATTGCATGTCTATTATTTACATGCAATTCTTTATCACAATGTGGGCAATAAGAAACATGTGGCACTATTTTATGTAACATTTTCTCCACTGGATGCCATACGCTTTGCTTATCTACACTATTAACACTGCTAAAATTGTGTCAGTCTTTTTCTACCATCTACTTTAACTCTGTTTAAATAGTGCCATTTTTGCACTTCTTTCTCCCTCTGCCATCACTAGCAGTATCAATTAGAACATTGAAGAATGATCTCATCTTCACAAAAGGACTCATTAAATGTCTCATAGTTAATTTCATGTAGTTCTTTAAAAATTCAGGATGCTTAGGGTTACGCTAATTTAGAAGATCCTATTATAGATAAGTAAAATGAAGTTCAGAATTGAAGTCCCAGCTCTCCTCCGGCTTCCTGCTAATGTGCAACCGGGGAGGCAGCAGGTGATGCCTCAAGTGATTGGGTGACTGGGTCCCTAGCACCTCCATGGGAGATCCAAACTGAGTTAGCATCTCCAAGCTCAGAGCCAGCGCTTTGAGGATTGAGCCAGTGGATGCTAGAGCTGTCTTTCTGCCTTTCAAATAAATATATTTTAAAAATTTAAATGCTGATGTCTAAGATACACTGTTAGAACAATAAATTTTAAAGAAGTAAACATGAGGGTCTTGCACTGTGGATTAGCAGGTAAAACCACTGCCTGCAGTGCCGGCATCCCATACGGGCGCCAGTTTGAGTCCCGGCTGCTCCATTTCCAATCCAGCTCTCTGCTATGGCCTGGGAAAGCAGTAGAAGATGGCCCAAGCCCTTGGGCCTCTGCACCTGCGTGGGAGATCCGGGAAGAAGCTCCTGGCTCCTAGCTTTGGATCAGCGCAGCTCTGGCCATTGTGGCCAATTGAGGAGTGAACCAGTGGTTGGAAGACCTCTCTCTCTCTCTCTGTCTCTCTCTCTCCCTGCCTCAGCCTCTCTGTAACTCTGCCTTTTGAATAAAATAAATCGTAAAAAAATAAAGATTTATTTAAAAAAAGTAAACATGAGGCATAGAGTTTGCTAAAATATTTTTTTAAAGATTTATTTATTGGCTGGCACCGCAGCTCACTTGGCTAATCCTCCGCCTGTGGCACCGGCACACCGGGTTCTAGCCCAGGTTGGGGCGCCGGATTCTGTCCCAGTTGCTCCTCTTCCAGTCCAGCTCTCTGCTGTGGCCTGGGAAGGCAGTGGAGGATGGCCCAAGTGCTTGGGCCCTGCACCTGCATGGGAGACCAGGAGGAAGCACCTGGCTCCTGGCTTCAGATCTGTGCAGTGCACTGGCCATAGCAGCCATTTTGGGGGTGAACCAATGGAAAAGAGGAAGACCTTTCTCTCTGTCTCACTCTCTCTCTAACTCTGCCTGTCAAAAAAAAATAAAGATTTATTTATTTATTTGAAAATCAGAGTTACACAGAGAGAGGAGAGGCAGGGAGGGAGGGAAGGAGGGAGGAAGGAAGGGAGGGAGAGAGGGAGAGAGAGAGAGAGAGAGAGAGGTCATCCATCTGTTGGTTCACTCCCCAGATGGTCACAACAGCTGGAGCTGCACCGATCTGAAGCCAGGAGCCAGGAGCTTCTTCGGTTCTCCCATGTGGGTGCAGGGGCCCAAGGACTTGGGCCATCTTCTACTGCTTTCCCAGGCCATAGCAGAGAGCTGGATCGCAAGTGGAATAGCCGGGTCTCAAGCCGGCGCCCATATGGGATACCGGCGCTTCAGGCCAGGGTATTAACTAGCTGCACCACAGCGCCAGCCCCCGCTAAAATATTTTTTAGTCCATTCTCATTTTGTGAATTGAGAACACAAAAGTTTAGAAGATATTGATTCTGTCCTGGTACTCAAGAGAACCGGAATTGAGAGGCATGTTTTCCTTTATCATTTGACACCTTCCCTGAATTAACAGGTTTCTGAAGAAATTGGCTTTCTCTCATTACCGTTTATTTCTACCAGATATATAACAATATCAAACTTCTTTTAAAATATATTTTTTCTTGGCCGGTGCTGCAGCTCATTAGGTTAATCCTCCGGCGCCCTGACCGGGACTAGAACCCAGGGTGCCGGTGCCGCAGGTGGAGGATTAGCCTATTGAGCTGCGGCGCCAGCACCCTGGGTTCTAGTCCCGGTCGGGGCGCCGGATTCTGTCCCGGTTGCCCCTCTTCCAGTCCAGCTCTCTGCTGTGGCCTGGGAAGGCAGTGGAGGATGGCCCAAGTACTTGGGCCCTGCACCTGCATGGGAGACCAGGAGGAAGCACCTGGCTCCTGGCTTCGGATCGGCGCAGCCCACCGGCCACAAGGTACCAGCGGTAGCAGCCACTTGGGGGGTGAACCAACAGAAAAAGGAAGACCTTTCTCTCTGTCTCTTTCTTTGTTTAACTCTGCCAGTCAAAAAATATATACATTTTTTTTCTTGAGTGCTGACACAATAGTATCGGGACATACTGGCTTCCTCTGTCTTATTAAGATACTAGCATTAAATGTGAAACATGGCATATTACTGAGCCCATCTTTGAATATGAGTAAGCCACTTCTCATTAAGTACAGCATTTCTTCCAAATTCATGAGACTTTTCATATTTAGCTTCCAAAACCTCATTAGAATTTCTCCTTCCGCCACAAAATTGCCTCACAATAAACAATTCATCAACCTTGAGAGGCTAAGAAAAGTTTGAAAGGTGTTCTGGCTTAACAAAAATGCAATGGCTTAGCTTATGTAATATACCAGGGAATTAAAAATCGGTGAAAAGTTCATATTTGTGCTTCAGAATGACTGGATGAATAATACAATGGCATTTCAGTGACTTTATTTCAAATGGTTTTGGATAACATCATCTTTTCTTTTTTTTACCCAGCTACTGAACATAACTTTTAAAGCACATATGTATATTTGCTGTCTAAATTTAATCATGTTAACTGCTCTTTAACATGTTTTGCGACTTCCTAAAACTTGGTCTTACAGAGTAAAGATTAGATTACATAAAGATCTAGTCTTTGGGCTGCTGTTATGGCATAGGGGGTTAAGCCACTGAGTGCAACACTGGCATCCAAGATGGCATGCCAGTTCAACTCCCAGCTACTCCACTTCCAATCCAGCTCTCTGCTAATGGTCTGGGAAAGCAGTAGAAGATGATCCAAGTGCTTGGGCCTCTGCACCTACATGGGAGACCCAGGTGTGGCTTCTGGCTTTGGCCTGGCCCTGCAGTCATTTGGGGAATGAATCAAAGATGGAAGATCTCTTTCTCTCTTTCACTGTCTCTGTAAACACCTTTCAAGAAAATAAATAAATCTTAAAAAAATTAAAAACTACAGTCTTCATATCATCTTAGTTCAAATAGTTGTTACTTTCTGAAATGAAAAATGATCTGATACCCTTTCCTAGGGCTAAGAAGACAAGTTGCCTTCAGACATTTACAGTTATGAAAAGAAGCTCTTATCCTGAGTCCTTCCCTCCCTCCCCTCCTTCTTTCTCACTTTTCTTCCTTCCTGTCTTCTCTTTTCTCTTTCCTTTCCTTCCAATCCCCTGTTCTTCCTCTTATTTTTCTCTCTTTGAACATTTATTGTGTACCTACTATTTGCCTGAAATCATAGATGCTGAGATGAAGGATTCATGATTCTGCAATCTGTGTTGGGACAGACATTAGAAGAAACAAGTACAAATGACCAGGGATCTAAGCATAGATAAACACTATCAAAGCAGGTGGGGCTGTAAAACGCTGGCTCCCAGGCCACTCTTGAGTTGTAACTTTCTGACTCTTGTCAGATTTCCTTGAGGATCCACCAACCCCCTACACACGGGGGATCTCATCGAGATTAATTGTCCCCGTGGGCCTAGATTAGTAATCAATAGTGCAATGCTTCTAGAGTTTCATTTTTAGATTTCTACAGCCAAATTGCTCCATTCTCTTGCTCACATTACCTCCCACGTTCCCACGCATTCACTCGAGCCCAGAGGCCACTGTCCTTGCTTTGGTTCTTTTGTTCTTTCTGAGCTGTGCAGCAGGCATGCGGAGGAGGAAGACAGAAAACAGAGAACTCTTCAGAGTGGGCACCAAGCTGTCAGCCTGTTCCTGCCGATGGCCCTGATCCACTTCTGCTAATCCCCACCGCAGCACCACTTGCACACCAAATGTCCAGGAAGGCAAGCAAGCCCACCATCTGAGACAGCTCCCCCCGTAAAAACAAGACTCCTTAACACCCAGACCATTCACTGAGAACACAAAGGAGGGATTGCAGGGCAACTGCCTGGAAGGACCTCACAACCATCCCAGTGGAAGATTAAGCAAAGAAGATAATGAGTGACATGCATTGAGCGCATAAGGATCAGGCCTGTTCCAGGCACAGATATGGAACTGAAAAATCCTTGCCCCCACCTACCAGACAAATACACTATTGCCTCTATTTTACAGCTAATAAAATGCAGGCACAGAAATATACAGGTGCCAGAGCCGAAAACCACCTCATCTAGCACTCTGTTGGCAGACTCCATTTTCTGAACCATAGGAGAACTGTGGGTTTGTTTTTTTTTTTAAGATTTATTTGTTTATTTTTGGAAGTCAGAGTCACAGAAAGGGGGAGAGACAGAGAGAGTGAAAAAGAGATCTTCTATCCACTGGTTCTCTCCCCAAATGGCTGCAGCAGCCAAGGGTGGGCCAGGCTGAAGCCAGGAGCCAGGAGCTTCTTCAGGGTCTTCCATGTAGGTACAGGGGCCCAAGGACTTGAGCTATCTTCCACTGTTTTCCAAGGCCATAGCAGAGAACTAGATTGGAAGTGGAGCAGCTGGGACTCAAACCAGCATCCCCTACATGGGATGCTGGCATTGCAGGCAGCAGCTTTACCCGCTATGCCACAGCAGCAGCCCCTGTGGGACATTTTAATGCAAAGTGGTATATGATATTATTGACATGTTCTCAGGGAACTATCTAATCAAATGGCTGGAGAATGCCGTATTAACTGCTACTTCAGAAACCAATTTTTTTATCTTTCCCATGCAGATAGCAGCTTGAAGAAGTCTTATCATGTCTTCCTCTCACCAAGAGACTGCAGGCTTCCTTTGGATTAGGAATTACTTCTCTGGGTTAAGAACTACTCTTTTCAAACTGTAGCTATTTGGTGATAGCTACACCCTGGCAGACCTGTCAGCATAAGATCCTTTTGTATCTAGATGGCCTGCAGATAGTTGGAGTCTTATTGTCACCTGCTAATTTATTTGTCTTTATAGTCCTAAGTCTTTGATAATTGTTGCAATGTCCAAATGTCTCATGTCCAGTCACTCTTCATTCCAACACAGCAGCCTTAGTGCTGGCAGAGTGTGAAGTAGCCTCCTAACAGGTTTGTACTTTTCTTTTAAAAAAAGATTTATTTATGTATTTGAAAGGCAGAGTTAGAGAGAGGCAGAGGCAGAGAGAGAGAGGTCTCCCCAGATGACTGCAATGGCCGGAGCTGTGCCAGTCGGAAGGCAGGAGCCAGAAACCTCCTCTGGATCTCCCAGGTGGATGCAGGGACCCCAGCACTTGGGCCTTCTTCCACTGCTTTCTCAGGCCATAGCAGAGAGCTAGATCAGAAGTGGTGCAGCCAGGACTTGAACCAGCACCTATAAAGAATGTCAGCACTGTAGGTGGTGGCTTTACCCGCTATGCCACAGTGCCAGCCCCATGTAGTTTTTTTTTTTTTTTAATTTTTTTCAGAAAGGAAAATCTTGTAGGAATCATTGTAAGCATCTGCAAGATGTCACAGGAGCTCTCAGTGAAGTTACTTGGGATATATGCCCTTTTTGTACACAAATAAAAAGAGGACTATGAAATCATGAATTTATCAGGTACACTTTGCTTTCCAGAACTAAGACAAAACCTGTTGATTTTTGAGGAAAAGAAAATGATAATGTGACATGGTTAACAATGCCAGTTTTCCTAGCATCTCAACTCTCTGCAGTGACTGGGTTTGTGCCATATGAGAACCATTTCCATTGCTAAATCAACATACAGATGAAGGAGAGCAAAATTTGGTAAAGGTGTTCCTGGCCTGGCAAATCAGGAGTTAAACTTTGGGACTGACACTCCAGTACTCGGAAACCCTCCACCCCACCCTTGGCTGTAAAATCTGTGAAGTAGCCTCCTTCCGGGAATCAGCTTTTCTAGTAATACCATAATTGGTTAAGCATGTATTATGGTGCATTTAATAAAGAAGCCGCATGATTTTCTGAACAAATGGCACCCACATGCTTGCTATTAACCTTCTGAGTTGTGAATAATATATGCCAGGCTGCCATCAGCCACTGGGTGTTCAAATGGTTTCCCTCACGTTTGAAACAGTGCTGCTCTGTAAGGAAATGACAAGGCAGAACTCTATCACAAACAGAACACCTATCCTACTCCCTAAATCATGCAAACACTTTGAAATTCAGTGGTGGTTTAGAATCGTGGTGGCCAGTGGACTTCCCTTTCTGGTACAGGGACAAAGCTAACTATTCTAGTGTTTTAAAGCAAAACTGAGGCCTGCTGCAAGAGTTCTTGCAACTAGCGAATTACAAGTCAACTGCTGATAACATGAAAGTCAATTAGTTGCATGAAGATTAACAAATAATAATAGAAATAGCTAACATTATGTCTTAGCTTTGCGTTTCCTGCCAGCCATAATCTTCAGTCTATGCTGAAAGGCGCTATTTCTACTTTCCAAAAATCTCAGCACACTGTAGAATCTAAGACGTTGCCTGGCAGACAGTGCTCAGTGTATATGTGTCGAGTGTGAGAGTGAATAAAGAATGCCAAGCCCTGTCCCAGGTGTGTTACAGGTATATGTCTAATTGCTACAATAACTTGGAAAAGATATCTATTACCTCCATTCATGAAGAAGGAAACAGATTTAGAGAGGTTAGACAAACTTGCCCAAAGTCATATCACTTCTATGTTTTAAGATTTAGATTCATTCCTAGGCCTCTCCAACATCATATTGCAAATTGTATTCTTTTCTTGGGTTTTTGAGGCCAGGAAATGAAGGATCACACAACAGAAAAAAGGAATGTCTGAAAGATCCCTGAAGATAATACATTTATGAGCAAATGTATACCAGGACAGATCTCTGTGTGTGTCTTTATGTACTTCAGTCATTCCATTCTTTGTTTACCTCTTATTTTCCTTCTCCACTTGGACATCATTACCAGAGAAATGACAGGACCAGATCTCAGTAAGTAGAATTCGTGTATTTGTAGGTGGAAAAGATTGAAAAAACAGAAAGCAACAGGAAGCAAAAGTAGGGAAATAGGAAAGAATCAGAGAATGTACACGTGGATTCATAAATTCTATGATGTCAAAAGAAGCATCATGGATTCAATCATTGCCTTATAGAAGAATTTCTAACAAAGATGAAAATATCTTTAGATTTTTGCAGAAGTTGTTCTTAAAAGTGTTTATCATCAATATTTTTATTTTTGTGATTTCTCTTGAGATTCCAAAATGATTAGATGAATGTACTAGAATAACCTTGTTTGAAATCAGATTTTAAGGTTGTTTCTGATTTTAAGCTTATTAGAAATTCTGTTCTTAGCTGTCCATCTTGCTTTCATTTGCTATGCTAAGATCCAAACTCAAAAATTCTAGAAATGCTAGATTTACTACATATTATGTTTAAGTGTCAAACACCTGGGAAATTAATTTATTCTGTAATGGAGAATCATTTTTTAAGTGACTATACTGCTTAAATTGCTGTGGGAGTGAAAATAGAGCAAAACATAGCAAAAATGCAAATGAAATACAGTATCTTTTTGAAATGTTGATATTGCAGTCAGGTCATGGAAACAACTTAAAAAATAACAAAAGAAAGAGCTTAGAACTTTTTGTCCTGACATTTACCAATATATCCTGTCTCTGTTACATTTGGAAGAGTGAATTTAGTGTTCTCTAAGATAAAATGTGATTTCTCTCTGACAAAGTATGCCTCAGATTTTCCCCAACATATAAATTCAAAATAAATGCGTTATGCATTTCAACTTGAGCAGTAGAAAAGGCAAAATCCTTTATAAAACAGGAAGCAGGAGTGGGTGTTTGTCCTAGCAGTTAAGACTGGTTCAAGTCCCAGATCCACTCTCCATTCTAGCTTCCTGCTAATGTGGATCCTAGGAGAAAACAAGTGATAGCTCAAGTGCTTGGGTACCTGCCACCCATGTGGGAGACCAGGATTAAGTTCCAGGTTCATGGTGTGGGTATTTGTAGAGTGAACCAGTATATAGGAGTGAGCTCTGTCTCTGCTTCTCAAATTAAAAAAAGAGACAGTAATTAATAAATACAAAAGAAAAAATTAATTTGAGTTAATTGAAAAAAGATGTAACATTGAGTAACAATTATCCAAAGTGTGTATGCCCATGGCAATGAGAAGTTCACACAGAGTCTTGGTTTCTTTCTCTTATCTGGTACTGCTCTAAGAGACTGTGTCTTTGACCAGAGACATTGTTATTTTCTTGCTTGGGAGATACTTTAGTTAATTTTCCTATTTGTGATTTCCCATTGAAACAGAGGTAATAGACCTACTACCAGGTACTTAAATAGAGATTTTGCTTTTGTAAAGAAAAGGCTACTTGTTAAAATAAGAATGACATAGACACCTGCAATTTACAATGCATCACTAAGGAACTCAGTTGTTGGGAATATTTCTTAAACTATTCCTGTTGTGAATTATACTTGACTATGTTACCAGAAAGCTGATCACACTGATTTAATGAAATGAAGTCTTGACTTGCATTCTTCAGACATAGATTCTGGGATGAAGGATTGCATATGGGAGATAAATGCGGCAGAAGTCTCAGAATGCTCACCTGTAAGGAAACGAGGAAGCTGGGCTGAATGGAGAAGGAGATCCTCAATGTTGTTGCAATGGAGGCCTCAGCCAGGCAGCCCCTCAGCGAGCTCTGGGGCTGAAAACCTTTCAGAGTGGTCCCCACCCTGGGCATTGTGTTCCCACATCACATGGTCACTGACTGCAGGTCACCCCTTTGGAGTGGACTTGCCCTTGGACACAGCCTTTCCTAGAGCTTAAAGTTACTCCCAGTAAGGAGCACTACCATGAATAAAGTTTGTACTTCTCAGTAGATGAGGATGGATATGTTAGCCCTTAAGAGGGCTGTGAATGCCACAGTTGACAACACAAAAGTGTCTTCCTTGTTCAGATCCACTTGCTTTTATAGCAAGCTTACCCTGTCTAGGAACAACTTTCTCAGGATGCTGGTTTCTTTCATTCCCTAGGGAGATACAAAAGGTGCATTAACACACACACGAGCTATACCTCAAGACTGTGATTGATTTTACAAGCCTGTAGCTGAGGCTATCATCTCCTTTCTTCTCCACTCATTATAGATTCCCTCACCTGTAGCTGGCACTCCTGCTGGTGGGGTGATGCCCACCTTTATCCCTGGAGCATCTCAGCTCAAAGTTGCCAAGTCATTTTTCATCTATAACAGTTATTCTTGACTGTTCACTGTTAAATACTGGGCATAGAAACACAGAGAAAAACCTCATAGATTACCTGGGTAGCAAATGTAATCTTCCCTGCTCCCCATCCATGCTCAGCCAGCAGTGATTACATGGCTAACCTAAGTTACAGGGACTCAAGTCTCTGGTTCTTGGTATCTTTAGAGGAAAGAGTAGTAACCACATAGGTGGGTGGCTGTTACTAGCAATGCTGAGCCATTAAAGAGAAATAATATGGGGCCAGTGTTGTGGCATAGCATGTATAGATACCACCTATGATGGCAGCATACCATATGGGCATGGGTTCGTGTTACAGCCGCTCTACTTCTGCTTTAGCTCCCTGCTAATGGCCTGGGAAAAACAGCAGAAGATGGCCTAAGTGTTTGAGCTGTTGCTACTCACATAGGAGACCCAGATGAAGCTCCTGGCTCCGGACTTTGTCTGGGCTCAGCCCCAGCTGTTGCAGCCATCCAGGAAATGAATCAGTAGATGGAAGGTCTCTCTCTCTCTCTCTCTCTCTCTCTTTCTCTGTCTTTTCTGCTCTCTGTAACTTTGACTTTAAAATAAATAAATAAATCTTTTTAAAATAAGAGGGAAATAATAAGAGGAATAGGGTGATAAAATTCAAAGCAAAAATATGAAAGTAAGAGTGTGTCATGTCATAGAAGCACTCAATGAAACTCATAATGTCTTTAAGATGACAGCAGGGTAAAGAGAATGGCATAAGACATAATTATAACACCAGCAAAACTTCACAGAAAAATGATTCTCAACCTTAGCAGGGCCTCCACATCAAGGTCAGAAAACTCAGGAAAGAACAGAACACTGAGACTTCAATGGGGTTTCTGGGTAGATGTATCAAGAAACTTAAAATCCCAAATTTTTATGAACATGGTAGGCCTGCAGAAACAGCCAACTCCACCTTGTATCAAAATGCTAGACCATTGCTTGTCGCTCCCCCTCTTCACGGAGGAACGACACAGGACCCTGTGTTGTTCTTTTGTCTGCTAGGCCCTTCCCGGGTTTGCTGCTGGTTCTTCCCGGGTTGGCTACCGTCCCTCCACCTCCGTGGAGGGGCGGGCCCCCTGCCACTTTCCCCACTTTCGCGGGGGAGCGGCACACCGCCGGCCGGCTCTCTCAGGGCCTGCACAGGTGTTCTTTCAGCTGGATGTTCCTGGTGGATGTTGTCTCTCTCCTCCTTTATAGTCCTCTTTCACCAATCCCAACTCTGCTACCCACACGCCAAGTACGCTGCTCTCCTCCAATCAGGAGCAGGTCCTGCTGTTTATTGGTTGAACTGGAGGCAGCTGTGTAGAAGCTGTTTCCTCCTCTCCCAGCGCCAAATTGTGGGAGAGCAGATGCATAGAATAAGTCTTAATTCCAGTAACTTAGTCTAGTCCGAGTTGCTCCCCACAATTGCTTAAGATTATTCATAGGCAGGAAGCTAACTAGGAAAAGTATGTACCCCTCAAGCTCTATCTCCATATTCTCTCCAGGAAACCAAGACAACAGCATAGATAAAACCCAGCCTAGCAGAATTTGATAAAGGACAGTGAAGAGACTTCATATTGAAGCTGATGCAGGAATCTCTGGCTGACATATTTTCGAAGGAACTTGAAAAGGATGCAATGAACTAGATCATGAGGGTTCTAGATTAAGGGGCATGAATAAAAGCCCATTGATATGGGAGAATCTTGTCATTACACTGGCTTTAACATCCAGGAAAGCCTCCAAGAATTAGTCACTACTTGACTAGCATAACTATTGGAGGCTTGGAGAAAGCAATGACTCACTGCAAGTGAACTATAAATTATAGAACTGCTATGTCAGAAAGTGGAGAAATAGTTAAAATTGTTTAAAAAAATGGGCATGCTAGGAGACATATCCTTCACAAGGCTGTAAAACTCTTGATCCAGATACTTTCTATAGCAGCAACAGAGGATATCCCATGTACCAAAATGAAAAAGAAAGGGGTAAGAGGGGCACTGGCATTGTTGGGAGGTTCAGTAGTGAAGTCCTCCACAGTTCTCACAGAACTAAGCTCCCATAATAATAGAAGCCAGATGGTAGCACTTCATTGTCAAAATTAGAAACCAGTTATTTTAATGAGTGACAAGGTCGAAATGGTAGCCAGAAGTGGCTGATACGACAGTTACAGAAATGGCTAAAATATATGGTCTTTGGAGCACAGATATTTATAGCAATGAAATTGCATCTGTAATGATACTGTAATGGTAGATACATGACATTACATATTTGTCCAAACTCATAGACTATGCAACATCAATGGTACATCCTTAATGTAGATTATGGGCACCAGTAATAATAGTGTGTCAATGTAGGTTTATCAATTGCGAATAATATACCACTCTGGTGGGGGATGTTGATAAGGGGGGAGGCTATGCATGTGTGGGAGCAGCGAGGATATAAAATGCTCCATACCTCCTTCTCAATTCTATGAACCTAAGCCTGTTCTAAGAGCTTATATTATTTTTTAAAGTGTATGGGCTTCATAAAGCATGATAGCCAACACAGATATTGCTCAACTTATATAATCAAAAGAAAGAAGGATGATTAGGAGGTTGAAGGAATTTGCCAATAAAAAAGTCACAATCCCTAGACCAATTTGAAGATCTGAGCTGTTTCTAGAACTTGAGTGCATTGACTACAGCAGAAGCCAAGTCCATGTTAGAGAAGATCAACACTAGCATCTATGGCATTTTCTTGGGTGACCATGAACTGAGAAAGAAATAATACCGGCCGGCGCCGCGGCTCACTAGGCTAATCCTCCGCCTAGCGGCGCCGGCACACCGGGTTCTAGTCCCGGTCGGGGCGCCGGATTCTGTCCCGGTTGCCCCTCTTCCAGGCCAGCCCTCTGCTGTGGCCAGGGAGTGCAGTGGAGGATGGCCCAGGTGCTTGGGCCCTGCACCCCATGGGAGACCAGGAAAAGCACCTGGCTCCTGGCTCCTGCCATCGGATCAGCGCGGTGCACCGGCCGCAGCGCGCCGGCCGCGGCGGCCATTGGAGGGTGAACCAACGGCAAAGGAAGACCTTTCTCTCTGTCTCTCTCTCTCACTGTCCACTCTGCCTGTCAAAAAAAAAAAAAAAAAAAAAGGAAATAATACCAAGATATTTTAAGGATTATTGGATATGGGCTCTCAATTGGCATTTATACCCAATTTACTATGTTCCCATCATTGCCTGTGTGGTAAGTAATAAATGGAGTGACCCAGGCTTGGTTCATAGCAGGTCCACTGTACCCACATGCTCACCTGATGGCCTGTCATTGAAAACCATATGCACCTTGAAAGAGAAGTATTTAGAAATCCACAGAGTCCTACATAGTTCTCTGGCTTAAGGACTGCAGACTATCCTAGTGGTGAAGGCTAAGTGAAAATGCCTGCAATGTCCCTTCTAACAAAGCTAAGACACTTAAAAAATAACCAAGTCCAGAGAGTGGTAGTAGATAATAACTTCAAGATAAAACTGTAACGAAGGGATGGTGGTCCCTAGCAAATATCACATTTCTAAGTCTGACCCTTACGAAACTCAGATGGACCATGACAGATGAACATTTATGAATAAAAGCTTAAGCAAAATCACCTCAATTTTATTGTGCTATGTGTAGAATCTTGACCAGAGCAAGTCAACGTGAATTTAGTACATGGTATACAGCTATTGGTTCAGCAATTTTTTTCTATTCCATCTCTGTGGAGAAACAGGGCCAGAAGCAATTTGTGTTTATGTGAGATGAAACAAAGTTATACACACCTATGAGTTTTCCCTCTGATTATGCTAGCTCACTTCCCATCTTCCTTTACACCATCCAAAGGAATATGTGTGGACATTCTGTAGAACATTACAGTGTTCAGTGACCACGTTTATCAGCCCACACAATATCCCAGAGGGTTGGAGATAAACCCAACATTTCAGTGAACTCTTGAGGTTCAGTGATCTGGGGTGTGCTGGGATAAACCCTTCAAAGTTGAGATCAAATTGTTGTATCTTACAGCTGCCACTAAAAAGGAAAAAACATAAGGTTGATAAGTTCTGTTTATGAAAGTGGCTTATTCTACGCTTGAGAATACTGCTCCAGCACATTTACCAAGTGGCTCAGAATGCTCCCAGCTTTGATTGAGGCCAGAGAAGGAAAGAATTTTGCTGGTCTAGGTTCTAGTAATAACCATGCCTGCTGTGTGGGCCAAGTAGCCTGCAGACACCCCTCGGGGAAAGGTGGTGTGCAGAGCTGGTAGAAAGCCCCAGCGGCAGAATCACAGCGGAGACCTGCACTATCTGGAGCAATGCCAGGCCATCTGCAGTAGAGAACTAGACCATTCAGACCCAGCATCTGAGCCATGGGAAAGAGAGACCACCTTTCTCATTCAGCCCTGAAACATCCATTCTTTCATGGATTGATTTCTTCCTTCCTTGGTTCATTGCACACACTCATTCTAGTTTATTGCCGACCTGCTCACAGCCTCTTCAATCTCTGTGCCCAGGATTCTGACATCTGCATTTTCTGTCCCTTCTTGTCATCTGAGCTCCAGATCGAATTGCCTTCTTGATTTGTCAGGTGACCTCAAACCCAACAAACATAAAACTAACTTTCCAATCCAAATCATATATACAAGAGGACTTCAAAATGCTCATGAAAAATAGAATCAAAAGACAAGTTTGTTTGGTTGCAAAAAAAATTTTGAAATATGCATATGAGGGGGCTTCAAAAAGTACATGCAAGATTCACTTTATGAAAAAAACTGCCTGGATTTCAAAACTGTGTAAACCCAAATAAACATATCTATTTTCATTTTCCACAAACTTTTTGACATGCCCTTGTATGTGATTTTGTACCACCATACATATTCATAATTATGTGCATACACAATCTTTGACTCATAGTTGCCCAAGGAAAAATGCTGAATATTATTGCATGAATTCCTTTCTCACATGTAATGGATGATGAAGTACTGCTGACTTCACCCTTTAAGCTCTTTCATATTCTTCTTCCACCCCAGGTACACATCTGCTGCCATCATTAAATCCCCTATTCAGTGATGATAGTAAATGTAAATGCTAAACAATGGGCTCTCAACAGAAAAAAAAATCCCTGCCTTGCATTGCCTAACATTTTCTGTGATGTAAGTTCTTGCACCATGGACAATTTCAAGGTACCAATGCAATATCATCGATTTCAGAGTTAAGCTGAGAAGTGCAGTAGCACAGCATTTTATAGTATTTCTATCCTAGAGATAAATTCTAAAGCATGGAGAAAACTATGGCTCAGTAATTAGAAAGTAGTGAGTACTTACTACCTTTGTTTTCAATATGTTACTTAATTAGGAGTTTCTGTCATTTTGTTTTTAACAATGGCTACTTTTAACACAATTCTGGCTTGCAAAATTACTAACCTTTAATAATCAGTTCCTTGGGGTTAATTCAATTTGATCTGGGTTCACTGGTAGATGGAGAATATTTTGCCATTTTCTCACCACCAGAAAAATCCCTTACCTCCCCAGGCGGAGGGTCAGGAAGACTTCCATAGTCCAAAGCCAAGGAGTCCTGGCTCCTAGTGGTCATGTTGTTAGGGCTAGTCCATCTCCCCTCACCTTCCCATAGTCGTTTTCCTTTCTCTAAGGCACCTTTTTTTTGGGCTCCAGTTTGCTTTACACATACTTCTTTTGTTCTTTATTATGCTCAAAAGCATTGAAATTTTTTTTTTAGTTTCTAAAAGATGGCTGTTCCTGGCTCTTGGCTCCTGTCTTTGGCCTAGCCCAGCCTTGATTGTTGCAGCCATCTGTGGACTGAACCAGAGAATGGAAGAGCTCTCTCTGTCTCTACCTCTCTATTACTCTGCTTTTAAAAAAACAAAAGCTAGAAATGACTGTGCCTTCTTCCCTGACCTCAGATCAGCAGGATTTTTTATTTCTAGGATCACTGAGGAGAGATGATAGCTCCACAGTAAAGCTTTCTCTTCCCCAACCAAATTCCTGCCAAAGCTGCTCTTCTGGGGGTCCCTGTCTAAGAATGGCTTTCTTTCTTTAATCAAGTTTTTTACATAGGGGACTTCCGCACTGCCTATGCTTGTGATTAATTAGATGTTTATACTAGGCCCCCATAGGATCCAGCAACGCCCTATGTTCAAGGTTCCTCTATACTTCTGGTGCATCCTGATTGCTTTGGGAATTCCCAGGACTTCTTTATTCTGAGTAAATGTCAGTGACAATCATCCATCAGTTCCAGTGCACATAGCACCTTGTCGGTGTGTGTTGTTCTACACTGGCTGTGACAGAACCCCTCTGGGCATCAGTGATTTCTGTCACAGCCAGGAAAGAGCCTGTGTCAGAGTCCGTGCCAGCCATGAATGAGTCTATCCACCACAGCTTCAGAAAGACCACATGCTGTTGTCTCATCCCCACATCCAGCTCTGGACTCTCCTGGGTCACCAACTCCCCGGTACAAGAGCAAGAACCAAGGCATCTGTGCTTCTGCTGGTCACTCCAGTTTTGATATTGTCTTAAGTCTGCAAGGTGAGCCCAAGAAATCCCACATATAATCTCACCTTCACTTAGAAATCTCTTGCAAACTCACAGAGGGGAGTGATATTTTAAAAACCATTTGTGGAGGGCCAGCACCATGGCTCAATAGGCTAATCCTCTGCCTAGCGGCGCACCCCTGGTTCTAGTCCCAGTCGGGGTGCCGGATTCTGTCCCAGTTGCCCCTCTTCCAGGCCAGCTCTCTGCTGTGGCTCAGCAGTGCCGTGGAAGATGGCCCAAGTGCTTGGGCCCTGCACCCCATGGGAGACCAGGAGAAGCACCTGGTTCCTGGCTTCAGATCAGGGCGGTGCGCCGGCTGCAGCACACAGGCCGCGGCGGACATTGCAGGGTGAACCAACGGAAATGGAAGACCTTTCTCTCTGTCTCTCTCTCTCTCTCACGGTCCACTCTGCCTGTCCAAAAAAAAAAAAAAAAAAAAAAGAAAAGAAAAAGAAAAAGAAAAAAAACATTTGTGGAGGCATTAAACTCTAAGCCTTTATAGTCTTCTGGAGAGTAGATTGACTTCCTCTAGGAAGCTGTGTGCATGTCCCTGTGTGTGTGTGTGTGTGTGTGTGTGTAACAGTGCCCATTGCCTGTGAAAAAGGGTGGGGGGCATGGAATTTCAGGAGAACCTTTGGACAGAACCGGAATATAGCACGTTTGTATTCTTTCCTAACAAAGAGTGAATATACAGACATGAAAGTGATCTTTGGGAGCACAGCCCTTCGATTTTTTCCCCTCTGCTCCCACAACTGCCCTCACTGTCTTTGGTGAGCTCTGGGAACCACTGGGTAAGTGCCCTCTGCAAAGACATCTTTGTTGTCCCATTTTTAATGTTCAGGTTCCCAGGCTGCCTTTTGCCGGAGTCTTCCTTATAGGCAATTTCTTGAAGAACTTCCTCAGCTTCAGCTTAGTATCACACAGGGACTGCTGTGCCTCTCTAAATAAATTCTTTTAAAGCATCTGCTTAAATGAGGGAAACTCTCTGTAGGACCTTGCTGTCGCTAATTGCTTCCCAGTTGTAATCATCATTGAAGGGAAACATCTGCTGTGGCCTCCAGGGTGAGTGTTGGGGTTTTGTTTCCAACTGCTCTCTCACAGTATTCATCTAACCGCCCACTTACTGGGGGCTGCAGGGGTGAACTATGTCATGATATCTTTTCCTGTGCCCTGGATAAAACTCACTTATTTTATTCAATGAACATTCAGGGTTGATTCATTTCTTTGATTTCCGCATGTCCTACTGACCTGTTTGTAGTCATTTGGAAGCATTTTGGTAATGTTCTCATCGTTACTTTAAATAGGAATATCAAGAGAATCTGATATCTAAGAAAATGAACTTGTTACAACTGTGTAACCTCCTTACCCATGACACTTAAGTGATAGGGCATTGAAAAGAAACATTATGTCTAATATTGTCATAGACTGGCTAATGTGGAAATAAACAATGGGTATAAAATCCACATTTGACTGGTAGTTTATTGAATCAAATTGAAAAGGGAAAATTATATATAATTACAAATACTAACAGGCCGGCGCCGCGGCTCACTAGGCTAATCCTCCGCCTAGCGGCGCCGGCACACCGGGTTCTAGTCCCGGTCGGGGCGCCGGATTCTGTCCCGGTTGCCCCTCTTCCAGGCCAGCCCTCTGCTGTGGCCAGGGAGTGCAGTGGAGGATGGCCCAGGTGCTTGGGCCCTGCACCCCATGGGAGACCAGGAAAAGCACCTGGCTCCTGGCTCCTGCCATCGGATCAGCGCGGTGCGCCGGCCGCAGCGCGCCGGCCGCGGCGGCCATTGGAGGGTGAACCAACGGCAAAGGAAGACCTTTCTCTCTGTCTCTCTCTCTCACTGTCCACTCTGCCTGTCAAAAAAAAAAAAAATAAAAAAAAAAAATACTAACAGTACTTGTTGTTACAGTTAAAGACCAATGACTTTTGAAACCATTTAATATAGAATATTTTATGTTGACCAATAGTATTTCTTTAAAGGCATTAAGAAATTAATTAAGTCATGTTAAAAAGAAGGATATACACACACACACATGCACGCATACATGTATAGCACATCATATATCCTCAAAATTAAGCTATACGCTTAACCACTTAAACATTTTTAAAAATAATTCTGTTTTATAAAATATACCAGGGGTAGAGTTGAGTTAATCATAATCATTTGGTCACAGTATTCTGTCATCTTTGATTTATGTATGGCCTCTTAATAAGAACTAGAATATTAACACAATATTATTAACACAAATTTTTAGCTCCCTATGCGATTCTTTTTTTTTTTTTTTTTTTTTTTTGACAGGCAGAGTGGACAGTGAGAGAGAGAGACAGAGAGAAAGGTCTTCCTTTTGCCATTGGTTCACCTTCCAATGGCCGCCACGGCCGGCACGCTGCAGCTGGCGCATCGCACTGATCTGAAGCCAGGAGCCAGGTGCTTCTCCTGGTCTCCCATGTGGGTGCAGGGCCCAAGTACCTGGGCTATCTTCCACTGCCTTCCCGGGCCACAGCAGAGAGCTGGCCTGGAAAAGGGGCAACCAGGACAGAATCCGATGCCCTGACCGGGACTAGAACCTGGGGTGCCGGCGCTGCAGGTGGAGGATTAGCCTAGTGAGCCACGGCACCGGCCCTTATGTGATTCTTTTTTTTTATAGTTCTTTTTTTAATTTATATTTTATTTTATTTAATGAACATAAATTTCCAAAGTACAGCTTATGGATTACAATAGCTTCCCCCCCCATAACTTCCCTCCCACCCACAACACTCCCCTCTCCCACCACCTCTCCCCTTCCATTCACATCAAGATTAATTTTCAATTATCTTTTTTTTTTTTTTCTTGACAGGCAGAGTGGACAGTGAGAGAGAGAGACAGAGAGAAAGGTCTTCCGTTGCCGTTGGTTCACCCTCCAATGGCCGCCGCGGCCGGCGCGCTGCGGCCGGCGCACCGCGCTGATCCGATGGCAGGAGCCAGGAGCCAGGTGCTTTTCCTGGTCTCCCATGGGGTGCAGGGCCCAAGCACCTGGGCCATCCTCCACTGCACTCCCTGGCCACAGCAGAGGGCTGGCCTGGAAGAGGGGCAACCGGGACAGAATCCGGCGCCCCGACCGGGACTAGAACCCGGTGTGCCGGCGCCGCTAGGCGGAGGATTAGCCTAGTGAGCCGCGGCGCCGGCCTCAATTATCTTTATATACAGAAGATCAATTTAGCATATATTAAGTAAAGATTTCAACAGTTTGCACCCACACAGAAACACAAAGTGTAAAATACTATTTGAGTACTAGTTATAGCATTAATTAAACACCTAAGAGTAATTGTGTATTAATTACAGAGTTCAACCAATAGTTTTAAGTAGAACATAAAAAATACTAAAAGGGTAAAGTATTAAGTTCTTTTTTTTTCTGTTTCTTTTTTTGTTTGTTTGTTATATAGTTATTTTTTATTTAATAAATGTGAATTTACAAAATGCAGCTTTTGTATTGTTGTGGCTCCTCCTGCCCCCACCAACCTCCCTCCCTCCTGTGGTCCTCCCCTCTCCCACTCCCTCTCCCATCCCGCCCTTTATCGAGTTTCATTTTCAATTACCTTCATATACTGAAGATCAACTTAGTATATACTAAGCAAGGATTTCAACAGGCTGCACTCACACTACCGCACAGGGTATAGGGTATTGATCGACTAGTAGTGTTGTTTTTAAGTTTCATAGTAGAACACATTAAGGACAGAGATCCTACGTGGGGAGCCTGTACTCAGTGACTCCCGTTGTTGATTTAACAATTGGCACTCTTATTTATGACATCAGCAATCACCCGAGACTCTTGCTATGAGCTGTCTAGGCTATGGAAGCCCCTTGAGTTCACCGACTCTGAACTTGTTTAGTCAAGGCCGTATCACAGTGGAGGTTCCTTCCTCCCATTAGAGAAAGGCGCCTTTCTCCTTGATGGCCTGTTCCTTCTGCTGGGGTCTTGTTCACCAGGATCTTTCATTTAGATTGTTTTTTGCCACCGTGTCATGGCTTCCCATGCCTGTGAGACTCTCATGGACCTTTCAGCCAGATCCGAATGTCCCAAGGGTTGATTCTGAGGCAGGAGTGCTGCCATTCTATGAGTCTGCTGTGTGTCCTGTTTCCCCGCAGGACCCTATGTGATTCTAACCCATTATTTTCTCCTTTCTCTTCCACTTGGAGTCTCAATGTTTGGCATATCATTCCCCTCCTTTTTTAGAAATAAAGTTTTATGCACATTACTAAAAAGGCCATATTCTTGACTTTTGTTTGTTTAATTTTATAAAAACTATTTTATTTATTTATTTGCTTGTTTGTTTATGGGGGGAGAGAGAAAGAGAGCTATTTCCCATCTTCTGGTTCGCTTCCCAAATGCTCAAAACAGCCAGAGCAGGGCCAGCTGGAAGCCAAGATTGTGAAACTGAATCTGGGTCTCCCACATGGGTGGGAGCCAGCACCTGTTGAGCCAGCACCTGTTGGTCCCCAGAGAATGCAGTGGCAAGATGCTGAACTCAGGAGTGGAGCTGGGACTAGAATCTAGGCATGTCAGAATAGGATGCAGGCATAACTTCCAGGCCAAATGCCTACCCTACTTTTTTTTTTTTTTTTTTTTTGACAAAGCTAGACAGTGAGAGAGAGAGAGAGAGAGAGAAAGGTCTTCCCTCCATTGGCTCACCCCCCAAATGGCCACCACAGCTGGAGCTACGCTGATCCGAAGCCAGGAGCCAGGTTCCTCTTCCTGGTCTCCCATGCGGGTGCAGGGGCCCAAGCACCTGGGCCATCCTCCACTGCCTTCCTGGGCCACAGCAGAGAGCTGGACTGGAAGAGGAGCAACCGGGACTAGAACCAGTGCCCACATGGGATGCCAGTGCTGCAGACGGAGGATCAACCAAGTGAGCCATGACGCTGGCCCCTACCCTACTTATTTTTTAAAATGTAAATTTTAGGGGCCAGCGCCATGGCGCAGTAGGTTAATCCTCCGCCTGTGGCACCAGCATCCCATGTGGGTGCTAGTTCTAGTCCCAGCTGTTCCTCTTCCAATCCAGCTGTCTGCTATAGCCTGGGAAAGCATAAGAAGATAGCCCAAGTCCTTAGGCCCCTGCTCCTGCACGCGAGACCCGGAAGAAGCTCCTGGCTTCAGATCAGCACAGCTCCGGCCATTGCAGCCAACTGGGGAGTGAACCAATGGAAGGAAGACCTTTCTCTCTGTCTTTCCCTCTCATTGTCTGTAACTCTCTCTCTCAAATAAATAAATAAAATATTTTTAAAAATGTAAATTTTATATTACATATTATTTGAACATTCATCCACATTGTAGTTTGTAAATATAGCTTTTAATTTCTGCTTAAAGGTACTTTAAACCATTTTTCTTATTTTTTTCTTTTATCTTCTATAAGTAGATTTTGGATAAAATAAATGGACAACATCAATTGCACAAATCTGTATAGCACTGAATATATTAATATTACAAGTAAAGCCAACCCAAGATGATGGTCAACATTATGTTTCTATTCTAAATAGAAAGAACAAGTTGGGCTGGTGCTGTGGTACAGCTAGTTAAAGCCCTGGCCTGAAGTGCTGGCATCCCCATATGGGCACTGGTTCTAGTCCCAGCTGCTCCTCTTCTGATCCGACTCTCTGCTATGGACTGGGATAGCAGTGGAAGATGGCCCAAGTCTTTGGGCCCCTGCAATCGCGTGGAAGACCCAGAAGAAGCTCCTGGCTCTTGGCTTTGGATGGGCACAGCTCCGGCCTATGTGGCCATCTGGGGAGTGAACCAGTGGATGGAAGACCTCTCTCTCTGTCTCTACCTCTCTCTGTAACTCTGTATTTCAAATAAATAAAATAAATATGTTTTTAAAAAAAGAAAGTTCAAATGAAGCCTCTAAGAAAGCAGTTTTCCCCAAACTAGAAATTAATGAAACCAAGACTTTATATGAAATGAAGTTATATGAAATTAATGTGTTTTTCAAAACATATTTGAAGGATTATATCATTACCACTCTAGTATAATTTTCAGCTGAACTATTTTGCCAAAATATTGAAACAAAATTTTTTGATAGGCATAGTTAGAGAGAGAGACAAAGGTCTTCCTTCCATTGGTTCAACCCCCAAATGGCCGCTATGGCTGGTACACTGTGCTGATCCAAAGCCAGGAGCCAGGTGCTTCCTCCTGATCTCCCGTGGGGTGCAGGGTCCAAGCTTGGGCCCTCCTCCACTGCCTTCCAGGGCCACAGCAGAGAGCTGGACTGGAAAAGGAGCAACTGGGACAGAATCCGACACCCCAACCGGGACTAGAATCGGGGGTGCTGATGCCACAGGCGGAGGATTAGCCTAGTGAGAGCCGTGGTGCCGCCTGAAACCAAAATCTTGAAACATCATGGGCTGAGGGAAAATGTGAGCAGCAAATGCCAACCAAACTGAGCTTCTTCTTATGTCTATTCCACAAGTGCTGGGCGGCAATCCTGGGGCAGGTCTTGAGTGCCCGTGGTGACAGGCTATCTGATGTGTAAGCAGTGAACGGTCAACTTTCCAAATAGTACCTGGACGTTTGAATAATAATACTTTCCTATAAATATACGCCTTTGAAAGTGACTTCCTGCTGTATCACTCAGATTGACCATGTGACATGCTTTGGCCAATGGGCATCACAAAATTGATTTAAAGACATACTTGAAGAAAATATTTGTAAATTTCCTTTTCTTCCCTTGAAACTCTGTCTTTGCCATGAGAACATTCCAGAGCTAGCCTACTGGAGGGAAATCAGAGGCATGTGGAGGAGTCACCCCAGCCAACAGTCTCCTAGAACTATCAGATCCAGTCAACCCAACAGCTCATTTCAGACCTAAGAGTGAAACTGCCAGGGATCAGCCAGCCCAGCCCAGATCATCAGAGCCTACCAGTCAACCCTGACACGGTGAAAAGAAAAAATGGCTGCTGTTTTGACCCACTAAGTTCTGGTGTGTATGCGTGTGTGTGTGTGTGCATGTGTGTGTGTGTTAATTTCTAACTTGCATCCCCCTCAATGAGGTTTTTTTGGTTCACTAATCTAACAGTTGCTAGATAGTTTCCCTCTCCTCTCTCTCTCTCTCTCTCTCTGTCTCTGTCTCTGTCTCTTCCAACTTCCTCCCTAACTTCCTACCCACAGTTCCCTGTTTGGTTTTCCTGCCCCAGCTTCTGAATGCTTCTGTCCCTTCCTTCTATTGTCCTCTTTGCTTTCTCAATAGATGGTGGCAGCAAATTATAACCAGACCCAAACAATTAGCTACCAAAATGCTGCTGTGTCTTCTCTCTCTCTCTTTTTTTTTTTTTTTTTTTTTTTTTTGACAGGCAGAGTGGACAGTGAGAGAGAGCGACAGAGAGAAAGGTCTTCCTTTGCTGTTGGTTCACCCTCCAATGGCTGCCGCAGCTGGCGTGCTGCGGCCGGCGCACTGCGCTGATCTGATGGCAGGAGCCAGGAGCCAGGTGCTTCTCCTGGTCTCCCATGGGGTGCAGGGCCCAAGCACTTGGGCCATCCTCCACTGCCTTCCCAGGCCACAGCAGAGAGCTGGCCTGGAAGAGGGGCAACCGGGACAGAATGCAGCGCCCCGACCGGGACTAGAACCCGGTGTGCCGGCG
The DNA here is from genome assembly GCF_964237555.1 of Oryctolagus cuniculus. Classification (NCBI taxonomy): domain Eukaryota; kingdom Metazoa; phylum Chordata; class Mammalia; order Lagomorpha; family Leporidae; genus Oryctolagus; species Oryctolagus cuniculus. The sequence goes on along the minus strand of NC_091439.1, from coordinate 92,958,396 downwards.
CCGCAAGGCGGAGGATTAGCCTAGTGAGCCGCGGCACCGGCTAGCTGTGTCTTCTCTTGAAGACAAAGAGAGAAGCTTAATTTTCACATGCTTCCAGGAGTACAGACAGTGCTTTGGCTCCGGGATGGGAGTAAAGAGGTCAGAGGTGGGAGATGGAATAATGAGATGCTTTGAGTGGCCACATTTTTGGGGTGTATAAAAAACAATAGGAGAAACAAAACTGATAAGGAACCAAATTAGAACCATTTTATACATCTGTCTACGATTTCTCTTTGCCAGGCATTGAATGTCTCCAGGTCTCACCAGTGTGATTTCAGGTCAATATCAGTAACTTTTGTTTTGAAGGACTCCATTCCCCTCCATTCCCCTCTCTTATCTAAGTCCGCTAATGGCAAAGGCTGTGTCACAGTCATCACAAGCGTCCTGCCAGTCTCACTTCTCAGAATCTGACCCATTCTTCCCGCTCCATCTTGGCCTTTGAGGCCAACCTCCCGTGAGGTTATTTGAGGCTGCTTTCAGTTTGAAACCATATCCAAAACACAGAGGTCATTCCAAAGGGCGTGATCCTGGTATTTCCAAACTTAAAGTGCCATATTTGAGAAGAGGAAGGAGAAATCCTCTTCTGCCTGCACAGTCTCACATCCAGAGATACCTGAGTCTACCACAGAGGCCCTTTTTGCTGTCCCAAGGTCAGGATTTTTCTTACCATTGCTCTTTCCATAAATCTTATGCATCTCAGGAGTGAGTCCATTACATTTCCCCAGAAGGCAAATATTTCAAGATGCCTTGCTGTCCTCTACTTCTCCATTTTACCCTTTTCTCCTCTTTTAGGCAGCCAGCCTCCTCTCATGAGAATCAGTTTGCACAGAAACCTTCAGGACACCCACTCTATGAACTCATTACATTTTCTTTTTGCATGAATCTCAGCGATAGGTGCAATTTGGACTCAAAGTGAAATGGGAACTCCTCCTAACTGCCTTAGGAGAGCTTTACATGGTTACTATAGACATTGCATTAATATTATTCGTTCATCTTCATTCTCTCACTAAATGATCAGATAATCATGGAAACGGATAGAGTTGTTTCCAATACCTCATCAAACTTTAGAGTCATCAGCCCTCTAGGCTTAAACCACGAAGGGAGAAGGGAACTCAAATAACCTCCCACATGCCCACTCCCTAATGAACCTGCCATGCCTGCATGGTGTCTGGCACATGGACTGGATGTAATGCCTAACTGGTGAATGAAGGAATGTGCAAACACCTTCCTACCATGTGTAACTTCACAAAGATCGCAAAATCAAAGGAAGTGGAAAAAGAGGAAAACAAGAACTAAAAGCATGGCAAGAGTGACTAGTTCGCATAATATGGCGTCCAGAGAAGTTGCACACACTCAAATGCAAGACAGGGTATGACTGTTGCTAAAGTAGGGCTAGAATACCTCTACTCTTTTTCTCTTCCCCATCAAGTTCCATACTCTCCTTACAGAACCAGTAACTGTTTAGGGGGAAGGTGGAACAAATTATTACAACCACAGCCATTGCTCTAAGTATTTATTCCATTCTAAATAATTTAATCTTAATTCTCAGCATAGTTCATTTCCCCACAGTATTTACGAACTATATTTATGAGATATACTAAATATAATTATTTGAGTGAGAGAGAGGAAGCTCCCACCCACTGATTCACTCTCCAAATGGCAATGCTGGGTTGGGCCAGAGTTCAGAGCTGGGAACTCAATCTAGGTCTCCCGTGTGGGTAACCTAGCTACTTTTTTATTATTATTATTTTTTAGGAGACCCCGGGGTTTGGGGGAAGGCCCTACTAAGGGACCGTGGCAGTGGTGTGAGCGCCCAGCCTCCGCTGCCGCCTCTCTGTCGGACGCCCCCCCCCAGGAAGTACAAGGGAGTAGGTGGGGACAATTGCTACAAGAAATCCGTGGGGCTGGCCCGCACGCCCGCTTTGTTTGTCCTCATTTAACAAGCCTTGATTGGTAACTGTGCAGAGCCCCAGCACTCAGACCGCAAGGAGGGGTCCGCAGCAGCGCACCCCACGCAAGCCCACAGAGCCAGGCAGTAACCTAGCTACGTGAGCCATCACATCTGTCCCCCAGGGACTGTATTAACAGAAAGCTAGAATCAAAACAGAGCAAGGAATCAAGTCTAGGTACTCTGCTATGGGACACGAGCCCTTATCTGGCATTCTTAACCTCTAGGGCAAACATTTGCCCCACGAACATATTCCTTTTAGTGGCCAATGGCAAAACCACCTTGACAAAAAGAGGACACATTTTCTTTGCCAAAGCTCAAAATGATGTACTGTAGAATGAAGAGACTTATTGCGGACTTACACAATATACCTAACTATTTTGTTAAAATAATAGCTGAGGGCTTACATAAGGGAAAAAAATAGAGACTGTGGGTTTTGGAGATAACAAAGTTATTCAGAAAACCAGGCTAAAGGATATCTTCCTGCTTCCACTGGCATAGGCCAAAGATGCCAAAGCCAGATTCATTTCAAAACAAAACAAAACAAAATATGGGCTGCTCAATATCAGCATGAATGTAAAAAGAATTGGCAGGAAGGCCACAGGCATAAGACATCCATGAGACAGGAGGACCCTCCCCCATCGGTAAAAGCACAGTGGGCCATTCAGAAAGCAGCAGCTGGACAGGGAGGCCTTAAGCAGTCTCCAGGCTGTGGGTTAGTGCCAGAGGACTGCACTGAAGCCGACATTTGTAGAGAATAGAAACTTTCTCTGTACTAGAACTACAGAAGATGCACGTCTACCTCAGTGCGCCAGGGGAGCCAGCTGCCATGATTTGATGAGTCCACCAGCGTTCTTGTGTTGGAAACTTGATCCTCAGTGTGACAGTGTTAAGAGGTGGGACCTGCAGAAGGTGATCAGGCCATGAGGGTTCTTCCTTCATGTGTGGATTAATGTTGCTGTTGTGAGAGTGCGTTCTTTATCTTGTGAGTGACTTCCTTGTAAACAGACAAGGTCCTGGGCCAGCACTGGGGTGCAATGGGTTAAGCTATCATTTGGTATGCTGGCATCTCAGATTGGAGCCCCAGTTCAAGTCCAGGTTGCTCTGCTTCCTATAAAGCTCCCTGCTAATGCACCTGGGAGGGAAAGCACTGACAGGTGGCCCAGGTGCGTGGGCTCCTGCCACCCACATGGGAGACCAGGATAGAGCTCCAGTCTCCTGACTTTGGTAGGGCCCAGCCCTGACACTGCGGCCATTTGAAGAGTGAACCAGCAGATGGAAAATCTCTTTCTTTCTTTCTCTCTCTCTGTCTCTCTATCACTCTGGCCTTCAAAATAAGTAAATTAATATTTTCAAAAAGAGGACAGGGCTGGCACTGTGGCGTAGCAGGTAAAAGCTGTGGCCTGCAGTGCAGGCATCCCATATGGGCACTGGTTCGAGTCCCAGCTGCTCTACTTCTGATCCCATTTTCTGCTATGGCCTGGAAAAGCAGTGGAAGATGGCCCAAGCCCTTGGGCCCCTGCACCCACGTGGGAGACTTGGAAGAGGCTCCCATCTCCTGGCTTCAGATTGGCACAGCTCCGGCCATTGTGGCCAACTGGGGATTGAACCAGCGGATGGAAGACCTCTCTCTCTCTCTCTGCCTTTCCTTCTCTTTCTATGTAACTCTGCCTTTCAAATAAAATAAATTAATCTTAAAAAAAGAGAGAGAACAAATTAAATTTGGCCACCTTTTGTCTCTTGCTTTCCCATTGTCCTCTGCCTTGGGAAGAGGAAGCCCTTATCAGACACCAACCCCCAGAACTATGAGCTGTTTCACTTCTATTCATGATATATTACCCAGTCTGTGGGATTTTGTGACAGCAGTATAAAATAGACTAAGACCCCAACCTAGGCTACTTTTACTGCCTAAATAGTCAAAAAATGCATTTAATTTAAAAGGATAAGGCAATCAGAAATATGTATACTATGCCATTGTATTTTAAAAGATTTCTTACAGAAACTATTAAATGATAGACATTGTGATAAACTACATAAATATGAACCAAGAAAACTCAGAAGATAGTAAAATGAAAACAGAAAAGATTTGAAGGGAACTGACAGAACTCAGGAAAGAATTAGAAATGATAGAAAAATTTCAGAAATGAAGATTAAATTTGGTAGACTATATGAATGAATAAGCACAACTAAAACAAGACTGAAAACCTATTCAAGCAAAATGGATTTAGAGGGTAGACAGTCAAATCCAACCCACATAGACACATAATAGGAGATGAAGGACAAAACAAAAATTGAACATAGGAGTCTAAATACTATAAATCAAGGAAAGTTTTCTGTACCAACAATGAACAAATATTTAAAATTAAATTTGAAGTAACCTGCTGACATGACATACTTGGGAACACCAACCCCAAACAGTTACCCCCAAGAAATACCCTGCTAAAACCAGCAGACTTTGAAGGAAAGTAAAAATGTTTTGTGCTTCCATCAGAAAGACACATAGGTGTTTGGTACAGCAGTTAGGATGCTGCTTGGGATGCCTGCATCCCATATCAGAGAGACAAGTTTGAATCCTGTCTACATTGCTTCCCTCCAGTTTCCATTTAATACATAGCCTAGGAGGCAGCAGATGATAGCTCAAGTGCTTGGGTCCCTGCCGCCACATGGGTTACCTGGATTGTCCTGGGCTCCTGGTTTGACCTGGCCCAGCCCTGGTTGTTGCAGGCATTTGGGGAGTAAAATGGTAGATGGAAGATCTCTCTCTCTCTCTCTCTCTCTCTCTTTCTTCCCCCTCATTCCCTCAGCACCTCTCTGTTTGTCAAATAAAAAGTGAAAAGAAATAAATAAAAATTTTTAAAAAGACAAGACACCTGTAAAAGGTTAAAAAAAATAGCCTCATATGTTTAATTTAATTTAGAAATTGTTTATGTCAGAAAACAATGGAGTACTAATTTTTTTTTTGAGGAAAGAATTTACACCAATTGAAACAGATATTCAAATTCTTTTAAGAATAGTGCAAGAGGGACCAGTGCTGAAGCATACTAGGTTAAGCATCTGCCTGCGGTGCCAGCATTCCATATAGGCACCAGTTCAATTCTGGCCGCTCCACTTGCGATCCAGCTCTCTGCTTATGGCCTAGGAAAGCAGTAGAAGATGGCTCAAGTCCTTGGGCCCCTGTAGCCGTGTGGGACACCCAGAAGAAGTTCCTGGCTCCTGGCTTCTGACTTCAAATTGGCCGAGCTCCGAGCATTGTGGGCATTTGGGTAGTGAACCAGCAGATGGAAGACCTCTCTCTCTGGGTGTCTCTCCCTCTCTCTCTCTGTAATTATGCCTCTCAAGTAAATCAATAAATAAATCTTAAGAAAAAAAGAATAATGCAAGAATTCAGAGGACACTATTCCCATGAATACTTCCTAAGCAATCTTCTAGGAGACTGGCTTCAGACTGCTGGATATTTTAAGAGGATAAGCAGTATGAAGTGGCTAAATGCTATAACCATGTTAGAGTCGCCACACTATTGGGAAAGAATATGAAAAACAGAATGATTTTGTTACAGCAAGTTAGTGATAATGCCAGTGTCATGGAGAACCAGGATTCTTGATGTAGGACAAATTAGATTCTTATCTAAGATTAATAAGTCTAGAGAAGCTCCTATAGCTTTGCTATGGACTGAAGGATTGTAACCCCCACACTCCTATGTGGAAGCTCTATCTCGCTGTGTGATGCCATCTGGAATACAGCCTTTGAGATATAGATTTGATCACAAGTTGGGCTCCTCATGGTAAGATTAATGCCCCAGTAGGGAGAGGGAGATAGATAATCTCCCCCTCTCCCGGCCACAACCCACACTTTGTGCACAGACCGAGGAAATGCACTATGAGGACATAGCCAGAGGGTGGATATCTGCAGGCCAGGAAGAAAGCCCTTACCAGAATCTGCCACCCGACTTCTAGCCTCCAAAACTGTGAGCAGATGAACGTCTACTGTTTACGTTGCCTATGATATTTTGTTATGGCAGCGCGAGCTAACTAAGAGCTCCAAGTGGGATTCATATTAATGTTTGTACAAGCTCATACTACATTTTCTTTTAGAAAACATCTATTTCCAACATCTATTTCTGCCTATTAACATGCCTGGCAATGACATCTCAATAGCAGAGAGGTGTCTATCCAGATAATTATCTCTATTGTTTTACACTCCAAAGAAGCAGAGCTCCTTGGAAAAAAAGGGTCAGGCCAGATCTAGGGCAGGAAATACACAGAATGAGATTAGAGACTCTTGTCACTCCAGAAAGCAAGGGAGCAAAGAAATAAAGGGCTCCTGGGATTGAGTCTAAATGACTTGAAAACAAACTTCAAAAGCGCCCATTGGTGACAGTAAAAGTAATTTGAATGTCAATAAAAATAACTACAAAAGATTGTGTGCATAAAATGTGCTTACATTCACACATTTATTTTAATATTATATAAAGGACCCCCCCCCCCACTGATCCCCACTGGAGGAGGTTAGGGAACAAATGCATTATTTTGAAAAGAGTGAAATAAAAAGAAACAAGCATTTATCATGTCTTTTTACACAAATTTCAAGCAAATATTTGATGAGGGGTATCTCTACATTAAAGGAATATTCCAAAGAGTAAATGAAGAAAACATAGTGTTATCGGCCCTATAGAAGTGAACAAATCCAGGCAATGGCCATTGATGGCTGGCGACAACACAAAAAGAAGAATAACCAAATATCATGGACCCCTTGACAGAAATGATGCAACTCCTATGAAGATGCTTGCAAAAATCAATAATAATCTAAATCTTATCAATTTTCTAAATCAAATTTCAAGAAACACAAGAAACAACGGAGCGTGTCAAATGATACTGCAGGGATGCAATTAGTATAATCCTGACTCTGGGGAGACAACAGGAGGTAAAATCTGGTACCTTTGATGAAAATATTTACGAGGAAGGGGAAAAGAAGAGACTTCCACAAAGAGACGTATCAACCAATCACGATGTGGGAATCTTACTGACACCCCAATTCATCCCATGCAGGACTTCCCGGGAATAATAAACACACAGCAGCCTACTTTCTGGAGCAGACCGGAGGAGGTAGAACCAAGAAAATACAAGGAAGAAACACTTAATACTATACAGCAATATAAGCTTAGCATAGCAGCTGGTAGAAGCAATTGCTAAGAAAACACTAGATCATATGATTAAAATAGCCAACAACTACTGCCTCTACTATATGCTAAGCCCTGAGCTAAGTGAGGTTTTTCAAAAAGTATCCTATGGGGCTTGCTCTGTGGCGAAGTGGGTGAAGTTGCCGCCTGTGGTGCCAGCAGCCCATATGGGCGCCAGTTTGAGTCCTGGCTGTTCCACTTGCAATCCAGCTGTTTTTTATAGCCTGGGAAAGCTGTAGAAGATGGCCCAATTCTTTGTGCCGCTGCACCCACGTGGGAGACCCTGAAGAAGCCCCAGGCTCCTGGCTTTGGATTGGCACAGCTCCAGCTTTTGCAGCCAATTGGGGAATGAACCAGCCTCTCCTTCTCTCTCTGTGTAGCTCTGACTTTCAAATAAATAAAATAAAGTATTACTGTATTTGATTCTCCCAGTAGCCCTCTGAAACAGGTTCTAGTTAGTATGTTTTATTTTGCAGACTAGGAGACTGGGGTATGCCTGAATTAAGCCACTTGGAATGAACCTGGCGACAGTGAAATCTGGGTTGGAGGTCTGGGATACTGGCTCCAGGGCCTGTGTTCTTCATCATTTATAATGCTTTTTTTTTTTTTAAAGTAAATGTTACCACATGTTTGATAAAGAAAAGGACAGGATGATATTTTTATTTTCTATCACCTTCTTGCTGGGTGTCAGTGATGGGGCTCAGCTCCTATTGCCCACCTCTGCCCACTCCAAGCTCTGGCCCAGGGGAAAAGAGAAGCAGGAGACTGTGGATTCCTCTTCTCCCCAACAAAGGACTCCTGAAACTAATTTTTAACAGCCTCATCAAGGTCAAAGGCAGAGCAAGTATTCCAAAATGGATTATTAAAGCAAAATGATTATCAGATAGTTCAGGTGACAAAATGCTCATTTTGATCCTATTTGCTGTTTTTCTGTGGTAAAATCATTCTATTCATCAACAAATATTGGCTGAAACTCTTTCAACAAGTATAAAATTAGTATTTGTAGTAAAAACAGAATGGAATACCTGCTTCAAATAATCTTCAACATTTGAGGAAATATGTTGCTTCACAGATAAGACATTAGGAATCCTATTTGATTTATATTATGTGGTATTTAGTAACAGCTATGGTCTGAATGTTAATGTCCCTCCCCAAAATTCGTATGTTGAAACCCTAACCCTTAAGGTAAGAGTATTAGGAGGGCGCAGTGAGAAAGTACTCTCTACAAACAAGGAGACAGGCCATCTCTGGTCACTAAGTCTGCTGGTGCCTTAATCATGTTCTTCCCAATCTCCAAAAATACATTTCTGCTGTTTAAAAGCCACCCAATTTAACATATTTTTGTTATAGCAGCCCAAATGGACAAAAACAATAACTAATGCTTCTTGTTGTTAATCAAGATTGAATCTATATTGCCAAGGGCTGAATCAGAATCAATGGTGTTTATGGAAGATACTTGGGTTTAAAGGTCCATCCTCCCAGTAGGTGGAGCTATAATGCTTGTAGACTGGGATAAACAGTATCCCGACTCTGTTTCCTCTTTCTAAATCCTAGTGCAGGAATGGAACTGCTGACATTTAGAGATAAATGTGTCTCCCTGATTCTTGTTTGGTGCTTTGGTTCTCAGCTTTCATTGTGCATCAAAATACTTCAAGTTGTTTCTAAAGTTACAAATATTTAGAGGTGTGCCTAGGAAATGGGTATATTTTTTAAACTGCTCCAATGATTCTATTTTACAGCCAGTATTGACAAACATGGGTCTGCCAGAGGAAAGAAAACATATTTCAGGGAATAAGAATATAGAGGAACAATAATATGATAAAATAAAAGCCTTTTAAAATAAGCCTTTAGAAGTATCAACATTTAATTCAGTAATACAGAACTTAATCAACTACAAATATGTTTCTTACTTACACAAACATGATTCTTTGACTAATTTTTGCACAAGAAATTTTATTGGGCCAGAGTTGTGATATAGCCAGTAAAGCTGCCACCTGCAACACTGGCATCCCATAGGGAGCCAGTTCTACTCCCAGCTGCTCCACTTATGATCCAGCTCCCTGCTAATGGCCTGGGAAAAACAGTGGAAGATGGCCCAAGGGTTTTGGGTCCCTGCCACCTACATGGGAGATCTGGATGAAGCTCCTGGCTTCAGCTTGGCCTAGCCTTGTCCCTTGTGACCATCTGGGGAGTGAACCAGCATATGCAAGATCTCTCTGTGTGTCTTTCCCTCCTTCTCTGTCACTATGACTTTCAAATAAATAAATAGACCTTTTCTTAACAAAAAAAAGAAATTTTATTTCTTTAAATGTCTATCTCATGCTGTTTTGTAGAGTGTGTATACATATGGATAACAGTCAGGGTAGTCTCTCCATTGCCCCTAAGCCTTTTCTGAAGTTTTCCAGAAGAAGCAGAAGAATGCAATGATCCTTGGATGCTATTTTCAGTTGCCTAATAACAAGAACTTCTCATTTTCTTCAACGCTAAAAGACAAAGAAGACCATAAAAAGATGTTCTTGCTGTAGGGACAGAGAGACAGCAAAGATGGCAGCCATTCCATAGTCAACCTTTACTTCCACCTTCACCTGTGGTTACCACGGCTATGTAGGAAGAACCCAGAATGTCATTCCTACTGTAACCTTGCCAGGAAATACTTGCTCACTGTGAAGCTGATAAAGTTGAACTTCTGGGCCTCTTACTCCCATAGTTTATCTTAAGGCCCTGTGAGGGTCCCTAGAAATGTATTCTAAGTGACAAATTCAAAATTGCAAACTATAGTTTCACAAGGGTTTCTCATGACCACCAACTCTACTCTGGCTTCTCCTCTATCACATTTCCCCTTGTGTTGGATGGTGTTGGAAAAGCCACAAGCTAAAAAGCATTTGAAGACAGTGTTGGTTTGCTCTAGTACAAAATGTGTGTGTGGTTTGCAGTCATTTCCATGTACAGATAAGTGACTGACAGCAAGGTTCTATTTGGTAGTAGCAGCGCTGAGATTCACACGTGGCTTTTCCTAACACTATAGTGCTCTTAACACCTTCATTAGCCTCTTCTTCATAGGCTTAGTCATCCATCAGTAAACTGCCCTCAAGCTCTTGACAGGAGAGAATTTCTCCTTAGTCTTCTAAGGCTCCAAGACTTCTTTCTTTGTTTTGCTTTTTTGCCTTCTCCCATTTTACCTGCACACTGTACACTGTCCAAACTGATATATAATTGTACTCATTTTCTTCCCTCGGTCAGTTACATTTTATTGGTTCATATTAATTTTTGTTGATTTGACACCAAATATTGACAGAGATAACAAAACTTCTATCAATGCAATGAAGACATCAATGACACGTTGTTAATGTATTTATAATAACTCACAATCCACATCCTAAAGCATCTGGCATACTATAGCTCTCCTAAACCTAGAGAGGTTTGCCCAAATTTGACAACAATCCTAAAAGTTTACGTATTTCTAACAAGTTATAATGCTGAAAGAATATTTTATATTAATAATGAAAATACATTTTTAACAACCATTCCAGAAGAAAGATCAATTTATATTTCTATCTTTAATATGGAAGATGTTGGCCGGCGCTGCGGCTCACTAGGCTAACCCTCCACCTGCGGTGCTGGCACACCGGGTTCTAGTCTCGGTTGGGGTGCCGGATTCTGTCCCAGTTGCAAATCTTCCAGTCCAGCTCTCTGCTGTGGCCCGGGAGTACAGTGGAGGATGGCCCAAGTGCTTGGACCCTGCACCCGCATGAGACCAGGAGGAAGCGTTTGGCTCCTGGCTTCAGACTGGTGCAGCGTGCCGGCTGCAACAGCCATTTGTGAGGGTGAACCAACGGAAGGAAGACCTTTCTCTCTCTTTCTCACTGTCTAACTCTGCCTGTCAAAAAAAAAATTATAGAATATGTTAATACAAAATTGTCTTAATGGGAAAAAGCAGAGTGAATTGTTAGGTTCTTTGTCCCAGTGTTGTGATGTTTATGACTATGTGTTAGCTATATAAAACTTGTAATTTGTTGTAATTTTTATTTTAAATAAATATTCTCTTGCAACTTAATATTTTGTACATTAGTCTGTATTCCATTTTTTAAAGAAGGTTCCCTTCTGGCCCCACAAAACTAAGAACTACTCCTGATTGCCAATAAAGTATTTTATTAACAAAAATGTGTGCCCCTGGGGGTATATACTTTCATTTTACTATCCCAGGATGTCAATTACTTGGTCAGCTTTTTAAAATTATTATGCAATGGAAAATTCTCCTATGTTGCCTTCTGCCATTTCTAAAGCCACATATCCACATTCACTTTTCATGTTTTTTCCTTTATGCAGAAACCCTGCTGAATGTATAGCAAATAGGTGGGGTGTACAGTTATTCCATATGCACAAACACCCCAGGAATTTTAACTAACAGGTGCCCATGATCTCTTCTTGAAAAGAAATTTCAAAATACTAGCACTTGGTACATTAGTTCTCCAAACAAAAATTATATATGTGCATGAGACTATATTCACACTCTTATGACTCTCTCCATACTACCGACTAATGCTTTGGATAACCATATACTAATAGTAAACATTATAAGTAAAAACAGAAAACTTTACTTAAAGAAACAGAGAATACAATTGGGATATAAATGGAAGTACAGATGGGTAAATATTATATATGTGGGGAAAACATCTCTGAAAAAGTAGGCACACATAATTATATGCTTATATACACTTAATATAAATGAATTGATGTAAAGGATGCATAGCAAATAATTTAGAAATAATGATAAAATATATCATGTTAAATTCTGTGTAGCCAGTTAACTCACTGTCATGGAATGGCTGCTTTCTTTCATTTTTACCTAATCCTTGACTCTGTAGCCAAATCTAATTGCAATTTATGAACAAGTTTAGTCTGAGTATGAATCACAGCTGGTACTTTCATTTATGTTAATGAGCAAGATGAAAATGAAATAAGGAAGGCATTTATTAGAACTTCATTTGCCTACCAATTATATAAGAAACTACTTGGTTGAATAAGATGATAGCTTTTAAATATTAGGAAAATATTTCTTCAACTCTTGATGCTATTTCACTATAGATCCAAGTTTAATCTTCACTAGTAACATCATCCCCACTGCTTTCTCACATACAGTTAATCAGACAATAAATAAAGAACTAATTTGCGTTTTCCAGTTCCTGTGATGGAAGTACTACCGCCATGATCAATTTCAATTTCACTGTTAGGGGGATGATTCAATGTGCACAAAACAATCAATGTGATACACCACATTAACAGACTGCAGAAGAAAAACCATATGATTATCTCAATAGATGCCGAGAAAGCATTTGATAAAATACAACACCCCTTCATGATGAAAACTCTAAGCAAACTGGGTATGGAAGGAACATTCCTCAATCCAATCAAAGCAATTTATGAAAAACTCACTGCCAGCATTCTATAGAATGGGGAAAAGTTGGAAGCATTTCCACTGAGACCTGGTACCAGACAGGGATGCCCACTCTCACCACGGCTATTCAATATAGTTCTGGAAGTTTTAGCCAGAGCTATTAGGCAAGAAAAAGAAATGAAAGGGATACAAATTGGGAAGGAGGAACTCAAACTATCCCTCTTTGCAGATGACATGATTCTTTATTTAGGGGATCCAAAGAACTCTACTAAGAGACTATTGGAACTCATAGAAGAGTTTGGCAAAGTAGCAGGGAATAAAATCAATGCACAAAAATCAACAGCCTTTGTATACACAGACAATGCCACGGCTGAGGAAGAACTTCTAAGATCAATCCCATTCACAATAGCTACAAAAACAATCAAATACCTTGGAATAAACTTAACCAAGGATGTTAAGGATCTCTACGATGAAAATTACAAAACCTTACAGAAAGAAATAGAAGAGGATACCAAGAAATGGAAAAATCTTCCCTGCTCATGGATTGGAAGAATCAATATCATCAAAATGTCCATTCTCCCAAAAGCAATTTATACATTCAATACAATACCAATCAAAATACCGAAGACATTCTTTGCAGATCTGGAAAAAATGATGCTGAAATTCATTTGGAGACACAGGAGACCTCGAATAGCTAAAGCAATCTTGTACAACAAAAACAAAGCCGGAGGCATCACAATACCAGATTTCAGGACATACTACAGGGCAGTTGTAATCAAAACAGCATGGTACTGGTACAGAAACAGATGGATAGACCAATGGAACAGAATAGAAACACCAGAAATCAATCCAAACATCTACAGCCAACTTATATTTGATCAAGGATCCAAAACCAATCCCTGGAGTAAGGACAGTCTATTCAATGAATGGTGCTGGGAAAATGGATTTCCACGTGCAGAACCATGAAGCAAGACCCCTACCTTTCACCTTACACAAAAATTCACTCAACATGGATTAAAGACTTAAATCTATGACCCGACACCATCAAATTATTAGCATTGGAAAAACCCTGCAAGATATAGGTACTGGCAAAGACTTCTTCAAAAAGACCCCAGAAGCACAGGAAGTCAAAGCCAAAATTAACATTTGGGATTGCATCAAATTGAGAAGTTTCTGTACTGCAAAAGAAACAGTCAGGAAAGTGAAGAGGCAACCAACAGAATGGGAAAAAACATTCACAAACTATGCAACAGATAAAGGGTTGATAACCAGAATCTACAAAGAAATCAAGAAACTCCACAACATCAAAACAAACACCCACTTAAGAGATGAGCCAAGGACCTCAATAGACATTTTTCAAAAGAGGAAATCCAAATGACCAACAGACACATGAAAAAATGTTCAAGATCACTAGCAATCAGGGAAATGCAAATCAAAACCACAATGAGGTTTTACCTTACCCCGGTTAGAATGGCTTTCATTCAGAAATCTACCAACAACAGATGCTGGTGAGCATGTGGGGAAAAAGGGACACTAACCCACTGTTGGTGGGAATGCAAACTGATTAAGCCACTGTGGAAGTCAGTCTGGAGATTCCTCAAAAACCTGAAGATAACCCTACCGTTCGACCCAGCGATCCCACTCCTTGGAATTTACCCAAAGGAAATGAAATTGGCAAACAAACAAGCTGTCTGCACGTTAACGTTTATTGCAGCTCAATTCACAATAGCTAAGACCTGGAAACAACCCAAATGCCCATCAACAGTAGACTGGATAAAGAAATTATGGGACATGTACTCTATAGACTACTATACAGCAGTCAAAAACAATGAAATCTGGTCATTTGCAACAACATGGAGGAATCTGGAAAACATTATGCTGAGTAAATTAAGCCAGTCCCAAAGGGACAAATACCATATGTTCTCCCTGATCGGCAACAACTAACTGAGACCAAAGGGAAACCTGTTGAAGTGAAATGGACACTATGAGAAACAGTGACTTGAGCAGCTCTTGTACTGATTGTTGATGTACAATGTAATACTCTTTCCATTTTAGTATTTTCTCTTTTTTTTTGTTCTAGTACTATTGTTTGAACTCTATAATTAACACACAATTATTCTTAGTGTTTAAATTTTAACTGAAAAGTGATCCCTGTTAAATATAAGAGTGGGAATAAGAGAGGGAGGAGATGTACAATTTGGGACATGCTCAATCGGACTTGCCCCAAATGGTGGAGTTAGAATCATGCCAGGGGATCCCAATACAATCCCATCAAGGTGGCATGTACCAATGCCATCTCACTAGTCCCAGTGATCAATTTCAGTTCACAATTGATCACACTGATAGGTCTAAGAGTCAAAGGGATCACACAAACAAGACTAGTGTCTGCTAATACTAGCTGATAGAATCAAAAAGGGAGAGAACGATCCAACATGGGAAGCGGGATCCACAGTAGACTCATAGAATGGCAGATGTCCTAAACAGCACTCTGGCCTCAGAATCAGCCCTTAAGGCATTTGGATATGGCTGAAGAGCCCAGGAGAGTATTTTAGTCATGGAAAGCCAAGACACTCTGGCCAAAAAAGAAAAAAAAAAAAAAAAGAGGACCTAAATGAAAGATCTCTGTGAGTGAGATCCCAGTGCAAAGAACAGGGCCATCAAAGAAGGAGGTACCTTTCTCTGAAGGGAGGAGAGAACTTCAATTTGACTATGACCCTGTCTGAATAAGATAGAAGTCAGAGAACTCAAAAGGCTTCCATAGCCTTGGCAACTCATGACTAGAGCCTAGGGAGATTACTGACGCCATAAACAAGAGTGTCAACTTGTTAAGTCAACAACAGGAGTCACTGTGTACTTATTCCTCATGTGGGATCTGTCCTTAGTGTGTTGTCCAATGTGAAGTAATGCTATAACTAGTACTGAAACAGTATTTTACACTTTGTGTTTCTGTGTGGGTGCAAACTGATGAAATCTTTACTTAATATATACTGAACTGATCTTCTGTATATAAAGATAATTGAAAATGAATCTTGATGTAAATGGAATGGGAGAGGGAGAGGGAGATGGGAGGGGTGTGAGTGGGAGGGAAATTTTTTGGGGGGGAGCCATTGTAATCCATTAACCGTACTTTTAAAATTTATATTTAATAAATAAAAAATAAATTAAAAAATGAAAAAAATTTCACTGTTAGGAAAAGATGTACAATAGCACACTACTAAAAACTAAATAATATTTCTAACATACAGGTACATCACTTCAAGAGTGTTAATATGTAGAATGCAAAATAATTATGTAGTGATGACTTTTAAGTATTAATTTTGTTTGAAATATGATTTTCTTAATTATGCACATATAATTTAATTTTAATAGCAACATGTGGCTAAATTCCTGGAAATGTAACTAGCAGCTTTCACAAGTCATTATGAGCCATCAACAGCAAACACCTATACTTATGACATAAAGGAAAAAATGAGGATATAGAAAAAATAAATTTAATTTTAAGAATTCAATTGCTATACAAGTGTATTTTGGAAGTCTACCCTGTGCCAATTATAGGGATTATGGAGAAGAAATAATTCTGTTGTTTATTATAAATGAAGTCACTGTATGATGTGAATCACAGAAATAAAGCAAGAAACTGTGCCCCATAATGAAAAATTTTAAAATCAGTTTTTAAAAAATGTTATGGAAACTCCCTGGAGAATGCATTTCAAGATACTCTATGGAGTAGGTTTGGTTACACCTAGATGAAGAGGAACAGAAAGGGAAGGAAATACCATGGGCAAAGAACATACGAAGGGCCATGACAAGTGCAGTGGGAAACCCAGGCTAGAGAAGACTTTGCAGTAAATGTTGGCAAAATTCATTCTGTAGATTATATGGGCCATGTGACCATTTCTGAGTAGGGGAAATGACACGCAACTTAGAAAAAGATTTTCTGGAGACCAGCACTGTGGCCTAGTGGGTAAAGCCGCTGCCTGTAGTGCTGGCATCCCATATGGGTGCTGGTTGGAGTCCTGGATGCTCCACTGCTGATTCAGCTCTCTGCTATGGCCTGGGAAAGCAGTGGATGATGGCCCAAGTCCTTGGACCCCTGCACCCCATGGGAGACCCAGAAGAAGCTGCTGGCTCCTGGCTTCAGATTAGCTCAACTCCGGCTGTTGCAGCCATCTGGGGAATGAACCAGCAGATGGAAAATCTCTCTCCCTCTCTGCCTCTGCCTCTCTATAATTCTGCCTTTGAAATAAATAAATAAATTTTTTAAAAAAGTAAGAAAAAGATTTTCTGGAAAGCAGTGGATGAAATATGTTTCAGGTAAAGTAGAGGAAAAAATATGTTAAGATTAATATAGACTGCTAAAAAGGTATGATAAGTTTCCAGCTTAAATAATATTAGGAGGGAGCCATGTCTGAAGATGAATATGTTTAACAGGAAGGATATTTGAAAAGAGAGAGGATAAATTCACATGAAGAAAAAATTACATCATATCTGTCTGGGAAAAAAAAAGGCTAACTAAAAGCAGTACCCCAACAGATGCTGGATTTTGAGCAATCCTGTTTTGGATTATTAAAGGCAAAACAAATTTGGGGAGTAAAAGTCTTTAATTTTTTTACAAGCATGAAAGTACACTAAAAACCTTTCCCCCTCGTTTGCCTTCTCAGACTTATTTTCTGCATCTTGGAGACATCCTGGTGGATCAAATATGATACATTTCTAAAACAGATTGTAATGCCTTATTCTGGACATCAAAAATAATATTCACTTAGAAAATATAAATTTTAAGGGCCAGTGCTGTGGCACAGTGGGTTAATGCCCTGGCCTGAAGCGCCAACATCCCATATGGGTGCCAGTTTGAGACCCAGCTGCTCTGTTTCCAATCCGGCTCTCTGCTATGGCCTAGGAAAGCAATAAAAAATGGCCCAAGTCCTCAAGACCCTGCACCCACGTGGGAGACCTGGAAGAAGCACCTGGCTCCTGGCTTCAATTGGCACAGTTCCAGCCATTGAAGCCATCTGCGGAGTGAACCATCGGATGGAAGCCCTCTCTCTCTCTCTGCCTCTCTTCTCTTTGTAACTCTGACTTTTGAAGAAATAAACAAATCTTAAAAAAATAAAATATAAATTTTAAGAGTCAGTATCAAGAAAAGAGAGAAAGGAGGAAAAAGAAAAAGATTGCAGGTGTAGGATAAGAATTCTACCCTCTGAATAGACTACCTTAAAAAAGGGTCAAGAAATGGTGACTACTTGGAAATTGTCAAAGCAACATGGGTGTTGCAGGTACCATTTGTGATCTCAGTAACAGAGCGTGAAGTCCTCATGTTCAGCAACAGATCTGCCATCTGCTTGGGGGCATCTGATTCCGTGAATGAGTTTATTCAGAGGATCTGTCCCTCTGCCCACACCACTTTGTGCAGCTGTACAAACAGCCCTCTCATGGTTGCCATCTGTCAGCTAGGCCTAGCTCATTCAAAATGCTCTTTAGAGGTAAGACATTCTCAAAGGTGACAATCAACTACTCATGTTAGCTGTTTTTATTAGACACTAACTTGGTTCACAACTTTCAACTCAATTCTGCTGAATAGGGTGCTCTGATAGAAACATTTTGTTAAAGCGTGTCAACAGGACAATTTGTGTTAGCATTGACATGCTCTGTTCTATTCCCCTTTCCAGGTTTTGTGATTCATATATAGATAGCAAACTACTACTCTACTACTACTTAGGGTCCCAATTGGCAATCTAGGAACTTGAAAACATTAACTGCAAAAAATATCTCACCCTACTCACTCTAAGTAAAGGACAGTACTAGACATCAGGAAGGTAAGGATCTGTGCCTTTAGTATAGCTAAGTGTAGCTCAAAGAATATGAAAAGTAGGCATTCAATAATATGATGTGTTAAATTCCATGTAGACATGAAAGTTACTGTGACGTGGCCAAAAGGAGTTTCCTTGAGAGAAAATTGCCTGCAATGGTTAAACAACAGACTCAATGATCTAGTTCAAGGCACAGAGTGTGCTATTTCCTGGAAAATTTTTATTGATTGCAACAATTAAATTACTAACTGAAGAAAGAAGAAAATAGCTCATTTCTACAAAATTGCTTAGATTTTCAGAAGAGGGCACAATGTGCCTTCTCCATAAATTACAATGTGTTCATGGTGTTGCTTATGTGTTCACAAATATGTTTCTGTGTCACAGAACATTTAAATTGTACAGAAGTTACAGAACTTTCAGTGTCTGAGCTGATCAACCATGAGACCCAAATATTTAAAAATCAAGACCCACAGTGATCCATAAAGTCAGTGTGACAATGCTAGAGTGAGGATCAATTAAAATCACTCCAAGATTGGCTGGCAGAGCTGGGGAGTCATTACATGGGGTGTATGACCCATATCCCTTTGGGGAATAACGTATGTGGCTGTATTTTTACCATTAATATTTCAGTGCTACTTTACAGTAATTTTAATCTTTCTCCTTTATCATTATTCCAACATTGTGCATTCTGTTGGTTGTAATTTTTCTGAATGATATTGGGAAGCGCTACATTGAAGAGCAGCAGTTTATTTCTCTAATGTGTAAAGGCAGGAAATTCCTAAATATTCTGTGGTTCTTCTATTCATTGTGTTGATATCCAAGGGCAGGATGAGAAAAGAAAGTGTGATCTGCTAGATATACATATTTCTGGAGTTTATTTGAGAGTTGTCATCAGATCCTGTCTGGTGAAGCATTTCAAGAGGATAGAGCAAAAGTCAGAAGGAGCCAAGACACATCCTTGTTACAGCCCAAGTAGCCTTGGAAAGAGAGGCTCATCTTCAGCAAACCAGACAACAGGAAACCCCAAACCAGACGCAGATGCCTGCTGGGGCCACTCAAGTCAATCCAAACATGACACCGAGGGGAAAGAGAAAAGTAAGCCATTTCATCTGCTTGACGTGGAAGAAATGTTCCATACGGCTTGGATGGTAGCAATGGAGCCCATGAATTAGAAGGAAGACAGGTTCAAAACGTGTCCTCATTACAGAACTGCCCCAAATTAGTATGCTAGAGGCTTAAGGCAACCTTGATCTGACTGGATAAGTATACATTTTTGGTAGGTTAATAGTAGTTAGCAGCCAGCGCCACGGCTCACTAGGCTAATCCTCCACCTAGCAGCGCCGGCACACCGGGTTCTAGTCCCGGTTGGGGCACCAGATTCTGTCCTGGTTGCCCCTCTTCCAGGCCAGCTCTCTGCTGTGGCCAGGGAGTGCTTGGGCCCTGCACCCGCATGGGAGACCAGGAGAAGCACCTGGCTCCTGCCTTCGGCTCAGCGCGGTGTGCCGGTGGCAGCGCGCCAGCCGCGGCAGCCATTGGAGGGTGAACCAATGGCAAAGGAAGACCTTTCTCTCTGTCTCTCTCTCTCTCACTGTCCACTCTGCCTGTCAAAAAAAAATAGTAGTTAGCCCATTTGTACATCGCAGATCCCTTTGATAATGCTGTGAGAGCTTTTGATCCTCAATCTGCCACGATATATACACTCATTGACACATGGAACTGTGCACACATTCTCCTTTACCTTCAAGAACCACCACATTTTCTATAAAAAGTATTAGTGCCAAAACCTGTGAAATCAGGAGATGAAGAACAACTCAGCTGAAAGAAGAGTGTTCAATTATTAATATCAGAAAGAAAAAGCCACAGGGCAGTAGCCTAGGTGCCCTCCAACTGCTGGAAAGAAGCAGTCGTCATGGCAAAACTTGCCATTGGGAGTCTCTTGGCTCTCTGAGACAGGTTTAACTTGTGTGCCTGTGGATTTCCACAGCATCTGATGATATGAAGACCAGAAAATTAATGAGAGGAAGAACTTGTCTGTGTGTCACAAGTGGAATCCACTGTCAGCTTACTCAAAGCAACTGTGTCCCTGACTAGGAGTCCTGGTGGCAGCCATACGACAGTTCAGGTGGGGTGTGGGATCCTGTCCTTTTGCCTTATTGGACATGAAAGGATGCAGGGAAGGAGGAAAAACATCTGCCTTTAGTCACCTCTGCCTGAAAGCCTGAAATTCCCAGTTACCCAAGAAGGAAAGCCAGCTGGCCCAGTCACCCCCTGTGGACAGTGTCCTCACAGCCTCACCCAGCTTTTCCACTTGTGGTCATATTTTGGTTTAATTTGGAACACAAACCAAGAATACTTTTGACCAAATGATAAAATGTAAGTGGGCAGTTTGGTTTAAAAATGTCAGTTTGCATGAGGATTTTACAGCTGCCCTTGTAAGCAGAGCTGAATTTTCCCTCAAACGACATAGGGATTATAGAGAAGTGGGCAGGAGAGATGGAAAACAGACGTGAGAGTTTTCATGATCTCTTGTCTTCTTCTGTAGGACAAACATCAGATCAGATAAATCATGTGTGCTGCAGGTGAAGCTAGTCCGAGGCTTGGAGAAGCATCTGCAATTTGGGTAGATTTTTTTTTCCTAGGATGGTAAAAAGAATTTAATTTTGCTTTCTAATTCTTCCTTTAATACAAAAATAAAATAAAGTCTAGAAGAACCCGAATCTTCCTGCAATACCTTCACAATAGCAAATCACTTCTGAAGATTGTGGTATGTTTTTTGTTTGGGTTACAGGCCATAGTAGCTCAAAATTTAAATAGAAAAGCTAGCAATGTAGTCACACTCACTTAGATGTCCTCAATCTATATGCAGTAAAAGTGGAAGTTTCCTAGATGTGTCAGTAATTAGAATACATAAGGCAAATTAATCATAATGCATGGTACTAACCATATCCTAGTAGCAAAGACCTTGAGCATATTTCAGGTTTTAACATTGTATTTTCCATTCATACAGCACTATAGACTTTCCTCAAAGTGCTTTAGTGTGTACGGTTCTCAGGATAAGCTTCTAAACAGATACGTGATGTTTCTGGTGGGTGTGTGGAAACCAAAGAAGATCTGAGACTTCCACGTTATTTACAGAGACCACAGCAAAACATCCATTCTCTTGTCTTACTGTCCAAGTGAGCACCCATCCTCTCTCTTTCCTTCTCTCTCTTTCTCTCACTATTACTGTTATATTTGTGCAATTTTCTAGGCTTATAAATATGGCACCAATAAAAGCATTTTGTTTCTTTTCTCCATGTCCCAACTTCTCTTAAATGTATCACAAGGCATTTTTCCCTTAATTTCAAGCTTCGTGTTTCTTGTTTTCTATGTGAAAAAAAATAGTTTTACTAGATTTGACTGATTATACTCTAGCAAAAGTCATTCACACATAACACAGAACAAATTGATGTCTTTGATTTAATAGACTGTCCTATAATTACCAAGTTTCTACAACAGAAATAAGAGTTTACTAATTTTATTTTTTTTAAATAAACAAGGGAGTATTTTGACCACCAACACATTTCTCTTGAACTCCTGTTCCTGAGCTACCTGACGTCACTCTTCTTCTATAGTTTATTCTGAGTGGACTTTTTAGTTAACAACGATTTTCTTTTTTTTACATTTGCGACAAGTACCATTTAATAATATTTTCTTTAACGCCCCTTTCCCTGTCTACATACAGGGAGTTCTAAGCTTGATAATTTACCTTTAGACCCTTTCCCTTTTTTGTTTATTGCCTGATACATTGCAAATGCCTAAAAGAGAATAACACATTCATTATTTTACATATTTCTATGAATATTCTTGCTTGCACCGGAGAAAGAATGTGACTAACATAGTGACCTTTTACAGACAACTCAGTTTGTATCATTCCCTTACTCAAAGCCATCCAATGACTTTCCCTTGCACTGAGGGGACCCTCTAACCTTAAGGCCCTAGACATCCCCAGGGATGATGGACATGCCACTGTCAAAGGAATGTGAAGTTAGTCACAAGCACAAACTCCAGCACTTTGATCACTGCTTCTCACTGCTCTGTCAGCTGGCTGAGGGATTATGGTTCAGCCATTCCTGGGGCAGAAGTGCTTGGCCAGGCCTTTTTCATCCTCCCCTTGGGAGCTGGGTAGAAGGGGAAATGTGCCAAGCCTCTTAGAGCCTGGGGTCAGAACTGGAATGCTGTCGTCTCTGGCAGTTTGCCATTGGCCAAAAAGTATCACATGGCTGATCCCAAAGAAGAGGCAGCGAGAGGGGAGTTTCATTTCATCTAATAATTTATCCTCTTTCAACTCCCTGTATCAAACTGAGATTTGTAAGAGATGTTTTTCTTTTCTTTTTTCTTTTCTTTTCTTTTTTCCCTTCTTCTCTTTTCCTTTGCTTTTCTTCCTTCCTTCCTTCCTTCCCTTTCTTTCTCTCTTTCTTTGATAGAGAGACAGAGACAGAGAAGAGAGAGATCTCCAATCCACTGGTTCACTCCCCAGGTAGCCACATCATCTAGGGCTGGGCTAGACAAAGCAAGAGACCAGAACTCGACCTAGGTGACAGGGATCCAATTACCTGAGCATTATCTGATGCCACCCAGGACACGCATTGGCTGGAAGCTAGAATCAGTTGTGAAGCTGGAACTCAAACCCAGGCACTCCAATATGGGATGCGGGTGTCCCACGTGACATCTTAACTGCTGTACCAAACACCTGCCTGGGACGGGGATTGTTTTTCCCATTGGTCCTCAAGTCAACAAGGCTCATACCCACTTCAGGGCGCTGTTCTTTCTGCAATGGATTTCTCCATTACTCCATGGCTCATTTTCTGATGACATCTAGATACCTCCCAAATGTCAGTTCCTTGGAAAGCTCTTCCCTACTTCACCTAAAACCCTCAGAGCCTCACCTCGTCATGCTCCATCATCCTACCTTGCTGTAATTCTCCTGGAGAGTTAGCCAAAGCATTATAAAAAGTTTTGTGTATTTATTTTTTTATCTATCTCTACTGCAAGTCCCTTGAAAGGGAGATTTGATGCTTCTTATTCACCATTGCACTTCCAGTACCACAGACTGTGCCTGGTACAGAGTATTAGATGAGTAGACCCAAGTTGTGACCATCAGAGCTGAGAGTAGGCCATGGAAAAGCAAGCCTATTCCTCCCTGGGTCTGATCAGCAAAGCGAGGCAGCGGAGGATCCTCCAGGTATCTGTCTCTCTAGGAAGATGCGGATGCATTCTTGGCCCTGTGAAGAATTCTGGATCCCAAGGAGCCTTAATATATTTTTTGCCAAAAAAATACAGCATTTAAATGAAGGACCCACAAATGGATATGCCACAGAGCAACACCAGGACATTCTGCTAAATGGATGCCATGTGCGGAAAAGCTCTCGTAGTCCTGCCAATAAAGAAGGCCCTGGATCTGGCTGCCAATTCTCCAGGCAGGCCAGCATTATCTTCCGTTTCTTCTTTGCTGACAGAATCAAGAGAAAGAAACAAGATGTGAATTTTACCTGGACCCAGTAAAGGCCTCAAACAGAACAGTCCAGGGAATGATGCCAGCATGAGCGAGGCATTTTTGGACGCGAAGAAGCTATGTGGGCCTTCAGAGTCTCCAGATCCCACTAATGGGCCTCACAAGACCACTTTTGGCTTCAAGGAAGCCATTAATGAAGTTCAGATCGAACCTGTAAGCTTTAGTTTTAAAACATTTCCCCGAAGTTTTACAGGGAGCTCAGTTCTTAGGACATTTTCAGAAATGGAAGTCAGGCTTTTGTTTGAGAACATGAGATGCCTGCAGTAATAATGGAGGTGACGGATACAGCAATCATAGAAGCTATTGCAATGCAAAAGAGCTGCCCCAGCAGACTCCATCTGGTAAATGGAGGTATTGCTTTACGGATGTCAAAGGCCCCTAAAACGCAATAATGATCAACTCTCTTAGAATCTGTTGTACAGTCTCAGTGGGGTTTATTTTATTTCTTGGTAATAGAGAGGAAGGAAAGGCAAAAGGATGCTGAGACTTTCCTTCACTGTGTCTTCTCATCGAGCACAGGTTTTACAGAAGCCCAAGTGCCAGCAATAACACCCATGCCTGCTAGCACCTTTGTGTTCACACGGCAGAGGAGGATGAAGACCCAGCAGAAGATGCAAGTGCCAGAGTCATGCTGTGAAGGAACCATCCCTCCCTCCTTCCCTTCTTTCATAGCCATGGACCTCTGCCCTCAGCCTTTCTGAATGTTTGTTGTTCAGCAGAACTAGAATAACTAGGGTTGTGTAGATGCAATAGGATTTTTAGGTTTGGATGAGGTAGAGGAGCTGGTGAGGACAGGGAGGTTAGGACTGAAAAACACTGACTGCCAGAATGTTGTGAAAATTCTTGGCTGTGGACCTGCTCTCATAAAATAATGTGTTGAATTATATGCAAATGAGTCAGAAACTCACAGATTAAATATCCTTCAAAATATACTGGAACTTAGAAATCAAGAGGGAAAATGTTCTGAATTCATTGCGTTTTAGGAAATATTTTCTTTAAAAGGAAGAAAAAACCCTCTAGGGACCTGGCTATGCTGTTCTTACGCTGAGGATTATGGGGAGGAGAAGAGTGAACTCTACTTTCAGACTGTGGGTGGCCTACCACAAAAGGTGAAAACAGAGATGCTAGCCTGGACTAGAAACAACCCTAATAATCCAAATCATTGTCTTTTTACCTTCACAAAATAAACTTCTTGAGAGAACTGGCTCATTCCAGATTCTATTCTAGCATTCAGCACCTTCATGGAAAGAATGAACAAAATATTGAATAAGCTAGTGAGCAAACGAATGAATCATTGAATGAAGGTTGAAAGATATTACTCAAAACATATCTGTATAAAGCCTGCATGGTTTCACAGTTACATGTGATAATGTTCAGCAAGTAACATTTCTGTGAACGTGCAGGATTTCACACATGAAAGCAACAAAGCCCTTAAATTGTCATCGAGGTTAAGGGTCAGACCATGTGCAGTGAAAAGGGCCTCTGTCTGTACAGCAAGGAGCTTGCTTTCTGTAAAAAATAATTCAATTGAATTGTATGTATTTACTATGTGTAGCATATTGGGGTTTCTTTATTTGAAAGTCAGAGTTACACAGAGAGAAGGAGAGGCAGAGTGAGAGAGAGAGGCCTTCCATTCCCTGGTTCATTCCCCAGTCGGCCACAATGGCTGGAGCTGTGCTAATCTGAAGTCAGGAGCCAGGAGCTTCTTCCGGGTCTCCTATGTGTTTGTAGGGGCCCATGGGCTTTGGCCATCTTCTACTGCTTTCCCAGGCAATAGCAGAGAGCTGGATCAGAAGAGCAGCAGCCAGGACTAGAACCGGTGCCCATATGGGATGCAGGCACTGCAGGCAGTGGCTTTATGTGCTGTGCTGCAGCACTGGCCCCTAACATATTGTTTTGAACTATCTGTACCTTGTGGAATGATTAACCAACAAAATTAACATATGTGCTGCTTCATGAAGTTATGAGTTTTGCAGTAAGAACACTTTCTATCCATTCTTTCAGCACTTTTCAAGAATACAATACATGGGGCCGGCGCTCTGGCATAGCGGGTAAAGCCGCTGCCTGCAGTGCCAGCATCCCATATGGACACAGGTTCGGGTCCTGGCTGCTCCAGTTCTGATACAGCTCTCTGCTATGACCTGGGAAAGCAGTAGAAGATGGCCCAAGTCCCTGGGCCCCTGTACCCACGTTGGAGACCAGGAAGAAGCTCCTGGCTCTTGGCTTCAGATTGCTGCAGCTTCAGCTGTTGTGGTCTATTAGGGAGTTAACCAGTGGAGGGAAGGCCTGTCTCTCTCTGCCTCTCTTTCTCTCTCTGTGTAACTCTTTCAAATAAATAAATAAATCTTTAAAAAATACTACATCACTCAAAGTTTAAAAAAATACAACAGATATTGCTAATAATTATAGTCACTATGTTATACCACAGGATCTCTTGAACTTATTCCTCCTACCTGAAATTTGACCACTATTTTCTCCAACTCTGCCCCTCTCACCATACTAGTCCCTGGAAATCACTGGTCCCCTCTCTGCTTTTATGAGGTCACTTTTTTTTAGGCACCATGTGTTTGCCTTTACGGATCCTTCCTTTGCTACTCAAAGCCTCATTTCCTTGGTTGCACAACAGGGCTAGAAGAGATTAGCTGCTGCGCAATGTATAAATTCTTCTTGTACTTTTTCAAGCCATCATCATTATCTCATGATGTTTGAACATTAAGGTCCTTGGCTATCTGCCCCTACAGCTCTTCAACATGCAACCATTGGACTAGCCATTGAATTAGCCATTTCAACCATTGACTAACCACTCAGCCTCCTGTGTATAAAATTACCACATCCAAGCATAGACTCAGAAAGACCAATGACATGGACCTGTCAGCAAATTCTATTTCTCCCACAAGTTCAAAATGCTTCTGTCATTCAGAACTCACTACTACTACTCTGAACTTCCTCAGCTCTATACGACAGGTGCACAGAATCCAGTGCTGCATCATACTGCTCACTGCTCAGTATCGTCTGTGAGGTCTTTCATCCTCCACTAAATTACCAGTTTCTTCAGGCACAGTCTTTGCCTCTGATCGTTGCTTTCTACATCTCAGCATGCAAGCACTTGGCAGGCATTTGATGAATTCTCCTTGATTAGTAAACTTCTGTTGAACCAAGAATGAACAAACACTAGGATAGAGACCATCAATGGGGGATAGGTTTCACACCTGATGTGGTGCCTCAAAAAAGACCTCAGTTTAGAGCCCTGGAAGAGAGGGGTCATAATACCAGGAAGCAGTGTATCTTGCAGAAGGAAGCCGATGTTGAGAGTGGCAGTGAGACAATGGGCCAAAACCCTAGGATGAGTTGCATGCCTGCAAGTAGTCATCCCAAATCCATAGACATAACACCATCCCCACCTCAGATGGAGTGAACAGAAAGATGGTAGGAAAGGGAAGGCTTTTGTTTCTGCAGAGAAAACAAACAAACAAAAAAAAATGAAGAAAGAGAGAACCCTTGAGAAAAGATGCCTGATGTGATGACGCTTGTGTCTCCTGGCTTGCTGTTCAGTCAGTAGGGGACATGCCTGCCAGTTGAAAAAAAATCAGAGGTGGATTTTGGCACAGTGATTAAATGCTGTTTAGGACACTCACGTCTCACATCAGGGCACCTGAGTTCAAGTCTCAGCTCTGCTCCTGATTGTAGCTTCCTACTGATGCACACTTCAGGGGAGCAGCTGATAGCTCACGCAGCTGGGTCCCTGCCAGCACATGGGAGAACTGGGTTGAGTTCCCATTTCCTGACTTTCACCTGGCCCATCCCTGGCTGTTGTGGGCATTTAAGGAGTAGACAAAGATCTACGCGAGAAACCACGAACTCTTTCTCACTGATTATTTAGTTTGTGCTGTGAGGTAAAAGAGTTTTTTAAATTTTCCAGAATTCTTGGTGCAAAGGAGAGCACTGACTTTTCTTACTGAAAATGACTGGGTCATGAAGCTGTTTGCCTCCACCGCCATGTGTGGAGCCATTTGGTGAAGTGCAGAGATTGCCGGCCTCAAAGCCTCTGCTGAGGCGTGGCCCCTGCTCAGCAGCAGTGCTGGGAGTGCCCAGTCAGGGTGCTGTTGTGGAGTGCCAGGGAACGAGGCCGCTAAAAATGTCCCCACTGAAATGCGGCACGGCTGGGCAGCTGTTTAAATTTTTTCCTTTGAAGTTTGGAGAGATGAATGTGATGATCATCTTGGTATCCCTGCTGGGTTGAATACCATGATGCCAGACTGAAGACCAGTGAAGAAGAGCTATTGTTATGTCTAAGTGCTTGCAAAAGATGCATCACTCTTGGATACTTCTTTAAAGTTAACTAAGTTTCTAAAAAAAAAAAAAAAGTGAAATTAACTTCAAGATGCAATGACTTTGAACAGACCTTGTCTCCACTGTTGAGAAACAGTTTTTTGTTTTGTTTTGTTTTGTTCCATGCAAATTGTTGAACTCTTTACTTAGTATAGGGTTGGTCTTCTGTGTATAAAGTTAATCAAAAGTTGATCTTAGTGGAGAAGAACTGGGAATGGGAGAGGAAGGAGAAAGAGGGGTGAGAGAGTGGGTGGGAGAGTGGGTATTATGGGAAGAATCTCTATAATCCTAAAGTTGTACTTATGAAATGCATGAAGTTTGTTTGCCTTAAATAAATAGTTTATTTAGGGGGGAAATAAAAGTAAATAAATAGCTGTTTTGTGAGCCTAACATGGAAACTTTGTTGCTGGCTTTGATGTTCTGTTTTATGGAAGAAGAGAAGCAACTAATTCACAATAATAAATGATTACTAAATATCTCAGGGGCTTAGAGTGCAAAAGTCTGCAGCCAAAACCATCTTTGCTTCAATCCTCAGCTTTGTTCAGCACTTCTGTAAACATCATAAAAGAGTGGGCCTGTGTATCTATTTTTGAAGTGCCAGTCTTCATTTTCATCCATGAACACTTCCAAATGTGTATGAATAAATACTGAATTTTTCTCATGTATATTTGCCCATGATTTTTCAATTTTCTTATTGAAAAACAATTCTTAAGACTAAGTGGATAGCCGTCTTTCAGTACCCTTACTGAGTCCATTGCAATGTCATTGTTTCAAATGCTTGTTATTTTGCTTGATTTCTGTTCTAATGAACGAAAACAGAGATACTTCTATGCTATTTGTAAACATATCACTTGCAAATTGTGATTTGCTTAGGATAGTTAACTGAGGACCAGGAAACTAAGCAGCTTACTATACCAGAATTGATGCTAGCATTTGAACTCAGGTATTCTATTATGGAATAAAAATATAAACTGCAACAGTTTTTTTTAAGGTGGTGGGGGAGTGGGGAATTCCAGAAGAGCAAAAACTAAGGAGACAGGAGAATAATAATAGCGACAGCAATAAAAACCTCTATTTTGTATCACCAAGCAAATTTAATTTCATTAATCATGCCACTATGAAAAATCAGTTTAAAGAAAGAAAATTTCTTAGAAATTAAATATTTGATTGCTTAAGCAAACAAAAAAAGGAAGTTTAGAAAATAAAGTTAAGGATACTTTTAGGTAAGTAGAATAAACAAAAAGCTTTCTTAAAAAAACTTGTTTTGGGCCGGTGCCGCGGCTCAATATGCTAATCCTCCGCCTTGCGGCACCGGCACTCCAGGTTCTAGTCCCGGTCGGGGTGCCGGATTCTGTCCCGGTTGCCCCTCTTCCAGGCCAGCTCTCTGCTGTGGCCAGGGAGTGCAATGGAGGATGGCCCAGGTGCTTGGGCCCTGCACCCCATGGGAGACCAGGAAAAGCACCTGGCTCCTGGTTTCGGATCAGTGCGGTGCGCTGGCTGCAGCGCACCGGCTGCAGCGGCCATTGGAGGGTGAACCAATGGCAAAGGAAGACCTTTCTCTCTGTCTGTCTCTCACTGTCCACTCTGCCTGAAAAAAAAAAAAAACTTGTTTTGAAAACTTGCTTAAAAATTTTTTTAACAAGAAATAGGGGCCAATGAAGTGGCTTCGATGGTTAAGCCACTGCTTGAAACATGGGCATCCACCTGGATGCTCAGCTTCCAGCCCACTTCCTTGCTAACACAGAAGACAGCCCAAGTTCTTGGGCTCCTGCCACCCACATGGGAGACTCTGATAGGGTTCCTGGCTTCCGCCTGCCCTATCTCTAGATGTTGCAGGCATCTGGGAAGTGAGTCAGTGGTTGGAAGATCTTTTCCTCTCTCTCCTTCTCAATCTCCCTCTTGCTTGCTCTCTGTCACTCTACCATCCAAATAAACAAAATCATAAAGAAAAAGTAAAGCAAGAGATATAAAAGACAGTGTTAAGATGACTGTCATGCTATTGATAAGAGTTTAGAAAATAATGAGGAAACAGACCACGATCAAGACTACAAGAAAACAAAAACACTAAGGTAGTTAAGAAACTATAACATTGAAAGAGCAAACTGAAAACCTAGCAAAATAATTTTTTAAAAATAATGACAGAAAAACAGATCATTGTGAAATTTTAGATTTCCAGAGATAGGGGGTTGCATTGTGACATAGCATGCAAAACCTCTGCCTGTGAAGCTGACACCCCACATGGGCACTGGTTCGAGTCTCGGCTGCTCCACTTCTGATCCAGCTCCCTGCTAATGGCCTGGGAAAGCAGCAGAAGATGGCCTAGCTGCTTGGTCCCCTGCTACCTATATGGGAAACCTGAATGAAGCTCCTGACTCCTGGCTTTGGCCTGGCTCAGTCCTGCCCATTGTAGCCACTTGGGAAACGAACCAGCCGATGGAAGACCTCTTTGTATCTCTCTGTGTGTGGGTAACTCTAACTTTCAAATAAATAATCAAACTTTTAGAAAATGAATTCCAGAGGTAAACAGGAGATCCTAAAAGCTCCTGGAAAGTAGAAGAGAGATAATAAGTAGCATCTAAGGATCTCTATAGCTTCATCCTTCATTATCATCATCATTGCAATTTTGGTGCAATTCTTGGCTTGCCCTTTCAATCCAAGAGCTTCATAATTTTGAAACAACCGTTTTTACAGCAAGGGATTTCAAAAAGTTCATGGAAAATAGAATTTAGAAAATGTTTATTTTAGAGACAAATCTTTTGAACCCCATGAATAATGTTTGCATAATACACATGTGCCACATTCTTTTTGAACCCCCCACACATATATTTCACTCTCTCTACTTCTCCATCACTCTCCCCCCATGCTCCCTCACAACTTTTTTTTAAAAAGATTTTATTTATTTTATTTGAGAGTTAGAGTTACAGACAATGAGAGGGAGAGACTGAGAGAAAGGTCTTCTATTGGTTCACTCCCCAAATGACCACAATGGCTGAAGATGTGCTGATCCGAAGCCAGGAGCCAGGAGCCTCTTGCGGGTCTCCCATGTGGGTGCAGGGGTCCAAGGACCTGGGCCATCTTTTCTACTGCTTTCCCAGGCCATAGCAGAGAGCTATACTGGAAGAGGGGCAGTCAGGACTAGGCTCCCTCACAACCTTTTACAACAACCTGCTCCCAATTCTCCTTGTCTCTTTCCTAAAACATGTATTAATTGAATATCTTAAGTTTATCTCTATTTTTTCAGAGCTCTTTACCTATTTCTATATCACTCATAAGTAGATTGAAACAAAACCCTTTCAAACAGGCATGGTTGCATGTACTTACCTTCTGTGCCTCCTTAGGTACCCATGGATGAGGTAATTCTTACCCCAAGAAGGAAACAGGGAATTCCATTCAGGATCATACACAAAGAAACTCCCAGTACAGCTTCCATGGCCTACAGTCTCTGGCCCAGAGCATAACACAAGAATATGTGGCTCCATTATTTTTAAGAGCAAAGTGACTCAGATGAATCTCTTTTGTGGAATTTAAAAGAGTCAACATTGTGGAGGGAAAGAGTAGAAAGAACAGTGGTTAAATAGAGGCTGGGGGATTGAGGGAGAATGGGAAGACACTGACCAAAGCCGACAAAGTTTGTTACACGGGAGAAATTTGTTTTGGAGATTTGTCGTACAGCATGGTGTACATAATTAGGTTTTCTGCATTTGAAAATTGGTACAATAGACAGTACTACAAAAAATATGTGGACTGTTAATTAGCAGGATTTAATCATTTTGCAATGTATACATGTATTAAATCATCAAGTCATACTCTATGGCTATATCGAACAAAGAGATAAATGGAACTTCTGAGTCCTGTTGCTGATGTAATGCTTCTGACTGCTGTAAGTGAAGTGTCTCCTTTATGAAAGTCAGGAAATTGCTTGAATACAAAAGGGTCAAGACCAGATCTCTTCAATGACAGTGACTGTGACTTTATCATCTCTTCATTCTTAAACATGGTGAATTCTCAGAGCTCACGAAACATTTACTGAGTTGAGCTGAATGTGAACAAGAGTACTAACTCATAGAAAATCTCTACCTCCTTCTAGTATGTGTCTATTTCTGTTTCATTTAATCTTATTTCTCTGAGCACTAAGTATCTTTAACTGGTCAATTGCATATTTGTTATAGATTTTTTAATTCCTGTCCTTTTCAGGCAAACAAAAATGTACTAATGGATTTTGCTTTTAGTTTTGGAAATTTCTTCCTTTGGTAACAAATTATAAAGTTTTACCCTAAAAAATTTCCATGTGTGCTTTCTATTAACTACGAGTGCCCAAAATTTAATGAGTCAAATCTCAAAAATGTACTTGTGAAACATTGCCCAACATATTGGCTCCTTTTAAAACAAAGAACTCATTAAAGAGAATATTTAAGTACCTCTAAAACTCTTGTTTATTTTACATATGTTTCAAATTTGTTATTCAAAATTAGAAAGCAGGGGAAGGCCTTGTGGCAAAGCAGGTTAAATCATCACTTGGAATGCCCACATCCTATATCAGTGTGCAGGTTTGAGTCCTGATTCTCTGCTTCTGACCCAGCTTCCTGCTAATGTGCTTGGCAGATGATGGTTCAAGTACTTGGAGCCGTGCCACCCATGTGGTAGAACAGGATGAAGTTCCAGGCTCCTGGCTTCAGCCTGGCCAAGCCTTAGCTGTTGTAGGTATTCCAAGAGTGAACCAGAAGTCTCTCTCTCTCTGCGTCTTTCCCTTTTGTTCACTCTGCCTTTCAAACAACTAAATACATCTTTTTAAAATTAAAAAATAATGAAAAATATAAAAAAATTTCATATCTTACCCTCTATTAAAATATTATTGCTATTACTGATATTAATACATTTATGATTTAATTTGTGCTTTATAATAAATTTAGTATCAATTTTGTTGTCATATATGTCTGAATAGAAAATATGTGAAATATATAGATAGATCTGAATATTATATATAAATAGGCTTTTCACAAAAATTAAATATCCTTCTGCAAATGTTTTTTTATGTGCCAATATTTTTTTTTTTTTACTATTTTTGGTTGTTGTTTCTTTATGTGTGTGTTTTTTTTAACCTTTTATTTAATGAATATAAATTTCCAAAGTACAACTTACGCATTACAATGGCTTCCCCCCCATACCCACAACCCTCCCCTTTCCCACTCCCTCTCCCCTTCCATTCACATCAAGATTCATTTTCGATTATCTTAATATACAGAAGATCAGCTTAGTATACATTAAGTAAAGATTTCAACAGTTTGCTCTCACACAGAAACATAAAGTGAAAAATAATAGATGATTTTTTTAAATGATGATGAAATCAGATCAGACCTATTGTCATGTATAATCCCAGTGAGAGTCAAGTTGGGAGTTGATAATTTCTTTTTTTTTTTTTTTTTTACGGAAGATCAGTTTAGTATGCATTAAGTAAAGATTTCAACAGTTTGCACCCCCATAAAAACACAAAGTGAAATATATTGTTTGAGTACTCGTTATAGCATTAAATCTCAATACACAGCACATTAAGGACAGAGATCCTACATGAGGAGTAAGTGCACAGTGACTCCTGTTGTTGACTTTACCAATTGACACTCCTGTCTATGGCATCTGTAGTCTCCATTGCTCCGGTCATGAGTTTCCAAGGCTATGGAAGCCCTCTGAGTTCTCCGATTCTTATCTTGTTTAGACAAGGTCATAGTCAAAGTGGAGGTTCTCTCCTCCCTTCAGAGAAAGGTACCTCCTTCTTTGAAGACCTGTTCTTTCCACTGGGATCTCACTCGCAGAGATCTTTTGCCAGAGTGTCTTGGCTTTCCATGCCTGAAATACTCTCATGGGCTTTTCAGCCAGATCCAAATGCCTTTAGGGCTGATTCTGAGGCCAGAGTGCTATTTAGGACATCTACCATTCTATGAGTCTGCTGAGTATCTCACTTCCCATGTTGGATCACTCTCCCCTTTATTTATTCTATCGGTTAGTGTTAGCAGGTACTAGACTTGTTTATGTGCTCCCTTTGACCCTTAGTCCTTTCATTATGATCAATTGTGAACTGAAATTGATCACTTGGACTAGTGAGATGGCATTGGTACATGCCACCTTGATGGGATTGAATTGGAATCCCCTGGTATGTTTCTAACTCTACCATTTGGGGCAAGTCAGCTTGAGCATGTCCCAAATTATACATCTCTTCCCTCTCTTATTCCCACTCTTATGTTTAACAGGGATCACATTTCAGTTAATTTTCAACACTTAAGAATACCTGTGTATTAATTACAGAATTAAACCAGTCATATTAAGTAGAACAGACAAAAAAACTACTAAGAGGGATAATGTATTAAGTTGTTCATTAACAGTCAGGGCTATGCTGATCAAGTCACTGTTTCCCATTGTGTCTGTTTCACTTCAGGAGGTTTCCTTTTTGGTGTTCAGTCAGTTGTCACCGATCAGGGAGAACATATGGTATTTGTCCCTTTGGGACTGGCTTATTTTACTCAGCATGATGTGTTCCAGATTCCTCCATTTTGTTGCGAATGACTGGATTTCGTTGTTTCTTACTGCGGTATAGTATTCTAAAGAGTACATATCCCATAATTTCTTTATCCAGTCTACCGTTGATGGGCATTTAGGTTGGTTCCAAGTCTTGGCTATTGTGAATTGAGCTGCGATAAACATTAGGGTGCAGACTGCTTTTTTGTTTGCCAATTTAAATTCCTTTGGGTAAATCCCAAGGAGTGGAATGGCTGGGTCGAACGGTAGGGTTATCTTCAGGTTTCTGAGGAATCTCCAGACTGACTTCCATAGTGGCTTGACCAGTTTGCATTCCCACCAACAGTGGGTTAGTGTCCCTTTTTCCCCACATCCTCGCCAGCATCTGTTGTTGGTAGATTTCTGCATGTGAGCCATTCTAACCGGGGTGAGGTGAAACCTCATTGTGGTTTTGATTTGCATTTCCCTGATTGCTAGTGACCTTGAACATTTTTTCATGTGCCTGTTGGCCCTTTGGATTTCCTCTTTTGAAAAATGCCTATTGAGGTCCTTGGCCCATCTCTTAATTGGGTTGTTGGTTTTGTTTTTGTGGAGTTTCTTGATCTCTTTGTAGATTCTGGTTACTAACCCTTTATCTGTTGCATAGTTTGCAAATATTTTTTCCCATTCTGTCGGTTGTCTCTTCACTCTCCTGACTGTTTCTTTTGCAGTACAGAAACTTCTCAATTTGATGCAATCCCAATAGTTGATTTTGGCTTTGACTGCCTGTGCCTCCCGGGTCTTTTCCAGAAATTCTTTGCCTGTGCCAATATCTTGAAGGGTTTCTCCAATGTTCTCTAGTAACTTGATGGTGTCAGGTCGTAGATTTAGGTCTTTAATCATGTTGAGTGGATTTTTGTGTAAGGTGTAAGGTAGGGATCTTGCTTCATGCTTCTGCACGTGGAAATCCAGTTTTCCCAGCACCATTTATTGAATAGACTGTCCTTGCTCCGGGGATTGGTTTTAGATCCTTGATCAAATATAAGTTGGCTGTAGATGTTTGGGTTGATTTCTGGTGTTTCAATTCTGTTCCATTGGTCTATCCATCTGTTTCTGTACCAGTACCATGCTGTTTTGATTACAACTGCCCTGTAGTATGTCCTGAAATCTGGTATTGTGATGCCTCCGGCTTTGTTTTTGTTGTACAAGATTGCTTTAGCTATTCGAGGTCTCTTGTGCCTCCATATAAATTTCAGCACAATTTTTTCCAGATCTGAGAAGAAGGTCTTTTGTATCTTCATTGGGATTGCATTGAATTTATAAATTGCTTTTGGGAAAATGGACATTTTGATGATATTGATTCTTCCAATCCATGAGCATGGAAGATTTTTCCATTTTTTGGTATCCTCTTCTATTTCTTTTTTTCAGGTTTTGTAATTTCATTGTAGAGATCCTTAACGTCCTTGGTTAAGTTTATTCCAAGGTATTTGATTGTTTTTGTAGCTATTGTGAATGGGATTGATCTTAGAAGTTCTTCCTCAGCCATGGCATTGCTTGTATATACAAAGGCTGTTGATTTTTGTGCATTGATTTTATACCCTGCTACTTTGCCAAATTCTTCTATGAGTTCCAATAGTCTCTTAGTAGAGTTCTTTGGGTCCCCTAAATAAAGAATCATGTCATCTGCAAAGAGGGATAGTTTAGTTCTTCCTTCCCAATTTGTATCCCTGTAATTTCTTTTTCTTGCCTAATAGCTCTGGCTAGAACCTCCAGAACTATATTGAATAGCAGTGGTGAGAGTGGACATCCCTGTCTGGTACCAGATCTCAGTGGAAATGCTTCCAACTTTTCCCCATTCAATAGGATGCTGGCTGTGGGTTTTTCATGAATTGCTTTGATTGTATTGAGGAATGTTCCTTCCATATCCAGTTTGCTTAACCTCCAGAACTATATTGAATAGCAGTGGTGAGAGTGGACATCCCTGTCTGGTACCAGATCTCAGTGGAAATGCTTCCAACTTTTCCCCATTCAATAGGATGCTGGCTGTGGGTTTTTCATGAATTGCTTTGATTGTATTGAGGAATGTTCCTTCCATATCCAGTTTGCTTAGAGTTTTCATCATGCAAGGGTGTTGTATTTTATCACATGCTTTCTCGGCATCTATTGAGATAATCATATGGTTTTTCTTCTGCAGTCTGTTAATGTGGTGTATCACATTGATTGTCTTGCGCACATTAAACCATCCCTGCATACCAGGGATAAATCCCACTTGGTCTGGGTGGATGATCTTTCTGATGTGTTGTTGCATTCTATTGGCGAGAATTTTATTGAGGATTTTTGCATCTATGTTCATCAGGGATATTGGTCTGTAATTCTCTTTCAGTGCTGCATCTTTTTCCAGCTTAGGAATTAAAGTGATGCTGGCTTCATAGAAAGAATTTGGGAGGATTCCCTCTTTTTCCATTGTTCTGAATAGTTTGAGAAGAATTGGAGTTAGTTCTTCTTTAAATGTCTGGTAGAATTCAGCAGTGAATCCATCTGGTCCTGGGCTTTTCTTTGTTGGGAGGGCCTTTATTACTGTTTCAATTTCTGTCTCAGTTATGTGTCTGTTTAGGTTTTCAATGTCTTCCTGGTTCAATTTAGGTAGGTTGCATGTGTCCAGGAATATATCCATTTCAGATAGGTTTCCCTATTTGCTGGCATACAAGTCCTTGTAGTAATTTCTGATGATTCTTTTTTTTTAACTTTTATTTAATGAATATAAATTTCCAAAGTACAATTTATGGATTACAACGGCTTCCCCCACATACCGTCCCTCCCACCCACTACCCTCCCCTTTCCCACTCCCTCTCCCCTTCCATTCACATCAAGATTCATTTTCGATTATCTTAATATACAGAAGATCAGCTTAGTATACATTAAGTAAGGATTTCAACAGGTTGCTCTCACACAGAAACATAAAGTGAAAAATAATAGATGATTTTTTTAAATGATGATGAAATCAGATCAGACCTATTGTCATGTTTAATCCCAGTGAGAGTCAAGTTGGGAGTTGATAATTTCTTTTTTTTTTTTTTTTGAAGAGGATCAGTTTAGTATACATTAAGTAAAGATTTCAACAGTTTGCACCCCCATAAAAACACAAAGTGAAATATATTGTTTGAGTACTCGTTATAGCATTAAATCTCAATACACAGCACATTAAGGACAGAGATCCTACATGAGGAGTAAGTGCACAGTGACTCCTGTTGTTGACTTTACCAATTGACACTCCTGTCTATGGCATCTGTAGTCTCCATTGCTCCGGTCATGAGTTTCCAAGGCTATGGAAGCCCTCTGAGTTCTCCGACTCTTATCTTGTTTAGACAAGGTCATAGTCAAAGTGGAAGTTCTCTCCTCCCTTCAGAGAAAGGTACCTCCTTCTTTGAAGACCTGTTCTTTCCACTGGGATCTCACTCGCAGAGATCTTTTGCCAGAGTGTCTTGGCTTTCCATGCCTGAAATACTCTCATGGGCTTTTCAGCCAGATCCAAATGCCTTTAGGGCTGATTCTGAGGCCAGAGTGCTATTTAGGACATCCGCCATTCTATGAGTCTGCTGAGTATCTCACTTCCCATGTTGGATCACTCTCCCCTTTATTTATTCTATCGGTTAGTGTTAGCAGGTACTAGACTTGTTTATGTGCTCCCTTTGACCCTTAGTCCTTTCATTATGATCAATTGTGAACTGAAATTGATCACTTGGACTAGTGAGATGGCATTGGTATATGCCATCTTGATGGGATTGAATTGGAATCCCCTGGTATGTTTCTAACTCTACCATTTGGGGCAAGTCAGCTTGAGCATGTCCCAAATTATACATCTCTTCCCTCTCTTATTCCCACTCTTATGTTTAACAGGGATCACATTTCAGTTAATTTTCAACACTTAAGAATACCTGTGTATTAATTACAGAATTAAACCAGTTATATTAAGTAGAACAGACAAAAAAGCTACTAAGAGGGATAATGTATTAAGTTGTTCATTAACAGTCAGGGCTATGCTGATCAAGTCACTGTTTCCCATTGTGTCTGTTTCACTTCAGGAGGTTTCCTTTTTGGTGTTCAGTCAGTTGTCACCGATCAGGGAGAACATATGGTATTTGTCCCTTTGGGACTGGCTTATTTTACTCAGCATGATGTGTTCCAGATTCCTCCATTTTGTTGCGAATGACTGGATTTCGTTGTTTCTTACTGCGGTATAGTATTCTAAAGAGTACATATCCCATAATTTCTTTATCCAGTCTACCGTTGATGGGCATTTAGGTTGGTTCCAAGTCTTGGCTATTGTGAATTGAGCTGCGATAAACATTAGGGTGCAGACTGCTTTTTTGTTTGCCAATTTAAATTCCTTTGGGTAAATCCCAAGGAGTGGAATGGCTGGGTCGAACGGTAGGGTTATCTTCAGGTTTCTGAGGAATCTCCAGACTGACTTCCATAGTGGCTTGACCAGTTTGCATTCCCACCAACAGTGGGTTAGTGTCCCTTTTTCCCCACATCCTCGCCAGCATCTGTTGTTGGTAGATTTCTGCATGTGAGCCATTCTAACCGGGGTGAGGTGAAACCTCATTGTGGTTTTGATTTGCATTTCCCTGATTGCTAGTGACCTTGAACATTTTTTCATGTGCCTGTTGGCCCTTTGGATTTCCTCTTTTGAAAAATGCCTATTGAGGTCCTTGGCCCATCTCTTAATTGGGTTGTTGGTTTTGTTTTTGTGGAGTTTCTTGATCTCTTTGTAGATTCTGGTTACTAACCCTTTATCTGTTGCATAGTTTGCAAATATTTTTTCCCATTCTGTCGGTTGTCTCTTCACTCTCCTGACTGTTTCTTTTGCAGTACAGAAACTTCTCAATTTGATGCAATCCCAATAGTTGATTTTGGCTTTGACTGCCTGTGCCTCCCGGGTCTTTTCCAGAAATTCTTTGCCTGTGCCAATATCTTGAAGGGTTTCTCCAATGTTCTCTAGTAACTTGATGGTGTCAGGTCGTAGATTTAGGTCTTTAATCATGTTGAGTGGATTTTTGTGTAAGGTGTAAGGTAGGGATCTTGCTTCATGCTTCTGCACGTGGAAATCCAGTTTTCCCAGCACCATTTATTGAATAGACTGTCCTTGCTCCGGGGATTGGTTTTAGATCCTTGATCAAATATAAGTTGGCTGTAGATGTTTGGGTTGATTTCTGGTGTTTCAATTCTGTTCCATTGGTCTATCCATCTGTTTCTGTACCAGTACCATCCTGTTTTGATTACAACTGCCCTGTAGTATGTCCTGAAATCTGGTATTGTGATGCCTCCGGCTTTGTTTTTGTTGTACAAGATTGCTTTAGCTATTCGAGGTCTCTTGTGCCTCCATATAAATTTCAGCACCAATTTTTCCAGATCTGAGAAGAAGGTCTTTTGTATCTTCATTGGGATTGCATTGAATTTATAAATTGCTTTTGGGAGAATGGACATTTTGATGATATTGATTCTTCCAATCCATGAGCAGGGAAGATTTTTCCATTTCTTGGTATCCTCTTCTATTTCTTTCTTTAAGGTTTTGTAATTTTCATCGTAGAGATCTTTAACGTCCTTGGTTAAGTTTATTCCAAGGTATTTGATTGTTTTTGTAGCTATTGTGAATGGGATTGATCTTAGAAGTTCTTCCTCAGCCATGGCATTGTCTTTGTATACAAAGGCTGTTGATTTTTGTGCATTGATTTTATATCCTGCTACTTTGCCAAACTCTTCTATGAGTTCCAATAGTCTCTTAGTAGAGTTCTTTGGATCCCCTAAATAAAGAATCATGTCATCTGCAAAGAGGGATAGTTTGAGTTCTTCCTTCCCAATTTGTATCCCTGTAATTTCTTTTTCTTGCCTTATAGCTCTGGCTAGAACCTCCAGAACTATATTGAATAGCAGTGGTGAGAGTGGACATCCCTGTCTGGTACCAGATCTCAGTGGAAATGCTTCCAACTTTTCCCCATTCAATAGGATGCTGGCTGTGGGTTTTTCATGAATTGCTTTGATTGTATTGAGGAATGTTCCTTCCATATCCAGTTTGCTTAGAGTTTTCATCATGCAAGGGTGTTGTATTTTATCACATGCTTTCTCGGCATCTATTGAGATAATCATATGGTTTTTCTTCTGCAGTCTGTTAATGTGGTGTATCACATTGATTGTCTTGCGCACATTAAACCATCCCTGCATACCAGGGATAAATTCCACTTGGTCTGGGTGGATGATCTTTCTGATGTGTTGTTGCATTCTATTGGCGAGAATTTTATTGAGGATTTTTGCATCTATGTTCATCAGGGATATTGGTCTGTAATTCTCTTTCAGTGCTGCATCTTTTTCTGGCTTAGGAATTAAGGTGATGCTGGCTTCATAGAAAGAATTTGGGAGGATTCCCTCTTTTTCCATTGTTCTGAATAGTTTGAGAAGAATTGGAGTTAGTTCTTCTTTAAATGTCTGGTAGAATTCAGCAGTGAATCCATCTGGTCCTGGGCTTTTCTTTGTTGGGAGGGCCTTTATTACTGTTTCAATTTCTGTCTCAGTTATGTGTCTGTTTAGGTTTTCAATGTCTTCCTGGTTCAATTTAGGTAGGTTGCATGTGTCCAGGAATATATCCATTTCAGATAGGTTTCCCTGTTTGCTGGCATACAAGTCCTTGTAGTAATTTCTGATGATTCTTTTTATTTCTGTGGTGTCTGTTGTTACATTTCCTTTTTCATCTCTGATTTTATTGATTTGGGTCTTTTCTTTTTTTAGTTAGTTGGGCCAATGGAGTGTCAATTTTGTTTATTTTTTCAAAAAAACAGCTCCTCATTTGGCTGATTTTTTATAATGTTTTTCTTGATTCAATCCTGTTGATTTCTTCTCTGATTTTAATTATTTCTCTTCTCCTACTAGATTTTAGTCTGGTTTGCTGCAGATTTTCTAGATCCTTGAGGTGAATTGAAAGCTCATCTATTTGGTGCCTTTCCAATTTCTCGATGTAGGCACCTATTGATATGAACTTTCCTCTTAACACTGCTTTTGCTGTATCCCATAAGTTTTGGTATGTTGTGCTGTTATCCTCATTTATTTCCAGAAAGTTTTTGATTTCTCTTTTGATTTCTTCTATGACCCATTGTTCATTCAGGAGCATGTTGTTCAATCTCCATGTGTTTGCATATGCTCTAGGGATTCCTGAGTTGCTAATTTCCAGCTTCATTCCTTTATGGTCTGAGAAGCTGCATGGTATGATTCTAATTCTTTTGAATTTGCTGAGACTTGCTTTATGGCCTAGTATGTGGTCAATCCTAGAGAAGGTTCCATGTACTGCTGAAAAGAATGTAAATGCGTTCTATGTAGGATGAAAAGTTCTGTAGATATCTGTTAGATCCATTTGGGCTATAGTGTCGTTTAAATCTACTGTATCCTTGTTGATCTTCTGTCCTATTGATCTGTCTATTTCTGAGAATGGAGTATTGAAGTCCCCCAGTAGTATTGTATTGGGGTCTAAGTCTCCCTTTAAGTCCCTTAACAAATCTTTTAAATAAACCGGTGCCCTGTAATTAGATGCATATACATTGATAATCGTTATATCTTCCTGTTGAATTGATCCCTTAATCATTATATAGTGTCCCTCTTTGTCTCTCTTAACAGTTTTTGTGTTAAAGTTTCTGTTGTCCAATAATAAGATGGTTACGACCGCTCTTTTTTCATTTCTGTTGGCATGGTATATCTTTTTCCAGCCTTTTACTTTCAGTCTGAATGGATCTTTGTTGGAAAGATGTGTTTCTTGTAAGCAGCAAATATATGGGTTTTGTTCCTTAACCCAATCAGCCAATCTGTGTCTTTTAACTGGACAGTTCAGGCCATTCACGTTCAATGTGACTAATGATAAGTGGTAACTTTGCCCTGCCATTTGCCAAAGATAAGTTCTAATATATGCTTTGAATTCCCTGTGATCTTTTGCTGTGAGGTTTCCTTCCTTTACCTTCTTTCATATTGATGACCGTGTTTCTGTGTTTCTGTGTGTAACACATCTTTAAGCATCTTTTGCAGGGCTGGACGAGTGGCAACAAATTCTTTCAATTTCTGTTTGCTATGAAAAGTCTTTATTTCACCTTCATTCATATGTGCCAATATTTCATTAACATGATTTATTTTCATGTCAATGGATGTAGATCTTTATCACTAGTTCCCAGAGTTGGATAGATTTTGTTATGTGGATACACACTGTTTGGCCAATATTGTTGTGTGAGTCATAAAAATTGTCTCCAATTTGCAACTAACACAAACATATTATAATAAGCCTCTCTGTGCATCCATCTTTGGGTACATGTATTTTATTTGCTTACAGCACATGATCTAGAAACAGTACCGCTGGGTCAGAGGGCCAGCACAATAAGCCTTTTGATGTCCCTATGACGCATGCACCTTGTCCTTAGAAAATTGCCAATATTTGCAGCCCACTAAAAATAATGAAAATGCCTTAACATTCTCATATTTCACTGCTACTGTTATTCATTTTTTAAAAAATATTTATTTATTTGAAAGGCATAGTTACAGAGAGGGAGAGAGAAATATAAAGATCTTTTATCCCCTGGTTCACTCCCCAAATGGCCTCTGTTATTCATTTTAATCACTGGTAAATCCCGGGTGAAAAACATTTAACTTGCATTTCTTTACTTATT
Source organism: Oryctolagus cuniculus (assembly GCF_964237555.1). Lineage (NCBI taxonomy): Eukaryota > Metazoa > Chordata > Mammalia > Lagomorpha > Leporidae > Oryctolagus > Oryctolagus cuniculus. Next base: position 92,914,963 of record NC_091439.1, on the reverse strand, counting down.
ATTGAACTTTTTTTTCTGTCCACTGTGTTTCCATTGTAAATTGTCTATTTGTGTTCATTGTTATACTATTATTAGGGTCTGAAAAACTTAAGAAAGTCCCAACTTCCTTTTTATGAATAACATTTCAATTTCTTACAAATCTGGATTTTTGAACTAGGTTTTGGCAAGTTATAAACATTCATATGCAGAAGAATGGCTATTGTCTCACATTCACGAGGCTTGCCAATGACTTTCTCAGCCTCATGACAAACTGTCTCTTGATCTTGCAGTTGTACAAACTATGATTAAATATATTTTGTTTGCCATAGAAACAGGGACAGGATGAGAGAGAAAGGGAGACAGTGAGAGAGAGAGAGAGAAACACACACACACACACATACACAGAAACAGAGAGAGAAAGAGAGATTTTTTCATCTGATTGTTCACTCCCCAAATGCATGCAACAGCTGGGTCTGGGCCAGGCCAAAATCCGGAAGACCCAAACTCCAAAAAGGTCCCCAAAACTCATCAAGGTATGGTAGGGACCCAAATACTTAAGCCATCATCCACTGGCTTCCAGGTGTACATTAGAAGCAGGGACAAGATTTGATCCAAGACATTCCAATATGGGGTGTGGGCATACCCAACATTGGCTTAACCCACAAAGTCTGCTCCAATAATGCTATTTTTCAAAATTTTTTCTTAATAATGCTATTTTGAATAGCTGATAATTTTTTTAAAGATTTATTTATTTTTTACTTGAGAGTCAGAGTTACACAGAGAGAGGAGAGAGAGAGACAGAGACAGAGACAGAGAGAGAGGTCTTCCATCCAATGGTTCACTCCCCAATTGGCCACAATGGCCAGAATTGTGTCAATCCGAAGCCAGGAGCTTCTTCCGGGTCTCCCACGTGGGTGCAGGGGCCCAAGACTTGGGCCATCTTCTTCTGCTTTCCCAGGCTGTAACAAAGAGCCAGATCGGAAGAGCAGCAGCCGGGACTAGAACCGGTGCCCATATGGAATACCAGCACTTCAGGCCAGCGCGTTAACCCACTGCGCCACAGCGCCGGCCCCCTGATAGTTTTTAAATAGATATCTCAGCGGCCCTAAGTATCTTTTTTCCTCATATCTTCATTCAAACAGTAAACGATACTCTTATTTCCCCACTGCCAGTTTTCACTTCTTTTAAGTTGCTCTCAAATAACGACACTTGCTAAATTTTTGTAGCAAATATTGACACATGTAGTGGCCTATGCTCAGTCTCCCTGGAGGTAGATTTTGTTCCTCTTATCCTTTTCATTCTTCCCTCTCTCACTCCCCTTCCTTCTTGGCATTGTATTTCTTCACTTCTTTACTTACATGTTGTTAGTTCATGATGATAACAGGAAAAAAAAAAAAAAACATTGACTTTAAAAATACCTGATGGCATTACAGTGGATTGAACAAAGGTTCCCAAAAAGACGTGGCTATATCAAATCACAGGAACCTGTGTTACCATATTTTTTTTATTTAGTAAATATAAATTTCCAAAGTACAGTTTATGGATTACAATGGCTTCCCCCCCCATAACGTCCCTCCCACTCACACCCCTCCCATCTCCTGCTTCCTCTCCCATTCCATTTACATCAAGATACATTTTCAATTATCTTTATATACAGAAGATCAATTCAGTATATATTAAGTAAAGATTTCATCAGTTTGCACCCACACAGAAACACAAAGTGTAAAATACTGTTTCAGTACTAGTTATAGCATTACTTCACATTGGACAACACACTAAGGACAGATCCCACATGAAAAGTAAATACACAGTGACACCTGTTGTTGACTTAACAATTTGACACTCTTGTTTATGGCCTCAGTAATCTCCTTAGGCTCTAGTCATGAGTTGCCAAGGCTATGGAAGCCTTTTGAGTTCGCTGACTTCAATCTTATTCAGACAGGGTCATAGTCAAAGTGGAAGTTCGCTCCTCCCTTCAGAGAAAGGTACCTCCTTCTTTGATGGCCCTGTTCTTTGCACTGGGATCTCACTCACAGAGATCATTCATTTAGGTCCTCTTTTTTTTTTTTTTCTTTTTTGGCCAGAGTGTCTTGGCTTTCCATGACTAAAATACTCTCCTGGGCTCTTCAGCCATATCAAAATGCCTTAAGGGCTGATTCTGAGGCCAGAGTGCTACTTAGGACATCTGCCATTCTATGAGCCTGCTATGTGCCCCACTTCCCATGTTGGATCGTTCTCTCCCTTTTTGATTCTATCAGTTAGTATTAGCAGACACTAGTCTTGTTTGTGTGATCCCTTTGACTCTTAGACCTATCAGTGTGATCAATTGTGAACAGAAATTGATCACTTGGACTACTGAGATGGCATTGGTACATGCCACCTTGATGCGATTGTATTGGAATCCCCTGGCATGATTCTAACTCCACCATTTGGGGCAAGTCCGATTGAGCATGTCCCAAATTGTACATCTCCTCCCTCTCTTATTCCCACTCTTATATTTAACAGGGATCACTTTCCAGTTAAAATTTAAACACTAAGAATAATTGTGTGTTAATCACAGAGTTCAACCAATAGTACTAGAAAAGAAATACTAAAGTGGAAAAAGTATTACATTTTACATCAACAGTCAGTACAAGAGCTGATCAATTCACTGTTTCTCATAGTGTCCATTTCACTTCAACAAGTTTCCCCTTTGGTGCTCAGTTGTCGCTGATCAGGGAGAATATATGATATTTGTCCCTTTGGGACTGGCTTATTTCACTCAGCATGATGTTTTCCAGATTCCTCCATCTTGTTGCAAATGACCATTTTTCATTGTTTTTGACTGCTCTATAGTATTCTATAGAGTACATATCCCATAATTTCTTTATCCAGTCTACTGTTGATGGGCATTTGGGTTGGTTCCAGGTCTTAGCTATTGTGAATTGAGCTGCAATAAACATTAGGGTGCAGACCGCTTTTTTGTTTGCCAATTTAAATTCCTTTGGGTAAATCCCAAGGAGTGGGATGGCTGGGTCAAACGGTAGGGTTATCTTCAGGTTTCTGAGGAATCTCCAGACTGACTTCCATAGTGGCTTGACCAGTTTGCATTCCCACCAACAGTGGGTTAGTGTCCCTTTTTCCCCACATCCTCACCAGCATCTGTTGTTGGTAGATTTCTGAATGAAAGCCATTCTAACCGGGGTAAGGTGAAACCTCATTGTGACTTTGATTTGCATTTCCCAAATTGCTAGTGATCTTGAACATTTTTTCATGTGTCTATTGGCCCTTTGGATTTCCTCTTTTGAAAAATGTCTATTGAGGTCCTTGGCCCATCTCTTAAGTGGGTTGTTTGTTTTGATGTTGTGGAGTTTCTTTTTTTTTTTTTTCTTTTTTCTTTTTTTTTTTTTTTTTTTGACAGGCAGAGTGGACAGTGAGAGAGAGAGAGAGACAGAGAGAAAGGTCTTCCTTTGCCGTTGGTTCACCCTCCAATGGCCGCCACGGCCAGCGCGATGCGGCCGGCGCACCGCGCTGATCCGATGGCAGGAGCCAGGAGCCAGGTGCTTTTCCTGGTCTCCCATGGGGTGCAGGGCCCAAGCACCTGGGCCATCCTCCACTGCACTCCCGGGCCACAGCAGAGAGCTGGCCTGGAAGAGGGGCAACCGGGACAGAATCCGGCGCCCCGACCGGGACTAGAACCCGGTGTGCCGGCGCCGCTAGGCGGAGGATTAGCCTAGTGAGCCGCGGCGCCGACTCGTGGAGTTTCTTGATTTCTTTGTAAATTCTGGTTATCAACCCTTTATCTGTTGCATAGTTGTGAATATTTTTTCCCATTCTGTTGGTTGCCTCTTCACTTTCCTTACTGTTTCTTTTGAAGTACAGAAACTTCTCAATTTGATGCAATCCCAAATGTTAATTTTGGCTTTGACTGCCTGTGCTTCTGGGGTCTTTTCGAAGAAGTCTTTGCCAGTACCTATATCTTGCAGGGTTTTTCCAATGCTCTCTAATAATTTGATGGTGTCGGGTCATAGATTTAAGTCTTTAATCCATTTTGAGTGAACTTTTGTGTAAGGTGAAAGGTGGGGGTCTTGCTTCATGCTTCTGCATGTGGAAATCCATTTTCCCAGCATCATTTATTGAATAGACTCTCCTTACTCCAGGGATTGGTTTTGGATCCTTGATCAAATATAAGTTGGCTGTAGATGTTTGGATTGATTTCTGGTGTTTCAATTCTGTTCCATTGGTCTATCCATCTGTTTCTGTACCAGTACGACGCTGTTTTGATTACAACTGCCCTGTAGTATGTCCTGAAGTCTGGTATTGTGATGCCTCCGGCTTTGTTTTTGTTGTACAAGATTGCTTTAGCTATTCGAGGTCTCCCATGTCTCCATATGAATTTCAGCATCATTTTTTCCAGATCTGCAAAGAATGTCTTCGGTATTTTGATTGGTATTGCATTGAATGTATAAATTGCTTTTGGGAGAATGGACATTTTGATGATGTTGATTCTTCCAATCCATGAGCATGGAAGATTTTTCCATTTTTTGGTATCCTCTTCTATTTCTTTCTTTAAGGTTTTGTAATTTCATTGTAGAGATCCTTAACGTCCTTGGTTAAGTTTATTCCAAGGTATTTGATTGTTTTTGTAGCTATTGTGAATGGGATTGATCTTAGAAGTTCTTCCTCAGCCATGACATTGCCTTTGTATACAAAGGCTGTTGATTTTTGTGCATTGATTTTATATCCTGCTACTTTGCCAAACTCTTCTATGAGTTCCAATAGTCTCTTAGTAGAGTTCTTTGGGTCCCCTAAATAAAGAATCATATCTGCAAAGAGGGATAGTTCGACTTCTTCCTTCCCAATTTGTATCCCTTTAATTTCTTTTTCTTGCCTAATAGCTCTGGCTAGAACCTCCAGAACTATATTGAATAGCAGTGGTGAGAGTGGACATCCCTGTCTGGTACCAGATCTCAGTGGAAATGCTTCCAACTTTTCCCCATTCAATAGGATGCTGGCTGTGGGTTTTTCATGAATTGCTTTGATTGTATTGAGGAATGTTCCTTCCATATCCAGTTTGCTTAGAGTTTTCATCATGCAAGGGTGTTGTATTTTATCACATGCTTTCTCGGCATCTATTGAGATAATCATATGGTTTTTCTTCTGCAGTCTGTTAATGTGGTGTATCACATTGATTGTCTTGCGCACATTAAACCATCCCTGCATACCAGGGATAAATTCCACTTGGTCTGGGTGGATGATCTTTCTGATGTGTTGTTGCATTCTATTGGCGAGAATTTTATTGAGGATTTTTGCATCTATGTTCATCAGGGATATTGGTCTGTAATTCTCTTTCAGTGCTGCATCTTTTTCCCAGCTTAGGAATTAAGGTGATGCTGGCTTCATAGAAAGAATTTGGGAGGATTCCCTCTTTTTCCATTGTTCTGAATAGTTTGAGAAGAATTGGAGTTAGTTCTTCTTTAAATATCTGGTAGAATTCAGCAGTGAATCCATCTGGTCCTGGGCTTTTCTTTGTTGGGAGGGCCTTTATTACTGTTTCAATTTCTGTCTCAGTTATGGGTCTGTTTAGGTTTTCAATGTCTTCCTGGTTCAATTTAGGTAGGTTGCATGTGTCCAGGAATCTATCCATTTCTGATAGGTTTCCCTGTTTGCTGGCATACAAGTCCTTGTAGTAATTTCTGATGATTCTTTTTATTTCTGTGGTGTCTGTTGTTTCGTTTCCTTTTTCATCTCTGATTTTATTGATTTGGGTCTTTTCTCTTCTTTTTTTAGTTAGTTGGGCCAATGGAGTGTCAATTTTGTTTATTTTTTCAAAAAACCAGCTCCTCATTTGGCTGATTTTTTATAATGTTTTTCTTGATTCAATCCTGTTGATTTCTTCTCTGATTTTAATTATTTCTCTTCTCCTACTAGATTTTAGTCTGGTTTGCTGCAGATTTTCTAGATCCTTGAGGTGAATTGAAAGCTCATCTATTTGGTGCCTTTCCAATTTCTCGATGTAGGCACCTATTGATATGAACTTTCCTCTTAACACTGCTTTTGCTGTATCCCATAAGTTTTGGTATGTTGTGCTGTTATCCTCATTTACTTCCAGAAAGTTTTTGATTTCTCTTTTGATTTCTTCTATGACCCATTGTTCATTCAGGAGCATGTTGTTCAATCTCCATGTGTTTGCATATGCTCTAGGGATTCCTGAGTTGCTAATTTCCAGCTTCATTCCTTTATGGTCTGAGAAGCTGCATGGTATGATTCTAATTCTTTTGAATTTGCTGAGACTTGCTTTATGGCCTAGTATGTGGTCAATCCTAGAGAAGGTTCCATGTACTGCTGAAAAGAATGTAAATGCGTTCTATGTAGGATGAAAAGTTCTGTAGATATCTGTTAGATCCATTTGGGCTATAGTGTCGTTTAAATCTACTGTATCCTTGTTGATCTTCTGTCCTATTGATCTGTCTATTTCTGAGAATGGAGTATTGAAGTCCCCCAGTAGTATTGTATTGGGGTCTAAGTCTCCCTTTAAGTCCCTTAACAAATCTTTTAAATAAACCGGTGCCCTGTAATTAGATGCATATACATTGATAATCGTTATATCTTCCTGTTGAATTGATCCCTTAATCATTATATAGTGTCCCTCTTTGTCTCTCTTAACAGTTTTTGTGTTAAAGTTTCTGTTGTCCAATAATAAGATGGTTACGACCGCTCTTTTTTCATTTCTGTTGGCATGGTATATCTTTTTCCAGCCTTTTACTTTCAGTCTGAATGGATCTTTGTTGGAAAGATGTGTTTCTTGTAAGCAGCAAATATATGGGTTTTGTTCCTTAACCCAATCAGCCAATCTGTGTCTTTTAACTGGACAGTTCAGGCCATTCACGTTCAATGTGACTAATGATAAGTGGTAACTTTGCCCTGCCATTTGCCAAAGATAAGTTCTAATATATGCTTTGAATTCCCTGTGATCTTTTGCTGTGAGGTTTCCTTCCTTTACCTTCTTTCATATTGATGACCGTGTTTCTGTGTTTCTGTGTGTAACACATCTTTAAGCATCTTTTGCAGGGCTGGACGAGTGGCAACAAATTCTTTCAATTTCTGTTTGCTGTGAAAGGTCTTTATTTCACCTTCATTCACAAATGAGAGCTTTGCAGGATATAATATTCTGGGCTGGCAGTTTTTCTCTCTAGTACCTGGGCTCTGTCTTGCCATTGCCTCCTAGCTTGTAGGGTTTCTGATGAGAAGTCAGCTGTGAGTCTAATTGGAGATCCTCCGAGAGTAATCTGACGTTTCTCTCTTGCACATTTTAGGATCTTTTCTTTTATGTTTCATTGTGGTGAGTTTAATTACAATGTGTCGTGGTGAGGATCTCTTTTGTTCAAGTTTATTAGGGGTTTTATGAGCTTCCTGTACTAGGATGTCTCTTTCTTTCTCCAAACCTGGGAAATTTTCTGCTAGTATCTCACTAAAAAGGCCTTCTAATCCTTTCTCTCTCTCCATGCCTTCAGGAACTCCTAGAACCCAAACGTTTGGTTTTTAAATAGTATCCTGTAGATTCCCCACAATATTTTTTAGATTTCTAATTTCCTCTTCTTTTCTTTGGTTTGACCGTATACTTTCCTGTTCTCTGTCTTCTAAGTCCGATATTCTCTCTCTTGTTTCACTGACTCTGTTTTTAAGGCTCTCTAATGTGTTTGTCATTTGATCTGTTGAGTTCTTCATTTCATTTGATTTCTCTTCACTATCACACTTTCCTGTTCTACTAGTTTCTGCGTTTCATTTTGATTCCTCCTTAAGATTTCATTTTCTCGAAGGAGATTTTCTATCCTGTCCAGTAAGGAATTCCGTAGCTCAAGCATTTGTTTTTGAAAACTTCTAAATGTTCTTATCATAAATTTTTTGAAATCCATATCTTGCATTTCTTCCATCTCATCATCTTCATAATTTTGGCTTGGGGTGTCTTGTTCATTTGGGGGTGTCATAATGTCTTCCTTGTTCTTGTTTCCTCGGTTTCTGTGTTTGTTGCTTGGCATTGTGGAGATATTACTTGGATTCTTCTTCCCTCACTGTGGTTTTTTTCTTGTTATACTATGACTGTATTAAGTGGACTGTCTGCTTTTGATGGAGCCTTAGAGGCTTGAGATGGGTGTGGCCTGAGAGATCTGTTTGGTTCCTCATGGTTAAGGGTGTGCCAAAGGTAACATTCCCAGGTTAGGCATGGTAACTCTCTCTCTCTCTCTTTCTTTTTTTGATTCAAAAGGGAAGTAATTCCACATAGCTGAGCGGAATTGGAGGTAGTTAGCAGGCAAATGATATACCCACAGGAGCCAGAGATCAGAATCTCTTTCCCAAGGACCACACAGGGAATCTGTGCTGCCCTTAGTGTGGGCTCAAATTCTCCTGCAGTCTCCCACTGGGTTACCAAGGTTACTGAATTGTAGCGTCTCTGGAGAGTACTCATGTGAATTCTGTGAGTTCTCTCCCACACCGTCTCTTTTTTCACAGTCTCAGTTCATTAGTACCACACATTCGCTAGGTCCTAATCTCCTGTTATTTCACCACCACCCCTCCCAGAGTCAGGTTTTTCTGCTTGGCTGAGGGCTGGTGCAGACCTGAAGTCGCCCCGCTTATGACGTATGTCCAAAATGGCACCTGCTCTTTGTCTTGGTCACCTTTGAGAGGTGAGCGGAGAGAGAGAAACTCGTGTCCATATTGGTCACTTCTTTTTTTCCCCCTCTCTTCTAGTTATCCTGGTGAACTTTTCCCCACATGGTTTCAAGCCTCGTTCCCTCTAGTTTCCTCTTTCCGCTTGCCCACCGGTGTCTTGGGCTATTGAGTTTTGGCTCACCTCCTGTTCCAGCACTGGTGTGTTGATTCTGCTGCTGGTTTCCTGAACCGTGGGCTCCCACACTCTCCACGCAGGTCCACTGTGAACCACTAGTTCTGGAAGAGTTTCTTCTGCTGTTTCTTCCCCTACTCTTCCTTGAACCTGCAGTATCTCCACTTTTATTAAACTGTCTCTTCCTGGACTATCAGTGTGCTCCCTTCCTATTCTGCCATCTTGCTGCTCTCCTACCATATTTTTTTAAAAAAGGGGGGTTGGCTGCCTTGCGGCACCGGCACACCGGGTTCTAGTCCCGGTCGGGGTGCCGGATTCTGTCCCAGTTGCCCCTCTTCCAGGCCAGCTCTCTACTGTTTCCAGGGAGTGCAGTGGAGCATGGCCCAAGTACTTGGGTCCTGTACCCCATGGGAGACCAGGAGAAGCACCTGGCTCCTGCCTTCAGATCGGTGTGGTGCGCCGGCCGCAGCGTCCTTTGGAGGGTAAACCAAAGGCAAAGGAAGACCTTAAAGGGGGGTGGGGTGGGGGGTGTGCTTTGTATGTATAATTACCTTGAGTATCTTGAGATAAGGAAATCATTTGGCTTATCTGGAAATGAAATTCAAGCAGATGTATCTGTAAAGACACACAGAGGAGATCCAGACAGAGAGAAGAACTCAGAGGCAGGCAGTGGATTGCTACAGCCAAGAGACACCATGGGGTGTGGGATGCTGACGCCACTACAAGCTGGAAAGACAGAGAAAGATCTCCTCTTGAGCCTCTAGAGAGACTGTGGCCCCTGGAACGTTTGTATGAGTACACACTTCTGTTGTCTTTAGTAATGCAGTTTGTGTCATGTATTATGGCAATCTCAAGATACTAATCCAAGCAATAACACTGGGGGCCGGCATTGTGGCGATGCTGGCATCCCATACAGGTACCTTTTCCAGTCCTGCTAGCCCTCTTCCAATCCAGCTTCCTGCTAATGCACCTGGGAAGAGCAGTGAAGGATGGCCTAAGTGCTTGGGCCCCTACACCCATATGGGAGACCTGGAGGAAGCTCCTGGCTCCTGGCTTCAGCCTGGCCCAGCCCTAGCCATTGTGGCCCACTGGGGAGTGAACAGTAGATGGAGGAGGTCTCTCACTGTCTCTCCCTTTTTCTGTGTAATTTGGACTTCAAAATAAATAAAATAAACATATATTTTAAAAAAAGATACTTAAAAAAAAGAAATTACACTAAAAATCTCATCAGCCTGAATGGACTTTTCCTAATTCTGGAGACATAATTCTACAATTTGGTGACCGCTCTCTGAGCAATGTGCAGTATTCACTATAGTGTTGGGTGAATAGACTATAGATTCAAATGACCATAAGATCTGACTCCAGCTCTCCCTAGCTGAGTGACTTGGAAGAACATTATGAGCCTCTGTGATATTTATTTTCTCATCTAAAAAAGGGAGCGATAACAGCACCTATCACATAGGAATTGTTAAAATAAACAAGTTTATAAATTTAGGTTGCTCAGGTCTCCTGGAGAACCAAGAACACTGCATTGACTAAGTTAGTGTTAGCTGTAATCAGTATTTTAATCCCCTGAAAAACTCCACAGAGGCTGCAAGAGCTGTCTAGGGGAGTTGTAACAAAGTATCACAAACTGAGTGGCTTGGAAACAGGTGCCTGTTATCTCACTGTTTGGGAGGCTGCAAGTATGAAATCTAAGTGTAAGCAGGATTGCTCCACCTGAGGTGTGGGAGGGAGGCCTGTTTCAGGCTTCGCTCTTGTGCATGGAGATGGCCCCCTTCTCCCTGTTTCTCTCTGTACCATCTTTCTCCTATGCAGGTCCATCTCTGCACATTTCCCCTGCTTGCAAGGACAACTGTTAGGACTGCTTAAAGTCCATCCTAAAGATTTCATTTCAATTTTATTATCTCAGGAAAGACCCTATCTCCAAGTAAGACCACATTCTGAGGTACTGGGAGTTAGAACTCCAACAACATTTCTATTCTCAAGGGGTAAAACCCAACCCATAACATGATCTCACAGTGCTACCCTGGTAAATGTTTCTCTTTGGCTTCCATTGCCTTGTGTCCTTATCCAGGAGAAATTAGTGGCATAATACTTAAAAATGAGAAAGCTTGGAATGAACAATGGAGTACATGTTTCTGTGGGAAGGAGGTATGGCAGATAAAGCAGATGGTAAAACTTGGGTGAGTAAAATGAAGTTAAATAAATTTGCAGCTAATTTTATTTGTTTATGCTGAGTATTTTTAAAAAAGCAAAAAGAGAAGAATCCTGCAATCTTTTTCCCATTTCTTCATGAAAAACATTTTTAATATTATCCAGAAGAAACAAATCATTTTAAAAAGAGGTTTTTAAAGTACAATTTATTTTCCATTTACTGACTCCTATAAGCAATAAAAAGCAAAACAGATATATCTCATCTGTTTATTTCTACTCAATGAGCAAAAGGCTATATTTTAGATAAAAATAGCCATCTCAAATCTGTATATATGACTTGGGAGGCATATAAAATAGGTTTCTAGGAAAGATAGAGTAAAATGCTCTTTTGTCAAACCTAGGTTTAAAAGCACTCTTGTTCATTTCAAGAGAAGTTGGAAATTTATTCAAAGAAACATTTTGCAAAAAACAATTTACCTATATTGCAGGGTAAATCACACACTCTTATAAATGTTTAACTAAAATAATTTTTTCTCTTGACCCTACTCAACACCTTGACTCCCAAATATAGCTGTATTATAATATAACTGCTGAAACATACAAGAAAATGTTCTGATCTACATACAGCATTTCCCTCAACAAATGCCTCCATGTTAATCCGAGCTGAAACCTTCACAATGTGATATCTTAGGACTAAACACCTACATATAATTTTTAAACAAGGATTTACAGTTTAATTATGTTTGAGCACCTACTATGTACAAGATCCTCTGTAATTAAGATACAAAGTTCCTTTTTTCAACAAATACATAAAATGCCAATTTCTTGAATATTTGGTAGAATAATCCAATCCCAATGATTTATTTGAACAGGCATTTTTCAAAAGAGGAAATTGAAATGGCCAAAAGACACAAGAAAAAAAATGCTCAGGATCATAAGCCATCAGGAAAATGCAAATCAAAACCACAATGAGGTTTCACCTCACCCCAGTTAGAATGGCTGTCATAAAGAAATCAAAAAATAATAAAAGCTGGTGAAGATGTGGGGAAAAGGTTCCCTAATCCCCTGTTGGTGGGAATGCAAGCTAGTACAACAATTTTGGAAGACAGTATGGAGATTCCTCAGAAGGATGAAAATAGATCTATCACATGACCCAATCATTCCACTCCTGGGAATTTACCCAAATGAAATGAAATTAGCATATGAAAGAGTTACCCATACCCCCATGTTTATTGACCCTAAATTTGAATAGCTAAGATATGAAATCAACCCAGATTCTCATCTACTGATGACTGGTTTAAGAAAATGTGGTACATATACAGTTGGAATATTAATCAGCCATAAACAAGAATGAAATCCTGTCTTTTGCAAAAAAAAAAAAAAAAAAGTATGTAACTGGAACTCATTATACTTAGTGAAATAAGCCAGTCTCTAAAAGACAAATACCATATGTTTTCTCTGATCTGTGATAAATAATACAGTACAAAAAAGTAACATAATATTATTTGTATTGCAATCTGCATGAAATTATTCCTGTGCATAAACCATTGAGACGAAATGGCTTCATTATTACCTTATATCCACACAATAAATATTTAGATATTACATTGTCATTGGTTGTATTTCACTGAAAGAAATTATGAATGACTAATTGACCAAAAAATCTACATGTGGATGAAATGGTCATTCATACATTCAATTATTGTTAATTACCATTGTCTGCATTCCCACTAAACTAGGATCTTTTGCTTTTTATTTGTTAAACTTCTTATTTGGTGAAATATTAAGCCTTTTTATGTAATGTAAATTTAGAATATTCTATCTCAAAAACAAAAGAAAAAAAAAGACAAAGAAGGTTAGAAGGAAGGAGGGTGGGAAGGAGAAAAGGAGGACAGAGATATAACTATGTTCTTAGGGGCGGAGCCAAGATGGCGGAATAGTGAGGGCGTGCACCGATAGTCCGGGAAAATTTAGTTTAATAAAAGCGGAGTTACGGTAGCCTCAGAAAAAGGATCAGGAAAAAATTGCAGAGGAAACTCTTCCGGAGCTATTCGCTTTGACTCAAAGGACCTACCGGGAGAGCAGGGTCGCCCACCACGCGGAAGCCGAACCGCGGGAGCCGCAGAGTCTGAGCACCAGTGCGGGAAGGGGAGTCTATGTGACAAAGACACCAGCGGGGAGAGGAGATTCGCCCAGGGCTCCGAGTCCACACATCGGTGCTGGAAGCGGAGGCGAGCTCAGTAACCGGAGACATTGGCGGGGAAACGGCAGACAGAATTTTAGAGGGACATGGGTTTTGAAGCGGGAAAGTCCAACAGACTACAGGAGAGAAGGAAAAATAAACAAATAAATAAATAAAAAGGTGGGGGCATACTGGTACAGACAAGTTCCACTCTCCACTCTCCACCAACCTTGCAAAGGCCAGCAAGAGACAAAGAGCTGGGATATACATAATAAAAGGGGAGAGTTAAGGCTACAATTCAGTAGCCTAGGCAACCCAGTGGGAGTCCGCAGGAGAAACCTAGCCTGCACAGACTCTGGGTAGAAGCCAGTGGAAGCTAAATACCATCCATTCTGCTCAGCCTTGCAGTATTACTTTACCTCCTGAACAAAAAATAAAATAAAATAAATAAATGAATGAATGAATAAATAAATAAAGAGAGATTTACCACGCATAACCTGAGGGTGTCACCTTTGCACACCTGTAACCCTGAAGAACCAAGCAGAGCTCTCAGGCCACACCCATCTCAAGCCTCCAAGGCTCCTCCAACAGCAGGCAGTCCACTAAACATGGACATAGTATAATAATAATAAAAAAAACTCACAGTGAGGGAAACAGAATTAACCATGCCAAGCAATAAACACAGAAATCGAGGGAACAAGATCAACGATGACATTATGATGCCTCCAAATAAACAAAACACCCCAAGCCAAGATTATGAAGATGATGAGATAGAAGAAATGCAAGATATGGATTTCAAAAAATTTATGATAAGAACATTTACAAGTTTTCAAAAGCAAATCCTTGAACTACAGAAATCCTTATTGGACAGGATTGAAAATCTCTCTCGTGAAAATGAAATTTTAAGGAAGAATCAAAATGAAACGCAGAAACTAGTAGAGCAGGGAAGTGTGATAGTGAAGAGAAATCAAAATGAAATGAAGAGCTCAATAGATCAAATACCAACACATTAGAGAGCCTTAAAAACAGAATGGGTGAAGCAGAAGAGAGAATATCAGATTTAGAAGACAGAGAACAGGAAAGTATACGGTCAAACCAAAGAAAACAAGAGGAAATTAGAAATCTAAAAAATATTGTCGGGAATCTACAGGATACTATTTAAAAAACCAACATTCGGGTTCTAGGAGTTCCTGAAGGCATGGAGAGGGCGAAAGAATTAGAAGGCCTTTTTAGTGAGATACTAGCAGAGAACTTTCCGGGTCTGGAGAAGGACAGAGATATCCTAGTACAGGAAGCTCATAGAACCCCCAGTAAACATGACCAAAAGAGATCGTCACCACGACACGTTGTAATTAAACTCACCACAGTGAAACATAAAGAAAAGATCCTAAAATGTGTAAGAGAGAAACGTCAGATTACTCTCAGAGGATCTCCAATTAGACTCACAGCAGACTTCTCATCAGAAACACTACAGGCTAGGAGGGAATGGCGAGACATAGCACAGGTGCTACGCGAGAGAAATTGCCAGCCCAGAATATTATATCCTGCAAAGCTCTCATTTGTGAATGAAGGTGAAATAAAGACCTTTCATAGCAAACAGAAATTGAAAGACTTTGTGGCCACTCGTCCGGCCCTGCAAAAGATACTTAAAGATGTGCTACACTCAGAAACACAGAATAACGGCCATCAATATGAAAGAAGGGAAAGGAAGAACACCTACCAGTAAAAGAGCATGGGAAGCTCAAAGCATATACTAGAAAATATCTCCAGGAAAATGGCAGGGCAAAGTTACCACTTATCATTAGTCACATTGAACGTGAATGGCCTGAACTGTCCAGTTAAAAGACACAGACTGGCTGACTGGCTTAAGGAACAACACCCAACTATTTGTTGCCTACAAGAAAGACATCTGTCTAACAAAGATGCATGCAGACTGAAAGTGAAAGGTTGGAAAAAGATATTCCATGCCAACAAAAACCAAAAAAAAGCAGGTGTAGCCATATTAATATCAGACAACATAAACTTTAATACAAAAACTGTTAAGAGAGACAAAGAGGGGCACTATATAATGATTAAGGGTTCAATTCAACAGGAAGATGTAACTATTATCAATGTATATGCACCTAATTACAGGGCACCGGTCTATTTAAAAGATATGTTAAGGGACTTAAAGGGAGACTTAGATTCCAATACAATAGTACTGGGGGACTTCAATACTCCACTCTCAGAAATAGATAGATCATCCAGACAGAAGATCAACAAGGAAACAGCAGATTTAATAGACACTATAGCCCAAATGGATCTAACAGATATCTACAGAACTTTCAATCCTACATCTAAAGACTTTACATTCTTCTCAACAGTGCATGGAACCTTCTCTAGGATTGATCACATACTAGGTCATAAAGCAAGTCTCAGCAAATTTAAAAGAATTAGAATCATACCATGCAGCTTCTCAGACCACAGTGGAATGAAGCTGGAAATGAGCAACTCAGGAAACCCCAGAAAGTATGCAAACACATGGAGACTGAACAACATGCTCCTGAATGAACACTGGGTCATTCAAGAAATCAAAAGAGAAATCAAAAACTTTCCAGAAGTAAATGAGGACAACAACACAACATATCAAAACTTATGGGATATGGCAAAGCAGTATTGAGAGGCAAGTTTATAGCAATAGGGGCCTATATCAAGAAATTGGAAAGACACCAAATAAATGAGCTTTCAGCGCATCTCAAGGACCTAGAAAATTTGCAGCAAACCAGACCCAAATCTAGTAGGAGAAGATAAATAATTAAAACCAGAGAAAAATTAACAGGATTGAGCCCCCCAAAAAAACATTACAAAAAATCAGCCAAACGAGGAGCTGGTTTTTTGAAAAAATAAACAAAATTGACACCCCATTGGTCCAACTAACTAAAAAAAGAAGAGAAAAGACCCAAATCAATAAAATCAGAGATGAAAAAGGAAACATAACAACAGACACCACAGAAATAAAAAGAATCATCAGAAATTACTACAAGGACTTGTATGCCAGCAAACAAGAAAATCTATCAGAAATGGATAGATTCCTGAACACATGCAATCTACCAAAATTGAACCATTAAGACATAGAAAACCTAAATAGACCCATAACTGAAACAGAAATTGAAACAGTAATAAAGGCCCTCCCAACAAAGAAAAGCCCAGGACCAGATGGATTCACTGCTGAATTCTACAGACATTTAAAGAAGAACTGATTCCATTTCTTCTCAAACTATTCAAAACAATTGAAAAAGAGGGAATCCTCCCAAATTCTTTCTATGAAGCCAGCATCACCTTAATCCATAAGCCAGAGAAAGATGCAGCACTGAAAGAAAATTATAGACCAATATCCCTGATGAACATAGACGCAAAAATCTTCAATAAAATTCTCGCCAATAGAATACAACAACACATCAGGAAAATCATCCACCCAGACCAAGTGGGATTCATCCCTGGTATGCAGGGATGGTTCAACATTCGCAAATCAATCAATGTGATTCACCACATTAACAGACTGCAGAAGAAAAACCATATGATTATCTCAATAGATGCCGAGAAAGCATGTGATAAAATACAACACCCTTGCATGATGAAAACTCTAAGCAAACTGGATATGGAAGGAACATTCCTCAATACAATCAAAGCAATTCATGAAAAACCCACAGCCAGCATCCTATTGAATAGGGAAAAGTTGGAAGCTTTTCCACTGAAATCTGGCACCAGGCAGGGATAACCACTCTCACCACTGCTATTTAACATAGTTCTGGAAGTTTTAGCCAGAGCCATCAGACAAGAAAAAGAAATTAAAGGGATACAAATTGAGAAGGAAGAAGTCAAACTATCCCTCTTTGCAGATGACATGATTCTTTATTTAGGGGATCCAAAGAACTCTACTAAGAGACTATTGGAACTCATAGAGAAGTTTGGCAAAGTGGCAGGATATAAAATCAATGCACAAAAATCAACAGCCTTTGTATACAAAGGCAATGTCACGGCTGAGGAAGAACTGCTAAGATCAATCCCATTCAAAATAGCTACAAAAACAATCAAATACCTTGGAATAAACTTAACCAAGGACGTTAAGGATCTCTACGATGAGAATTACAAAATCTTAAAGAAAGAAATAGAAGAGGATACCAAAAAATGGAAAAATCTTCCATGCTCATGGATTGGAAGAATCAACATCATCAAAATGTCCATTCTCCCAAAAGCAATTTATACATTCAATGCAATCCCAATCAAGATACCAAAGACATTCTTCTCAGATCTAGAAAAAATGATGCTGAAATTCATATGGAGGCACAAGAGACCTCGAATAGCTAAAGCAATCTTGTACAACAAAAACAAAGCCGGAGGCATCACAATACCAGATTTCAGGACATACTGCAGGGCAGTTGTAATCAAAACAGCATGGTATTGGTACAGAAACAGATGGATAGACCAATGGAACAGAATTGAAACACCAGAAATCAACCCAAACATCTACAGCCAACTTATATTTGATCAAGGATCTAAAACCAATTCCTGGAGCAAGGACAGTCTATTCAATAAATGGTGCTGGGAAAACTGGATTTCCACATGCAGAAGCATGAAGCAAGACCCCTACTTTACACCTTACACAAAAATCCACTCAACGTGGATTAAAGACCTAAATCTACGACCTGACACCATCAAGTTATTAGAGAACATTAGAGAAACCCTTCAAGATATTGGCACAGGCAAAGAATTTCTTGAAAAGACCCCAGAAGCACAGGCAGTCAAAGCCAAAATCAACTATTGGGATTGCATCAAATTGAGAAGTTTTTGTACTGCAAAAGAAACAGTCAGGAGAGTGAAGAGACAACCGACAGAATGGGAAAAAATATTTGCAAACTATGCAACAGATAAAGGGTTAATAACCAGAATCTTCAAAGAGATCAAGAAACTCCACAGAAACAAAACCAACAACCCATTTAAGAGATGGGCCAAGGACCTCAATAGACATTTTTCAAAAGAGGAAATCCAAAGGGCCAACAGGCACATGAAATAATGTTCAAGGTCACTAGCAATTTGGGAAATGCAAATCAAAGTCACAATGAGGTTTCACCTTACCCCGGTTAGAATGGCTCACATACAGAAATCTACCAACAACAGATGCTGGTGAGGATGTGGGGAAAAAGGGACACTAACCCACTGTTGGTGGGAATGCAAACTGGTCAAGCCACTATGGAAGTCAGTCTGGAGATTCCTCAGAAACCTGAAGATAACTCTACCTTTCGACCCAGCCATCCCACTCCTTGGGATTTACCCAAAGGAATTTAAATTGGCAAACAAAAAAGCGGTCTGCACCCTAATGTTTATTGCAGCACAATTCACAATAGCCAAGACTTGGAACCAACCTAAATGCCCATCAACGGTAGACTGGATAAAGAAATTATGGGATATGTACTCTTTAGAATACCGCAGTAAGAAACAACGAAATCCAGTCATTTGCAACAAAATGGAGGAATCTGGAACACATCATGCTGAGTGAAATAAGCCAGTTCCAACGGGACAAATACCATATATTCTCCCTGATTGGTGACAACTGACTGAACACCAAAAAGGAAACCTGTTGAAGTGAAATGGACACTATGAGAAACGGTGACTTCTTCAGTATAGCCCTGACTGTTAATGAACAACTTAATACATTATCCCTCTTAGTAGTTTTTTTTTTTGTCTGCTCTACTTAATATGAGTGGTTGAATTCTGTAATTAACACACAGTTATTCTTAAGTGTTGAAATTTAACTGAAATGTGATCCCTGTTAAAAATAAGAGTGGGAATAAGAGAGGGAAGAGATGTACAATTTGGGACATGCTCAAGCTGACTTGCCCCAAATGGTAGCATTAGAAACATACCAAGGGACTCCAATTCAATCCCGTCAAGGTGGCATGTACCAATGCCATCTCACTAGTCCATGTGATCAATTTCAGTTCACAATTGATCATAATGAAAGGACTAAGAGTCAAAGGGAGCACATAAACAAGTCTAGTACCTGCTAATACTAACCGATAGAATAAATAAAGGGGAGAGTGATCCAACATGGGAAGCGAGATACTCAGCAGACTCATAGAATGGCGGATGTCCTAAACAGCACTCTGGCCTCAGAATCAGCCCTTAAGGCATGCGGATCTGGCTGAAAAGCCCATGAGACTATTTCAGGCATGGAAAGCCAAGACACTCTGGGAAAAAAAAAAAAAACACCTAAATTAAAGAACTCTGTGAGTGAGATCCCAGTGGAAAGAACAGGTCTTCAAAGAAGGAGGTACCTTTCTCTGAAGGGAGGAGAGAACCTCCACTTTGACTATGACCTTGTCTAAACAAGATAAGTCGGAGAACTCAAGGGGCTTCCATAGCCTTGGAAACTCATGACTGGAGCATGGGGAGATTACTGAGGCCATAAACAAGAGTGTCAATTTGTAAAGTCAACAACAGGAGTCACTGTGCACTTACTCCTCATGTAGGATCTCTGTCCTTAATGTGCTGTACATTGAGACTTAATGCTATAGCGAGTACTCAAACAGTATATTTCACTTTGTGTTTCTATGGGGGTTCAAACTGTTGAAAGCTTTACTTAATGTATACTAAACTGATCTTCTGTAAAAAAAAAAAAAAAAAAAAAAAAAAAAAAGAAGAAGAAGAAGAAGAAGAAGAAGAAATTATCAATTCCCAACTTGACTCTCACTGGGATTAAACATGACAATAGGTCTGATCTGACTTCATCATCATTTAAAAAATCATCTATTATTTTTCACTTTATGTTTCTGTGTGGGAGCAAACTGTTGAAATCTTTACTTAATGTATGCTAAACTGATCTTCTGTATATAAAGAGAATCGAAAATGAATCTTGATATGAATGGAAGGGGAGAGGGAGTGGGAGAGGGGAGGGTTGCGGGTGGGAGGGACGTTATGGGGGGGAAGCCTTTGTAATCCATAAGCTGTACTTTGGAAATTTATATTCATTAAATAAAAGTTAAAAAAAAAACTATATTCTTAGACTTGTATCTACAAAGCATATTTAATCTGTTAAAATTAGTTAAAATGGAAAAAAGAAAATTAGTATAGTACACTAATTTGCTGTTCTTGTTAAAGGACAAGGAAAACACAAGAGGGAAACAAGATGATTTTAGGCTTGTGAGACTAGAACAATTGACAAAAGCTTAACTAAACCTGTGTCTCTCTAGCCTCCAGGGTTGTTATGTAAGATGGCAATACAGTGGAAACCCTCTCACTAGAAATCTATTCAAAGCTACATGCAGTGCTCAGTATTATGAAAATAAATTTCTTGAACTACGAGGTGTTCCAGAATTTTCCACAGTTTATTAAAATGTGTAAGAGGAGAATTGATCACCAGAAACCAACAGGGGCTCTGTGGAAACAAACTATTATATACTGGTCATCTTATTTGCAGATAAGATTGGTCAAAAATATAAAATCTCAATTTAAGAAACACATTGGACAAACATCCTAATATGGAGGAAAGTGGGTAAATGGGTATTTTGTAATATAGTTGGTTGAACTAGTTAAACAAGTGCATAGGAAAGAGAGTTGATAACTGGGATGAGGCAGCTATGATGTGAGAAGAGGGCTTTTGATAAACTTTCAGATTCTTCTCTAAGCCTTGTTGTTATTCATTTGTTTTTATTAATGCCTTCAAGGGTATAGGTAACATATATATAACTCACTCTTGAATACAACAAATGGTTTAGAAGGACAGTCAATTAATCCAGAAAACACAAAAAAGACTCAAAAAGTCAGGTTAGAAGAATGGGACAAAGAAAACCAGATATAACTTAATACAAACAACTGATAAAGTCTGTATTTCGATCCAAGAAATCAACTGCCCAAGTCCAAACAAATTTAGAGCTTTCATAGTTAGATAAATTAAATAAAAATAAATAATTGTAAATCATAAAGGCCACGAACAACTTTGTTGGTATTATTGATAGGGTAAATATGAAGGTATTTCTTTTTTTAAGATTTTATTTATTTATTTGACAGGTAGAGTTACACACTGTGAGAGAGAGAGAGAGAGAAAGCTCTTCCTTCTGTTGGTTCATTCCCCAAATGGCTGCAACAGCCGGAGCTATGTCAATCTGAAGCCAGGAGACAGGTGCTTCCTCCTGGTCTCCCACGGAGGTACAAGGGCCCAAGCACTTGGGCCATTCTCCACCGCCTCTCTGGGCCACAGCAGAGAGCTGGACTGGAAGAGAAACAACTGGGACTAGAACTGGCGCCCATATGGGATGCCAGAGCCACAGGTGGAGGATTAGCCTAGTGCGCCATGGCACTGGCACCTGAAGGTATTTCTAAAAGTGGAAATGGAATGACAAGTTTACTTTGGTGCAGAAAGTATTTCAACATCCATGTATAAGAAGACCACTCAAAAAGTTTGTGAAGAATGTGCATTATGAAAATTATAGCTATACATAGATTTCAAAGTTTTTGCACCAGAATAAGCTTTTCAACTCCATTTTCCACTAACTTTTTGAAACACACTAGTAAATGAATGCCATCTTAGACTTCTTCAATGAGGTAAGTAGTGCTGGCATTTCACGTTGTTTTGTTTGGGTCCTGGCTGGAGTACTGGGTGCAGTTCTAGGTACCACACTGCAGAATTATGATGGCAACTAGAACAGAGGTAGGGTGAGTTTTCCAGCAGTATATGGACTTGACCCCATGTCAAAAAGTCACCACACAGCTAAAGGGCTCTGAGAGTTTCACACTCCAGGAAAAAAGCTGGATCAAAATCTCCTAGAAATATTAGGATATATATGAGTGGGCTTTTCATTTGTGGACCTTTTGGTCACAATTACAAGTGAGTAGGCCTCAACTGAATACAAGGAAGAATGCTCAAAGTGTTAACTCTATCAGCTTCAAGACAGTAATGTCTACTATGTCTTATTCATCTCTGTATGCCAGTGCCTACAATATGCCTGGCACGTGGAAATTTTGGAGTAAATACTTAATGAATGAGAATTCAGTAAGTTTCATGTCTCTGGGATCTAAAGCATAGATTAGATGACCTCCTGGCAAGCATTTTTGCATTAGGTTAATAAGAGGTAGAGAAATATTTTCATTTTCTTTGCATTTTATCAACTGACTCCTTTCTCATAAGATCTTGTACATGGAGACCCAACACAGAAAACAGGTAAAATCTGAGAGACTTTGTTGGACTTAGTGGTTTTTTTTCTTTAATCTCAATCCACAGCTACAAAATCTGGCCCCCTCCCACCCTTGTAGCCTGCCCAATGATGCCCAATCAGTTTGATGATTCTAAGATTCTAGGAACTCCAAACACTACTGCTTAATGGTTTAACATCAAAATGTTATATAAACTTTTTTGCTTAATGTTTTTATATCTAACCAAAGGAAGATTAGCTTATGATTGATTTTACTTTCAGATCTAAAAATACACGATCCAAATAAATATTTAAAATACAGTTTATGTGAGATGAGAAGTAGAAAAGCAGAAAGGAACTGAAACTTAATTAGGATTGCAACATGTCAGACTTCAGTCTAGGTTCTTTATGCTTGGTAATTATAAGATTTAGGAATAAACTACTTCTTGGTAGACTAATAAGGTATAGAATAGGAGATAGAACCTGAGTTAAACTTAGAAAGATTTCAAAATAGAAAAAGAGGTGGGCATTTTGCATAGTGGGACACACACCTGCAATCCATATTGATCGAGAGTTTGAGTCTTGGCTCTAATTCTGATTTCAGTTTTCTGCTAACATACACCCTGGGAGGCAACAGGTACTGGTACAAGTACTTGGGTCCCTACCATTTACATGGGAAACCCATATCAAATTTTAGGTTCTTGGTTTTGGTCTGGGCTAGCCCTGGTTAGTGCAGGCATTTGGGGAGTAGACTAATGGATGGAATAGCACCCATTCTCTTGCTGTCTTTCTTTTAATCTCTCTTTCTCTCTTGCTTTCAAATAAATAAATAATTTTAAGGTAGAATAAAGGGGAAAAGACATTTAAGTCAACAAGCTTATTTTTAAAAAAATAGGATTACAATGAAAGTACTTTGTAGAGACATTCTTAAAATCTACCAAGTCACTACATTTATTAAAAAGATTTATTTAGTTTTTATTTGAAAAGCAAAGTTAAAAGAGAGGGAGAGGGAGAAAGAAAGAGAGAGAGATCTTCCTCTGGTGGTTCACTTCCCAAAACACCACAACAGCCAGGCTGGGTCAGGCTGGATCCAGGAGCCAGGGGATTCATCCAGGTCTCCCACATGGTTGGCAGGGGCTCAAGTACTTGGACCATCTTCCACTGCTTTTCCAGGTGCATTAGCAGGGAGCTGGATTGGAAGTGGAACAGCTGGGATTCAAACTCTCACTCATAAGAGATGCCAGCATTGCAGGCGGGAGCTTAGCCCACTATGCAAAAATGTCAACCCCCCCAAAGTGGTTACATTTTAACCATTTAGAGCCATTATATAAATAATCAGAAAAAAAAGTTATTTAAAACAAATCTTCTCTTACCAACATGGGACAGATGGCCAGCACATGCCTCTAATGCAATCCACTATCAGGAAAATGTCATGCTGTTCCAGAAATACACAGCTGAGTCTAATCCTGAGGAAATACTGACCCAAACTGAGGAATGAATATTCAACAATATAACCGACCTGTGCTCTTCAAAACTGTCAATATCATGAAATACCATGAATACCAGGTCCAGATTAAGAGACAAAGAGATGTGAAAACCAGATGCAAGATGACATCTTGGATTTCATTTTTGCTAATGTAGACTTTCTTGGTCTGATTGGAAAAATATTAATAAGTACTGAAGATTAGATAATTATGGTGTACTAGTATTAATTATCTGATTTTAATAACCATACATTGTTTATGCTGGAAAATGTTCTTGTTTTTAGGATATAGTCATGGAAATACTTAGGAATAAGGATAAGATAGTTCATAAAAAAGTTTACACACACACACACACAGAGAAGTATGTACAAAACCAATGGAGTAAAATAGCAACATATGGGGAAAGAAATGAAGGATTTCCAGGAATTCTTTCTACCATTTTTAAAACTGCAGGTAAGACATTATCAGAAAGAAAAGATTAAAAGACAGAATCAATGAGAAAAGTAAAACAATATTTGTTTGTAAAGGGGAATTACTGAAGCCACACTAACATACCATAGGAGTGGCATAATGCATTCCGGGAAACAGTTCTTTGCTTTGAAAAATTTGGGTCCTCTTGGTGTCAGAGGTGTAGTTTCTATGGAAAGCTACTTCTTCCACTGGAAGAAAGGGAGCTGAATTCTTCTGCATCAGGAAGCAAAGGAAATTTCACTGTTCTCAGACAAGCTGCGATGGAATCAAGAATAAAGGGAGGACAGTGCAGCCCATCAAGCCTCCACTTCAGATGCCAGAATCCTACACTGGAATTTCAGTTCAAGTCCCAGCTTCTCAGCTTCCAATCAGCTTCCTGCAAATATTCCTGGGAAAGCTGCAGACCATGGCTCAATACCTGGGTCCCTGCCACCCATGTGGGAGACCCGGATAGAGTTCCAGACTTCTCGCTTTGGACTGGTCTAGTCCCAGCTGTTGCAACAATTTGGGGATTGAACCAATGAATGGAAGATCTCTCTCTCTCTCTCTCTCTCTCTCTCTCTCTCTCTCTCTGTCATTCTGCCTTTCAAATAAAAAAAAGAAAAAAGAATAAAGTGAAGAGAAGAGATTTAAGATGCAATCAAGAAGGAAAAAAAGCACGAAGCTGTAGATCAGGGTGTATGCAAGTAAGTAGTTGACAAGAAAAGCCCCGAGATGAGAACTAGTTGATGACATTCGAGGAAAGCAATGCCTAATATTAGACTCTAAGCTATTTTTAATACCATGGCTGGGCTATAATCCTTCTCATTATTCTAAATCTTCAATAACAATCCACCGCATAAAGTAGCCTTTTGTTTGAAGTACTTGGGTTGAAACGGGAATGAGGATCATATCCTACGTAGAATGAAGCACTCTGAAACAGAACAACAACTTCAGGAAAAGAGATGCAGAGGAGACAGAGAATTCAGTGGAACTGTGAAATTACAGGGGAAAAAGTGACCAGAACAGTATAAAACTTGCAAATTCCTTGGGTTGGTGAAGAGAGAATCCTGAATTTCTCAACAGCCATATGTAGAAAGGAGATTCAACTATTCATCTTAAAGGACAAGGTTGACCAAAGAAAGCCAGAAAACTTGAAAACAAGATTTCAAACTTGACTAACATATGTATACATTATATATTAAATAGTACAAGTAATAAAGAAATGATTTTCTATTCAGTTCAGTTTGGGGAATGACCCCATTTCTAGGAATCAATTTGTGGGAGCCAGCCCCCGGGATGGACTCTACTGATTTTCATTTAAAAGAAATATTTATTTGAAGGGCAGAGTTACAGAGAGAAAGAGGGAAAGAGAAAGAGATAAATAGAAAGAGAGAGAGAGAGAGAATCTTCCATCCACTGGTTTGCTCCCCAAATGGTTGCAATGGCCAGGGCTGGGCCAGGCCAAAGCCAGGAGCCAGGAGCTTCATCTGGGTCTTCCACGTGAGTGCAGGGGCCCAAGGACTTGTAGCACCTTCTGTTGCTTTCCTGAGCACATTATCAATGAGCTGGATGTGAAGTGGAGCAGCCAAGAACTGAACCTGTGCTCCTATGAGGTACTGGTATCACAGACAGCAACTTAACCTGCTGAACCACAATGCCAGCCCCTCCACTGATTCTCATGTCATGATGATCTCATTCATCCTTGAGTAGATTCTTTCCACCTTGAACAGGGTGCCTTCCATAATCAGTAGGATACTGGAAAACTTACAGAGCATGACTTTCAAGTTTACATCATAAAAGTCATTGGGGGCTGCCGCTATGGCATAGCGGGTATGGCTGCTGCCTGTGATGCCAGAATCCTATATGGGCGCCGGTTTGACTCCCGGCTGCTCCACTTCTGATCCAGTTCTCTGCTGTGGCCTGGGAAAGAAGTGGAGGATGGCCTGCACCCATGTGGGAGAACCAGAAGAAGCGCCTGGCTTTAGATTGGCACAGCTCTGGCCATTGTGGCCATTTGGGGAGTGAACCAGCAGATGGAAGATTTCTCTCTCTCTGCCTCTGCCTCTCTGTGACTCTGCTTTTCAAATAAATAAATAAATAAATAAATAAATAGACATTGAAGTTACCACGTTGCTTTCTCTTAGGTCCCTTGCCTGGAAAACCAGCCTTCATCTTGCGAGGACACTTTGGCAGCCCATGGAGGGATCCAACAGGTGAAGAACTAAGGCTTCTGTCAGTGGGAATGAGATCCATGGGAAGCAGAGCCTTTAGCTACAGCAAAGTCTTCAAATAACTACAGCTCCAGCTGACATCTCCACTGCAAACTGCAGATGATGGTCCCAGAGCATGGTTCCCTGCCACCCAGGATACTCTCCCATTTAGGGAGAGAACCAGTGGATGGGAGATCTCTTTCTCTCCTGTCTCTTCCTCTCTCTGTCACTCCACCTTTCAAATAAATAAATAAATAAATCTTTTAAAAATAACTAATAGAATATTTGCCTAAACTTTTCAGAACACTGATATATCACAATGAGGAATGAATGCTCATGTTCTCAGAGTTACAGAATCTCTAACAGAATCTCAGCCTCTGAACCATGATAAAGTGTGGGCATACAATACTCTTCAGGAAATATGAAGCAACATGTAATTGCCTGAGAAATACCAGAAGAGTCCATGAGGCCACCAGTAAGGAAGAAAACTATTACCTGGCTACTTACTTCTAAACATGAGGTAAGAAGATGCTTTTGTTTGAGTGTTGAAGAGAAACAGAATTAATGTAATTCTGCTACGAAGATATTTCTTCACCTTTGAGCCAACAACTGAGGAGACTGTGTTTCAACTGATGACAGGGATGTTGCCAAAAACTGTTGAGTGAAAGATATGAGCAATTCAAAGGGAAAGAGAAACTTTTTAGCACCTGCCCAGAGAGTTTCTGGTTAAAAAAAAATAAAAGAAAGAAAGAAAGAAGGAGTAGGGAATTTCCATACCATTAGGCAAGGATTTCATGAGTGATGTAACCCCACTGCATGGCACCCTCTTTAGCCCCCTGGGTTGACACAGAAAAGCGTGATGACATCACTGGTCATTGAGCACATGCCTAATTAGCAAATGAAATGGGCCTTCTTTCCAGTGTTTCTCTGTGTAGGAATACTTCTTACATAAAAGTAAGTATATTTAAATTATTAAAACATTAAAAAACTTATGTGATCTCTATAAATATTTTTCTACATGCATAGAAATAGGTTTATTTAAATAAATATTTTCAAAATAATTCAATTTTGCTAGACTTTATGAACAGATGTGGAATTAAGCAACTGTATATTTAACTCATGTGTCTAAAAGATCTCTGAATGGTGTATGAGCTCTCACTGGCAAGGTAGAGGGTCTCAAGAGACCGGAGGCATCCTTTACAGATAGATGAAAGAGATGAAAGAGTTGGTTGTGCCTCCAGGAATTAGAGAAGGCCCAGCCTTTCCTATTCTGCAGTTGCTAAAAGAATTCTTTTAGGTTGAAAGAGCCCTGGTGTCCAACCCTAGCCAAGCTTGTGCTGGTTTCCAAGATCCTCCTTGGCTGAAGTTCAAGCAGAACAGGTAGATCTCAGGTCATTTTGGTCTGTCTTGGCACAACAAAGACTTGTTTGGAGTGCCTAAGGTTGAACAAAACCTCCTCGTGATGTTCTCCTAGGGAAGATTTTTATCTATACAGGATGGCTGAAGCATGGTGTTGCCTTGAGGTAGACGTGAAATTCCCCTCAAATCATCAACCTTTAAGGTTTGGAACATTACCAAGTCAATTTCCTCTTTAAATGGTTCTACTTGCTCGTTCATGCTTTCTGACTATGGGCAATAAATTTACCATCCAGTTTCTAAGATGCTGTTTGGGGATCCTTCCTCTTTCCTTTACTGTAATCCACAGTCCCAGATTCTGACCCCAAGCCTCAGTATGTAAAGATATTTTACAGAAAACTGTCCTACCTCATCTGTCAATCACTTCTCGGGCTTGTGACAATGAATCTCCATTATTTTCAATGCTGAGTTTAAATCAGTTTTCATTGCTTTCACTACTTCCCTTTAAATTACTAAGCATCACCCAACTGGCTTTTCTGACCTACTACTTGCTTAGGAGAGAATACACACGTTCTTTGTCTAGGCTTTTTATTTGTAAATCAAGAATGGGATGGAAAGTGAAAATTCCAGTTCTTCCAAACTCCAAAATTCTTTAGGACAATCAAATAGGAAAATTAGATTATAAAATGGTAAGTTATGGTAGAAAGTGGAGATGTTGTTAAACTGTTTGCTTTCTCTCTGTACTGACTTAGGAAAAGCCAGCTTTCCATGTGCTCTGAAAGCCACACTTTCTTTTCACCGTATTCCCTCTCTCCTAAATCTTCCAGCCTTCTTTGATCTGCCAGGGCCTCTTTGTTTCAACACTTACTACCTAGTGTACCTAGTGGCTTAGACCAACTGAGTTGGATGAGAAATACGGGGCGGGGGTGATAATTAAAAAATTGTGCAAAATTTGTATCATCTTTTCATTCCGTATTTCCATGAACTTTTTTTATGCCCCCTCATATCTACTGAAAACCTTTCAGGCTGAACACAGAGGCTAGGGGAGAGCCTGATCTGCACAATGTAACATGATAAATAGTAGAACCAGAATGGAATGCACATCTTCCGTTTTAGAGCCCAGCCACTATCACCGCCTATTCTGCTTCTCTAGGGCTCCCTCAGGGAATCTGAAGGTTGTTGCCAACCTCAACACATTCAGACTCTGTTTTCTGGTTTATTATGTCAAATGTGTCCATGGTTTCCTCTTAGAATTTTTGTGGGGATACCACAGTTTTTTCCACCTATGAAAAGCCCCAGATACTAGACTCTGAATAAAAAAGTAAGGATATTTTCACATTTTAATAATCGATACCAAACATTAAAATGTTCCTTTCATTCTGTTTACATTTGTGAAACTTTTATCTATTTAAATATTTTTTTGTCTTATAACATCCATGCTTGTCTCCCATACATGGTCCATTGCCTGTATTTCACATTCTTTCCTTAAGATGTGTTTTTTATATACTTGATCCTTCTATGACTATGCATACTCTTCTCACCACATTCTTAAGGAAACACCACTAATTCTGCCAACTGCTTAACTATTTTATTTCCATCTCCCTCACCCCCACATCTACATAAAGAACTATTTCTTATTGTTCTAGGCTAATTATCCAATTTTCTAACTGGATAAGAACTTTAATTTGGAAAACTAACTTTTTCTTCAGTTAAAGTTGGATCCTATTTTCTGTTGATTTTTAGTTAATTTGTTCTGCTTTTATCCCTTTAAACACCAGTCATGTACAAGTTGGCTCTTTGTTCACCTTCAGGTCAAAATCCTGTCTCATTCTTGCATTTAACACAGTGTAATGGTGGACAGACAGGCAGGCTTTGGAGTCTGATGATCAGAGTTCACGTTTTTCTCTGTCACTCACTTCTTACTGGCCTGGACATGTTAGGTGATCTTTTCAATTCTCTGTGTCTTCCTCTGTAACATGTGCTTGGTGTTGGGTAAGGATGTCCTCATTGACAGCAGCCGTTGCTGTTTCATTTTCTCAGCATTCTTCAAAGGTCCTTCAGGCTAGTTCTCTATCTCAGCAACTGTTTTCTGCCATGTGACATGGTTCCTTTTATGTTTTGGGTTTTTTTCTTGCTTATTTGTTTGTTATTTGTTGTTCACGCCCGACATGCCTGCAGCATCCAGGACTGGGTTGGAGCTGAATTCAAGAACCAGAAATGCAATCTTGATCTTCCACATGGGTGGCAAGAACCCAGTTACTCGAATCCTAACTTCTGTCTCCCAGAATTTGACTTCCAGTGGGAAGCTGGAATTAGGAGTCACAACTAGAATCAAATCCAAGCATGCCAATGTGGGACACGGTGTCTTAACTGCTAGGCAAAACACCAACTCTTCTGGTATTTTTTCATTTTACGGTTATTCAGTTGAATTCTTTCACTCATTTTTTTTTTTGACAGGCAGAGTTAGACAGTGAGAGAGAGATACAGAGAGGTCTTCCTTCCATTGGTTCACCCCCCAAATGGCCGATACGGCTGGCGCACTGCGGCCAGCACTCTGCACTGATCCAGAGCCAGGAACCAGGTGCTTCCTCCTGGTCTCCCATGTGGCTGCAGGGCCCAAGCACTTGGACCATCCTCCACTGCCTTCCCGGGCCACAGCAGAGAGCAGGACTGCAAGAGGAGCAACCGGGACAGAATCCGGTGCCCCGACCGGGACTAGAACCTGGTGTGCCAGCGCCGCAGGCAGAGGATTAGCCTATTGAGCCGTGGTGCCGGCTCTTTCACTCATTTCTTACCACTCTCAACATGTACCCAAACTTTTTTTCAATAGATCTTTTTTTAAAGACTTGAAAGTCAGAGTTACAAAGAAAGGTAAAGACAAAAAGAGAAAGAGAAAGAAAAAGAGAGAGAAAAAGAAAGAAAGACAGAAAGAAAGAGAGAGAGAGAGAGACTCTTTCATCTACTGATTCACTCTCCAAATGGCCGCAATGGCTGGGGCTGGGCCAGGCCATATCCAGGAGCCAGGAGCCAGGAGCCAGAAGCTTCATCCAAGTCTCCCACATGCTGGCAGGGGCCCAAGCACTTGGGCCATCTTCCACTGCTTTCCCAGGCCATTAGCAGGGAGTTGAATTGGAACTGGAGCAGCCAGGACTCAAACCACCAACCCATATGGGATGCTGGTGTTGTAGGCACTGGTTTTAGTCATTATGACAAAATGCCAGCCCCTCAATAAATCTTTTGCTTTCCAAAGATAATGCTTTCAGCATAGGCATTTGGTGCAGCAGTTAAGATAATACACGGGATACCCACATCCCATACTGATTGGAGTTTCTGGTTTCAGTCATGTTTCTGCTCTGATTTCAGCTTCCTGCTAATGTTCACCCTGAGAGGCAGCAGTTGATGAGTCTAGTGTGTGGGTCCCTGCTACCCATGGGGAAAACCTGGAGTGAGTTCCTGGTTCCTGAGTTTGGCCTGGTCTAGCCCTGGTTGTTGCAGGTATTCAGGGAGTGAGTCAGTGGATGGATGATCTCTCTGTGTCTCTCTGTCTCTATCTCTGCTTTCAAATAAAATAATAAATTAAAACAACTTTTAAAAAGAGAATGTTTCCCTGGTATTTCATTGGAAACATGAAGCAGAAACTTTTCAAGATCTTTTCCAATGTGCGCTCATCCTCATCTCTGGATAGGCACTGTGACTGTTTCTATGGTTGAATATTGCCAGTGTCCTTGGTGGCTTTTCTGCTGTCCTTTCAAGAAAACTTGGGCAGGTCTCATGACTTCTCAACTTGCTCTTAGGTAATGGACAGCACTACAGTCATTTTAAATCAAGAACATAGTCTTCATGCAGAAAATAGAAAGGCTCTGGGGGCCGGCGCCGTGGCGTGGTAGGTTAATCCTTCGCCTGCAGTGCCAGCATCCCATATGGGCGCCAGTTCTAGTCCTGGCTGCTCCTCTTCCAATCCAGCTCTCTGCTGGGGCCTGGAAGAGCAGTAGAAGATGGCCCAAGTCCTTGGGCCCCTGCACCCACATGGGAGACCAGGAAGCACCTGGCTCCTGGCGTTGGATCGGTGCATCTCCGGCCATTGTGGCTATTGGGGAGTGAACCAACAGAAGGAAGACCTTTCTCTGTGTCTCCCCTCTCACTGTCTATAAATCTACCTCTCAAATAAAAAAAAGAAAGTAGAAAGGTTCTGCCAGGAAATCGATCAGTACTGGGGAGTCTAGAGTGCTTCAGGCTGGAAATTCGCCAAGGAGATGGGGAGACGTGGATGACTTCGTCTCTGCTTCTCTGTATTCAACATCTACCCTGTTCAGTTTCCATGTTGGGAGAATTTCAGAGAGAAATGAGGAAAAGAAGCTATAAGCAATAAATAAAGGTTCCATTTTCCTGGATATTCTCACAAGTTACCTGGAAGTTCCCTGGGACTGAAGCCATTTTTCCAGTGGTGACTTTGAGGGTCCTTCAGTGATTTCTGTCACTCGGGGTCCCTCTCCAGAAGTTCTGCTGCCCTGGACAGAAGCATGTCTATTTTGGGTGGTTTCCTGCACTCATTCTGCAGCCCCTAGCGAATGCAAGCTCACCTAGAACTCGTCCAGCTGAAGTCCTTGGCTTCTCCATTTGACGCTGTTGAATAGGACCTAGAGGACACGACCGCAGCTCTTCTGCTGCTCTGACCCCCGTCTCCCTGCAGCCAGGTCTATATATCCCTTTGTGCTGACGAACTGGTTTCACAGGCTCTGTGGGGGGAGAGGCAGGCACCAGCCTTCTGCAAATGCGTCTGAGAGTTCAGAGAGGTTTGGAGCACCTTTCTGCGCTGTGCTTGAGGAGAAGAAAGCCCAATTCCTCAACCCTCCTGCCTATCATGTGTGCCTGGGTGTCAGGCAAGAGACATCATTCTATGGAAACGGTCTCTTTTTCCAAACAAGTATCTTAAAGACTACCTCCTGACCTTTTTCTGTCTCTGATTTGGAGGCATCCAAGGGTCATAGAACTGGTGAACAATCATTTCCATTGTTGTATTAATCATATTTTAAAAAATTTTTGCCGTATCCCATAAGTTTTGATATGTTGTGTTGTTATCCTCATTTACTTCCAGAAAGTTTTTGATTTCTCTTTTGATGTCTTCTATGACCCATTGTTCATTCGGGAGCATGTTGTTCAGTCTCCATGTGTTTGCATATGCTCTAGGGATTCCTGAGTTGCTAATTTCCACCTTCATTCCACTGTGGTCTGAGAAGCTGCATGGTATGATTCTAATTCTTTTAAATTTGCTGAGACTTGCTTTATGGCCCAGTATGTGGTCAATCCTAGAGAAGGTTCCATGCACTGCTGAGAAGAATGTAAAATCTTTAAATGCAAGATTGAAAGTCCTGTATATATCTGTTAGATCCATTTGGGCAATAGTGTCAATTAAATATGCTGTTTCCTTTGTTGATCTTCTGTCTGGTTGATCTATTTCTGAGAGTGGAGTATTGAAGTCCCCCAGTACTATTGTATTGGGGTCTAAGTCTCCCTTTAAGTCCTGTAACATACCTTTTAAATAAACCGGTGCCCTGTAATTAGGTGCATATACATTGATAATAGTTACATCTTCCTGTTGAATTGAACCCTTAATCACTATATAGTGTCCCTCTTTGTCTCTCTTAACAGTTTTTGTGTTAAAGTTTATTTTGTCTGATATTAATATGGCTACACCTGCTTTTTTTTTTCATTTCTGTTGGCATGGAATATCTTTGTCCAACCTTTCACTTTCAGTCTGCATGGATCTTTGTTGGAAAGATGTGTTTCTTGTAGGCAGCAAATAGATGGGTTTTGTTCCTTACTCCATTCAGCTAGTCTGTGCCTTTTAACTGTAGAGTTGAGTCCATTAACGTTCAATGTGACTATCCATAAGTAGTAACTTTGCCCTGCCATTTTCCCAAAGATATTTTCTAGTATATGCTTTGAGCTTCCTATGATCTTTTACTGGTAGGTTTTCTTCCTTTACCTTCTTTCATATTGATGGCTGTTTTTCTGTGTTTCTGTGTGTAGCACATATTTAAGCATTTTTTGCAGGGCTGGACGAGTGGCGACAAATTCTTTCAATTTCTGTTTGCTATGAAAGGTCTTTATTCCACCTTTATTCACAAATGAGAGCTTTGCAGGATATAATATTCTGGGCTGACAGTTTTTCTCTCTTAGTACCTGGGCTATATCTCACCATTCCCTTCTAGCTTATAGGGTTTCTGATGAGAAGTCAGCTATGAGTCTAATTGGAGATCCTCTGAGAGTAATCTGACTTTTCTCTCTTACACATTTTAGGATTTTTTCTTTATGTTTCATTGTGGTGAGTTTGATTACAACGTGTCGTGATGAGGATCTCTTTTGGTCAAGTTTATTAGGGGTTCTATGAGCTTCCTGTACTAGGATGTCTCTGTACTTCTCCAAACCTGGGAAATTTTCTGCTAGTATCTCACTAAAAAGGCCTTCTAATTCTTTCGCCCTCTCCATGCCTTCAGGAACTCCCAGAACCCGAATGTTGGGTTTTTTAATAGTATCCTGTAGATTCCCGACTGTCGCTCCCCCTCTTCGTGGAGGAACGACACAGGACCCTGCGCTGTTCTTTCGTCTGCTCGGCCCTCCCCGGGTTTGCTGCTGGTTCTTCCCGGGTTGGCTACTATCCCTTCCACCTCCGTGGAAGGGCAGTTCCCCCTGGCCGCATTCCCCACTTCCGCAGGGGAGCGGCACACCGCCGGCCGGTTCTCTCGGGGGCTGCACGGGTTCCCTTAGATGTTCCCCATAGATGTTCCTGGTGCATGCCGTCTCTCTCCTCCTTTATAGTCCTCCTCCGCCAATCCCAACTCGGCTGAGTACGCTGCTCTCCAATCAGGAGCAAGTCCTACAGTTAATTGGTTGAACTGGAGGCAGCTGTGCGGAAGCTGTTTACTTCTCTCCCAGCGCCATATTGTGGGAGAGCAGATGCATAGAATAAGTCCTAATTCGAGTAACTTAGTCTAGTCCGGATTGCTCCCCACAGATCCCCCTTTCTTTTTATTTTTTAGCGTTGATACGCGCCTGTCTTCGGTGTCCCGCGGCACACACTCTGCTCTACTTGCTAGAGTTGCCACAGGCTCTTACAAGTCCTATCAATCAGGAAAACCGAATCCGGGTCCTCTCTTCGCCATTGTGAGGAGGTTTTTAGGCGCTGATGCGTGCCTGTGTTCGGTGCCCTGCAGCGCATGCTCTGCTCTGCTAGAACTGCCTGCAGGTGTTTACAAAACCTATCAGGCAAACCGAATCCAAGCCTTCTCATTGCCGTATTGTGGGGGAGACTTATTAGTGTTGGTTCGTGCCTATCTTCGGTGACCTGCAGCTCATACTCTGGTCGAGCTTTGCTGGCGCTTACCGCCTTAAATCAGGCAGACCGAATCCAAGCCTTCTAATTGGCATGTTGAGGGGAGGCCTTATTTTTCTCTATTTCTCTATCTCCGGGCATTTCTATTTCTCCCATTTTACTTCTGTCTGCCAACATTCCCATTTCTCTCACTCCACTTCCAAACTTCTGTTTCTCTTATCCCCGCAGCTTCCCGCTGCCCGCCCCGAGGCTACTTCTCGGCGGCTTCCCGGCTGAGCCGCTTCAGCCCGCGCCTCTTTCATCTGCGCAGCTTCCCGGCTTTGCGCGGCTTCCCGGCGCCTCGCCCCGCGGCAGCTTCACGGCTCTGCGCGGCTTCCCGGCGCCTCGCCCCGCCGGCGGGTTCCCGGCTCTGCGCGCACGCTCCGCGGTCTCCACGCACTTCGCGCCCGCACCACGGCCTCGCGCCAGCCCTGCGTTCTCTATCTATTCACGCCCCGTGCTCTCTCTGCACGCGGCGGCTTCCGCGAATGTTTCCGCCACCACCGGCATTCAGTCCAAGTTCCCCGGACTAACCTGGCGAATTTCAACCTGGCGTACGTCTCCGCCCCACGATTTGGCTTCCCGTCCTTTGCTCCCCGGGCTAATCAGACGGATCCCAATCTGGCTTGCGTCTCAGCTTCTGGTTTCAACTTTTCGCCCCCTATTCCCGGGCTAACTTGAGAACCCCAAAGTGGCTTTCGTTTCCACCTCGGCCTGCCCCCCGCGGCTTCAATTTCCCTAACATTTTTCTCTACCCGGTATGTTTCCCAAGCTTTCCTCCAACAATACTCCTCCCTCATTTCTCCTGGCCTCTCCCCACAGTCCGCGTCCGAGTCTGTTTGTTCTAGCTTTCACTTTCGCTTTCGACCTTAGAGATTCCTCCCAGCTTCCCCCCGTAGTCCGTATCCGAGTCTATGCCTAGGCTTTCAATAGCTTCTTCCGGCACCCTTTTCGTCCGGCTTTTCCCTAGGCTGTTTGCTAATCTCTCTCCGATAATTTCCCAGTTCTTCCCGGTCTTTCCCTCCTAAGTTTGCTATTCCGTTCTAGGTTTCCTATCCGAGTCACGGCACCATTATGTCGCTCCCCCTCTTCGTGGAGGAACGACACAGGACCCTGCGCTGTTCTTTCGTCTGCTCGGCCCTCCCCGGGTTTGCTGCTGGTTCTTCCCGGGTTGGCTACTATCCCTTCCACCTCCGTGGAAGGGCAGTTCCCCCTGGCCGCATTCCCCACTTCCGCAGGGGAGCGGCACACCGCCGGCCGGTTCTCTCGGGGGCTGCACGGGTTCCCTTAGATGTTCCCCATAGATGTTCCTGGTGCATGCCGTCTCTCTCCTCCTTTATAGTCCTCCTCCGCCAATCCCAACTCGGCTGAGTACGCTGCTCTCCAATCAGGAGCAAGTCCTACAGTTAATTGGTTGAACTGGAGGCAGCTGTGCGGAAGCTGTTTACTTCTCTCCCAGCGCCATATTGTGGGAGAGCAGATGCATAGAATAAGTCCTAATTCGAGTAACTTAGTCTAGTCCGGATTGCTCCCCACACCCGACAATATTTTTTATATTTCTAATTTCCTCTTCTTTTCTTTGGTTTGACTGTATACTTTCCTGTTCTCTGTCTTCTAAATCTGATATTCTCTCTTCTGCTTCACTCATTCTGTTTTTAAGGCTCTCTAATGTGTTTGTCATTTGATCTATTGAGTTCTTCATTTCATTATGATTTCTCGTCACTATCACAGTTTCATGTTCTACTAGTTGTTTCATTTCATTTTGATTCCTCCTTAATATTTCATTTTCGCGAGACATATTTTCTATCCTGTCCATTAAGGAATTCTGTAGTTCAAGAATTTGTTTTTGAGAACTTCTTAATGTTTTTATCAATTTTTTGAGATCCCTGTTAAATATAAGAGTGTAAATAAGAGAGGGAAGAGATGTAGAATTTGGGACATGCTCAAGCTGACTTGCCCCAAACAGTAGAGTTAGAAACATACCAGGGGGTTCCAATTCAATCCCATCAAGGTGGCATGTACCAATGCCATCTCACTAGTCCCAGTGATCAATTTCTGTTCACAATTGATCATAATGAAAGGACTAAGATTCAAAGGGATCACATAAACAAGACTAGTGTCTGCTAATACTAACTGATAGAATAAAAAAGGGAGAGAACGATCCAACATGGGAAGCAAGATACACAGCAGACTCATAGGATGACAGATATCCTAAACAGCACTCTGGCCTCAGAATCAGCCCTTAAGGCATGCGGATCTGGCTGAAAAGCCCATGAGAGTATTTCAGGCATGGAAAGCCAAAACACTCTGGCAAAAAAAAAAAAAAAAAATGACCTAAATGAAAGATCTCTGTGAGTGAGATCCCAGTGGAAAGAACAGGCCATCAAAGAAGGAGGTACGTTTCTCTGAAGGGAGGAGAGAACGTCCACTTTGACTATGACCTTGTCTAAATATGATCAGAGTCGGTGAACTCAAGGGGCTTCCATAGCCTTGGCAGCTCATGACAAGAGCCTAGGGTGATTACTGAGGCCATAAACAAGAGTGTCAATTTGTTAAGTCAACAACAGGAGTCACTGTGCACTTACTCCTCATGTAGGATCTCTGTCCTTAGTGTGCTGTACATTAAGATTTAATGCTATAACTAGTATTCAAACAGTATTTTACACTTTGTGTTTCTGTGTGGGAGCAAACTGTTGAAATCTTTACTTAATGTATGCTAAACTGATCTTCTGTATATAAAGAGAATCAAAAATGAATCTTGATGTGAATGGAAGGGGAGAGGGAGTGGGAAAGGGGAGGGATGCGGGTGGGAGGGACGTTATGGGGGGGGAGCCATTGTAATCCATAAGCTGTACTTTGGAAATTCATATTCATTAAATAAAAGTTAAAAAAAGAAAAAAAATTTTCGGTATGGCTTGGCAATATTTGAGCATCCAGTGGGGTGGAAGGTAACTTACTCTTTCCAGTGCTAATCTCTAAAGATAGTAAACTAGTTATGTGGAAGTGTGTGCTTTACAAGCAAACTAACCAATCCAGAGACCATACCCTTAGCTGTCTCCTTGTCAAACTCTCACCACAGCAAGTAAACATTTCTCCTGGTGTGAATCACCCAGGACCAGATGTCATACTAGAGGCCACCCATAAAGACCAGAGGTCACTGATATCATTGACATGATGCAAAATAGCCAAAGGTGTTTCCTCTGCCTTGCCTTGCCTTCCCCAGGAAGCCTCAGCAGAGATTCTGGCCTAGGCTTTCCTCTTGTACCTGTCTCTGCCTCCTGACCAAAGCCTGATGTTTGCCGGAGGTTCCACGTGGCCCCCTTCTCTCAGGAAATGAGAGTGATAAAAGGTCCTCTCAGTAGCACTGGCTTCTCCCTGTCACCACTCAGTCATACTTCTATAAATCAATACAATTGTATTACCACATATAGATGTCTGTAGTCCTTCAATATATCATGCATGTCAGTTTGCCCTGAATGGAAACTCAAACTGTACCATCTCTTTATGAATTCATAAATTGAGGTCTGATATGGCATGACCACCAGCATTACTTGTTAGCCAGCAAAGGAACACACAATTCCACTGGCGTCTAAATGTGTGAGGAAGCCAAAGCTGTAGGTGCAGTGAGATGGCTCTCGGGCATTTTGATGGGGGCATAACCAAAACATCCCAGAGCTACAGTCTGAAGTCAGGCTGCCATTTCACAGTAGGAGTGGAACGAGGGGGACCAGGGTGACATTTAAACACTCTGGAGACTGACTATGGCTAACGAGAGAGAAGGAAGAGTTAGTGTAGCAAGAAGAAAGTTCTGAGCAGAAAACCAGGTGTACGGAGACTTTCTTATCTGGCTCCTAGGATGGTGGGTATATATAAAAAGGCAGCCAGGGAGGGCATTGTTGTACAACAGCTGAGCCGCCCAAAGGATGCCCAAAGCCTATATCCGAGTGCCTGGGTTCAAGCTGCACCTTCCACTTCTAGCTTCCTGCTAATGCATACCCTGGGAGGCAGCAGGTGATGCCCAAAGGCTTGAGTCCCTGCCACCCACATGGGATATGCAGATTGAGTTCCAGTCTCCTGGCTTTACCCTGGTCCGGCCCTATCTCTTGTGGACATTTAAAGAGTGAACCAGAAGAAGGAAGATCTCTCTCCCTCTTTCTCTCTCTGTCCCTCTTTCTGTTGCTCAGCTTTTCAAATTAAAAATAATAATAAATTATAAATGTAAAAAAAAAGAAACAAGGGCAGCTGGTGGATCAAGCACATGCCCAAGATATCAGGCATCTACCCAACAGGTATCAGAGTCAAATGCTGGTTCTGTTATGGTTCCAACAGTCCCAGTAGAATTAAGGACACTGTGCTCTTTCTTTGGATGAATCCATATATGTTAATCTAGAACACTAGACTTTGAACAGATGTTAGGAAAACATCTCAAGCATTAAAAATAAGACGTAGGTCAAAAAGACCAGAAGAGAACCTGAGCAGAGTGGGTACCAGTCTTCAGCAGGGTTTTTCCACGTATCTCTAGAGGGGTAGAGTGAAATATTTTTCCTAGAAATAGATAGACATCGCAGGTTTATTTACCTGGGTGGGAAACCACTTAAGCCTCCTGAGTTCGTCATCATCTCATTCTAGAGACAAGAGCCTGCTAACTTAGTTCTTTCTTTTTTTTTTTTTTTTTTTGACAGGCAGAGTGGACAGTGAGAGAGAGACAGAGAGAAAGGTGTTCCTTTGCCATTGGTTCACCCTCCAATGGCCGCTGTGGCCAGTGCGCTGCAGCCGGCGCACCGCACTGATCCGAAACCAGGAGCCAGGTGCTTCTCCTGGTCTCCCATGGGGTGCAGAGCCCAAGCACTTGGGCCATCCTCCACTGCACTCCCTGGCCACAGCAGAGAGCTGGCCTGGAAGAGGGGCAACCAGGACAGAATCTGGAGCCCCAACCGGGACTAGAACCCGGTGTGCAAGCGCCGCTAGGTGGAGGATTAGCCTATTGAGCCACAGTGCCGGCCGCTACCTTAGTTCTAAATAATGAAATATGACATCTTCTATGGTACACAGGATGATTGAATTAGTTAGGGCTTTGCTACTAGAACAAATGTCTGACAGAAGCTACTTATGAAGGAAGATTTTTTGGGCCAATAGTTTTGGAGGTTCACAGTCCAAGTTAGGGCAGCCCCGTAGGTTTGGCACCTGATGGACACTGTGGATTGTGGGGTGAATGCAGAAGAAGGCTCATGTGGCAAGCCGGGGAGCACAGAGCCAGAAAGATTGCTTTTCATCCTTATCTGTGTTGTGATTTTTTAGAAAACCACCATGAGAGCTGGCGCCGTGGCTCAATAGGCTAATCCTCCACCTTGCGGCGCCGGCACACCGGGTTCTAGTCCCGGTCGGGGCGCCGGATTCTGTCCCGGTTGCCCCTCTTCCAGGCCAGCTCTCTGCTATGGCCAGGGAGTGCAGTGGAGGATGGCCCAGGTGCTTGGGCCCTGCACCCCATGGGAGACCAGGAAAAAAAGCACCTGGCTCCTGGCTCCTGCCATCGGATCAGCGCGCTGCGCCGGCTGCAGCGGCGGCCATTGGAGGGTGAACCAACGGCAAGGGAAAACCTGTCTCTCTCTCTCACTGTCCACTCTGCCTATCAAAAAATAAAAAAAAAAAAAAAAAAAGAAAACCACCATGAATGGTGATGGTGTTGTGGTATAGTGTGTAAAACTGCTGCCTGTGACACTGGCATCCCATATGGGTACCAGTTCGAGTCCAAGTTTCTATGCTTCTGATCCAGCTCCTTGCTAATGGCCTGGGGAAAGCAGTGGAAGATGGCCTAAGGGCTTGGGCACCTGCACCCACGTGGAAAACCTGGAGGAAGCTCCTAGCTCCTGGCTTCA
Source organism: Oryctolagus cuniculus (assembly GCF_964237555.1). Taxonomy (NCBI): domain Eukaryota; kingdom Metazoa; phylum Chordata; class Mammalia; order Lagomorpha; family Leporidae; genus Oryctolagus; species Oryctolagus cuniculus. The sequence continues at coordinate 92,873,903 of NC_091439.1, read as the reverse complement.
GTCTGGCCCAGCCCTGGGCATTGTGGCCATTTGGGGAGTGAACCAGTAGATGGAAGATCACTGTCTTTCCTTCTTTCTGTGATTTTTACTTTCAAATAAATAAACTAAATCTCAAAAAACAAAACAAACAAAACAAAAAACCCTCTGTGATTAAATCATGGGCCCCCACCCCCGGCAACTTAATCCAATATAATCACTTTCCAAAAGCCCCATGTTCAGACACCATAATTAGATTGAGTCTGCAAGTTCAGTCCATTAACCATTAACATAAGACTTTGGAGAACAAGCAGCTAACACTTGGACTTTTGGAAAATCCCCAAACTGGCAGACAAATCATCACAGAGGCCTGATACTTCTGACCTCCTGAGGGCAGACTGAACAGTTGCAAAGTCAGTGTGGCATCTCACAGCTCAAGCTCCAACTCCAGCACAAACACTGCCAATTGGCCTTGTGATTTTGTTTGAATAAAACTGAGATTTTAATGATAATCAGTGAATTGTGACAACAATTATTGAATGTTGTTCAGTGTCACTCTTTTTAGAAGCAAAGCCCAAGGATTGATCTGGGTTCAGATAAAAGTTTCCTATGTGCTTGGTGCAGATTGATGAAACAGAGCCTCACCAGCAGTGGTGGTATGTGGGGTCAGGGGAAATGACAAGTAAAGAAGCAGAATTGAAAGGAACGCCAAGTTAGAACAAAAGTTTATCATCTGAAATCTGACCTTCTATGAGGGTCTTCAAAAAGTTAATGGAAAAGTCATATTATCAAAAAAAAAAAAAACAAACATGTGAACTTCAAAAATCTTGCACCCAACAAACTTATCTTTTAATTCCACTTTTTCCACTTACTCTTTGGAATAACTTCATACAGACCTACTGTGACTGAGCAGTTTTAAATATGAAGAGGGATGAAAAAACATCAAATGGCCCAGCACTGTGGCTCAATAGGCTAATCCTCCACCTGCAGCACCGGCACACCAGGTTCTAGTTCTGGTCGGGGCACCGGATTCTGTCCCGGTTGCCCCTCTTCCAGTCCAGCTCTCTGCTGTGGCCCGGGAGTGCAGTGGAGGATGGCCCAAGTCCTTGGGTCCTGTACCCGCATGGGAGACCAGGAGAGGCACCTGGCTCCTGGCTTTGGATCAGCGCGGTGCGCCGGCCGCAGCGCGCCAGCCACAGCGCGCCAGCCACAGCAGCCATTGGAGGGTGAACCAACAGTAAAAGGAAGACCTTTCTCCCTGTCTCTCTCTCTCTCACTGTCCACTCTGCCTGTTAAAAAAAAAAGAGTCAAATGTTTCATAGACTATGAGGAGGTTGAAGCAGACACACATGAAGGAAATCACTCATTCTCTGTCAAAGGATGAGTATACAGGATAGATCTTAATTTGAAATTCAGTCCCAGCTGTGATACATGAAGGGCCCAGAGGAAAGCAGAACCCTCCCTCTTGGCTAAGGCCAAGAGATGAAACTACTGCTCCAGTCTCACTTTCATACTCCTTCAGGCTGGGTGCACCTAAGTCTCCCCTCTTAAACTTGCCTTTGTTTATTTTGGTTTTGGAACCTGCATTTACCTGTATGAGAGTTATTCCTGGAAAATGAGTATTCCCTGTCTACATAAACCTAGGGATTGTCTTAGATCCTTTAATCCACTGAAGAGTCTGAAGACAATCCCTTGAAACAAAGGAAGTACAGTCAAGAAGTATTGCAGGACTGCTTTCACTATTTATAACATTCCAATTCTCATAGCATTCAAATTGGAAGAAAAATGTTTGACTCCTCCGCTACAGTATGAAAGTTACACCTCTTTGGTCAAGGGAGGACTGTGGGGTACTCACATTCAGAACAAATTTGGTATCCCAGACACAGGGCTGGAGTGGTTTCTAATTTAAAATTAGATGTTGAGGAAAATAAATCTGGATACTATAAAAAATTATACCTGTATCAAGCTAAAAGGGATTTTTTAAACAATTGTCAGGCCAACACATCATATTGCCAAACCCATAAATCGCTTCAAGAAACAGATGGAATTTATATCACAGACTCTCAAACCTCGTGGGGAGGGATCTTTGAGTCCAATTAACCCCTTGGCAACAGTATTTAATCTGAAGGGAAATGCTTAAAGCATCCAAAAATATTTTGTCTAGACATACCCACTGCAGAATTTTCTATGGCACATTCTCTGGGGTGGGGCAGCTTGGATTCAAGGCAGTGGGCAGGGGTTGACGGTGTCTTCTCAGAATGCAGGTTCTCTTTTCACATATCCTCAAGGTTCTCTCCACAACAAGTTGACAAGACAGGTATTCCTCCTCAGTTGGATATGCCACTCAGTCTTGCTAAGATTTCTGTGGAAAGTGCCAAACCCCAAATTAAAAGAAAATACAAAAACATGTCAGTATGTGCTGAGCTACTACCGATGATATCCAAAGATGGCAAAGACCGGAGAATTAGAGTGTTTCACATAAAATATTTTCAGGGTAATTTTTATAGACACTTCCAATGAATTTTAGAATAAATTGTGAATTAACAGTGAATTTTTAAAAAATCCAACTTTTTTATCATTTGTGTTGACATTGTGAATAATATATCCTTCTGATTTAGGTAAACTGGGTCAGTTACAAAGCAATGAATTTAATCAAGTTGATTCTTGTGCATATGGTTTGCATACTACAGTACTGTGGGGGCAAAAATCAGAAACCTCTTCCCCATGGGCCTCAATAACAAATAACCAGCCTTATATAGCTGAAATTGCTTGGTAGTCTTGAACAAAGGCAGAGAGCAGCCATGAACAGGTACCTGTCAAACATCCACTACAAGATTCTAGTCCCTAACCCAAGACCTGGCTTGCCTACAAAAGCAATGACATTCACTGGTGACATTCAATAGGAAGAGAAGTGAAAGGGGAAGAATTAAGTGAGCAAGTAACAAAGTCAAAAAGGAAAAAATGAAGAGAAGGGCAAGGGACAAATTGAAACGGAAGGAAGAGGTAATCAGCTGATTCAGCAAAGTTTATTGATCTTAGACTAGAAAAGAACCAAGTGCCGTGGCTCAATAGGCTAATCCTCCGCCTGTGGTGCCGGCACACCAGGTTCTAGTCCTGGCTGGGGCGCCGGATTCTGTCCTGGTTGCCCCTCTTCCAGGCCAGCTCTCTGCTGTGGCCCGGGAGGGCAGTGGCGGGTGGCCCAAGTACTTGGGTACTTGGGCCCTGCACCCGCATGGGAGACCAGGAGAAACACCTGGCTCCTGGCTTCAGATCAGCGTGGTGTGCTGGCCTTAACACGCCAGCTGCGGTGGCCGTTGGAGGGTGAACCAATGGGAAAGAAAGACCTTTCTCTCTGTCTCTCTCTCTCACTGTCCACTCTGCCTGTCCAAAAAAAAAAAAAAAAAAAAGAAAAGAACCAAGTGAAGAGCTTTAGAAAACTTGATAGAAAACTTGATAGAAAAAAGTCTAAGGGGAAATACATAGCAATCTTATTTTAGTTTTTGATTTGTTCACTGCTTCTAGTATCATTAATGTAGTATTCCTCAGTAGTTCTGACAATGTTTTAGATTCATTGCTTTGATAAACCTCTTTGGTCTCCTTCTTTGCCTGTAAAAAAAATTCCAAAGATTGTAAGTCATGATTGGATTTGCTCACTATTATTGTTATTAGAAGTAATTATTGAAGAAGACATTTGGCCTAAGAGTTGAGAGGCCAGTTGGGACACCTGCATCCCATATTAGAGTTCTTGGGTTTGAGTCCTGGTTCCACTTCCCAGTCTAGTTTCTGTCTAATGAGCACCTGTGGAGGCAGCAGGCAGTGGGGCTCAAGTAGTTGGGTCTCTACCACTCATGTGAGTTCTCAACTCTGAATTTTCAGCCTGGCCCAGCCTGGGCATCATAGACATTTGGGAAACAAACCACCAGATGGGAGCAATCTCTGCCTCTGTCTCTCTGTCACATAAATAAATAGCATTGTTTTAAAAAGTAATTATTGAATGGTTATATGAAGGTACTTCAAAAACTTAATGAAAATGGACTTTTGGTGCAAATTTTAAAAAATACATTCAGTTTTCATAATAAGTATTTTCCACATATTAAGAAAAATTTTGTTTTATTTTTTGGTATTGCTTTGTTCTTAGGTTTTATGACATAAAGAGAGAGGTCTTGCATTTGCTGGTTCACTCCCCAAATGGCCTTAATGACTAGGGCAGGTCCAGCTGACACCAGGAGCCCAGAATTTCATCTGAGTCTCACACATGTGTGGCAGGGGCTTGAGTACTTGAACCATCATGTGCTGCTTTCAGGCACATTGGCAGGGAGCTGGATCAGAAGCAAAGCAACCGGGACTTGAAACAACTCTCCCATATGGGATGCCAGTGTTGCAAGTGGCATCTTAACCTGCTATGCCACAATGCCAGCCCCAGAGGAAGTTTCTGTAAATGGATGACACACGAAGCAGAGGGCCTTGGCAGCTCCACTGACTGAAAATCTCTCTCTTCCAAGGATGCTTACCAGAAGATTGTAATTAGTGCGGAGGAAACTTGTTACAAGATTAGGCAAATAAAATTAAGGCAAATAAATAAACATTTTCTGATCTTAGCCTTGCTTCAAAAACTTGATAGAAAACAGCCTGGAAGGAATTTCGTGTAGGTGTTGGTAGTGGTCAGTTAAGTTTCCATAGTGCAGCTTGGCTGTGAGGAGTTTGACTTCACGATAAGACTGCCCGTATCCGAATCTGGGTTGAACCACCCCTTAGCCACGTGACTTCAGGCAAATACCCTTCCCTCAGGGTCCTTATCTAGTCAGTGACAATGCAAGTATCAGTCTCATTAAAATCATCCGGAGACTAAAGGGATATAAAGAAACCCTTGGATGAGTGCTTGTTACATTTATTTCTGCACATTGTGTGTGATCTTAATTGTCTTCTGCATGTGTTTTGAAATTTCCAAATTCTTAGCATATGTGTGTTAATTTAATACCAAAGAAGATATGAAAATAATACAAAGGGGTAACTTTCCATCCCTGACTGCACTGCTGAGATTCACAGCAGTTTTCTAGCTCCTTGCAAAATCTGTCTTCCTGAAAGGCAAGTGCCTCACCTGCAGAAGCAAAGCCCTGTGAATTACTGCCATCCCAAAGTCTCACCGATGAAAAGCCAGCAGATGTTTGAGCAAGTATGCAAAGTATCCAGGATTCCTTAAGGGGAGAGGTCCATCTTGAAATCATCAAGCTAAAGAAACAAACACCAATTTCCAGGTCACCTTGTACAAATTAGAAGGCAGGTAAACGAATCAAGTTTTCCTGATCAGGAGTCGTTCATTCATACAACCTCTAGCAACTTGCCCAGAGCTATCCGTCTCACCATAAATACCTATGAGGCAAATGCAACAGCATTTACCCAAGAAGTTAACAGAACGAGATTCACAATAACATGGCTCACCCCAGACCACTGGGAACAAACACAAAGAGCAGGACTTCTTCCAACCAGATGCTTCTCCAAATATGCCGCGAACGTTTTAAAGAGTCCTGTAAGAATTTCAAGAGGCATGCTTGTAGATGAAGAAAGGCACAGAAGGAAGACAAAGAGCAGATGGTGTGCGCAAGCTGTCGAAGATTTTGGAAGGAGAGCTCCTACAATTTGATAAAGTAGTAGCAGTTTATGTACATTTTAGAAAGCAGCCCGCCAATCAGGAGTTGTTATTCTGAAAACTGCCCCCTGCCCAACCTAGAGACTTTATTGCTCAAAAAAAAGTGAGTTGTCTGACCGTGGTGAGCTGGAAACACTAAATAAGATCTACCTATATTACAGATTATAATTTTAGATTCTCAAATAATCAATAACTAGGAATTGGGTATTTTGTTCATTTGGCTTCTTTGTAGGATTTCTGAATCATTTTCCCAACAGAGCAATTGTGTTTGTATTCTGAGCTGTGCTTTGTCTATTTCCTAACCATAGGGCATCCTATTCAACACCAGGGGGATGTGTAGAAGTATATGTCCGCCTAGTAGTCACCAAAAGAAGCTGTCTCCAGTAACTCTGGTTCTAGAACCATTCACCTTTGACACCATTTCTGGTAATTAATGTGAGAAATGCTGGCACTGAAAGCATGGCCTTTGTGCACCTATAGTAAACAAATATTTCCTGAAGGATCATCTAGTGAGAGAAGAATTTTGCAGCATAGTGGGAATGAGCTTACCATTCAATACAGTTTCAATTGGAATGCCCTTTAAGGGTTTGGGGGAAGTTCTGTCTCTTGTGTGTTTTTTAAGTTTTCCCCCTTGTTAATTCCTTTCTGCCTATTTTGAAGATATAATAAATATAGAGTAAAAGAAAGAAAACCCTAATTATTCCTTTACTGTTCTACCATGAACCTTTGAAGAGGCTAAAGGAATGTCACTGTAGTACACAGAGTCTGTCCTCTAAATGAGCAAAATTTTTTAAAGATTTATTTATTTATTTATTGAAAGGCAGAGTTACAGAGAGAGAGAGAAGGAGAGACAGAGAAAGAGAGAGATCTTCAATCTGCTGTTTTACTCCACATATAGCCACAACAACTGGGGCTGGGCCAGGTTGAAGCCAGGAGCCAAGAGCTTCATCCAGTTCTCCCACATGAATGCAAGGGTCCAAGAACGCGGTCCATCTTCTACTGCTTTCCCAGGCGCATTAGCAGAGAACTGGACCTGAAGTGGAGTGACTGGGACATTAACTGGCACCCATTTGGGCTGCTGGCACTGCATATGGCAGCCTCACCCCCTACGCCACAGTGCCAGCCCTCTGTGAGCAATTTTTTTTTGTTCTGCTGTGTTGCCGGGAGATGGAACAGACCAACATTGAACAAATCTATATATACAGATTCTCCAGATTTATCATGATTTCCATCCATTACTGTCTTGCAGATTGTCTGGGTCTCTTCTCCCTCCTGTAGCAGTTACGGGTCCACAGCCAACCTGTCTATCCAAGAGACGCATTAGAGTCTTTGCCATTTGATTAGGACTTTCCGTTGCTGAGATGAATCTGCTTGACAAATTACAGTGCCTCTCCTGCCAAGATGATATTTTCCTAATACAAATGCAGCTTTCTGACTGATTATGCTTCATTTCTCCCTTGCTGTGATCCCTTCTTCCTACTAGGGGAGAATTTTCCCTTCTGACCAACCGCAAGGATAAAAGTCTACCCGAAGAGAGAAGAGAAAATAAAGAAAAGGTGAAAACTGAAGGATTCAGATTTTCTGATTTCTACTCCAGAACCAACACCAAGGTCTCTCTAGGTGTTTGATTGTATTCTGAAAGCGAATGGCTAGACACAAAACTGAATGCTTTTCAGTATTTGATACAAAACCATCTTCCCTGAGCTAATACCAATTTCTGTCTCAATAGTCTTATGTGTGCAGAAACTTCATGTGAGCAGAGTGGTGTCACATTATTTTTACAGTGGACCACTCCCTACGCTAGCTGTATCTCTGCTTCATTGTACCCCCAACCTCTGTTTCCTGCCTGTGCACCCCCATACATCTCCTCCATTTAATTTCTTTTGTGTCCAGTCTACTTAATGTTTCGGTATTGCCAAAAGCCATTGTCTTCAAACAAAATAATGAAGTTTTCATGTCTCCTCCACCCTTGAAATCTGCTCCCTTAGAGCCCCGCAGTCTCCTTCTCTTTCTTTGACTGCTCTGCTTCTGTCTTCTTGGATCACACCCACTCAGCCAGCCCTGTCTCAATTCTCAGTGGGGAGGTTATCTGCACTTCATCTTTTTCTCTCAGCCACTGAGTTTATGAACTACATTGCTTCAACCCTCTCCTTTGAGAAGGCTCATCCCCAATGATCTGCAGGCCGTTTTTACCTCCCATCTGCCCCTCCTCAACTGACAAATGGCCACAGGGCATTTCGGGGGGGGGGGTTGGCCTGCTGCCATCTCAAATCAGCATCCTACCTCTTAGAATCGGACCTCACCATCTTTTCTCTAGATGCATCCTCCTTCCCCAGTTCTCTGTTTTTATCCTTGATTTTACCATTACAAATGGTGTGGTTTTTTTTTTTCATGTTTACCAGATCACAAAACTTGGTATTTTAAAAAACGATTTTCTCTTTTAATTAACTGTAAAATATAAATATAAGAGAGGGAGGAGATGTACAATTTGGGACATGCTCTATCAAACGCCCCAAATGGTGGAGTTAGAAACGTGCCAGGAGATTCCAATTCAATTCCATCAAGGTGGCATGTACCAATGCCATCTCACTAGTCCGAGTGATCAATTTCAGTTCACAATTGATCACACTGATAGGTCTAAGAGTCAAAGGGATCACACAAACAAGACTAGTGTCTGCTAATACTAACTGATAGAATCAAAAAGGGAGAGAACGATCCAACATGGGAAGCAGGACACACAGCAGACTCATAGAATGGCAGATGTCCTAAACAGCACTCTGGCCTCAGGATCAGCCCTTAAGGCATTCGGATCTGGCTGAAGAGCCCAGGAGAGTATTTTAGGCATGGAAAGCCAAGACACTCTGGGGAAAAAAAAAAAAGAAGGTGGCCTAAATGAAAGATCTCTGCAAGTGAAATCCCAGTGGAAAGAACGGGGCCATCAAAGAAGGAAGTACCTTTCTCTGAAGGGAGGAGAGAACTTCCACTTTGACTATGACCCTGTCTGAATAAGATCAAAGTCGGCGAACTCAAAAGGCTTCCATAGCCTTGGCAACTCATGACTAGAGCCTAGGGAGATTACTGATGCCATAAACAAGAGTGTCAAATTGTTAAGTCAACAACAGGAGTCACTGTGTACTTACTTCTCATGTGGGATCTGTCCTTAATGTGTTGTCCAATGTGAAGTAATGCTATAACTAGTACTGAAACAGTATTTTACACTTTATGTTTCTGTGTGGGTGCAAACTGATGAAATCTTTACTTAATATATACTAAATCAATCTGTATATAAAGGGAATTGAAAATGAATCATGATGTGAATAGAATGGGAGAGGAAGCAGGAGATGGGAGGGGTGCGAGTGGGAGGGAAATTATGGAGGGGGAGCCATTGTAATCCATTAACTGTACTTCAGAAATTTATATTTACTAAATAAAAGTTAAAAAGTATATAAATATAAAATATAAAAGGACTTTGTTTTGTTCTCTGACAAAGGCCCAGCTCCTAGGAGAGTGTCTGGCCCCAGGTAGGCTCTTGGTAAAGATTTGCCAAATGACTGAATTAGGAGTAATCAAAATGAAATGCATATCAAGTGCTCAGCATTGACTCCACTGGAGTAAGTCCTCAACAAGTTTTACCTATCATGGATCATTATTCTTTTTTTATGACAAAGTACACAAGCAACAGTTTATTTTTGTTACCAAACCAAGGTTACTACTTTAGCTATTGTAAAATATTTTTATTTGGTTACTCTTATCAAGATTTAAATTTATCATATTATAACAATAATTCAGAAGATCCCAGGCTTTCTGCCTGGGTTATTATGTATCTGAAAAGATAGATTTCTGCTGAATATTTTTCAGAAGTTGATTGTATTTTGGAAGGACTGTTAGAACTTCTGAGTCTCTTCTCAAATGTCAGGATTATTTGACATCTTTTACAAAGACATTGAAAATGGAAAACTTAGGTATTGATTTTAAGCTATACATTTCTGAAATTCTTTTTTTAACTTTTATTTAATGAATATAAATTTCCAAAGTACAGAATATTGATTACAATGGCTTCCCCCCCATAACGTCCCTCCAACCCGCAACCCTCCCCTTTCCCACTCCCTCTCCCCTTCCATTCACATCAAGATTCATTTTCAATTCTCTTTATATACAGAAGATCAGTTTAGCATACATTAAGTAAAGATTGCAACAGTTTGCTCCCACACAGAAACATAAAGTGAAAAATACTGTTTGAGTACTAGTTATAGCATTTAATCTCAATGTACAGCTGAACTAGAAGTAGAGGCAAGACTTGTGGCCGCCCAGGCACTCTGATAAGAAATGCAGATATCTCAAGCAATGGCTTAACCCACTTTGCCACAATGCTTACCCCTTTGTTATTTTATGTTTTTTCATTATTATACTTGATATTCTTACTTATTTACAATATTTTGTTAGTTTTTCCTGTATATATATATATATATATATATATATATATATATTCTTTCTATTTAGAAAATTCTGATTTTGGCAAAACTAGAAGTTACTCATGGGTTGGCATGAAAATTATGGTACATCTCTGATTATTAGGTAGAATCTTACTTTCAATTCTTTAACTCTCTTCAGTTCCCAAATTATACCAAAAAATGCAGAGTCTAGACTTACAGTGGAAAATACTAGTCTGAATTCCAGCTCTGGCCCTTGTAATGTTTGAGGTTTGCCAAATCACAAAACTTGGTATCCTTCTTTAAGATTTTCTCTTCTTTTTAATTGTATGATATAAACTTCAGCAGAGGGCAGACTTTGTTTAGTTTCCTGGTAAGTCTCAGCTTGTACAGTATCAGCGAACTGAGAATGGTGGTTAAAAAAGCCGACTGTAAGGTCAGCATCATGGCACAGCAGGTGCAGCTGCCACCTGCAGTGCCAGCATCTCCTATGGGTGCCGGTTCATGTATGGGCTGCTCCTTTTCTGGTCCAGTTCCCTGCTAATGCCCTGAGAAAAACAGCAGAAGATGGCCCAAGTGTTTGTGCCCCTACCCTCCATGTAGAAGTCCTAGATGAAGTTCCTGACTCCTGGCTTCAGCCTGGCCCAGCCTGGTCCAGCCCTGGCCATTGTGGCTATCTAGTGAGTGAACCAATGGATGGAAGATGTCTCTCTCTCTGTGTGCCTGTGTGTGTGTGTTTCATTCCTTCTGTAATTCTTTCAAATAAATAAATACATCATTTAAAAATAGGGAAAAAAAGTTGACTCTAGAGCCAGACATCCACATTTTAGGCCTTGCCTCATTATCTTCATTCATAAAATGGGGATGGTGACAATGCCTGCAACATAAGCTGGAGCAGGAAGTTAATAAATACAAAGCATTTAGAATACTACATGGCAAAAAGTAAGTAATGCTGTGAGAATGAAGGGAGCCAGTGAGATGAAAGTGGTGTTAACAGTGACAGCATCTCTTATTCGAGATTTCATTAGGTCAGACCCATGTGTAAATCTATGAACTCATCTAATTCTCACAACAATCTTTTGAGATATGCATATGGTTTGGCTGTTAGGTTGGGTATCCCCCAAAAGACCCATGAGTTCAAGTTTTGGTCCCCAGGGTCTCACTGTTGGAAACTTTAGGGGGTGGAATCCAGTGGGAGGTCTTTAGGTCGCTGGGGGTGTGTCCTAAGAAGTGAGTTCTCATGTGATTTCTTGGGTTCTCATGGCAGGGTTGTTATAAAAGCCTGAATTCTGGCTCATGTACTATTTCTGTGCTTCCTGGCTCACCACATGATCTTTCCTCCAGCATGTGCGGCATGCACCTCCATCGTGCAATATGGATAAACTTTCTTTAGAACTTTCTTTTTAAAAAAAGATTTATTTATTTTTGAAACACAGAATTACAGAGGAAGGAAGGGTAGAGGGGAGGGGAGGGGAGAGAGAGAGCGAGCGAGCTCCTCAGGTTACTCCCTAAATGGCCACAATATACAGGGCTGGGACAAGCTGAAGCCAAGAACCTGGGATTCAATTCAGGTCTCCCACATGGGTGGCAGGGGCCCAAGCACTTGGACCGTCTGTTGCTGCTTTCCCAGGCATATTAACAGTGAGCTGGGGGGCCGGTGCCATGTCTCACTTGGTTAATCCTTCACCTGTGGCGCCAGCATCCCATGTGGGCACCGGGTTCTGGTCCCGGTTGCTCCTCTTTCAGTCCAGCTCTCTGCTGTGGCCCAGGAGGGCAGTGGAGGATGGCCCAAGTGCTTGGGCCCCTGCACCCGCATGGGGGCACCTGGCTCCTGGCTTTGGATTGGTGCAGCGCTGGTTGTAATGGCCATTTGGGGGGTGAACCAATGGAAAGAAGACCTTTCTTTCTCTCTCTCTCTGGCTTACTCCACTTGTCAAAAAAAAAAAAAAAAAACCAAAAACAAAAACAAAAAAAAAAACAGTGAGCTGGGTCAGAACTGTAGTAGTCAGGGATCAAAATGGCGCTCATATGGGATGCCGGTATTGTATGTGATGGCTTAACCACTGTACCACAATGCAGACCCCTGAACTTTCAACATCTATGTTGATATATATATATATATATATAATATATATGTATGTATGTATGTATTTATTACAGATGCATATAGCATAATGGTCATAATCTGAGCTATATCTGGCTTTGAATCTTACTCTGCCATTGGCCACCTGTATCCTTGGACAATTTACTTCAATAATTTTCTCAGCCTCCATTTCTTTATCCAGAAAATGGAAATTCACAACTGTGTTGCTCTCAAAAATGTGTATTAAATGATGTCATGCCTTCAAAGCCCTTAGTGTAGTAGCACAATTACTAAATAAACATGAACAGAGGGGAATGGTTTTCTAACTCATTTTTCTATAGCAGAGGTCACAGACCTAAACCACTAATTTAATTTCCCAGGAATTGAGTCATCGATTTCTCCTATAGGCCTGGAAATAAGCACACATTAGCTTGCAGTATCTGGCAAAATTTGCAACATTACATCTGTATGACCTTTCCAAATTTTATAGTAAGCCTCACGGTTCACATACCTTTCTCTGCTCTCCATAGAAGCAGTTTGCTTCCTCAATAACTTTTTCAATCAAGTATGGACTCATTCCATCCACACTTTTCTCATCCCTGTCAAACTTGAGAGCTACCAATCCTAGTCTCTCCGACATCATTCTCCTCATAGAGATACAGCGGCATCTGACCTAACACTCCAGGGCCTTCTCAGGAGAATGACTCACGCAAAGCAATTCTTACTATTTCAGCATCTCACCACTGTTGGATGACAGAACTAACCACATGGCAAACTCAGCTGTAGAGAATGGGGCTCCTCAGGGTTGTTTGTGCACAAAGGCTCTCTGCTGCCAGAGATACGAGAATGGAAAATGTGAGCTTCCCCTTAGGAGGCCAGCAGCCTCAGTTTCACAACAGTGACGAGGCATGCTTTCCTCGGAGCGCATCAGCTGCTGTCTCGAGCAGGACCTGGAGGAGCCTGCCCCAGGGCCTACCCAGCCTGTGGTAACTGATTCCGTGGCCACAGGATAGGCTGGTGAATCCACCCACCCTCCTTCACACCTGCTGACAGCTCAACAAGCCCCACACTTTTCCTTCCAAGTAACTGGCAAGGCCGGCAGAGACTTGGAACAGCAGGCAGACAAAGAAAAACAATTTAATTTCTCTCTGACTGGCTGCTCCTTTCCAAATGTGACAGCTTTTCGAACCAAATGGCTCCTATTCTAGTCAGTGAGACTGAGGGTGAACAGTGACACCAAATGGTTAGATATATTAGAAAGGGTGTTTTTAACCCATCTTACAGCAAAAAGGATGGTGGTAGCTTCCACTAGCAATCAGCTACAAGCAACAAATTAAAGGTAGGAAACAAATGTGAGATCAAAATGCTTTGGAACCTAAAGGTGCCTGCAGTTGATTTGTTTTTAAACAAACTAATTTGAAACACTAATTTGACTTCAGTTTTTTTAGCAGTACACAGGAGGGGAAAGGAAATCAGCTATGTTGCAAAGGAGAAGTAGAATTCTTCCTGAACCTATAATGACAGAAATTTCTAGTAAGAGGATCTTAAATATCTAGTAAAAAGTAAGGAGCTTAGATATGTGTTCCATTCCTTGCTTTTTAAAATGTATATTTTCATTCATGTCATATTATCTTCTCCAAATCTAATTTTTAATCTTTAGTTTGGATGGTTTTGAAAGTTTCATTTCTGTATTGGAAAGATGAATTGCAGAGAGATAGAGAAAAACAAACAGAGAGATCTTCCTTCTGCTGGTTTACTCCCAAATGGCCATAACAGCCAGGACTGGGCCAGGAGCCAGGAAATTGATTCGGGTGTCAATGTAACTGGCAGGGGCTTAAGTACTTGGTCCATCCTCTGCTACCTTTCTAGGCACATTAACGGGAGCCAAATGTGAAGCAGAGCAGTGAGGATGCCAGCAGGTGCTCCAATATTGTTGGAATCAATTTGTAGGTGGCCTCTTAACCCAGTGCAGCACAATGCCGGCCTCTTTAGTTTGGATTTTATTTGATACTATTGGATCATAATAAATTACAGTCCTTACTCAGTCCCTGCGCAATTAAAACTGGCTAAGCAGGTTAGTTATTTGTAAGAATTTCTTTTTTTTTTCCCAAGAAGTATAGAGAGCCCAGCGATCAAGAAAAAGAAAAGTAGGCATTGCTTGTTGGCAGGATTAGTCGTCCATGGTGATGTTCAGAAGGCCTTTATGCCAGCCAACATAGCAAACTTTTAAAATTGCATACAAAGTTCATATAATAGATATGTCTAATGTGGACTTATTTGGTAGGCAACAGAGAAGTTTAGAGAGACAAAATTAAATGATATTGTAACAGGAAGCAACATAGAGAAATAAAGAGAAATGGAAACTAAGGAGCACATAAACACTCAGATGGGTGAATAAGAAATGGGAATGATGAGCAGGCATGGGGGAGTGGGGCAGGGGTAAGGAATGATCTAAAACACACACAAGAAACAGAGCAAAGACTAGCATGTTATTGGGGGTTGAAGGAAAATGGGGAATTGGAGAGCAAGGTGAAAGAGGTAGACAGGAGATGTAAGGAAAATAGAGTGTTGAGTCAGGAAGAGAGGAAGTTTAAGAACATTTTTTAAATAAATAACAGCTGATAATTTTAGTGTCTTTAGAGCTTAAAGAGCTAGAAAGTAAGGAAATGTGGGAAGATGTAAGTAGTTGACTCACAATGGACTCCAAGAAACACTTGTTAAAGTCTGGTTGTTGCCAAGACAGAAAAGAAGTAAGGGAGGAATTCATAGAGGAAAGAGAAACAGACTAAGGCTGGCGCCGCGGCTCACTAGGCTATCCTCCACCTGTGGCGCTGGCACCCCAGGGTTCTAGTCCCGGTTGGGGCACCGGATTCTGTCCCGGTTGCTCCTCTTCCAGTCCAGCTCTCTGCTGTGGTCTGGGAAGGCAGTGGAGGATGGCCCACGTCCTTGGGCCCTGTACCCGCATGGGAGACCAGGAGGAGGCACCTGGCTCCTGGCTTTGGATCGGCGCAGCGTGCTGGCCGTGGTAACCATTTGGTGGGTGAACTAAGGGAAGGAAGACCTTTCTTTCTGTCTGTCTCTCTCTCATTGTCTAACTCTGCCTGTCAAAAAAATAAATAAATAAAAGAGAAACAGACTAAAGTTCTTCCATGTTTCATATTCTTTCCACAATACAAATAACAGAATAATCAAAGAATTACTAGGATCACTCAAATATTAGAAAACAAGACCTCTGATGAAGATTAAGTTATTTGAAAAATTAATTTATGAAAATTAAAAATTAATTCACTTTGAATTATTAGCAATCACTCATCTAATTGTTCAATTCCTTAACATAAGCACTATCCTAATTCTTCCCTTTTTCTCCCCTTCTCCAATTCCCTACCAAGTCCTGTGTCTTCTCACTATGAATCTTGCTTCCTCACGTCTCATCACATCACCAACACCACCCATTCCAACCTGCAGGAACAAGTGTCCCTGATCTTCTTTTGCCTCTTTGCATCTTCTTCTGTAACCATCAGCTAAAGTAACTTTTCAATCCTTAGCTCAGAGTACACCATTGCCTGATTTCAATCTTCTAATATCTTCCCTCTGCTCTCAGAACTTCCCCTGTGACCTGGCTTCATTTCTTGTCTTCTCCTCCCTTGTTCACTAGGCACTATGTATAACAACCTTCTTGTTGTGCTTGAAAAAGTCAGCTCATTCCAGTCCCTTCCCTTACTCTCTTGCCAGGAAGCCTCTTCCCCCTGATTCTGGAACAAGTCTTTCCAACCATTTCTTTGCTTAGAACTTACTTTCTTAGGGACATTTCCAGACCACCGATTCTAAGTGAGCACCCACAGATTGCCTCATTGGGCTCATTTACTTCATAGCACTTACTACTCTCTGAAATTATTACATTTATTTTCTGTTCCCTAGGCCAAAATATAAGGTCTCAAGAAAGCACCAATTTTGCCTCTTCACCAGTAGAGCCCTCCATCTCCAGGATCCTGAATGCATTGAAGGCATTGAATAAATAAATGTCCAATGAGTAAGTGGATATGTTGGACATTGGGCTCTCATTTTCCATTCATTATCCAAGACATACATTGGCTATATGTCTTGCTTTCTTCTTATATAAAATTATCATATAAAATATTTGTTGCATAATGGATTTAAAGTAAATTAAAGGAAATTTGTGAAGACTTTTACTTCTCAGAAAATGTTTCTATGATCATGAAGTGAATCAAAGGAGTTTAGAAATGAAGACTTTTGAGGTGCCATCTGCCAAACTTCACACGTACTTCTTGATTCCCTCTATACGCAGACAGACCCTCTTTAACTCCTCAGAGCAAGGCATCTACTACCTCATGGGGCACCCTCTCTGGATCGCTGTTAGAAGGCTACTAGAGTTGTCATATTCAGATAACACAGTTGTATGTCACTCAGTGGTGCTGATACATTTCAAAAATGTGGCATTAGGCAATTTTGGCACTGTGTGAACATCGTAGAGTGTACTTAAGCAAACACCCTGTAGGTATGTAGTCCATATTGTTTGGACTACTCTACACTCAAGCTATATGGTAGCCAGTTGCCTCTAGGCTGCAAACCTGGACATCATGTATTGGACTAAATACTGCAGGCAACTATAACATGGTAGAAGTATTTGTTTATTTAAACACATCTAAACAGAAGAGTATATTTAAAAATACAAGGCAATGGGAATTTTTTAACTCCATTATAACCTTATGGGACCATAGTCATACATGCAGTCCATTATTGACCAAAGCTTTGTTTGCTGTGTGGCACATGACTATGGGCTCAGATGCCTAAGCAACTGCGGAGGTAACAGTGACATGAACCTGGCCAGGACTGGTGGAGATTGCGGCAAACAAGAGTCCTTGCCTCATGTAAAGGAATAGCTGTTATTCCGCAGCTGATGGCTGTTGTCCCATGAGGAAGAAGGCTCTATGTCCCCAAAGTGTTCCCAACGTTTAAGAGAAGCCTGAAAAAGCTTCATGTGAAATGTCTCCATTTCAGAAACCCTACATGACTGTATCAAACCCTGAAGACTTGGTTGATAAATTTCTAGTCTAAAGCATTACAGAAGAAACCTTCTCTCTTCTACAAGAGTGTTCAGGATTTAAAGATATTTAAATATCCCCTGTAATATCTTTTCCTTTTAAATCTATACCTGCTTGGTTAATTTCTACATTTTTCTTGCATTAAAATTATTTGTATAGCAAAAATCAAATAAGCAGATGACTTTAAGTATCCACTGGATTACCCAAATATTTTTATTATAGTTGAGTTAAAAACAAACAAATAAACAAAAAGAAAAAACTAAAGCCAGTGGATATAGGAATGATTACAAGGCAAACAGCAGTGTGGTAATGCCTTTTTCTTCTGGTATTTCATCTTTCGGCATCTTGTCCAGACCACATTGCAATCCTACCATTTTATGTACCGTTAAGATTACTAGTTTCAAACTTCACACAGCACATCATGTACTTGAGGGAATGACCCTCAGTGAACCACATGTTACATGACAAGTTTTAGTACAGCAAAATCCAGAGCATTGTTTTCACACAAATCTTGTTGATCTCCCACACATGTATTCAGAGCAGCAGCCCTGTCTGACCCCAAAAGGAAACTTACCCTGTATTTATTGTAAGTAATAAAGTATTATGCTTCAGTCAGCATCTTTTTCTTATTTCAATTCTACCTCATTTAACTTTTCTAGAACATTCTTTTTTCTGTATGAACTAATAATGTGGTTTAAGTTGAGGAAGAAAATAATTAGTAGAAAATAACCACCACAAAGCAAAGTATTTGGAATTTAAAATTTCTAAAATGTTTTTCAAGAATAAAACACATTTTTATTTATGATTTTTTTCTAAAGCACTATTAACTAACAGTTCTTAAAATTCTTATAGTAATGCAACCAAATTACTTTATTTTTACATTATATTGATTTGTCCCTGATTCTTTTGTGATCTTAATTCTAATTTCTCTTGTTTATCTCAAAGCTATGACTTAGTCTTCACCCTCTTATTGTATCTTATAAAAGAGCCTTCCTTCTTTTAGTTCATCATCTTATCATTTTCCTAATTTTTGAGATGGAAATTTTATTTCCCAACTGTAAATGGAATCATGATGTTTTCATAAGTCTTATCACTCAAAGGATTATCCTTCAACACAGAACCCATCATTAACATCTACCGATTAATCTCCCTTTTCCCAGAGCAGTCTTTTTTATGGGATTGCTCAAAGCTGTGTGGTCATCTCATAGGACTGAACTCTCAGAATTGAACTACTGAGAGCCCACTTCTGCCATTGGTTCAATGAAGCCTGGGCAGCATCTGGGTTTGGAGGCCTCATACTTTTGTTCTTTCCCCATCTCAGATGCAGGTAGTTCCTGTGTCAATAGATTTATTTATTATAATTAATTAATTAATTAATTTAGAAAGGCAGAATGGTAGAGAGAGGGTGGGAGAAAGACAGACAGAGAGATCTTCCATCTACAACAGCTGTGGCCAGCCAGGCCAGCCTGAAACCCCATCCTATCCCTGTGGGTGGCTGAGGCCCAAGTACTGGGGCTATCTTCTGTTGCTTACCCAGGTACATTAGCAGGGAGCTGGATTGTAAACAGAACAGCCAGGACTTGAACAAGCCTCCAATATGGGATGCTGGTGTCACAAGTAGGGGCTTAACCTACTAAACCATCACTCTGGCCCCCAGTGGAATTTATTTAGGATTGAATGAACTCAATGACAAAATTGATTTTTGTAAGTGAAAAAATGAGAAAAATGTCAGCAATTTTATATGGTTCCACATGATAATTTGAGAATAAAGGATAAGGTAAAAAAAATGAAGAAACTGTGTATTAGCAGAATGAACTTTTTGAAACTTGATGACCTCTAGTTCATTACTTTTCTACTAAATTATTTCCTAAGTAAGACATGAAGCTAGAGAACTAAGTGTGTGATTAAAATGTGTGATTTTGGGGAACGGTACTGTGGCATAGTGGGTTAAGTTGCCATCTGCAGTGCTGATATCCCTAATGGGTGCCAATTGAAGTCCTGGCTATTCCATTTCCAATCTCCTTGTTGTTGTACCTGGGAAAACAGTGGAAAATGACCCAAAGTCTTGGGTCCTTGCATTCTTGTGGGAGATCTGGATGAAGCTCTTGGCTTCTGGCTCAGCCTGGCCCAGTCCTCACCACTGTGGCCATCTGGGGAGTGAACCAGCAAATGGAAGATTTCCTCTCTCTCTCTCTCTCTCTCTCTTTCTCTGTAACTCTGCCTTTCAAATAAATAAATCTTTTTTTAAAATCTTTAAAAAAAGAATTATAATTCTACATACATAAAAATGCAAATAAAAATACAACTGATATTAGGTTCAAAATTAATAAAAATATGACAATGTTTAATTGCCAGGAATTAAAACATGTTTAATTGCCAGGAACACATTTTTATGGCATGTGTTACAGATAAATATAACCCTATAACTAAGAAATATATATTTAAAGGGGACTACATAATTGCACTTTTGAAACTATTTTGAAATAACAGTAGTGTGGTTGGTCACTGAGCTATAAAATCTTACCATGTGCTTGATCACAATGAGTAATAGCCAATGTTCATATAGTGTATTAGTTAGAGTTCTTCAGAGAAACAAAACCAATAGGATGTAGATACAGAGAGACAGAGACCTGTTTTAAGCCTTTCTTCACAATCTTGCAGGGGCTAGCAAGTCTCAAATATGCAGGACAGGCCCGCAGGCTGCAGCTGCAGGAGAGAGAGGACGATGCAGTCCTGAGTGTGAAGACACTCTGGAGACACAATCCTTCTTCCTTCGGAGGTTTCAGTCCTCCTCTCAAGGCCTTCCATCACTTGGATCAGGACTACTCTCAATCTGCAGGGCAATCCGCTTCACCCAAAGTCTCCTGATTTCAGTGGAACTCACACCCAAAACATCCCTTCACAACAATGTTTAGGCCACTTATGACCCAACCACTGGTACTGAGGTTTAGGCAGTTGACATAGATGAAGCATTACACAAACCTACACCTAGACTTACACTGTTTCTCCCCAACAAGACTGGCTTATCACTTATGATTCATCACGAACGACTAGAAACACTCCCATAACTGTTGGCAACATGGCACTTAAGAAACTCAATGGAGAACAGACTTCCAGGCTAACATGGGCACTTGTGGCATGGCCTTCTCCTGCCTTCCTGCACAAGTTTGGCACCAAAAATATAGCCAGGCTTTGTCGCTTCCCCAAATTTAAGACCTGGACTTCTGGACATCCCCTAATTGCTATTCCTTCTAGGTAGGTTACATTAACTCTCTAACGGTGGGGAAATTTGTTTCTTCTTCCTCAAATTGTAAATATAGTTCTCAAAAATCTTGCCCAATAATAGAGTCACTCCAGCTTAATTACAGTTCAATGCAGGCACCTCAGCGATATTCCCAACTCACAGTCTTTAACCAACCACCTTTCTAGTTTTTGTACTTAGACAATTCTCACTGTGTGTACCTATGTATATGTTTTAAGTTGCTGGTTACTGGCATTTCTGTTTCTAATTAATATATCTCTCTGTCCAAGTTTCACCGTATTTGTAGTTTATGTCCTTTTTAAACTCCCACAGCATTAACCCAAAGAATATTTAAAATCACAGCGAACTAAATATTTAATACAAGATAAGGTGTTTCTGTATCTTTAAAACAATATGTGGCAGAGTGTTATTTATGAAACAGGTAAACTCAAGGATAGTCCTAGAACTATGTTAACATTGCAGTTAATAATTGCTGTTTTAAAAATTCTTGCTGAGAGTTGTGAAATAAACTTCCTACCAATTCCTTTGGCACATTTGTACTTATTCTATCATCAGACTCCTTTTACTGGATAAGCACTTTTGCCTCCTCCAAAATGAAAATGAGTAATCAGCACTTAAATCCTTAAGTAAAACATGGATTTGAATTTCCACAGATGCTTATCATCTTGGAGATGCCTCAACTACTTCTAGAGCCACATAAAAATCCAGAAAAACAACCCCTGAGACTTGAGTCACTTACTAAACTGTGCTGGATATGCCTTAGCTAAAGCTGCCCAAAGATAACCTTCATTCTAAATGTTGTCTGCAGCCCATCTAGGACTGTGACATATAGAACGTGCGAGACCTCAGTGGAATGGCTCTGGTTCTGTGTGGTAACTAGGAACATATGCACAGTACTCTACTGAGAAGCTAAGAACTAGGAAAAGCAAAATAACTTTTTGATGCATTTCCATGTACCAACAAAACATTGTTTAAAAAAAAGACATAAGAAGGTTATTATAGTCTTCAGATTCAAGCAGTAAAAAAAAATCCTAACTTCTGAACATATAGTGTTATTCGTTACAGCCTATGACTGATTACAGTAGAAAAATCCCTCTATTGTCAGAAGAGGGCTGCAGAGTGGGGGTGGGGAGCGGCGATTCCTTAATTAAGATATACGCTGTAAGCTTATCAGCACTTGAAAACGCTACATGTAATGGAAGTCAGCAGGATTAGCATGTGAAGGATTGCTTTAGTGATGGAAGCAAACTTGTCCTTTGCTCACTTGGCAGTTGGTGCCAGGTTGTGAAAGTGGAAAGAAGCAAAGTATGAAGAATAGGGCATGAGAATGGGAACAGCAGTGCAGAGCATGGTGGTGGGGGTGGTGGGTAGTGGTGGGTAGTGAGGCAGCTTCTGCACACCCCTATCAGATGAGAATAATTATTATCCCCAGCTATGGATTATGAAACTGAGTCACAGAGAGGTTAATTTTCCCTGCATCCCAAGGTTGATGTGGTAGAATAGGTCTGATACTAAACAGTTTATTCTTAGTTCTTAGATTGGAACTATTTCATATATCGAGACAGTGGTGATATTAAATTGATGCACTTATTGATTTTAAATAATTTTGGAGTCAAATAAAATGTACAGTATTGCAGAGTATTTGGCCTCTGTTGGATCCTGAAGTCAAAAGTCTCTCCTCTGCATATGGACAGTGGATTTCTTTTGGATTTGTTGGTTCCTCTTAAAGAACTTCCAAAGCAAGGGTGGGGCATTTCACAGAGTGGCTAAGATGCCACTTGGGATGCAGGCATCCCATATCTGAGTGCCTGGTTCCAGTCCTGGCTCTGATTCCAACCCAGATTCTTGTTAATGCACATCACAGGAAGCAGTACATGATGGCCCAAGTAATTGTGTTCCTGCCACCCACATGCAGGATACAAATTGAACTCCAGGCTCATGGCTTGAGCCTGACCCAGCCCTGGCTATTGCAGGCATTTGGGGTGTGAACCAGCAGATGGTCTCTCTGCCTCTCTCTCTGCCTTTCAACTAAAAATTGAAAGAAATAAAAATCAAAAGAACTTCCAAAGTACAATGGATATTTTCTAACCATCACTGCTCACCATAAGTAGCCAAAACCAGAAGCTATAGATAAAATGTATGGAGAAGAATGGATACACAATAGAGGAAAGCAACATGGCCAAGGGGTTGCCACATAAAGGAAACAGGATCTGGCTTTCTGGTATTGGTTCTGCCAATGATGGCCTCTGTGGTATTTGACCGAGTCATTTCACTTCTCTGGGTCTCAGTTTCTTCACTTCTAATGTTAAGGGACTGGAGTAAATGGTATCTAAAGTCAATGTATGAGTCTCTAGCATGCTCCAAAAACTGAGCAGCAAAAGAAAATCTGAGTACAAGGATGGCAACTCAGACCCCACAACCTAGCACTGTCACTCATGTAACTTAGTGACAAAGCTAGAAATCAGGTAGAAGAGAGAGTTAACACATTAAGTATGATGTCTCTGAAAATAACATCTTGCAAGAGTTGGATTGTAATTAGTGTATGGCTTAATTATCTAATTATATCTCATATACTAATATTCTATGTTGTTTAAACATAACTTAATGTGCTTCAGGTTGCAAGCAGGACTGCTCAGAGGTCTAAAGAGATTTGGGTTGGTTTTCTTTTTTGAGGTTTCTCATATTTAAAGGTATAGAAATGCCAAATGAAGCCTCAAAATTGTGATATATTTCAAGTAAGTGGAAAAAGTAAACAAAATAGCTTCTTTAACACAGAAAAACATAATACAAGTAATAGCATTGTTCACAAGCTAATTATAAGTTCTCAGAGAGATTGTTAATATCACCTTACACAATGTTGTCTATTAAAATGACAAAATGTAAACTGGCTGACACATACCACCTTCATGAATTTTCACTTAAATTATGTGAAATTAAAAGCACATCTTTTCGAGGCGGAGCCAAGATGGCGGAATAGTGAGGGCGCGCACCGATAGTCCGGGAAAATTTAGTTTAATAAAAGGGGAGTTACGGTAGCCGCAGAAAATAGAACCAAAAAAAAAAATTGCAGGGGAAACCCTTCTGGAGCAGCCGTGAATTGGAGGACCTACTGGGAGAACAAGGTCGCCCACCGCGCGGAAGCCAAGTCGCGGGACCGAGCCGCGGAAGCCCCAGGGTCTGCGCGCCAGTGCTCCAAGGGGAGTGCATGCCACACAGACAACAGCGGGGAGACTTGGGACGCTCAGGGCTCCGAGTCCACACATCGGCGCTGGAAGGGGAGGTGAGCTCAATAACCCGAGACATTGGTGGGGAAACGGGGGTCAGAATCTAGAGGGGGGCCGGAAAGTGCAGCAAACTCACTACCGGAAAGAAGGAAAAAAAAAGCTTCGGGGTTTCTCTTCCCCCTAACCTTGCAAAGGTTACAAGGCTGCAAGGCTTGAAGAATTCCCAAGAGACAAAGAGCAGGCCTCCTCTCTGGATTTACATATCAATGGGGGAGAGTTAAGGAACTGAGTCAGTACAATTCAGTAGCCTAGGCAACCCAGTGGGAGTCCAGAGGAGCCAAAGACTGGAAGCTAAATACCATCAATTCTGCACAGCCCTGCCCTGCGGTGTTACTTACCCCCTGAATAAATAAAATAAATAAATAAATAAAAAGAGAGAGATTTACCACGCATAACCTGAGGGTGTCACCTTTGCACACCCTTAACCAGGAAGAACCAGGCAGAGCTCTCAGGCCGCACCCATCTCAAGCATCCAAGGCTCCTCCAACAGCAGGCAGTCCACTTAACACGGACACAGTATAAAAAAAAAAAAAAAAAAAAAAAAAAAAAAAAAAAACGCACAGTGACGCAAGAAGAATTAACTATGCCGAGTAACAAACACAGAAATAGAGGGAGCAAGATCAACGATGACACTATGATGCCTCCAAATAAGCAAAACACCCCAAGTCAAGAGTATGAAGATGATGAGAGAGAAGAAATGCAAGATACGGATTTCAAAAAATTTATGATAAGAACATTTAGAAGTTTTCAAAAGCAAATCCTTGAACTACAGAAATCCTTAATGGACAAGATCGAAAATCTCTCTCGTGAAAATGAAATTTTAAGGAAGAGTCAAAATGAAACTCACAAACTAGTAGAACAGGAAAGTGTAATAGTGAAGAGAAATCAAAATGAAATGAAGAGCTCAATAGATCAAATGACAAACACATTAGAAAGCCTTAAAAACAGAATGGGTGAAGCAGAAGAGAGAATATCGGACTTAGAAGATAGAGCACAGGAAAACATACAGTCAAACCAAAGAAAAGAAGAGGAAATTAGAAATCTAAAAAATATTGTGGGGAATCTACAGGATACTATTTAAAAACCAAACGTTCGGGTTCTAGGAGTTCCTGAAGGCATGGAGAGAGAGAAAGGATTGGAAGGCCTTTTTAGTGAGATACTAGCAGAGAACTTTCCAGGTTTGGAGAAGGACAGAGATATCCTAGTACAGGAAGCTCATAGAACCCCCAATAAACATGACCAAAAGAGAACCTCACCACGACACGTGGTAATTAAACTTACCACAGTGAAACATAAAGAAAAGATCCTAAAATGTGCAAGAGAGAAACGTCAGATTACTCTCAGAGGATCTCCAATCAGACTCACAGCTGACATCTCATCAGAAACCCTACAAGCTAGGAGGGAATGGCGAGACATAGCACAGGTGCTAAGAGAGAAAAATTGCCAGCCCAGAATATTATATCCTGCCAAGCTCTCATTTGTGAATGAAGGTGAAATAAAGACCTTTCATAGCAAACAGAAATTGAAAGACTTTGCCACTCGTCCGGCCCTGCAAAAGATACTTAAAGATGTGCTACACTCAGAAACACAGAAACACGGCCATCAATATGAAAGAAGGGAAAGGAAGAACACATACCAGTAAAAGAGCATGGGAAGCTCAAAGCATATACTAGAAAATATTTCCGGGAAAATGGCAGGGCAAAGTCACTACGTATCAATAGTCACATTGAACAATAATGGTCTGAATTCTTCACTTAAAAGACACCGTTTGGCTGACTGGCTCACAGAACACAACCCAACTATTTGTTGCCTACAAGAAACACATCTCTCTAACAAAGAGGCATGCAGACTGAAAGTGAAAGGTTGGAAAAAGATATTCCATGCCAACAGAAACCAAAAAAAAGCAGGTGTAGCCATATTAATATCAGACAAAATAAACTTTAATACAAAAACTGTTAAGAGAGACAAAGAGGGACACTATATAATGATTAAGGGTTCAATTCAACAGGAAGATGTAACTATTATAAATGTATATGCACCTAATTACAGGGCACCGGTCTATTTAAAAGATATGTTAAGGGACTTAAAGGGAGATTTAGATTCCAATACAATAGTACTGGGGGACTTCAATACTCCACTCTCAGAAATAGACAGATCATCCGGACAGAAGATCAACAAGGAAACAGCAGATTTAATCGACACTATTGCCCAAATGGATCTAACAGATATCTACAGAACTTTCAACCCTACATCTACAGACTTCACATTCTTCTCAGCAGCGCATGGAACCTTCTCTAGGATTGATCACATACTAGGCCATAAAGCAAGTCTCAGCAAATTTAAAAGAATTAGAATCATACCATGCAGCTTCTCAGACCACAGTGGGATGAAGCTGGAAATTAGCAACTCAGGAAACCCCAGAAAGTATGCAAACACATGGAGACTGAACAACATGCTCCTGAATGAACACTGGGTCATTCAAGAAATCAAAAGAGAAATCAAAAACTTTCTGGAAGTAAATGAAGACAACAACACAACATATCAAAACTTATGGGATACAGCAAAAGCAGTATTGAGAGGCAAATTTATAGCAATAGGTGCCTATACCAAGAAATTGGAAAGGTACCAAATAAATGAGCTTTCAGCGCACCTCAAGGACCTAGAAAAACTGCAGCAAACCAAACCCAAATATAGTAGGAGAAGAGAAATAATTAAAATCAGAGAAGAAATTAACAGGATTGAATCCAAAAAAACATTACAAAAAATCAGCCAAGCGAGAAGCTGGTTTTTTGAAAAAATTAACAAAATTGACACCCCATTGGCCCAACTAACTAAAAAAAGAAAAGACCCAAATCAATAAAATCAGAGATGAAAAAGGAAACGTAACAACAGACACCACAGAAATAAAAAGAATCATCAGAAATTACTACAAGGACCTGTATGCCAGCAAACAGGAAAACCTATCAGAAATGGATAGATTCCTGGACACATGCAACCTACCTAAATTGAACCAGGAAGACATCGAAAACCTAAACAGACCCATAACTGAGACAGAAATTGAAACAGTAATAAAGGCCCTCCCAACAAAGAAAAGCCCAGGACCAGATGGATTCACTGCTGAATTCTACCAGACATTTAAAGAAGAACTGACTCCAATGCTTCTCAAACTATTCAGAACAATCGAAAAAGAGGGAATCCTCCCAAATTCTTTCTATGAAGCCAGCATCACCTTAATCCCTAAGCCAGAGAAAGATGCAGCACTGAAAGAAAATTACAGACCAATATCCCTGATGAACATAGACGCAAAAATCCTCAATAAAATTCTGGCCAATAGAATACAACAACACATCAGGAAAATCATCCACCCAGACCAAGTGGGATTCATCCCTGGTATGCAGGGATGGTTCAGCATTCGCAAATCAATCAATGTGATTCACCACATTAACAGACTGCAGAAGAAAAACCATATGATTATCTCAATAGATGCCGAGAAAGCATTTGATAAAATTCAACACCCTTTCATGATGAAAACTCTAAGCAAACTGGGTATAGAAGGAACATTCCTCAATATAATCAAAGCAATTTATAAAAAACCCACAGCCAGCATCCTATTGAATGGGGAAAAGTTGGAAGCATTTCCACTGAAATCTGGCACCAGGCAGGGATGCCCACTCTCACCACTGCTATTTAACATAGTTCTGGAAGTTTTAGCCAGAGCCATCAGACAAGAAAAAGAAATCAAAGGAATACAAATCAAGAAGGAAGAAGTCAAACTATCCCTCTTTGCAGACGATATGATTCTGTACTTAGAGGATCCAAAGAACTCTACTAAGAGACTATTGGAACTCATAGAGGAGTTTGGCAAAGTGGCAGGGTATAAAATCAATGCACAAAAATCAACAGCCTTTGTGTACAAAGGCAATGTCATGACTGAGAAAGAACTGCTAAGATCAATACCATTCACAATAGCTACAAAAACAATCAAATACCTTGGAATAAACTTAACCAAGGACGTTAAAGATCTCTACGATGAAAATTACAAAACCTTAAAGAAAGAAATAGAAGAGGATACCAAGAAATGGAAAAATCTTCCATGCTCATGGATTAGAAGAATCAACATCATCAAAATGTCCATTCTCCCAAAAGCAATTTATAGATTCAATGCAATCCCAATCAAGATACCAAAGACATTCTTCGCAGATCTAGAAAAAATGATGCTGAAATTCATATGGAGGCACAAGAGACCTCGAATAGCTAAAGCAATCTTGTACAACAAAAACAAAGCCGGAGGCATCACAATACCAGACTTCAGGACATACTACAGGGCAGTTGTAATCAAAACAGCATGGTACTGGTACAGAAACAGATGGATAGACCAATGGAACAGAATTGAATCACCAGAAATCAATCCAAACATCTACAGCCAACTTGTATTTGATCAAGGATCTAAAACTAATTCCTGGAGCAAGGACAGTCTATTCAATAAATGGTGCTGGGAAAATTGGATTTCCACGTGCAGAAGCATGAAGCAAGACCCCTACCTTACACCTTACACAAAAATCCACTCAACATGGATTAAAGACCTAAATCTACGTCCTGACACCATTAAGTTATTAGAGAACATTGGAGAAAACCTTCAAGATATTGGCACAGGCAAAGAATTTCTGGAAAAGACCCGGGAGGCACAGACAGTCAAAGCCAAAATCAACTATTGGGATTGCATCAAATTGAGAAGTTTCTGTACTGCAAAAGAAACAGTCAGGAGAGTGAAGAGACAACCGACAGAATGCGAAAAAATATTTGCAAACTATGCAACAGATAAAGGGTTAATAACCAGAATCTACAAAGAGATCAAGAAACTCCACAAAAACAAAACCAACAACCCACTTAAGAAATGGGCCAAGGACTTCAATAGACATTTTTCAAAAGAGGAAATCCAAATGGCCAACAGGCACATGAAAAAATGTTCAAGGTCACTAGCAATCAGGGAAATGCAAATCAAAACCACAATGAGGTTTCACCTCACCCCGGTTAGAATGGCTCACATACAGAAATCTACCAACAACAGATGCTGGCGAGCATGTGGGGAAAAAGGGACACTAACCCACTGTTGGTGGGAATGCAAACTGGTCAAGCCACTATGGAAATCAGTCTGGAGATTCCTCAGAAACCTGAATATAACCCTACCGTTCGACCCAGCCATCCCACTCCTTGGAATTTACCCAAAGGAATTTAAATTGGCAAACAAAAAAGCGGTCTGCACCCTAATGTTTATTGCAGCACAATTCACAATAGCCAAGACCTGGAACCAACCTAAATGCCCATCAATGGTAGACTGGATAAAGAAATTATGGGATATGTATTCTTTAGAATACTATACCGCAGTAAGAAACAACGAAATCCAGTCATTTGCAACAAAATGGAGGAATCTGGAACACATCATGCTGAGTGAAGTAAGCCAGTCCCAAAGGGACAAATACCATATGTTCTCCCTGATCGGTGACAACTGACTGAACACCAAAAAGGAAACCTCCTGAAGTGAAATGGACACTATGAGAAATGGTGACTTGATCAGCATAGCCCTGACTGCTAATGGACAACTTAATACATTATCCCTCATAGTATTTTTTTTTGTCTGTTCTACTTAATATGACTGGTTTAATTCTGTAATTAATACACAGTTATTCTTAAGTGTTGAAAATTAACTGAAATGTGATCCCTGTTAAACATAAGAGTGGGAATAAGAGAGGGAAGAGATGTATAATTTGGGGCATGCTCGGGCTGACTTGCCCCAATTGGTAGAGTTGGAAACATACCAGGGGATTCCAATTCAATCCCATCAAGGTGGCATATGCCTATGCCATCTCACTATTCCAAGTGATCAATTTCAGTTCACAATTGATCATAATGAAAGGACTAAGAGTCAAAGGGAGCACATAAACAAGTCTAGTATCTGCTAACACTAACCGATAGAATAAATAAAGGGGAGAGTGATCCAACATGGGAAGTGAGATACTCAGCAGACTCATAGAATGGCGGATGTCCTAAATAGCACTCTGGCCTCAGAATCAGCCCTAAAGGCACTCGGATCTGGCTGAAAAGCCCATGAGAGTATTTCAGGCATGGAAAGCCAAGACACTCTGGCAAAAAGATCTCTGTGAGTGAGATCCCAGTGGAAAGAACAGGTCTTCAAAGAGGGAGGTGCCTTTCTCTGAAGGGAGGAGAGAACCTCCACTTTGACTATGACCGTGTCTAAACAAGATAAGAGTCGGAGAACTCAAGGGGCTTCCATAGCCTTGGAAACTCATGACTGGTGCATAGGGAGATTACTGATGCCATAAACAGGAGTGTCAATTTGTAAAGTCAACAACAGGAGTCACTGTGCACTTACTCCTCATGTAGGATCTCTGTCCTTAATGTGCTGTACACTGAGGCTTAATGCTATAACGAGTACTCAAACAGTATATTTCACTTTGTGTTTCTATGGGGGTGCAAACGATTGAAATCTTTACTTAATGTACACTAAACTGATCATCTGTAAAAAAAAAAAAAAAGAAATTATCAATTCCCAACTTGACTCTCACTAGGATTAAACATGACAATAGGTCTGATCTGATTTCATCATCATTTTAAAAAAATCATCTATTATTTTTCACTTTATGTTTCTGTGTGGGAGCAAACTGTTGAAATCCTTACTTAAGGTATACTAAGCTGATCTTCTGTATATTAAGATAATCGAAAATGAATCTTGATGTGAATGGAAGGGGAGAGGGAGTGGGAAAGGGGAGGGTTGTGGGTGGGAGGGACGGTATGGGGGGGGAAGCCATTGTAACCCATGAGTCGTACTTTGGAAATTTATATTCATTAAATAAAAGATAAGCCGGCGCCGTGGCTCAATAGGCTAATCCTCCACCTTGCGGCGCCGGCACACCGGGTTCTAGTCCCGGTTGGGGCGCCGGATTCTGTCCCGGTTGCCCCTCTTCCAGGCCAGCTCTCTGCTATGGCCAGGGAGTGCAGTGGAGGATGGCCCAGGTGCTTGGGCCCTGCACCCCATGGGAGACCAGGAAAAAGCACCTGGCTCCTGGCTCCTGCCAGGATCAGCGCGGTGCGCCGGCTGCAACGGCGGCCATTGGAGGGTGAACCAGCGGCAAAAGGAAGACCTTTCTCTCTCTGTCTCTCTCTCTCACTGTCCACTCTGCCTGTCCAAAAAAAAAAAAAAAAAAAAAAAAAAAAAAAAAAAAAAAAAAGCACATCTTTTCTTTTTTTTTTTTTTTTTTTTTTGACAGGCAGAGTTAGACAGTGAGAGAGAGAAAGACAGAGAGACAGGTCTTCCTTCCGTTGGTTCACCCTCGAAATGGCTGCTCTGGCCAGCGCACTGCAGCTAGTGCACTGCGCTGATCCGAAGCCAGGAGCCAGGTGCTTCCTCCTGGTCTCCCATATGGGTGCAGGGCCCAAGGACCTGGGCCATCCTCTACTGCCTTCCCGGGGCACAGCAGGGAGCTGGACTGGAAGAGGAGCAACCGGGACAGAACTGGCGCCCCAACTGGGACTAGATCCCTGGGGTGCCGGCGCCACAGGTGGAGGATTAGCCTAGTGAGCCGTGGTGCCAGCCAAAATCACATCATATTTAAAGGTAATGATAACAGTCTAAGCAAGAGATCCAATAGGCTGGAAAGTATCCCTTAGTCACTTGGTAGGTGGAACTGGCTTAACCCCAATCTCCCACACCACACATTGTCATGCAAAAAGGATGTCTTGGAGTGGACAGTAGACAAGTATTTGATTAAACTCTACTGGAAGGAATTCATTTTCTCCTAGAACAGTTTAAGGACTTCTGATACCAAAAAACTATATTACCTAAATGATCTCAGTAGTGTCCTGTAGAGAATTTACAAATTTAGGTAGAACTTCATCTTTGAAGATTGAATTAATTGCAAAATGCTGTCATAAGTAGTTGAATAACTGGATCTTGTTGTAGGAATACCACAAGGGTTTAAAATTGTGACTCGATGCATTTATACATATCTGCCATCTTAGCTTTTCTATAGCTGATGATGAGGTATTCTTTCTAGGAGCAAGTAGTTTGTGATTTTTGCCTGTAGTTGAACATGAGTAAACCACAATGTTGAGTCATCCCAAAGAATGTCTCCTGCAAAGAAAAGTGGTGAGAAGAAAAGGGTTGTTCTGGTATCAATGAAGGGGTGACCTAAGAGTGCACCAGGAATATTTGTGAGCACATCCATGGAGTGTGCTTCAAGAAGCACACACTTATGGACTCAGAAAGTTACCACGAAGGAGATGGGGACTCCAGATGTGCACATGGATCCCAGGCTCCACAAAGCTGTCTGGCTCAAAGGAATAAGCAATGTCCCACACCACATCCACGTCAGATTATCCAGAACTGGCAATGAGAACGAAGATGCACCAAACAAGCTCTAGACTTTGGTGCTTTGGTTACCTAAGGACCTTTCACAACTTTGAAAAATCTACAGTCAATATGGATGAGAACTGACTCCTGCTTCTCAAAGTCATAACCCTGCCAAAAAGAAAAAAAGCAGTAAACCACATTTCAAGTATAGAGAATGGCCCTTGTGTCCTTGTGAATTTCAGCTGGAAAGCAAACATGACATTTATCTAATAACGGTACCAAGTGAGGTAAACTTGGGAGGAAAAGGGAAGGAGTAACAGTCCCATTTTAAACTGCTCAGGATTAAAATTTCACCTCTCATAAGACTCTTGTCTACTCTCTCCAAAATACAGTTCTGAAGTAATGCTAGCAATTAGACTCTTCATAAATATAATCCAGTTGCTTCTTCCCCAAGGGAAGTTATGAAAATCAGCTTGTAGGGAAAATTTGATTATGGAGAAATTTATCCTTGGAAAATCCCTTAAGTCAACTCTAAAGTCTGAGAAGCCATGGCTTTATGTATACACTGTTAGACAGTATTTTTTTAAACACATAACAGCTTCAGATAACAGAGCCAAAGTAATGAGAAACAAAAGAAAAGTCTGCAATCAAATATGTGAACACTAAAAGAACATTTAGCCCCTAAGGAAGTTGGGGATTCTAAAAATCTTCCCTGACTGCCTTCAGGGTTTATTCCCTTATATTTAATACTAAGCCCCCCAGGCATAATACACATTAATACACGCAGTCGCTGTGTGAATTCCCTGAGCTATTTATTTTAGTTTTGTTTTGGGCAAACACGTGTGGAAGGTGTGCTTTCTCCTGCCACCTACTGCATACCCTTACACACAGTAGGACCTCAGTAAATGGTAGCTGTTCATTGGGGAGTTGCAGAGGAGAAGTTGGCCACCTGCCTCCACAAGCTGTTATTTCTTAGCATGCACTGTTGAATCCCTATCATTCTGATGCCCACAGGAATATGAGATAATGCAACTGACAGGAGATAGATGGGTGAAGCTGCGCAGGTAAATGTGGAGCCGGGGCAGGTAGAGCAACTGAGGCAGGTAACCCAGATGGAGACTGGTGTGAACTGAAGAGGCCACATGGCCTAAGCGGGCAGGTGTCATGAGCTGAGCAGAAAACTGTCTGTTCCACTTATGCCCCGCCTCTACCCCAAAGAGGAAAGGAAAATCCTGCTTTTTACATAAAATGTCCCTACTTTTGTTTCAACTAAGCAAGAAAAACAATGCTCCCCACCTTGCGTCTCACAATACTGGCAATCACTGAAACTTTACTACAGAGTTCTGGACAGTTCCCAGAGTCAAGAACAGTTCTCTGAAGGTGGAGGCTGGGAGACTGGGAGAATGGCGGTGCCAGTGACAGATGCAAAAACCACAGAGTGACAGCTCGTGCAGGAACAGGAAAACATGCTTCTTTTCTGTAGATTCCAGTGGAGTTCATCTGTCTGCTCCTTGTCGGGGGATTTTACTGATGTCTGAAAGTTTTCAAAGCCAAGGCACATCCACCCAAATGAGAACTAAACTGACAAGAACATCTGCACCCACCCTGGAGGATGGAATTATAAGAGCTGCTAATCTTGTGCTTCTGGCCCTGGCAAGCCACTGAGATGGACGGAACACTCCCTCTTTGACTCCTGCTCTCACACTGAAGAATTTTATGTTCAGTACATAAAGAGAAGCTAATAACAGGAATTTTTTGTTTTTCCAAAAACATCCAGCCCCCATCTACTTCTAAAACTAGCCTGCTTGACAAAAGGCCTTTTGCTTTGCTATGTAGAGGTTTTTGTAGTTAAAAAAAAAAAACAAACAAACAAACAAAAAAAAAACCAAAAACAAAAACAACCAGGCTATTTGTCAGGTGTGTTACTTATACAACTTCTGTATAGGCATACAGCAAAATGCACTTATGGATACAGAGATAAGAAAGAATACCCTCAAGGAGAGCCCATGGAACATTCTAGAAAAGTCTTTTTCTTATTTTTGTTACTTTTTCACTTGTCCTTGACTCCAACTAGGCTCTTCTCAGCTTGCGAACTTTGCAGACTAGGAATGCTTTTGGAAAGCCTAACCTGGAATGATTCCTTGAGTCAGGTGGGGTATACAAAGTGTGGCCAGCTCTCATCAGAGCAAGAACTGCCCAAGCAAACCCCAAGGAATGCCTCTCCACACGCTGTCTGCACTGGCCAGAGCCCAGGAGAAACACTATACTGCCTGCTAACCTTTGAGGCATAGCCTTTGATTCTCCCCGGTGGAACTTTTTCCACTGAAATTGTTCCTTGTAAGTTTTATGGTGGACCATTTTTTGGCTATGAAAACCATGGACAGTGAATAAGGGATTTTACTATCTCCATATCAAGTACTCTTGATCTTATCTTTTAAATAGAATCCTTTCTCTCCTTTCAACCCCCCAAAATGGAAAAACATATATGAATCTTTGCATTATCAGTTTATGTACCTCATAAAAATATGGCCGCCAGCAGGCTGAAACTATCAGTTGGACAATTTGAAGTTGTTCAGTTTAAAGCAGTGAAAGAATGTTAAATCATCTTAGTTTGTTGCAATGGTCAGAAAAATGGCAAAGTTATTAAGAATAAGTTACCTCTGTGCGCTCTGAAAGAGAGCTTCTGACTGATATCTAATTGAATTCAGTTACATAACCTGTCATTTAATGCCCCATCAAGAATCTAGAATGGCATTGTCTAGTTGACTTTGGCAATGGTGGAGATTGTTGCTTTAATATCCTACAAAATAGCACTAGCTTTGAACACTCAAAATGTGGCTAATTTGAATGACAAATTGGGTATTTAATTTTAGTTACTTTAAATAGCCACATGCAGCTGGTGGATAACATATTGGACAGTTCAGGTTTAGAGACTCCCAACTAGAAACTCATTATAAATGCAACTGTCAGGGGCCTGCACTGTGGTGCAGCAGGTTAATCTGCCATCGCAATGCCAGCATCCCATATGAGTGTTAGTTCGAGTCCCAGCTACTCCACTTCTGACTCAGTTTTCTGCTAATGTACCTGGGAAAGCAGTGGGAAATGGCACAAGTACTTGGTCCTCTTATATCCACGTAGGAAACATGGATGAAGCTCCTGGTTCCTGGCTTCTAGCCTTTTTGAAGTGAACCACAAAAAAGAATATCTGTCCACTCTGTTTTTCAAATAAATAAATCTTTTTTTATTAAAAAACCTTGCGAATCCATATTTAATAGCATTTGTGGATGCATTACAATTTGAGAAACACTGATCTAAATGAATCCTTCTCATCACTCTCTGCATTGATAATATTCAGATACCCTTGAGGGCACTCAAAACTCTTTCAAATAGTAAGTAGGATAAAATATTTTAAAATAATTTTAAAGAGCCATCATCTTGTTCACTGTTTTGGCATTTGCCTTGACAGTACAGAAGCAACAGAGGATAAAACTTTTGGCACCTTAGTTTAAATCAAGATACTCACACCAAATTTTAGAGGTAGTAATCAATTTCTTTACTGCCACAGGCTTGCCTTGGGGAAAAAGGCTAGTTACATTTAAAATTGTCCTTGACTGGGGCAGGCCTTTGGCACAGTGGTTAAGACTCCAGCTGGGATGCCTGCACACCATACTGGAGTGCCTGGGTTTGAGCTCTGGTGCTATTTCCAATTCCAATCTCCTGTTAATGTGTACCCTGGTAGGCAGCAGGTGATGGCTCAAGCACTTGGATCCCTGCTACCCACATGGGAGACCTGAATTGAATTTCTATTTCCTGACTTTGGACTACCACAGGACCTGCTGTTGTGGGCATTTGAAGAATGAACCACCAGATAGATCTTTCTTTGTCTATCTCTCTGTGACTCTCTGCCTTTCAAATAAATGTAAATAAAAAAATTTAACAGAATGTCCTTAGTTGTTCAGTAAATTATAGTGATTTTTTCTTAGAATTTAATCACCAAATACACATTTTTAATATTCTGTGGGAGTAAGTAAAATATCTACAAATCATTACTGCTGCTTATGGAAGCATAATTGATTCAAGAAAATGCACCTGCGAGACTGGATTTCAAGCTAAACTCTTCTTTTATATGGAGCATCATTTACTTTAAGGAAGTACGGGTAGACAAACTATGGTTATTAAAACTTGGGTATTGGGGCTGGCGCCGCGGCTCACTAGGCTAATCCTCCGCCTTGCGGCACCGGCACACCGGGTTCTAGTCCCAGTCGGGGCGCCAGATTCTGTACCGGTTGCCCCTCTTCCAGGCCAGCTCTCTGCTGTGGCCAGGGAGTGCAGTGGAGGATGGCCCAAGTCCTTGGGCCCTGCACCCCATGGGAGACCAGGATAAGTACCTGGCTCCTGCCATCGGATCAGTGCGATGCGCCGGCCGCAGCACACTGGCTGCGGCGGCCATTGGAAGGTGAACCAATGGCAAAGGAAGACCTTTCTCTCTCTCTCACTGTCCACTCTGCCTGTCAAAAAAATAAAAAAAAAACCTTGGGTATTGGAAAATCATTTATTCAGAATGAATTAAGTCACCTGTCACTTCAAGGAGAATAAAAACCAGTATCCGTTTCCAGTGGTAACATGTGAGCTTTCATGTGGAAATCAGAACTTTAGAAAACTAATATTTGGCATTAATAGCTTAACATCTTCCCACTACTAAAAGATTTGCTGCTGATATTGGTGATGATATTAACAATTGTATTTGAGAAAACTCACATAATTCAGGAAGCCAGGATTTTTAAATGACCAACATATGACCAAGAGATCCAATCAAAAGCAAGATAGAAAAATTATGTTATAGTAATATAGTAACTGTTTATTGATATGTTTTCAGATTTCTACATGGCACATAACCTTTAAGAAACTACTATTCATCAAGTGTTGCTGTAGTATCACAGAATATCCACAATTATCTGAAAATCTGATCAAAATAATCCTCCTTTTCAACTACATATCCACGTAAGTCCTAATTTTCTTTACCCAAACAACATCAGAATGTAGAAACAATTGACTTCCATAATGATGGACATTAAAGAAATGTCCCAAAAAGGAAGACAATGCTATTCTTTTGCCAATTTCTTTTGTTTTGAAAATCAGCTATTTTTATTAACTATGTCATATGTTAATATATAGTGCATTTATCATTATCACTTTTAAAAATCATAATTCTTTTAATTTCTCAATTTTACCTCCAAGTGTATTGAATATGGACAGCTATTCCTTCCATTAACAAAAGCTCTTTGGGATTCCCATTTTTGAGCATGTAAAGCATCCACAAGCCACATTTGTGTGCTGCTGGCTTACTGGATGTCTTGATATGATTGAAGAGGTTCAGAGCTGAGAAGCCCCAAACGCTCCACCCAAAACCCGAGTAATGGCTGATTCCAAGGATTCAGAACAAAGGAAAGCACTTGTCATTCTTAAAAGAGAAAGTGTAGAGTTCCCAGGGGATAATTCTGAGATAGAGAAAGCCAAGGAAAATGGAAATAGGAGCATTCATAGTGCCAAGAGATGCTGAAATGAAGGTAGTAGCTAGCTTATAGCCATTTGCTGTGTCCCCCAGAAGGTGAGAAAATTCTTCCATATTGCACTGAAAACTTGGCCTGAGTGTGTTTCTCGTGGAAACTGGTAATCTACCATGAGGCAAGAGAGTCTAGCATTGGTGGAGATTGGAACATAGAGCCTCACTGGCACTGTTGTCCCCCTGGAGTGTCCACTCAAGTCAGTCTCATTCTCCCTCATGCATGCACATTTATTTTAAAGAGTGTTCAGCTGCTTAGTGGATGAACTCATCTATGGTGATTTGCGGTGGTTAGTGTTTCAGTTGTCAGCAACTATGTGTGGTGAAAGTTAGCAGAAAGTAGAACCCATGCAGGAACCTCTTTGGGCAATCTGACCCACCCTCAGGGAGTGATGGACACAGTCCCCCTTTAAAGACTAGGGAGTCACAAATTCTCCTGTCACTAACCAGCGATAGCCCTTGCCCTGAGGTAGTTATTAACAAGAGGACACATCATCTGCAATGTGTGGGAACCTCAGCCTGCAAATGCTGCGAAAGAGAAATTTGCAGATACACAATCTTGTATCACTCAAAGTGTCTTGTTGCAGATTAAACTCCCTGAGATTCTGTCACTCTACTGCTCCAGAAACTTCCTGTCCACATATGGCCAACTGATTTTTGACAAAAGTGCCTATAAGATACACTGGAGAAATGATATTCTCTTCAATAACTGATGCTGGCAAAAGTGGACATATACTTGTAGAAGAATAAAGTCAAGTCCCTACCTCTCACCATATACAAAAATCATCTCAAGATGGATCCAAGGCCTAAATTTAAGATCTGAGACTATGAAATTGCTAGAAGAAAATGTAAGAGAAACACCAGAAGACATTTGTGTAGGTAATGACTTCCTGGATATGACCTCAAAGCAACAAAAACAAAACTAGACCAATATAGGATTATATCAAATTCAGAAGTTTCTACACAAGAAAGGAAAAAATAGACGATGAGATATCCAGTAAAATGAGAGAAAATACTTGCAAGCTACTTATCCAATAAAGGATTAATATCCAGAATATATCACCAACTCAAAAACTCAACAACAAAATAAGCAACAAATCCAGTTAAGAAATGGG
Organism: Oryctolagus cuniculus; assembly: GCF_964237555.1. Classification (NCBI taxonomy): domain Eukaryota; kingdom Metazoa; phylum Chordata; class Mammalia; order Lagomorpha; family Leporidae; genus Oryctolagus; species Oryctolagus cuniculus. The sequence goes on along the minus strand of NC_091439.1, from coordinate 92,835,112 downwards.
TAAAGATCCTGAACAGACACTTCTCAAAAGAAGAAATACAGATGGCTAAGAAATGCGAAAAAATGTTCATCATCAGCCATCAGGGAAATGCTAATCAAAATAATGAGATATCACCTTACCCCTGTCAGAATGGCTGTTATCTAAAGGACAGAGAGCAAGAAATGCTGGTGAGTATGTGGAGAAAGTCTGTTAATGGGAATGTAAATTACTGCAGTCACTGTAGAAAACAGTATGGAAACTTCTTTAAAAACGAGAAATAGACTTGCCATATGACCCAGCAGTCCCACTACTGGGTATATACCCAAAACACAAGAAAATACTGTACCAAAGAGATATTTGCACCACCATGTTCCAAGCAGCACTTTTCACAATAGCCAAAAGATGGAATCAAGAAAGGTATTCATCACCAGATGAATGGATAAAGAAAATGTAACACAAAAATACACACACACAAAAGAATATTATTTAGCTATAAAAAGAATGAAACTCTATCATTCACAGAAAAATGGTTGGACATCATGTTGAATGAAATGATCCAGACACAGAAAAACAAATATCATATATTCTCCCTCATATGTGGGAGTTAAAATTTAAGAGAGAGAGAGAGGAGGAAGGAATAAAGGAGGAAGGAAAGGAGGGAGGGAGGGAGAAAAGAAGGAAGGGAGGAAGGGAGGAAAGAAGGCTGAGAGTATCAGTTTTGCTGCAAATGCAGTATTTTGTCACACTTGGTCTTAAATAGTTGTCTAACAAGTGGAGAGGATTACATACTACTATAATTTTCATGAATTTGTGACTATTTTAAAATTTACTTTATATGAGTAAAGTTGAACATCTTTTCTTTTGATAATTGTGCATAGCCCTTGCCTATTTTCCTGCTACATTGTGGTCCTTCTACTTGTTGAACTCTTCACTTAGCAGAGCTAATGAGCCTTTGAGTATAACTAAATTAAAAATGTTATCTCAAAAAATTATTAAAAAAAAATCTGGTCCTGTCACTTGTCTATCCCCCTACCCTTGCTTTTGGAAGGTTTTTTGGGCATAAAGTGAAGCTGCAAAACAATGAAATTGTATGTCCAAATTTTTAAATTTTGTTTTCTGGATATATTTTATTTGAGAGACAGAAAGAGACATACCTCTCATTTGCTGATTCTCTCCCCAAATGCCTACAAGTAGGCTATGCCAAAGCCAGGAACAAGGACTTCAATCTGGGCCTTCCAGATGGGTAGAAGGACTCAATTACTTTGGCCATCACCTGCTGCCTCCCAGAGTGCAGATTAGCAGGAAGCTGGAATCCCATGTAGAGATGGGACCCAAACCCAGGCTCTCCAATATGAGGTGTGGGCATCCCAGTTAGCAGCTAGGTCAAACAGCCATCCTATGGGAAGATGTTTAAAAAGACTGAAAAGACCACTTGCAGAGTGCAGGCAACAGTAGAGGCTGAAATGGAACAACATAAACAAGGAAATAAACTTTAAAGAGAAAGCAGTTAATTTCCTAGAAACTTAGAAAGGTATTTGGGCAGGGGCCAGTGCGGTGACACAGGGATTAAAGCCCTGGCCGGCATTCCACATGGGCACCAGTTGAAGTCGTGTCTGCTCTTCTTCCTGATCGAGCTCCCTGCTAATGAGATGAGAAAGCAGTGGAGGATCGCCCAAACCCTTGGGCCCCCATGCCCATGTGGGAGACCTGGAATAAGCTCCTGGCTCTTAGCTTCAGATTGGCCTAGTTCTGTCCACTGCTGGCATTTGGGGAGTGAACCAGCAGATCAAAGACCTCTCTCTGTCTCTACCTCTCTCTATAACACTCTCAAATAAATAAATCTTTTAAAAAAATAAAGAAAGAAAGAAAAGTATTTGGGCATTCTTTTGTTTTGTCTTTAATATTTATTTTATTTATTTGAAAAGCAGACGGATAAAGAAAAGGCTAGACAGAAAGGGATCTCCCATCCACTGGCTCATTCCCCAAATGGCCACAAAAGCCAGGGCTGGGCCAGGCCAAAGGCAGGAGCCTTTAACTCAATCCTGGACTCCTACAAGGGTGCAGGAACCCAAGCACCTGAGCCATCCTCTGCTGCTTTCCCAGGCACATTAGCAGGGAGTTGGATGGGAAGTGGAGCAGCCAGGACTCAAACTGGCACCCACATGGGATGTGGGCATGGCAGGAGGAGCTACTTAAGCTGCTATACCATATGGCTGGCTTCAATGAATCTTTTTTAAAGACTTATTTATTATTTGAAAGGCAGAGTTGAGAGAAAGAGCTCTTTCATCCATTGATTCACCCACTATGCCACACTGCTGGCCCCTACATCAGTGACTCTTGAGAGAATATCTGAACTCACTGGCATGCTATGGAAATAGAAAGCAGAGATGGAAGCTGCTACTGCCTATGATGTTACATCAGAGGCCAGAACAATCTGTGAGGCTGAACTTTTGGGTGACTGGTTGTACAACTAGAACACCCACTTTCTCTACTGTGGTTTGATTGCTTTCAGTTCACTAATTTTATTCATTGCAAGCATCTAAGTTTCACATCCTCTCACAAAACAAAGATCGAGTGTTTACTTGCCTCTCAAATACATAGTATTTCTAATCACTTTTTTTTAAAAAAAGAAATATTTCCAATTTCAATAAATGCTTTTCATTCTATCACCCAAAAAAGTGACCATGTTGTAATCTACTGTGCTAATTGATTTGAAATATTTACAAAAAGATGGGGTGGGCATTTCTCACAGTGGTTAACACTCTGTGTGGGATACCCACATCCCTTAGTAGAGTGCCTGTGTTTGAGTCCCGACTACACTCCTGATTCTAGCTTCCTGCTACTGTATCCTCTGGGAGGCAGTAGGTGATAGCTCAAATGGTGGGGTCTCTATTCCCACATGGGGGACACAGATCAAGTTCCTAGCTCAAGACCCAGATGTTGTGCTGGTATTTGGGGAATGAAACTTTATATGGAAAATATCTCTCTCTCTTGCTCTCCCCTTCTTCCCTCCCTTTCAAGTAATTTCCTTTTTTAAAAAAAAAGATTTATTTATTTGAAAGACAGAGTCACAGGGAGAGACACAAAAACACACACAGAGGTCTTCCATCTGCTGGTTCACTCCACAAATGGCCATAACAGCTGGACCTGAGCCGATCTGAAGCCAGGAGCCAGGAGCTTTTTCTGGGTCTCCCGTGTGGATACAGGGGCCCAAATACTTGGACCGTCTTCTACTGCCTTCCCATGCACATTAGCAAGGAGTTGGATCAGAAGTGGAGCAGCCGGGGCTCTGCCATATGGGCAGAGTGCTGTAGACTGTGTCTCTAACCTGCTGTGCCACAGCACCAGCCCCTCAAGTAACTTTCTTAAAAAAGAAAATATCCATTTAAAACTCCATTTGTTTTCACATATTTTCAATAATAATATATTTTTATATTAATAGTATCATGTCAATGATAATCCATATCAATGACCACTCTGTACCCATCCCAATACCCCAAGGAAACTATCCTGCTTCCCACAGAAAACAAAAAATCAATGATTTTTTTGGATTGGGAAGATGAGTTGTACAAAATATGTAGTAAAAATCTACAAAGTGATTTTTAAAAGAAAATGGAAAAATTTAATAGGAAAAATGAGCAAAGCGTATGCATTGATAACACACAAAAGAATGTATCTAGAGGCCAATAACCAAATCAAAATATGCTCCAACCTGCTGAAACAAAAAAAATTCAAGTTAAAATAACAAGGTGATGCAATTCACCATCCATCAGGTTGGTGACAATTAAACAGAGAATTAATATCTTATTCTGCTGAGACAAAGAACATTATTGTCATTTGCCTCAAGGTTTTTACAAAGGTATCTGACAAAATCTAATAATAATTCAAACATGCACACTTGACTTGATATGATTATGAGACCCTATAGAAAAAACATATAAGGATTTATAAATATACACGTTTATTATAGCACTGCTACAGATTTTTTTACAGTTTTTTTTTTAAACATAACAGAGAGCAACCTAAAGGCCCATTAGTAGTGTTGATTAAATTATAGCATGTTAAGTTTCTGTATAGGATGCAGCTATTAAAATATCACACTAAGTTATGTTTCTAAAACAGGAATGTTGTCCCTGATATTAAATGAAAATGCACAAAGAAATGGTATTCTTGATGAACATAGCTGTTAGGACTTGGAGAAAGATATAGAAAAAAATCACACCCATCTGTGAGCACTGGTTACCCCAGCAGTAAGTGGAGGAAGTGAGATGAACTGCATTTGTAAATTTCCTGTAAATTTATTATTTAAACTTGTAATGCTTTGGGGCTTCCTGTTTATTCAACTGCATCCCTTCAACACGGAGGAGTCCTTGATTGCTATTGTAGGTCTGTACCTGGTAGGCATTGAGAAATTCAAGTGAAAGAACTTTGAATCACTCTGACCCTTCTAAGAGAAAGAAAAAAGGAAAAGCTGTAAGGGGAGAAGCAGCAACATCCTGGTTATGGCCCATGATTCAGAGCATGAAAATGGTAATCAGAATGTTCAGTTTTCTCCCAAATTCAATAAAAGTTGATTGCACCATCAGCATTCCAAAAACAGTTAGCAGATTTGTACTGGTGACTAAGGTTTCTCTGACTTTGATGAGTTCCAGCATCAAGCAACTCTAAGATATAACTTTGATGTGCACCATTCTCCTCTCTTCTTACTGCCAACATCGTCTTACTACAGTGACCCACTCGTACTCTATCCCCCACAACTAAACTTTTCAGCTCTTGGAACTTGTCCTGCTTGGTTCCTATTCTGGAATTCCATGCGTAATTTCCTATATTTGAAACTCTTCTTCTGCCCTTGCCACAACATTCATTCAGAATAGAGAGTCCTCTGTATCAGAATACTAAACTGTATGCCCCTGCTCCATTCTCCAAAAGTTCCATTCTGGTCTTCTCCTGACATAGCATTTACCACACTCTCTATTACATTTTTTTTGTTAGATGGGTAGTTACCTATCATACTTTAGCTCCCTGACAGCAATAATCAAGCCTGTATTATTGTCTTGCAGACTGCATCTAGGGTGTGGAAGGCATACTGCAGTCATATTATCTTTTGAGTCTGCCGCTGGTGTCCCGAACTGTGGGCTCCCACGCTCTCCACGCAGGTCCACTATGAATCACTAATTCTGGAAGAGTTTCTTCTGCTGTTTCTTCCCCTACTCTTCCTTGAACCTGCAGTATCTCCACTTTTATTAAACTGGCTCTCCCCGGACTATCAGTGTGCTCCCTTCCTGTTCCACCATCTTGCCGGAATCCAGTAGATGAACATCAGGACCTGGGTCTCTGTGTCCAGCAGGTGCAGTCCCATGAGTCCCCTTAGATGGTTGCAGTGGAGGCCAGCAAGAAGGGGAGGCCTTGGTGATGCCCACTAGGGAGCTGGAGACCCGGTTCCCTGGCACAGCCGCCCCCTTGCAGAGTGTGTTCAGGGAGACGAAGCCTGTTGCCCTTCATCAAGGAGACGCCTGGCTTGCTGCATTGCGGGTGCTGTCCACCTTCATGGGAATCATAGCCAAGTCCTCTGGACACTGATGATAGTCTTCCCTCCTGAGCAATCAAGGTTAATGAGCTAATAAGGAAGCTGGGGAGTGAGGACAGGCAATGGCAAACATGTGGGCAACATTTCTTCTTTCAACAGAGTAAAGGGAGAACTTCGAAATGCCCGTCAAGAGGTCCTGAGAGCTAAGGAGCTGGAACCAAAATGATGAGTTTGTGAAAGTGAGAAAGAAGAAAATGCTGGATGGGGCTGGTGGCATGGCACAGCTGGTTAAGCCGCCACTTGTGATGCCAGCATCCCATATCAGTGCTGGTGCAAGTCCTGGCTGCTCTATTTCTGATCCAGCTCCCTGCTAATGTGCCTGGGAAGGCAATGGAGGATGGTTCAAGTACTTGGCCCTGGCACCCACATAGGAGATTCAGATGGAGTTCCAGGTTCCTAGTTTCAACCTTGCCCAGCCCCGGCCTTTGTAGACAATTGGAGAGTGAACCAACAGATGCAAGATTCCTCCTCTCTGTCTCTCTCTCTCTCAGTAACTCTGCCTTACAAATAAATATGTCAGATTTTACAATGAAAAGAAAGAAATGCAGGCATAAGCATGTGGGATAGTTAAGCTCAACTTGGTTCAATGTTAAGATGGGCAAACTCCATGCCTTCTCCCTGCCACCTAGTGGTGACAAGTCTCTGGAGCCTGTTAGCTTCAGCGCCACTCTCACCTTCTATTGATCTCACAAAGAGCTTTCCCGCTCGACATTCCATTTCTTCTTAAGGAAGAGCTGTGATATGGATAGCTTTTGCTCTGTTTCACAGATGAGGAAACTGAGGCCCAGGTAGAGTAACTGGTTGTCAGTAAATAATCCATTTTCTTTATGGCAGTGCATGGAATTGAGAAATCTGACATTCCCTACAGCCCAGAACAGATGAAGTAAAGGAAAGATCTTCACATGGCACCTGAAGAACGTAGTCCTAATATTCTTCACCTGCCAAACAATCTTGCCAGGGAATTAGATAATGATAATAATAAGTAAAACAACCATCAAAAATCATATATATGGACAGAGAAAATAGGAAAATGGTGCTTAAATCATTTTAGAAAAGTTGTTATAGCCTAAAAGAGGGAAAACCTAAAGGTTAGGAGGCTGGAAATGACCTTAGCTAGCTACTAACTAAATTGCCTTCACTTTACAGTTGGTGAAAGACACACTAGAAATTGAAATAGTGGTTGTTTTTTTTTTTTTTTTGAGTTATTGCGAAAAACAAAATATACCTCCTCTTGTTTTTGTTTGAGCTTCTTGGCAACAGGAACCAATCATTTGTATTTAAATATTTCAGAAGGGAGAAACAAAGGAAGAGAAATGGATAACAAGAAACGAAAGAAAGGGGCTGGCGCCACGGCTCACTAGGCTAATCCTCCGCCTTGCGGCGCCGGCACACCGGGTTCTAGTCCCGGTCGGGGCGCCGGATTCTGTCCCGGTTGCCCCTCTTCCAGGCCAGCTCTCTGCTGTGGCCAGGGAGTGCAGTGGAGGATGGCCCAGGTGCTTGGGCCTTGCACCCCATGGGAGACCAGGAAAAGCACCTGGCTCCTGGCTCCTGCCATCGGATCAGCGCGGTGCGCCGGCCGCAGCGCGCCAGCCGCGGCGGCCATTGGAGGGTGAACCAACAGCAAAGGAAGACCTTTCTCTCTGTCTCTCTCTTTCACTGTCCACTCTGCCTGTCAAAAAAAAAAAAAAAAAAAAATTAAAAAAAAAGAAATGAAAGAAAGGAAAGAAGGACTAAAATCACTTCCTCTCAACTCGTACCCTGGGTCCCAGATTTGTGAAAATAACAGTACCATAATCAGGGAGAACTGCAAAGCCTTTGGAAAAGATGGGATTAAATTTTAAGATGTATTACCCAAGTTGGGGTTCAGCCTCCTTCTTTTTAACTCTTATACTTTTTGGAACATGTATAATTATAGTTGTTACAATATAATTACCATGGGGAAAACCTGGAGACAATCCATTTACTCAATGACAAGGAATCAGTTACATGAATTATGATATATCTCTTCAATGAAAAAATGTGAACCATTTAAATCATGCTATATAAGACTATTTGGAGATCAAAGAAGTTGTTTACAAGACAACATTAATGAAAAAGTAAAATATGAAGCTCCACCACTCATACATATAGTAAGATTCTAATTTTGTATTTAAAGTAGATATGAAGAGAATAAGCCAAAATGTTATTAACTCTGAGAAGAAATATTATGCTTTTAATTTACTTCTATAAACTATCCTGTAGTTTCTAGATTTTTTTGAAAGATGTATTTGTAGATTTTATTTATAATCTTAGAAAAGAATACATGGAAGTTTAAACTACTGAATGATGGTATCTAGTGTTGTAAAGAATATATAGAAATGCCTATATCTTGCAGGGTTTCTCCGATGTTCTCTAATAATTTGATGGTGTTGGGTCATAGATTTAGATCTTTAATCCATGTTGAGTGGACTTTTGTGTAAGGTGTAAAGTAGGGGTCTTACTTCATGCTTCTGCACATGGAAATCCAGTTTTCCCAGCACCATTTATTGAATAGACTGTCCTTGCTCCAGGAATTGGTTTTAGATCCTTGATCAAATATAAGTTGGCTGTAGATGTTTGGGTTGATTTCTGGTGTTTGAATTCTGTTCCATTGGTCTATCCATCTGTTTCTGTACCAGTACCATGCTGTTTTGATTACAACTGCCCTGTAGTATGTCCTGAAATCTGGTATTGTGATGCCTCCGGCTTTGTTTTTGTTGTACAAGATTACTTTAGCTATTCGAGGTCTCCTGTGCCTCCATATGAATTTCAGCATCAATTTTTTCCAGATCTGAGAAGAATGTCTTCGGTATTTTGATTGGTATTGCATTGAATCTACAAATTGCTTTTGGGAGAATGGACATTTTGAAGATATTGATTCTTCCAATCCATGAGCATGGAAGATTTTTCCATTTTTTGGTATCCTTTTCTATTTCTTTAAGATTTGACAGACACTTATGGGAAAAACACAAGTGTATTTTAGGAGTGCAATTTCACAGTATGACCCCAAATTTAGTACTCACTCATCTGGGGTTTCATCCTAAGAATATTTGAGACAGTAAGATGAGCAAGAATTCTGAACATTTGAATCTTTGAAAATAATAAGCTGCACAGACCACATATTTCATAACAACCCAACAGAGAGCTGGTCAGTAACCCATAATCAAACATCTTAATGTGTCTGTAGCAGACATATGACTTGTCAAAGCAAACAGGATAAACAATGACTACAAATAGCCTTATGTGAGTTCAAGGTTTTGCCACAAAATAAGCATTATAAAATCTTTGGCTTACATAGTTTTTCAATTTCAGAATTATAGATAAGAGAATGTGGGCCCCTATATTAAGAGATGTTCATCACTGAATTGTTTATTATGTCACAAATGTGTATTACCAATTGATTGGTTAAAAAAGAAGCTATCATAATAGTAAAACAATGAAACTATATTAATTGATTGATAGCATGATATCAACCATTACTCATTGAAATAGAAAGAATTTCATAACATATTGATGAATCGGTTGCAAAATTACATTCAAAGGATATTTCTTACTTCTAGAAAGATGGAGTACAAATACTTTCCTTCTTCCTCGTACTACATACAACTAAGAACCCTATAAATTACAAATAGAACAAACATAAGAAGGCTTTGAATGGTAGAAAGAAAGCAGATGGGCTAAAGATGTCAGGACCCAAGGAATGACACAGTGGTAAATTTCCTAGATTTGTTTTTGCCTCATCCCAGACTTGGAACAGAAGCTTACAATCCAATCATGTCAAAGGCTACAAAGGAAAAAACAGAAAGCCCAGACATTTATTTTCTCTAGTCAAAGAGCCAGGAAAAGAGTGAGCTGATCAAGCATGAAACTTTTAGATAATAATTTCTATCTTCAAACAGACATTGTGTACACACACACACACACACACACACACCATTCTGGCCCCATTCTCACTATTAAGACAATAGTTCATGGCATATGGGGGACCTACTTCCATCCCTAGCCTTCCCCATGGTGCTGTCAGAGCAGACCTCATGGACAGTCAAGACCATCACAACTGGTCACTGAGCACTAAGGTGTCTGCTGCCACCAAGGAGGCAGTGGAGATCATGGGCAGCTGCAATTCCCATCTTGGCCAGCAGCACTGAGAGAAGCAGCATCCACTGGATATTAACACAGGCCAAGTGGGAAACCTCAACTTCTTCCCCATACGCTATGAGGTTGTAATGGGTGGACATGCTGGAGCAGTATCCAAATAACTTTGCTAAAATAGAAATTTTAAATAAGGTACAGTGCCTTACAATGTAATATAAAAATGTCCAAGTTTCAATTAAAAAGTTATTCATCATACCAAGATCCTGGAAAATCTCAAACAGAATGAAAGAACAATCGAGATATCAACACCAAAATGACAATGATGTTCCAGTTATCCAATAAAGTGCTAGAAGAGAAGGAAATCAGGACTAAAAAATACTTAAAGAAACAATGGCTGAAAATTACCAATGTTAGCCAGAAATGTAAACCACATTATAAAGAAGTGAAATGATATAAATCAGGAGAAACCGAAGAAAATACAAACTGACACATCTGAAAACTAAACATAAAGAAAAAAAATCTTGAAAGTAGTGAGAAATTATTCCTTACCAACAAAGTGGAAAAACACTTAGGATGTTAGCAGATTTCTCATCAGAAATTCTGAAGAAGAGAGAGGTATAATATTTTTTCACATACTCAAAGAACAGAACCTATAACTGAATCTATACACAAATTTTACTTTGTAAGACCACATCACCAAGAAGCACAAAAGTATGACAACTCACACAGCATAAAATAGATGACTTTAAGGGCTGACATTTGTGGCATAGTGGATTAAGCTTCAGCCTGCAACTCTGGCATCCCATATGGGCTCTGGTTTGAGACCTGGCTGTACCACTTCCAATACAATTCCCCGCTAGTGCACCCAGGAAAGCAGTGGAAGATGGCCCAAGTGGAAGAAGACCCTGGCTCCCGGCTTTGGCCTGGCCCAGCCCTGGCCAGCCATTTGGGGAGTGAGCCAGTGAATGAAAGATCTCTCTCTCTCTCTCTCTCCCTCTCCCACCCCCTCTCCCTCTCCCTCTCTCTCTCTGTAGCTCTGCCTTTCAAATATATATATTTTTTTAAAAAAATAGATGATTTTAATATCCTATAATTGTTGAAGAATTGAATTCCTCCTAAAAAGCCATTTTTAGGGGGTGGCGTTCTGGCATAGTGGATTAGGCTGCTGCCTGCAGCACTGGCATGCCATATGGGCACCGGTTTGTGTCCTGGCTGCTTTTCCTCTGGTCCAGTTCTCTGCTGTGGTCAGGGATGACAGCGGAGAATGGTCCAAGTGCTTGGGTTCCTGCACCTTTAGGGGGTACCCAGAGGAAGTTTCTGGCTCCTGGTTTCGGATTGGCCCAGCTCCAGATGTTGTTGGGGAATGAACCAGTGAGCGGAAGACCTTTTTCTCTATCTCTCCCTCTTTCTGTCTGTGACTCCATCTCTCCAATGAATAAATAAAATCTTAAAAAAAAAAATCCATCTCTAGGCTCAGACTATTTCACTACAGAATTCCACCAATTAGAAACAAACTAACAAACAAAATCCTATTCCAGAAACATAGCAGGAGGAAGCATTTCTCAACTCTTTTCATGAAATTAGTATTGCCCTGATACCAAAACAAGGACAATTTAAAAAACAAACAAATACCTACAGACCTGTGTATCTCATCTGTATAAACATAAAAAACTCCTAAGCAACATATTAGCAAATGAAAATAAACAATATGTAAAAGAATTATATATAGCCGGCGCCGCGGCTCACTAGGCTAATCCTCCGCCTTGCGGCGCCGGCACACCGGGTTCTAGTCCCGGTCGGGCGCCAGATTCTGTCCCGGTTGCCCCTCTTCCAGGCCAGCTCTCTGCTGTGGCCAGGGAGTGCAGTGGAGGATGGCCCAAGTGCTTGGGCCCTGCACCCCATGGGAGACCAGGAGAAGCACCTGGCTCCTGGCTCCTGCCATCGGATCAGCGCGGTGCGCCGGTCGCAGCGCGCCGGCCGTGGCGGCCATTGGAGGGTGAACCAACAGCAAAGGAAGACCTTTCTCTCTGTCTCTCTCTCTCACTGTCCACTCTGCCTGTCAAAAAAAATTAAAAAAAAAAGAATTATATATAACATTCACATGGAACTTACTCCAGTAATGCAAAGCTGGTTTGTGGTTGAAAATCAATCAATGTAATCTACCACATTAGATGACTAAAGAAGAAAAATTACATAAATCAATTAAGGAAAAGCATTTGACAATATTTAACACCAATTCATGTATTAAAAAATTATCAGAAAAATAGGAATAGCAGGTAGATCCTTTAACTTGATTTTTTAAAAAATCTACAATAAAAAAGTCTAAAGCCAACATGATATTTAATTGTGAAAATTTTCCCCCAGATTGGGAACAAGCCAAGGATGCTCACTCCTAGCAGTCTCATTCAACATAGTGCTGAAAGTTTTAGTTAGAGCATTTTAAAAAAAAAGGAAAAAAAAAGGAAAGAAAGCAACAGAAAAATAAATAAAATGCATACAGACTAAAAAAGGAAAACATAATGTAAAATAGTATATCCACACAGAATAGCTTAAAATTTTCTTCCAAACTAAACACACAAACTATATGATCCAGCAGTTGTATTCCAGGGTATTTATCCCAGAGAAATTGAGACTTGAGATCACAAGAACATCTATCCACAAATATTTCTGGCAGTTTCATTTGTAATAGCCAAAAACTGGAAGCAATCCAGTCATTTAACAAGAGATTGATTAAAGAAACTGTGCCACATTCACACCATGGAAAACTGTGCAGTGATAAAAAGCACTGAACTATTGATACATGCAACAACAACCTGGATACATCTCTGGAGAATTATTCTGAGTGAAAAAGCCAACCCCAGTGGTTTCACGCTAATTCCAACTACAAAACCTTCTTGAAATGACAAAATTATTGGAGTGGAGAACATATTAGTGGTTACCAGAAGTAGAGTGGAAGGGCAGTGGATTCTCAAATGAGCAACATGAGCAGTCCTTGTGGTGAGAAAAATGTTCTACACCTTGACATCCACTAGTATCAATAGCATGATTGTGACATTTACAAGATTTTATCATCAGAAAAAAAAACAAAATAAAGTGTGCATAGGACCACTCGGTGGTATTTCTCACAATTACAGGTGAATCTACAATTATGTCAAAATTAAAAATGTAAATAAAAATTGACTTTAAAATGCATTGTTATATGTTCTCATTTATGAAAAATAAATATACCTGCATGCCCATACATATAATCAGTAATCTGCATGACCAAGAAACTTTACAGTAATTATCTTTGGATAAAATATTTCAGGAGACTTTGCTATTTCTGTTTTGAAATTTTAAAATGTTTTACAATTAATATGTATAATACAATAATATAAATTACAAAATAATGAAAGATGAAATTAAAAGCAAATGCTGCGCCAAAATAAACTCTCCTCTCTTAAAATAACAATGGTTAGCATTCGGCTTGTATCCTTCCAGACACATTTTTGCAGTCACACACAATCAGGTGTTATACGAATGTGAATATTTAGTTATTTAAGCATAATTTACAATAAATACAACTACAGATGAATTCTGGAACTTTTTCAATAATACAACTTGTAATATTTTTTATCTGCATACACTTATCATTTTTTTAATCAGAACAACAGTTGTCCATAATTAATCTAATTATTCTCTATGGGTTTATGTTATTTTCTATTTTTTACTATTATAATCAATATTATAATCAATAATATTTTACTATTATATAATCAATATACACATTCTTGGAAATTGTTTTATAGATAGAGAAATACTTCTGTAGACACGTGTCATACTGATAGAATTGCTGGGGAATTTTTAAAATTTCTCTTAAATTTTTTAATTTGAAAGAAACTACCAAATTTCCCCCCCAAAAATAGACAAACATACACACCCTCCAACAGTGTATGAGACTCTCTTTAAAAAACACTCTAATACAGAATATTACTGGCTAACTCTTTAATTTTTAAAATTTTAATCAGGAACTGCAAAGATAATCTATGTAAGGTATTTTTTCACTGCCAGTGAAACAATAAAAAAGTCCCTGATGTCATTTCATTTCTCTCCTACCCTTCCCATACCATCCCCAATTTCTGCCAACCTCCATATTAGAATCATCTATTGTTTTATATTTTAGATGTTTTGAGATGTTTTATTTATTTGAAAAAGCAAGTTAAAGAGGATGAGATAAAGAGATAAAAGATCTTCTATCTGCTGGTTCACTTCCCAAATGACAACAAGGGCCAGGATTAGGCCAGGCCAAAGCCAGGAGCCAGGAACTTCATCCATGTCTTCCAGAGAGGTGACAAGGGTCCAAGCACTTGGGTCATCTTTCTCTGCCTTCCCAGGCACACTAGCAGAAAGTTGGACTGGAAGCCTGGACTTCCATCCAGCATTCTTGTATAGGACGTTGGCATCACAAATGCCAGGTAAACCAGCTATGCTATAAACTCTGGGCTCCCAGATCAAAATATATAGACTTAGCTGCAAGTTTTGCTAGTATTTTCCCTCTCTAGTGTTACATGTGCCCCTTTTCATCCTTTTACTTATTTTTTATTTTACTAGCATATATCCTCAAATAATTCCCTTAAATAGGATTGATGGGTGGAAAGATTTCTAAGCCTCAAGATGTCCAAAAATATCCTCAGCCTTCACTCTTCAATGCTACTGTGACTAGGAAGAGAAATCCAAGGTTATGATACTTTGGTCTTGGAATTTTGAAGATGTTATTTTATTATTTATGCACTCAATATTGCTTAACAAAAGCTTGATGGCCATCATAATTTCACTCATTTATATGTAGGCTGTTGCTTGTCTCTGACAGTTTTTAAACATTTCCCTTCTTGGAGAGCTGATGTATCACTGGTGTCCAGCGGTAATTCTCCCCCTGTGTATCCTCTTGAGTACCCACAGTCTTTGCAACCTGGAGATTTTCTCCTTTTATTTAATTGATCATATTCTCCTATCCATTCTCTCCCTACTTGCCCAGGGTACTATTATTTCATGGATGCAGGTATTCAAGGTCTATATTCTATATCTTTTGACTTTCTTTCCCTCACACTTTATTTCTCTTTTTAAGGTTTATGTTTATTTCCTTGAAAGGCAGAGCTACATCGAGACAAGGAGAGACAGAAAGAGAAAATTTTTTGACCCACTGATTCACCCCCCTCCCCAAGTGGCTGCAAAGGCCAGGGCTGGGCTAGGCCAAAGCAAGGAGCCAGGGACTTCATCGGGGCCTCCTTGGTGGGGAACCATGCTTTTTGGCCATCTTCTACTGTTTTCCTAGGCCGTTAACGGAGCTGGATCAGAAGTGGAGCAGCTGGGACTTGAACCAGCACTCTATGGGATGCTGGCATTGCAGACAATAGCTTAACCTGCTATGCCATAATGCCAGCCCCTCCTTCACACTTTCTATGGTAGAAAGAATAAATCCTCATGCTTAGCACCCGAGAGGTCCATAGTCTGTTATCCAGAATATTTCAACATGTTACCTTTCATGGCAAATGGGACTTTGCAGATCTCATTAAGTCAAGAATCCTGAAATGGGGAGATTAATCTGGCTGTCTGACTGAGCCCTGTGTAATCTCAAGATGCTTGGAAGAGGGCAGCAGGAATGTCAGAGTCAAAGGAGATGTGAAAACAGAAGCATATGGCACAGACAAGGAGAGAAGGCTTGAAGATGCTGTGCTGCTGAATTTGAAGATAGAGGAAGGCGGGTGGACTTTAGATACTAGAAAAGGACCAGATTCTCTCCTAGAGCCTGCAGAGGGAACAGAGCCTTGCCCAGTGAATTGGAACCAATATGCAAGGCTCCTTCCCTGGCATTAAAAGTAGAACACACACCCAAATGGCTCAGACTGATGATGGACAGAGAAGGACTGGAGGTGTGGCTCCTGACAGCCTGGGCTTCCTGCTTTCCTGCCACTTCCTTCAAATGGACCATTCAGGCATTTGCCCTAGACCTTAAAGTGACCCACACCCATTCCTTTACAAATACTGCTTTCCTACCAATCTAAGACCCTCATTTTACAAACTATCTAAAGTCTTTTAATGCTAAATGACTTTCCAAAGTTAGAGTCTCTGTGTACAGAAGCAAGATGGACAGCCCTTACCCACTGTGCTTCTACAACAACTTGCTCAGAGTTCTCCTCTATCTACCAGTGCTTAGGTATCTGGCACCACCACAGAGTGAATTCTCTGATTAGCAATCATATTGAAAATATAGGAGACACAGGTTGGATGTACATTCCATCTTCCAAATTAATGACCTGCTTTTCCACCCATGTTTACTGCTACTTTATATCAAATACAATAAATGTAATTTCTTGCAAAATAGGTTCTCTTCAAGATATAATATTAAAGTTGTAAGAAAGTGAACTTTCCAATGTGCACTGTGGCACTTTCAAACTAGAATGGATTTCACTCTTCAAATACATGAGAGGGGACAATGAGAGCAGGGAGGCTGCCACCCAGTCCTCTAATCTGATTGCAGCTCCAGTACTGATGAGGGGCTGCCCTGGAGTGAGTCATGGAGCTGCACTGCAGATACGTCCCTGCTTCTTCTCAGATGTCATTTTTATTAGTACCCTGTTTCCTCTAAGATTAAAAAAGCTTTCTTTTAGGGGCCATCAAAGAAGGATGTACCTTTCTCTGAAGGGAGGAGAGAACTTCCACTTTGATTATGGCCTTGTCTAAATAAGGTCAGAGTTTGTGAACTCAAGAGGCTTCAATAGCCTTGGCAGCTCATGACAAGAGCCTTGGGTGATAACTGACATCATAAATAAGAATGTCAATGGTTAAATCAACAACGGGAGTCACTGTGCACTTACTCCCCATATAGGATCTCTGTCCTTAATGTGTTGTACTATGAGATTAACATTAAAACTACTCTTCAAACAATACGTTAAACTTTGTGTGTCTGTGTGGGTGCAAACTGTTGAAATCTTTACTCAGTACAGAATTGATCTTCTGTATATACATATAATTAAAAATGAATTTTAATTAAGAATGGGATGGGATAGGGAGTAGGAGATGGGATGGTTTGCAGGTAGGGGGGTGGTTATGAGGGGAAGAACTGCTATAATTTAAAAGTTATACTTTTGAAATTTATATTTATTAAATAAAAGTTTTCTATTTAATAAAAAGCTTTCTTTTAGATTATGGACATACAGACACTTGTGATCTTTTCCAGCCTAACTGGATACACTGATAAAATTAGGATATGATCATCTTTCTAAGCAGGAAAATTGTGAGGCTGGTGTTGTAACATAGTAGGTAAACTCACCCTCTGCGATACTGGCATCCCATGTGGGTGCCAATTTGAGTCCTGGTTGTTCCACTTCTGATCCAGATATCTGCTAATGAACCTGGGAAAGCAGTGGAAGATGATTCGATTGCTTGGGCCCCTGTACCCAAGTGGGAGACCTCAATTAAGTTCCTGGTTTCAGCCTGGCCCAGCCCTGGCCATTACAGCTATTTGGGGAGTGAACCAGCAGATGGAAGATCTCTTTCTGTCTTGCTTTTCTTCTGTCTGTAACTCTGCCCTTCAAATAAATAGATACTTTTTAAAAAAGATTATATAGCAAGATGAATTTTTGAATAGCTGTGTCACAAATTCATGGTCTCATCACTTTCTACTCCTAGAGCTCAATGGATGTCCTCCAGGAATCACCTGACATCAACGTGAACTTGGCCAGCTTCAGAACTTTAGATTTGGCAGCTGGTTTATGTTGAACAGACACATCATTACAACTGGCTTTTTTCCAAATGGAAATTCAAACTTTCACTGAAAATCACCACACACACCAAGTAGGTTTTTCTGAATTGCTAAATGGAAATGAATCTGATTTAGTACAGAAGTATCATTTCAACTTTATACCAAGTACTTTACATTTTTTTATTTTGCCAGCTATATTTTCGCAGAATATTGGAAATATTCCTCTCTAGCTTAATTTGACCCTTTCCCATTTGATGGACATTTGTCTCCCTGTGTTTTCTGTGGATGTGAAATTTGCTTGACTGATGTTGCTTTTAGATTAAACAACCCATAGGTAATCATTGTTATGGCATGGGGTGCAATTAAAAATGTTAAAGCTGTAGCTGTTTCCTCCTCTTTTTAACTCAAGAAAAATAATGCCAGTGGGATATGAACTCTGCCAAGGCTTCTAGAATGGAACCAGGTATTGCATGGTGATCAAGCATGCATTACAATTTTGTGAAATGAACTCTTAGCAAACCGTTTGTTCATTTTCCTATCTCTCTAGGTAATGACGCTTTCATTAGAATACATAATGCTTTAATCAGTCAACATTTGTAACCACTGGTTCAAGACTAGACAAGGGAGCCCTTTCAATTAGAACAAGTGCAAACTTAAGAATGTTCTATCGTTGCTTTAAGAACTGTGCATTGGCAAGTTTCAATGAATAGGCTTTTAAAAAAAATTCAACCTTTAATGAGTAATATATGCCACCGCTAAACTTTATAAAAGCTTCTATATTTAGAAGCTGCAAGATTTGTAAATTTCCAAGTTCTGTACCTACCTGATGAGGTAGATTGTGGTGATGTCTATATAGGCTTCTGATGTGGGGAAATACATGACCACTGCCCAGAGCACAGCAACCAGCCCATCTTGTTTGTGCCAAGGGCCACTTGGGTATTTATATACACCATTGGCAATCCATACAAAATTATAAACTTAAAAGTAGCCTGCTGTAGAGTCTTTGAATTTTGAGTTCCACCTGCAGTTGCCATGGCAGGGCCACAGCAAATGATTTAATGGGCCTTATGTGGCCTACAGGCTTGTCTACCCACCTGCAGGGCTGCTCCCCACCCCTACTCCAGGTAAAAACTCCACTCAGACCATGAAGTATCACCCAGCCATGATCCCCTCTTGCAGAACAAGACAGGGCTGAAGTTAACTCTTGGAAGGACCGCTCTGCCACCTCCTGGGGTTGACGCTGAGAAAGGAAGCATATTCTGCCCTCCTTGTATCCGTGGCATAACAGATTTGAGCCTGGCATTGGAGTTAGTAGAGAAAATGAGCTTATTCCTAACAAACACCCAGGCTCCTTATGGCTGTTTATATTTTTTCCTGTTATGGAAATTTTATATATATATATATATATATACAAAAGTAGAGGAGGATAAAGAACCATCATGAACCATCACATACCTGCAACAATTGCCAACACTTTTCCTAACTTCTATTAAGAACTGCTGCCCAAGATGTCTCAAGACTGCTGGCTATGTGGTTTCCATGCGGTCAGGGAACTGCATTGCCCCAGAAGACGCAGAGGGAGCAGTCATGCCTCTCACACCTCTTATTTCCTTCTCCTTCTTTCAGAAAATAAATTTACTTCCTGTCCCAAGAACCATAGAATCATAGATTTAAAGGGTAACTTAATTCCTTGTTCAGTTCTGACTGGGATATTGATTTGCTGGTCTCAATCTTGCTTAATTTGGAATTGTCTTCCTTTCAAATACGAATAACTGACAAGTGAATTCCACTACTTCTGAACTCCCATACCAGTCTCTGCACGTGGTTTCCATTACTGCTGGGATTATGCCTTAAATTACTTTTCTTTTTTATTTTTAAATGAGTACTTTAAGTTTTATTTATGCTTTACAGGAATCTGGGAAAGTACTATTTTTTATTTAAGTTAAACAAATTTCACGTATTTCATGTATACAGGTTTAGGAACATACTGATACTTCCCATCCTACCCTCCCTCCCACCCATGCGCCTACCTTTCCTTCTCCTTCCTCTCTTATTCCCTCTCTTAATTTTTACAATTACCTACTTTCAGTTTACTTTATATTCATAAGATCAACCTTGACTTCTGAATAAATTCTTGCCTTCCTAAGGAAGGTTTTGAATTATTTTTCACAACTGGAAAGTCAGTTTTTATAAAATAAGTGCTTATGAAATATGTGTTGAATTTATTATTTTATCATTTATCATTTCTGCATAAATTACAGTGTTAGTCCTTATAGTCTAGCAGTTTCAAAAAATATCCTGAACTGATGTGAAATGATGGTTTCACAAACTGTGATTTCTTTTTTTTAAATTTTTTAAATTTTTTTTAAATTTTTTAACTTTTATTTAATGAATATAAATTTCCAAAGTACAGCTTATGGATTATATGGCTTCCCCCCCATAACGTCCCTCCCACCCGCAACCCTCCCCTTTCCCACTCCCTCTCCCCTTCCATTCACATCAAGATTCATTTTCGTTTCTCTTTATATACAGAAGATCAGTTTAGCACACATTAAGTAAAGATTTCAACAGTTTGCCCCCACACAGAAACATAAAGTGAAAAATACTGTTTGAGTACTAGTTATAGCATTAAATTTTAATGTACAGCACACTAAGGACAAAGATCCTACATGAGGAGTAAGTGCACAGTGACTCCTGTTGTTGACTTAACAAATTGACACTCTTGTTTATGGCATCAGTAATCACCCTAGGCTCATGAGCTGCCAAGGCTATGGAAGCCCCCTGAGTTCACAGACTCTGATCATTTTTAGACAAGGCCATGGTCAAAGTGGAAGTTCTCTCCTCCCTTCAGAGAAAGATACCTCCTTCTTTGATGACCCATTCTTTCCACTGGGATCTCACACGCGGAGATCCTTCATTTAATTTTTTTTTCCCCAGAGTGTCTTGGCTTTCCATGCCTGAAATACTCTCATGGGCTTTTCAGCCAGATCCGAATGCCTTTAGGGCTGATTCTGAGGCCAGAGTGCTGTTTAGGACATCTGCCATTCTATGGGTCTGCTGTGTATCTCACTTCCCATGTTGGATCATTCTCTCCCTTTTTGATTCTATCAGCTAGTATTTGCAGACACTATTCTTGTTTATGTGATCCCTTTGGTTCTTAGTCCTATCATTATGATCAATTGTGAACAGAAATTGATCACTGGGACTAGTGAGATGGCATTGGTACATCCCACTTGATCAGCCCTCGCCCTGACTGTTGATGAACAACTTAATATGTTATCCCTCTTAGTATTTTTTTTTGTTTGTTCTACTTAATACTTTTGGTTGAATACTGTAATCAATACACTATTATTCTTAAGTGCTGAAACTTAACTGAAAAGTGATCGCTGTTAAATATAAGAGTGGGAATAAGAGAGGGAAGAGATGTGCAATTCGGGACATGCTCAAGCTGACTTACCTCAAACGGTAGAGTTAGAAACTGTGTGATTTAAAACAACAGAGAGGGAAAGTAACTTGAGGAGTCAAACAGCTTTATGAAAAAGTCATTCCGTAATTACACGTGCAAGAATACTTATCTCAAATTCCTAACACATGAATGAACTCAGCACTTAAACTACATGCATTTTCTTTTCCCCTACTAAAATTTTTGTCCTCTTCATAAAATAAAATGGTGAGGCAGGTGTTTGCCCTCATGGTTGAGATGCTGGTTAGAATGCCTGCA
The DNA here is from genome assembly GCF_964237555.1 of Oryctolagus cuniculus. Taxonomy (NCBI): domain Eukaryota; kingdom Metazoa; phylum Chordata; class Mammalia; order Lagomorpha; family Leporidae; genus Oryctolagus; species Oryctolagus cuniculus. The sequence continues at coordinate 92,813,971 of NC_091439.1, read as the reverse complement.
TTCTATATCAAAGTGACTGGGTTCAAAACCCCAGCTCCATTCTTAATTCCAACTCCCTACAGTTGTGTACCTTGGAAAGCAACAGGTAATGACTCAAGTGGGTAAGTTCCTACTACCTACCTGGGAGACCTTGATGGAAGTCCAGGTTTCCAGGCATTTGGGGAGAAAACCAGCAGACTGGAGCCTTCTCGTTCTCTCTCTCTCTCTCTCTCTCTCTCTCCCTCCCTCCCTCCCTCCCTCTCTCTCAAATAAATAAATAATTTCAAATAAAGTAAAATAGTTGTCACACTAATGACAAATATAAAAATACAAAGTCAAAGTGGCACTTGGCATATAATCCATGATCATCTTTCCATAGACACAATTGGAATTTAAGGGACACATGGGCACTCTGAAACATTGTTAGAAAAATGGAATTAAAATTTAAGTTTGTTTTGGGATACAAATTTGTCAAAATCCATGCTCAGTTTTTTATAATATGCATTTGCATGAGTTTTTGTTGAAGACCCTATATACACATGGATTTAAAATACTTTGTGTGGGCGTGGGGGCAAATCGTTGAAATCTATGATTAGCATAGAGATAGTCCTTTATGTATAAAGTCATACTAAAAATGATCCATAATGAAGAAGGAGATGGGAGAGGGAATGGGAAGCGGGAAGGGAGCGGGGTAGGGTGCATGAGGGAAAGAACCACTGTATTCCTCAAGTTGTATCTATATAAAAATGCATTCATTAAATTAAAAAAAGAACAGATTTCATGTAGTTTTCATAGATACAATTCTGATGTAATGAGACTTCCCTCTCTCCCTCCCTCCTTCCATCCTTCCTTCTCCTTTTTTTTTAATTTTTGTTATAACATACTTTCAATTTACTTTGTAATCACCAGCTTCATGCTTCACTAAATAGAGTTCAAGGATATGCATATCTTTTAATTCCATTTCCCACAGATTTTTGAAGTAGCCTTGTACCTCCATCTTGCATGTGAAATCCTTTTCAACACTTTCACTGGTCCATGAAAAACCTTTGGAAAAGGGAAGACACATTGCCTCAAGTTTTAGAAACAAGAAGAGTTACTGAGATTAAGTCCCTGCCTGATTATAGAGGGGATAAATGAAGCCCTAGGGTCATGAACTGCTCACCTCTGGGTCAGTTGGTAGATAATAAGCTTTTGCTGACTACATACTATGTGCTGGATCCAGTGCTAGGCAATGGGTATATAATGATGAAGAACAACCTGGTCTGGCTTCAAGGAACTTAAAATTTAGTAAAAGGAAACAAATTTCTCAAGTGGATGCAAAGAACTAATACAGGTATTGTAATAAGACTGGTTTTACAGGGAACCCTAAGGTCATACATATTAAGCTATTCTACAGAGGAACAGGAGGGAAAATGCCTCATCAACTGAACCTTGAAAAGTGACTGGAATGTTGACCAAGGGATCCAGGGCAAGCAGCTCAGGGATTCTCAATGTGTCCCTTGCAGCCCTGTTAGCACTGGGAACTCAGGACTTCTACTGGTGCTGCTTCTACCTGTTCCTCTGTGTGTTTCCCAACATTCCTGTGCCTCATGTAAGGTGCAATGTTATGGATTGCCTTCAAGGCACTCAGCCCATGCCTGTTCGTTGCTAACATGCATAGATCTCTTTCTTGCCTTCTTAGGGCTCAGCACAGAAGGGAAAATCAACCACTTTTTAATCTCTCATTCAAGGAAAGATGGAACTCCTTGGAAGTAAAAGTGACAAATCACGGAGGTGGTTTGAAAATAATCATTGTACAAAGATCATAAGGAGCTAAGGTTTGCCTCTCAAAAGGCAGGAATGACCCAAGACAGTTACCAAATTTATTACTAAGACAACAGCTACCGATTTACTGACCTGCCCTGTCCTAGATGAGTATCTCCTTACAACATCCTTGGAAGGTACATGATGTTTCCTGAATTTCGTAACTGAATTTCAAGAGAAGAAAGTCATTCTTGTGGAGTCTATCAGTGAAAGAATGAGAACTCAATGTGTATCTGACTCCAGAAACCAATTCTGACACTGCTCCTATAAACAAGTACAATGCAGTTGGACAGAATTGCACCCACCACATACAGAAATTAATGCCTTACACAGGATATGCTTTGCATACAATTCAAATTTTTCAGTTCTATTCAGCAAATACATAAGCAAAGATTGCAATGGAAGCCTAAGTAACTGGGCACTCAAAACCAAATAATCAATACCTACCCTCAAGGAACTAAATTAAAATCTAGTGGGAAGTCAGCGACAAGGTCATAGACAGCTTTACAAGCAGTCAAACTACTACTTTGATGCAAAGCTAAGCACTACAAGAGAGGTATAAATAAATGTTTTCAATGATCAAATGCAGAAGCTGCACAGACCAGAATTATAGTATTTACAGAACATTGATTTGTTCCAACTCCTGGTTTAAGTACTTTGCATTTTTTTTTTTTTTGACAGGCAGAGTGGATAGTGAGAGAGACAGAGAGAAAGGTCTTCCTTTCCCGTTGGTTCACCCTCCAATGGCCGCCACAGCTGGCGCACCACACTGATCCGATGGCAGGAGCCAGGTGCTTCTCCTGGTCTCCCATGGGGTGCAGGGCCCAAGGACTTGGGCCATCCTCCACTGCACTCCCTGGCCACAGCAGAGAGCTGGCCTGGAAGAGGGGCAACCAGGACAGAATCCGGCGCCCCAACCAGGACTAGAACCCGGTGTGCCAGCGTCGCAAGGCAGAGGATTAGCCTAGGGAGCCGCGGCGCCGGCCAGTACTTTGCATTTTTAAGCTTATTTTATTCTACCTGGTGTGCATCCTTATTCTTAGGATTCTTCTGTTAAAAGTGTGGAAAAGAAGATCTGAAAAACTAGGATAATTTGTCTAAGGATGCTGTCAAGTAAGAAGCTAAGTAGGGATAGGAACTTATGGTAGCATTAGGGCCTGAACAGGACTTTGCTCCCCAAACTCAAACAGATATTTAAACCACAAATTCTAAAGTCAACAATTAATGGATTAATGCCAATAATTGATGGATTATGGTGGAGACTTTATCTAATTATGGAGGCAGGGAGGTAGAGCCAATGGGAGGTTTTTAGGTTGCTGGGGCTTGCCCTCAGAAGGTAATTATTTTGAGAGAGTTGGTTACACATGCCAGGCGTGCTTTCTGTGTCTCTCTCTGCTTCCCGAATCCCCATGTGATCATTTCTGTGCACGCATTCGACCCCTGCCAGCCTCCACCAGATTCTAGACTAATGTGATTGCCCAATCTTGAGCTGTGAACCTCCAACCTACAAGCCAAAATAAATCTTTTTCTTCCCGAGAGGCTTGCTTTAGGTCTTTCAGTTAAAACAATGCAAAGCTCATTAATACAGCTAGTATTCTCAGAGTCTATGTGCTCCACCACCCAGATGTTCCCCCTAGAGTGGGAGAGCCTCCCTGAGTAACAGATCTATCCAAAACCTGTCCCAAGAAAATGAGGGATTTCTGCATTTCTGGCAGGTGACAGAGATGGGGATTCTTTGCTGCTATACATTTATGATGCTGCTATATCAAAACTGGAATGCAAGGTTGTTTTCTTGCTTCACATAGGAAAAGGAGTATTAAATATCGAGTGATAAAAAAAAAAGACCTAAATGAAAGATCTCCGCGAGTGAGATCCCAGTGGAAAGAACAGGTCATCAAAGAAGGAGGTATCCTTCTCTGAAGGGAGGAGAGAACTTCCACTTTGACTACGACCTTGCCTAAATATGATCAGAGTCGGTGAACTCAAAAGGCTTCCATAGCCTTGGCAACTCATGACAAGAGCCTAGGGTGATTACTGATGCCATAAACAAGAGTGTCAATTTGTAAAGTCAACAACAGGAGTCACTGTGTACTTACTTCTCATGTAGGATCTCTGTCCTTAATGTGCTGTACATTGTGATTTAATGCTATAACTTGTACTCAAACAGTATATTTCACTTTGTGTTTCTATGGGGGTGCAAACTGTTGAAATCTTTACTATATATATATATATATATATATATATATATATACTAAACTGATCTTCTGTATATAAAGAGAATTGAAAATGAATCTTGACGTGAATGGAAGGGGAGAGGGAGCGGGAAAGGGGAGGGTTGCGGGTGGGAGGGAAGTTATGGGGGGGGGAGCCATTGTAATCCATAAGCTGTACTTTGGACATTTACATTCATTAAATAAAAGTAAAAAATAAATAAATAAATAAAAGAAAAAAGAAAAAAGCAGGCAGGTAAACACATTTCTGTTCTTAACTATATCTACAAAACACATTGAATCTGTTAAAAATGACTTAAAAATTAAATTTTAAAAATATTTCTAAAAAATAAATCAAGTGGTTAGCCAAAGATCAGGCAGTTGGTTAATGCCAGACAAGGAAATCCATCTGGGCCTCCCAACTTCATGTCCTTTGCAGCAGAGAGTTCATTTGTCCCCAGCTGTCTCTGCTCCATCAATAACTCATTAAGCATTGCTTGCCCTGGAAGAACTATGCAACTCTAATTTCAAAACAAAATGAGATTATTGATGTAGAATTTTCCTCTTATTTAGCCCAAAGATAGGTAGGGAGAAAATTGCCCTCTCTTCCCTAAAATGTAATTCTTTCACTCACATAATGACAGTTATTCTATCCCTTCTAAGTCTTTTTTTCTTTACTAGAATAAATGACTGGGATTATTTTATGTTTCCTCTCAGTTCTAGTTCTGGATAGTTTTTAAATACTTTTCATTACTTTATTCTGAAGTCTTTCCAAGGTCCCCTACAACTTGCTAAAATTCCAGGTCCCTACACAAAATTACAATAAAGATCTGACTAATGTCAATTCTAGATTCTATGATTAATGAGCACCCCAACTATTTTCTTGTTTTGAAAAATCTGGTAAATTATCTTAATATATAAAAATATGTGAAAATGTATGTATCTGATGCATATTGTACTCATATTTAATCAGTTATAAGCCTTTTCCTTCCATTTTCAGTGAATACTGATCAATGATAAGGGTATAATTTTTCTTTTTTAATGGTTCTGTCTCTTCCTTTTCAACTGATCATAGGTTTGTTTCTGCTTTTTAACACTACTGTCCAAGGCATACTATCAGTGTATTAAATGCACATATGCTGTCTATATTCAGCCATCATTCAAATGACTGATGAAAGCATTAACTGTGTCTGCCCATCAATCACGTTGACATAACCACTCACATAAGTCTAACACATTGTGCATGTTTACAGATGTATGGGCTCCTGTGAAATGCACAGATAGTGTTGAGAACATAACAAACAATAAATATTGTTCTTTACAAGTAGTGTAGTTAATGTTTGTCATCAAGACCATTTAGAAAGTATAAATATAAAATATTTTAGAAGTATTGCAAAACTCCTTCTTAAATTTGATGGGTAAGCTCACATTCACACATGAAACTCCACTAAAATGACGTAAACTAAAACAAAATCCAAAATGTACAAGGACCAAGAGAATGGAAAAGGAATATTTTTGAACACAAGAAGCAGATATGAATATGGTTAATTGTCTCAATAGAGTCAAGGAAGAAGATTCTAGAGGGAAAATATCGCCCTCCCAAATGCTTGGGACTTTGTGGCATCCAGAGGCCTCTAGGTAATAAGGTAGAAGTAGAACTAAAAACAGAAGTATTTGTTGTCAATACAAGAAACAACTAAATCTCCAGGCACCTTTCATAATTCTCTTCCGTGTAAGATGAAATGTTTTTCCTCTGGAAAGTGCAACCAGGTTGGGGCACACCAGGGTACAGGCCATGCTGGCTGTTGGCAGTGAGGATTATGCCATTCAGATAAGAGTCCAAGAGATTTTTCTCTGGGGAATCTGCCTGTTCAAGTAAAAAGGCCTAAAAATATTTAAATTGGAGGTTCTCTGTTGAAATGGCCCAGGTCCACCATCCGACAATAGAACTCATTTCAGCAAATCCTACCAAATGCAAAACGCTTCTAATTAGTACTTTGATATTTCACAAAACAGTCCACAGATTTTTAGCAACAGTAAAAATTCATAACACTTTTGATACAGATCTCTAACATGTAAGTCAGAGCCCTAACAGAAATAAATAAGAGTAAATACAGAATGTGAACTAACCAAATTCTATCAATAATGTCTGCAGAGAGCTAACTGAAGAACTAGCATTCATGAAACAAGAACATTATTGTACTTTAAATTCAGAAAGTAATAATGAATACTTGGCAATTAAAATTTTGATAGAACTAAAATTTTGATAGAACTAAAAGATCTTAAAAGTTAGAGGGGAAATTAAAGGAAAGTTTCCAGAAACTAATCCCATTTATGATATCTACAAAAAAAAAAAAAAAAAACACCTAGCAATAAATCAAACCAAACAGGTGAAAAACCTCTACAGTGAAAAACAAAAAACAATTAATGAAAGAAATTAAAGAGGACACAAAAACACCTAATATTCATGTCCATAGATTGCAAGTATCAACATCATTAAAATGTCCATACTGGAATGGACACTTAACCCAGCAGTTAAGATGTCAAATCCCATACTGAGTTTGATACCCAACACAGGCTTCTGAATCCAGCTTCCCACTAGTGCAGAACCTGGATGGCAGCAGTGATGTCTCAAGTAATTGGGCTCTTGCCACTCATATGGAAAACCTAAATTGAATTCCCAGCTCCTGGCTGCAGCATAACTCAGTCCTAGCTATTGTGGGTGTTTAGGGGTAAACTATCAAACCTCTCTCTCTTTCTCTCTCTCTCTCTCTCACACACACACACACACACACACACAGCCTCTTTCTTGCTTATTTATTTAGAAATACAGAAAGGTACCTCTCATTGGTTGGCTCATTTCCCAAATGCCTGCAACCATTACTGAGCCAGGTTGAAGCCAGGAGCTCAGAACTCAATCTGGATCTTCCAGGTGGATAGCAAGGACCTGACCACTTGAACCATCCCACCTGCTTCCTCCCAGGGTATGCATCAACTGGAAGCTGAAATCAGAAGTAGAGCACTAGGACTGGAATCCAGGCATTCAGATATGTGAGGCAGGTATCTCAAGCAACATCTTAACTGCTACAGAAAATATCTGCCCCTAAAAAATGTTTTTAAACGATCATACTGACAAAAGAAATCTATTACTGAAGTTCCTATGAAAATGCCAATGATATTCTTCATAGAACTAGAAATAACAATAGTAAAATCCATATGGAAACATAAAAACTGTATAGCCAAAACAATCTTGAGCAAAAATAGGAGACATTATACTAGTTGATTTCAAAATATACTATGAAGCTATAGTAATCAAGAGTATGGTATTGAAATAAAAACAACCACATAGAACAACAGAATAACAAAGAACCTAGAAGTACACTCACACAAGTATGGCTGACACATGTTCTAAGAAAATGCACTGGGAAAAGAACAGTTTCTTCAATATGTGGTACTAGAAAAATTATATACTCACATCCAGGAGAATAAAACAAGACCCCTATGCAAAAACAACCCAAAATGGCCTAAAGATTTCAAGGTAAGACCTAAAACTATGAAACTATCATAAGAAAATAGGACAAACACTTCACATAATTGGAACATGCAAGGACTTTTTGGAAAGACTTATAAGCATTGGAAATAAAACAATTATACACACACAGGATTTCATCAAACTGAAAAGCTTCTGCAAATCAAAGGAAAGAATCAACAGTGAAAAGAAAACCGAAGAATAGAAAAAAATATTTGCAATCTACATATCAGGCAAGTGGTTGATAATCAGAATATATAAGGAATACAAACAACTCAATAGAAACAAAACAAATAATCCATTTAAAATGAAAATGTACCTAAATAAGCATTTTCAAAAGAAGATATACAAATGGTCAACAGTCATATGAAAATATTTTTGACATCCATAATTAATCATCAGAGAAATGTCAATCAAAATGACTAACACATCACCTCACTCCAGAATACATTGGCTATTATCAAAAACAGAAGATAACAAGTGTGACAATGATGTGGAGAAAAAATGTTCTTTACACGTTGCTGGTAAGGATGTAAATTGATACAGCCATTATGCAGAACAGTATGACTGTTCCTCAAAAAATTAAAAATAGAATGATCATATGTCCCTGCAATCTTTCTGCTGGGTATAAATGCGAAGGAACTGCAATCATTAAACAGATATCTGCACTCCCACGTTCATTGCTGCGTTGTTCACCACAGCCAAGAAAGGGAAACAACCTCAGTGTCCAGCAAGTGATGAGTGAATAATGAGAATGTAGTACAAATAGACAATGGAATAATACTCAGCAATACAAAGGGATGAAATTCTGTCATTCGTGGGTAGAACTGGAGGTCATTATGTTAAGTGGAATAAGTCAGGTACAGAAAGACCAATATCACACGATCCCACTCACTTGTAGAATCTAAAAACACTGTCTACAGAAGTTGAGAGTAGAGGGACTGTTACCAGAATCTGGAGAGAGTAGTGGTGAAAAAGTTTGAGCAACAGGCACTCAGTTACAGAGAAACATGTGAATGCATTATTATTGAAAAAAATTAACAATTTTTACAAGTCAAATAAAGACTGAAAATAAAGTGAAAATTAAACTGTTACATTTATGGATACTAAAAATAAAGAAATAAGAGTTATTTAATTATGAAACAAATTATTTCTTCATGAAGTACCTAGAATTTTCCTTTTCAGAAAAGATTGTCTTCCTTTGACAGATAACACATATTTAGTACAATATTCTTTTTACCTTACAGTATATACCTCACTTGTACTAACATATAAACATATATCTAATGAAAAGCATTTCACTTTCTCCTATTATTGCAAATTATTATTACATACGCAAAAACTTATATATTCTCCATGTAAGCAAGTACTTTCCGGCATCAAAATTAACATGCTTTTAAAATCCAGTCTGGGAGGGCCAGCGCTGTAGCATGGTAAACTGCTCTCTGCAGCGCCGGGATGGGCCACAGTTAGGTCCCAGCTACTCCACTTCCAATCTAGATCTTTGCTAATGTGCCTGGGAAAACAGCAGAGGACAGATCAAGTGCGTGGGCCTCTACACCCATGTGGAAGACCTGGAGGAAGCTACTGGCTCCTGGCTTCAGATCAGCTCAGCTTTGGCTGTTGCAGCCATTTGTGGAATAAACCACAGGATGGAATAGCTCTGTGTCTTTCTCTCTCTCTCTCTCTCTCTCTCTCTCTGTAATTCTGTCTTTCAAATAAATAAATAAATATTTTAAAAAAATAAATAAAATCCAGTCTGGGGTCAGACATTTGGCATAGTAGTTAAAGCTGCTATTTGGAATGCCCACATGCCATACAGAGTGTCTGGGTCCTGGCTCCTCTTCTGATTCCAGCTTTCTATGTTGCACACCCTGGGAGGCAGCAGTAGATGTCTCGAGAACTTGGGCCCTGCCAACCATGTGGGAGACCCAGATTAAGTTCCCAGCTTCTGGCTGTTGCAGACATTTAGAAAGTGAACCTTCAGATGGAAAATATCTTTCTATCTGTCTGTCTGTCTCTGTCTTTCTCTCTGCCTTTCAAATAAATTAAATTTTAAAAATAAAATCTAGTCTGGATTATTAATTATGAATACTGAATACAACTTCTGGTAAAGAAATTAAAATTCCTTCAAAATCATCCGCTGCATTTAGCATTATATAACATTTTTTAATCAACCAAGTCCTATGTGCATATGGGTGCAACTCAAATCTGTGTAGTGATTACTAGAAATATCTGTTCCCTTTCACCCACGCTTGTCTATGCATTTGATATGTGAATCTAATTTTTACAAGGTTCACATGCAGTGCATATAAATATTCCCAAACATGCACATTTACATATGAAGTATTATGATTTGCTATTGGTTGTTAGAATTGTATTACACTAGAATCTATTATTATCTTTGAAACAGAATACACAACGCATTGGTAAGGACGAATGCCCACGAATGGTAAATCACTCCTACATTCAGCGACTGAATGCTCTTTCAAATAGTTAACTGCAAAATGCATAAAACTATGAAACCCATAAAAATGGTATGTAACAAATAGTAAAACATAATGCAAGTTTAACTGTTAAAAGAATAAAACCTGCTAAATGAATAATAGCAGTAGCCAAACCAGCTATGATTTCAGGCTTTTCCATTGTAAATTTAGGAATCCATTCACATATAATAATTCCAGAGGGAAAGTCCCACAGTTTTAAGATATTTGTGGAGTAACAAGTCAGTTTCACTAGAATCCTCCCTATTTTAAACACAAACAAAGCCTGCTGATACTGCACATTCCTAAGAAAAGTAAAGATCAATCTTCCCAAGATTCAGAAATGCTGTTAGTTATCTGCTTTCCAAACTAATCTGCTCTGTGCCCATGCAAAAGATGGCCTCATAAGAAAGCACAAAATGAGCATTTGTTATGAAAAGATGCAGAGTGTAAGACCCTGTCTGTTTTCTTGAAGGATACTCGTTAAACTGTCACTGCTTTTCTATATTGCGCATACTCCCTTACCAAGGTATATTAGTATATTTTTGCAAAACATTGTTTCTTCTTTTTCCAGTCTAACAAAAATCAAACTCTTAATGCACATTTGGCAGAGATAACCAAACTGAGGAGATTCTCGTAACTTCCTCCCTGATTTCCTGTGGTAGAGTCATTGCACTAATGATCTTAATTCTTTCCCTTCTCTCACACAGGATTTTGCAGGTTTTCCTCCCACTGAAGCTTAATACGCTCATATTCCCATGTCCACTGGAACTCACTTCAGCCAAGAGAATGAGACAGAAGTTATGGTGTTCAATTCCAGAAGTAGACCTCAAGAGGCATTGGAGGTTTTCAATTGCTCTCTATCATCTCTTCCCATCATATAAAGAACCAGCAACCAGTCATAGCAAGAAGACAGTGAGAGATGCACAGAACAGAGCCACATCCAGCCAACTGCAGACATAAAATTGTCAAGACCAGCAAAGCTGTCTGAGCTCAACTTAGACAAGCTGACATGCAGACTCACGAAAAATATTAAAATACTACTTGAGCCACTGAGGTTAGGCATAGTTTGTTACCTAGCAACACCTAATTGATGTTTTCCCCAACATTTCTCCTTTCTATTTCAATGTTCTCCTGGTCACTTTTCAAATTCATAAGCCATATGAATATACTGGCAATATAATAAAAGTATTTCCTTAAACTAAGAATGCCTGTTCACCTTACATTTTTAAAATCGTGTCTGAGGCTTGCATTTGGTATAGTGGTCACGATTTCACTGGGGACTCCTGCATCACATGTTGAAGTACCTGGGTTCAAGTCCGGCTCTGCTTCCAATTCCAACTTCCTGCTAATGTGCACCATGAGAGGCAGCAAGGATAGCTCAAGTATTCAGGTCTCTGCCATTCATGTGGGAAACCCATATTGAATTCCAAGCTTCTGGCTTTAGCCTTGTCGCAGTTCCAGTGGTAGTGGGCATTTTAGGAGTGAACCATTCAGAGGATGGACGAGAATCTCTCTCTTTTAAATAAATTTAAAATAATCAAATAAATAAAACCTCTTCTGCCCTCTAAATAATTCTTTAATTGGCACCTGACAAGTAGTAATCCAATTTCTCCTAACTCAGATCTCCTTAATTAAATTCATTTCAGAGACATTAGATTATTCTAGGGAAAATGGAACATAATGCAAAGTATTTGAATTTCTAAAATTTTTATATATTCTCACTTCTTGAAACTATATTCCCAATCTTTGCAAAAGTCTTCTATTATATCCATTTGGAGGTGTTTGGACTGTCTTGGGAAAGGACAAGTAAATGTTATTAAAATGTGCTTATAATGGGAATGCACCTAGAACAGCTGGCTAGTCAACGAGAATGAGACTGTCAAAAAGTGAAAAGTGATAAGTATAAAGAAATGAAAAACTAAAACTTATACTGATCAAGAAAAAGGGGTAGAAATTCAAGTTACTGAAATCAAGAATTGGGGTAGGCATTGTGACACAGTGGGTTAAGCTGCCACTTGTGACTCTCACATCCTATGTTGGCATATTTTTCAGTTCTGGCTTCTCTGTTGCTGACCCAGCACCCTGATAATGAAGCTGAGAAGCAACAGATGTTATCTCAAATACTTGGATTCTTGCCATCCACGTAGGATACCGAGATAGTTTCTCGTTCCTGACTTCGGCCTGGCACAGCCCTAGCTGATGTGGGCATTTGGGGAATGAACTAGAGAGGTGAAAGATATGTCTCTCTCACTCTCTCTCTCTCTCTCATTCTGCCCTTCAAATGAATAAATCTTTAAAAAATCATGAATGAAATGGAGAAAATCCCTACTAAACTTACAGAAATAAGGATAATATATAATTTCATATAAAATATAATATAGCATATAACATAACACTATTAAAGTTATATGCTAACAAAATAGCTTACCTAAATGAAATTGAAAATTCCTAGATGGACACAAGCTACTAAAACTCGTCATAGAGAAATAGAAAATCTGCATAAAATTAAAATAAAAATATACAATTATAAATTAAAAATTACACCAAAAGAAAAGCATATTCCAGGTAGTTTCATTGATGAACACTACCAAACATTAAAAAAGAATTAACTCTTTACAATCTCATCTACAAAATAGAAAAACAGGGAAAACTTCCCAACTCATTATATAAAGTCAGTACTGAAACAAAAATCAGATAATCATTACAAAAAACTATAATATGTGTTATTACTATAGACACAGAAATTCCCAACAAGGTGTTAGCAAACTTAAAACAGTAACATATTAAAATTATTATGCACCATGACCAAGTAGAATTTATGCAACAGCTCAGGGTTATTTGAGCATACAGGAATCAGTCAGTATAACATAACTTACGATTAGAATAAAGGACAAAAACTATATGATCTCCACAGATGTGGAAGTTATATTTTACAAAATTCAACGGTGTTTCATAATTATAAAAAAAAGAAAGAAAAAGAAAAACTCAGCTGGAAAAAGAACTCTCTCAACCTCATAAAAAAAATCTGTCATACTAAATGGTGAAGATTCAATGTTTTCACCCTGTGTTCAGGAAGAAGACAAGGATGTCTGTTCTTGCCAATGCTACTGAACATTCTACACGGGGTTCTAGCCAGGACAACTAGGTAAGACACAAAAATAAAAGTGTCCAGATTTTAAATAAAAAGGTAAAGCTGTCTCTGCTTGTTGACGATGTGATCTTGTATATGAATCATAAGGAATTGATAAAAGGTTATAGGGTAGAGGATCAATAAATGAAAGTCAACTAGATTTCTATATGGTAGCAAAACAAATGAGCCTAAAGAGAATTAAGAATTATATCCACTTACAATAGCATCAAAAAATTGAATATTAGGAATAAACTTAGCAAGATAAATACAAAACTTAAACTCTAAAAACTATGAAACATTGATGAAGGAAACAAAAGAAAACGCTTGGTAAGACATCCCACATTCATGGACCAGTAGACCTAAAATTGTTGACACTAAATATTCATCAAATTGACCTACAGATTCAGTACAATCCCTATCAAAATTCCAGGTGGATTTTTCACAGAAATTGGCAAACTAATTCTAAAATTCATATGGAATTAAGGAAGTCAAAGAAGCCAAAACAATTCTGAATATGAAAATAATTTAGAGCCAGCGCCCCTGCTCTATAGGCTAATCCTCCACCGGCACACCAGGTTCTAGTCCTTGTTGGGGCAACGGATTCTGTCCTGGTTGCTCCTCTTCCAGTACAGCTCTCTGTTGTGGCCCGGAAGTGCAGTGGAGGATGGCCCAAGTCTTTGGGCCCTGCACCCACATGGAAGACCAGGAGAAGCACCTGGATCCTGGCTTCAGATCAGCGCAGTATGCTGGCCGCAGCATGCCGGCCGTAATGAAACAATTTAGAAGACACAAACTATACAATATTAAAACCTACTCTAATGCTATAATAATCAAGTGTGGTACTGCAATAAGCATAAACATATAGAGCAAAAGAACAGCTTGAGAACCCAGAAATAAGACTTCACAGTTATAGTCTATTGATTTTCAAGAAGGTACTGAGACAATTGAATGAGGAAAAATAATTTCTCAGTAAATGATGCTGGGGTAACTGGTTATCCACATGCAAAAAATAAAAAACATGAATTTGGAATCCTTCCTAATACTACACACATTGGAGAAACCCTGCAAGATATAGGTACCGGCAATGACTTCCTAGAAAAGACCCCAGAAGCATAGGCAGTCAAAGCCAAATTTAACATTTAGGATTGCATCAAATTGAGAAGTTTCTGTACTTCAAAAGATACAGTCAGGAAAGTGAAGAGGTAACCGACAGAATGGGAAAAAATATTTGCAAACTATGCAACAGATAAAGGGTTGATAACCAGAATCTACAAAGAGACCAAGAAACTCCAAAACCACAAATCAAACAACCCACTTAAGAGATGGGCCAAGGACCTCAATAGACATTTTTCATAAGAGGAAATCCAAATGGCCAACAGACACATGAAAAAATGTTCAGGATCACTAGCCATCAGGGAAATGCAAATCAAAACCACAATGAAGTTTCACCTCACCCTGGTGAAAATGGCTCACATACAGAAATCTACCAACAACAGATGCTGGAGAGGATGTGGGGAAAAAGGGATACTAACCCACTGATGGTGGGAATGCAAACTGGTTAAGCCACTGTGGAAGTCAGTCTGGAAATTCCTCAGAAACCTGAATATAACCCTACCATTCGACCCAGCCATCCCACGCTTTGGAATTTACCCAAAGGAAATTAAATTGGCAAACAAAAAAGCGGTCTGCACTTTAATGTTTATTGCAGCTCAATTCACAATAGCTAAGGCCTGGAACCAAACCAAATGCCCATCAACATTAGACTGGATAAAGAAATTATGGGACATGTGCTCTATAGAATATGATACAGCAGTAAAAAAAAATGAAATCCAGTCATTTGCAACAAAATGGAGGAATCTGGAACACATCATGCTGAGTGAAGTAAGCCAGTCCCAAAGGGACAAATACCATATGTTCTCCCTGATCGGTGACAACTAACCAAGCACCAAAAAGGAAACCTGTTGAAATGAAATGGACACTATGAGAAACAGTGACTTGATCAGCCCTTGTCCTGACTGTTGATGTACAACTTAATACTTTATCCCTTTTGTTCTACTTAATACTATTGGTTGAACTCTGTAATTAACAAACAATTATTCTTAGGTGTTTAAATTTAACGGAAAAGTGATCTCTGTTAAATATAAGAGTGGGAATAGGAGAGGGAGGAAATGTACAGTTTGGGACATGCTCAAGCTGACTTGCCCCAAACAGTAGAGTTAGAAACATACCAGGGGATTCCAATTCAATCCCATCAAGGTGGCATGTACCAATGCCATCTCACTAGTCCCAGTGATCAATTTCTGTTCACAATTGATCATATTGATAGGTCTAAGAGTCAAAGGGATCACATAAACAAGATTAGTGTCTGCTAATACTAACTGATAGAATAAATAGGGAGAGAACAATCCAACATGGGAAGTGGGATACACAGCAGACTCATAGAATGGCAGATGTCCTAAAAAACACTCTGGCCTCAGAATCAGCCCTTAAGGCATGCGGATCTGGCTGAAAAGCCCATGAGAGTATTTCAGGCATGGAAAGCCAAGACACTCTGGCAGAAAAGAAAAAAAGGACATAAATGAAAGATCTCTGTGAGTGAGATCCCAGTGGAAAGAACGGGCCATCAAAGAAGGAGATACTTTTCTCAGAAGGGAGGAGAGAACTTCCACTTTGATTATGACCTTGTCTAAATAAGATCGGAGTTGGTGAACTCAAAAGGCTTCCATAGCCTTGGGCGGAAAAAGCCATTGTAATCCATAAGCTGTACTTTGGAAATTTATATTTGCTAAATAAAAGTTCAAAAAATACTACACACAAAAATCAATTCAAAAATATACCATATACCTAAATTTAAAAGCAAAAACTCTTAGAAGAAAATATGCAAGTGACTCATTGTATGTGCATTACTGTAGACGGTGGTTCGGTTTCCTGGTTTTTCAAAATTGTGGGTCTGAGCTCTATTTTCATATGTAGGCTGTCCATAGATATTTGTATATTCAGTCTGTCAGTAAAAAAGAATAGTTCTGTAATCTCTAAGTATTTAATCAGTCTTTCAGTAATGTTAATACATATCAGCTATTTTTGAGAAAAATGATAAACTTTTATAGAGCAGACAAACTCAAATTGAAGGTAAAGATTTCAGTACATTGCCTAGCACAAGTATAGGTGGATACGTGTAAGAGCCTTTTACTGTTTCAGTTTTTCACTGTAGTATCCCCCTTTTCATTCCATTTTGGTATTGTGTGCATACAAAGTAGTAATTTGCAATCATACCTGGTAAGAAACATTACAAGTCCACATGACTGCTAAGAGATACTTTTTCCCTCTGGTGGACACAGATTTACTTAAAGAAGCCTAAATAATATTGTCAATAGCTCCCTGAGAGTAAGCTTAATCATAACCTTTAGGCATTCATCACTTTTGTAGATAAGTCTATTAGAATTATGCCTGCCAATGTTACACGTAAATTTCACATATGCAACTAAAGAGCTTATCATTGAGAAAAAGGTCCTCATTTTTCTGTTCTGTCTACCAAGGAACATACTCAAGCAATTGAATTGGAGTAGTGTTTTCTCCATTACAAATACTATTTACTACAAAGTAGTCATCGCAGCTCTTTGTCAGCAGCAAGAGCTTAGTGACATGAATAGTTTCTTCATTCTTCTCTGTCCAAATTAATATACACACCCCACGCCCCTAACATGGAGACATTTAAAACTTGAACAGACACAATAGTAAGACCCAAAAAGAAGTCTTTATGCCACACTGGGAGTGCATGTGGTACACATTCCAGCTCTGTCTTGTACTCTGTGGGACAAGCCTGCTCTCACCCACAATATATGATTCAATTTTGCCACAGGAATCACTTTACTTTTGAATCCCAAGTGCTTTGCTTTCTATAAAAAGTATTGGC
This sequence comes from Oryctolagus cuniculus, assembly GCF_964237555.1. Lineage (NCBI taxonomy): Eukaryota > Metazoa > Chordata > Mammalia > Lagomorpha > Leporidae > Oryctolagus > Oryctolagus cuniculus. The sequence goes on along the minus strand of NC_091439.1, from coordinate 92,796,921 downwards.
ACCAGCTATACATGCATGACTTACATAGAAATAATTCTGTGACAATCAGTGAAATAGGAGTTGTATTCCCTGCTTGGGTGTTGGGGTAGCTTCCTGACCAAGAAAAAAAAATCAGCAAACTCAGACTCAAAGAATATAACAAATTACATGTGGCAAGCATTCCAGTAAAAGACACAGATTACAAGTATCATAAAGTAAGAATTCCATAAAACTTTATTATTTTAATACTTTCTTTTAGTATTCTGAAGTTTTACGAGATTAGCCAGCTTTTCCAGAATACAGTTATGGCATAGGAAATATTTTTGTCCTTTTCACTCATTTATTTATTCATTCAGTAACCATTTGTAAATGTTAATGAATAGCAAATAAAATATGTAGCACTTAAAACTGGCTCTGAAGGTTTACAGTGGACTGATTACCAATGCACAAAATATGGAACATTGCAATCTTTTCTAGTACAGTTACCACTAATGCATTTTCTGTTAAGGGATTTAACAGGCAAACAAGTCTGTTATAATTCTCATAGAATGATGACATATTACTAGCACTACTGGAAGTCTATATTTCTGAGAAAGATCAGAGAACCTTCTGTAAAGTCTATAAATTATCACAACACAAGCCAAATTATCACTGAGATCAAAATGCTAGTGGAAAAAAACTAAAACCATTAAAGCTGGAGCTTACTTGAAATAACCTAGCCCTGGGAAACATCTGACATGAGGCAAAAATATATTTTGCCAAAGTCTTCTTATTTTCCCATTATTCGTACACAGATTTTTTTATTTTTTCTGTTCTTGTTAAAGACTCAACCGATTCACAGAACTTCAAAAAAGGAGATACATTCTTCTAATTATATCATAAGATCTCAGCATGCTTCTCCAGTTTTCAAACTTATATACACAACATCAACTATCACCACAGCTTAATTGGTTGAGTGTAGATAGCTGGTATGACAATGGCATTAATAAGTTCTAATTTGTTGAATTCATTCACTATCCAGTTAAGACAAAGACTACTTCACAATACACATTTTCAAGAATGCAATTAATAATACCATGTGCCAGGTACATTGGATGTGCTTTCAAGATATTAGCTGATTTATTCCACATAATGACTGTGTGACATTCGTGTGACTGTTTTTCTCATTTTACATTGAGAAACTATGACACAGAATGAAATGAATTCAGGGTCACACAGCTACTGAAGGTCAGACTGTCTTTGGCATAAGCATTCAATCATCATCATATCTTTTATTATTTACCCTTTAGTGCTTTCTATGGGATTTGTGATAGTCACACTTATTGCACTGTTTCTGTATAATATCTAAAATATAGGAAAAATCTGTGACTGTACCTGGAGCAAATGTCAGAAATCCTGAGTTCATCCAGAGAGATTTTTGATCCTGGTCCAGTATCAGATCTGAGGTCCATATATCACCAATAAATATATACACAGACTGAAAGTGAAAGGATGGAAAAATATTTCACGATAATGGAAAGCAAAAATGAGCAGGTGTAGCTATCCCAATATCAGACAAAATGGATTTTAACATAAAAACTGGGGATTTCAAGATGGTAACATAGGGAAAGGATGTACTATTTTAAGCTACATAAAATAGTAGCAGAAAATAGTAGCAAAAAAATGGAGGAAGTGCATTGTCAGGGGAGAACTGGAGAGAAAAGTGCAGTGGAAATTCTACAGAAGAAAGATGGACAACATGGGTCACAGTGGAATGTGTTGATGCACAGCAATGATGCAGACACAACGTTCACCCAGAGGAAGAGAGAAAAGCCATGGTACTTTCAGAGGAACTTCAACTAGACACAAAGCTGACCTCTCATAAGAAACCCTATAGTTCATATAGAGAGATATAGTCCAAGTCTTAAAAGAAAAAAAAAACTGTCAACCCAGAATACTGTACCCTGCAAAGCTTTCACATATGAATGAGGTGAAATGAAGAATTCCTTAACAAACAGAAATTTAAAGAATTTGTCACCATTTGCCCAATCATACAAAATATGCTTAAGGCTATAAAACACACAGGAACACAGAAAGATAACCATCATTATGAAAGAATGAGAAGACAGGAAATCTCCCAGTAAAAGTACAAAGGAAATCCAAAGCAAATGACAGAAACATTTATGGAAAAATGTCAGGGCCAAGTGTTTACTTACCAATAGTAATTTGAAAGTAAGTGGCCTAAATTCTCCAGTTAAATGTTACAGACTGGCTGAATGGATTAAAGACTAAGACCATTTATTTGTTGCCTACAAGAAACACATCTCACCAATAAAGATACACACAGGCTAAAAGTGAAAGGATGGAAAAAGATATTTCATGATAACATAAAAAAAGAATAGGTGTAGCCTTGCTAATGTCAGACAAAATAGACTTTAACACAGACACTATTAAGGTGACAAAAAAGGCACTATGTAACAATTTATGAATCAATTAACCAGGAATACATGTCTAATCAATGTCTACACACAAATACCAGGGAGCTCAACTATTTAAACACGTATTAACCCCAAATAGCTAAAACAATCTTATACAATGAAAACAAAGCCAGAAGTATCACAATACCTGATTTCAAGGGCAGTTATAATCAAAACAGCCCTGGTACAGACACAAAAACAAATGTGTAGACCAATGGGACAGAATAGAAACTCCAGAAACCAATCCACTCATCTACAACCAACTTGTCTTTGACAAAGGAGCTAAAATCAATCCATAGAGCAAGGACGGTCTCTTCAACAAATAGTGCTGGGAAAACTGAATCGCCGCATGCAGAAGTATGAAGCAAGAACCCTACCTTACATCTTACATAAAAATCCACTCAAAATGGATCAAAAACAAATCTATGACAATACCATTAAATTATTAGCGTACAGTGGGGAAACTCTGCAAGGCATAGGCAAAGATATCTTGGAAAAGACATCAGAGGCACAAGCAATCAAAGCCAAAATTGACAAATGGGATTATATCAAGCTAAAAAGTAACACTCAGCAAAGTGAAGAGACAACCAATAGAATGCAAGGAAATACTTGCAAACTATGCAAGTGATATAGATTTGATATCCAGAATCTATAAAGAGCTCAGGAAATTCAACAACAAGTAAACAAATAATCCAATGAAGAAATGGAAAAGGACAAGAACAGACATTTTTTCAAAACAGAAAATTCAATGGCCCACAGACATATGAAAAATACTCAGGCTTACCAGTCATCAGGGAAATGCAAATCAAAACTACAATGAGGTTTCACATCACTCCAGTTAGAATGGCTCTCATAGAACGATCCAACATGGGAAGCGGGACACACAGCAAACTCATAGAGTGGCAGATGTCCTAAAAAAAACACTCTGGCCTCAGAATCAGCCCTTAAGGCATGCAGATCCAGCTGAAAAGCCCATGAGAGTATTTCAGGCATGGAAAGCCAAGACACTCTGGCGAAAAAAAAAAAAAAAAAAAAAAAAAAAAAAAAAAAAAAAAAAAAAACACCCTAAACGAAAGATCTCTGTGAGTGAGATCCTCATGTAGGATCTCTGTCCTTAATGTGTTGTACAATGTGAATTAATACTATAACTAGTACTCAAACTGTACTTTACACTTTGTGTTTCTGTGTGGGTGCAAACTGTTGAAATCTTTACTTAATATATACTAAATTGATCTTCTGTATATAAAGATAATTGAAAATTAATCTTGATGTGAATGAAATGGGAGAGGGAGCAGGAGATGGGAGGGTTGCAGGTGGGAGGGAAGTTTAGGGGGCGAAAAAGCCACTGTAATCCAAAAGCTGTACTTTGGAAATATACATTTATTAAATAAAAGCTTAAAGAAAAAAAGAATGGCTCTCAGAGAAATCAAGAAACAACAAATGCTGGTGAAGATATGCAGAAAAAGGTATACTAATCCACTGTTGATGGAAAGGTAAACTGGTGCAGTCAGTGTGGAAGACAATATGGGGATACCTCAAAAATCTGCAAATAGACCTACCATATGAACCAGTCATCCCACTCCTTGGAATTTACTCAAACAAAAAAGAATCCACATATGAAAGATTTACCTGTAAACCCCCTGGTCATTTCAGCACAAGTCACAATAGCTAAAATGTAAAATCAACCCAGATTCCATCAACAGTTGACTGGATAAAGAAATTATGGTATATAAACACTATGGAGTATTAATCAGCTTTTAAAAAATGAAATCCTGTCTTTTGCAACCAGATGGAAGCATCTGGAAATGATTATACTTAGTGAGATAAGCCAGTCCCCCCAAAAATAGATATCATATGTTTTCCTTGCTCTGAGGTAATTAACAGGGTACCTAAAATGTAATATAATGAATTGAAATGACATTTTGAACTTTGACGATTGTTTACAGCCCTTGTCTCTTTCATTGAGAAAAAATGTTTTTTTCCTTCCTCATGTTATTTGTTGAAATCTATTATTTCATGTAGGATAAACTTTATGATCATTAAGTAAACTGAAAATGGATCTCTATAAAAATTAAAAGTGGGAATGGGAAAGGGAAGAGGAAGAAGGGTTGGAGCACAGGGGGGAGGAGAGTAAGATGGAAGTATCACTATGTTCCTTAATCTCTATATATGAAATACATGAAACTTTTAAAACTTAAATAAAATTTTAAAAATAAAACAAATATTGATGGATATAAAGGGAGACATAGATTACAATGCAACCTTAATGGGGGCCTTCAACAACCTACTTTCATCCATGGACAGGTCAAATAGACAGAAAATCAACAAATAAACAGAACTAATTTGTACTAGGGACCAAATGGACATAATGTCATCACTGCACATTTCATCCATCAGCTGCAGAATACACATTCTTTTCATCATTGCATGGAACCTTCTCCAGGATAAACCATATGCTAGGCCATAAAGTAAGTCTGAGCAAAATGAAAAAATATCAAAATAACACCATATGTCTTTCCTGACCACAATGGAATTAATTTGAAAATTAACAATTTAAGAATCTCTAGGACATATACAAACATGTGGAGATTGAGCAGCATGCTCCTGAATAAACAGTGGGTCATTGAAGAAATCAAAAGAGAAAGCAATAGGTTTCTGGAAATGAATAAAGATGACAACACAACATATCAAAACTTATGGGATACAGCAGAAGGAGTATTAAGAGGGAAGTTTATAGCAACTGGTGCCTACCTTAAAAAATTGGGAAGGCACCAAATAAATGAACTATCAATACATGTCAAAGACCTAGAAAAACAACAAATCAAACTCAAAATTAGTGGGAGGAAAGAAATAATCAAAATTAGAGAAGAAATAAATAAAATTGAAACCAAAAAAGAATACAAAAGAGTAATGAAATGAAGGGCTTGTTTTAAAAAAAAATAAACAAAGTTGATCCACATTTGACAACTCACCAAAACAAGAAAACCCACGTCAACAGAATCAGAGATGAAAAAGGAAATATAACATCAGAAACCACAGAAATAAAAAGAATCATCAGGAATTACCACAAAGAGCTGAAAAAAAATCACATGGGGAAACCTAAAAGAAATGGATAGATTCCTAGAAACATACAGTCTACCAAATTAAGTCATGAAGACATAGAAAACCTAAATAGACCAAAAACCAAGAAGGAAATTGAATCATTAATAGAGACCCTCCTGACAAAGAAAAGCTCAGGTCTGGATGGCTTCATTGTTAAATTCTACCAGACATTTAAAGAACTAATTTTAATCCTTCTCAAGATATTCTAAACAATTGAAAGGGAGGAAATCCTCCCAAACACCTTCTGTGAAGCCACTAACACCATAATACCTACACCAGAAAAAAATATACAACAGAGAAAGAAAACTACAGAAAAAAATCCCTGATAAACATAGATGCAAATGCCTCAACAAAATATTAGCTAACTGAATCATACAATGCATCAGAAAGATTATTCACCCAGACTAAGTGGGATTTACCTCAGGTCTGCAGGGATAATTCAACATTCATAAATGAATAAATGTGATATATCACATTGACAAACTGAAGAACAAAAACCATATAGTTATCTCAATAGATGCACAGAAAACATTTGATAAAATACAACACCCTCTCATGATGAAAACTCTAAGCAAATTGGGCATAGAAGTAACATTCATCAACATAGTCAAGGCAATTTAACACAAACACATAGCCAGCATCCTATTGAATGGGGAAAAGTTGGAAGCATTCCCACTAGGATCCGGAACCAGGCAATAATGCCCAATAACACAATTGCTATTCAATATAGTCCTGGGAGTTTTAGTCAGAGCTATTAGGCAAGAAAAAGAAATCAAATGAAGAGCCAAACTATCATTATTTGCAGATTACATGATTCTATATATTGGTGAACCAAAAGACTCCATTGAGAGATTATTGGAGCTCATAAAACAGTTTGGTAAAGTGGCAAGATACAAAACTAAAACACAAAAATCAATAGTCTTTGTATACACAGAAAATGTGATGGCTGAGAAAGAACTTGTAAGATCAATACCATTCACAATAGCTCTAAAACAACTAAATGCATTGGAATAAATGTAACCAAGAAGGCCAATTCTCTATGATAAGAATTACAAAACATTAAACAAAGAAATAGAAGACACAAAAAAATGAAAAAAGGGCTTGAATAGGCATTTTTCAAAAGGGAGAAATTCAAATGGCCAACAGACACATGAAAAAAGGTTCAATCACTTGCCATAAGGACATGCAAATCAAAACCACAATGAATGTGAAGATGAAGAGATTGAAAACATGCCAGAAATGGAATTTTAAAAACTGATCATAGGATTACATAGAAGTAATCATAATTTGGTATGGGAGGGACAAGATGGTGGAATAGAGAGCTTACTATTCTAGTCTAGGAAAGGATATTTTTTTAAAAATTGGAAAGAGTGCAATCTAAGGGAAGAATTAGGGAGAAAACACAGGAGGAAACTCCATGCAAATTAAAGGACACTATGGACCTATATGGAGAGTGTGGATGCCTGCAACTCAGGATCCCAGCAGCTGAGAGCCTCAGCACCAGCTTTGCAGAGTGAGGTGAGACCAGAATGAAGCAGCCCAAGCCACTGGAGATAAAGCTGCAGGAAGTGCCTGGCATGAGTCCAACTTGGAGTTCTGTGAAGGAACAGTGTCCCTGCCAACCTAGAGGGAAAAAAGGGGGAGTGCTTCTCTCTACCCGAACACCCTGCACTGGCATCCTATAACAAGCCAAGAGAGGGCACGTGCTAATTTGGACAACTGTCCCAGCTCACATCTGCGCACCCAGCAACCAGCCAAGCAAAGAAACATGAGTCTGGCTGGGAGAATTGACAACAGGCTGGGTGCTCATGATGGTGGGAGGTCTATGTGGTGGGACTATGAAAACACTGTGGCTGTGTGAGAGTACACAGGGTGTGCTTTGGGCAGTCAATGTGGGCAGCTCCCGATACTCGGGACTCCCTAATTCCCTGGTGAGAGTCATTGCTGCAGAAACTGTGCTTACACTGAGGACTGCACAGATCCTTTGTTGATTCTGTGTCAGTGTGGACAAATATTCTACTCACTTGTCTCCTTTGAGGAGAGGTGGTGAGTGTGAAACAATGCCAACAGAGCAGAAAAACCTCCCCCCCCCCTTTTTTTTAAAGAGGATATTTACCACTCCCAATGCAGGAGTCAGCCTGGACATTCCCTTCACCCTGGAGCACTGAACAGAGCTCCCTGGCCCCAACCAGCACACAACACTGGGTATTCATTGAAAAACCTGGCACTACACTTAGCCACAGAGGCATAGTGCAAATGTAAAAGCAATCACAGGAAAAAAAAAAAAGAAGAAGAAACCAACAAGTATCTCCACAAATGCCTAATAATAAACTCAGAAATTCAAGAAACAAGAATAAGGAAGACAATATGATGCCTTGAAAAGAAAACAACATTTCACTACTTGAATATGAAGATAAAGAGATTAAAGAAATGCCAGAAACAAAATTCAAAAAATTGACTGTAGGATTACTTAGAAGTAATCAGAAGAAAATCTATGACTAATGAAATCCATACTTGAAAGAAAATTTCTCCCATGAAATTGAGAACATAAAAGGATATCAAAATTAAATATTGGAAATGAAGTACTCAATAGAACAAATATAAATGCAGTAGAATGCCTTAGCAACAAACTTGGTGAGGCAGAAAAAAGAATATCTGAGTTACAAGAAAAATCCCTGGATATCTCACAGTCAGACCACAAAAAAGAAGAAGAAATTAGAAAAGTAAAAAACAGTGTTGGAGATTAATGGAATACTATCAGATGATCCAACATACGTGTCTTAGGAGTTCTTCAGTGTGTGGAAATAAAGAATGGATTAGAAGGCCATTTTAGTGAATTCATTATAGAAAACTTTCTTAGAGAGAAAGGAACATCCAATGACATGAAGCACATAGAACTCCTAATACACATGACCAGAAAAGATATTGACAAGAAACATTGTACTCAAACTCTCCACAGTAAAACAGAAACAAAAGACATTAAATTGTGCATAAGATGAGAGCATTTCAGGCATGGAAAGCCAAGACACTCTGGCAAACAAAATGACCTAAATGAAAGATCTCTATGAGTGAGATCCTAGTGGAAAGAAGAGGCCATCAAATAAGGAGACACCTTTCTCTGAAGGGAGGAGAGAACTTCCATTTTGATTATGGCCTTGTCTAAATAAGGTCAGAGTTTGTGAACTCCAGAGGCTTCCATAGCCTTGCCAGCTCAAAACAAGAGCCTTGGGTGATCGCTGACGTCATAAATAAGAGTGTCAATGGTTAAATCAACAACAGGAGTCATTGTACACTTACTCCCCATGTTTGACCTCTGTCCTTAATGTGTTGTACTATGAGAATTAATGGTAAAACTAGTCTTTGACACCCTTTCATGATGAAAACTCTAAGCAAATGGGGTATAGAAGGAACATTCCTCAATATAATCAAAGCAATTTATAAAAAAACCACGGCCAGCATCCTATTGAATGGGGAAAAGCTGGAAGCATTTCCACTGAGATCTGGCACCAGGCAGGGATGCCCACTCTCACCACTGCTATTTAACATAGTTCTGGAAGTTTTAGCCAGAGCCATCAGACAAGAAAAAGAAATCAAAGGAATACAAATTGAGAAGGAAGAAGTCAAACTATCCCTCTTTGCAGACGATACGATTCTGTACTTAGAGGATCCAAAGAACTCTACTAAGAGACTATTGGAACTCATAGAGGAGTTTGGCAAAGTGGCAGGGTATAAAATCAATGCACAAAAATCAACAGCCTTTGTATATACAAGCAATGCCACGGCTGAGAAAGAACTGCTAAGATCAATCCCATTCACAATAGCTACAAAAACAATCAAATACCTTGGAATAAACTTAACCAAGGACGTTAAAGATCTCTACGATGAAAATTACAAAATCTTAAAGAAAGAAATAGAAGAGGATACCAAAAAATGGAAAAATCTTCCATGCTCATGGATTGGAAGAATCAATATCTTCAAAATGTCCATTCTCCCAAAAGCAATTTATACATTCAATGCAATTCCAATCAGGATACCAAAGACATTCTTCTCAGATCTAGAAAAAATGATGCTGAAATTCATATGGAGGCACAAGAGACCTCGAATAGCTAAAGCAATCTTGTACAACAAAAACAAAACCGGAGGCATCTCAATACCAGATTTCAGGACATACTACAGGGCAGTTGTAATCAAAACAGCATGGTACTGGTACAGAAACAGATGGATCGACCAATGGAACAGAATTGAAACACCAGAAATCAACCCAAACATCTACAGCCAACTTATATTTGATCAAGGATCTAAAACTAATTCCTGGAGCAAGGACAGTCTATTCAATAAATGGTGCTGAGAAAACTGGATTTCCACATGCAGAAGCATGAAGCAAGACCCCTACCTTACACCTTACACAAAAATCCACTCAACATGGATTAAAGACCTAAATCTATGACCTGACACCATCAAGTTATTAGAGAACATTGGAGAAACCCTTCAAGATATTGGCACAGGCAAAGAGTTTCTGGAAAAGACCCAGGAGGCACAGGCAGTCAAAGCCAAATTTAACATTTAGGATTGCATCAAATTGAGAAGTTTCTGTACTACAAAAGAAACAGTCAGGATTGTGAAGAGACAACCGACAGAATGCGAAAAAATATATGCAAATTATGCAACAGATAAAGGGTTAATAACCAGAATCTACAAAGAGATCAAGAAACTCCACAACAACAAAACAAACAACCCACTTAAGAGATGGGCCAAGGACCTCAATAGACATTTTTCAAAAGAGGAAATCCAAATGGCCAACAGGCACATGAAAAAATGTTCAAGATCACTAGCAATCAGAGAAATGCAAACCAAAACCACAATGAGGTTTCACCTCACCCCGGTTAGAATGGCTCACATACAGAAATCTACCAACAACAGATGCTGGTGAGCATGTGGGGAAAAAGGGACACTAACCCACTGTTGGTGGGAATGCAAACTGGTCAAGCCACTATGGAAGTCAGTCTGCAGATTCCTCAGAAACCTGAAGATAACCCTACCTTTCGACCCAGCCATCCCACTCCTTGGAATTTATCCAAAGGAGTTTAAATTGGCAAACAAAAAAGCGGTCTGCACCCTAATGTTTATCGCAGCACAATTCACAATAGCCAAGACCTGGAACCAACCTAAATGCCCATCAACGGTAGACTGGATAAAGAAATTATGGGATATGTATTCTTTAGAATACTATACCTCAGTAAGAAACAACGAAATCCAGTCATTTGCAACAAAATGGAGGAATCTGGAACACATCATGCTGAGTGAAGTAAGCCAGTCCCAAAGGGACAAATACCATATGTTCTCCCTGATCGGTGACAACTGACTGAGCACCAAAAAGGAAACCTCCTGAAGTGAAATGGACACTATGAGAAACGGTGACTTGATCAGCATAGCCCTGACTGTTAATGAACAACTTAATACATTATCCCTCTTAGTAGTTTTTTTTGTCTGTTCTACTTAATATGACTGGTTTAATTCTGTAATTAATACACAGTTATTCTTAAGTGTTGAAAATTAACTGAAATGTGATCCCTGTTAAACATAAGAGTGGGAATAAGAGAGGAAAGAGATGTATAATTTGGGACATGCTCAAGCTGACTTGCCCCAAATGGTAGAGTTAGAAACATAGCAGGGGATTCCAATTCAATCCCATCAAGGTGGCATGTACCAATGCCATCTCACTATTCCAAGTGATCAATTTCAGTTCACAATTGATCATAATGAAAGGACTAAGAGTCAAAGGGAGCACATAAACAAGTCTAGTACCTGCTAACACTAACCGATAGAATAAATAAAGGGGAGAGTGATCCAACATGGGAAGCAAGATACTCAGCAGACTCATAGAATGGCAGATGTCCTAAACAGCACTCTGGCCTCAGAATCAGCCCTAAAGGCACTCGGATCTGGCTGAAAAGCCCATGAGAGTATTTCAGGCATGGAAAGCCAAGACACTCTGGCAAAAAGATCTCTGTGAGTGAGATCCCAGTGGAAAGAACAGGTCTTCAAAGAAGGAGGTACCTTTCTCTGAAGGGAGGAGAGAACCTCCACTTTGACTATGACCTTGTCTAAACAAGATAAGAGTCGGAGAACTCAAGGGGCTTCCATAGCCTTGGAAACTCATGACTGGAGCATAGGGAGATTACTGATGCCATAGACAGGAGTGTCAATTTGTAAAGTCAACAACAGGAGTCACTGTGCACTTACTCCTCATGTAGGATCTCTGTCCTTAATGTGCTGTACATTGAGGCTTAATGCTATAACAAGTACTCAAACAGTATATTTCACTTTGTGTTTCTATGGGGGTGCAAACTGTTGAAATCTTTACTTAATGTATACTAAACTGATCTGTAAAAAAAAAAAAAAGAAAGAAAGAAAAAAAAGAAATTATCAATTCCCAACTTGACTCTCACTGGGATTAAACATGACAATAGGTCTGATCTGATTTCATCATCATTTAAAAAAATCATCTATTATTTTTCACTTTATGTTTCTGTGTGGGAGCAAACTGTTGAAATCCTTACTTAATGTATACTAAGCTGATCTTCTGTATATTAAGATAATCGAAAATGAATCTTGATGTGAATGGAAGGGGAGAGGGAGTGGGAAAGGGGAGGGTTGCGGGTGGGAGGGACGGTATGAGGGGGAAGCCATTGTAATCCATAAGTCATACTTTGGAAATTTATATTCATTAAATAAAAGTTAAAAAAAAAACTAGTCTTTGAACAGTACTTTATACTTTGTATGTCTATGAGGGTGCAAACTGTTGAAATATTTACTTAGCATAGAGTTGATCTTCTGTATATAAAGATAATTAAAAATTAATCTTAATGAAGAATGGGATGGGAGAGAGAGTAGGAAGTGGGATGGTTTGTGGGTGGGAGGGTGGGCATAGGGAGAACTGCTATAATCCAAAATTATACTTTTGAAATTTGTATTTATTACATAAAAGCTTTCTATAAAAAATTGTGCATGAGAGAAATGCCAGGTTATTTTCAGAGGACCGCCAATTAGACTCACAGCTGACTTCTCATTAGAAGCCCTGAAAGTAGGAGAGAATGTAAAGATATATTACAAGTCTTTTTTTTTTTTTTTTGACAGGCAGAGTGGACAGTGAGAGAGAGAGAGACAGAGAGAAAGGTCTTCCTTTGCCGTTGGTTCACCCTCCAATGGCTGCCGCAGCCAGCGCACCGTGCTGATCCGAAGGCAGGAGCCAGGTGCTTCTCCTGGTCTCCCATGGGGAGCAGGGCCCAAGCACTTGGGCCATCCTCCACTGCACTCCTGGGCCATAGCAGAGAGCTGGCCTGGAAGAGGGGCAACCGGGACAGAATCCGGCGCCCTGACCAGGACTAGAACCCCGTGTGCCGGTGCCGCTAGGTGGAGGATTAGCCTGTTGAGCCACAGCGCTGGCCTATTACAAGTCTTAAGAGAAAAAAACCTGCCCAGAATACTGTACCCTGCAAAGCTCTCATTTACCTTCCATAGCAAACAGAAATTAACAGAATTACTCACTACGCATTCAGCCTTACAAAAGATGCTTAAGGATGTGCTACACACTGACACAGAAATATGGTAATTACTCTGGAAAAAGGTGAAGGCAGAAAATCTCAGTAAAAATACAAAGGAAATCCCAAGTAAACAATAGGAATACATATGGAATATGGCAGAAAAAAAGTCGTTACTTATCAGTTGTCACCTTGAATGTAAATGGCTTCAACTCTCCAGTTAAAAGATACAGACTGGCTGAATGGAAAGAAAAAACCCATCTATTTGCTGTCTACAAGAACACATCTCAGTACTTGGTCAGTTCCAAGATGGCGGACAAGGGAGAGAGCTTACTGCTCTAGCCAAGGAGAAGATAGTTTATAAAAAGTGGAGATAGTGTAGTCTAAGAGAAGAATTAGGGGAAAAATGGCAGAGGAAACTCCACCAAAATTAGAGGGACATGGGGGACCTATGTGGAGGGCATCAGAACCCACAGCTTGGGACTCCAACAGGTGAGAGCCTACACACCAATGCTGGAAAGTGAGGTGAGACAAGACTGCAGTAGCCTGAGACACTGGCAAAAAAAAGCAGCAAGAAGAGTCTAGAAGGAATGAGGCTTGAAGTCCCATGGGGGGAAAGTGCACCAAATAACTAGAGGAGAGAGGGAAAAAAAGGATGGTGACATGATTCTCTCTCTCTAGTCACCTTTCAAAGGCATACAAGCAGATAGGGCAGGCACCATTTTGTACATGTAACAACTGTGCCAGCTTGTGTCTGCACCTGGCAATCAGCCATTTGGAGAAACCTGACTCTGGTGGGAAGAAATAACAGGGGCCTAGGAGCTTACGACTATGTGAAGTTTCTGAACTGGGCCTGTGAGGGGAAAAAAATTGAGGGTGTGTGGAAGAACTCACGATGTGGCTGAGACTTTGAGCAGTTGATGGGAGACGCGACAAGCTCGGGTGGTCCTGGTTTCCTGGTGAGAGACATTGCTGGGGAATCTGAACTTACACTGAGGACTACACAGACCCTTTGTGTGCTCCTTTGGACACAATAGACGAATATAATACCCAGTGGAGATAGTGCTCAGGCAGGCACTGGTCTCTGTCGAGGAAAAGAGCTCAGCTGAGCAGCATATACTTCCTTCTGATTGAAAAAGAGAGAGAAAAGATTTACCATGTGAAACCTTAGGCACACCGTTAAACCTGAAGAACTGAACAGAGTTCTCTGGCCACACCCACTACAATCCTCTAGAGAGTCAATGAAAGCATACAGTCCACTTATCTACAGAGTCATAGTAGAACAATAAAAGCCAACACAGTGAAAAAGAAAAAAAGAAGAAACAAATGAGTAACTCCAAAAATGCCAAACAACAAATGCAACAATCCAAGAAACAAAAAGGCAGACAACAGGAGACTCCCAAAAGAACATGACACTTGAGTACTAGATTAGGAAGATGATGGGAGAAATGTAAGAAATGGAACACAAAAAAATTAATCATAAGATTACATAGAAGTAATCAAAGCAAAAGCACAAACTACTGAAATCCATATAGGAAATGAAAGAAAATCTCTCTCATGAAAATGAAGTCTTAAGGAGGAATCAAAATGAAATGAGAATTCAATAGAACATGAAATTGATATATTGAAGATAAATCAAAATGAAATGAAGAATTCAATAAAACAAATAAAAAACACATTCGAGAGCCTTAAAAACAGAATCAGTGAGACAGAAGAGAATATTGGACTTAGAAGACAAAGCACAGGAAAGTATACAATCAAACCAAAGAAAAGAAGAGAAAATTTGAAATCTAAAAAATATTGTTGGGAATCTACAGGATACTATTAAAAAAACCAACATTTGGGTTCTAGGAGCTCCTGAAGGCATGGTTAGAGAGAAAGGATTAGTAGGCCTTTTTAGTGAGATACTAGCAGAAACTTCCCAAGTGTGGAGAAAGAGAGAGACATCTAAGAACAGGAAGCACATAGAACTCCCAATAGTTGTGACCAGAAAAGATCCTCACCATAACACATTGTAATCAAACTCACCACAGTAAAACATAAAGAAAAGATTCTAAAATGTGCAAGAGAGAAACATCAGATTAATCTCAGAGGATCTCCAATTAGACTCACAGCAGACTTCTCATCAGAAACCCTACAGGCTAGGAGGGAATGGCAAAATACAGACCAAGTACTAAGAGAAAAAAAAAAACTGTCATCCCAGAATATTATACCCTGCAAAGCTTTCATTTGTGAATGAAAGTGAAATAAAGACCTTTCATAGCAAACAGAAATTGAAAGAATTTTTACCACCATCAAGCCCTGTAAAGGTGCTTAAGAATGAGTTACACAGAGAAACACAGAAACATGGTCATCAATAAGAAAGAAGGAAAATGAAGAAAATCTCTCAGAAAAAGATCAAAGGAAGTTCAAAGTATGTATTAGAAATATCTTTGGAGCCAGCACCGCAGCTCAATAGGCTAATCCTCTGCCTGCAGTACTGGCACCCTGGGTTCTAGTCCCAGTCGGGGTGCCGGATTCTGTCCCGGTTGCTCCTCTTCCAGTCCAGCTCTCTGCTGTGGCCCGGGAGTGCAGTGGAGGGTGGCCCAAGTCCTTGGGCCCTGCACCCATATGGAATACCAGGAGAAGAACCTGGCTCCTGCCTTCGGTTCAGCATGGTGCGCTGGCCACAGCAGCCACTGGGGGGTGAACCAATGGAATAAAGGAATACCTTTCTCTCTGTCTCTCTCTCTCTCACTGTCCACTCTTCCTGTCAAAAAAAGAAAAATAAATATCTTTGGAAAAATGACAGGGCAAATTCATTACTTATTGATACTCACATTGAATGTAAATGGCCTCAACTACCAAGTTAAAAGGTACAGACTGGCTTAATTGATTAAAAAACAAAACCCATCTATTTTCATTTAAAAGAAACACATCTTTCCAAAAAAGGTGCATTCAGACTGAAAATAAAGGTTGGAAAAAGATATTCCATGCCTACAGAAACCAAAAAAAAAAAAAAAAAAAAAAAAGAGCTGGAATAGCTATCTTAATATCAAACCAAATAGACTTTAACACAAAAACTGTTAAAAGAGACACAGAAGGGCATTAATGAATAAGGGATCAATTCAATAGAAAGATGTAACTATTATAAACATATATGCACCTAATTATAGGGCACCTGGTTATTTGAAAGAAATGTTAAGGGATTTAAAAGGAGACTTAGACTCCAATACAATAGTACAGGGTGGGGACTTCAATACTCCACTTTCAGCAATGGGCAGATCAACAAGACAGAAAATAAACAAGGAAACAGCAGATTTAATAAACACTACAGACCAAATGGACCTAACAGATATCTACAGAACTATCAGAAATTACTATGAAGAGTTGTATGCCAACAAACTGGGAAATCTAGCAGAAATGAACAGATTCCTGAACAAAAACAACCTATTTAAAATGAACCGTGAAGATATAGAAAATCTAAACAGACTCATAACCAAGACAGAAACTGAATTAGTAATAGACCCTCCCAACAAAGAAAAGCCCAGGACCAGATGGATTCACTGCTGAATTCTACCAGACATTTAAGAAGAATTAACTCCAATTATTATCAAACTATTCAAAAACAATTGAAAGAGATGGAATACTCCCAAATTATTTCTACAAAGCCAGCATCACCTTCATTCCTAAACCTGAAAAAGATGTTGCAGAGAAAAAATTACAGACCAATTTCCCTGATAAACATAGACAGCAAAAATCCTCAACAAAATTCTAGCCAATAAAATCCAACAACACATTAGAAATATTATCCACTCAGACCAACTGGGATTTATCCCTGATATGCAGGGATGGTTCAACATTTGCAAAACAATCAATGTGATATACCACATTAACAAACTTCAGAAGAAAAAACATATGATTATCTCAATATATGCAGAGAAATCATTTGATAAAATACAACCCCCTTTCATGAAGAAAACTCTAAGTAAATTGGGTATAGAAGGAACACTCATAAACACAATCAAGGAATTTTATGACGAACCCACAGCCAGCATCCTACTGAATAGGGAAATGTTGGAAGCATCCCACTAAGAGCCATTACTAGACATGAATGCCCACTCTCACCATTTCTATTCAAAATAGTCTGGGAAGTTTTAGCTAGAGCCAATAGGCAAGAAAAAGAAATCAAAGCAATACAAATTAGGAAGGAAGAAATCAAATTATCCCTATTTGCAGTCAATATGATTCTTTTGGGGATCCAAGGAAATACACTAACAGACTATTGGAACTATGAAAGAGTTTGGTGAAGTAGCAGGATATAAAATCAATACACAAAAATCAAAAGCCTTTGTATACACAGACAATGCCATAGCTGAGAAAGAACTGCTAAGATCAATCCCATTCACAATAGCTATAAAAAAATCAAATACTTTCAAATAAACTTAACCAAGGATATCAATAATCTCCAAGATGACAATTCCAAAACTTTAATTAAAGAAATAAAAGAAGAATTAAAATATGGAAAAATCTTCCATGCTCATGGATTGGAAGAATCAATATCATCAAAATGTCCATTCTTCCAAAAGCAATTTATAGATCCAATGTGATACCAATTAAAATATCAAAGACATTCTTCTCAGATCTGGAAAAAATTGATGCTGGAATTCATATGGTGGCACAGGAGACCTCGGATAGCTAAAAATCTTATATGACAAAAACAGTAGGAGGCATCACAATACCAGATTTCAGGACAACTACAGGGCAGTTATAATCAAAACAGCATGGTACTGGTGCAGAAAAAGATGGATAAACCAATGGAACAGAATAGAAACACCAGAAATCAATCCAAACATCTACAGTCAACTTATACATTTTTTTGACAGGCAGAGTGGACAGTGAGAGAGAGAGAGTCAAAGAGAAAGGTCTTCCTTTGCCGTTGGTTCACCCTCCAATGGCCACTGCAGCCAGTGCACTTTGGCCGGCGCACCGCACTGATCCAATGGCAGGAGCCAGGTACTTCTCCTGGTCTCCCATGGGGTGCAGGGCCCAAGCACTTGGGCCATCCTCCACTGCACTCCCTGGCCACAGCAGAGAGCTGGCCTGGAAGAGGGGCAACGGGACGGAATCCAGCACCCCGACTGGGACTAGAACCTGGTGTGCAGGCACCGCAAGGCAGAGGATTAGCCTAGTGAGCCGCGGTGCTGGCCCCAAGTTATACTTGATCAAAGATCTAAAACCAATTCCTGGAGCAAGGACAGTCTATTCAACAAATGGTGCTGGGAAAACTGGATTTCCATATGCAGAGGTATGAAGCAAGACCCATACCTTACACCTTACACAAAAATCTACTCAACTTGGATTCAAGATCTAAATCTATAACCCAACACCATCAAATTATTTGCAAATTATGTAACTGATTAAAGATTAATAGCCAAAATCTACAAAGAGATCAAGGAACTCTAAAACAACAAAACAAACAACCCACTTTATGATGGGCCAAGGACCTAAATAGATATTTTTCAAAAGAGGAAATCCAAATGGCCAACAGACATATGAAAACATGTTCAGGATCACTAGTCATCAGGGAAATGCAAATCAAACCCACAATGAGGTTTCACCTCACCCAAGTTAGAGTGGCTTACATACAGAAATCAACTAACAGTTGCTGGCAAGGATGTGCAATAAAAGCACACTAATCCACTGTTGATGGGAATGCAAACTGATGAAGCCACAATGGAAGACAGTTTGGAGATTCTTCAGAAATCGGAATATAGTCCTACCATATGACCCAGCCAACCCACTGCTCACAATTTACCCACGGGAAATTACATTGGCAAATAAAAGAGCTATCTGTACCTCCATGTTTATTGTAACTCAATTACCAATAGCTAAGACATGGAATCAACCCAAATACCCATCAATGGAAGACTGAATAATAAAATTATAGAATATGTACTCTATACAATACTATACAGTGTTTAAAAAATAAAATCCAGTCATTTGCAACAAAATGGAGGAATCTGGAAAATATCATGCTGAGTGAAATAACCCAGTCCCAAAGGGACAAATATCATATGTTCTCCATGATCTGTGAAAACTAACTGAGCACCTAAAAGGAAAACTATAGAAGTGAAACTGACACCATGAGAATCAATGACGTGATCAGCCCTTGTCCTGACTGCTGAGCTTACTATTTTATTCTTTTTAGTATTTTATTTTTCTACTTAATACCATTGGTTTAACTCTTTACTTAACACTGAATTATTCTTTGGTGTTTAAATCCAATTGAAAATTGATCCCTGTTAAAAATAAGAGTGGGAATAAGAAAGGGGGGAGATGTACAGTTCAGCACACGTTCCCTCGGACTTACCCTAAGGATAAAGCTAAAATCTTGCCATGGCACTCCCAATCCCATTAAGTTGGCAAGTACCAATGCCATCTTACATGTTAAACTGATCATATTAAGTGTATAACTGATCATATAGATAGGTTTAAGTGTCAAAGGGATCACATAAATAAGACCAAATATCTGCTAATAATAATACATAGAATTAAATATGAGATTGATCCAACATGGGAACCAGGACACACAGCAGACTCATAGAATGACAAATGCCCTAAATAGTACTCTGGGCTCAAAATCAGCTGTTAATGCATTCAGATTTGGCTGAGAAGCCCATGAGAGCATTTCAGGCATGGAAATCCAAGACACTGTGGCAAAAAAAAAGACCTAAATGAAAGATCTATGTGACTGAGATCCCAGTGGAAAGAAGAAGCCATCAAAGAAGGAGATATTGGCCGGCACTGTGGATCACTAGGCTAATCCTCCACCTGCAGTGCTGGCACCCCAGGTTCTAGTCCCAGTTCATGTGCTGGTTCTGTCCCAGTTGCTCCTCTTCCAGTCCAGCTCTCTGCTGTGGCCAGGGAGTGCAGTGGAGGATGGCCCAAGTGCTTGGGCCCTGCACCCGCATGGGAGACCAGGAGGAAGCACCTGGCTCCTGGCTTCAGATTGGCGCACATGCCAGCCGTAGTGACCATTTTGGGGGGGTGAAACAATGGAAAAGGAACACCTTTCTCTCTGTCTCTCTCTCACTGTCTAACTCTGCCTGTCACACACACACACAAAGTTTAAAAAAAGAAAAAGAAGGAGATACCTTTCTCTGAAGGGAGGAGAAAACCTCCACTTTGATTATGGCCTTGTCTAAATAATGTCAGAGTTTGTGAACTCCAGAGGCTTCCATAGTCTTGGCTGCTCAAAACAAGATCCTTGGATGGTCACTGGCATCATAATTAAGAATGTCAATTGTTAAATCAACAACAGAAGTCATTGTACACTTACTCCCCATGTTTGACCTCTGTCCCTAATGTGTTGTACTTTGAGAATTAATGATAAAACTAGTCTTGAAGGGCCAGCGCTGTGGTGCAGTTGGTTAACGCCCTGGCCTGAAACACTGGCATCCCATTTGTGTGCCGGTTCTAATCTCAGCTGCTCCACTTCCACTCCTGCTCTCTGCCATGGACTGTGAAAGCAGTAGAAGATGGCCCAAATCCTTGGGCCCCTGCATGTGGGAGACCCAGAAGAAGCTCCTGGTCCCTGGCTTTGGATCAGTGTAGCTCTGCCCATTGCAGCCAATTGGGGAGTGAACCATCGGATGGAAGACCTCTCTCTCTCTCTCTCCTCTCTCCTCTCTCCTCTCTCTGTGTAATTCTGACTTTCAAATAAATAAAATAAATCTTCAAAACAAAAACTAGTCTTCAAACTATACTTTATACTTTGTGTGTCTGTGTGGGTGCAAACTGTAATTAAAAATGAATCTTAATGAATAAAAGGATGGGAGAGGGAGTAGGAGGTGGGATGGTTTGGGAGTGGGAGGGTGGGTATGGGGTAAGAACCGTTATAATCCTAAAGTTGTACTTATGAAATTTATATTTATCAAATAAAAGCTTTCTATTAAGAAAATTAGAACACATCTCACCAACAAAGATAAATGCAAACTGGAGGTGAAAGGATGGAAAAGTTATTCCATGCTAACAGAAAACAAAACAGAGCTGGTGTAGCCATCCTAATATCAGACAAAACAGACTTTAACACAAAAACTGTGAAAAGAGACAAAGAAGAGCACTATGTTATAATTAAGGGATCAATTCAACAGGAATACTTGACTATTATCAAAGTATATGCAACTAATTACAGGTCACCTGGCTATTTAAAAAGAAATGTTAATAGATCTGAACCTTGACATAGACTCCATTACAATAGTATGGGGGCATTAATACCCCATTTTCTGCAATGGACAGATCAACCAGACAGAAAATCAGCAAGGAAACAACTAAATTAATTGATACCATGGATCTAATTGACCTAACAAATATCTACAGAACTTTCCATCCTACACTTGCAAGTACACATTCTTACCAGTGCATAGAACTTTCTCCAGAATAGACCGCATGCTAGGCCATAATGCAAGTCTCAGCAAATTAAAAAAAAATTGAAATCATACCATGTATCTTCTTTGAACACAATGGAATGAAGCTGGAAATCAACCATTCAGGAATTTCTAGAATATATGCAAACACATAGGGACTGAACAGCATACTCCTGAATGAACAATAGATCATAGCATAAATCAAAAGAGAAATCAAAAAATTTCTGGAAAGAAATGAAGATGTCAATACAGCATAACAAAACTTCTGGGATACAGCAAAAGCAGTGTTTAGAGGAAAGTTTATAGCAATTGGTGTCTACATCAAGAAATTGGAAAAGTGCCAAATAAATGAACTATCAATGCATCTCAAGAACTTAGTATAATGACAGCAAACCAAAACCAAAACTAGTAGGAGAAAAGAAATAATTAAAGCTAAAGAAATGGTTGTTTTTGAAAAAATAAAATTGACACACCATTGACTCAAGTAACAAAAAAAAATGAGAGAGAAGACTCAAATCAATAAAATTAGAGATGAAAAAGGAAATGAACAGCATATACCATTGAAATAAAAATAATCTTTAGAAATTACCACAAAGAGCTTTATGCCAACAAAATCAGAAACAACAGATACTGCTGAAATAAAAAGAATCATCAGAAAATACTACAAAGACCTGTATGCCAAAAAATTTGGAAACCTAGAAGTGAATTGATACCTGGACACTTATAACCTACCTAAATGGAAGCATGAAGACACAGAAAACCTAAATAAACCCATAACCAATATGGAAATTGATTCAGTAAAAATCAACCACCCAACAAAGAAAAGAACACACCAAGTGGCTTCACTGCTGCACTCAACCAGACATTTAAAAAAGAATGAATTCCAATTCATTTTTTTTCATTTTTAATTATGTTTATATACAGAAGATCAATTCAGTATGTATTAAGTAAAGATTTCATCAGTTTGCACCCACACAGAAACACAAAGTGTAAAATACTGTTTCAGTACTAGTTATAGCATTACTTCACATTGGACAACACACTAAGGACAGATCCGACATGAGGAGTAAGTACACAGTGACTCCTGTTGTTGACTTAACAAATTGACACTCTTGTTTATGGCATCAGTAATCTCCCTAGGCTCTAGTCATGAGTTGCCAAGGCTATGGAAGCCTTTTGAGTTCGCCGACTTCTATCTTATTCCGACAGGGTCATAGTCAAAGTGGAATTCCAATTCTTATCAAGCTATTCAAAACAATGGAAAATGGGAGAATCATCCCAAAGTCCTTTTTTTGACAGGCAGAGTGGACAGTGAGAGAGAGACAGAGAGAAAGGTCTTCCTTTGCTGTTGGTTCACCCTGCAATGGCTGCTGCGGCTGGCACACTGCAGCCAGCGCACCACGATGATCTGAAGGCAGGAGCCAGGTGCTTCTCCTGGTCTCCCATGGGGTGCAGGGCCCAAGCACTTGGGCCATCCTCCCCATCCTCCACTGCACTCCCTGGCCACAGCAGAGAGCTGGCCTGGAAGAAGGGCAACTGGGACAGAATCCGGCGCCCCAACCGGGACTAGAACCCGGTGTGCTGGTGCCACAAGGCGGAGGATTAGCCTAGGGAGCCGCGGCACCGGCCCAAAGTCTTTCTATGAAGCCAGCACTACCATAATTCCTAACCTGAAAAAGATACAACAGAGAAAGATACAACAGAGAAAGAGAACTACAGACCAATTTCCCTTATGAACATAGATGCAAAAATCCTCAGCAAAATACTATCCAATAGAATCCAACAACACATAAAAAAAATCATTCACCTGGACCAAGTAGGATTTATTGCTGGTATCCAGAGATAGTTCAACATTCATAAATCAATAAATGTGTTACATCACATTAACAAATTGAAGAACAAAAATCATATAATTATCTAAATAGATGCAGAGAAAGCATTTGATAAAATACATCATCCTTAAATTATGAAAACTCTAAACAAATTGGGTATAGGAGGAATATTTATCAACATAATCAAGGCATTTTATGACTAATCCATGGCCACCATCCTATTGAATGGGGAATAGTTCAAAGCATTCCCACTGAGATCCAGTACCAGACAAAGATGCCGACTTTCACCATTACTACTCAATATAGTCCTGGAAATTTCAGCCATAGCCCTTAGGCAATACAAAGAAATCAATGGGATATAAATTGGGAAGGAGGGAGTCAAAGTATCCCTATTTGTAGATGACATGATTCTATATAGAGAGGATCCAAAATATTCCACTAAGTGACTATTGGAGCTCATAGAAGAGTTTGGAAAAGTGGCAGGATATAAAATTAACACAAAAAATCAACAGCCTTCTTATACACAGACAATATCATGGCTGATAAAGAACTTCTAAGATCAATGCAATTCACAATACCTGAAAAAAATACCAAATACCTTGGAATAAATTTAATCAAAGATCTCTATGATGAGAATTATAAAACATTAAAGAATAAATAGAAGAAGATCAAAAAATGGAAAAATCTTCCATGTTCCATTAATCCACCCATCTACAACTAACTTTTCTTTCACAGAGGAGCTGAAATAAATCTTTGGAGCAAGGAAAATCTCTTCAACAAATGGTGCTGGGAAAACTGGAACTCTGAATACAGAAGTATAAAGCAAGACCCTTACCTTACACCTTCCACAAAAATCCACTCAAAATGGATCAATGACCTAAATCTACAACCTGATACAATGAAATAATTAGAAACCATTGGGGAAAACCTGGAAATCATTGACATAGACAAAGACTTTTTGGAAAATACTTAACAGGCACTAGCAATCAAAGCCAAAATTGACAAATTAAGTTTCTGCACTGCAAAAGAAATACTCAGCAATGTAATCAGGCAACAGACAGAATCAGAGAAATTATTTGCAAACTATGCAACTGATAAAGGACTAAGAACCAGAATATATAAAAAACTCAAGAAAACTCAACAATAACAAACAACCCAGTTAAGAAATGGGCAAAGGGACTTAAACACTCATTTTTCAAAAGGGGAAATCCAAATGGCCAACAGACACATGAGAAAATGCTCTGGATCATTAGCCATCAGGTAAATGCAAAAAAAAAAAAAAAACCCCACAATGATGTTTCACCACACCCTTGTCTTTCATACAGAAACCAACAAATAAGAAATTCTGGCAAGGATATGGGGGGAAAGGTACCCTAATGTGCTGTTGGTGGTAACATAAACTGTCTAGCCACTATGGAAGATAGTATGGAGATACCTCAGAAAGCTGAATACAGACCTACCATATGACCAAGCCATCCTACCCCTGGGAATTTACCCAACTGAAATGAAGTCAGTATATGAAAGAGTTTTCTGTACCCCATGTTTACTGAAGCTCAGTTCACAATAGCTAAGATATGGAATCAACCCAAATGTCTGTCAACTGAAGTCTGGATAACAAAATTATGGGATATGTACATAGCAGTATAAAATGAAATCCTGTCATTTGCAACAAAATGGATTCCACTAGAAAACATTATGCTTAGTGAAAGAAGCCAGTCCCAAAAGGACAAATACTATATTATTTCTTTGATCTGTGGTAACTAACAGAGCACCCAAAAGGTAATCTATAGAAGTGAAATTGATATTTCGGGATGTGATGATTTTGAACAGCACTTGATTGTTGAGGAACAAGGTCTTTTTTTCATACTATCTATTGAACTCCTTAATTTGTATGGAGTTAATCTTATGTATATAAAGTTAATTGAAAATAGAACTTAGTAAAAAAAAATGAGAATGGGAATAGAAGAGGGAGGAGGAAAGAAGCATGGGATTGTGGGTGAGAAGGTAGATAGGGTGGGAAGAATCACTATGTTCCTAAAGTTGTATTTATGAAATGCATGAAGTTTATATACTGTAAATAAAATATTTCTGGTAAAAAATTCATATGGAAACACACATGAATATGGAAAAAGAGACCCTGAACAGCTAAAACAAACTATACAACAAACAAAGCTGGAGACATCACAATACCAGAGTTCACGACACTACAGTGCTGCTGTAATCAAAACAGCTTGGTAGCTGGAGCCACAGCTCAATAGGCTAATCCTCCACCTGCGGCACCAGCACCCCAGGTTCTAGTCCCGGTCAGGGTGCCAGATTCTGTCCTATTGCCCATCTTCCAGTACAGCTCTCTGCTGTGGCCCGGGAGTGCAGTGGAGGGTGGCCCAGGTCCTTGGGCCCTGCACCTGCATGGGAGACCAGGAGAAGCACCTGGCTCCTGGCTTCAGATCAGCATGGTGCGCCAGCCACAGCACACCAGTCACAGCGGCCATTGTGGGGTGAACCAACAGAAAAGGAACACCTTTCTCTCTGTCTCTCTCTCTCTCTCACTGTCCACTCTGCCTGTCAAAAAAAAAAAAAAAACAGCTTGGTACTAGAACAAAAATAGCCATGAAGACAAATGGAAAAGAATAGAGACTCCATAAACTAATCAAGTGCATCTACAATCAACCAATTTTTTGACAATCAAACAAAATCCAATCCCTGGAACAAGGACAGTCTCTTCAGCAAATCATTGGGAAAACTGCATCTCCACATGCAGAGACATGAACTAAGATCCCTGCCTTACACTTTATACAAAACCAACTCTAAATGGAGCAAGGATATAAATCTATGACCTAATACCATCAAATTACTAGGGGAGTAGCTGAAGCCATGGTGCAGCAGGTGAGGCCACCACCTGTAGTGCTAGTATCCCATACAGGCATTGGTTCGAGTTCTGGCTGCTCTACTTCCAATCCAGCTCTCTGTTGTAGCCAAGGAAAGCAGCAGAAGATGGCCCAAGTCCTTGGGCCCCTGCACCTATGTTGGTGATCCAGAAGCAGCTCCTGGCTCCTGGCTTCGGATCACCTCAGCTCTGACCATTGCATCCAGTTGGAGAGTGAGCCAGTGGATGGAGGACTTCTCTATATATATATCTGCCTAACCTCCTCTCTCTGTGTAACTCTGACTTTCAAATAAATAAATAAATCTTTTAAAAAGTTACTAGAGGAAAACATTAGGGAAACTCTGCAAGACATTGGAATAGACAAAGACATCTTAGATAAGACTCCAGAAACATAGTCAATAAAAGGAAAAATAGACAAATGAGATTACATCAAGGTAAGAAACTTCTTCACTTCAAAGGAAACACTCAACGAAGTGGCAAGGCAACCAACTGAATGAGAGAAAATATTTGCAAACTATGCAACTGATAATGGATTAATATCTAAAATCTATAAAGAGCTCAAGAAGCTCAACAATAACAAAGCAAACAATCCATAGAGAAATAGGCAAAGGATATGAACAGGTCTTTTTCAAAAAATGAAACTCAAATGGCCAACCAACACATGAAAAATCCTTAGGATCACTAGCCATCAGGGAAATGCAAATCAAAACCACAATGAGGTTCACCTCAATTGAGTTAAAGTGTCTATCATCCAAAAATCAAAAACTAAGAAATTCTGATGAGGATGTTGGGAAGAAGGTACTCTAGTCCTCGTTGGTAGGAATGTAAACTAGGACAACCATTATTGTAGACAGCATGGTGATTCCTCAGAAATCTTAAAATAGATCTACCACATGACCCAGTAATCCCATACATGAGAATTTACACAAAGTGAAATCAGCATAGGACAAAGTTATCTATACCCCCATGTTTATTGCAGCTCCATTCATAGTAGCTAAAATATGGAATCATTCCCAATGTCTACCATCTGATGATTGGATTAAAATGATAGTGTATGTGTGTGTACACAATGAAATACTACTCAGCTGTAAAAATGGATGAAATCCTCTCTTTTGCAACCAAATAGATGCAACTAGAAACCATTATGCTTAGTGAAATAAGCCATTCTCAAAAACAAATATCATAGGCTTTATCTGATATGTGTTAACTAATATACCAAGTACAAACAAATGTAATTTATATGAGTGAAATTGACATTATGAGATTTGATTATTGTTTATAGCCCTTGTCTGTACTCTTTAAGAACAGTTGATTTTCTACCTAATACTTGTTGAGCTCTTTATTTAGTGGGGAGTTTAGGATTATAAAATAAAGTAAAAATATATCATGTAAATATTGAAATAAAAATGAGTGTGGGTGGGATGAAGGGTAGGGTGGGAAATATCATTATGCTCTTAAATCTGTATGCATAAAATACATGAAATTTGTTCATCTTATATAAATTAAAAATTTTTAAAAGAATGGCATCATGAGCTGCTGAGAGTGATTTTCATCTGTAGCTTATGAAAAGAGGGGATTATGAACTCTCCTTCCAGTTATGCATGATTTAAAAAAAATCTGCTTAGAGATAGAAAGTTTAGAAGGGCTGAGAAACATTTCATATAGAAATTTGTGTTGATGCCATTAGCAGTTCCATGCATGCCACCTTTCTAGAGTAAATTCAACTTTTGAATACTCTGACATATTATGTTGCCATCTCAAGTAACACATTTAGAGTGAAAATGTTTGGGTACAAGTGTATCAGATGATCCACTTTATTCACAATCCAAAATATTGACTATACTATGTTTGACAATAATAAGCATTGAATAGTAGACTCTCCATTATTTTCTCCTACAAACTCCCATGGATGATTTCAATTTCAATAGGAAAGTGGAGAGAAATCTCAGGAATGGGAGTATTTAAAAACACACTCAAACAACAGCAGCAAATTCACCATACCAAAAAAAAAGTTATAATCTAACTTAGCAGAATTGTGTTCCAGTTTCCTCCATTCCCTGGGTTGCTCAGTCAATCCAAATAGGTAGAGGCTATTTGCCACACAAACCTCCAGCATAGTCTCTTGAGTACAAGATCACTCATTTATCCCAGTTCTGCTTTGCTAAAGAATTCAGCAGCCATTTGAGGTAACAGGGCCAACCATGCTCTTGGCTTCACCACAGACTCTTCTAACATCCCTTACCCCTTCACTTTTGGCTCACCCAGTCCTTGTTCCTGGCCACATCAGAGGGCTCGGTCTGGCTGCTTGCATTCAGTGTACAATCCTGGAAGAAGGATAGAAAAATCAAATAAAGATATGGTCAAACCAAGATTATGCTAGTCATGCTGTCCCAGTTCAACAATATATGGGCAACCAGAAGAATATTTCACCCTTGATGTAATTGTAAATTTGAACTTGATAAACAAAGTTAATGTGAAAAACAACTATCCAAATGAACAAATATGAAACTGCCTTCAGTCCACTTGATTTTGCAATGTTTCCTTGGAAGAGAACCATTTTTCCCCCTCTTTTTCTCTGGGGACCTCGCTCTACCAGGAAGGAAACCTGCCATTTTATGTTCATGAATTTCTAAGTTAAACATTTGTTGCTTACCTACCTGCAAACAAACAATGCTCTCACAGGCTAAATAATTACATGATTTCTGAGCACATGTTCCTTTGCCCAGGCTCCCCTTCCAGCTGGCAGACTCCCTATATATTCTCTATTATGGGGCCAAATATTCCATTTTTCCCTTCTCATCCCAAGGCAGCTGATATTTGGTACATGCCTCTGTTAACTACTACATTGAATTGTCATGTAAGTCCTAGTTTCTATGTCTGTTTCATGCACTACATAATTGGTGTGTCAATCTTAGGACTCTGGCTCCTGTACACAATAAATAATAAATACTGTGGAGCAAATGAATGAGTGATGGATGATGATATCAGTAAATGGTTATGCGTTAATGTTGCTGTTCTAGTGACTGAGTGAAACGTAAACTTTGGGTTTAGGTAAGGCACTGGAAAATCAAACTTCATCCTAACAATTGTAGATATTTTTCCAACCACCAAGAGAGCAAAAAGGATACACAGATGGGCTTGTGTTCTTACAGCTCATCTTTAAAGCATCCATGGATCTAAAAGCAGAAAACCCTGAGTACCACAAGAACGTGCATCCTCTCTCATATTAGGTAGATGACATATATATTCCAGAAGGTAGAACACTGACCCACATCTGAGAATACTTCTTGACATACTAATGCAGTGCATAAGAATTTCCCCTTTATACTAAATTTTCAAACATATTAAATGAAAAGAAGAGGAAAGTATGAAATAACAGAGTATAGTGTATCTCTCCCTGCATGCAAGAGGAGCTAATTAAATGTTCATTTAACCACTGTACTGTCCTGCTTTAAAAGTCTGAACTTCCATAAAGCACTTATTTTCCTTCTCACTCTGCTTTGCTGCATGGCAACAGAAGGATGTCATGCAGGGGAAGGCATTTCAAACATGGAATAAAGAACAGAAGTCCTAGCCATGCATGGGGGAGCTATGGCAGGTTGGAGTAGGAGGGGGAAGTTCTATAGGAAATGGGTTAAAATTAATTCAATTCCTCAGTTTTTAAGATGGAAGCCTTTCATGAACATCCCCCAACTCAACTGGGACTCATCTGAGAACATTAAAAGCTACCTTACAAGTTTATCAATTTTTCTACCAAGAACCAGAAATCTCAGATTTCAGAATACTTCTCCCCAAATTTAAGTTCAGACTCATGTAAAATACAATGCTCCATCAATGCCAATATTCCATGGTCTGATGATATTTTATTTCCATTATAAATCCCAGCCCAAGGATCATTGGGAAATTATGAGGAATTTTTGCAAAAAATCTGTATTGTACCTATATATTTATATTAGAATCTATATATATTTTTATATATGCAACTTTAGAGAATGCATACATCCCAAGTTTAAGGAATATTCTCAAAAAGAATATGTTTCTGGCCGGCGCCATGGCTCACTAGGTTAATCCTTCGCCTGTGGCACTAGCACTCCGGGTTCTAGTCCCAGTTGGGGCACCAGATTCTGTCCCGGTTGCTCCTCTTCCAGTCCAGCTCTCTGCTGTGGCCCGGGAAGGCAGTATAGGATGGCCCAGGTGCTTGGGCTCTGCACCTGCATAGGAGACCAAGAGGAAGCGCCTGGCTCCTGGCTTCGGATCGGCGCAGCACGCCGGCCGCAGTGCGCCGGCCGTAGTGGCCATTTGAGGGGTGAACCAACAGCAAAAGGAAGACCTTTCTCTCTGTCTCTCTCTCTCACTGTCTAACTCTGCCTGTCAAAAAATAAATAAACAAATAAAAAGAATATGCTTTCTAAGCCTAAAAATATTTCTTGAAGAAATTCAAGAGACCTAGTGTACAATACAGTGATTATAGTTAATAACAATGTATTATATTCTGGGCAATTTCTGAAAGTAGGTTTTAAATATTCTTACCACAAACAATGGTAGGTATGTAAGCTAATACAGATGTTAATTTTTTTCAATTTAACCACAACACAATGTGTACATATTTCAAAACAACATATTATAGAAGATAAAAATATAAGATTTTTATGTGTCAATTCCAAATATGTGAAAAAATCAATAGAATCAATCTTTCTAATCATAAACTTTGTGCAAAAATGTTTATATCATGCTGCTAAGAATTTTGGATGAGAACCACTTCAGTATGCAATATCTAAAGAAGTAATGATTAATGCTTAGATATAAACATAAGGGGTTATAGTTGGGGAGGCACCATCATTAGTAGACAGTGAAGAATTCATGGCTTGTTCTTCATTGAATAAGGAGGAAAATTAATTAAGCATATATCTTAAGGCTATAAGCAACAAATATTTTTCAGATACTTACAGAAAAGTCTTCAGAGGAGGAGGAGTGATTCATGAGATCTGTAAAGCTGGAGAGTAGGTTTGCACAAGTGGACTAGGGTCCAGTCTCTGTTCACCTTCAGACTACTCAGTTGATAGCATGGGCACCTATTCTAACTTTGGCAAAAAGCTATTGTGGTAGGTTACTTACTACAGAGGGATGCTGGAAGGTTTCCTTCTTTACCAGCTACGACAAGGTGAAAATGTCACTCAGCTTTGTCTGGAATATATTTTTGTTTCCAGGCTGCATTCCCAAATCTAGCCCTATTATAACAACACTGATATGTTCATCTCCATTTGCCTCCTGGGTCTACTGCTCCATGGGTTCAGAACCCACGTTGGAGAGAGATAAGATTATCACTCCCTAAACCCCAGCAACCACCAATTTGAAGAAGGAGACATGGAAAGTTTGGTCCTCGTGGTTAGTGGTACATAAAGTAGTGCCTTGGAAACCAAAAGAATAGAGTTTCAAGGAGGAGATGGTTACTCACCAAGTGCCGCTGAGACTTCTACTTCATCAAGGATGACTATCATCCACTTTCTATGCAAATGGATGTATGGGGAGTCAAACAAAATGCTGGTCCTTATAAAACCTATTACCCAACCAGCATCCAGAAACTAGATTCCAGCCAGGGACAAGAATGCAAGACAGGTGCTCTGCAGTAAGATGGCATAAGACAAATGGGACCGGTAATAAACATAACCATATGTGCGTGTGACCACTTTTTATTTTGCTAGTCCAAGCATGCATTCTTGTAATTTCTGACTAACACATAAACAATGTTAGACACAAGCTCTCAGCTCTTTGGAATTGCAGGGAAAGTTAGGGCTGCTGCCAGTGCCACATTGCACACTGACAAATGCCATAGAAAGTGGTGAGAATAGCCGGTGCTGCGGCTCAAGAGGCTAATCCTCTGCCTGCGGCACCAGCACCCCAGGTTCTAGTCCCGGTCAGGGTGCCGGATTCTGTTCTGGTTGCTCTTCTTCCAGTCCAGCTCTCTGCTGTGGCCCGGGAGTGCAGTGGAGGATGGCCCAAGTACTTGGGCTCTGCACCCGCATGGGAGACCAGGAGAAGCACCTGGCTCCTGGCTTCAGATCAGTGCGGTGCGCCAGCAGCAGTGGCCATTGAGGGGTGAACCAATGGAAATGGAAGACCTTTCTCTCTGTCTCTCTCTTTCTCACTGTCCACTCTGCCTGTTAAAAGAAAGTGGTGAGAATACATACAAATGTAACATTCAAATCAGTGTTGATCCAGAGACAGCCCAGATGTTTTTGGAAGGACATCCAGGAAAAACAAGCTTGGCCACTAAGCCATCATCAAGTTCCCCAACCACTTCATCTAGCATGAAAAAGAAGCCCAGCACACCTGGGCTCATTGTGGATGTCTATGGCCAATGAGTATCAGGTCAAATGGGCTGTGAAGAAACTGTATGACACTGATGTGGCCAAAGTCAATATGCTGATCAGGCCTGATGGGAGAAGGCATGTGTTTCACTGGTTCCTGATTATGATTCTTTGGATATTGGTAACAAAATTGGGATCATCTAAACTGAGTTGAACTGGCTAAGTCTACTTATATGGTTTCTTCTTCATAAAGGGTGTTATCAGAAAGATGGAATAGTACAAATTATTATGTTAAAAATCAAATGTAATATAGATAGAAAGCTTATACAGTTCCTCCAGCACATAGGAGAGAACAGGAAAGGGGAAAGATTACCCATATGAGATGATCAGAGATGGAAATAAAAGCACAGAGAACTGGGTTGGGCTGCACTGTCAAGTCCTAAAGAAGATCTCAGAAATGAATCAAATAGAATGATCAAAGTGTTTAAAATGTTTCCTAGGAAGAAAAAGACCAGCCAGATTAAAAATGCTCTCCCTTTACAGAGAAAATTACTGATGAAAAGTTATCCAGGCACCACCATTGTGGCCAAACAAGGTAAGCCACCACCTGTGATGGCTGCATCTCATAGGAACACTGGTTAAGTCCTGGCAGCTCTACTTCCAATCCAGCTCCCTGACAATGTGCCTGAAAAGGCAAAGGAATATGGCTCAAGAGTTTGAGTCCTTGCACCCTTGTGGGAGACCAGTGTTTTAGGCTTCTGGCTTTGGCCTGGCCCAGCCCCAGTCATTGTGGCCATTTGGGGAGTAAACCAGTAGATGGAGGATATCTCTCACTCACTCTCTTTCTCTCTGTGTTTCTCTCTCTTTCTCTCCCTGTCCCTCTCCCTCTCCCTTTCTCTGTATAACTGGCTTTTTCAAATAAATAAAACTTTTTTATGAAAGAAAAATTGAGCCATCTCTATAAAATTTCTGGCAAAATAATTTATACACAAATGGAAAAAAATGTTGTTTGGTTATTGTTGTTTATTTGTTTTTAACAGTTCTAGTCTTGTTCCTTATTTTCTGGTAAGATTATATATTTATTGAGGTAATTAACATAAAAATAACTACACACATTGAACATTTGCATTCTGATGAATTTGGACACGGATTATACCCATTACACAAACCTGTGAAGGAGAAGAATCCATTATGCTGTCTAGCTACTGAGAGTCGGTGAGGTGTTGCATGGAAGGATGCGGTGAGAATGTGCTGATGTGGTGAAGAGTCCCAGGTAAGACCACATAAAGTCAGCAAGAACAATGGCTTTCATTCTAGACTGACTGTGAAGCCATTGCACAGTTGGAGCAAAAGAATGAAATTATGCCATTTAGCAAAGCAGAATTCTGCTGCTGTGGGAGAACAAAGCATGAGCTGGTGTAGGCTGGAGCAGAAGACCAGTTCAGATGTCTCCCTGCTGACTTAAACCAGATGGGATGCATAGGTGACTTGGTTAGGGTGGTGGTGGGGAAAATGGAAGTGGTAAGAGTCTGGATGTCACTGGAAGCACAAGGGTGCAGGGCTTTCCAAGAGATGAGGGGTAGACAGAGAGAAAAAACCTATGGCCATCAAGTGACATGGGCCAGACCTCAGAAGTAGCAAGAGAGTGGCAAAACCAACTGAGTTTTGGATATTTTATTTCTTCAGCTGTAATGGCCCAAAACTCTGAAAATTCACTTTTGAAATGAGCATCAACCAATCCCAGTAAACTAAATGACAAAACATTGTTTTAAAAAAATATGGTTCCAGGGGCCGGCATTGTGGCTTAGCAGGTAAAGCTACCACCTACAGTGCTGGTATACCTTATGGGCACAGGTTCAATTCCCAGCTGCCCCACTTCTGATTCAGTTCCCTGCTAATGCACCTAGGAAAGCAGTGAAGATGGCCCAAGTGCTTGGGCCCCTGCACCCATGTGGGAGACTTGGATGAAGCTCCTGGCTCCTGTCTTTGGCCTAGCCATTGAGGCCATTTGGAGAGTGAACCACCATATTGAAGATTTCTCTCTGTCTCTGTCTGTCTTTCCTTCTCTGTCTGTAACCCTGCCTTTCAAATAAAATAAATAAATCTTTAACAAACAAAGTTATTTTGTGGGGAAAAGGAAACATTAATTACTAAGTTAATATTTACTCCAAACACAGGTAGCAGAGTATGCTATTATAAATAACAAAATAAAAATTACCTTACAGAGAAGTTAGGAGTTCAGATTAGATGCCAGACTGTTTGGATTGCAATCTGACTCCATTGCTCACAATTGCTGTTATTTTTGACAAGTCACCTAATCTCTGTGCCTTGTTCTCCCCATCTATAAAATGGGAATAATAATAGTACCTAACCCAAAGGGCTGGATCTGATACAGAAAACACAAAATGTGAGTTGCTAAGGTAATAATTATGACAGTGATGCTAACGATCAAGCCAGATTAAACATAGGAAGGAAAGTGGGTTGGGGGCAGGTTACATCCTTGGCTTTACTTTTAGCACTTCACTTGAAAAAGAAAACCCTAGGGGACCTATCTGCCAAGATTCTAGCCAAGGTAATTAGCCAAACAAACCAATGACCTTCATCCTGAAAATACATACATTGGAGTGGATTTGCCTTATTATTATTGAGTGGAAGCTTAATGTGAAAAGGCCACTGTTTCATTAAAACATTTACTTTTCCCCCAATACCCAAAGCCTGCATTAAGCAGCCTTCAAGTACCTAGTAACCACACTGATAGGTAAAAGGGGCAGAGCAGGATTAGAGAGTAGTGACATGTGCCATACAAATTGTTGAGCTGATTTGTGGACCAAAAAAAAATTAAAAGCATCTCTCAGTAAAATCGCATTATCCAACACAGAAATCACTGACACTTCTTTTAATGCTTTGAACTGAATCCTGGTGGAAAAATCATTTCCCCTTAGCACTCAACCAGATACAGCCACTTATATCTGTAAGGGCAAATGAATTCATGAAACTGTTCCGATTTTGTGAGACCCTTTTAGAAAGTCTGAAGACTGTCAACATTGTTTCTTAGCCAAGAAAAACTTCAACTGAAAGAAAATTCTAGTATTTTGTGCAAAATGGAGCACCTGTGATGTTTGGCAATGCATCTAGTTTTGTTACTTTGGGAAACAGGGAAGCAACTCCTGACACCAGATGCACTGCCATACATATAGACTTGTGCTGGGGTCAACGACTTGGCCAACACCACTGAAAGAAGTATTTTCTGCTGCTGTGAAAATTGTCAACTTCATCAGCAACAGATACTTGAATCATCACCTTTTTCAGAAATTTTGTCCAAAAGTTGAATAAGAATATATTTTTTCTAGTACGTGGATACACATTGGCATTTCAGGGGACAAGTCAATGCATTTGATTAAATGTCAGAGGAAAAGAGAAAAAAGCCCACTCAGAATAAGTTGAAAGGGAGATATTCATTCAAGCTTGGCAAATGGCAAATAGCTTTGGCCATGTACATGAGGCAAATCTTCTGATCCCAAGCCTTGCTGCTGAGAAATCACAAGCAACCTTTGACCAAGTTGCCAAAGGAAGTGCCTCACAGGATGAAACTGAAACTGACAAACAGTCAGAAACCTTGCAGACCTCTTCTGAGATTTCCCTGGCTCCTCAGACCTCAATGTCGCAATGGGCACTTGTGAACCATCCTTTGCTGATGTGGCATTGGCAGTGCACAGTGCACAGTGGGGTGGTCTTGAGAATTAAGGAGACAAAGTGACCCGAATTCAACCATAAGAATCCTCACACACGTACAGTCTCATATTTTAACTCCAGCTCACCACTTCTGGGAAGAGAAAACTGTAGTGATTTTGATGC
This sequence comes from Oryctolagus cuniculus, assembly GCF_964237555.1. NCBI lineage: Eukaryota > Metazoa > Chordata > Mammalia > Lagomorpha > Leporidae > Oryctolagus > Oryctolagus cuniculus. The sequence goes on along the minus strand of NC_091439.1, from coordinate 92,760,553 downwards.
TATTTGCTTCAACACACATCTGTAAGTAAAGACTTTCTGAAATTTTGCCCTTAAAAAAAATAAATATTTATGATCAGTTCAAGATCAAAGTTAACCTGTATGTTGCTATGTCAAAGTCCACCCTCATCAAACAGAACAGCATAAACCTTGTTCTGGAGATGTGCTACTATGAATATAAAAGAATGAAAATTATTTTTCATCTTATTTGTATAATTTACAATTATTTTTCCTTATTTTTTTTGCTCAGAAGTCATCAGTTTTTACAAGATGCTTCCCTATTCCAAGAAAAAGGCAGATTAGAAGAAACCAGCCTCAAGGTTTTCAAAAGGGTAGAATAGGGAGGGAACTTATTGCTCTAGTCTAAGGAAAGATAATTAAAAAACAAAAGTGGAGAGAGTGCAATCTCAGGAAAGAGGGAGAAGACAGTAGAGGGAACTCCATGTAAATTAGAGGGATACTGTGCACCTACGTGGAGGACCTACCACTGTGGGACATGAACAGCTAAGGACCCCAGCAGCCAGACAGCCTCAGCACCAGCATTGGAGAATGAGGTGAGACCAGACTGCAGCAGCCCAAGCAACTGGCAATACAGCTGTGGGAAGAGCCAGCCATGAGTCTGGTTTAGAGCCCTGTGGCAGACAATGTACCTGCCAACCTAGAAGAAAGAAAAAGGGGGCATATTTCTCTCTCCCCAATCACTCAGCACCAACATTCTATAACTAATCAAGAGAGGGCAGGCATCAATTTGGACATACAGAACAGCTGTGCTGGCATGTATCCACACACTCAGCAACCAACTGGGTGGAGATGCCTAAATCTGGCTGGGAGAATTGACAGAGGACTGGGTGCTCCTCGCTGTGGAAGCCATGTGTGCCAGGATTCTGAAAACACTGTGGCTGCATGGAGGGCACAGTATGTGGCTGGGACTTTGGTAGTCACTGTGGGTGGCTCCACACACTCGAGACTCTTTGATTACCTGGTGAGGGTTATTGCTGCAAGATCTGTGTTCACACTGAGGACTGTATGGATTCTTAGTATGGTTTTTGTGGCAGAGCAGATGAATATTGTACCCACTGGGGCTAGTGCCCAGGCACTGGTCTCTGTTGAGGAGGTGAGCATGAGAATATGTCAACAGAACAGAACGAACCTCCCCTCTGATTAAAAAAAAAAAAAGAGGAAATTTACCACACCCCATTTTGGTGTCAGCTTGGACACTCCTCTCACTGTGGAGTACTGAACAGAGCTCCCCAGCCACAACCAGCACATGCCTCTGGATACTCACCGAAAGAGCAGACACTCCACTAAGCCACAGAGGAATAGTACAAAGGTAAAAGTCATCACAGGGAAAGAAAAACCAACAAGTATCTCCACAAATGCATAATAATAAACATAGCAATTCAAGAAACAAGAATAAGGAAGATAACATGACACCCTCAAAAAAACACAACACTTCAATACTAGAAGGTAAAGATGAAGAGTTTGAAGAAATGCTAGAAACAGAATTCAAAAAATTGATCAATTGATCTGATTACTTAGAAGTAATCAGAAGCAAATCCATAACTAAAGAAATCTGCACATAACATGAATGAGAATTCTTCCCATGAAATTGAGATTTTTAAAGAGAATTGGAAATGAAATATTGGAAATGAAAAATTCAATAGAACAAATAAAAAATGCCATAGGAAGCCTTAACAACAGATTTGATGAGGCAGAAAAAAGAATATCCAAGTTAGAAGACAAATCTCAGGAAATTTTTACAGTCAGAACAAAATAAAAGAAGAAGAAAAAATTAGAAAACTAAAAAGAGTGCTGGAGATTTATAAGATACTATCAAAAGACCCAGTATATGATCTGAGGAGTTCCCGAAGGCATGGTAAGAGAGAATGGATTAGAATGCCTTTTCAGTGAAATAATTACAGGAAATTTCCCTAATTGGAGAAAGAAAGGGATGTACAAGTACAGGAAGCATATAGAACTCCTAGTAGACAACACCAGAAAAGATCTTCACCACAACATGTTGTAGTCAAACTCTCCACAGCAAAACATACAGAAAAGAATCCATAATGTACATGAGAGAAATCCCAGATTACTTTCAGAAGATCTCTAATTAGACTCATAGCTGGCTTCTCATCAGAAGCCCTGCCAGATAGGAGAGAATGGAGAGATATATTACAAGTCTCAAGAGAAAAAACCTGTCAATCCAGAATACTGTAACCTGCAAAGCTCTCATTTATGAATGAAGGTGAAAAAAGACCTCCCGTAACAAAAAGAAACTCAAAGAATTTGTCACCAGTCATCCAGCCTTACAAAAACCTTAAGCAAACTGGGTATAGAAGGAACATTCCTGAACACAATCAAGGCAATTTAAGACAAACCCACAGCCAGTATCTTATTGCATGAGGAAAAGTTGGAATCAATCCCACTGGTATTCAATACCAGACAAGGATGTCCACTCTCACCATTGCTATTCAATATAGTCCATGAAGTTTTATCCAGAGCCATTAGGCAAGAAAAAGAAAGCAAAAGGATACAAATTTGAAAGGAGGTAGTCAAATATTCCTATTTGCAGATCACATAATTCCATATATAAGGGATCCAAAGGACTCCACTAAGAAACTATTGAAACTCATAGAAGAATTTGATAAGTGGCATGATATAAAACCAACACACAAAAACCAATAGCCTGTATAGACACAGACAATGTCATTGTGGATAAGGAACTTCTAAGATCAATCTTATTCACAATAGCTACAAAAAAGTCAAATACCTTGGAATAAATTATCCAAATATGTCAAAGATCTCTACAATTAGAGTTACAGAACATTACAGAAAGCAATAGAAGATACAAAAAATGGAAAAATCTTCAATTTTCATGGATTGGAAGAATCAATATCATGAAAATGTCTATACTTTCAAAAGCAATTTATAGATTCAATGTGATAATAATCAAAATACCAAGCACATTCTTCTCAGATATAGAAAAAATGATGCTGAAATTCATATGGAAACAAAGGAGACCCCAAATAGCTAAAGCAATCTTGTACAACAAAAACAAAAGCCAGAGGCATCACAATATCAGATTTCAGGACATACTATAGGGCATTTATAATCAAAACACCTGGCACTGCTACAAAAACATATGGGCAGATAAATGGAACAGAATAGAAATGTCAGAAATTAACCCAAGCATCTACAACCAATGTATCTTTGATAAAGGAGCTAAAATCAACCCATAGAGCAAGGACAGTCTATTCAACAAATGGTGTTGGGAAAACTAGATCTCCACATGCAGAAGTATGAAAATCACTTTACATGAAAATCCATTCAAAATAGATTAAAGACCTAAATCCATGACCTGATTCCATCAAATTATTAGAGAACAATGGGAAAAACCTGCAAGATATTGGGATAGACAAAGAGTTCTTGGAAAAGACCCCAAATGCACAGGCAATGAAAACCAAAGTTGAAAATGGGATTACATCTAATTGAGGAGCTTCAGCACTGCAAAAGAAACACTCAGCAAAGTGAAGAGGCAACTGACAGAATGAGAGAAACTATTTGCAAACTATGCAAATGATAAGCATTAATAACCAAAATATATAAAGAGCTCAAGAAGCTCAACAACAGCAAAACAAAAAACCCAGTTTAGAAATTTTAAAGGACTTAAACGGGCATTTTTCAAAAGAGGAAATCAAAATGGCCAACAGACACATAAAAAAATGTTCTGGATCACTAGCCATCAGTGAAATGCAAATCAAAACCACAATGAGGTTTCAGCTTACTCCAGTTAGAATGACTTTCATACGGAAATCAACAAACAACAAATCCTGGTGAGGATGTAGGGAAAAAGTTACCCTAATACACTGTTGGTGGGAATGAAAACTGGTGCAGCCACTGTCAGACAATATGGAGATACTTCAGAAAGCTGAAAATAGATCTACCATGTGACCCACCATTCCACTCCTGGGGATTTACCTAAGGGAAATGGAATCAGCATATTAAAGAGTTATCTGAGCCGGCGCTGCAGCTCACTAGCCTAATCCTCTGCCTTGCAGCGCCAGCACACCGGGTTCTAGTCCTGGTCAGGGCACCGGATTCTGTCCCAGTTGTCCCTCTTCCAGGCCAGCTCTCTGCTGTGGCCAGGGAGTGCAGTGGAGGATGGCCCAGGTGCTTGGGCCCTGCACCCCATGGGAGACCAGGATAAGTAACCGGCTCCTGCCATCGGATCAGCACGGTGCGCCTGATTGGAGGGTGAACCAACAGCAAAAAGGAAGACCTTTCTCCCTGTCTCTCTCTCACTGTCCACTCTGCCTGTCAAAAAAAAAGAGTTATCTGTACTCCCATGTTTATTGAAGCTCAATTCACAATAGCTAAGATATGAAATTAACCTAAATGCCTGTCAGCTAGACCGGATAATGAAATTATAGGATATGTACATTGAGGAATATTAAACAGTGGTTTAAAAAAATCCTGTCATTTGCAACAAAATGGATGAAACTGGAAAATATTATACATAGTTAAATAAGCCAGTCCCAAAAGGACAAATACCATAAGTTATCCTTGATCTGTGATAACTAATAGAGCACCTAAAAGGTAATCTATAAAAGTGAAATTGATATTTTGAGGTGCAATGACTTTGCATAACCCTTTTCTTGAGTGTTGAGGAGCAGTTTCATAACTTATTAGCAACTATCCAGGACCTTAAAAATCCTCAAGACAGTCTGACAAGACAGATGTCATATGAAGAACACTTTGATTTTACCATTCATAACTTAAATACCTTTAGCCTAAACAAGTAAGCATTCACTGGGTTTTCAAAAATGGTTTAGGCCTGAGGGTCTTATAAGAGCCCTACGTGTCACAATATTGTTATAAATCTCCATTAGTTGGGGCCGGTGCTGTGGTGCTGCAGGTTAACGCCCTGGCCTAAAGCGCCAGCATCCCATATGGGTGCCAGTTCAAGACCCGGCTGCTCCACCTCCCATCCAGCTCTCTACTATGGCCTGGGAAAGCAATAGAAGTTGGCCCAAGTCCTTGGGCCCCTGCGCTCATGTGGGAGACCCAAAATTAGCTCCTGGCTCCTGGCTTCGGATCAGCACATCTCCAGCCGTTGCAGCCAATTGGGGAGTGAACCATTGGATAGAAGACCTCTTTCTCTCTCTCTGCCTACAGAATTGAGAAATATCTTGCTGTTGTTTATAAGCTCCTCAGTTTATAGTATTTTGTATAACACTGCAAATGGTCCAAGACACCGATACATCTTTGAATATTTGTCTTCAATATGTGTCTGAGAATGGCATTGTAACACCTTGAAACTTACGTTTTGCTTTGCTTTGTACCATTTCACAAAATGATTTGTTTTCATACACTTTTGCTGCTTCCATAGTAATTTATGTAAATGTATTTTAATAAGCTATTTCGTTGACACCAATGTTTACTGAGATATTTACTCATTTACCTGTTTTATGTAAATTTGTCTACTTTAATTTTATCGTGTGGATTTCTTTTCATTCATCAATATCCATTGAGATATAGTACTGTATATGTGGTATAATATTCAATTTACAACTGAACTTGCTATATTTTATTGGCTGTTAGGTATCACAATGAATAAAGTTGTTTTACCTATGCAATTTAATGTGCTTACATAATTTATTGAAAATTATTATAGAGGCTAGCGTTGTGGCCTAGCAAATATAGCTGCCACAAAACCAACATCTCATATGGAAACTGGTTTCTGTCCATTTGCATTACTTCCAATCCAGCTCCTTGCCAATGGCCTGGGAAAGCAGAGGAAGATGGCCCAAGTGTTTCAGCCCATGCCATTCATATGAGAGGCCCAGCTGGAGCTCCTGGATCCTGGCATCAACCTGGCCAAGCATGACCATTTTGGGAGCAAATCAGCAGATGGAATCAATCTCTCTCTCTCTCTCTGTTCCTCTCTCTCCTTCCCTCCCTCTGCCTTTCAAGCAGATGTAAATAAACTGTTTTAAAAACAAAAATGTAAACATTGAGCACCTATTTTTCTTTCATCCTAACTTGCCAATATTTCTCAGCAGCCAAATAGCCTTAAATAATAAGAGAATTGCCCATAGTGAAAGGGTAAGGAATGATATAATTAGAAAAATCACCACCCATCAGGTCCTAAAGAATTATTTGAGCCAGAAAATGATCATCAGTGAATAAAAACATCTGATGAAAATCTCCATGAGGGATTTTATAGCAAAAGCATCAGACTGTCACCCCATGAACCCACCAATCAATCTTTGCATCACAGCAGTGGGACAGCCAGATGCTGTGCACTTCCTGCAGTGGTACAATATGAAACATCCAGTTTTACCTTTGAAGTATTCTTACCAAAAGACAAAAAGTACAACAAAAAAGTAGTAGTGTATCCATAAAGCTTCCAGAGCTAATTTCCATTCAAATTTAATGCAGTAACTTAATTTAGATGAAATAAAATGATGTTTCAAAATCATTTTTGAATGATGTGGCAAAATCTTAGTAATGATTGAATATTTATGAAAAGGAGAGAGTGATTCAATTAACTTTTCTAATTTTGGATCTGTTTGAAAATTGTATAACTAAAAATAAGTCCCATACACCAGAGGCAAGCATACTATATTCCTGTGTATCTTAAACCCCACAAATATATCCCCTTTTTGGTATGAAGAGGCTTCACATCATAAACCATGATGAGAGAGACTGGCTTTTGAATGTCATGTCTACTACAGTTGGCACCAGCTTCATCATTTAAGGATTTTCTTTATTTCTATAAAAGGAACAGATTTCATATTATATATGTATGAAATATATATCATATATTATATATATGAAATATATATATAACTATATATATAGTTTTTAATTTTTTTTATTTTTTTATTATTTTTTTGACAGGCAGAGTGGACAGTGAGAGAGAGAGACAGAGAGAAAGGTCTTCCTTTGCCGTTGGTTCACCCTCAAATGGCCGCCGCGGCTGGCGCGCTGCGGCCGGTGCACCGCGCTGATCCGATGGTAGGAGCCGGTTACTTATCCTGGTCTCCCATGGGGTGCAGGGCCCAAGCACCTGGGCCATCCTCCACTGCACTCCCTGGCCACAGCAGAGAGCTGGCCTGGAAGAAGGGCAACTGGGACAGAATCCGGTGCCCCAACTGGGACGAGAACCCGATGTGCCGGTGCCACAAGGCGGAGGATTAGCCTAGTGAGCTGCGGCGCCGGCCGTATATATAGTTTTAAGAACATAATGAAACCATTCACCCTCCCTCTCTCCCTCCTCTTTCCTTTCTTTCTTATTTTTAATTTTTGCAATGATATGCTATCCAATTACTTTATAATCACAAGCTTAATGCTCCACTAAATAAAGAATTCAACAAGTAGTAAGTAGAAAAACCACTGTACTTCAGGAGTATAGACAAAGGACTACAAACAATAATCAAAACTCAAGATGTCAATTTAAATCATATACATTACTTTTTTAGTACCACAAATCAAATAAAGCTTACGACATTTGTCTTTTGGGGATGGGCTTATTTCACTAGATATAATGGTCTCCAATTGTAACCATTTCATTGCAAAAGACAGGAGTTCATTTTTTATGGCTGAGTAGTAGTCCATGGTGTATGTCTACCAAATTTTCTTTATCCAGTAATCAGTTCATGGGCATCTTGGTAAATTCCATATCTTAGCTGTTGTGAATTATGCTGTAATAAACATAGGGGTACAGATAATATTTCCATATACTGACTTCATTAATTTGGGTAAATTGCCAGAAGTGGGAAGGCTACAACATACGATAGATCTGTTTTCAGATTTTTCTTTTTTTTCTTAACTTTTATTTAATAAATTTAAATTTCCAAAGTACAACTTTGAATTATAGTTGCTTTTTCCCCCCATAACCTCCCGCCAACCCGCAACCATCCCATCTCCCACTCCCTCTCCCATCCCATTCACATACATATTCATTTTCAATTATATTTATACACAGAAGAAGATCAATTTAGTATATACTAAGTAAAGATTTGAATGGTTTGCACCCACACAGAAACACAAAGTATAAAGTACTATTTCAGAACTAGTAATGCTATTAATTCACATAGTACAACACATTAAGGACAGAGATCCTACATGAGGAGTAAGTGCACAGTGACTCCTGTTGTTGATTTAACAATTGACACTCTTGTTTATGGAATCAGTAATTACCCAAGGCTCTTGTCATGAGCTGCCAAGGCTATGGAAGCCTCTTGAGTTCGCCAACTCTGATCTTATTTAGACAAGGCCATAGTCTTGGAAGTGGAAGTTCTCTCCTCCCTTCAGAGAAAGGTACCTCCTTCTTTGATGGCCCTTTCTTTCCACTGGGATCTCACTCACAGAGATCTTTCATTTAGGTTTTTTTTTTTTTTTTTTTTTTTTTTTTTGCCAAAGTGTCTTGGCTTTCCATGCCTGAAATACTCTCATGGGCTTTTAAGTCAGATCCAAATGCCTTAAGGGCTGGTTCTGAGGCCAGAGTGCTTTTTAGGACATCTGCCATTCTATGAGTCGGCTGTGTATCCCACTTCCCATGTTGGATTGTTCTCTCCCTTTTTAATTCTGTCAGTATTAGCAGACACTAGTCTTGTTTATGTGATCCCTTTGGTTCTTAGTCCTATCATTATGATCAATTGTGAACTGAAATTGATCACTTGGATTAGTGAGATGGCATTGGTACATGCCACCTTGATGGGATTGAATTGGAATTCCCTGGCACGTTTCTAACTCCACAATTAGGGGTAAGTCCGATTGAGTATGTGCCAAACTGTACATCTCCCTCTCTTATTACCACTCTTATATTTAACAGAGATCACGTTTCAGTTAAATTTAAACACATAAGAATAATTGTGTGTTGATTAAAGAGTTGAACCAATGGTATTAAGTAGAAGAAAAAAAATACTAAAAGGAAGAAAGTAGTAAGTTGTCCCTTGACAGTTAGGACAAGGGCTTATCAAGTCATGGTTTCTCAGAGTGTCCATTTCACTTCAACAGGTTTCCTTTTTGGTGTTCAGTCAGTTGTCACCGATCAGGGAGAACATATGGTATTTGTCCCTTTGGGACTGGCTTATTTCACTCAGCATGATGTGTTCCAGATTCCTCCATTTTGTTGCAAATGACTGGATTTCATTGTTTCTTACTGCGGTATAGTATTCTAAAGAGTACATATCCCATAATTTCTTTATCCAGTCTACCGTTGATGGGCATTTAGGTTGGTTCCAGGTCTTGGCTATTGTGAATTGTGCTGCAATAAACATTAGGGTGCAGACTGCTTTTTTGTTTCCCAATTTAAACTCCTTTGGGTAAATTCCAAGGAGTGGGATGGCTGGGTCGAACGGTAGTGTTATCTTCAGGTTTTTGAGGAATCTCCAGACTGACTTCCATAGTGGCTTGACCAGTTTGCATTCCCACCAACAGTGGGTTAGTGTCCCTTTTTCCCCACATCCTCACCAGCATCTGTTGTTGGTAGATTTGTGTATGTGAGGTGTGAGGTGAAACCTCATTGTGGTTTTGATTTGCATTTCCCTGATTGCTAGTGACCTTGAACATTTGTTGGCCATTTGGATTTCCTCTTTTGAAAAATGTCTATTGAAGTCCTTGGCCCATCTCTTAAGTGGGTTGTTTGTTTTGATGTTGTGGAGTTTCTTGATCTCTGTAGATTCTGGTTATTAACCCTTTATCTGTTGCATAATTTGCAAATATTTTTTCCCATTCTGTTGGTTGCCTCTTCACTTTCCTGCCTGTTTCTTTTGCAGTACAGAAACTTCTCAATTTGATGTAGTCCCAGTTGTTAAATTTGGCTTTGACTGGCTGTGCCTCCGGGGTCTTTTCCAAGAAGTCCTTGCCTGTGCCTATATCTTGCAGGGTTTCTCCATTGTTCTCTAAGATTTTGATGGTGTTGGGTTGTAGATTTAGATCTTTTATCCATGTTGAGTTGATTTTTGTGTAAAGTGTAAGATAGGGGTCTTGCTTCACGCTTCTGCATATGGAAATCCAGTTTTCCCAGCGTTGAATAGACTATCCTTGCTCCAGGAATGGGTTTTATGTTCAAACAACCAGAGTAAATTTCTTACAACTAAACATATTGTATGATTTTCCAGAAAAGGTTCAACTGTGAGTTGTAATATGAAACATACACCAAGATACCACATGAAATACAGGATTAACTATTTAAAAATAATGTATTTAAGACGCAGAGCGATAGGTGAATATCTGATCTATGAACAAGGAAATCTTTAATTATATAAAATGAAGAATATTTTACATGAAATAAGAACTTGAGAATTTAAACAATACAGTAAACAAATTTAAGGAAATATTTCTAACATTTATAACATCGATTTTACTATACACATACACACACACACACACATAAGGATACTTCAAAAAGTTTGGGAAAAGAGGAATTAAAAGATATTTTGATGCAGAAATATTTTGAAATCCACATTTTTTTCACAATACACATTTTTCAAGAGCTACTTAAAGACCTCATATGCATAAATTTCAAAAATGTTTTGCATTACTAAAACTTATTCTGAATTACATTTTTCGCAAAACTTTGGGAGTACCCTCATGTGTGGGGGATGCGGGTGGAGAGGGATGGTGTGTATGTCATGTTTTATAAGTTAATAAAATCAGAAATTTGTAAAATGGCAAAGAATATGAATAGATAATTCAGAAAATATGAGCCAATGTACATATGGGAAACCATTCAAGTTCAACAATGAAAAGCCCCCAAGTAATCCAGAATTCCCATTTATTTGTCCAATAAATACAATGTGTCTTCTTGTGACAATAATACATCAGTGAATAAGGGTGGGCCAATGATTTTGCTTTGCTATCATCTAAAACATCTAGAATTGCATTAATCCTTATAATAAATAGCCGGTTATAATTTTTTTGCTTTTTATTCACTTGCCTTGAAATCTGGTGAGAATTACTGAGAAGGAAAGTACTCAAAATGCAGAGTATGAGAAATGAGCAATAATGCATAGTAATCCACAGAATGTACAATCATATGGGAATAGTCAGGTGAAATTTATCAAACTAATGGGTAAGTAAACAATGGTCAGGAAGTGGAAAAAATAGTTATGTCTAAATAAAGTCAAAAAATAAGTCCTTTGCTAGGGGGAAAATGAGACAGACATGCTATTTTGATAAATGTCTACAACTTGCTTACTCAGACTCCAAAATTATTCAGAGGAAATTGCAGTATATTACAAACACTCAAATATTCCCCGAAGTCCCACCAACTCTGCTTTTTTGACCTCTTCTATCTCCTCTGCAGTAGTGATTTATATCATAAGCAAAAATGTACCTTGATCGTTGGTATGCATTTCTGAAACCAAAGTTTATCTTTAAGTTGGTGTGGAGAATTAAACATATAGCTAAGTCCAGATTTTTCTTTTGAACAACATGATGACAGAAAGGAGAGGAAACAGAAAGAGGCAGACAGACAAGAGATCTTCTGTCCACTGGTTTACTCCCAAAATGGCCACAGAGGCTGGAGTTGGACCAGTCCAAACACAGGAGCCAGGAACTCAATCTAGGTCTCTCCAGTTGTCAGCAGGGACCAAAATAAGTGAGCCATTGCCTTTGCCTTTCAGGATGTGCAGGAAGCTGGAATCGGATGCCAAGCCAAAACTGAAACATGGGCATTCTGATATAGAATGTGGACATTCCAAGCAGCATGTTAACTGCAACACCCAGCAAAACCCAATTTTATTTTATTTTTCTTTGCTTTTAAATCCATTATTGCTATTTATTGAAATACAGATAACTTCAAAATATTTGTAGAAATGGATATTTTTAAAAATTTTATCTAAGGTATACAAATTTCATTTATATAGATGCAGGAACATAGTGATATTTCTCAACCTACCTTCTATCACATCCATGATCCCACCCCTCCTCCTCCTTCTTTAAGAGCCAATTTTGTACTCAAGACTGTAAGCTGTTATTGAGTGAGAGTCTTACAAAGCAAATGTTCATATGTGATATACACTCTACTGTATGCCATTTCCATTCTGGAATGCTTGGGAACCTCACTGCAGGGTATCAGTTTTGTTTTAAACTATCTAAAATTGTAATAGTCTGAGTTTGTCTTTAAAAATAACTAGATGATAAGAGTAACTAACATAGTTGAACTCTGGAGGATTAAATGTTAAGATGTGGAGTAGGAGGTAGAATATGGGAGATGTTAGCCAAATACAAAATTTATGTTAAACAGGAGGAATATTTTCAAGAGATCTGTTGTACAATATGGTGACTGTAGTTAGCAACAGTGTTCTGTATACCTGAAAAGTGTTGACAGAGTATATTTCAATTATTCTCACCACACATTAAAAAAAACATGATAAGCAGCCATTGCCGAGGCTCACTAGGCTAATCCTCCACCTCCAATGCTGACACACCAGGTTCTAGTCCCAGTTGGGGCACTGGATTCTGTCCTGGATGCTCTTCTTCCAGTCCAGCTCTCTGCTGTGACCTGGGAAGGCAGTGGAGGATGGCCCAGGTCCTTAGGCCCTGCACCTGCATGGGAGAACAGGAGGAAGCACCTGGCTCCTGGCCTCGGATTGGTGCAGCATGCTGGCCATAGCAGCCATTTGGGGGATGAACCAACAGAAGGAAGACCTTTCTCTTTGTCTCTTTCTCTCTCACTGTCTAACTCTGCCTGCAAAAAAAAAAAATTGATAAACATGAGGGTACTTCAAAAGTGCATGGGAAAATTGAAAAGATAAAAGTTTATTTTGGTACAAAACTTTGAAAGCCATACATAATTTTTTCATAATACACATTTCCATGAACATTTTGAAGTACCTCCATATATGAGGTAATACATATGTTAAAGAGTTAAATTTAGAAGTGGATCCAAGATGGCAGAGTAGGGAGGAAGCTTACTGCTTTAGCCCGGGAGAAGATAGTTTAAAAAGAGTGGAGATAATACAGTCTAATGGAAGAGTTAGTGAGAAAATGGCAGAGGAAACTACCAAAATTAGAGGGACATGGTGGATGAAATCAGCATCACCTTAATTTCTAAACCTGAAAAAGATGCAGCAGAGAAAGAGAATTACAGACCAATTTCCCTAATGAATATAGACAGCAGAAATCCTCAATAAAATCCTGGAGAATTGAGTTCAACAACATGTCAGAAAGATCATCCATCCAGACCAAGTGGGATTTATCTCAGGTATGCAGGAATGGTTCAATATTTGCAAATTAATCAGTGTGATACATCACATTAACAAACTGCTGAACAAAAACCATATCATTATCTCAATAGATGCAAAGAAAGGATTTGATAAAATACAACACCCTTTCATGATGAAAACTCTAAGAAAATTCAGTCTAAAAGGAACATTCCTCAACATAATTAAGGCAATTTATGACAAACACACAGCCAGCATCCTATTGAATGCGGAAAAATTGGAAGCATTCCCACTGAGATCTGGAACCAGACAAGGATGCCCACTCTCTACACTGCTATTCAATATAGTCCTGGAAGTTTAGCCAGAGCCATCAGGCAAGAAAAAAGAATCAAAGGGATTCAGATTGGTAAGGATGAAGTCAAACTATCCTAATTTGCAGATGATATGATTATATATAGAGAGGAACCAAAAAACTCCACTAGGACACTACTGGAACTCATAGAAGAGTTTGGTAAAATAGCAGGATATAAAATCAACACAAAAAATCAAAAGCCTTTGTATACACAGACAATGCCATGGCTGAGAAAAAACTTCTAAATTCAATCCCATTCACAACAGCTACAAAAAAACAGTAAATACCTTGGAATAAATTTACCCAGGGAGGTCAAAGATCTCTACAATGAGAATTACAAAACTCTAGAGGAAGAAATAAAAGACATAAAAAATGGAAAAACTTCCATGTTCATGGATCAGAAGAATCAACATCATCAAAATGTCTATTCTTCCAAAAATAATTTACAGATTCAATGCAATACCAATAAAAATACAAAATACATTCTTCTCAGATCTAGAAAAAATGATGCTGAAATTCATTTGGAAACATAAGAGGCCTAGGATAGCTAAAGCAATTTTATACAACAAAAATAAAGCTGGAGGCATAACAATACCAGATTTCAAGACATACTACAAAGAAGTTATAATCAAAACAGCCTGGTACTGGTACAAAAACAGGTGGATAGACCAATGGAACAGAATAGAAATGCCAGAAATCAATCCAAGCATCTCCAACCAACTTATGTTCGACCAAGGAGCTAAAACCATTCCCTGAAACAAGGACAGTCTCTTCAACAAATGGTGCTGAGAAAACTGGATTTCCACATGCAGAAATATAAAGCAAGACCCCTACATTACACCTTACACAAAAATCCATTCAAATGGATTAAAGACATAAATCTATGACCCAATACCATCAAATTACTAGAGAGCATTGGTGAAACTATACAAGGTATCAGCCTAGGAACAGAGTTTCTGGAAAAGACCCCAGAGGCACAGGCAATAAAAACCAAGATTAACAAGTGGGATTACACCAAATTGAGAAGCTTCTGTACAGCAAAAGAAACAGGAAATTAAAGAGGCAACCAACAGAATGGGAGAAATTATTTGCAAACCATGCAACAGATAAAGGGTTAACGACCAGAATATATAAAGTGATCAAAAAAACTCAACAATAGCAAAGCAAACAACCCAGTCAAGAAGTGGGCAAAGGACTTAGACATTTCTCAAAAAAAAAAGGAAATCCAAATGACCTACAGACACATGAAAAATGCTCAGGATCACTAGCCATCAGGGAAATACAAATCAAAACCACAATGAAATTTCACCCCACTCCAGTTAGAATGCCTTTCATACAGAAATCAACAAACAATAGATGCTGGCAAGGATGTGGGGAAAAAGGTACCCTGATCCACTGTTGGTGGGAGTGCAAACTGGTAAGGCCACTATGGAAACAGTTTGAAGATACCTCAGAAATCTGAATTTAGCCCTACCATACAACCCATCCATCCCACTCCTCAGAATTTACCCAAAGAAAATAAAATCAGCAAATAAAAAAGACATCTGCACCTCTATGTTTATTGCAGCTCAATTCACAATAGTCAAAACATGGAATCAACCTAAATGCCCATCCGCAGAAGACTGGATAAAGAAACTATGGGACATGTACTCTATGGAATACTATATAGCAGTTAAAAATGAAATCTGGTCATTTAAAGCTAAATGGATGAATCTGGAAAATATAATACTTAGTGAAATAAGCCAATTCCAAAGGGACAAATATCATATGTTCTCCCTGATCTGTGACAACTAACAGAGTACATAAAAGGAAATCTGTAGAAGTGAAACGGACATTATGAGAAGCAATTATTTGAACAGCGCTTGTCTTGACTGTCGAGGAACACTTTATTATTTTACTTTATCTATTTTTTTATTCTTTTATTCTCTGTGGGGAGCAGCCCGGACTGGACTGAGTTACTGGAATTAAGACTTATTCTATGCATCTGCTCTCCCACAATATGGCGCTGGGAGAGAAGTAAACAGCTTCCGCACAGCTGCCTCCAGTTCAACCAATAAACTGTAGGACTTGCTCCTGATTGGAGAGCAGCGTACTCGGTGTGTGGGCAGCCGAGTTGGGATTGGCGGAGGAGGACTATAAAGGAGGAGAGAGACGGCATGCACCAGGAACATCTATGGGGAACATCTAAGGGGAACATCTGAGGGAACACCTGTGCAGCCCCCCAGAGAGCCGGCCGGCGGTGTGCAGCTCCCCTGCGGAAGTGGGGAATGTGGCCAGGGGGAACTGCCCTTCCACGGAGGTGGAAGGGATAGTAGCCAACCCGGGAAGAACCAGCAGCAAACCCGGGGAGGGCCGAGCAGACGAAAGAACAGCGCAGGGTCCTGTGTCGTTCCTCCACGAAGAGGGGGAGCGACAATTCTCTACTTAATACCATTGGCTGAACTCCCTACTTAACATAGAATTAATCATAGATGTATTAAGTCAATTGAAAATAGACTCCTGTTAAAAATAAGAGTGGGAATGAGAGAGGGAGGAGCTGTACAGATCAGCACACATTCCCACACACCTAACCTTAAGGGTGAAGCTAAAAACTTGACAGGTGCATCAGAAGCTATGTAAAGATAGGTGGCAGGCCTATTAATGGCTGTTCTGTACAGTGATCTGCCCTCAAGGAGACCCAACAGGCCAATCCACTGCAATGGCTTTCAATGAGGTAAGCCTGGGCTTCAGCAGAAGTCAGCTTGTGAAGAGCCCTGGCAGCTCTGCCAGCCAAGAGTTGGATCACTGGAAATGGAACTGCCCTGGAGTCAAAGGATGACCTGGTCAGAGCCACAGGTCTTATTGGCTCTAATCTGAAAAGCCCTTCACTCAGCCCAGCTTCCTAAGTGACCACCACAGCTGAGGGGACAGCCAAATAGGGTCAGTACTGTATATTTCCTATTGGAGTTTCCACCTGCCTTTACCTGGGCAGCTCTCCTCCCAGGCCAGCTAGGCAATAGAAGTCAACAGGGTGCCTTCCCCAAGGAGGTTCACACCTCCCTTAGGATGTAGGCTATACGAAGAGATAGATGAGTCTGAGCCTCATAACTTACAAGGCTTGAAAGCCCACCAGATTATTATCAAGCCCCTTCTGTCAGGTTCTATTTGCCTCTCAATCAGAAAACTTAGTTGTAGCTTAGACAGCACCTTTCTTAGCTCCTCTAATAATGACTCTATCCTTTGTATCTAGCCCACTTGAGCCTCATTCCTTTGTAATCATAGCCTCTAACACCAATGGATCCACTCCCAACCTGTGTGTATTGATGGTCCTCTCCCATGCTTAATGCTGTATAATTGTTAAAAATTTCTCTACAGACAAACCCTGCTACCTGTAAAAGTTAAGTGGCTTTTTCCCAGTCTTGGCTGGAATCAGCTTAAACTACATCCATCAAACTGACCCCATAAGGTCCAGAAACCACCCCCATTTCCTCTCTTCTATGAAATCCTCTTATTACCTGGTTAATGCTACTCTTACGATCATTGGTTACTATTCTCACCCTGTCTTTTATACTACAATGTCTAAGTGTTTACATCAGGTGATAATGGAATGAACCAAGGCCTTCAGCAAACCAGCTGTCAATCAAATGCTGCTACAGGGATGTAGTGGGCTCCCCACCCAGGAGACAGCGGCTTGAGACATTGCCCTATGCCAGCGAAGAGTACCTCATCACCCCATGTCAGCAGGAAGTAGCACTAAAGACAGATCATCATCCCTCTACCCCTCCTGGACTTTTGGGACTAATATAATCCCTTACAAACCCTGCTTTATAAAAAAAATGGGAGAATGTTAGGAAACTGGTGCAGTTTTAGCCAGGTGGCCACATGGCCCAACCTCTGTGGTCAAGCTCCACCCCCATCCTAATGGGATTCGCTGCTCCTGCTTCCCTGCCTACCCTCAGGCAAAGTTATAAAAGGGCCTGTTCCTGAACACTTGTTCTCTTGGCTCTTCTCTCTTGGTTCTGCTCTCTTGGCCCTTCTCTCCTGCGCTCTCTTGGTTCCTCTCTCTAGCCTCTTCTTCTGGTCCCTTGGCTCTCTCTCTCGGCTCCTCTCATCTCTATTCACTCTCCTCTCTCTTCTCTCCTTGCTAGCTCCTCTCCTCTCTTTTTCTCTCTTATACTCTTTCTCTCTCTTTCCCTTCGCCACCCCTTCACTCCGGTCTGTCGGGTGTTCCCCCAATAAACCCTTTCCCTTAAAAAAAAAAAAAAAAAAAAAAAAAAAAAAACTTGCCAGGTGACTCCAAATCCCATTTAGCTGAGTGGCACTAATCGCATCTTATGTGATAAAGTGATCATATTAAGTATGGAATTGATCATAAACATAAGACCATCAGTCGAAGGGATCACATAAATAATAAGACCAAGTACCTGGTAATAACAATAGATAGAATTACAAAGGAGAGAAAGTTCCAACATGAGAAACAGTCCACACAGCAGACTCATAGAATGACAAATGCCTTAACTAGCACTCTGACCTCAGAATCAGCCCCTAAATCCTGACTAAAAACACCATGAGATCATTTCAAGCATAGAAAGCCAAGACATAGTGGCAAAAATGGTTCTACATGAAGGATCTCTGTGAGTAAGACCCCTTTGGGAAGAAGGGTCCATCAAAGGATATACTTTTCTCTGAAGGGAGGAGAGAACTTCTACTTTGCATATAGCCCTGTCTAAAAATGATGGAGTTTGTGAACTCAAATGGCTTCCATAGCCTTGGCGGCTCATCGCATGAGCCTCGGGTGATCATTGACATCATAAATAAGAGCATCAGTTGTTAAATCAACAACAGGAGTCACTGTGCATTTGCTCCCCATGCTGGAACTCTGTCCTTAATGAGTTGTACTATGAGAATTAATGGTAAAACTTGTCTTCAAATTGTACTTTATACTTTGTGTACTTGTGTGGGTGAAAATAGTTGAAATCTCTCCTTAGTAAAGAGTTGGTCTTCTGTATAAAAGTCAATTAAAAATGAATCTTAATGGAAAATGGAAAGGGAGAGGGAAAGGGAGTTGGGATGGGAGTGCGGGTGGGAGGGTGGGAATTTGGGGAAGAAACACTATATCCCTAAAAGCTGTACATATCAAAATTTAAATTCATTAAATAAAAACCTTAAAAAAACCCAATCTCTAAATACATTCACAGTCAGAGATTTTAGGAGTTAGGATTTCAACATATATATTTTGGGGAGACACAATTTAGTCCACAAGAGAAGTGAGTTTCAGCTCTGTGAAGGTTCTGGGTCTCTGCAGTTGTGGGTCAGAGGCCTTCTCTTTCTTGATAGCTGTTGTTGGGGGCCTATCACCACACCTAGAGGCTTCACACTCCTTCTCACATGGCTCCCTTCATCTTCAAAACAGCCTTGAGTCTTTGACTTCTTCTTATACTTTGAATCCCCCTGACTTCCCCACCTGCTGTGAGCTGGAGAAGATACTATATTTTCAGGGTATATGTGGTTTTTCAGGTCCAAAGTAATCATCCCTCTATCTTAAAGTCAACTGCACCGTAGACCATAACTATGAGAGTGATGACTCAAGTTCACAGACTCCAGAGATCAGGGCAGATACTCTTCTTTTAGAAATTCTGCTGTCTACAGATAGAAGCTGTGTTTTCACCAAGTTGGCCATTTTGACATGGCAAGAGTTGAAAATATAATCACAGACAGGAATTGGCCTAAAAGGATTTGTATGTCAGGAAGGTCTGTTGATTCTCTTTACTTGATTGGATATTCCATGTGGTTAGCAGAAGGAAAAATAGGCTCTGTCTTTCATACACTAAAGAATCTTCCCAAAGCCCCCAACCATCTGACAGTTTTATATTTAGAATATCAATAGAGCCACTGACTAGACTCAGAAGTAAGAATTTCACAGGAAATAACTTATTTAAAGGTGATTTTAAGGATATTCAACCCCTGTCAGAATGGCTATTATCCAAAAGACAAGGCAACAAATGTTGGCAAAGATGTGGAGAAAGAGAAACTCTTTTATACTGTTGGTTAGAATGTAAATTACTGCAGCCATTGTGGAAAACAGTATTGAGATTTCTTTAAAGACTAGAAAAAGTTTTGTTATATTATCCAGAATCCCACTACTGGTATATACCCAAAAGCCATGAACACATTGTATAAAAGAGATACCTGTACCACCATGTTTTTATAGCAACACCATTCACAGTAGCCAAAATATGGAATCCACCAAGGTATCCATCATCAGATGAATGGATTTTTAAAACTGTAGTGTGTGTATGTGTATGTGTATACACAATGGAATACTATTCAGCCATAAAAATAATGAAATTCTCTGTGTGTGTGTGTCTGTGTGTGTGTGCCTAACAATGGTAGGCTATAAAAATAACAGGAGATTAGGACCTAGTAAATTTGTGGTGCTACTGAACTGAGACTGTGAAAAAAGAGACGGTGGGGGAGAGAACTCACTAAATTCACGTGAGCACTCTCCAGAGACACTACAATTCCGTAACTTTGGCAACCCAGTGGGAGACTGAAAGAGAATTTGAGCCCACTCTGAGGGCAGAACAGATTCCCTGTGTGGTCCTTGGGAAAGAGCTTCCGATCTCTGGCTCCTGTGGGTATATCATTTGCCTGCTAACTACCTCCAACTTCGTTCAGCTGTGCGGAATTACTTCCCTTTTGAATCAAAAAAAGAAAGAAAGAGAGAGAGAGAGATCTATCACGCCTAACCTGGGAGTGTCACCTTTGGCACACCAAACAGAGCTCTCAGGCCACACCCATCTCAAGCCTCTAAGACTCCATCAAAAACAGACAGTCCACTTAATCTGGAGTCATAGTATAACAAGAAAAAGCACCACAGTGAAGAAACCAAATATCCAAAATGCCAAATAACAAACGCAAAAACCGAGATAATAGAAACAAGAAAGTCACCATGATGCCCCCAAATGAAAAAGACACCCCAATTCAAGATTATGAAGATGATGAGATAGAAGATATGCAAGAAGCAGATCTCAAAAAATTGATAAGAACATTAAGAAGTTCTCAAAAACAAATTCTTGAACTACAGAAATCCTTAATGGACAAGGTAGAAAATCTCTCTCATGAAAATGAAATATTAAGGAGGAATCAAAATGAAACAAAACAACTAGTACAACAGGAAACTGTGATAGTGACGAGAAATCATAATGAAATGAAGAATTCAATAGATCAAACGACAAACACATTAGAGGGCCTTAAAAACAGAATGGGTGAAGCAGAAGAGAGAATATCAGACTTAGAAGACAGAGAACAGGAAAGGACACAGTCAGACCAAAGAAAAGAAGAGGAAATTAGAAATCTAAAACATATTGTCGGGAATCTTCAGGATACTATTAAAAAACCCAACATTCGGGTTCTAGGAGTTCCTGAAGGCATGGAGAGGGAGAAAGGATTAGAAGGCCTTTTTAGTGAGATATTAGCAGAAAATTTCCCAGGTTTGGAGAAGGACAGAGACATCCTAGTACAGGAAGCTCACAGAACCCCTAATAAACACGACCAAAAGAGATCCTCACCACGACACATTGTAATTAAACTCTCCACAGTGAAACATAAAGAAAAGATCCTAAAATGTGCAAGAGAGAAACGTCAGATTACTCTCAGAGGATCTCCAATCAGACTCACAGCTGACTTCTCATCAGAAACTCTACAAGCTAGGAGGGAATGGCGAGATATAGCCCAGGTACTAAGAGAGAACAACTGCCAGCCCAGAATATTATATCCTGCAAAGCTCTCATTTCTGAATGAAGGTGAAATAAAGACTTTTCATAGCAAACAGAAATTGAAAGAATTTGTCACCACTCGTCCAGCCCTGCAAAAGATGCTTAAAGATGTGTTACATACAGAAACACAGAAACACGGTCATCAATATGAAAGAAGGTAAAGGAAGGAAACCTCACAGCAAAAGATCACAGGGAATTCAAAGCATATATTAGAACTTATCTTTGGCAAATGGCAGGGCAAAGTCACCACTTATCAATAGTCACATTGAACGTGAATGGCCTGAACTGTCCAGTTAAAAGACACCAATTGGCTGATTGGGTTAAGGAACAAAACCCATCTATTTGCTGCTTACAAGAAATGCATCTTTCCAACAAAGATCCATACAGACTGAAAGTGAAAGGCTGGAAAAAGATATACCATGCCAACAGAAATGAAAAAAGATTGGGCGTAGCCATCTTAATATCGGACAACATAAACTTTACCACAAAAACTGTTAAGAGTGACAAAGAGGGACACTATATAATGATTAAGGGATCAATACAACAAGAAGATATAACAATTATCAATGTATATGCACCTAACTACAGGGCACCGGTTTATGTATATGCACCTAACTACAGGGCACCAGTTTATCTAAAAGATTTGTTAAGGGGCTTAAAGGGAGACTTAGACCCCAACACAATAGTACTGGGGGACTTCAATACCCCACTCTCAGAAATAGACAGATCAACAGGACAGAAGATCAACAAGGATACAGTAGATTTAAACGACACTATAGCCCAAATGGATCTAACAGATATATACAAAACTTTCAATCCTACAGCTAAAGATTTTACATTCTTCTCAGCAGTACATGGAACCTTCTCTAGGATTGACCACATACTAGGCCATAAAGCAAGTCTCAGCAAATTCAAAAGAATTAGAATCATACCATGCAGCTTCTCAGACCATAAAGGAATGAAGTTGGAAATTAGCAACTCAGGAATCCCTAGAGCATACACAAACACATGGAGATTGAACAACATGCTCCTGAATGAACAATGGGTCATAGAAGAAATTAAAAGAGAAATCAAAAATTTTCTGGAAGTAAATGAGGATGAGGAAAACAGCACAACATACCAAAACTTATGGGATGCAGCAAAAGCAGTGTTAAGAGGAAAGTTTATATCAATAGGTGCCTACATCAAGAAATTGAAAAGGCACCAAATAGATGAGCTTTCAATTCACCTCAAGGATCTAGAAAACCTACAGCAAACCAGACCCAAATCTAGTAGGAGAAGAGAAATAATTAAAATCAGAGAAGAAATCAACAGGATTGAATCAAGAAAAACATTACAAAAAATCAGCCAAACGAGGAGCTGGTTTTTTGAAAAAATAAACAAAATTGACACCCCATTGGCCCAACTAACTAAAAAAAGAAGAGAAAAGACCCAAATCAATAAAATCAGAGATGAAAAAGGAAACGTAACAACAGACACCACAGAAATAAAAAGAATCATCAGAAATTACTACAAGGACTTGTATGCCACCAAACAGGAAAACCTATCAGAAATGGATAGATTCCTGGACACATGCAACCTACCTAAATTGAACCAGGAAGACATAGAAAACCTAAACAGACCCATAACTGAGACAGAAATTGAAACAGTAATAAAGGCCCTCCCAACAAAGAAAAGCCCAGGACCAGATGGATTCACTGCTGAATTCTACCAGACATTTAAAGAAGAACTGACTCCAATGCTTCTCAAACTATTAAGAACAATCGAAAAAGAGGGAATCCTCCCAAATTCTTTCTGTGAAGCCAGCATCACCTTAATTCCTAAGCCGGAAAAAGATGCAGCATTGAAAGAGAATTACAGACCAATATCCCTGATGAACATAGATGCAAAAATCCTCAATAAAATTATTGCCAATAGAATGCAACAACACATCAGAAAGATCATCCACCCAGACCAAGTGGGATTTATCCCTGGTATGCAGGGATGGTTTAATGTGCGCAAAACAAGCAATGTGATACACCACATTAACAGACTGCAGAAGAAAAACCATATTATCTCAATAGACGCAGAGAAAGCATGTGATAAAATACAACACCCCTTCATGATGAAAACTCTAAGCAAACTGGGTATGGAAGGAACATTCCTCGATACAATCAAAGCAATCTATGAAAAACCCACAGCCAACATACTATTGAATGGGGAAAAGTTGGAAGCATTTCCACTGAGATCTGGTACCAGACAGGGATGCCCACTCTCACCACTGCTATTCAATATAGTTCTGGAAGTTCTAGCCAGAGCTATTAGGCAAGAAAAAGAAATTAAAGGGATACAAATTGGGAAGGAAGAAGTCGAACTATCCCTCTTTGCAGATATGATTCTTTATTTAGGGGACCCAAAGAACTCTACTAAGAGACTATTGGAACTCATAGAAGATTTTGGCAAAGTAGCAGGGTATAAAATCAATGCACAAAAATCAACAGCCTTTGTATACACAGACAATGCCATGGCTGAGGAAGAACTTCTAAGATCAATCCCATTCACAATACCTACAAAAACAATCCAATACCTTGGAATAAACTTAACCAAGAACATTAAAGATCTCTACGATGAAAATTACAAAACCTTAAAGAAAGAAATAGAAGAGGATACCAAGAAATGGAAAAATCTTCCATGCTCATGGATTGGAAGAATCAATATCATCAAAATGTCCATTCTCCCAAAAGCAATTGATAGATTCAATGCAATACCAATCAAGGTACCGAAGACCTTCTTCTCAGATCTGGAAAAAATGGTGCTGAAATTTATATGGAGGCACAAGAGATCTCGAATAGCTAAAGCAATCTTGTACAACAAAAACAAAGCCGGAGGCATCACAATACCAGATTTCAGGACATACTACAGGGCAGTTGTAATCAAAACAGCATGGTACTGGTACAGAAACAGATGGATAGACCAATGGAACAGAATTGAAACACCAGAAATCAACCCAAACATCTACAGCCAACTTATATTTGATCAAGGATCTAAAACTAATTCCTGGAGCAAGGACAGTCTATTCAATAAATGGTGCTGGGAAAACTGGATTTCCACGTGCAGAACCATGAAGCAAGACCCCTACCTTACACCTTACACAAAAATCCACTCAACATGGATTAAAGACCTAAATCTATTGCCTGACACCATCAAGTTATTAGAGAACATTGGAGAAACCCTTCAAGATATTGGCACAGGCAAAGAGTTTCTGGAAAAGACCCGGGAGGCACAGGCAGTCAAAGCCAAATTTAACATTTAGGATTGCATCAAATTGAGAAGTTTCTGTACTGCAAAAGAAACAGTCAGGAGAGTGAAGAGACAACCGACAGAATGGGAAAAAATATTTGCAAACTATGCAACAGATAAAGGGTTAATAACCAGAATCTACAAAGAGATCAAGAAACTCCACAAAAACAAAACAAACAACCCACTGAAGAGATGGGCCAAGGACTTCAATAGACATTTTTCAAAAGAGGAAATCCAAATGGCCAACAGGCACATGAAAAAATGTTCAAGATCACTAGCAATCAGGGAAATGCAAACCAAAACCACAATGAGGTTTCACCTCACCCCGGTTAGAATGGCTCACATACAGAAATCTACCAACAACAGATGCTGGTGAGGATGTGGGGAAAAAGGGACACTAACCCACTGTTGGTGGGAATGCAAACTGGTCAAGCCACTATGGAAGTCAGTCTGGAGATTCCTCAGAAACCTGAAGATAACCCTACCGTTCGACCCAGCCATCCCACTCCTTGGAATTTACCCAAAGGAATTTAAATTGGCAAACAAAAAAGCGGTCTGCACCCTAATGTTTATTGCAGCACAATTCACAATAGCCAAGACCTGGAACCAACCTAAATGCCCATCAACGGTAGACTGGATAAAGAAATTATGGGATATGTACTCTTAAGAATACTATACCGCAGTAAGAAACAACGAAATCCAGTCATTTGCAACAAAATGGAGGAATCTGGAACACATCATGCTGAGTGAAATAAGCCAGTCCCAAAGGGACAAATACCATATGTTCTCCCTGATCGGTGACAACTGACTGAACACCAAAAAGGAAACCTGTTGAAGTGAAATGGACACTATGGCAAATGGTGACTTGATCAGCATAGCCCTGACTGTTAATGAACGACTTAATACATTATACCTCTTAGTAGTTTTTTTTGTCTGTTCTACTTAATATGACTGGTTTAATTCTGTAATTAATACACAGTTATTCTTAAGTGTTGAAATTTAACTGAAATGTGATCCCTGTTAAACATAAGAGTGGGGATAAGAGAGGGAAGAGATGTACAATTTGGGACATGCTCAAGCTGACTTGCCCCAAATGGTAGAGTTAGAAACATACCAGGGGACTCCAAATTAATCCCATCAAGGTGGCA
This sequence comes from Oryctolagus cuniculus, assembly GCF_964237555.1. Classification (NCBI taxonomy): domain Eukaryota; kingdom Metazoa; phylum Chordata; class Mammalia; order Lagomorpha; family Leporidae; genus Oryctolagus; species Oryctolagus cuniculus. Next base: position 92,734,842 of record NC_091439.1, on the reverse strand, counting down.
TGTACCAATGCCATCTCACTAGTCCAAGTGATCAATTTCAGTTCACAATTGATCATAATGAAAGGACTAAGAGTCAAAGGGAGCACATAAACAAGTCTAGAACCTGCTAATACTAACCGATAGAATAAATAAAGGGGAGAGTGATCCAACATGGGAAGCGAGATACTCAGCAGACTCATAGAATGGCGGATGTCCTAAACAGCACTGTGGCCTCAGAATCAGCCCTAAAGGCATTCCAATCTGGCTGAAAAGCCCATGAGAGTATTTCAGGCATGGAAAGTCAAGACACTCTGGCAAAAAAAAAAAAAAAAAACCTAAATGAAAGATCTCTGTGAGTGAGATCCCAGTGGAAAGAACAGGTCTTCAAAGAAGGAGGTACCTTTCTCTGAAGGGAGGAGAGAACCTCCACTTTGACTATGACCTTGTCTAAAGAAGATAAGAGTCAGAGAACTCAAGGGGCTTCCATAGCCTTGGAAACCCATGACTGGTGCATAGGGAGATTACTGATGCCATAAACAGGAGTGTCAATTTGTAAAGTCAACAACAGGAGTCACTGTGCACTTACTCCTCATGTAGGATCTCTGTCCTTAATGTGTTGTACATTGAGACTTAATGCTATAATGAGTACTCAAACAGTATATTTCACTTTGTGTTTCTATGGGGGTGCAAACTGTTGAAATCTTTACTTAATGTATACTAAACTGATCTTCTGTTAAAAAAAAAAAAGAAATTATCAAATCCCAACTTGACTCTCGCTGGGAGTAAACATGACAATAGGTTTGATCTGATTTCATCATCATTTAAAAAATCATCTATTATTTTTCACTTTATGTTTCTGTGTGGGAGCAAACTGTTGAAATCTTTACTTAATGTATGCTAAACTGATCTTCTGTATATAAAGAGAATTGAAAATGAATCCTCATGTGAATGGAAGGGGAGAGGGAATGGGAAAGGGGAGGGTTGCGAGTGGGAGGGACGTTATGGTGGGGAAGCCATTGTAATCCATAAGCCGTACTTTGGAAATTTATATTCATTAAATAATAGTTAAAAAAAATAATGAAATTCAATCAATTACATCAAAATGATTGAAACTGGAAGACATCATGTTGAGTGAAATGAGCCACGTACAGAAAGACAAATACCATGTGTTTACCCTTATATGTAGGAACTAAAAATATTTTAATTGAAAAAAAATTGAATAAGAGGAATGCCTGGGTACATCAATATTGCTGCAAATATAATTAGTCACAGTTTGTTTAAGTTATTAAGAATGATATCCTACTCTAATTTTAATGATCTGTGATTATCTTAAAATTTAATGTATATGAGTGGAATTGACAACTTTTCAATTGATTATTATTTATAGCCCTTGCCTATATTCTTGATAAACTATGGCCCTTTTACTTGATGAACTTTATTTAGTGGAGCATTAAGTCTTTGACAATAATGTAAATTAAAATTATGTGCTTGTTGAATTCTTTCTTTAGTGGAAGATTAAGCTTATGATTATAAATTGAAAGTATGCTATCATAAAAATTAAAAGAAAATAAGAAAGGAAGAAGGATAAGGGAAGGGTGGTGGGAAGTATCACTATGTTCTGAAAACTGTACATATGAAAAACATGAAATCTGCTTCTTTTTTATAAATTAATCCATTAAAAATAAAATTCAAAAAATATGCTATCTTAAAAATTAAAAAGAATGTAAAGAAAAAAGGAAACAAGGGAGGGAGAAAGAAATGGAAGTATCATATTCTTAGAAGTACAGTAAATCAGTTCTCTTTGTATTAATATCAATAAAATGGTTTTTAAAATGATATTCAAATAATACCTAGTCAATTCTGTTTTCCATATTGACTAAATTATTCCTAATTACTTGGTTAGGTGGTTATTTAAGAACAAACTTTGTCGGCTGGCGCAGCAGCTCAATAGGCTAATCCTCCACCTAGTGGCTCCGGCACACGGGGTTCTAGTTCCGGTCGGGGCGCCAGATTCTGTCCCGGTTGTCCCTCTTCCAGGCCAGCTCTCTGCTATGGCCCGGGAGTGCAGTGGAGGATGGCCCAAGTGCTTGGGCCTTGCACCCCATGGGAGACAGGAGAAGCTCCTGGCTCCTGGCTCCTGCCATCGGATCAGCGCTGTGCACCAGCCACAGCGCGCCGGCCGCGGCGGCCATTGGAGGGTGAACCAATGGCAAAGGAAGACCTTTCTCTCTGTCTCTCTCTCTCTCACTGTCCACTCTGCCTGTAAAAAAATAAAAATAAAAATAAAAATATACTTTTTGTTATCCATAGAGCAGCTGAAGCACTAGGGAAATTTTTGAATATACAAAATGTGTGTCTTTAGCTCAGACTTGCAAAATCAGAAAGTCGGAGGGTAAGGTCCAACAAAGTGAGGTATAGAAAGCCCTCCAAGTGGTTCTGATAAATGCTAAAATTTGAGAACCCATGGCCCTAGGCATTTTCCCTCTTCATCCTTCTAGATTCCAAATTCATAGCACAAAATAGTTAGCAAACAAGGGTTTAGTGAGCTGACTTTAGCCTTTAGTTCAATAAAACCATCTGATCTGGATGACTTCCCCAAATAAGATTCAAGGAAGGATAAGAAGGGGAAAGGGAAGAGAAGGGAAGAGGAAAGGAAAGAAAAGAACAAGACTAAGATTAAGAGACAACTATTGACCCTGGACTTATTTATTTTGGCAATGGAAAAATATTTTTTCAAAATAATCTTTATAAGAATGTTTACAGAATATGTCCAAGAAACATGGAGCATTTGCCAGAATTTAGTATCAATTTATTTTTCCCTTCAAAAGAATTATCTCAAGCCATAACTTTAAATTATGTGAGGGTCATGAAGATATTGGCAGGAAATATTCTGTTATTGAAAGTTGGGGGAATTTTGTTGTTGTGAATTTCTCTTAACTATAAGAAAGTATGTGCCCGGACTATGGATTTTGAGCACTTTGGGAATTAATAGATTGGACCTCTGGATCTTTATCTCCAAATAACATCATTTCTATAAAAATGATAACATTAAATGGAAGAAATTAATCCTCCCAAGCAAGAAATCACCATTGTCCAATTCTTTGACCTTGTGCCTTTTCAAAGGAGCCTGAAAATTAGTAGCAAAAGCAGAGCTCAGAAGCAGCAAAAACACTCAACCCAACCTCTAGTACTATGTCAATGAATCAACAATAAACAGGAACCTGGTGTTCTTGGCTGTTGCTTTTGGTACTTTCTTAGGTCAAGATTAGTCCATATATTCAGAACACTCTGAGCAACTCAGTATTGATAACATTCCCACAGTATAAATCAATACTTTTAATATGTCTCTTTGTAAAAAAGAAGATGAAGATGGGAGGGGAAAAAAAAGACCTTTCATTGCTGTGATGTGTCTCCTTCCTCTGACAGGTCCACCAAAACTCCTACCCCTTTCACAAAGTGGGAGTCTTCATCCCATGAAAGTTAAAGATGAACTCAGAATAACTGAGGTTGGACTAGAGTTTATGAGTCGAGACAGAGATGGACAGAGCCTCTATATTTTCTTTCTTCTGTCCTATTCATCAAGTAAAACATATGTAAATTTTAGCTACAGAGAAGTGACAGAGTTTTAGGCTCATAAATCTTTGCCTAAAGCACGAGAATATTTAGTAGTGACCCATTTGTATTTCTGTAAATTATTATTCCCTGAATTCAAAGGAAAAAGTTTCCAGAAATCACTGCACTAATGAACTACATTCTTGGTAGACATAAAGGAAATCCTAAGGGATTTGGCTTACCTGTCTAAGTTGCTAAAATTCCTAAAGAACCTACTGTGAGAGTCAGGATCCACATCAGGGATCCAACAGAAAGACCCGAATGCTTAAGCAGTGTTTTAACAAACTGAAAAGCCAGAAACGGGTCTTCCAGGCAATCTAAAAATTTGCAACAGATTCGTATATCCAGTAGGACAAAAAGAGGGGGAGGTTTTGAGAGCTAAGACTGAAAGTCAAGCTGTGTCATAGTGAGAGCTGGTTCCTTGAGTTGGCTTCCCAGGGGTAGTGGGGACAGTGATGAAGTTCCAGTCCTGCCAAAGCTATAACCATGAAAGATAACCTAGCTATCAGAGATGGTCTTCCCAACCCCAGGAAATAGGAGAGTCACTATACTCAGGCATCTTGTGCAACAATCTCCTACCAGTACCTTCCATTGTCCAAACCTAGCCAGAAAGCACATTCAAGAGAGCCTGAAAATGGAGTAGAGTCAGAAAACGGATCAAACAACCATCTCATTTACCATCCTGTTTTGGTTTAAATGGTGTTTGAGACCATAAAATGCAACAACTATAATTGTTTAGCTTTTAAAGATCAAAGAATAAATAGTAATTCCTATAAATAAACTATTCCTTTCCTTTCTTAAAAACTGTTTTAACATTATTCTCAGAGTAAAGTCCCAGGGAAATATATACTAGCAGTTTTATACAAGTTTATCATTATATATGTACCCCATATGTTATACCAACTATACTTCTCTGGAAGGAAATCTTTGAATTCCATAACAGCCCATGAAAATGAAAGCATAAGTTACTAACTACATAAAATCTACATGGAAACACATGGTATTAAGTTAGGTCATATATATTTTCTAGAATGAAGAGAATAGTAATAAAGTTTTAGATAAGACTATCTTTTTCAAAATATAATAATCATGATTATAAGACCAATTAAAATACATTAAATTCTAAGTCAAACATCAATGTAATAATCACCTATCACAAATCTCTACCCACTAATCACTGCTTATTTCTCCTGAAAATCCTGGCTTAATTCAGTTCAGCCGGAATCGCATGCTCCCTCTCATGTGGAATGTATATTAAGAGTATGTGAGGCTAAATGGGCAATAATATATATTATTCATGAGATACTGTGCTAAACACATTAGGTGCTTCATATAATGAGTCCTCCAAAAACCCCTGTGAAATACCTACTGTCAATATCTCCATTTCACAGATGAAAATACTGAAGCAAGGAATTTAAGTAACTTGCAAAATGTCCAGCTAACAGATTACACAAGTTTTTAGCAGGGCAATGTTTGTATTTTGTCACTAAAATACACTGTTTCTCTTAGTCCTAAGAACACCAAAACCTAATATTGAACATAAAGTAAATAGGAATAATGATAACAAAGCTGAATAAACAAATTTTATAAGAAAATGTACAGGGTATTATGGGAGCAGACTCAAGATTGGTCTGTCCCTATAAATTGAATCCATCAAAAGTTCATTCAGTTTTTAGTATGTTCCATGACTGTACTTGGTTCTGCAATATAAAAATAAAGACATGGTACCTGCCTAGAAAGCACACACTGCTAGCATAAAAAAAAAAAAAAAAAAAAAACAAGAGAGATCTGTGAAGAAAACCATTATACAACTCCTTGTATATATCACTTACAGATAACAAAAAAAGTACCAGGTAGCAAAGTAGACATAATTTTGAAATAAAGATCACAAATAAGGGTTGTAGTATCTTAAAGATATTTTGTTCATCAGTTTCTGAGAAAATTCTCAGGAATTAAAAATAGTAATTTGTAAAATGCCTTCTTGATAGAAGATGGCTTTGAATTTCTATTACCCAACATTGTGCATTCCATTGCAAAAATTAGACAGTTTTAGGATTGGATGTAGTTGCAAGGTCATTGCCATTCTCCTGCACCCCTCTCCCATCCCAGTCCTAACATACCAGACAGATGAGAAAATCCTCCACTTCTGTAGGCAGCCAGAGACCAGGATTTCACAATCTCACTCAGTGGCCAATTCCAAAGTGTAGCAGCCTACTGAGGCAGCCAGCTCTCTCTCCCATGTTAACTTTGGGGTCAGTGTTTTGTTCTTTCTAGAAAAGGAAAATCTAGGCTCTTGGACATCATATTTTTGATTTTTATTTTGGATGATAGAGCTTGTAATTTCCTTAGCTATCTCAAATTTTTGTTTAAAACCTATGATTCCCAGATATCCTAACCCCTTGTAGCCATCACCTTTATCTGCAGCCTGCAGGCTAAAAGCCTTAAATCAATGCATTTCAAAAATAGAAATATCTGGCACCTACAAGGTTAAGACTCACAACAGGCATTTTTACATAAAGCACCCTGCCTAATTACCATAGTACAGTGAATAAAAAATTATTATATATTTTCTGTTGAGGAAGTCTTCCTATTCTACATAGGTTATCTTCTTCCATAGAAGGGCACCAATAATTTTGGTTTATGAATAAGATTAATAGTATTACCTTTAGACAATTTTTTCTCCAAAGGTAAGAAACGCAAAGAAGATTTGAACTTCACTCTGAAAAATCAATCATTGAGACCCTAGTGATAAGGTAGAAAACTGATATTATCTTTACCAAATTTAAAAAATCTTCCCTGGTCTCATTTTCCCAGGTGAGCAGCTGGCAGACACACTTTCTTCTTCTTGCCTTAGAAGCCAATCTGTGTTTTTGTTGTTTGAGGCAAAAATAAACACAGCACTCCTCAGTCAGGTCTTGGGTAGGCTCTTAAACAGTGTGGACCTTACTTTCTTTCTCAGGCATTTATATAAGACTCTTCAAATATGTATTAACAAGTTTAAATTTTTTAATAAAAATATGCTTATTCTGGCAGATTATAGATACAACTTGTGAATTGTTTTAAACATAAAAATGAATTTGCCCTAAATCTGTATATATGAAATAAGTGAAATTTGTTCACATTAAAAAATTATAAACTAAAAAATAAAGAAAAAATGTAAGGAATTATAGAAAAAATTTTTAAAATGTAAAAGATGATTTTGCAAATTAAAATTCTAGCAAGTATATATAAAACAAAATAAAAATTTAAGTCTGCAACTTAACAGTTTTTTAAAGAATATATGTATAAATATATACATATAAATAGCAATGTGAAAAGATTAAAATATCAAAATATAGATCGGCAAAGTTGCACAAAATTAATATTTTAATTTTGCCATTTTTTAGTATGTTAGAGTCACAAGGTACTTCTTAGTGAAAACAGCTCATTTTACCAATAATTAATTACATTTTTGGTGAAGCCTCTGAGTATGATTCCCAGAAACTGAGAAAACAAACAATTCTAATGACTGGGTAACAAATCCTATTGTGAGTCAAGTGATTTCCTGTTCTTTCTGCTTAACTAAAATGAATGAAATCCTAAATTCAGAGTTGATAAACTATTAAAGATAAACGTTCACAATAATTTTAGATGTGTATTAGTTATCTAGTGCTGAGTGACAAATTTCCCTGGACCCTAGTGGCTTAAAATAGCACACATTTATCAGCTCCCAGTTTCTTTGGGAACCAAGTATGTCTGAGCTAGGTCCTCCAACTGAGGATTTCTCAAGAGGCTGCCTTCAAGCGGTCAGCAATGCTGCATTTATACAACTGGAGTGGAATTCCAGAGAGAATTCTGTTTGCCGAGTTTAACTTCCTCACTACTGTTGGCTAAAAGTTGCCTACAGGTCCTAGCCATGTGAGCAGCTGTCTCATAGCAGCCAGCACCATTAGAGTGCACAAGCACAAAGGGAGCAGAGTGCCAATGTCAGTCTTTTATAACCGATCTCACAAGTGACTAGGTCCAGCCCTAGTCACACTGAAGAGGAAAGGAATACACAGGGTGTCAATGAGTGTGTGTGTGTGTGTATAGCAGGGGGTCATTGGGGCCACCACAGAAGCAGCTTACTATGGGCTGGCATCTGTTGCTTTTCAGAAAGAGTCCTGACTGAGGTTTGTACTTTTGATGACTTTAAGATGGCATTGTAGGGACCCCCATTATAGTCTAGTGGGTAAAATTGCTGCCTAAGACATCAGCATCTCACATGGGCACTGGTTCAAGCGCCAGCTGTTCCACTTCTAATCCAGCTCCCCGCTAATGGCCCGGAAAAAGCAGCAGAGGATAGGCCAAGTGTGTGGGCCCCTGCAATCCATGTGGGAAGCTTTTGGCTCCTGGCTTAGGCTTGGTTTGGTCCTGATCACTGTAGCCATCCAGGGAGTAGACCAGAGAATGGAAAAATCTCTCGAATGGAAAATCTCTCTCCCTCTCCCTCTCTCTGTAACTGACTTCCAAATAAATAAATAAAATATTTTATATAAATAAATAATGGCATTCCGACCACTGAATGCAGGAAAATCATAATTCTATCATAGATACCCCTGAGCTTTCATTTAAAAAAAAAAAAGATTTTGTTTATTCATTTGAAAGGTAGAGTTACAGACAGTGAGAGGAAGAGACAGAGAGAAAGGTCTTCCTTCCATTGGTTCACTCCCCAAATGGCCACAATGGCTGGCGCTGTGCTGATCCGAAACCAGGAGCCAGGAGTTCTTCCTGGTCTCCCATGTGGGTGCAGGGGTCCAAGCACTTGGGCCATCTTCTACTGCTTTCCCAGGCCACAGCAGAGAGCTGGATTGGAAGAGGAGCAGCCGGGACTAGAACTGGTGCCCATATGGGATGCTGGCGCCACCAGTGGAGGATTAACCTACTGCACCATGGCGCCGGCCTCATGCCTTGAGCTTTCAATTGGAATGTTAAGCATAAGAGAAGATAACAAGCAGCACTATAAAACTGTTTTAAACTGAACTTGCTCTAGAAACCTCTAAACAGACACATACTCTTAAGCTTATGCCTGTGGTTTTGCCTCTTAATCATCCCTAAATCAAAACCCGAATGCTACCAAGGATTGGTTACACAGGAAGAAAGGGAACTGAAGATAGGAAAGTGTGCAAGCCTTAGAAATACACATGCAAGTGTCCACACTGATGCACCATGAAACTCAGAAAGTGAGGGAGAACGTGAGAATGACACAGAGTTTCAAGAGGGTATTTAAAGATAAAGTCTAATGTAAACTAGAGCCAGACTGGGATGACACAGCTGCTGACCGGCCTTGATGGGAGCAAAACCCGATCTTCTTTTCAACTTCAAAACATACATGCACTATTCACCATTCACAGTAATGGAACATACCACCTCAATCATCCAGGTGTCACTTATCCAGCAAACATAAGGCACTGAAACTCAGATGAAATCCAGAAAGTAAGAAAAATACTACATGAGCCAGTTAAGCTCACAGGTTAAGCTGCCTCCTGTGACACTAGAACCCTATATGAACACCAGCTCAAGTCCCAGCTGCTCCACTTCCAATCCTGCTCTGCTAATGCACCTGGGAAGGCAGCAGATGGTCCAAGTACTTGGACCCTTGCCACTCACGTGGGAAATCCAGGTGGAGCCCCAGAATCCTGGCATCGACCTGGTCCATCTGCATTTGGGGGATGAACCTGCAGATGGAAATTCTCTCTCTCCCTCTCTTTCAAATAAGTTAATTAATCTTGAAAGAAAGAAAAACAGAAAGAAGCTACAGAACACCTCAACTAAAATACAAGGCCGCAAGTGAACACCAGCAAATGTGCTTTTTTCTTCTTCTTCCATAAGAGGCCAGTCTGTCTTTTTGCTACTAGAGGCAAAAGTTACTAAGGAAAAAGTCTTGGGATCTTATTTTAAAGCCCTTCATTTTCAGTATCCTGAAGCTTGGAAAATAAGATGTTAAGCAAGTAAAAGTACACACTTATATAGTGCTCCTAAGGATGAGCAGAGACAGGAAATTAGCAAACCATTGTGTATGTGGAGATACTTAATGGAGGGAAAGTTCAGCCATCGCTAAGGTCATCACCCTAGTTCTTCCTGGCATAATAACTGCTATCCTCATCTAACAAATATTTATTGCGAGCTTACCCTGGGCACTAGGGATCCAAACAAGTTCTTAACCTGGAGTTTGTCTTCTACTGAGAAGAAACATAAAATAAACAAAGAGGGTATCTCAGGCAGTGGTGACTAAGGGCTTAATCAGTAACACCCCTCCGTGCTGATTCCCAGGAAATTAAAAAATAAGGCAACTTAATTTAAAACATTATCTGAAAAATGAGAAATAAAACACCAAGTTGAAAAAAAGAAAAGAATGACAAAAGAGTAAGAATGATGGGAAGCCAGAAGATCACCTTTATTGCTAACAAAATGTTGAAGGCCATGATGTAGCTAAGAAATCACTGAGCCCATAAATCTGGACCCCAAATTGGATAGACTTTCTCCTCCATCCCTAGGCAATTCTAACAAGGGAGGCCGTCCCATGTGGTCATGCAGAGACTTGTGGCTTACAGAACCATAAGGAGGAAGTTGATGGCTCAATAGAAAACTCTCTCCTGAGACAGATATGGAAAAATCTGAATCCTAAGCATGCACAACTAATTCTTCCTGAATTTTCAAATCAAGTAGGTCATTTCCCCTCCCAGGTACACAATGAGCAAAAGATTAGAGATATGCCACTAGTACTGTACTAACTAACTGCCTGGATGTGGAGGAAGATGTCAACATTGAAGAAGCAGCGTTTCTACCCCTTTGCCAACATTGCCCAGATTTTTTTATTTTTTAATCCACTGGACTTCGTCACAAAGCCTGTGATCAACCATAGGTACTGTTATCCTACTCAGCGCAAAGAAGCAGTTCGGAAATCCAACCCTTGTGTTGCCTTTATGAGGCAACTCTCCAGTCCCAATCGCGGCCCTCTGGTATACTTGGATCACAAGTGGAAGGTGTAGGATTTGCCCCCTGAAAACCCTAAAATGGGTCTGAACATTATAATAACAAAATTAGCTCCCAAATCTCTCTGTTCCAAGATTGGCAGTTCACTCCTATTCTATTTTCTCATGCCCAGTTAGAAGAAATCAGAAACTCTCCAGCAAAAGGCAACAGCTTAGGGCACTCTATCATAGTATGCTAGCATGGAGATGCCCTACATTAGATATAAACTCCCTTGTCTTACATAATTTCAGAAAAAAATTAAAAACACAAATATTTAATTTCTTTGTAATTTAACAGACAGAAATACTGAAATTCATTGTCAAATTAAAGGTCAATTCGGGTCTTCCAAAGTTTCTTACCATTCTGCAAAAGGGCTCTGGCTGCCAGGGTGCATTTGGGGGCTTTTAATGGGTTTCAGTCTGTGCTGTGTCTTCCAGGAACACAGCTGCCCCAGATCTGCTGAAGTGGGATGCACTTCCCTTCTAAAAAGCTCACTGGACACCTAAGTATATCACAGCACCAGCCAGCATCCTCTATAATAGAAAACAAATTATTACCCCTCAGAACTATTATTACAGAAAAAAATAATGCTTTCCGACCAAATATTTGGTGTTGCAGAGACTCAGTGGCATCTAAAACTATAAGGAGAAATAGTTTCATCTGGATGTCAGCCAGTTGAAAGCTGGGGTCCAAAGTTCAAGACTTGGAGCCTTACCCTCAGTTGGGAGAAATCTCCCAATGAGAGGTTCATCTGGGCCTTAAACATTTAGCAAACAGGTGAGAGGGAGTCCACTTACATATTCTGTCTCTTCTCTTAATGAATGACATTTGAGAAATTACTATCTTCTCACATGGTTGAAATTTCGCATTGGTGAGAACTCCAATCACCAATTCTTTGTCAATAACACTAACTTTTGGGGCCCCATGTTGTGGCACAGTGGGTTAAGTTGCTGTTTGCAATACCAGCAGCCTAAATCAGGGCACCAATTCAAATCCTGACTGCTGTTTCCAATCCAGCCCCCTGCTAATGAGCCTGAGAAGGCAGCGGAGGATAACCTCAGTGCTTGGGTCCCTCCCACCCAAGTGGCAGACCCCAAAGGAGTTCTAGGCTCCTAGCCTCACCTTCAGTAAGTCCCTGCCTTTGTGGCCATCTAGGGAGTGAACCAGCAGATGGAAAATCTCTCTCTCTTTCTCAGTAACTCTGCCTTTCAAATAAATAAATGTATAAATAAATAAATCATTTAAAATATATAAGGTGTAGTATTCCTATTTGAATTTTAATTTCCACTTCTCTTTTGAGCCCCTAATTTAGTCCCTCATGGGTAAAAGGAATGTGAGTTCTACCTAGGGCCATCATATTCTCTTTCTCTTATAATCCAGTATTTTTTGTTCTAGACAACAACAGAACTTCTATTTAGTTTCATATACCTCAAAAACCTGCCCTCATAGAGGATTTTTCCCTCATACAAAACTAATCAACCAGGAATAACTTAAGATGAACATGTTGATCCAAACTTAACTATCCAAGGTTCTTTCTTGGAGAATCCTGAATAAAGTTAGGGACCGTGAGGGAGTACTGCCTTCTAGGCCTGGAACTAACAAAACAAACTTGCAGAACTCACATTAATTTTCCATAGCACCCATGTGACATAATTGATGTGCTGCTTAAATGCATTGACTATGTTCCCTTCCCACAATGTTCCAAAGAACTGTATATGGAAAGGCACCTCATGCTTTTGTCAGACCTTTGCTTCGGCTGCACCTGTGCAGTTACTGCAACAGCATTCACCTGAGGTCCCCATGTTGCCAAGACCCACACTTCAGGAAAGCTCACACATCCTGTACCTTTGCTTGCTGCTTTTGCCAGGACCAGCCACACAGCCAGCATTTGTCATGATCCAAAAGACCCCTATGTTTTTGCAGAGGCCCAAGCAACTTGAGCTCTCTGAGACCCAGAACCTGCAACTGGGACTCTTAGAGAGTAGACTATGGAAATATCTGTCAATGATGTAGTTATCCCCCAAAAGCAAAAGATCATTGATTTAAGGCTAAGCACCTCTTTCCTTGGCCATAGTAGTTAAAAATTGCCCAAGTATAATCCTCTACGAATAGATAAGTGCTTTATACCTGGTCCACATAACAAAAATCCCAAACCAGAAGCTGTGCACTCTCACCACACTAGAATCCTTTCCTACTCACACATTATTGTACTGCTCCTAACTTCTAGGGCTCTCTACTTTTCAAATCATCAAGCTTTTAGAAACTTGCCATGGGACTCCAAATCCCATTAAGTTGGCAAGTACCAATGCCATCTTAATAATAATTGATAGAATTAAAAAGGAGAGAACAGTCCAACATGGGAAGTGGGATGTACAGCAGACTCATGGAATCACAAATGCCCTAAATAGCACTCTGGCCTCAGAATCAGCCCTTAAGGCATTTGGATCTGACTTAAAAGCCCATGAGAATATCTCAGGCATGGAAAGCCAAGACACTCTGGCAAAAAAAAAAATGACCTAAATGAAAGATCTCTGTGAGTGAGATCCCAGCAGAAAGAAAGGGCCATCAAAGAAGGAGATACCTTTCTCTGAAGGGAGGAGAGAACTTCCACTTTGACTATGGCCTTGTCTAAATAAGGTCAGAGTCTGTGAACTCAAGAAGCTTCCATAGCCTTGGCAAAACTCATGACAAGAGCCTTGGGTGATTACTGATGCCATAAACAAGAATGTCAATTGTTAAATCAACAACAGGAGTCACTGTGCACTTGCTCCCCATGTAGGACCTCTGTCCTTAATGTGTTGTACTATGAGAATTAATAGTAAAACTAATCTTCAAACAGTACTTTATACTTTGTGTGTCTGTGTGGGTGAAATCTGTTGAAATCTTTACTCAGTATAGAGTTGGTCTTCAGTATACAAAGATAATTAAAAAGTAATCTTAATGAAGAATGGGATGGGAGAGGGAGTAGGAAGTGAGGTGGTTTGTGGGTGGGAGGGTGGCTATAGGGGGAAGAACTGCTATAATTCAAAAGTTATACTTTTGAAGTTTATATTTATTAAATAAAAGTTTTATATTTTTAAAAAATCTAGCTTTAAGATCTCAAGGGGTCTTGTAAATATCACTTTTCTCCTTTCTCCTTGTTTTAGACTACTTTCTGTACAAAGTGAGATTAACAATGGCCAAGCATGAAGAGACCCCAGTACTACTTGAGCTCACATTCCTTATAGAGGCTCAACAAGAGGACCTGGTTAAAAAGACCAAGCAAAAAAATCATGGATTCTGAGATTGAAACCAACTTACCCATGAGGTGTAGATGGCACTAAAACCAGAGTAGATCCCCCACACTGCGGGAAACACATCTCCAAGAGAAAAACTGAGGACTGAGCCAGGAACACCCAGTATATCTGTACCAAATTTACCAACCAGATAAGTCATCCCACTTCCTGGGAATGGAGTTGACAATGAAGCCAAGGGTTTCCTCTACTTGTATGCCCTCCACATTAAAGGAATCAGCTGATTCCAGGCAATAGTATACAGAAGAGAGACAAAAACCTGTCAGATAGGAACAAGTGTTGAATGGCGAGTTCATGTTAAGGTGATATGGAAACAGAGACCTAGGTGAGAGGGCCAGCCCTGCAGTATCTAGGATCAGGGTGTTGTGGGCAGAAAGTGTACAGCCATGAAGAAGTATGCCTCGCATGCCAGAGCAGTGGCTCTCCCAAGGGGCAACCTTGCCCCCTGGAAGACATTGGGCAATGTCCAGAGTCATTTTTTTAAAGCAGGGTCTCTTCTTTATTCTTTTTTATTTGATATTTATTTTTAAAATTTATTTTATCTGAAAGGGGGACAGAGATATGGAGAGAGTTCTCTTATCCACTAGTTCACTTCTCACAAATGCCCACATTGGCCAGGACTTGGCTGGGCCAAAGCCAGGAGCTGGGAACTCCATCTAGGTCTCCTACCTGGATAGGAGGAACCCAAGGCAGCTGGCAATCCAGAAGTAGAGCTAGTACTTAAACTCCAGTACTCCAATATGGGATGCAGGTATCCTAAGTGCTGTGCCAACAGCTCACCTCTGGAGACATTTTTGGTTGTCACAAATCAGGGATTGACTAAGTAGAGGCCAGGGATGCTACTAAATATCCTACAAGACACAGAACAGCAACACATATGCCAATAATGCCAAGGATGAGAAGCGCACAGAATAAGCCATTGATGAAAGCAGTGACAAAATGGAGTTAATCAGGAGGAGAGAGCTTGAGGATGAACTCAAAGAGGAGGTGGAGACCAAGGTCATGTGACTCCTTGTAGACCATGGCAAGGACTTTGGATTTTACTGTAAAGGAGTTATGAAGTCACTGGAAGATTTTGTCCAGAGAAGTGACATAATCTGTCTTGCTACAACCACCATATAGAAAATGGATTCTAAGGAGGCAAGGGTAGCAGTCTATTGAATTCCAACTGGGAAGCAATGGTTCTAGAGGGGGAGGTGGAACTCTGAGTACAGTGTGAAGGCAGGAGAAAAGAATTCACTGATGAGTTGGATATATAAGGTGTGAAAGAAAGAGAGGAGGAAAGATGACTCCAAAAGTTTTTGTCTGAGCAACTTAAAGAATGGAGATGTCATTTGCTGAAATAAAAGTACTGCAGGAGGAAGAGGTTTTGGGGGACATAAGACATTCGCTTGTAGATACCAAGTTTGAAAGGCTCAGCAGGTACATAAATGGAAGAGACAAGTGAATAATTGTATGAAAGCAATCCAGAGGAAGGCGTAAGCTTGTAAGCTTGTGAGAAAGTACTTAAGACTATGAAGCTAGATGAGCTCACCTGAGTACCATATGGGAAAGCGTCTGGAGGGGCAAGGCCTGAGCCTACAGGCACTTCAGAGGTTCAGGCCACGTGGGGAGGTTGTGAAGGAGCCCGCAGAGGAGACAGGAGAAGTAGCCATCAAAAAAGATCGAGTTATCTTGGAAGCTAAATGATATTTATCGTCATGACCTTCAGTCATTGATTAAAAAAAAAAAACTTGAATACTATTTTGTGTGCTCTTTTTAAGTTTTGATGATAAGTTAGGTGAAATGCATAATGAATTTTAATAATATAATCATTAAAACATAGTTTAAATAATTTTTCCAATTATAAGTTATTTTAAAAATTGACATATGGTGAATAGAAGAGTCAGTCTCCAGGAGCACTAAGATAAAAAGCCCCTTATTTTCATTCAATTTTCAGCTTCTGCTGTTATGATTATTTAGCATTCTGTATTTCATTGACTTTCAAAAGCACATTTTGACATGACATTCTGACAGCTCTGAAATCAACGTGTCTCACAACTGAGATGTGATTGATAAGAAACTGTGGCTATGATTTCTTTTTTAGAGGGTAAAAAGTAATTTCATTACATAACCAGAGGCATCAAATTCGATAAAATATGTTGATAATTTCTTAGGAACAGAACTAAAGTTCTGCTCTTCATACACTGAACTGTGGAATAAAGGCAAGGAATCAAATCACTGTTAGTCTCCTCCCTTTTTATCAGCATGCAACCACCACCCCCTACAGGCTAGAATTTGCAGCCACAGAGATGGAAGGGATGTTATTAGCATCCTCTCACATTCTCTTTTTAGTTTCTTTAGCCTCCCGAAAGAAACTTGCAAGTATAAAATGCGACAGATCAATAGTTTTCCCATTTGAAAAAGGATCAATGGATATCCACATGCAGAAGAATGAAACCAGACCCTATCTCTCACCATATTTAAACTCAGCTAAAAATGGATTAAAGACCTATATGTAAGAACTCAAACTTGGAAACTACCAAAATAAAGCATAGGGGAAATGCTTCAGGATGCTGGAAAGGGCAAGGATTTTTGAGGGATCAGGCCCCAAAAGCACAGAAAATCAAAGCAAAAATAGACAAATGAGATTTCATCAAACTAGAGTTCTTTAAAACAAAGGTAACAATAAATAGCATGAAAAGACATCCTACAGAATAGGAGAGAATATTTACAAATCATACAACTAACAAGGGGTTAATATCCAGAATATATAAGGAATTCAAACAAATCAACAGCAAAAAATGCAATTTTTTTGAAAATTGTATTTACTTACTTCAGAGGAATAGCACGGAGAAAGATGGAGAGACAGAGAAAGAGAGGTCTTCGATCTGCTGTTCACTCCCCAAATGGCCACAAAGGCTGTAGCTGAACCGCACTGAAGCCAGGAGCCAGGAGCTTCTTCTGGGTCTCCCATACAGGTGCAGGGGCCCAAGGACTTGGGTCATCTATTGCTTTCCCAGGCCATTAGCAGGGATCTGGATGGGAAGTTGAGCAGCTGAATTACAAACCGGCGCCACATAGGATGCCGGTGCCATAGGTGGATGCTTAACCAACTATATCACAGCAATGGCCTCCCCCCCAAAAAATGCAATTTAAAATAGACAGTAGATCTAAACATATATTTCTCACCCAAATGGTCAACAGGTAGATGCAAAAATGCTCAACATCACTAATCATCAGAAAGGCAAGCGAAAGCTACAATGTGATATCACCTCTCTCTAGTAAGATTGGTAGCTAGCAAAAAGAGCAAAGGCAACTAATGCTGGCAAAGATGTAAAGAAACAGAAATCTGTACACACTGTTAGTAGGGAATTTAAATCAGCACAGCCATTGTAGAAAACAGTGTGGAGAGTCCTCAAAAAACTAAAAGCAGATCTCCCATAGGATCCAACAATCTCACTACCGGGTACATATGCAAGAGAAATTAAATCTATCTGTTGAAGACACATCAGCACTCCCATGTCAATCACAAGCACTCTTCACAATAGCCAAGAAAATGGAAACAACCTAAGTATCCATTCACTAATGAATGGTTAAAGAAAATGTAGTATATATACACACAATGGAATATTAGCCATAAAAAGGATGGAATCTTGTCATTTGCAACAATGTAAATGGAACTAGAAGCCATTATATCAAGTGAAATTAGGGAAGCATAGAAAGGCAAGTATCACATGACCTCATTTATAAGAGTCTAAGAAAATATGATCTTATCAAAGTTAGAAGTATCATGGTGGCTACCAGAGGCTGGAGAGGGAAGCAGGTGAGGAAGGAGAGGAAAAGGCTAATGAATGTGTTTTAAGTTATAGCTTAGACAGGAGTAAGAAGTTCTAGGGTTCTACTGCACAGTAGGGTGACTGACTACAGAAATTGTGTGCTTTCCCCTTTAAAAATATTGGAAGATAGGATTTTAGAATGTTTTTACCCTTAAAGAAATGTTTGAGGAGATAGTTACATTTAGCTTGATTGAACAGTATACAATGTATGCATGTGCCAATACATACAGTATCCCATACATACACATAATTTGTATATCTAAAATTTTTATTTAAAATTTTTAAAATATGATCAGGACAGTGGGAATCTGGCCTAGTGGTTAAGACACCAGTTAAGACATTCATGCCCCACAGTGGAGTGTTTAGGTTTGATTCTCAGCTCAGGCTTTAGCTCCTGACTCCAGCTTCCTACTAAAACAGACCCAGGGAGGCAGCAGGTAATAATTCTAACACTGGGATCCCTGCTACCTATGAAGGAGACTGGGATTAAGTTCCTATCTTCCAGCTTTACCCCAATCTGGGCCATAGCAAGCATTTGTGGTGTGAACGAGGGAATGGGAGCTATTTCTCTTTTCTGCCTCCTCCACAAATAAAAAAGGGTATCAGGAAATAATTTTGCACCCTTTCCCTCTCTCTGCTTCACAATTGCACAAATCCAGTTTTGTGCATAAAACTACTAGGTCATCACCTTGTTTCAACCAGCACCACCATCATCAGGAATACCTGTTTTCGAACTGGGTATCACACTCCCAGACTCTTATGCCTCCTAACCCCACATGTAAAACCCTACATGCAATCCATCGCCAAATCCTGCCAATAGTAAACTTCAAATGTCCCCAGGATACCATGGTTCCACTTCTATGCCACCATGCTGTTCTCCTACCTGTGCCTCTACCTGTTCTCCATGTGTTGATTCTCAGCAGAGAACCAGAGTGGGTCAAAGTGTCAGATGATGTCACCCTTCTGCCCTGAACCCTTTAACAGCACCATATGTCCTTAGAATAAAAGTCAAAAAGGAACCACAGTCCTTATGATCGTCTATATGACCACACATTAGGGTCAGCAAGTGAAACTTTCCTGCATTTGTGGGAAAAAGAAGTTTTATTTGAGGCACAGTCATACCCATTCTTTGACATATTGTCTATGTCTATGGCACCTTTCATATTACAATGACAGGGTTGTATGTTGAGTATTCACTTAATAATATGGTTGCAATTTCTACACAATAAGATGTAGTATTTAATTCATCACAATTTCAAGAGACTTTCTACTTATGAGAACATAAATCTGAATGGGAGGAGGCCTGGGCTTCTTCAAGGCTGAGAAGGGAAGGTCATGCTTCGGGAGTTGGGAAAGAGAGCATATCCCAGGCTTAGGTAGTGAAAGCACAAAGAGTCACTGCAGGCAAAAGTGCTGAGTTGATGGCAAGGTAAGCATAGCTCAGCAAAGAGGAGAAGGGTTTTTTTAGTGAAATGGCATCTTTAATATTAAGCACATACAGGCTGGTGCCGCGGCTCACTAAGCTAATCCTCTGCCTTGCGGCGCCAGCACACGAGGTTCTAGTCCCGGTCAGGGCGCCGGATTCTGTCCCGGCTGCCCCCTCTTCCAGGCCAGCTCTCTGCTATGGCCCGGAAGTGCAGTGGAGGATGGCCCAAGTGCTTGGGCCCTGCACCCCATGGGAGACCAGGAGAAGCACCTGGCTCCTGCCATCGGATCAGCGTGGTGCGCTGGCTGCAGCGTGCCAGTGGCAGCCATTGGAGGGTGAACCAATGGCAAAGGAAGACCTTTCTCTCTGTCTCTCTCTCTCACTGTCCACTCTGCCTGTCAAAAAAATAAATAAATAAAAATAAAAAATATAAAAACTTAAGTACATACAAGATTCAACATTTGTATCTGCAACTATTGACTTGATCCTTAATTTTCTCCAAATTAACCCTATAACCTTTATTCAGTTTGAATTCCATCATTTAGAAGCAGAAATTTTCAGGATAGAAAATGATTAAAAGCTTTTGAAAAAGATACAGTCTGTAACAGAATCAAAAGCTACAAAAAATGCGTATAACTGGGATAATTGGTTTAGCAATAGAAGTTGTTAGTGGTGAACTTAGAGACAACAGTTCTGGAAGATCATGGAGTGAGAAGCACATCTCAGCAACTGGAGAGTTGATGGAAGGTGATGCAGGAGTCCCAGTATTTTAAAAGCAGTTACAGAGGGAGAGGCAGAGAGAAAAAGAGGTCTTCCATATGCTGTTTCACTCCCCAAGTGACCACAATGGCCAGAGCTGAGCCAATCCAAAGCCTGAAGCGAGGAGCTTCTTCCTGGTCTTCTACATGGCTGCAGGGCCCAAAGACTTAGGCCATCTTCCACTGCTTTCCAAGGCCATAGTAGAGAGCTGAATCTGAAGGGGAGCAGCCAAGATTTGAACCAGCACCCACATGGGATGCCAACAATGCAGGCGGTGGCTTTACTTGCTACGCCACAGCACCAGCCCCTGTTGCACACCCATTTTTATCTGTTGCATTTGCTAACATTTATGAGTGCTTACTGTGTGCCAGGAAGTATACTACATGCTTACATGAGTTATTTACTTAAATCCTCCCCAAAATAATGTTTAAAATTAGGGATGGCTATTTCTTCATCTTCACTGATAAAAAACACTGGAGCTTACTGTGGCAAATAAATGTGCTCAAGGTCACAGCTAATAAATTGTAGAACCATGGTTTGAAATGTTAAATTAACTTTCTGTTGCCAAGAAGTATGGACACAAGTAAGACGCATTTCCTGAGCAAGGGCCTCAGAGTGTAGTGGGGCAGACAAGGGCTCAGAGAACATGGTGGAAGGCAGAGGATCTCATACTCTGACCTCTAATTTACGTGCTTCACACTATCACAACAGGCAACCTGTTCCTTGCTTGAGACTCGAAGGCTTTGCCAGGAGGATGAGAACAGTTTCATCCCTGTAACATCTGCAGTGAGTCACTGAGTGCAAGAGGCATACTTTATTCATCTTGTCTTTCTGTAGCTAGATAGCCCCAAGCAAACAGATTTTTATTAAATACTGGTTGAATTCATACTAGACCTAGAAGACCATTTTAACCTATCTTGACCCTTCTTCACGTCAAAGTGTGGAATTTGAAACAGCGCCAGGAAAAAGCCTAAACTTTTATCATGGTACGCCCTTTTGGGCAGAGGTTCAGGAAGCTATTGTTGAAATTACAGGTATTTTAGCCAGGAGCAACTGTAACCTGAGCAATAATCAGTCATTGACACTACCACCAAAATAAAATTTTTGGTTTTATCATTAGAATCTGAAAGAGTCTCAGGAAAAAGGGACACAGAAGAAGCCACCACAGAGGAAGGAGAAACCCCTGGGTCATGAGAAAGAGCGGAGCTTGGAAAGGGGGGAGACAGAAGCTTAGTAAAGTTACTTGGCCAATTCAGTCTGTCGAACCCTTCACTTTATCATTTCTCAGTCCATAAAATGACCTGCATGTCTAAAAACAAGGCAGAAATTCTATAATGAATAAAATGGCAAGGCCTACATTCCCCTTCCAACAAGATTTCGTTTCACTCTACGAAACTTTAGTCTTTAACCTAAAATATCTTATTTGACCTTCCCCTCATAGCCAACACCAAGAATCCAAGGCAGCCCTCGCGGCTGTGCATTCCGTCCAGCAACTTGGAGAAAATAGTAACAATCTCCCCCAAGCTCCCACTCCCTAAATTATTTGCCTTTATTGTTCAAGAGAAACCTAATCCATCAGCCAGCAGATCAGCTGCAACCATCCCATCTGTAAGTAGTAGGACATTGTAAACGACATATTACCCAGCACTCCTTTGCCTAGAAGGCTCATTGTATTGTCAGGAACTGGCCAGCCCAGCCCTATACTTGCACTCCTAATTCTTCCTGAAAAGACCACTGTTCTCACACAGACACTGTCTCACAAGTAGCATCTAATGATCTGTTATTGCTTTTGGTTAAATTAAAAAGTTCTGTTATCCAATCCCAAGGTATTCACATAAATAACACGTTATGAGAAAGTCTGTAAGGAATAGACTCTGGACTCAGGTACTGGGATATTTGGCAACAGCCTGGACTTGTGGTGAAACTGGGAATGAAATATGAATACTATTTGGCTTTTGGCTGTGTGAAGCATAGGAAATGGATCCCAGAATCTCCAACTATTACAAGCATACCTGAGATGGGTGGAAACGCCCAGGCATGTGCAGCCTGGTAAAGCCAGTGTGGGTTTTGGTGCCCACAAAACCAGCCTCACTGATACCATTGTCTGCCTGCTTGTCACAGCACAGACCCAACTTCTCTCAAGTGCCAAGATAACAGAATTCATCGTAAATGTGCAGGGTGCCCCTCTTGAGAACTTATTAAACCTATGCTTTCTTTTGCCCAGATTATTTTCCCTTCTCTCCAACCATTCTTGAGTTCAGTCCAAGTGAACACTTTCCAAGATTTCAGAGGAAAAAAAAAAAACGTTCTCACTACACCCAGACCATTTTGCACATAGCAAAAGAAGTGAAATTGGAAACTCTGGGTCTCACCTCTTGCACTATTTGGTTCTGTGGCTGCTTAGAGAATAAGAAAGGCCATGCTATAAACATTGACATCCTGCACAGCTCACCTTCAGGGCTGTATTGTTAGGTGAAAGGTGAAACCAGGATTAATCAATGATGAAAACACAAAGACAATATCCTTAGGGATATGATTGTCAATGTGGAGCTCCATAACATACATCAAAAACTAAGCTGTGATTCTGAAAAACAGGCTGTCTTCACCGAAAACTGCAGCTTCTCACGTTTTACATGAATGGTCTGTTCAAGCTTGACTTTATAATATAAATTTTTTGGTTATCAGTATACCTTATAATGATATAACCAGTCATACACTGCTTTTAATCCCCCAAAGTGCATTGTTAGCTTAAAGATTTATTTACTTTATTTATGTGAAAGGAAGAGACAGTGAAAACCAGTGAGAGAGAAAGAGAAAGAGAGAGGTCTTCCATCTGCTAGTTCATTCCCAAATGGCCACAACTGCCAGTCTTGGACCAGGCCTAAACCAGAATCCAAGAGCTCCATCTTGGTCTCCCACATGGGTGGCAGGGGACCAAGAACGTGGCCATATTCACAGAATTCCAGACGTATCAGCAAGAAGCTAAATGGGAAGCAGAACAACCAGGACTCGAACTGGCACTCAGAGGGGGAGGGGGAGGGAGGGAGAAGGGGGGAGGAAGGGAGGGAGGGAGGGAGAGAAAAGGAAAGAAAAAAAGAGCGAGTGAAAGGAAGGAAGAAAGAAAACAGCTGTTCTGGGCTGGTATTGTGGCACAGCAGGTAAGCTACTGCCTGCAATGCCAGCCTTCCATATCAGAGTGCAAGTTTGAGTCCTGGCTGCTCCACTTCTGATCCAGCTCCCTGCTAATGTGCCTTGAAAAACAACAGAAGCTTGTCCACGTACTGGTGCCCCTGCCACCCATGTGGGAGACTCAGATGGAATTTCTAGCTTCTGGCTTTGGCTTTGGCTTGTCCCAGACCTGGCTGTTGCAACCATCTGGGGAGTGAACCAGAAAGATGGCAAATATATCTCTTTCTCTGTTACTCTGCCTTTCAAATAAATAAAATAAATAATAAAAAGTTTTCACTACTTTCAACAATTCTCAAGATCATTTCTGCTGAGATGTTTCTTGGTCCCAGTGGGTCCTCCAATGGTCCAGGCACCAAGTATGTTTTAGCCTGCACAGGTTTCTCCCACATCATTGCTCCTTGATCCAGTCTCATCCATCCCCTAAGAAGGTTCTCTCCATTACCTGCTCCACTTCCTGACCAGTGAGCCCAATCTGTGCAGGCCGTCCTAACAATGACAACCAGATGCACATGCTACCTGGAGGGTCTGTTTTATTATTTCAAGACAGTGATAGAGTTTGTCCTTTAATTTGACCTCTCAGGATGAGATTTCCTCATGCTGCTGATGCTTGCTACAATAAATCTGATTCAGTGGTAAATGTAATTCCATTCTTTTCTAGACAGTTTTCTTATTTAGGTGGAATGCCTTCAAATAGATCTCAATAAAGAAAATACATTAGAGCTGGGTTGTGGCATGGCTGGTTAAGTCACAGCCTGCAAGGTCAGGGCCAGTTAGAGTCCCAGCCACTCCAATTCTGATCCAGCTTCCTGATAATACTCCTGGGAATTCAGAACAGGGACAGGTCCTTGGGCCCACAACACCCACGTTGAGTTCCATGCTCCTGGCTTTGTCCTCTTCCAGCCTTAGCTATTGTGGCCATTTGGGGAGTGAACCAGAGGATAGATGACCTCTTCTCTCAGTCTCTTC
The DNA here is from genome assembly GCF_964237555.1 of Oryctolagus cuniculus. Taxonomy (NCBI): domain Eukaryota; kingdom Metazoa; phylum Chordata; class Mammalia; order Lagomorpha; family Leporidae; genus Oryctolagus; species Oryctolagus cuniculus. The sequence continues at coordinate 92,710,807 of NC_091439.1, read as the reverse complement.
CTCTCTCTTTCGAATAAATAAACTAATTTTTAAAAAGAGATAGAATACACATAACAAATTATATCCTGGAAACTATCATTTGAAAGAAAAAAGAATTTTAAGAGAGCCCAAAGCACAGAGTTCCTATTTGAGGTATAATGGAATGAATCAAAGCCTTCACCAACCAGGCAGTCAACCAAATGCTGCTACAGGATATACTCGGCTCCCCACCTAGGAGGTCGTGGTTTGAGACATTGCCCCATGCCAGGGGGATTAACTTGTTGCCCCATGTCAGCAGGAAGTAGCTCTAAAGACAGATCATCATCCCTCCACCCCTCCTGGACTTTTGGGGCTGATGTAATCCCATGCAACACTTGCTTTATAAAAAACAAAAGGGGGGGAGGGAGGATGTTAGTAAAATGGAGCAGTCTTATCTGTAGCATGACCCATGCCCCAGACATCACCCTTGGCTGTAGCCTCCGCTGCCATTGCTAGAAGCCAGGTGACAAAATGGCCCAACCACAGGTGTCATCTCCACCCCAACCCTAATGGGAATCGCTGCTTCTATTTCCCCACCCCCTGCAGAGGTATAACAGGATCTGTTTCCCACACATGTGCTCGCTCACTCTCTACCAACCCTCCCCTTCATCCCTTCCCTCCAGCAGGTTGGATTTCTCACATCAATAAACCTTTTACCTTAAAAAAAAGAGTTCCTATTTGAATTTTATATGAGAAAAAAATGTTCCTTTTTTCAATTTATTAATGGGACCAAAAAATCTTCCTGTTCTCTAGTACTAATTGGGATGCAATTCTATAATTTGTGTGAATTACATCTAATGAAATATATTAAGTGGTGATATATCCCATAATGCTCTGATTGCACAAAGGACGGAAGGCACCACTGTCACTGTATCGCAGGAGTGTAGTTACAGGCACCACTGTCAGCTCCCTCATTATTCTTTCCCATGCATATCTCAGGAGTGTGGTTACTCTTAACTCTCCTATAATGCTTCTGTTCATCAGAAACCCTTGCAAGCACTTTCTACATATCAGGTCACTGACCTTCAGAATAATCCTTCAAAATAAACACTAGTATTTCTACTTTTATTTTACAGGTGACACAGAAGGGACACAGAGAAGTTAACATGTGCATGTTCAATTCACATTAAGTCACACAAGTGGTTGGTCTAAGAGCCAGTACTTAAATCCAGAGAGAGAGGGTGGTGGCAGAGTCTGAGATCTTAACCAACATGCATGTTCCTTTCTATCTCACCCATCTGACATAGCAGCCCCAGCCTAACATGCAACCCAAGCCAGGCTGCCAGCATGAATGTGTGTGTGAAATACCAGCCATGCTTGACTTTCTCTTAGGTTTTTAGGTAAAGAATAAGCATAAGAGGAAATTCTATGTTTTCTCTCTGTATCCTAGAGCACCTGCACCCCTTTTGGAGCCCTCTGGCCAAGATATCACGTTCTTCTTATCTCTACAAAACTCTCCCTGCCTTAGAGATCCCTGGAATTCCTTTTTTGGAAACTCTGAAGACTTTTCAAGTGTCTCCTTGCTTTTAGCTACGCATATAACAAATAATCCTTCTAGCATTTGTACACGTCCTTTAGGTAATCTAAGGTGAAGAAGGATAGAGGGGGTGGAACTAGTCAAGGTTTCCTGCATACCTCACCTGTTGCATACCCTAGCTTATAAATTAATAAGCATTTGGTCATAAATTTAAAAAGTTCCTATAAATTAAAACAAATTTTATCATGTATGTCACTCACTGCTCATCTCTAATAATAATTCCTCTGATTCTTAACTGACCTCTGGTCCTGGCTTCAGGATCTGGCATTTTTCTCTAGATAAGCTGCTGGTGAATTTCACTTACCAGGTCCTTGGTTTGTTCCTAACACTACTTCTCAGATCTCAAGTAATGGTAATAACTTCAGTGTCTCTGCTTACTTCATGATAATCCCATTGCCCATGCCTTGAAGACACATTTATCAGGCCACATCACCCCCCACACACACACAAACACATGCAAAAAACATATTTGTACTGCAGGACCTTGTGTTTTGGCCACAGTTGCTTGATTCAAGGCTAAATATCTGACCCTTTCGGGCCAATCACATTTACTGTAAACAGAGTAGTGTATAAACAACAGAGATTTATTTCTTCAGTTCTGAAGTTGGGAAGTGCAGTACCAAAGCACAGGCAGATTCAGTGTCTAGTGAGGGTCCAGTTTCTCATAGATAGTGCCTTCTTTCTACATCGTTATGTGGCCAGAGGATCAAACAACTCACCTTGAGTTTCTTTCTTTAAAATTTTATTTAAATTATACAAGTTTTATATATTTCACATATACAGATTTAGGAACAAAATGATACTTCCCACCCTACCCTCCCTCCCACCCCCATTCCCACACTTCCTCTTCCTTCCTCTCCTATTCCCACTTTTAATTTTCACAAATATCTATTTTCAGCTTAATAATCTTACATTAACCCTACACTGAAGAATTCAACAAATACTATGAGGAAAAAAACATTGTTCCTCAACAGAAGAGACAAGGGCTGTAAACAATCATTGAATCTCAAAATGGTCATTTGAAAGCAGTAGAAGATGGCTCAAGTCCTTGGACCCCTGTACCCACGTGGGAGACCCGGAAAGAAGCTCCTGGTTCCTGGCTTCAGATCAGAGCAGCTCCACCCGTCGCAGCCAGTTGGAAAGTGAATCAGTGGGTGGAAGACCTTTCTCTCTGTCTCCCCTTCTCTCTGTGTAACTCTTTCAAATAAATAAATAAATCTCTTTAAAAAATGTTCATTTCACTCCAATGCATTGCATTTTAGGTTCTCTATTAGTTACCCCAGTTTGGATAAAACATGATATCTGTCTTTTCGGGACTTGCTTATTTCACTAAGTATGATGGTTTCCATTTGCATCCATTTTGTTGCAAAAAAGAGTATTTCATTTCTTTTTACAGCCGAGTAGTTCTCCATAGTATATATATAACATAATTTCTTTATCCAGTCAGCAGCTGATGGACATCTGGGTTGATTCCATATCTTAGCTATTGTGAATTATGCTGCAATGAGCATGGCGTATAGATGACTCTTTCATATGCTGCTTTCTTTTGGTTTGGGTAAATTCCCAGGAATTGGATGGCTGGATCATATGGTAGGTACATATTCAGATTTCTGAGGTATCTCCATACTGTCTTCCACAATGGCTGGAACAGTTTACTTTACCACCAACAGTGGATTAAGATAACTTTTTCCCCGCATCATTGCCAGCATTTGTTGTTTGTTGATTTCTGCATGACAGCCATTTTAACTGAAGTGAGGTGAAACCTCATTGTGGTTTTGATTTGCATTTCCCTGATGGCTAGTGATCCTGAGCATTTTCCATGTGTCTGATGGCCATTTGAATTTCCTCTATTGAAAAATGTCTGTTCAAGTCCTTTGCCCATTTCTTAACTAGATTGTTTTGTTGTTGTTGGGTTTCTTGAGCTCTTTATAGATTCTGGATATAAACCTTTTATTAGTTGCATAGTTTGCAAGTATTTTCTTCCATTCTGTCAGTTGCCTCTTCATTTTGCTGAGCATATCTTTAGCAGTTCAGAATCTTCTCAGATTAATGTAATCCCACTTGTCAATTTTGGCTTTGATTGCCTGTGTTTCTGGAGTCTTTCCCAAGAAGTCTTTGCCTATGCCAGTGTCTCGCAGGGTTTATCCAATGTTCTCTAGAAATTTGATGGCATTGGGTCAGAGGTTTGTGTCTTTGATCCATTTTGAATGGATTTTTGTGAAAGGTGTAAAATAGGTATCTAGTTTCATACTTCTGCATATGGAGATCCAATTTCCCCACCCCCATTTGTTGAAGAGACTGTTCTTTCTCCAGGGATTGATTTTAGCTCCTTTGCCTAAAATAAGTTTGTTGTAGATGCATGGATTGATTTCTGGAATTTCTATTCCATTCCTTTGGTCTACACGTCTATTTTTATGCTGGGATCAGACTGTTTTCATTATAACTGCCCCATAGTATGTCTCCAAATCTAGTATTGTGATGCATACAGCTTTGTTTTTGTTGTATATGATTGCTTCAGCTATTTGAGGTCTCCTGTGTTTCTGTATGAATTTCAGCATTGTTTTGTCTATATCTGAGAAGAATGTCTGTGGTATTTTGATTGGGAATGCATTGAATTTAAATTGCTTTTGGTAGTATGGATATTTTGATGATATTGATTCTTCAAATCCATGAACATGGAAGATTTTTTTCATTTTTTTGTGTGTCTTTTATTTCTTTCTGTAATGTTTTGTAATTTTCATCATAGAGATTTTTGACATCCTTGGTTAAATTTGTTTCAATGTATTTAATTTTTTGTAGCTATTGTGAATGGAATATATCTTAAAAGTTCTTTCTCAGCCATGGCATTGTCTGTATATACAAAAGATAATGATTTTTGTGTGTTAATTTTATATCCCACTACTCTGCCAAACTCTTTTATGAGTTCCAATAGCCTCTTAATGCAGTCTTTTCAATCCCCTATAAACAGAATTATGTCATCTTCAAATACAGATAGTTTAACTTCCTCTTTTCCATTCTGTATCCCTTTGATTTCTTTTTCTTGCCTAATAGCTCCAGCTAAGACTCCCAGGACTATATTGAATAGCAATACTGAGAGTGGGCATCCTTATCTGGTTCCGGATCTTAGTGGGAATGATTCCAACCTTTTCCCATTCAATCAAATGCTGCCTATGTGTTTGTCTTAGAGTGTTTTGATTGTATTGTGGAATGTTCCTTGGATAATAGCACTAATCACACACCTGAGAGCTATTCCCTCAAGTTCTACTCATCCCTCAAAGATACAACCTACTACTGCCATCTTCACCTGAGAGGCTTTAACCTCAACGTAATAATCTTAGGTGAATAAGGACGATGCTGTGGTGTAGCAGGGTAAGCCACCATCTGCAGCCCCAGCATCCCATATGAGCACCGTTTCAAGTCCCAGCTGCTTCATTTCTGATCCAGCTCCCTGATAATGTGCCTAGGAAGGGAAGAGAAGATGGCTCAAGTACTTGGGCCACTACACCCACATGGGAGACCCAGATGAAACTCCTAGATCCTGGCTTTGGACCAACCCAGCTCCAGCTGTTGCAGTCATTTGGGGAGAGAACCAGTGAATAGATTTCTGTCTCTCTGCTTCTGCCTCTCCTTCTCTGTAACTCCACCTTTCAAATAAATAAATATTTAAAAAAATGTAGGTGGACACAAACACTCAAGCCATAGCTCTTAGCAATTTGAAACACAGGTACCAAGACAGTTAGTTAGCTTCTGCCATGCGACCAGACCCAAGATAACACCAACTTGTGGATTGGGGGGGTGGGGTAATATAGACTAAATTATATTCCCCTAAAATTTATATGTTAAAGCTCTCATCCCCCAGGATGACTGCATTTTGGTGAGGTAGTTATGGTCACACGGGACTGTAAGAATGAAGCCCCAATCCAATATAATTGGTGTACTTATAAGAAGAGAAAAAAAATTGTCTTTCTCTCTTTACTCACACAAAGAGAAGAGACCATATGAGGTCACAATGCAAAGGCAACCCTATATAACCCAGGAATATGGGCCTCACCAGAAAACAACTCTAAGAGCACCTTAATCTTGAACTTCCCAACCTTCAGAACTGTGAGGAAATCATTTCTGTTATTTAAACCTTGCAGTCCGTGGTATTCTATATAATAGCCTAAGGAGACTAACTTAAGAGATGACCATTTAACCCCATACACACAAAGATAATTTAATTCCAGTGAATAGAAAAGCAGAAAAGGTTAGCAAACCAGTGACCAAAAACTGAAAATAATGATTAATCCTGGGTTACAGACTTATTTTTTAAATTCCTTTTCCAGTAGGCCATAGACCAAGATGTTATTCTGTGCTATGAGATACCCCCCCAAGTTTTGTCATGATGTTGTTTGTTGTTTAAACTACCTCAGATTGGTTTTCTCATTCACTAAAAGTGAATATTGGGGTAGATGTTTGGTTTAACAGCTAAGTCAACACTTGGGACACCCACATTCCTCTCAGAGTAGCCGGTTCACAACCCATCTCCTCTCCTTCAGATTCAGCTTCCTGATAACACAAACCTGGGAGGCAGCAGGGAATAACTCAAGTAATTTGATCCCTGTCCCCACATGGGAGACCTGAATTAAGATCTGGCCTCATGACTTCAACTTGGTCCAGGCCTGGCTTTAGAGAGCATTTGAAAAGTGAATAAACAGATGGAAGATTTCTCAGTATATCTCTGTCTCTGGTTTCTCTTCCATATAAAATAGCAATAAATAAATGAAAACAATTAATTAAAAAAAAAAAACAAATGTTTCAGTGTATTTCCCATCAACCTCAAGAAATTATTTTCAATGCAAGGAAATGCCCAACAAGGCTATTTTCATACCAGCTAAGAAAAAATACACTATTCAGGGAGGACCTGAGATGGATGAATAAGGAAAAGACATGCTGTTTTGACCATGGGAAGATACATGAAGAAAAGGGGAGGAAGTGCATTCTCAAGCAACAGTTGAAAAGAACTTTTCAATTGAGCGTCTGCAAAAAGAATGGATATTCTGTGGAGCAGTGGGGACCTTACAACCAAGCAGCAGCTAGCAGGACACTACCAGTGATCCTACAGCTGCTGGCTGGTGGAGATGCCATCTTCTCAGACTGGGGTGAGAGGAACTGGCAGCACTTAGGCACCACTGGTGAAATTGTCTGAAGGAGATCTTTGTAGCCCCCACTGGATTTGAGTCTGGCCTGAGACACTGGCAGAGGGCCCACCCAACCCACTGAGGGGAGGGCACATTGCTTTCCTCCCATACCCTGACCAAGACACCACCCAGCAAGCAGCATTAAAGAAGCACCATCTTTATACGGTGAGTGGAGGCTGTTGTGGTCCATGTACCACTGGTGGAATCTGATGGAGGGATAAATCCATAGTCCTCACTGACTCTGATTCTAGCCTGGAGAGTTGATGGGGGACAGAGCACCACTTAGGTATGTGAAGAAAGGGCATGGTTTTCCCCTCCCTACAACACAATAGTCCACCAGACTCATCTTGCCAAAGTGGAGCACTGACTGACCTCTGTCAGGCAGCCCTCTGTCACTAGGAGAGGAATGGCTCTCACCATGGACGCAGAGGATCATGGAGCAGACAGTGGTTTCTTTCTTCCCTGTGACTGTGGAAACCCTGTGCCCTGTGACAGTAGGAATCCTGTGACTGTGCAATAGGGTATGAGGTGTGGCTGGGTCTTTGGCCAGTCACTGGCTACAGAGGGTCTGGCTACAGATGCTCAGAGTTCCCTGAGTGTTGTAGAGTGTCATCAAGGAGGGATTCAAGCTCACACTGAAAAGAACCTGGATTCTTTGTGCAGTTCATGGGCCTGAGTAGGTGGGGTATGCATGCACTGTGGGCTCACTTTGAACAGTAGGTTTACCTTGGAGTGAGGACCTGGGGCTGTGAACACACCAGACAGCATAATCAAAACCTATCCCTGCTGCCAATGGAGGAGCTCTACCATGCCCAACTTGGGTATCACACTGGATTCCTCCCTAACACTCCAGCACTGGCTAGAGCTCCATAACTCATATTTGATCATCTAGATAGGATTAAGTGTCAAAGGGTCACATAAATGAGACAAACTGTCTGCTAATAACAATAGAAAGAACCAGGCCGGCACCGTGGCTCACTTGGCTAATCCTCTGCCTGCAGTGCTGGCACCCTGGGTTCTAGTCCCTACTGGGGTGCCGGGTAGTAGTCCCAGTTGCTCCTCTTCCAGGCCAGCTCTCTGCTGTGGCCCAAGAGGGCAGTGGAGGATGGCCCAAGTCCTTGGGTCCCTGCACCTGCATGGGAGACTGGGAGGAAGCACCTGGCTCCTGGCTTCGGATCGGTACAGCACCAGCTGTAGTGGCCATTAGGGGACTGAACCAACAGAAGGAAGACATTCTCTCTCTCACTGTCTATAACTAACTAACTAACTAACTCTCTCTCTCTCTCTCTCTCTCTCTGTCTAACTGCCTGGTAAAACAAAAAATAGAACCAAAAAGGAGAGAATGTTCCAACATAGGAAGTAGTCTATACATCTGACTCGTAGATTGACAAAAGCCCTAACCAGCACTATGACTTCAGAGTCAGCCCTTAAAGCATTCTGATCTGGATGAAAAGCCCATGAGAGCACTTCAGGCATGGAGAGCCAAGACACTCTGGCAAAAAATGATCTAGATGAAGGATCTCTGTGAGTGAGACCCCAGTGATTAGAAGGGGCCATCAAAGAAGGATATACTTTTCTCTGAAGGGAGGAGAGAACTTCCACTTTGCTTATGGCTCTGTCTAAATACCGACAGTTTGTGGACTCAAAAGGCTTCCATAGCCTTGTCAGCACATTACGAGAGCCTCAGGTCGTCACTGACATCATTAATAAGATTGCCAATTGTGAAATCAACAACAGGAGTCACTGTGCACTTGCACCCCATGTAGGACCTCTGTCCTTAATGAGTTGTACTATGAGAATTAATGATAAAACTAGTCTTCAAACAGTACTTTATATGCTGTGTGTCTGTGTAGGTGCAAACTGTTGAAATCTTTACCTAGTATTGAGTTGGTCTTCTGTATATAAAGATAATTAAAAATGAATCTTAATGAAGAATGGGATGGTAGAGGGAGTAAGAGGTGGGACGGGAGTAGGGGTGAGAGGGTTGGTATGGGGGGAAGAACTGCTATATTCCTAAAACTGTACCTATTAAATTTGTATTTATTAAATAAAAGCTTTCTAAAAAAATTATGTACTTCTTATTCTCATGTCCAGAAACTGGATTTTCCATTCCTTCATTTACTACTTCATTATCTCAATAATATCCTCTCAAGAGTAAGTAAATTTCATTTCTACAGGGTTGTCACCTTGCTCCATGGATAATACCCAGGAATCATTCAACATTTTCTGTTGAATTCCTCCATAACCCGTTGTATGTTTAGCTTGTGGTTTTCTTATGATATTGAAGTGAAAATATGTATGTACCTGTCTCTTATTAACTGAAAGATGGGATCTTGTAACATTGGCTTCATGATTTATTTAAATATATACATAAGTATATTGAGTAAATGAAATCACTTTATACTTAAAAAATATCAGAAAGGTAATACAAGTACAATTAGAATCAACCAATAAATTTGGTAAAATAAACTATTACATAAAAAACTATAAGGCAGATTATATTGACTACAGAAGATATAACAGAAAATATAAATGTGAAAGGCAATAAAAGGAAGAGAGAAGTTAAAGATTGGTGGCTACAATTGTACTGCAGTTTTTCTTTATCTAGCTTCGACTTCACCTTCTCTATTTTAAGTTACCCATGTTCACCTACATTCAAAATATATAACATGGAAAATTCCAAATATAAAAACCATATAACTACTAAATCACTCTTACTACAGTGTCTTATTATAACTGTCATATTTCATTATGTATTGCTGTTAATTTCTCACTGTGCCTAAATTATAAATGAAACTTTATCATAGGTATGTATGTAAAAAAACACAGTAAACATAGTATTTGGAATTATTTGGGGTCTCTACGAGGGTTGTGGGAATGTATCGGCCATGACCAAGGGGGATTACCATAAAAGCTAACAATTTGAGTGATAGCCATATGTCAGAAATTTTATGAAACATGTTTTCACTTCTTTTTATCAACTTGTTATGTGTTTATATGAAGAAAACACTTCACGATGTTAACTAGGCAAACGCATTAGCTGTCCTAGAGGTTGTACTATCTGAGGAAGAAGACCTTAAATGACTATTTATACATGGGCTTTGCTAACTAAAAACTGTTTGTGCACTTTGACCTTGAACTTCTTTGGGAACATTGGAAAGCTTGTTAACCAAGTGGCTGTTGGAAAAGGAATAAAAACACAGGTCACTCTAGCTGGGATTTCTGAAACTGCCCCTTCCCATCTGTGCCTCCAGGCACACAGCCTGTTTCTCTTAATTTATACATAATGACTTTCCAATTATTGACTTCAGTGCCTTGTGTGAGGGGTTTCCTTAGAAACTGCTTCAAAACTGTTTAATATTACAAAAATCTAAACTTAGAAAATTGAGCAGCAAATTAAAAGAAAATAAGCTGGTGTCACTGTGAGGACAAAGGGTGCAATTAGCCCTGTCAACAGTCCCCAGCATGCACATCCAAGCCCCGCCTCTCAAGTCGCTGGGCCGCTGCTTCCCACATATTCAGAAGCCTTCTCAAAAAAGAATAAAAGATTCCCAACACTTCTTTTCTTCCTTTCCCATTTGGAAATGTTTGCTTTCTTAAAAAAGAAAAAAGAAATCTGCTGCCCAAAGCAGAAACTCGGAGCATTCCTGGGTACATTTAAGATCTAGTGGGTACTTCTTAATGCACCTTTCACTGGGCTATGACAGCAAAATCACAACATTTCAAAAAGCTCTCTCACTACAGCCCTTGACCTTCGCCTTTCTTTCTTTTAATAAAAAGCGTAAGCATTCAGAGAGCTGTAGCAAAAGCAAGGTAGTGGAGCAGGAAGTTAAATAATTTGCCTTCAAATTCCATCTCTACCACTTCCGAACTATGTTATATGACCTTGAGCAAGCTACATCAACTTTCTGAGGTTAAACAGAGATTAAAATGGTACCTACTTCAGGTCTGAAAATCAAAGGAGGCAATGCACTGTATATGTCATAGGATTTGTGCATTTCTTTTTCCCAGTTATTCAAGCTAAAACATTGACTGAGGTAGCACCTGCTTCGTGCCAAGCACCATGTGATCAGGAAGGAATACAGACATGATATGGGTGACGGTCTCTTGCAACTCAGTTTTGGCCACTGCCCCAGAGTGGATATTAAGCTGGTCAGGCTCTCTCAGGGGATGTCCCTAAGTGAATTTCAGGTATTAACACTAATGTCATACGTTTTCTGGAGATGATATGTGTATATGTGTGTATGTACATGCATATGGGGATAGAGTTAAGGTTCTATAAAGAGAGACATCTGCAAGAGTAACAAAATATAAAACACAAAGAATGGAGGTGAGCATTTGGCATGTTTGTTAAGACATCCCTTGGGACCTCCCTATTGGAGTAAATGGGTTAGGTTAGACTCCCAGGTCAGCAACTGATTCCAGCTTCCTGACAGTGTGAATACTGGAAGGCAGCAGATAATGGGGCACGTGCTTGGTTCTCTGCCACCCATGTGGGAAACCCTGATTTTGTCCTTGGCTCCTGGCTTCAGCCTGCTATAATCCAAGCTTCTTGCAGGCATTTATGGAGAAAAGTAGTAGATGAAAGATACCTTTCTTTCCCTCTCTCTCAAATAAACAAAATAAATAAATAAAAATTTTAAATGCAAAGAATGCATATACACTGATTTAGTTTAATCTAAAAATGATCTAAGAGTTCTCCCTAAATGCTGGGACAACATCTTTATTATGTCACCAAAAAAAAATTTTGATTTTTCCATTTTAGTTAAGGAATATTTTAAAAGGAATGTATCACAGCTCCTATGACTCTTTGTCTAGAGGAAGAATTTGAAGTACAGAAAGCTTTCTGGCTAGTACAGGAAAGAGAATTTTGAGACCAGTTATATTTTGTCCCTTTCACTTCTCAACTTTACTTCCTCTGCCCCTTAAACCCGTAACTGGAATCCTTTCAAAACTGATCAAGTATGCTGTTAACATTCCTGAAATAAAAACAGTAAAATAGCTCTCAAAAGAAGGCACTGTCCCCACTAACAAGAGTTTCACAACAATATAATTAAAAATAGTGATTCTTTTTCCTCATTGTAGGCAGGAAATCACTAGCAGAGTAAGTACCAACTTCAGATTTGCTTAAAGATAACCCATGAATGAGGGATCCAAAAGTGATTGGGTTGGCTCCCTTAATGATTAACACATTTTATGACATTCCTTCAAATGATGGAGAAATTCTACCCAACATCCTTTTGCCTTCTGGAGTTCTTATACACAAATATCCCTTTCCTTGATGCAGATTTTTCACCCATTTTTCCCTGCTCCTTTGCCAACTGTATTTTTATACATGATCCCCATCACATTTATCATTCAATATGAGCACTGCTGTCGGAGCAGGCAGAGAAAAGAAACCTTAAGCAAATATCATGTAAGAGTGTGGAAGGAGAGCTCTTGGGAGAATAAAAGCATATTCACAATTAGTATATGTAGAGAAGCAACCATATGGATATCATATCCAAGTGAGTATACAAATATATAAAACATCATACTTAATTTTATGTGGGCAGTACATAGTTAGTGCAAGTACTAGTTTGATATAATTCTTTTAAGAAAAAATCACTATTTTTAAATGTCAAAAGAAGTGAATGTTAATAAGCTCAAGTCTGCTTATAAGACAAAATCACAAGGTTTAAAGGAAATGCCTCAAATATTCACAAACACTCCCCCCTTCCTCTTTCTAGTCCCACATATACTATTAGTGTCACATTAAATATCATCTGTTATGTTATAATGGGATCCATATGTTTAAAAAAGCTCATTACCCAAAATCACATTACATAAATAATTTTTTCAGTGGAAAGAGAAAGAGTTTGGAGGTGAGAGAGTTTCCAACTCAATAAAAAATTTAGGTTTTTCTAAGACTCTGAGTGATAAATTTGGTTTTTTAATGGCTTAAGTATATGACTATAAATGGACCTTAAGTTCTATGTATTTACTAATTCCAGAGAAAGACCTTGCTTTTTACATGATCATACTAAGATTAGCACAGTATTCCTTAATTTTTTTTTTATGGAGGCTGGCACTGTGGCACAGCAGGTTAAAGCCCTGACCTGCAGCACCGGCACCACATATGGGCACCGGTTCAAGTCCTGGCTGCTCCACTTCCAATACAGCTCCCTGCTAATGAACCTGGGAAAGCAGTAGAAGATGGCCCAAGCTCTTGGGACCCTACACCCACATGGGAGACCTGGAAGAAGCTTCTGGCTCTTGGCTCCTGGCTTCAGATTGGCTCAGCTCTAGCCATTGCAGCCGTTTGGGGAGTGAAGCAGCAGATGGAAGATTCCCCCAACTCCATCTCTACCTCTCTCTGTAACTCAGTCTTTCAAATAAATAAAATAAATTTTTAAAGAAGATTTTTATGATTGTTTTGCCTACTGTTATGATTTATCACATTACAACCATATGTACTATGTCACAGGCCATATTCCTTTATTTTTTAGGCTTTATTTATTTATTTGAAATTCAGAATTACTGAGAGAGGGAGAGAGAGAGGAGAAAGAAAGCATCTTCCATTCTCTGGGTCACTTCCCAAATGGTCACACCAGCCAGGGTTGAGCCAGACCAAAGCCAAGAGCCAGGAGCTTCATCCAACAATTACTGCTGCTTTTCCCATTATCAGGGAGCTGAACTGGAAGTGGAGCAGCCAGGTCTTGAACCTGTGCCCATACAGGACGTACTACCCAACAATGCCAGCCCCCGCATTCCTTTATTGATCATTATTTTTTGAGATAGGAAACTGGTGGGGTTTTTTTCTCAAAATAAGTATTAGTAAAAGAGTTAAAATACATAAACCATCAACTATGATGAAAACCTCTCTTTCAACCACAATGACCACAGTATTTGAGACCTAGAAGAGAAAGCTACACACAGGACAATGTAAGCAGAGCCCCTGGTTGGCACAAGGGACAGTGTATATGATATCTACTCCCTTTCTCAAGGCATGGTCTGGAAATTATTATCAGTAGAAATCTAGAAAGGTGTTATGATATATGCGTAATAGCCTTTAAAATAAGTCAACAGTAACAGGTATTATGAATGTGCCCATTATTTTAAGCTTCAACTCTAAGATAAGGCAATTATTCTGTAAAATGCAAACTCTAAAAAGACTTAGCAGTTATTTCAGAAAAGCCACATTCCAAGGGGGTCACTACAGGCATTGTGCTAAGGCTTTACAGACTTTACTGACAGACTCTAAGAAATGATTTCTGATGGGCTGGCACGGTGGCCATTGCCTGTGTGCTGTGGCATAGCGAGCAAACATGCTGCTTGCAATGCCAGCATCCCATATGGGCATCAGTTCGAGACGCAGCTGCTCCACTTCTGATCCAGCTCTCTGATATGGCCTGGGAAAGCAGTAGAAGATGGCCCACATGCTTGGGTCCCTGCACCCATGTGGGAGACCCAGAAGAAACTCCTGGCTCCTGGCTTTGGATCAGCCCAGCTCAGCCCAGCCTACATGAAGGAACTCTGTGGGTGAGACCCCAGTAGAAAGAAGTGGTCATTAAAGAAAGAGGTACTTTTCTCTGAAGGGAGGAGAGAACTTCCACTTTACTTATGGCCTTGTGTAAATTCTGAAGGCATTTGTGGATTCTAAAGGCTTCCATAGCCTAGGTAGCTCATGTCAAGAGCTTTGAATGGTCACTGGTGTCATACATAAAAGTGTTAATTGTTAAATTAATAACAGGAGTCATTGTGCACTAACTTCCTATGCAGGAACTCTATCCTCAAAGAGTTGTATTATGAGAGTTAATAGTAAAAATTATTCTCAAAGATTTATTTTATTTTAGTGTATTAAGTGTCTAACTCCATTGCTTGTTTTCTTAAGTGCTTCCTTAATTAATTTGTTCTCAAAGACTTACCTTCTTTTAATGTATTAAGTGAAGGATATTCTTATGTCTCATAAGTTAAGTTACATCTAAATGCTTGCAAAAGATGTATCATTCTTGGGTACTTTTTTTAAAGTTAATTTAGCTTCTCAAAAAAAAAAGTGAAATTAACTTTGAGATGCAATGACTTTGAACAGCCCTTGTGCTGACTGTTGAAGAACAGCTTTTTTTTCATGCAAATTGTTGAACACTTCGCTAAATATAGAGTTGGTCTTCTATGTATAAAGATAATTGAAAATAGATCTTAGTAGAGAATAGGACTGGAAATGGGAGAGGGACAAGGAGGCAGAGTGGGAGTGTGGGTGGGAGGTTAGGTACAATGGGAAGAATCACTATATTCCTAAAATTGTACTTATGAAGTGTATGAAGTCTGTATTCCTCAAATAAAAGGTTTCTTTGGAAACAAAATAAAGATTTCTGTTATATAAGGGTATTTAAAAAAAAAACAGCTCCCAATAAAAAGTGCTACAGGTGATCTAATAAATATTATATTAATCTAAAAATCTATGGCCCTATTCTCAACCTAAAGATGTTTTGTGACATTGAATAAAATCTTACTAAAAGAAGATACAATGCTTATTCTTTTAGTTCTAGTGAGAGTCATTTAGGAGTAGTAAGGGGTGAGCAAATTTGGAAAAATAGATACTTGAGGCAGGTGCTATGGCACAGCAGATTAATGCCCTGGCCTGAAGTGCCAGCATCCCATATGGGCACCAGTTCGAGACATGGCTGCTCCACTTCTAATCCAGCTCTCTGCTATGGCCTGGGAAGGCAGTAGAAAATGGCCCAGGTCCTTGGGCCCCTGTACCCATGTGGGAGACCTGGAAGGAGCTCCAGGCTCCTGGCTTCAGATTGGCACAGCTCCAGCTGTTGTGGCCAACTGGGGAGTGAACCAGTGGATGGAAGACTGACCTCTCTCTCTCTCTCTCTCTCTCTGCCTCTCATTCTCTCTCTGCGTAATTCTAACTTTCAAGTAAAATAAATAAATCTTTTAAAAAAAAGAAAAATAGCAACGTCCCTGGCCCCTGCTCTATTGGGACCGGGGAACCTCACCTGGGAGCAGAATCCCAATAAAAGCCTGTGAATTAATTGATTCACCTGCCTAGGAATATTTGTTATGTGCCAGATACCTTGCAGATGGTGCCGGAACCCAGGAGCTGAGGATGCACACCTCCCCTTTCTGGGTTCGAGGCCCCCCTCGCTCCTTGAACCTGTCTGGTGCCCCAAGCTGACTACGGACCACACTCGACCAACTGTAAGTAACTCCTCCCCTGCTCTCCCTCCCTCCTCTGGGTTGGCCCAGTCTCTGCGATCTCCGGCTAACTCTCCATCTGGACAGAGACCTCCAAATCGTGTGCATGCGGGCTCTGTTCTCCACTATTTAGCCTCCCAGCAGCTGTGGAGACGTCCCGCCACTGGCTTGGCCCTGTAGAGGACTGACCTCTAATCTGTCTACTGAAGTCTGGGACAGGGGACGCCTTGACCGAATTTCAGTAGATCCAGGCTGCCAGGGAGAACATGGGATCTAGCCAATCCTGAGGGTGGGATTCAACATGCCCTCTGGCCTGCCTCCTAAAGAACTTGAAGCAACTGGGACTGGCCCAGGACCTATGGTGTAAATGCCTAATCTTCTACTCCCCCAGGCATGGCCTAATTACCTTGAGAATTTCTGCCGCAGGGAGAGAAAATGGTCAGAGGTTCCATATGTCCAGGCTTTCTGAAACCTCCACTCCCGTCCTACTCCCTTCTCCCCTACTTTCCTCTCTGCCTGCTCCATAGCCCAGGTCTTTCTGGCAAAGATCGGGCCCCCACCTTCTAAGGATGCCTCTTCTGTGTTACTGCCAAACTCTCTACCCTCCACCTTTTTGGACCATCCTGTGTTCCTGGGGACCCCACAGCTAGCCAGGAACCTCCACCCCACTGCCATGTCTGCCATGTCCTGCATCTCCCCTCTGCCATTGCTGGAAGCCAGGTAGCCATGTGGTGCAACGACCAGTGTCAAGCTCCACCCCCATCATAATGGATGCTCCTGCTTCCCTAGCTGCCCTCTGGCAAAGTTTAAAAGGACCTGTTCCTGAACACGTGGCTCTCTAGCCTCCTCCTCTGGACTCCTTTCTCTTCTCTCCTGCTCGATCTCTCATCTCTCTCTTCTCTCCTCACTAGCTCCTCTCCTCTCTTGTCTCTTACACTCTCCTTCTCTCTCTTTTTTCCCTTCTTTACCACACCCCTCCAGTCTGCTGGGTTTTAGGTCAAGTGCCTAAGCCCCAGGTTGCCAAATGAATATGACATCATGGGCCTAAGGTGTTCTTAGGAAAAATGAAACTGTAACTAGACACAGAGTTTGAAGGAATTTCTCTTTGAATCTAGGAAGATCACCACCTTTGAAAATATTGCTTTGTAATTTGCTGAACTTATTTTGCAATTTATTTTAAAAGGTTTCCCAGCAATCAGTACTCAATGAAACAGCAATGGGTAATTAGCACTTATTTTAGATGAATGCAATTTTAATTTTAATTGAATTCAGATAGCAATATTTAATATCAGCATCTTAAGTCATTTAGGTGTAACTGCTAATTTAAAAATTGGGTAAAGACAAATGAGATAAATGTGTCTAAATGTAAACTTCTGTATACTCAGCATGTTATATTCTATGAAAAATTTTTGGGTTAGTTTATAAACTGTATATGAAAATAGTTCAACATTGCTTATTGTAACTCAGGCTGAAATTTGTGTTAAAGTATGGTTAACTGAGGTTATTAAGAGCAGAAAGTAATTCGAATCTATTGGTAAATTAAAAAATAGTCAAAGAGTTTAAAAAGCTAGTATTGAATCTGCTATTCTGTTATGTTATTATATGTGTATACATACTGTATGTCGACATGGGAAAATTTATTAAGAGTTTCATTTTAATTGGATTATAGATAATATTGCCCATAAATTTAAACTGCTAAAATTATTCAAAGATACATTTTGATTTATGTGACCAGAATCTCTGTATCAGATATTCTAAATTTGTTGGTAGAAAGAAACGAAAAACATTTTGTCGCTCCCCCTCTTCGTGGAGGAACGACACAGGACCCTGCGCTGTTCTTTCTGTCTGCTCGGCCCTCCCCGGGTTTGCTGCTGGTTCTTCCCGGGTTGGCTACTATCCCTTCCACCTCCGTGGAAGGGCAGTTCCCCCTGGCCACATTCCCCACTTCCGCAGGGGAGCGGCACACCGCCGGCCGGCTCTTCTCGGGGGCTGCACAGGTGTTCCTTCAGCTAGATGTTCCCCTTAGATGTTTCCCATAGATGTTCCCGGTGCATGCCGTCTCTCTCCTCCTTTATAGTCCTCCTCCGCCAATCCCAACTCGGCTGCCCACACGCCGAGTACGCTGCTCTCCTCCAATCAGGAGCAAGTCCTACAGTTTATTGGTTGAACTGGAGGCAGCTGTGCGGAAGCTGTTTACTTCTCTCCCAGCGCCATATTGTGGGAGAGCAGATGCATAGAATAAGTCTTAATTCCAGTAACTTAGTCTAGTCCGAGTTGCTCCCAGTTGCTCCCCACAACATTTTATATGCTTGTGCTTGAATTTGCTGGTTATGTATTCTTAAAATTTATAGAAGGCATTGGAACTTCTGGTAAATGTTTTCCTAAGTTGTAATCTAACTATTGAAACTGCTTTCTAAGTTTTCATTTGATATTGCTATTGTCAGTAAGTGATCTGGGACTGGCATCCCCATTTCTCTATTCTAAGTCCAACTTGTTTTCTCATTTCTCTATTCTCTTTGAGGTAGGAAACTATTTCTATTCTGAAGGACTCTCCAAGATGCACAATTTGACTTTTAGATCTTATAAAAGGGATAGCTAACATTTTCTGTAATAGCATAGCCAAAATGAAGCTTAAATTATAATTTCACAGCTAGGTTTACTTTGCCATGGGCACAGTAAACAGGCAAGACCTCCCTTTCAGACCAAAGGAAAAGAAAGCTAGGCATCAGAAATGTAAAGATAGGTGGAGGGCTATTAATGGCTGTTCTGTACAGTGATCTGCCCTCAAGGAGACCCAACAGGCCAATCCACTGCAGTGGCTTTCAATGAGGTAGGCCTGGGCTTCAGCAGAAGTCAGCTTGTGAAGAGCCCTGGCAGCTCTGCCAGCCAAGAGTTGGATCACTGGAAATGGACCTGCCCTGGAGTCAAAGGACTTCAGGTCAGAGTCGCAGATCTTGCTGGCTCTAAGCTGAAAAGCTCTTCACTCAGCCCAGCTTCCAAAGTGACCACCACAGCTGAGGGAACGTCCAAGTAGGGTCAGCAACATTGCAGGCAGAACTGTAAATTTCCTGTTAGAGTTGCCACCTGCCTTCACCTAGCCAGCTCTCCTCCCAGGCCAGGTAGGTAATGGTAGTCAACAGGGTGCCTTTCCCAAGGAGGTTCACACCTCCCTTAGGATGTACCCTATGTGAAGAGATAGGTCTGGGTCTCTTAACTTACAAGGCCTTTAGGCCTTTTAGCTTTAGCCCACCAGATTATTATCGAGCCACTTCTGTCAGGTTCTATTTGCCTCTCAATCAGAAAACTTATTTGTAGCTTAGATAGCACCTTTCTTAGGTTCTCTAATAATGACTCTGTCCTTTGTATCTAGCCCACTTGAGCCTCATTCCTTTGTAACCACAGCCTCTACTCTACCACCAGTGGCTCTACTCCCAACCTGTATGTACTGATGGTCCTCTCCACTTAATGTTGTATGATTATTCAGAAGTTCTCTGCAGTCAAACCCCACTACCTGCAAAAGTTGAGTGGCCTTTCTCCCAGTCTTGGCTGGGATCAGATTTAACCCACATCCATCAAACTGTCCCCACAAGGGTCCAGAGACCACCACCCCCCATTTCCTCTCTATGAAATACTTTCATTACCTGGCTAATGCCACTCTTAGGATCATTGGTTGCTATTCTCACCCTGACTTGTATACTACAGTGTCTGCTTAAGTGTTTACAGCAGGTGATAATGGAATGAACTAAGGCCTTCAGCAACCAGTCAACCAGATGCTTCTCCATTCATACATGCCTGTCCCTGTGGAGCCCCAAGATACCCTCAGTGAGCCCCTGTAGACTACATCCCCAGTCAGCAGGAAGTAGCCAGAGAGACTCATCGTCGCCCCCTTTCCTATCATCAAAAGGTTGGGATGGTAGCTTTGGGATCTGTATGGAGGGAAGGCCTATACTTCCGGGAATGGAAAGTTCCTACCTGTACTTTCGGGGAAGAAAAGTCCTTGTCAAGGTCTCTGCAGGTGCCTAAAGATCAACCAATGAGGGTCAGACCCGCCTCGACCTTTAACCCCCATGCCCTGAATCTATAAAAGGAGCCCTCCCAATCTCTAACACGTGACTTCCCCAGCCCCCACTCTGTTGGGACCGGGGAACCTCGCCTGGGAGCAGAATCTCAATAAAAGCCTGTGAATGAATGAATGAATGAATGAAAGAAAGAAAGAAAGAAAGATGCTTGTGGTAGGGCCTGGACCCAAACATTTAAAACAGCTACTCTAGGGGAACCTTCTGCTTATTATCACTCCTTTGGTTCTTTTTTTCCCCTTTAGAGATTTATTTATTTTATTTGAAAGGCAGGATACACACATACACAGACGGAGAGACACCTTCCTTCCCTCGGTTCACTCCCCAAATGCCCAGAACAGACAGGACTGGGTCAGTACAACGCCAAATCCAGGAACTTCACCGAGGTCTCCCATGTGAGTGGCTGAAAGCCAAGTACTTGGTTCATCATCTGCTGCCTCTAAGGATGTATTAGCAGGAGGCTGGATTGGCAGCAGAGTAGCCAGGACTCAATCCAGCTCTTCAGTGTGGAATGCGGGCATCCCAAATGATGCTTAACTTGCTGCACCCAATGACACCCCCATGCCAGGTTGACTTTGTTCTCAGAATAATTGATTTAATGGATTAGACAAAGAAACAGCAAACAGAGTATGTAGAAAAACAATTTAAGGAAATACATGACAAATACAGCAAATGATCTTTTCTTAAACTGAGCCTGAATTTTCAATAAATCTCTTAGTATTCAAATCATCTATAATCTAATACTCAGAAGAAATGAAAGAGTCCTACAACCAAGGGAAACCAGGTGAGTGTCATCCCAAAGGACTGTGGTGAACTAGAAAGAAAGGCATGAAAACCTGCTTAGCTCACTCAACGGCAGCCAAGTGGAAGCATGGCTCAGGTTTTCAACAGAATCCCAAAATCCATGCTTAATATGCAATTGCCTAAATCATACAGGTTTCCTATTAATATTGCTGCAGTAAAGGATTAACTCAGCTGGTCTGGGTTGTCTACATCCTACTCATTGCAAAGAAAAGTTTGACCCTTTCCTAGTTCTTGCATAATCACTAGACCCTTGGAATATCTTACATAAGAATGCTTTACTTACATAGAGTCTTGGATCATACCAGGTAGTTTATGCTAACAATCTGATTTATGGTTGGGGTCTTGGGTCATATGGTATCAGCTTGACCCCTGGAGGAACTGGACATTAAATCAGCCATGAGGGCCATACCAATTAAAACACTGGACACCAAGGCTCAAGTGAGTTTCCATAGTTAGAAATACTCAGTGCATACATTGCCACTGAACACTGCCCACTTGACACTTCTGGAAGAGAGCCACTGGGATCATTGGGCCTGCTGTCTCCTGCACTTTGTCGCATGTACCTTTTTCTATTACTGATTCTAATATGCATTCTTTTGCTGTAATAAACTGTAACAAGGAATATAATTGTTTTTCTCTGTTCTGAGAGTTCTTCTAGCTGGTCATTGAATCTAAAGGTGATTTTACAAACAGAACACTGAAAATACCAAATAAAGCCAATTATATTTAGGCCAGAATCAGGGTTCATTTCATAATGGAGCAGTTCTCTTGTAAAGATAGATTTTAGAAACTGGTGCTTATTTTCCATCAACCTTATTTCCATTTTTGCTTCAGAGACTGTGAAGAGCAGCTTAAGACCACTCAGTGGCTGTTCCCATCCATTTGGTGGCCTGAGCAGTGGGAGCTGCAGCCAAGGCTTCAGTGGCAGGCTAAGCACTCCAGTCTTCAGAGGGAACTGCTGAATAGGCTCAGATGGCACCTGCACTCCTAGAGATCACTCTGTGACCTCGGGGTGAGTAGCAGTTAACTCAGGAGCTAGGGCTATCCATTCACCCTGAAATTCCTCCTAGGTCACAGCTTTTTGTCAGCAGTGGCCCACTCTTCTTTTTCAATCTCTTCAGGATCTGCGTAGAAGTAGAGAGCAGGCAAAATCTCCCAGGAGTGTTCACAGGAGATAGTAGCACACACACACAGAACCTCCTGGGCCAGCATCCACCACATCAGACCCTCCAAGTGGGCTCCCTTGTTGTGGCATGGGTGGAAATGTCCACATAGTGCAGAGAAGAGTCTGTGAGACTACACAGAGCAGTGATAGGCAAGTTCACATCAGATGCCCCTGTGAGAAGCTGGTGGTCAGCCATGGGACCAGTGACCACCAGAAGACTTGGCTCCCAGAAGGCTGCCCAGATCCAGTTAGTGAAGGTTCCAGGTGTGAAGCGACCAGCAACAGCAGTAGCTCCAATGGCTGTAGCAAAGTTCAACACAGCCCTCTGGCCAGTGTTTCTAGAAGACATCACACGGACATCAGTGGGGTCTTCAATGGCAGTAATGGCATGAGCCACCAACAGAAGTTTCTCCCAAGTCCTCTTCAGATTTGTGATGTAGATGCCATCATTTTTCTTCTTGGATATGTACTGTTCCATTTGGAAGTCAAGGTTAGTGCCACCTGCTGCAAGGAATTTGATGACATCCTTCTCCTTCATTTGCAGAACATCAAGAGCTACCGACATCGTGACAGCTTCCCTTTAAGTTATGCCAGGAATCAAGAACCATGCCATACAGACCCCTTGCCAGGTAGTGTGGAAAGTCTGATCACTATTTCTAACCTCTCACCAGTCAATGCCAGGAAAAACCAAATGCAGAATATTTTGTAGTTCTGGTAAAGCAGAACACTAATATGTGGCTAGACACAGAAGAACATAACGGTTGCTTGGTTGGCTTTAGAAGAATGATTAGGGAAGAACTTCCTAAGGGAAATTTAAATTGCATCAAATCCACTAAAAATTAACATGTAATCACTTTGGGTAGACACTGAAATGATGTCACTGTTTCTGTAGCCTCGAACGTAATATAGAGGTAGAAATTCTGTATTCAACACTGAAATTTTCCTCTGAGTCTCCTTTGGTAGGTTGGTTTCATAAAAACAGATGGTGTTACTATTTATGTCACTACTGCTTAGCTGCTTCTTTCTGGACCTTAAAAGGATATCAATTGTTGTAATCCCCAAATCCCACAATAACAGCAACTTAGGCAAAAACTAGATGGTAGCACAAAAAAATATTAAGAAATCAATTTAGCTCAATTTAAGAAATATTTCTTGGGCATTAACTCTTATTCCAAGATCAATGTGAGGTTCTAGAGACACAAAAATAAATAAAGGGCAGTCCTTGAAGTTTTAACAAAGCAGGAAGAAGAGCAGGAGGAAGAAAATGTCCTGAAGAGTGAGAAATGCTAACTCAACTATAGAATGCTGTACTCAAAATTTTAAAATCTGTTCATTTCACTCAATCTCCAGAACTGGGTGATTTTTTTAAAAAAAATCTATCTCAAAGACATCTAGGACAATTTCAAAGGCAACTCTGAACATACCATTCTCACCTCTGTGATATAAATCAGTTGGTCAACAGGCTGTGGTTTCTTTCTCAAAAGCTGGTGATATTTTGAGTTGGCCCTTGACTATTTCCTAAAAGATGGATGGAGCATTATTGCTCATAAGATAGTTGCCTTCATTGATCACTCAGACCAACTACTTTTCTCTAGCATTTAATTACTTTGGAAGCATTAAAAGTTTTTTTTCTCTATTCCCAAGTTTTATATCAGATCTTTTCACTCCTGAAATATTATTGATGTTTCATTCATCATCTCTTTTCCAAGAGATAAAACATCAGCGTCTTGTTGAGGCAGCAGAGAACACAGAGATAAATCAGTTATAACCTTGGCCCAACACAAGGAAGCAGTTCTTAGGCAAGGAATCATGTTGAAGAATACAAATGAGCTGTTAAGAGACCTTGAGAAACTTTGTTGTTGC
This sequence comes from Oryctolagus cuniculus, assembly GCF_964237555.1. Taxonomy (NCBI): domain Eukaryota; kingdom Metazoa; phylum Chordata; class Mammalia; order Lagomorpha; family Leporidae; genus Oryctolagus; species Oryctolagus cuniculus. Next base: position 92,686,978 of record NC_091439.1, on the reverse strand, counting down.
TGCCTGGGGAATTTGGCAGCATGGTGTTATTATAAGCAAATATATCTTGCATGTCATTTCAGGATGAAACATTTCTTTTTAAAAGGCATTTCAACATCTGGATAGCTCCAGAACTTTTAAGGTAGATAAAATAGAATAATTAAATAAGCAATAAGAGGTCATCCTGTGGGGAAACATCTATTTCAAGGGAAGCTACCATATTGCACAGACTGCTTTAATTCTGTGATATACATTACTAAATTGTGCAAATTTCATTTGGACCTCAGAGGAAAGGAATCCTTTGTTATTCATTATGTTTATCAGTAAAGTTAAATATTTCCTTCTTTAATCTATTGTTCTACAAAATAAGTTCACCTTGCCCCTCTTTTTATTTCAGAAAATTACCAAACAAATATAAACATATATGCATACATATGCAGTGTTTATATCAAACAGTCTACCAAGACTATGTCAATTATTTTCTTACAAAATGCCACTGTGGACCAAAAAGTTGCTAAAGACAACAACAACAAATGAACAAAGATAGGAGGAATAACTAAGAAAAATAGCAAATAGGAGAAGCAGAGAGGTAGAAATGAACAGGCTAATTAACTTGAGTTAACCCATGGATCTCTAAGGACTGTGGAATTGGTTCTTCAAAGGAAGGTGTCATTTGGAAGATATGTTTCTGTATAACACTAGGCCCAACATTTTTTTATATCTACATGTATGATTTTGCTCATCTTTTTTTTAAGATGTATTTATTTATTTGAAAGTCAGAGTTACAGAGACAGGGGGAGAGACTGAAAGAGGTTTTCTTCCTGCAGATTCACTCCCTAGATGGCCACAACAGCTAAGGCTAGTCCAGGCCAAAGTTAAGAGTTTAATCCAGATATGCCACATGGGTACAGGGGCCCAAGTACTTGGGTCATCTTCTGCTGCTTTTCCAAAGCCATTAGAGCAAGGAGCTGGACAAAGTGGAGCAGCCAGGACACAAACCGCTACCCACCATTGGGCCCAACATTTACTCAAAGGAGATAACGTGTTTTTCAAGAATTTTAACTTCAAAATCAGAAGCCATTGTAACTTCCAAAAATACCATGGTTTACTTATCCAAATAAGACTTTGACTTATCTAATTTTACTACCTTCTATAAAATAAAACCAACTCAACAAGTTGTCTTACATATTCATAACTGCTGGCAGAAGAATGACAACACAGCTACAATGTCCTCTTTTTTTCTTTATAGCATGTGATGGATAATTCTATGTGTCTACTTGGCTGGACGATAGGACCCAGATATTTGGTCAAACATTCTGGATGTCTCTGTGAAAGTATCTTTGTGGATGAGGTTAACATTTACATCAAAAGATTTTGAGTAAAGCAAGTCACCCTCCCAAATGCAGGTGGGTCCCGTCCAGTCAGTTGAAAGCCTTAACAGAACAAAGACTGACCTCTCCTTACCAAGAAGAAATTGACTGGGTTTGGACTTGAACTGCCACTCTGTCCTGGTTTCTCCAGTCTCTCAGCTTATACTGCAGGTTTTGGATTTACCAAAATCTACAACCCCTTGAATGAAGTCCTTAAAATAAACACATCCTGGCAATTCAGTTTCTCTGGAGAGCCCTCCCTAACACATAATATTCCCTGTAATCTGGATCTATTCAGTTATTGAACTCAGAAAGAAGAAAGAAAGCTTAGGGAAGGGAACCTATATTTGAACAACAATAAATTTTAGAAATATACTCCCTTTGTGTTCATTTTGTGAAAGCTATGCAAATATGGGGCTAGTGTTGTGGCATAGCAGGTAAAGCCACTGCCTGCCATGCCAGCATCCCGTATGGGCACTGGTTCGAGTCCCAACTTCTCTACTTCCAATCCAGCTCCCTGCTATTGCTTGGGAAAGCAGTAGAAGATGGCCCAAGTCCTTGGGTCCCTGTACCAGTGTGGCAGACTCAGAAGCTCTTGGCTCCTGGCTTCAGATCAGTGCAGCTCTGGTCATTGTGGCTATTTGGGGAGTGAACTAGTAGATGAAAGACCTCTCTCTCTCTCTCTGTCTCTCTCTCTCTCTCTCTCTGCCTCTGCCTCTCTGTATCTCTGCCTTTCAAATAAATAATAAATAAATCTTTTAAAAAAAAGAAAGATATGCAGGTATTTCTTGAAAAGAAATCATGACATGGAATCTTAGTGCATGGAAGAGATAAAAGAAAAACTATATCAATGAACACCAGACTAGATATCCAAAGCTGCCCCTTATCTCTTGACATTTTTATCACTGGAGCATACCTGGGAACCTCTAAGAAAGATCTAGGCTTCTACAGCATGAAAACGTGAAAATGGTTCCTTGAAATGCAAATGTTCAAAGATCCTGAAAAGGAGACAAAAAGATTTGCCCAAAGTCCCAAAAGAAAGCTATTGGAAATTGGAAGACTGAGCTCCATTCTCCAGTTTCTAATATGCAATATTCTGGTTACTATTTTACACTATCTCTCAGTTTCCCAAATTCCAAAATGTCTTTCAATTGAACAACCATGGAATTAGGTATACCCAGAGATTGTATATAAATTGTTTAAGAAATGTTATGTTACATATGCCATGGATGGGAATAAGAAGATGGTTGGTTTGTTTGCATGTTATGAGAGTCAAGAAAGGCATAAACCATAATGGTGAGGAAAAGCTGAAGCTGTGAGAGACTGACATGACTACATTCAAATAATAAAACATGACATTTAAATCAGCAATGTTACGAGAATCCTGCATGAGAAAAAAAGTAAACAGGTCAACCTGTGTAGAAGACTTGTAACATTCTTTGTGTTACTTATAGGATTGCCATGAAAAAGCTCCACATTAACTTAGGTGAAGGCCACACTTCACTTCAGTGAACACACTTAATGCTAATAAGGGTCACAGGGAGAAAGAAGAGTCAACAAATTAGAGAATAACATTCTATGTACTTCTTTTTTTTTTTTTTACTCTACTTCTTTTTTTTTAACATTTATTTAATGAATATAGATTTCCAAAGTACAGCTTATGGATTACAATGGCTTCCCCACCCCGCCGATGACTTCCCTCCCACCCGCAACCCTCCCCTTTCCCACTCCCTCTCCCCTTCCATTCACATCAAGATTCATTTTCATTCCTCTTTATATACAGAAGATCAGTTTAGCATACATTAAGTAAATTTTTCAACAGTTTGCTCCCACACAGAAACATAAAGTGAAAAATACTGTTTGAGTACTAGTTATAGCATTAAATCTCAATGTACAGCACACTAAGGACAAAGATCCTACATGAGGAGTAAGTGCACAGTGACTCCTGTTGTTGACTTAACAAATTGACACTCTTGTTTATGGCATCAGTAATCACCCTAGGCTCTTGTCATGAGCTGCCAAGGCTATGGAAGCCCCCTGAGTTCACTGACTCTGATAAGTTTTAGACAAGGCCATGGTCAAAGTGGAAGTTCTTTCCTCCCTTCAGAGAAAGGTACCTCCTTCTTTGATGACCCGTTCTTTCCACTGGGATCTCACTTGCGGAGATCTTTCATTTAGGGTTTTTTTTTTTTTTTTCCAGAGTGTCTTGGCTTTCCATGCCTGAAATACTCTGTGCAAAGCATCCATTTATGGAAGTGATTCACTCAGAGAGGGGGTACCATTCCATAGTCTACCAAAAGCTTTCAAATGCATTTTGCTTGTTTATTTCATTCTAAACCTTTGTAATTAGTTCATTATAAACTAATTTGTTATTAAGTTACAACTTAAATTGAAAAATTGTCAGTCTAAAGCATCAAAGATGTAGAGATAAGTCCAGTGAGTATTTTCACATGCTAATGGATTAATTTGCTATTGTGACAGGACAAAGGACCACAAACCCAGCTGTGTAGAACAACACTGATATTAGCTTCCAGTTCTATATATCTAAGCTGGAGACTCTGTTTAGAATTCTACAATACCATATGTTTACCTGATCTATGGTAAATAATAGAGTATCAAAAAATGTAATAAGAGTGAAATTGACATTGTGAGACTTGATGATTGTTTACAGCCCTGAGCAGTGTTTTACTTTTCTTCTTACTATTTGTTGAACCCTTTACTTAGTGTACAGTTAATCTTATGAGTATAAAGTAAACTGAAAGTAGATCATTATAAAAATTAAAAGAAGTATTAGGAGAACGAGGAGGTGGAAGGGTGGGAATGTGGGTGGGAGGGAAGTTAGAGTGGGAAGTATCACTGTGTTCCTAAATCTATATACATGAAATACATGAAATTTGTATACCTTAAATAAAATTTAAAAAAAGAAAAGAAAATTCCACAGGACAAAATGAATATATCAGCTCTGCTGAGAATTTCTCTTGGAAGACCTGGGAGAATCCACTTACAGGCTCATTCAAATTACTGGCAGGATCCGGTTCCTGGCATTTTTGTAGTACTGAAGGCTTTACTTCCTTGCTGGCTGTCAGCCAAGTCTTCCTCCAGCAGCTAAAGGCCACTTTCCCCTGTGACTTTAAAGCCTTCAGTGATGCTTCAAACACATCTTGCGCTTTCAATCTCTGTGACTTCCTCCTGTGCCACCAGCAAGGCAAAGCTCTCTGGTTTTTGAGGGCTCTTTATTTGTCATTCATTTGTTATTTTTTTAATTTTTGTATTAATATAAAGAGAATAGATTTCATGCCTCGCATAGGTGTAGTTCCAATAATACACACTTCCTTCACTCCCCTGTTCCTCCATCCTTGCCCCTCCCTCTCCTCATCAGATTTTTCAAGGACATAATTTTAATCCACTCTATATCCATAGGCTTAATCCACCACTAATCATAATATTCAACAGGTAAAACATAGGAAGACCACAATTCTACAGGTGTATAAACAAGGGCAAAAACAACAATCATACCCCAAAATATCCATTTCATTCCTACACATTTTTTGGTTTTTATTATTCTATATTAATTTCCATAGATCAGAGAAAACATATGATATGTGTCTTTTTGATACAGGTTTATTTCACTAAGCATAATTGATTCTATTTGCATCCCTTTTGTTGCAAAAGACAGCATTTCATTCATTTAACAGCTAAGTCATGTTCCATAATGTGCATATATGTTTATATACCATATTTTCTTAATCTAGTCATCAGTAGACATTTGGGTTGATTCCATATCTCAGCTATTGTGAATTGAGCTGCAAGAAACATGGGGGAACAGATAACTCTTTCAAATTCTGACTTCATTTTCAAATTCCCAGGAGTGTAATGGCTGGGTCATATGGTAGTTCTATTTTTAGCCTTCTGAGTTATCTCCATACTGTCTTCTACAATGGCTGCATCAGTTTACATTCCCACCAACAGAGGTTTAGGATACCTTTTCCCCCACATCCTCACCAGCATTTATTGCTTGCTGATTTTTGTATGAGAGCCATTTTAAGTGAGGTGAGGTGAAACCTCACTGTGGTCAAAATCAGCATGTCTTTTCCCTCTCAGCCATCGTGGAATCCCCTCAAGTGCTCTCGTGATTAGGTTAGACCTGTTCTGCTTGTCTTGTTTTAGATTAACTCAAAGTCAACTGATTAGTACCATTAATTACATGTGCAAAGTGACTTTGCCATTTACGATAACATAATTACAGGCAAGACGTTCTATTACATTCCCAGTCCTGTGGATTAGGGCAGGAATGTTGCGGAACCATTTTTAGATTTCTACCACAGCTAATATCTGCCATTACAACCACTACTTTGCCACTGCTCTCCAATAGAAGGCCTTTAGAATACTTCCAATTCCACCTCCAAACCCCAAAGCTTATTGTTTCCCTCTCTCCCCAAAAGTAATACATTCATTCCTGCCCACCTCCTCCTCTTAAGCTTTGTTGACATATTTTAATGTTTATTTGAATTTTCATTGTAGTGCATTTCCTGTGTTTCAGCAATCCCTATTTTACATTGTTATTGATTTTATTTCCAGACATTTTATATTCATCCATTAAGATTTAATGCTTGCAGCTCAATTCAAAATAACTAAGATATGGAATAAACCCAGCAGTCCATCAACTGAAGACTGGATAAAGAAATCATGGGTTACATACATCATGGAATACTACACAGCAATAAAAACAAATGAAATCGTGTCATTTGCAACAAAATGCAACATTTATACCTAGTGAAATAAGTCATTTCCAATAGGAAAAATACCATATATTCTCCCTGATCTGTGGTAACTAATTGAGCACCTAAAAGGTAATATATAGAAGTGAAATTGATTTTGAGATGTGATGACTCTGAATAGCCCTTCTTTCTACTGCTGAGGAACACTTTTTTTTTCATACTATTTGTTGAACTCTTTACTTAGTACAGAATTAATCTTCTGTATATAAAGTTAATTGAAAACAGATCTTAGTAAAAAATAAGAATGAGAATAGGAGAGGGAGGAGAAAGAAGAATGGGAGTATGGGTGGGAGAGTGGGTAGGGTGGGAAGAATCACTATGTTCCTAAAGTTGTATTTATAAAATGCATGAAGATTGTATAAAGGGTTGCTGGGTAAAAAAAGCAAAGCATCTGGTAAAAAAAAAATGAAATCTGATCATTTGCAACAAAATGGAGGAATCTGGAAAACATCATGCTGATGTCCCAAAGGGAAAAATACCATATGTTTTCCCTGATCTGTGACAACTTACAGAGCACCTAAAAGGAAACTTGTAGAAGTGAAACTGACACTATGATAAGCAAAGACTTGATCAACCCTTGTCCTGTCGAGGAAAAGCTTACTATTTTATTCTTTTTACTATTTTCTTTTTCTACTTAATAACATTGATTGAACTCTTTGCTTAACACAGAATTATTCTTAGGTTTTAAATACAATTTAAAATTGATCCCTGTTAAAAATAAGAGTTGGAATAAGAGAGGGAGGAGATGTACAGTTTGCCACAAGTTCCCTCAGTGTAAAGCTAAAAACTCGCCATGGAACTCCAAATCCCATTAAGTTGGCAGGTACCAATGCCATCCTAATAGTTAAAGTGATCAGTTTAAGTTCATAACTGATCATAAAGATTGGATTAAGTGTCAAAAGGATCACATATGAGTTCGATCGGTAGTGGGAGCGGAGAGCGGACCCCAGAGAGCCCTGAGCAGCCCCACCACCGCCGCAGGCCTAGTTACCATCACACCCCGGGAGGAGCCGCAGCTGCCGCAGCCGGCCCCAGTCACCATCACCGCAACTATGAGCAGCGAGGCCGAGACACAGCAGCCACCCGCTGCCCCCCCGCCACCGCCACTGCCCTTAGCACCGCCGAAACCAATCCCGGCACCACGGGCAGCGGCACAGGGAGCAGTGGCCCGGGCGGCCTCACATCGGCAGCGCCCGCCGGCGGGGAAAAGAAGGTCATCGCAATGAAGGTTTTGGGAACAGTAAAATGGTTCAATGTAAGGAACGGATATGGTTTCATCAACAGGAATGACACCAAGGAAGATGTATTTGTACACCAGACTGCCATAAAGAAGAATAACCACAGGAAGTACCTTCGCAGTGTAGGAGATGGAGAGACTGTGGAGTTTGATGTTGTTGAAGGAGAAAAGGGTGCAGAGGCAGCAAATGTTACAGGTCCTGGTGGAGTTCCAGTGCAAGGCAGTAAATATGCAGCAGACCGTAACCATTATAGACGCTACCCACGTCGTAGGGGTCCTCCACGCAATTACCAGCAGAATTACCAGAATAGTGAGAGTGGGGAAAAGAATGAGGGATCGGAGAGCGCTCCCGAAGGCCAGGCCCAACAACACCAGCCCTACCGCAGGCGAAGGTTCCCACCTTACTACATGCGGAGACCCTATGGGCGTCGACCACAGTATTCCAACCCTCCTGTGCAGGGAGAAGTGATGGAAGGTGCTGACAACCAGGGTGCAGGAGAACAAGGTAGACCAGTGAGACAGAATATGTATTGGGGTTATAGACCACGATTCCGCAGAGGTCCTCCTCGCCAAAGACAGCCTAGAGAGGACAGCAATGAAGAAGACAAGGAAAACCAAGGAGATGAGACCCAGGGTCAGCAGCCACCTCAGCGTCGGTACCGCCGCAACTTCAACTACCGACACAGACACCCAGCTAACCCTAAACCACAAGATGGCAAAGAGACAAAAGCAGCTGATCCACCAGCTGAGAATTCGTCCGCTCCCGAGGCTGAGCAGGGCGGGGCTGAGTAAATGCCGGCTTAACATCTCTACCATCATCCGGTTTAGTCATCCAACAAGAAGAAATGAATATGAAATTCCAACAATAAGAAATGAACAAAAGATTGGCGCTGAAGACCTTAAGTCCTTGCTTTTTGCCCGTTGACCAGATCACTAGAACTATCTGCATTATCTATGCAGCATGGGGTTTTTATTATTTTTACCTAAAGATGTCTCTTTTTGGTAACGACAAACGTGTTTTTTAAAAAAGCCTGGTTTTTCTCAAAACACCTTTAAAGGTTTTTAAATTGTTTCATATCTGGTCAAGTTGAGATTTTTAAGAACTTCATTTTTAATTTGTAATAAAAGTTTACAACTTGATTTTTTCAAAAAAGTCAACAAACTGCAAGCACCTGCTAATAAAGGTCTTAAATAAAAAAAAAAAAAAGATCACATAAATAAGACCAGTGTCTGCTAATAATAATTGATAGAATTAAAAAGGAGAGAATGATCCAACATTTGAAGCAGGCCACACAGCAGACTCACAGAATGACAAATGCCCTAAATAGCACTCTTACCTCATAACCAGCCCTTAAGTCATTCCAATCTGGCTTAAAAGTCCATGAGAACATTTTAGGCATGGAAAGCCAAGACACTGCAGCAAAAAATGACCTACATGAAAGATCTCCATGAGTGAGATCCTGGTGGAAAGAAGGAGCCATCAAATAAAAAGGTACCTTTCTCTGAAAAGAGGAGAGAACTTCCACTTTGATTATGGCCTTGTCTAAATAATGTCGAAGTTTGTGAACTCAAGAAGCATCCCAAATGGCACTGGTTTGAGACCTGGCTGCTCCACTTCCCATCCAGCTCTCTGCTATGGCCTGGGAAAGCCATAGAAGATGGCCCAAGTGCTTGGGCTCCAACACCCACATGGGACACCCAGAGAAAGCTCCTGGCTCCTGGCTTTGGAATGGTGCAGCTCTGTCAGTTGTGGCCAACTGGGGAGTGAACCATCGGATGGAAGACCTCTCTCTCTTTCTCTGCCTCTCTTCGGTAGCTTTGGGATCCATATGGAGGGGAGGCCTATACTTCTGGGAATGGAAAGTTTCTACCTGTACTTTTGGGGAAGAAAAGTCCTTGTCAAGTTCCCTGCAGGTGCCTAAAGGTCAACCAATGAGGATCAGACTCGCCTCAACCTTTAGCCCCCATGCCCTGAATCTATAAAAAGAGCTCTCCCAATCTCTGACATGCGACTTCCCCGGCCCCCACTCTGTTGCTCTGTTGGGGCCATGGAACCTCACCCAGAGGTGGAATCCCAATAAAAGCCTGTATTAATCGATTCGTCTGCCTGGGAAGATTTGTTACGGACTGTACACCTTGCAGATGGCGCAGAAACCCGGGAGCTGAAAGTTCGTGCCTCCCCTTTCTGGGTTCGAGGCCCCCCTCGCTCCCTGAACCTGTCTGGTGCCCCAGGCCGACTACGGACCACGCTCGACCAACTGTAAGTAACTCCTCCCCTGCTCTCCCTCCCTCCTCTGGGTTGGCCCAGTCTCTGCGATCTCCGGCTAACTCTTCATCTGGACAGAGACCTCCAAATCGTGTGCACGTGGGCTCTGTTCTCCACTGTTTAGCCTGCCAGCAGCTGTGGAGATGTCCTGCCACTGGCTTGGCCCCATAGAGGACTGACCTCTAATTCGTCTACTGAAGTCCGGGATAGGGGACGCCTTGACTGAATTTCAGTAGATCTGGGCTGCCAGGGAGAACATGGGATCTGGCCAGTCCTGAGGGTGGGTCTCAACATGCCCTCTGGCCTGCCTCCTAAAGAACTTGAAGCAACTGGGACTGGCCCAGGACCTATAGTGTAAATGCCTAATCTTCTACTCCCCCAGGCATGGCCTAATTACCTTGAGAATTTCTGCCACAGGGAGAGAAAATGGTCAGAGGTTCCATATGTCCAGGCTTTCTGAAACCTCCACTCCCGTCCTACTCCCTTCTCCCCTACTTTCCTCTCTGCCTGCTCCACAGCCCAGGTCTTTCTGGCCAAGATCGGGCCCCCACCTTCTAAGGATGCCCCTTCTGTGTTACTGCCAAACTCTCTACCCTCCACCTTTTCGGACCCTCCTGTGTTCCTGGGGACCCCACAGCTAGCCAGGAACCTCCCGCCCCCATATGTGCATTCTTCCACCCTGCCCCACCCCATGTCCTGCCTCTCCCCTCCGCCATTGCTGGAAGCCAGGTAGCCACGTAGCCCAACCACCGGTGTCAAGCTCCACCCCCATCCTAATTCACTGCTCCTGCTTCCCTGGCCGCACTCCAGCAAAGTTTTAAAAGGACCTGTTCCTGAACATGTGGCTCTCTAGCCTCCTCCTCTGGACTCCTTCTTTGAATCTAAGAAGAGCACTACCTTTGAAAATATTGCTTTGTAACTTGCAACTTATTTTTGCAATTTATTTTAACAGGTTTCCAGGTAATCAGTACTCAATGAAACAGCAATGGGTAATTAGTACTTGTTTTAGATGAATGCAATTTTAATTTTAATTGAATTCAAGTAGAGATATATCGTATCAGCATCTTAAGTCATTTAGGTGTAACTGCTAATTTATTGTAAACTCTTGTATACTCAACATGTTAAATTTGTGTTAAAAATGTTATAGAAATGTGCATTTGGTAAGGAAGGTTAAAAGAGTTATTTTGAATAAAGAAAGGACAAGGTTTGTAAGATTGAATTCATCCTGGTGGCTAGTTTACTTTAGACTGGAATGGAAATGATGGAATGTTTCAAGTAAGTTGAAGAGGGTGTGTGGAAGTCACAGAAGGTTACAAAAGAAATCTTGGATCTTAATTAGAAAGCCACAGAGGCCTAAAGAGTTAAATGTTCTGTAAAATCCTACAGGTGCTTTCAAAAATGCTATGTGAAGTAAGCAAGTGCCTCTTGTTGAGTTTATAATAAGTTTATAATTTTAAATGTGACAACTTAAAGTCTTGTCATCCACAGTTTTATATATCAGATTTGCTGCTCATAAAACTAAAGTGTTGTTGGCTCTATGCTTAGCTGTACTCCTATAGGTTCTGATGGACTTTTTACAGACACATCTTTTGTATTCAGTACTTTGGGATGGTTCTGTAAACAGATTAAGCCAATAATGTATTATAGGTACCAACTGAAAGTATGGTTAGCTGAGGTTACTAAGAGCAGAAAGTAATTCGAATCAATTGGTAAATTAAAAAACAGTTGAAGAGTTTAAAAAGCTAGTATTGAAACTGCTATATTTGTTTTCTAATGATTGAAACTGCTTTCTAAGTTTTCATTTGATATTGCTATTGTCAGTAAGTGATCTGGGACTGGCACCCCCATTTCTCTATTCTAAGTCCAACTTGTTCTCTCATTTCTATTATCTTTGAGGTAGGAAACTATTTCTATTCTGAAGGACACTCTAAGGTGCACAATGTGATTTTTAGATTAGAGATGGGACTTGAGCACCCCCTTGACTTGCACCCTCTGGTTTGCTTTAACAAAAACCAGGAGGATGAGAAAGCTAGGCATCAGAAATGTAAAGATAGGTGGCAGGCCTATTAATGGCTGTTCTGTACAGTGATCTGCCCTCAAGGAGACCCAACAGGCCAGCCCACTACAATGGTTTTCAATGTGGAAAGCCTGGGCTTCAGCAGAAGTCAGCTTGTGAAGAGCCCTGGCAGCTCTGCCAGCCAAGAGTTGGATCACTGGAAATGGACCTGCCCTGGAGTTGAAGGACTTCAGGTCAGAGCCACAGATCTTATTGACTCTAAGATGAAAAGCTCTTCACTCAGCCCAGCTTCCAAGGTGACCACCGCTGCTGAGGGGACGGCCAAGTAGGGTCAGCAACATTGTAAGCAGAACTGTAAATTTCCTGTTAGAGATGCCACCTGCCTTCACCTAGCCAGCTCCCTCCCAGGACAGCCAGGTAATAGAAGTCAACAGGGTGCCTTTCCCAAGGAGGTTCAAACCTCCCTTAGGATGTACCCTATGAAGAGATAGATAGGTCTGGACCTCTTAACTTACAAGCCCTAAAGCCCACCAGATTATTATCAAGCCCTTTCTGTCAGGTTCTATTTGCCTCTCAATCAGAAAACTTAGCTGTGGCTGAGACAGCACCTTTCTTGGGTCCTCTAATAATGACTCTGTCCTTTGTTCTAGACCCTGTCTAGCCCACTTGGGTCTCATTCCTTTGTAATCATAGCCTCTACTCTAACATCAATGGCTCTATTCCCAACCTGTGTGTACTGATGGTCCTCTCCACTTAATGTTGTATTATTATTCAGAAGTTCTCTGCAGTCAAACCCCACTACCTGCAAAAGTTGAGTGGCCTTTCTCCCAGTCTTGGCTGTGATCAGATTTAAACCACGTCCATCAAACAATCCTCACAAGGGTCCAGAGACCCCCCTCATTTCCTCTCCTCTATGAAATCCTTTCATTACCTGGCTATTGCCACTCTTAGGATCATTGGTTGCTATTCTCACCCTGACTTGTATACTACAGTGTCTGTTTAAGTGTTTACAGCAGGTGATAATGGAATGAAGTAAGGCCTTCAGCAACCAGGCAGTCAACCAGATGCTTCTCCATCTATACATGCCTGTCCCTGCGGAGCCCCAAAATAACCCCAGCAGGCCTCTGTAGATGATGTCCCCAGTCAATAGGAAATAGCCAGAGAGACTCATCGTCACCCCCTTTCCTATCATTAAAAGGTTGGGATGGTAGCTTTGGTATCTGTATGGAGGGAAGACCTATACTTCGGGGAATGGAAAGTTCCTACCTGTACTTTCGGGGACCTTGTCAAGGTCCCTGTGGGTGCCTAAAGGTCAACCAATGGGGATCAGACTCGCCTCAACCTTTAACCCCCATGCCCTGAATCTATAAAAGGAGCTCTCCCAATCTCTGACGTGCGACTTCCCTGGCCCCCACTCTGTTGCTCTGTTGGGGCCGTGGAACCTCGCCTGGGAGCGGACCCCAATAAAAACCTGTGAATTAATCGATTCGTCTGCCTGGGAAGATTTGTTATGCGCTGGACACCTTGCACTCTTCTCTGTATAACTCTGACTTTCAAATAAATAAATAAATCTATAAAAAAATAGTCTTCAAACAGTACTTTATACTCTGTGTGTCTGTGTGGGTGCAAACTGTTGAAATCTTTACTTAGTATAGAGTTGGTCTTCAGTAGAAAGGATAATTAAAAATGAATCTTAATGAAGAATGGGATGGTAGAGGGAGTAGGAGGTGGGATGGTTTGGGGGTAGGAGGGCAGGTTGGAGGGAAGAACTGCTATAATCCAAAAGTTGTAGTTATGAATTTTATATTTATTAAATAAAAGCTTTATATTAAAAAAGCATCATGAATCTTGATGTGAATGGAATGGGAGAGGGAGCAGGAGATGGGAGGGTTGCGGGTGGGAGGGAAGTTATGGCAGGGGGAAGCCACTGTAATCCATAAGCTGTACTTTGGAAATTTATATTTGTTAAATAAAAGTTTAAAAAAAGCATAATAAAAAAGGATGAACTATTGAATCAGTTGTAAAGCAACTGTCATCCAGATAGGAAAAAAAATGGATCCATGTTTCATATCATGTGTAAATTATTTTTAGCTTAAGATTTTAATGTAAAAATAACCAACAATCTTTAGAGAAATTTTAAAACACAAAACTGTTAGAAGAATATTTAGAATACCTTCATGACCTCAATAGAGAGAATTTCTTAAACAACACACACACCAGAAAAAAATCTCCACAAATTATATGGAGAAAGATTTATAAATTAAATAGAGTAAAATTTAAAGCTTTACTCATAAAAAATAAAGATAAAAAGACAAGGCACAACATGGAAAGTGATGTCTATAATATATTTAAATGTCGAATTTATCAGAATATGAGAGAACCTTAAAAAGTTTGTGCAAATCACATTAAAATTATGTTGATGCAGCACTCTGGCCTCAGAATCAGCCCTTAAGGCATTTGGATCTGGCTAAAAAGCCCATGAGAGCTTCTCGGGCGTGGAAAGCCAAGACACTGTGGAAAAAAATGACCTAAATAAAAGATTTCTGCGAGTGAGATCCCAGTGGAAAGAAGGGGGTACCTTTCTCTGAAGGGAGGAGAGAACTTCCACTTTGATTATGGCCTTATCTAAATAAGTTCAGAGTTTATGAACTCAAGAGGCTTTCATAGCCTTGGCAGCTCATGACAAGAGCCTCGGGTGATTACTGACATCATAAATAAGAGTGTCAATTGTTAAATCAACAACAGGAGTCACTGTCACTTACTCCCCATGTAGGATCTCTGTCCTTAATGTGTTGTACTATGAGAATTAATGGTAAAACTGTTCTTCAAACTGTACTCAATACTTTGTGTGTCTGTGTGGGTGCAATCTGTTGAAATCTTTACTTTGTATGTACTAAGTTGATCTTCTGTATATAAAGATAATTAAAAATGAATCTTAATGAAGAATGGGATGGGAGAGGGAGTAGGAGATGGGATGGTTTGTGGGTGGGAGGGGAGTTATGGGAGGGAGGAACCACTATACTCCAGAAGTTATACTTTTGAAATTTATATTATTAAATAAAAAAAGTATGTTGATGCAAAAAAATTTTGAATTCATGCTAATGCAGGATATTCAAAATTTCATGGGAAATGTCTTATTAAAAATTATGTATGGATTTCAAAATTCTTTGCACCAAAATAATGTTTTAAATCTATTTTCTATGAACTTCTGGAAAACTCTCATGGTTTCATTACACATACACATACTTTTTAATGACTTTGGGTGTGGTTCATTTTTACTGCTGTCAGTGTATTTTATGAATGCACTAAAATGTACCCATTCCTCCGATGATCGACATTTGGATGTTTTCAGTCTTATTAGTTTTATAAACAAAATAGCTGGAGAAAGTGTTTACTAGTTAAGACACCTGTATCCCATATTGGAGTATCTGGGTTTGAGTCCCAGCTCTATTGCTGATTCCAACTTCTTGCTAATCTACATCCATGGAGATAACAGTGATGACAGCCAAAGTGATTGGCTTCTTGTCACCCGTGTGGGAGATCTGGATGGAGTTCCCAGGTATTGGCCTTGGCCTCTGGCTGTGCAGGCACTTTGGAGGATATAATCAGTGTGGATTGAAGCTCTATTTCTTTGCTTCTTAAATAAATAATTTTTTAAAGATTTATTTATTTATTTGAAAGTCAGAGTTACACAGAGAGAAAAGGAGAGGCAGAGAGAGAGAGGTCTTCCATCCGATGGTTCACTCCCCAGTTGGCTGCAACAGCCAACTACACCAATCTGAAGCCAGGAGCCAGGAGCTTCCTCCGGGTGTCCCATGCGGGTGTTGGGGCCCAAGCACTTGGGCCATCTTCTACTGCTTTCCCAGGCCATAGCAGAGAGCTGGATGGGAAGTAGAGCAGTCGGGTCTTGAACTGGTGCCCTTATGGGATGCTGGAGCTTCAGGTCAACCTGCTGTGCCACAGTGCTGGCCCCTCAAATAAATAATTTTTAAAATAAAAAAAAGATTTAATGTTTGGGATCAGTGCTGCAGCATAGTGAATAAAGCCGCCACTGTAGTGCCAGCATCCCGTTTGGGTGCTGGTTCCAGCCTCGGCTGCTCCACTTCTGGTCTCGCTCTCTGCTACAGCCTGGGAAAGTAGTAGAAGTTGGTCTAAGTGCTTGGGCCCCCTAACCCACATGGTAGACCCAGAAGAAAGTCCTGGCTCCTGGCTTTGTATTGGCTCACTTCCGGCCATTGTGGCCATTTGGGTGTGAACCAGTGGATAGAAGATCTCTCTTTCTCTATAACTCTTTCAAATAAATAAACAAATCTTTAAAAAAAAAAAAAAGATCTAATGCTTCTCTATCTTATTCACTATCTTATCCATTGTCTACAACAGTTCTGGCATATATTATACATTTGATAAATATTTGTAAAATGAATGGATGAACATGTTAATATGGGAAAGCCTCATTGTTGAATACTGTTTTCCATACTCTGGCTTGAATTCTTAATTTGGATTCAGTTATATTTGTCTGGATTTTCAAAAATAACCTTTTGAGAAGAGTTCCTTCAATCACTCACTCTTTAAGTTGTCATTTACCTTTGAATATCTTTATTCGGGTAAATAATATCTTGGCTAGGTATGGAATTCTTTTTTTATATGAAGGTTTATTTATTTGACAGGGGGAGAGAGAGAAGGAAAAAAGAGGGAGGGAGAGGGAGAGAGAGCGAGATCTTCTATCTTCTTGTTCATTCCCCAAATGGCTCCAACACCAGGACTAGGCCTGGCCAAAGCCAGGAGCCAGGAGCTTCTTCTGGGTCTCCCATATGGGTGCCAGGGTCCAAGTACTTGGGCCTCCAGGGATTTCCCAGGCACATTAACAAGGATCTGGATCAGAAGTGGAGTAGCCAGGACTTGAATCATTGCCAATATTGGATGTCAGTGCTGCAGACCATGGCTTTAACCTGCTGAGCCACAGCACCAGCCCCTAGATATGGAATTCTTGGGTTGCTGTTTTTTATCCTCTAGTGTCATTCTATTGTTTTTTTTTTAATTTCCTAGTTTACAGATAGCTGCTATAGTAGCATTAGGATTCTTTTCTTCTCAGTTAACAACTTACTCTTTCCTTTTTAAAGGTTGTAAAAAGCTTTTCTTCATCCATTAGCATTGAAGAATTTTACCAGCAAGGAACTTTGTGATAGGCTTTTCCCAGCAGTCCACACTGGAACCCTGTGAGGGCTATAAATATGAATACTCAAGGTGAAGCTCTGGGGTGGACATTTAGCTTACTAGTTGAAATGCCAGTTATCATCCCCACATGCCACATCGGAGTTCAGGAGGTTGAAACATAGCTCCAGCTCCTGACTCCAAGTTCCTGCTAATGCAAACTCAGGGAGACAGTAGTGCTGGCTTAAGTAATTGGACTCCTGCCACACCTGGGGATACCTAGGTTGAGTTACAAGCTCCCAGTTTTTGCCTTGGCCCCAGTTCAACTATTGCAGGCATTTGGGGATTGAACCAGCAGATGGGAAAACCTCTCTTTTCCCCCCACTCTCTCTCAACAAGAAAAACACAACCACCAGGTTCAGCCTAAGAAAAAATTCCCAAAGATTTAACCACTGGTGCTCATGCATCTGTCCTTTTTTCTCTTTCTGAACACCAACTGCCCAAGTACTCAGTCTCCTGCACTTACCCTCCAGTCTTATCTTTTCCTTCATAATTCCCATCCAGGGTCTTGCACTGTTTCACATTACTTCTCATATTTGGTCTTCTGGATCCCTAAATTGTGTCTCACCAGGGACCATGACCTCATGGACTAAATGTGTTGGTTTTCAAATCATGTTTTTAAGCTACAGGAAGTCTGTTCTATGCAGCACTTGGATCTCCTTAAGTACCCTCATAATTTAATTCAAGTGTTCATCTGCCTCCTCCCTAGCACTTCTGTTTCTGTGTTTCCCTGGTCTATGTTCCAAAGGCTCAACTCATTCCTTGTCTCTTGGGTAACTGAACATTCTTGGTGTTGACATAGCATCAAAAGGTGTAAGAAGTGAAGTAAAACGTGTCAGCACCTGGGGCCTGTGATGAAAGCGTAGTGTACAGATATTGCAGAATTACTGAATGGCAGGGTGGAGGCAAATCATCCTTTCCACGCTTTCCTGGTCTCTCTATACTTCAGGAGGTGAGATTTTGCATACTCACCTGGAATTGAAGTGGGTATTTCCCCAAGATTTCCCCCTAAAGATTCATCCACACCCCAAGGCCACAGGTTAAAACAAATCCTGGCTTCAGAGAGTCAAGTCACTTCAAATTGGAATGGATTCTTAAAATCACATAAATTTATGTAACTGCAGAATATTTTCATAGAATGGCACCTATGACCATCTTAATAATCAGTATTCAAAATCAAAGGTTTGCAGAACATACTTTGGGAAATGTAGATACATTCCCTTAAGGAACATGTTTAATGCAAACTGATTTGTCTAGTGAGAAGATTTTACAGTACAGGTTCTGATTATGGTCAATGTTTAAAAATCAGTGCTTTGGATAAGCCAAGAAAGAAAACTCACTGAAAAGGAAATAAAAGAAAAATAAATGTCTCTAAGTTTACATGATGCTCTCTGCATTTTTTTAAAAGGCAGTTCATATATTTGGTGGGAAGTCAAAGGAAGCCATACACAAATATAATACTCAAAAGAGAGGAAAGCTGGCATCAGGGCACGCTCTGCTCGCCAAGCTGAAAGAATGTTATTGAAGATTCCTTACATAAATGTTCCCTGACCTCCAAGTGAACCAACAGGTCTTAAAAGATGCATCAGCCAAAGCAAATTCCCGTAGCAAATAAAGTTTTTAGATGAATGCATCAGATTTTTTTCCCTCTTCAGTCTAAAGAGGAATTACTGTCAAACACCATCAGGAGCAAGTTAACATTTGCAGGTTGTTTCTCATAGACCAGTTAAAGTCTGTGAGAGAGAGAGTGAACACTGCTCCAGTTCTGGAAGGAAGACTGGGGTCAAGTAGCTGTTGGGCAAATGATTCAAATGCTTGTTATAAGATAGCTACCTGAACTGAACTGTGCTCAACAAGTTCACTTTGCATTTTCCTTAATCTTCTTGTAACTCTGCAATACAATCTTTTAGGAAACCTAAAAATGTAGATATTTAAAAATCTATCACAGGGGTGAGAATTTAGTTTAGTGGTTAAGGTGATGGTTAAGATGCCTGTATCCCCCATCAGAGGGCTTAAAGCGTATTCCTGCCTCTGGCTCCTGATTCTAGCTTCTTGATAATGTAGATCCTGGGAGACAGCAGTGACAGATCAGTAAATGGGTTCCTGCCACCACATGGGGGATCAATATTGAGCTCCTGGCTCCCAACATCAGCCTAGCCCCAGCCATTGCAGTTATTTAGGGAATAAGCCAGAAGATGTAAGCTGTCTCCCTATTTCCCTTTCAAAAAATTTTTGAAGATCTACTACATATATGAAATATTTTTGCATGCTGATTATTTTATTGATAGATGGAAGATAAGGTATGATTTCATTGCTTCAAAGTCATGGATTATTGATTTATATAAAGAGAATGGATTTCACGTATTTTATGGCCAAAGTTTCAAGAACATAACAATATTTCCCACCCTCCCTCCTCCTTCCCTTTTTTTTCCTTTAATTTTTGAGATGACATACTTTCAATTTACTTTATAACCAAAAGTGCAACCCTGTACTGAATAAAGATTTCCACAAGTAGAAAGTAGAAAGATCATTGTTCCTCATGAGATAGACAAGGGCTATAAACAATAATTGAATCTCAAGATGTGAATTTCACTCATATACTTTCCTTATACTTTATATGCTAGCTACTACAAATCAGAGAAAATATATGGTGTTTTTCTTTTGGGGATGGCTTACGTCACTAAGCAACATGGTCTCTGCATCCATTTTGTTTCAAAATGTACAATTTCATTCCTTTTTATGGATGAGTAGCATTCCATTATATATATGTTGCAATTTCTTTATCCAGTCATCAATTGATGGACATCTGGATTGATTCCTTATCTGATTTTATGAATTGAGCTGCAATGAACACAGAAGTACAGGTAACTTTCATATGCTGCTTTCTTTTTTTCAAGATTTTTTATGTTAAAAAAATTCATGTATTTGATATATGCAGATTTAGGAACTAGTGATACTTCCCACTCTACTCTCCCGTTCACCCATGCTCCCACCCCTCCTCCTCCTTCCTCTCTTATTCCCTCTCTCAATTTTTACAGTGATCTACTTTCTGTTTACTTTGTACTCATAAGATTAACCCTACATTAAATAAAGAGTTCAACAAATAGAAGAAAAAAACACATATTCTCTCTCTCCCTCGTCCTCTTGCCTCCTACTATGGGATGTCACAGTAAGAGGGCCTTCGCTGGATGCTGGGCCCTTGATAGTCGACTTCCCAGCCTCCAGACCTGTGAGCTAATACCTGTCTGCTCGTCATAAATGACCCCAGTCTCGGAGATTCTGTTGGAGCAGCACAGGCCACAGTAAAGCAGGTATCATCTTATCAACCACATTGTGACTGTGCCCTACCCCTTCCCTGTGCTCTTCTAGTGTGGTATGTGAATGCCAACTGCTTACAACTTTCAAAAGTACCACAATGTCTGGAGTTTCATTGTTTATTTATCAAAAGACAAAGCCAATTTTACTTTTCACTTATCTGGATTTAATAATGGTGCCTACAAGAAAACATTTAAAAGACATACCAATTTGGCTCAACCTTTTCTTCTACTTTTAACGAAAATTTCATGACAGACCTTTCTATTCAAGTAATTGGGCCCTGAAGATAAATGTCAAGCTTTAAAAAACAGAATAGCTAAAAAGTACTTGGAGCACAGCTGGAAAACTTAAGGTTTTTACAAAAGATCATCTTGGAGGCACTACAGAATGGATACTGATTAACCACAGACCCAACCCACCCACTCGGCAGCACTGGCATGGCCACTATTGTGGCTGGAGCAATGTTTTATTCTCTCTTCCTCTGTTGGATGCTTTCAGTATTTGTTAAGGATAAATTCAATGAAATTCAATGAAAAAGAAAAGGACAAAACCTCCCAAATTCAAAATAATTTCTGTAGACTTCACCAAAGCAATGCACAAATGACTTGGAGCATAGTGATTGCCCCTTCTGATTTCTTCTTATTTCCTTTAACCCTAAATAAGCAGAACTCGACAAGTGGGCCTCTCCTTCCAGCAGCTTCCCCTTTGCCTCTGCCCCTACTCTGAATTATATACCCAGAGCAGCCTCCACTCACTCCACATTTGCTTCTTCCAAAGTCAGGCAGTACAGTGGATAGTAGCTTCCGAATCAGGCAAATACAAGCTCCATGCTTTAGCAGGGCTTAGAAACTGTCCTACCTCACAGGCTTAAAGTGAGGGCTAATTGGGACATGTTTGTAAAGAATGGAACATCGTGCCTGGCATGGAATAATGACATGAATGGAACCAAAAGTCGACAGCCTCACTTAGTCTCTTTTCCTCTTCATCTTCTCTGAAGACACATAGAAAAGTAATGTTGGGAGAACACATTGTACTTCCTTGCTCTGACACACCAGGTCCTTCCCCCTCCAATCATCTAATCTACTGTCAAAGAGGCAAGACTTCGCTCAGTCAGATCCTTCCCTCCCTCTCCGCTTCTCCTTCCAATTCTCCACCTCACAGAGAACTTTCCTCCAGCTGCCATGCAAACCCTTCGTGCATCCTCAGGCCTCTGTGAAACTTGTTTCCCCTGCCTGGAATATTCTTCTCACCTCTGTCACACAAAAATCCTACTCGCTGTTAGCACAAGTATCCCTTACTTTGTGAAATTAAAGGACACTGCTATCAGCTGTCTGAGCTTCCTCTCACCTGGACTCCCATGGTGCCTTGCACTCAGCTTTCTTAAGTCACAGATCACCTTGGAGTTTGATGATGCAGGACCTCTGTCCTCAATGAGTTGTATTATGAGAGTTAACCGTAAACTTGTTCTCAAACAGTGTGTGCAAATTGTTGAAATCTTTATTTAGTATAGAGTTGGTCTTCTGTGTATAAAGTTAATTGAAAATAGATCTTAGTGTAGAATGGGACTAGTAATGGGAGAGGGAGGAGGAGGAGGGGTGGGAGTGCAGGTGGGAGGGCAAGTATGGTGGGGAGAATTACTATATTCCTAAAGTTGTACTTATGAAGTTTATATTCTTTAAATAACAGGTTTCTTTGGAGGAAAAAAAAAAAAGAACTTATCCACTAACCACAGATATTTATTGGTGATAGCTGCTCCTGGTAGGTGTTAATTCTCTGACCCTGGCATCTGCCACCTGCCACATGCTCAGAGAGCAACTACTGTTAACTTTGGAGAAAATATCAGCCAAATAGATGCAGACTTGGCCAGCCTCACAGAAGAGGTGAGACTTGATCCCAAGAGACAAGTAAAGGGTAGACTGACAGTAACATACACCTGGGCACTCTCCGCTGGAGCCCTGGTACAGCCTCCACCAGCAGCAAGCTGATTTCAATGCACTGCAAGTGACAGGCAGGGAATTTAGATAGCACAACTTCCCTTCCCAGAGATAGCAAGCCAGCACTGACAAAGTAAAAAGAATTTTTTACAACAGCTGCTCCTTATTTATAGTTTGCTTTTAGGATTATGGGCTAGAAAGATACACAAACAGATCTGGAAAAGAATGGTGCTTCCAGACATTGAGGTGATCCTGCCACAGTCTCAGGGGTGACCAGGGAAGGATCTATTTCTTGGATGATCAACTCCAATATTTAAGTGTCCTTGGCTTGGAACAATAAAAATAGCTTACATTTATTGGGCATTTACTGTGACTCGGGGTGCAAAACTGAGCTCGTTTAATTTTTCCAACTACATATGAGGTGACTACTGCTTTTGTTTGCATTTTTCCTCTGGGAAAACTGAAGGCCATATGAGGAAAGGAATCTGCCCAGTGTCTTCTAATGCTAATGAGTATTTAGAGTTGGGACCCTAACCCAAGTCTCTTTGAATCTAATATTTATATTCTAATATTCATATTCTTATATTCAGTAAGTTCAATAAGGACTCTTAAGAAATAAGAAGGCCCAGTAAATCAGCATTGTCCCTATAATTTTTCAAATATCTTATTCTTTATGCTAAATTATATCCACTTCTTTAGTCATTCTTCATACTCATTTTTGTTTTGTCTTTACTCAGATGTATTTCTTTCTCACAACCTCTTAATTTTCTGTACTCCTCAATAAAATACATCAAATTGCTATTACACGACTACATTTAATTCCTCACAAGTCCATAAATCACAAAACTATTGTTGAAAAATTATCCATAAGTGTAAGTGTTCATTTTTCAATCTTGAATTACACCAGCCAAATAAACGTTTCACAGTATTTATTCCCAACTATAAAAATATAGCATATGGAACATTAGGCAAGTCTGAAGCAAAGTCATTACAATTCCCAGAACAACTAAATGGCGCTTTGGGTGGTGAAAGTATTGTGATTGCATTCATAAAACAGGCTGACAAAGAAAACTCATTCGTCAACCAGCACGTCCAAGGAAAATTATGTCTTAAAGTTGATTTATGTTTGCAAATGTGTGGTGAGGTCTTTCACTACAGGATCATTTCCCATACTCTTTAAACTGACAAAATTTCTATTAGTTTCACGTTGTTTCTTTGCCAGACAATTCAAGCACTAGCAAAACTGAGTTTCTTGGCCAAAAGAGAAAAAAAAAAAAAAAAAAAAAGAGGGCAAGAACAGAGTTCTAAAAAATCCCAGACTTGAAATGTTGACCAAATGATATATACAGTGTTTCTGTGTATTTGTTCTTTATTGTTAAATACATGCACCTTAAGACACTGGGACTGATACTCTCAAGCAAGAAAATCTATTGGAAATGATCTCTTAAGGAATATTCCATTATAGGGCAATTAATTTAGTGAATCATTAGACTGAGTGTGATATATGCAAGTAGGTTTTCTGATTTTAAACACTTAAAAGTATATTTATGAAGTTGTATTCGATTTTGACAATAAAGGGAACAGCAGTGTCAGACCTGGAGAGCTGTATCACCTGGACAATTGTTCCCCTGTGGGTAGAGTGCCAGGAAAGAGGCAAAACTTTTGCATGTTTTATCCAAATCAACTCAATAGCAAAGTTCTGTATGCTTAAGCATTAGTTCTGCAGCATGTATGCTATTTTAAAAAGAATTGTAAAATAAAGCTTCCATCTACTAAATTCTCATGAGAAATAGGTCAGTATTATTATCAAGCATTAGTTTATTGAAACTTTTAAATAGTCAGACATGTGCAGCTGGGTTTTAGGTCTTATTATAGAACACAATAACCTCAAAATATTAGCCCTCAATTCATGGGAATTAGAGCACGCAGTCCCCACTTGGAATTCATTTCCATGAATGCTATGACTATTGGAATGCACATTTCCCATGTATATCTCACATAATGTGAAAGAAAGAGTCAGGAAAAAAATGTATTGGACAACCTGGATACATCATGGTAAAAATGACCATTCACCTGAAACTCACAAAGGAAAATGCTGATTGCTCAGAATGCTCAAAGGAGTAGGAGTCTCAATTAATTAAATATTCTAAATTATAAGAAATTATTTTACATTTCCATAATGGTTAAGGCATTTCTCAAGCAACATGTATATTGACTTTACTGCATTAATGAACATAGAGAAGAAAAATGATCTCAAAGTTAAGAATTTTGTCAATTTCCAAAAATTACCAGATGACTTAGCACAAAGTTGACACTCAGAAAATATGTGAATCAATTGAAGATTCTCTCAATGTTGGTAAATAAAGAAAATTATAGATGTTGTCCTCAATACATTCCCTCAAGTTTATTGACTTATTTATATGCTGTGTGTTGCTTTTTTACTTGTGCTGGGAAATAAACAATTGGAACCTGAAAGAGGGCATGGTCTCCAAAGTAACTATTATGTACAACAATCAAATAAGACACATCAGATTATTTTTCCTCAACAAGTATTAATCCTAGTCTTGGAAACACAAGAACCCAAAGTGACATATGGTTGGAGATTCTGTGACCCCTTGTATCCTTGCCATGAAGTTCCATGACCTAAAATCACAACACACTAACAAGGCAGTCATAAATCTTTCACTATATAGGTTGCTTCTGATCTGTCAATGCTTAATGATTAAACTGCTTAAAAATAATCAATCCATATTTTATTGTGTATTCAAAATGTACTCCCTTGAAAGGTAATGAGCTTTGGAATCAAAATCATGCTGAAATTCAGTTAACTTGACTTTATCATGTAACAGAATATCAAGAAATATTAGACAAGTTTGAGGGCCTTCACTGAGCCTCAATTTCCCACCTTTAAAATGAGTGTGATAACTCTTCACAAGTTCTTTCAAGGAACAGGCCTAGTACAGGAGTCTGTCAGATGGCGAGGACTCAAAATATTTGTTTCAACCCTGACGTAGAAAAATCTTAAGAGTTGCGAAAGAGAGGCAAGTGATCTTAAAATTGTAACTACTGGGGCCGGCGCCATGGCTCAGCGGGTTAACGCCCTAGCCTGAAGAGCCGGCATCCCATATGGGCACTGGTTCAAGTCCTGGCTGCTCCACTTCCTATCCAGCTCTCTGCTATCACCTGGGAAAGCAGTAAAAGATGGCCCAAGGGCTTGGGCCCCTGCACCCGCGTGGGAGACCTGGAAGAAGCTCCTGGTTCCTGGCTGCAGATTGGCACAGCGCCGGCCATTGCAACCAGTTGGGGAGTGAACCATCAGATGGAAGACTTCTCTCTCTCTCTCTGCCTCTCTGTGTAACTCTGACTTTCAAATAAAAAATAAAATAAATCTTTATAAAAAATTGTAACCACTAAGATTATTTCAATATTAATATTAGACTGCCTTTTTGTTCATTTGATAAGTGATACATAAAATCAGATCATACTTTCCCAGTGTAACCAATGGATTACAGAGTGAAAACTTAGTCTCTGTTGTTCTACTCACTTCCATAAAAATTAAAGGAAAATCAAAACATAATCAAAAGGTAAGGCATCTTAAAATCTGTTTTCTTATGACTTTGTCAAACTTTTCATTGGTTCACCTTTGAGTTCAGCTAGCACTACCCTGGTTTGCCCATCCCACTGCCCCAACTATAAATCCAGCTCATGTTCTCAGAATAGGATCTTGCCCCTGTAGGACCTTCACTTTCCATTCAATACCCCCTGCCTGCCCTGCTACTTTTCTCCAAAACTCTCTGTAACAAATATTAGCTTACATGCAAGGAAAGGAAGCAGGGTTTCAAAATGGGCCAGGGGCAGCATTCTTAAAAATAACTCTGTGGAACAACGCTCATCTCCAATAAAAACATGAGCAGAATTCAGAATAGTTATAGTGTGGGATTTGTACATTTATCTGCTCTTTGAAAAGGTAAAATAAACATGAAAAATTCCATAAAATCCAAACCAAAAGTCACCTGCCATCAACCCCACTCTGCCCTTTCCAACAAACACTTGCTGGCAGAGGCAGGAGGGAAGTCGAAGTTTCTTGCCTCTTGAAGTGACAAGCACATTCTTTCCTCATTCACCAAGTTGCTTTTCCCCCTCTGAAGCTCCAGCTGTTCTCAGACCCAGACGTTCTTCCCCTCACTGGCTGGCCTCTGACTCTAGCTCTGAGCCAAGACTGCTTCTCCCTGAAACCTCTCTGGGACACTCACAGTCAGGACTTGGAAAGCTGCATCTCCTTAAAGCAAGTTGGATTTTTAGCGGGCAGAGAAAGGGGGAGAGAGATGAATGGGAAATACTTTGTGTCAGCCCAAAAAACTCACAATTGTATTTGGACAATGCCTGAGGTTCTGGTGCTGCCAAGTGACAGTTAGTGACTATCATAGTGGTTTTCAGACTTTGAGACTGTGGGATCTTTTCCCACTGTGTTCACAGCCTGGGACTCTCAAGTTCTGCTGTAGAAAACATACAGTTTTCACAAGGCAAGTATGTCTATAGGACCACAATTCCTTTCCATTGTCATATGAATGCAAATACCCACAGGGCCATGAGATAGTCTGAGACGAAAATTTAAACACATTCATTTATCTAAACAAGCTTTTCAAAAGACCTTGTGAATTAACTCTTCCATTGAGATTATAGGAAGTGAATCATTTATACTTCTCCAAATTAACATTGCTCCTTCATTGGCTATAGTATGACAGAGGTGGGAGGAAAGGGATACAAAGGCATATTTGGATACTTCCTAATCCAAGGAAATCAATAATCAAAAGAAAATGCAAACACTTGTGAATTGCTTAGAAAGCCTGCTTTAACAAATATAAAGATGTCTTATGTTCAAACTATCCTGATTTGGTAAGGAACCAAAAGAATGAAATTTTTTCTGTAACTCCACAGGTAGCAGTTAACCATTGTCTATAGTGCTATTTGAAAGTTACGGTGCATTAACTTGTCATCACGTAAGAAGAGATTTTAGGGGACCAGCACTGTTGAGTAGTGGGTAAAGCTGCCGCCTGTAGCACCAACATCCCATATCAGCACCAGCTTGAGTCCTGGCAGCTCCACTTCACATTCAGCTCTCTGATACAGCCTGGGAAAGTAGCGGAAGATGGCCCAAGTGCTTGGTCCCTGCACCCATGTGGGAGACCTGAAGAAGCTCCTGGCTCCTGGCTTCGGATCCGCTCAGCTCTCTGAGAGGCCATTTGGAGGCTCTCTACCTCTGTAACTCTGCCTTTCAAGTAAATAAAAAAATCTTTTTAAAAAGAAGAAAACTGAACTGCCAAAGGAATCATGGCCCACAAAAGGGGGGGGGGGCGGTTAGCCAAAGATTAACCCCTGATTGAGTTAGAAAACAGATTTGGTGATGTGTGAAAGCGAGCTACAATAGAGGTTCAGCACGGCTGTAGTTCCTTTGGCATTCCCCTATCATCATGGTCGCACACAATCCATAGCTGAGAGTTCCAAGTCTTTGTGTTTGTTCCACATTCTCAGGACATTTCTGTCACCCACATCAGCTGAGATAGCCTTTGTCCTAGCCAATCAAGTAGGTGCCCTCTTCCCTTTAAGAGTATAGCTCTGAATATGCACAAACACTTCCACTAGCCATCACGTGACCACGTGGTCATAGTCTCAAAGGACACTCTTTATCTTGAGTACCCACATGTCAACTAAATATCAAGAACTCTATTAATTGAGAACAAGAAATGTTTATTTAAGGTTTACACATTAATTAATTTGAAAGTGACAGAGTTTGTATATTCTGTTTCACTCCCCATATGGCCACAAAGCCAGGAACTCCATTTGGATTACATCCATGGGTGACAGGGGACCAGGTACTTGGACCATCCTCTGCTGCCTTCCCAGGTGCATTAACAGGGAGCTCTATCAGAAGCAGAGTAATCAGGACTCAAACCAGAACTCCAATATGGGATGCAGGTGTCACAACTTGTGGCTTAACCCACTGTGCTACAACACCTACACGCAAGCAGAATTTCCAAAGTATATCAATGGGCAAAATCTGACCCACTGTCTCATTTTTCATTAAGATTTATTTTTTTATTTTATTTATTTGAAATACAGAGTTATAGAGGCAGGGGCAGAGAGAGAGAGGTCTTCCATCTAATGGTTCACTCCCCAAACAGCTGCAATGGCCAGAGCTAAGCTGGTCTGAAGCCAGGAGCCAAGAGCCTCCTACGGGTCTC
This sequence comes from Oryctolagus cuniculus, assembly GCF_964237555.1. Classification (NCBI taxonomy): domain Eukaryota; kingdom Metazoa; phylum Chordata; class Mammalia; order Lagomorpha; family Leporidae; genus Oryctolagus; species Oryctolagus cuniculus. The sequence continues at coordinate 92,658,629 of NC_091439.1, read as the reverse complement.
CCATGTGGGTGAAGGGGCTCAAGGACTTAGGCCATCTTCCACTGTTTTCTGAGGCCAAAGCAGAGAGTTGGAGCAGAAGTGGATCAGCCAGGACTAGAACCAGTGCCCATATGGGACGTCGATGCCACAGGCCAGGGCTTTAACCCACTGCACCACAGTGCCAGCCCCCCACTGTCTCATTTTAAGTAACCTGTAAACTAAAAATGTTTTTTATAATTTTAAGTAGTTGAAAAAAGTCAAAGGAAGAAAATTTTTTGAAAACTATGTGAAATTTGAGTGCCCATAAACTTTTATTAGAACAAACTATGATCGTTCATTTACACACTATTGATGGCTACTTTGGTGCCACAACAGCAGAGTTGGATAGTTGTGACAGAGACGATATGGCCCATAAAACATAAAATATTACCTAACCATTTATAAAAAGGATTTTATGACATCACTTTAGAAGAAGGAAAAAAAGGTACTGATGGACAACTAGACAACTCAGCCATATCAAAGTACTGAAGGTGGAAGAAGAGAGGAATGAGTTCTGAAAGAAACTGCAAATGAGTTCAATTTCATTACAGTACACAAAAAGTAATGCTTATGGATAAAATTGACATTTTGAGGTTCGATTATTAATTATTGGTTGTAGCCCTTGTCTGTACTCTTGAGGAACACGGATTTTTCTACTTACTACTTGTTGAATTATTTATTTAGTGGAAGGTTAAGCTTGTGATTATAGTTAATTGAAAGGGTGTCATCATAAAAATTAAAAGAAAAATAAGAAAGAAAGGAAAAGGGAAGGTAGGAGTGAGGGAGGGAGGGAGGGTAGGGTGGGAAGTATCATTATGCTATTAATATTGTAAATATGTTCCCTTTTTATAAATTTTAAAGTTTTTAACATGGTTGTATTAGTTGTCCAGTTAGACGTGAAAATTACCCCTAAATGTCATGCTTCAGAACAGTAACTATGTATTAGTCTCCAGGAGTCAGGAATTCAACAAAGGCTTATCTGGGTGCCAGGACTCAGGCTGTCTCGTGAGATTGTACTGAGGGTCTTGGCAAGGGCTGCAGTTCCATCTGAAGGCTTCAAAGGGGCTGAAGCTGCCACTCTTGGGACAGCTCACTCCCACGCCTGTTTGCAGGTAGCCTCAGTCCCTTGACACAAGGGCGTCTCCTACAGGCGGCTGACTTCCCCCACAGCGGATGGTGAAGGCGTTGGAGGGCAGGACAGCAGGCAGTAAGTCACTGTTCTTTTTACACTGTCTTCAAAGCCTTACCTGGTCACTTTCATTATATTATTCTCATTAAAAGATATTTATTACATCCACTCTGGCCCCTGCTCCAGAGAATAGGAATTTGGTCCCACATCCTGAAGAGAGGAATATCAAAAATTTGTGGTCACTTGAAACCACCACAACAATGTTTGAGGAAATTAAAAAGCAGATAACATCTTCAGATAATGCTAAGGGGATGATGCTGGTAATTATAAAACTTTAAGTTATTTGACCAGGAGAAAAATCATTTGAAGATTTACATTAGAAGTGGCAATGAGGTCCCAGCTCTCTTGCCCACCCCAATCAATTAGTAGGAGTTACCTGGTGTGCTCTTTTCAGGATTGTTAATGGACACTATCATTGGAGTGGGAAAAAAACACTCCAAACTTTAAAGAGGGTGAATTTGTAGAGTTCACAATTTATAAGACATGTTCACATCTTCAGAAAGCTGGTTAAACCATGGGCAGCTCCGGCAGCTTCCAGGATAGCCCTTTACACACTGATTTCCCATGAGATCCCTTTCTCACTCCATCCCTTCCCTTCTCCAGCCTTCCATCCTTCATCAGGTAGTTTCTGAGCATATGTGTTAGATATGGGGACCCAGCAATCAGAGGGAAAATGAGCAATGAGATTAATGTCTCATCCTCACAGTTAAACAGGAATTTCTACGTTCTGCACAAAGTCTTCATTTTTCTTCCCCCTTTACAGAACTTGTATGTCTTATTTCTGGTTATTGTTTAATTACATTAATTAATATTTGAGATCAATAATAAATAGCAGAAGTGGTACCATTGTGGCATTGTGGTGAGATTAAACCAACACCTGGGAATCCCATATTGGGATTCTGGTTTTAATTCCTGCTATGCTGCTTCTGATTCAGTTTTCTGATAATGCTACTGGAAAAGCAACAGATCCATGGCCCAAGCCTCTATGTGGGAGACCTGGATAGAGTTCCAGGCTCCTAGCTTCAGCCTGACTCAGTCTAAGCTGTGGCAAGCCATTTGGGGAGTGAACCAGCGGATAAAGGATGTGTGTATGAGCAAAAGATGAGTGGCCTTTCTTTCAGTCTTGGTTGGGATAATCTTTAAACCACATCCATCAAACAGTCTTCACAAGGGTCCAGAGAACCCTCTCATTCCCTCTCTTCTATGAAATCCTCCCATTACCTGGTTAATGCCACTCTTAGGATCACTGGTTGCTATTCTGTCTGTTTAAGTGTTCACAGGAGTTGACAGTGGAACAAACCAAAGCCTTCAACAACCAGGCGGTCAACCAAACGCTGCTACAGGGACAAACTCAACTCCCCACCCAGGAGACAGTGGCTTGAGACATCGCCCCATGCCAGCGAAAAGTACCTCATCACCCCATGTCAGCAGGAAGTAGCTCTAAAGACAGATCATTGTCCCTCTACCCTTCCTGGAATTTGAGGACTAATGTAATTCCATACAACTCCTGCTATATAAAAAAACAAAAGGGGAGAATGTTAGTAAAATGGTGCAGTCTTATCTATGGCACGATCTATACCCTGACACCATCCTAGGCTCTAGCCCCCTCTGCCATTGCTGGAAGCCAGATAGCCACATGGCCCAACCACCAGTGTGAGCCCCTACCCCGCCCTAATGGGATTCGCTCTCCTACTTCCCTGCCCACCCCCAGCAAAGTTTTAAAAGGACCTGTTCCTGAACACGTGGCTCTCTCTCTCTCTCCATCTCCTGACGCTGTCTCTGTGTCTGTCTCTCTCTCTTACGCTCTCCTTCTCCCTCCTTTCCTTTTTTGCCCCTTCTCTCCAGTCTGTTGGGTTTCCCCCAATAAACTCTTTCTCTTAAAAAAAGAAAAGATATGTGTGCGTGTCTCCCTGTTCCTCTGCCTTTCAAATACATAAATCTTCAAAAAAAAAAAAAAAAGAGTGGTAGTATTTCTTGTTTCAGATTCTGGTAACGCAGACTATCCTTGGGATGTGCCATGTGACAGTATCTTCACCGGAAATCAACAGATGTGACTGGAATGGAAGAGTTTCAAGACTATCTAACATGGAAATGCTGAACTAAACAAAGTTAAACAGATTTCTCTACTGTAGGCAACTTTATTATGTCCATGAACCACGAGGAAGAAAAAAGAGTGTAACATGCTATATTCTGCCAAATTTGAGTTTAAAATGTGGTGTATTTTGTTTTGTTTGCAAAATGCTTTCTCAGGTGGTCTGGCAAGTAGTGTTAGAGGGAATCTGAAGTCATTAAGTTTATTTCTCTATCAGCCACATTAGCTCTCTGGTGTTTGACCAAGATCTGAGAGTTCACTGAAACACATAAATGTCCACTTTTATAACAAAAACAAATCTTAGCTGGAAAGCAAATAAACAGTGGTAATTACTCTCACAGAGTAATTCTTTAATGTCTGAATTGTTAAATTCATATACGCATTTAAAAACATGTAATTTATAATTCCAAATATAAATATATGCACATGTATACATTTATATAAAAATATATATGCACGAGGGGTCTTCAAAAAGTTTGTGGAAAATACATTTATGAAAAACTGCATGGATTTCAAGTTTTTGCACCAAAATAAATTTATCCTTCAATTCTAGTTTTCCACAAATTTTTTGAAGTATATCATATATGTGTACCTGTGTGTATGTGTGTGTGTGAGTGACATTTTAGACTCAATTCCCAATTACCAGGCAATATATATTCATTAAATGCCAATTAATGTGCCAGTCATTTATTAAGCATTAAATACAATGATGAGAGAGAGAATACTTTATAAATGCTAATTCCTTGATGTAATTAATATATATTTCAGAGGATATGAGGAAGAAACTTACTAAATACATCATTACCATAATGGTTAATTTATAAATCAAGGATGGCACTAAAAAGAGAATACATCAAGGGTTCTGCATCAGGTGGGACCCATGGTATGCTGTAAGTAACAGAAATCAGTCCTCAACAAGACAGCCTCACGTCATTTGCATTACAGGAAGAGTAATATAGCATCATCATCCATGTGCTGGGATCTGCTTTCTTTTCCCTCTGCCCTTCTTACCAAGGGATGAAATCTCTCAGCTTTGCTATTGGATCATCTCAAATAGGCTGTTCCCTTCAACCTTGCTATCTGCTGTCCAGGCAATGACAAGAAGAAAGAGCCAAGAAGGAGAATTCGGCAGGTTTCTTCAAGTCTTTCATCAGCTGACACTGTCATGTAGTTATTCCTAACTGCAAGCAAGTCTGGGGGAGGATTTTAAATTAACTAGGCCCACAGATGCACTGAGCAAAATTCCGTTTCTCAAACAAGAAAAAGAAGTGAATGAATCTGTTAGACAACTCCCCCTCTCCGACTTACCTAATCCGAGAATCAGAGAAGGCTAAAGCTAACAATAACCATGTTTGTTTTTTTTTCAAGTACATACATTTGTTTCTTCCTGACTTCTCTCCCCTATTGTCATACTTCTAAAAGAAATCCTTACAGTTTACTGTTATCATGAACACAATTTTCCATGGAATTTCTACTACTTGCTTTGCATAAATAATTTCTATTAACCAATTAAAATGGTCACCTTTACTGTGTTAAGACATGGTGGCTTACTTCTGTTTTTATTTGAACAGTTTTTGCCAGCATAAACAATTGCTCACTTTGGCAGCAGCAGGACATTTGCCAGCATGAAAAAGTACTGTATAGAATAGCATTTAGCATACCATAATGCATGTTTTCTTATTCTCACAAATTTGGTTTGAAACCTTAATTTTTTATAGCTGTGGCATCAATACTTCACAATTTTAACTTTTTCCCCAACTTTTTAGCATATAAAAATATATGTGTGAGCTGAGAGTGCCAAGAAAGTTATTTTCTTAAAGTTATTGCATTTCAACTTGAAATTCTGGCTTCTTGTTGCACAGACCATGCTGACTGCCTTCTTATCCAGATGACAGAAACACAGTACTACAGTAGCTAATCTCTCTGCTAATACCTTAAATGTCTTTTTTACTCTGCTTGACACCCAAAGAACACTGTTCATTCCTTATTTTTTAAAAAACTCGAATTTCTTTTGATCAGGTTTCTAGTATTCATCTTCTATGAGCAGCTGATGGAACAGATACTGGGTGCTAACAAATTGGAGCCTCTGTGGAGCCCAAGATCATTGCTCCTAGAAACTGTGAGCAAATTCTCTCCAGAAATTAATACATCAAAGAACCATTGATGAGGAATGCTCCAACACATCATCAGTGAAGAATCTATTCAAATTATCCATAAAAAATGAAAGTCTCTCAATATCCAAACATAGGGAAATGATCTGTTGTACATAATAAGATGAATTATTATGTTGTCATGTAGAATGATGATGATGAAGACTATTTAACAGCGTAGGAAAATGCTAATGATTTCAAAACAGATTGCAACTCGAAACAAATAGAATGATTAAGCAGACAAAAACTAGAATATATAATAAAATATTTTGATAGAGGACCTATAGCATATATTTTTTCAGTTCCTAAATTTTTCTGCATAGTCTGATTATTCTTTAAAGCTCATTGATTATTTTCACCATTTTTTAAATGTATGCTTATTATTTTCATCTACTTGAAAGGCAGAGAGAGAAAGAGTGAGAGTGAGAACAAGAGAAAGAGACAACTTCCATCTACTGATTCACTCTCCCAAGTACTCACAAAAACCTGAGTTGAGACAGTCCTAGCCTGGTCTCCTACATTGGATGTCCGAGCTGAAGCCTTTGGGCCAGTATCGGCTGTCTCCCAGAACACGTGAGCAGGAGGCAGTGTTGGAAGCAGAGCAACCAGCCCTCCCATATGGGATACAGGTACCCAAATTGCAACTTAATGCATTGTGCCATTATGCCAACCCTAGTTTAAAAAAATTAATAATAGTGACTGGCACTGTTGTGTAGCTGGTAAAGCCACCACCTACAGTGCTGGCATCCCATATGGGCGCCAGTTCAAGTCCCAGCTGCTCTACTTCCAGTCCAGCTCCCTGCTATGGCCTGGGGAAGCAGTAGAAAATGACTCAAGTCCTTGAGCCCCTGCACCTGTGTGGGAGACCCAGAAGAAGCTCCTGGCTCCTGGCTTCAGATCTGTGCAGCTCCGGCTGTTGCAGCCAATTGGGTAGTAAACCAGCAGATGGGAGATTCTCTCTCTCTCTCTCTCTCTCTCTCTCTCTGCCTCTCTTCTCTCTGTGTAACTCTTTCAAATTAATAAATAAATCTTTAAAAATTAAAAATTAATTTAAAAATCTTGTTTGTAGCAACTTCTTTCATGTACGTTTTAATGTTTTCTGGCTCTTTTTGATACTCATCAGCCTCCTCTTTCTTCCAAAGCCTCTCTCTGCCACTTCCCCTACAAGTGAGGCCTTTTTGGCTCACCCATTCAGACAACTTTCCCACCTTCATGATCTCATCATCTTATTTGAATCCATTTCTGTTGGCTCTTCCCACTGACCATGTGCTTTTTTAGCCACCTTGGTCACTTTCATAATTTACCTGAGGGTCAGCTCCTAGCTGTAGATAGTAATAATACCTCTTCCTATAGTCACTCTGATGATCAAAGAGAGTAATAGTTAGTAAGTACTCAACTGGTGGTGTCCACTACAGAGTGCCCAATTACGTGATACTAGCAACAAGATTAATAATGATACTGACATGATTCCTCCCAAATACATATATGGATTTAATGTATGTTGGCCAAAGGAGCTTTCAAGCAACAGGGAAAAGTTATTTACACTAGAAGAAATGGTAAAGAGAGTAAGCCAAAAAATAAGATTCCCACTAATTGTACTAATTACACTGAATCCCACAACTCTTCAATGGCAGAGCAGAGAGAGGAACTCCTATGTCTGGCCTCTGAGTGTGGGGCTGTCTACTTTGAATACCCCCATCACTGCTCAGGGCCTTGTATAGTGCTGGATGGCTTTGTACTACAGCTGTCTGCTTAGAATAAATGCTGTCTTTGTTTTCCTCCTAGCTGTATACATCTTTCAGACAACCCCATAGCTCTCCAAACATTTGACTGCCCACAGTACAAGAACAGCTTATTTTTGCCATTGGCTCTTAGCACATATAAATTGCTAATCCTTTCTTAAACTGCTAGGTGAACCTTGAATTCTCATGGGACTCATATTTCCTCCAGAGGGCTCATTATGTCAAGGGATGTTCTCTCCGTAGAGTTCTTTCCTGATCTTTCCACTTGAGAACAGTTCAGTATGAAAAATGACAATCATTTCTAACTTCATCCTCCTAATTACCTCTGTCCGTCCTGTGGTCTTAAATTAAAGTAAGATCACCATCAGATTTTTTCCAACCTTTTGTAGCACATTGAGAAAGGAAGGGGTGGGTTTTATTGGATACTGAGAGGAAGTTTCCTGTAACACCCAGCATAAAGAGGTAATGTGGGAAAGCCAAAGCAAGCAGAGGGATTTAAGACCAGCTGGAATCCAGCCAGGAAAGAAGTTAACACCCTAGGCTTTCCATGAACTTTTCTAACACCCTTCCCAAGCCAGAGAATCCTTCATGAACAGAATGATTGGAAACCTCATCTCCAACTCATTGGAAAGATGAGACAAGAAATGCCCAACAGGGAAGGTTTTACTTAGATTAATTGATTAATTAATGACCACATTTCAACAGCTGAAGCTTACTTTGTGGGTGTAAATGTATGAGTAATACCCAAAACCACAAACCAAGGAGCAATAAAAGAGCCTGGTTGAAGTTCTACTTTCAGAATTATCCTGATTTTCCTCTGAGAAACTAGGGAGATGAAAATAAAGAAACCAATAGGAAAACTCATGGATTTGTGACTCTGGAAGGACAAGGTCACACACTATTGGAAGAGAAGGCACTTTCCCCAGGTCTAGTAAGAACTGTTTTCTGTGATGTGCCAGGAAATGAATCCACAGCAGAAGTATCCTTTCCAATTTGTGTTTGGACCCATCTACCTCTCCCTCTGGGTCATCCATCCATTGCCACTGCCTTTACTGAGGCTGAGCTCCACAACCAAGCCACCTCTGAAGTAGAATCATAATTCAGATAGACCCATATCCCCAGTAGCTCTTCAATCAGGGTTGAATACCCAGGAACCAGTTGAACCCTCAATTCATATTGGTTCAGAGCCTGATAGAAAACAGAATAGAACACTTAAAGTTATCAAGGTTCTTGGTCAATTCTCTGGCTATGAATTAGCAGCAATTTCTTTCCTCTAGAATTCTGACTTCCTCTTATTTAAAGGTTGACTTGTGCTCCAAACCCCAAAAATTCATGCTGGAGTTCTAACTCCCAGGACTTCATAATGTGACTTTATTTGGAAGTAGAGTTGTCACAGGTATAGTTAGTCAATGTGAGGTCATACTGGAATAGGATAAGCCCCTAAATGTGACTTATGCCTAGTTTAAATAAAAATAGGGGTGGGTATTTGATACAGACATTCACAAAAAGAAGATGATGTGGAGATACACAGGGAGAAGCCAGTCATGTGATGACAGAGGCAGAGGGTGAAGTGAGGTATGTGCAGTGCGAAGGATGTCAATCATTGCTTGAAGGGGTAGACATAGCTTCCTCTTAGGTTTACAGGGGAGGATACTTGCCTACCTAAATATACAAAATTATAAATCTGTGTTTCCCTCCCCACCTTTATATTAATAGTTGTCTTTTTCAGGAATAAAATGATGACTCTCATACAAGCATAAAGTTAACACATGCCACTATATACTTAATGGTCCATTAAGGAGGGAACCAATGAAATATAAAAATTACTGCTACAAAAGAGAATTCAAATATACACACAGAGGCAACTGGGAATACTAAAATGATTTTTCCAGTAGAGGCACAGGATGGAAACATGTACTTTCAATTGACAAAATTTACTTGCATTTCTATGAACAGGAATCACCATCAGCTTTCTAAACTAAGTGCTGTAAAGTAGGTCAAAGGCAATAAAAGATGCAGCCTCTCATAGGACAGATATCCTGGAAGAGTGCATTTGACACCTAGCATTCCTTTGTAAGGATATCTCACCCATTTAAAAATTTCTCACAATTTTTGCTGGAATAGTCCTTACAGGTAACCACCATAAACTCAAAGATGGTTCTTGATTACAAAATAAGACTGTTTTGATTATCTTTGGCATGATCAGTTATGTGGGTGCTATAAGAATATGAACTAATTATATATCAAAAATAGTATCTATAATTCAGTCGTATTATTCTTTTCTGCAATTCCCCAAACTTTGTTAAGGTTGCTAACCTATGAAGACATGGTCTTCCTTACTACAAAACCTTGGAATCTTGTAACTCAGGTATCATGCCAGTTTTCCTAGAGAGCATTGGAGGGGTGGCTATGATTCAATTTTTTCCTTCAAGTGACTAATCATACATAATTTTTAAAAGATATTTATTTATTAGAAATATAGAGTGACAGAGAGAGGAGAGACAGAGAGAAACAGAAGTCTTTAATCAACTGCTTCACTCCCAAATAGCTACAATGGCCAGGGCTGGACCAGACCAAAGCCAGGAGCCTGGAACTCCATCCAGATCTCCCTCGTGGGTGGCAGGGACTCAAGCACTTGGGCCATCCTCCACTGCCTTCCCAGGCACATTAGCAGGAAGCTAGAAAGAAAGTGGAACACTTGGGACTCTAATTGGTGCTCTGATATGGGGTACCAACATTGCAAATGGTAATTTAACCCAGTATACCACAACACTGGTGCCATACATGATTAAATGAAAATAGAATCACTTATCCTCCAATATAACACTGCAGGTAAAACCTTGGTTATACAATTTATTCATGTTCATTCTCTCAGACTGCACCATCCAACCATGTCTCCCTTTTGGGGTCCTTGGAAGTGACCAATGGGAGTACTGGGACTGGCAGATAGTTTTCCCTAGACTACACCAAGGTGAGGAAGTATCAGAAGCCGGCTCACACAGGACAAGACTTTTCATGTGAATTCTTGCATTTCTTTGATTAATTAGGAATGGGTTTCTCTCTGCTGGTAGATATTATTGCTCAAATCCTAGGATGGAGAAATAATTAAAGGAAGGTATTGTAACAAAATGTTAGGGGGAAATTTCCCTAAATCAATGTTAAAACAAAGTGTATGTTTTTGATGGAGCATAGATGCTTTCACCAAGAATTGAAAAGCAAAGGGTTACTTGCGTCAAGGAGATAAGGAAGGGTGGGCACAGGAGCTATGAAACCACCGGCGTGAGGCTGACTCAAGTCCTTGTGCTTCCTAAAAACCAGTAAGAGTCACAGAGGTGGCATTTTATCCCACGAGGACCTCAGTGTAATGGGTTGGGTGTGAACATACTACACACAGCTAGTATGGCCTCCAATTCCTTGATTTTTTTGTGGAAGTGTTTCCTTCCCAGAATCATCCTGTGATTTGGCTCCATAGGGTTCCCATCTGTTTGGATTAGGCATGAAAATGAACTGCCTGAATATCATAGTTAATCTGGTGCCATGAAAATGTCTACAGCTAGGTAGCACAGTCAAGCCACAAACTTCGCACCCAAAGAGGGCGGAATGCAGCTTCTTCTTATTTTAAAGCTGATCTAGTCTCATGCATCTCCACCTCTTCCTGTTTAATTCTGTTTCCTTCAAGTTAAATCACTTCGGAGTAAGTTCTTGGACATTTTAGACTGTCTCCAGTGTCCCTTCCAATATGGTGTTGGCTGGTACAAAGGACATCATGTGATTTTTCAGTGTCAGAGGAAAGAGCACTGACACTCCTCACCTATAGGTCTCTCTGCCTTCTCTTGGTGTCTGGACATGGAATTTGTTGAATCTAGTATGAACCCAGAGACTTTTGCAACGACATCTATTGAAAGGGGACTGGCCAGTCCTAGCATGCTTGAACTCACCCACACCTGGCTTGAGCCCATGTCTCCTGCTCCTTCATTGTCTGCCTGTGGCCTGCACTGTGCAGTCAGGCACAACACCTCAGGTGCATTTCCCCTGTCATCATCCTACACCTGTGTTTCTGCCCTGTCACACAAAGACCTGAACCCATGACCCAGACCTAACCCTACAGTTCTGTGGACTTCCCTCAAGACTCAAATCCAAGGAAGAAGATAGCAATGTCACAGGTCTTGGACCAACCTGTCCTATGATCCCCGCCCTTCAGAGATTTCATTTCTAGCACAGACATTATTTCATATTTTATCATTACTCATAGACTTCACAGACTTGTGCAAGAATTTCCTCGGAATAAACTCTTGGGAATATGCTAGACCATAAGGCATGACATTGAACGTTCCACTTCACACACCCACCAGAGAAAAATGAGGTATCTATCCTCACATATCCTGATGAACACTCTGTATACACATTTTAATACTTGCTAATCTGTTCGCTTTAGCATAGCATCTCATATAGCTTTAATTTATTACAATACCTAAGCCTCTCTCACTAAATTTATTAGCCATTCATTTTCTTTTGTAAATTATTTTTCATCTCTCTAACCCATTTTTCATTTTCTTGTTTTTTTCTTATGATATGGAAATTTTCTATATATTAGCCTTTTTGAATTTCATATTTTAGAACATTATTTTTGTCAAATGAGACTGTTAACATTATATATGCTATTTTGCATATGGCATGTTATCTTCTCACTTGTATTTGAGTCTTTTTTTTTATTTTTTATTTATTTGACAGAGTTAGACAATGAGAAAGAGAGAGACAGAGAGAAAGGTTTTCTTTTATCCGTTGGTTCACCCCCCAAATGGCCGCTATGGCCGGAGCTATGCTGATCCGAAGCCAGGAGCCAAGTGCTTCCTCCTGGTCTCCCATGTGGGTGCAGGGCCCAAGCACTTGGGCCATCCTCCACTGCTCTCCCGGGCCACAGCAGAGAGCTGGATTGGAAGAGGAGCAACCTGGACTAGAACCCGGCGCCCATATGGGATTCCAGCGTCGCAGGCAGAGGATTAACCAAGTGAGCCACAGCACCAGCCCCTGGATTTGAGTTTTAAGGGAAGTCTACAGAACTTTTGGACTGCACAGTGCAGGCCATGGACAGACAATGAGAAAGCTGGAGACATGGGCTCAAGACAGAGAAGCAGCCAGGTATATATATACACATACACAAGCACACACACACACACACATACATATATAACTTATTTCAAAGGCACGGGGTGGGGAGAGAGCTCTCCCATCCATTGGTTCACTTCCCAAACACCTAAAACATCTGGGCAGGAAGCCAGAAATTACATTCTCATCTTCCATATGGGTGGCAGAGTTCCTAGTACTTCAGCTAGGATCACCCACTGCCCCCAGGGAGCACAGTACCATGAGACTGTGATCAGGAGCAGAGCCAGAACTCAGCATGGAGCCAGGCCCTCCAGCACAGGGTATGGAATCTGAAGCACTATTTTAACCACTACCCCCCAAATACCAGCCTTGAAAAATTCTTGATTTTAATATACTCAAACTCAACAATACTTTTCCTTGTGAAATATTTTTTGGTTCTTAAAAAGAAGTCCTCAATAATACAAATATTTTTGTCTATTACCTTCATAATTTTTTTAACTTTTATTTTATTTAATGAATATAAATTTCCAAAGTACAGAATATTGATTACAATGGCTTCCCCCCCATAACGTCCCTCCCACCCGCAACCCTCCCCTTATCCACTCCCTCTCCCCTTCCATTCACATCAAGATTCACTTTTGATTCTCTTTATATGCAGAAGATCAGTTTAGCATACACTAAGTAAAGATTTCAACAGTTTGCTCCCACACAGAAACATAAAGTGAAAAATACTGTTTGAGTACTAGTTATAGCATTAAATCTCAATGTACAGCACACTAAGGACAAAGATCCTACATGAGGAGTAAGTGCACAGTGACTCCTGTTGTTGACTTAACAAATTGACACTCTTGTTTATGGCATATACCTTCATAATTTTTAATTTTCAGCAATGCCTTTAATTCACACAAATCTGTCTCTGTGTCTAGTGTATAGTAGGGATCCAAATTTCTTTTTCTTTTTAGAATGAGAATTTTCCCAATGTCACCAAAATAGTTAGTTCTTCACCACTGAATATTCACTTAAGAGTCAGGGAGAGGGAGACACAGAGAGAGAGGAGAGCAGCACAGTCTCCTATCCACTGGTTCACTCCTCAAATGCCCACAACAGCCAGGGCCGGGTCAGGCCAAATCTGGGATCCAGGAACTCTAGCAGAGTCTCCCATGGAGGTGGGAGAGATTCAACCGGTTGGGCCATCACCTGCTGCCTCCGCGGGTGCTCACTGGCAGGAAGCAGCTCTCAGGAGCAGAGCTGAGACTCAAACCCAAGCACTCCAATAGGGATGTGGGTGTACCAGGTGGTATCTTAACCACTAAGCCAAATGCCCACCCCCATATTTTCTTTTTCTTATCTTTTTAAGTTTATTATTACTTAAGAGACAGAGAGGTTCATAGACAAAGAGAGCCCCCACAGGGGTTCACTTCACAAATGTCTGCAACAACCAGGGCCAGGCCAGGCTGACGCTCAGAGCTGGGAATCCAATCCAAGCATCCCAGGTGGTTGACAAGAATCCGGTTACTTGAGCCATCACCTTCTGCTTCCTGGAATCTATTATTAGGTTTCTGAAATTAGGAGCCATAGTTAGGGCTCAAATCATGCCTGCAACTTACCATTTTTTAATTTGCTTCTTTATCAGTTATTTATTAAGTCCTCTATATAAGTTCCCTGCCACAGGCCAATTTGTTCATTCTATTCCATTGATCTATTTGTTTCTTAACCAGCAACTTTCTTAAACCATGTCATTGTCGAATGCCTTAATCTGTGGCACAATAAATCCTCTTTGCTCTTTTTAAAATGTGGCTTAGTTGTTCAAACACTTTTATTTTTCCAAACAAATTTCAGAAAGAACTTTGCAAATTAGTCAAAAATGTCATGAAATGTTTATTGAATTGTTCTGAGTTTTATAGATTAGCTTGAGGAAAATCAACAAAGTTTCTACATGAAGTCAGCTTACCTATGTATCCAAAGCTTTTTATATATTTTAATAGAGTTTTAAGATTTTCTCCATGGGAGAGGGGAAGGCCACCGGAGGGAGGGAGGTTGGGGGAGGGGGCCACAACAATACAAAAGTTGCACTTTGTAAATTCACATTTATTAAATAAAAAAAAAACTATATAACAAACAAAAAAAGAAACAGAAAAAAAAGAACTTAATACTTTACCCTTTTAGTATTTTTTTATGTTCTACTTAAAACTATTGGTTGAACTCTATAATTAATACACAATTACTCTTAGGTGTTTTAATTAATGCTATAACTAGTACTCAAATAGCATTTTACACTTTGTGTTTCTGTGTGGGTGTAAACTGTTGAAATCTTTACTTAATATATGCTAAATTGATCTTCTGTATATAAAGATAATTGAAAATTAATCTTGATGTGAATGGAAGGAGAGAGGGAGTGGGAGAGGGGAGTGTTGTGGGTGGGAGGGAAGTTATGGGGGGGGGAAGCTATTGTAATCCATAAGCTGTACTTTGGAAATTTATGTTCTTTAAATAAAATAAAATATAAAAAAAAGATTTTCTCCAAAAATATGCAGGGTTTCTTTTATAGGTTGATTCCTAGAAATTCATTCATTTGGGTTAACATTACAAATAACATCTGAATTATATCATTTTTCTAGTTGTCATTGCTGGTATTAGAAAGTAGTATTGATTTCTGTAAGGTGGTCCTCTACCCAAAACTTTGCTAGACTCTCATTTTAATTCTGTTGCAATTTCCATGTAAATGGTCATTTCACCTCCAAATTAACACTAACATGTAACACTGATATGTAACACTATCACTAGCACAATGTTCATTGGCATTTTGATCGGCATGTAGGAACTTCGTGTCTTCTCCCTTTTTCCCTCAATCCATATACTCAAAATCATTCCCAATGAGTAGTGAGAATTTTCTTTCATTAAAATTAAGAAGAGCTAGCAGTCACAATGTGAAAAACTCTACAATTGTGTTGCTTAATTATCTTGCCTGACTTAAGTTTTCTTTTGTTTACAGGTTATGAATTATCTTGAGTTCTATAAATCCTATTCCAATGACTTCAGTGGTCACCATTGCAATCTCCACATACATAATTTGACTTTGCAAAGTTTGAAACAATTTCAATTTCTTCACAAACAATAAATGTCTTCAGAAATTTTCAATCTAATCACACTCCTCCTGTTGTACACATCATTGATAGGTTACTGTGTTATTTCTATTTTATACTTGCCTCCAATGAAATCAGGATTGTTTGTATTTTATAAAGTTAGTGAGTACTCAAGTATTCCCATACTTACCAATCTCTTTTGTCACATTGCTTCTTGCATCTAGTTCCTTCTCTCGACCTTCAATGTTTTCATTCCTGAAGTACATCCTTGAGTAGTTTTGTCAATGATCATGTGTAGCTGATCAATTCAACTATTTTCAACTGTTTTTCTTTTTTTATAAAAGATTTTTATTTGTTTATTTGAAAGGCAGAATTAGAGAGAGGCAGAGGCAGACAAGTGAGAGAGAGAGAGCGAGAGAGAGTGAGCAAGCGAGAGAGAGGTCTTCCATCTGCTGACTCACTCTCCAAAAGGCCACAATGGCCAGAGTTGCACTGATCCGAAGCCAGGAGCCAGGAGCTTCTTCTGGGTCTCCCACACGGGTGCAGGGTCCCAAGGACTCAGGCCACCTTCTACTGTTTTCCCAGGCGATAGCAGAGAGCCAGATTGGAAGTGGAGCGGCTGAGTCTTGAACCAGCACCCATATGGGATGAGCTGCATCCCACTGCAGACAGTGGCTTTACTCATTACACCACAGCACCACCCCCCTGTTTTCCTTTAATACACATTGAATACCCTCGAGTCATAGATTAGTCATAATAATTTAGTAACCAGCTTTCTGTAAAAACATTTTTTCCTTCTGTCTTCTGGCCTCTAGTGTTGACAACAAGAACTGGTTGTCAAGCCCTCTAATGTACTAATGTACTCTAATGTATTTTCATAGGTACAATTCTTTTTTTTTCTATTTTTAGGTGTTCTTTTCTTTCTGGTGTTTTGCAATTTGATTACGACATGTCCAGGTGTTGTTTTATTTGCTTTGTCTCCCTTGGTGCTCACTTACCACAAAATTCAACTTTAAGCTGATGATGATTAATACACTCCACAGAAGCCCAACCGCCACATGGACATATGCGAAGCCAACCTAAGGAACATATTATCAAGTCATCCCAGACTCTAAAACTGTCTGCTTAGACCTCAACAATGTCCTACTCCACAAAAGCATGTGAAGTGATTTCCATGCTGGTGTCACACCTTTGTCTCTTACCAAGGTCAACATAATCCATCTACATGTTTCCATGTGATCTGTGAATCATAGCTGAAAATGTGATGTTACAAAAACCAACAGGTGAGCAGTTCCAAATCTGTCTTCTTCCACCCTTAAAGATCATTCTCTCCTTCCATCCTGGCTCTGGGAATCAAAAGCGTCCTTTTCCCTGTCCGAGGCTCACCCATCTTTTCTTCCACTATCTCTGATGCTTGGCTTGGTAATTATACCTCAACGCTGAGGTCATGCGAAGCTTTTCCACTCCACCCCTCCTTCCTCATGGCTAAAAAAATTTTTTTTCCAAGTTTCACACTTTCTAAAAAATAAAAACTTTCCCTTAATTCCTCCTGTCCCTTGAGCTAATTACCTCTCTTTCCCATCTTCACACTCAAAATTCCTGAAGGAGGTGCCCTTGACTCTCCCATCCCACCCACATACTCCCACCTTTTCCATCCTAGCACTGCTGTGCTTTGGCTGCTTCTCCCAACATTTACTGAAACCACTCCAGGCAAGATTACTAATGACTTCCGGACCTCCAAGACCAAATGAGTCTTTTTAGGACAGATGCTGTTTTGGTGCCCTAAGGATTTGAACATCTCTGCCTAGTTTTTCCTGTTTTTTTTATTACCAGTCTCTCAGAGTTCTACTCTGGATTTCCAGATTGCTCCTCCTTGGATCACTTTATACGTTATACTATTTGCTCTGTCCACTGTATGTGATGGAGGTCTATGGGCTGTTCCTGTCCCTCTTCTTGTACCCACCTCCCTGGCGTTAGCTGGTACTTAGGAGCTGCAGACTCTGAAGTATCTGCCTGTTACCTCTCCCTCTCTTCCCTCTTCCAAGGCTGATTACCAACAGTTTAAATAACATCTTCACTCGGATGCCCAATAGCATCTCAACCTCAATATGCTGAAACAGAACTCCTTATTTTTTCTCTCAAACTTTTCCTTTCTTTTGTACTCCCTGTTTTGATAGTGCTGTTATTCATTATCCACATTTAAAACAAGGTAGGGGCAGGTGTTTAGTTTCGTGGTTAAGACACCGATAAAGACAATCACATCGAGTATCTGAGCTCAATAACCAGCTCAAGCTTGAGGTCCTTACTCCAGCTTCCTACTGTTATATACCCTGGGAGGCAGCAGGTGATGGATCAGTAGCAGAGTCCCTGCCATCCACATGGGAGACCCATGAGTTCCCAGCTTGTCACCTCAGCTCAGCCCAGACCTGGCTGTGGAGGGCATTAGAAAAGTGAACAAATGGAAAATATTCTCTCTTTCCCTTCCTCCCTCCCTCTCTGCCTCTCAAATATTTTTTAGAAGATTCATTTTATTTATTTGAAAGAGTTATAGAGAGAGGTAGAGACAGAGACAGAGATGTAGAGAGAGAACGAGGTCTTCCATCTGCTAGACAGGTTCACTCCCCAAATGGCTGCAACAGTCGAAGCTGAGCCGATATGAAGCCAGGAGCTTCTTCTGGGTCTCCCACTTGGGTGCAGGGGCCCAAGGACTTGGCCATGGTTTGCTGCTTTCCCAGGCTCATTAGTAGGGAGCTGGATTGGAAGTGGAGCAGCTATCCATATAGGATGCCAGCACTGCAGTCAGGGGCTTTAACCCAATATGCCACAGTGTCAGCCCCTCAAATAAATTTTAGAATTTTAAAAATAAAAATAAAATAGTAGTTCTCTAGTTCAATGCTATCCAATAGAATCTTCCACGATGATGGAATGTTCTGTGTCTGTGTTATGAAGCATGGTAGCATTAGCACCTGTGGCTATCCAGCATCTGGAATGCTGCTAGTGTGACTGAGGGACTGAATTTTAACATATTTAATATTAATTAGTTTACATTTAAATAGTTACCTTATTGTGGTTATCCTTTTGGGGAGCACAATATAGCCCTTCCTCTCACCTCAATTATTTTTGTCATCAGGTCTCATATAATCTATGTCCTAAATTTATCTTGAAATTATCCTCACTTACTTTCCTCTCTACTGTCACCAATTTAAAACATCCATCTTGTTATATCCTTTTATTACCCCAGATGTCTTTGTTAGCTTCATATTTTATGTTCTTTTACAAAATACCATCTGACATCTATTCATGGCCTTTAAAGTCCCCATGGTCCAATCTCCCCTGCCGCCCAGTGGAGGATGTTCTCACCAACCTTCCAACTCCCAGCACCACACTCAAGCCGTTGCTTCTCCTCTGCAGTAGAATAACCCTGCCAGCTCCTGCTCACTTGATAGTTCCACAAAGACTATCCCTCTTCTCTGTTCCATGAGTTCCTATTCAGATTAAAGAAACCAGGTTAAGGCCGGCGCTGCAGCTCACTAGGCTAATCCTCCGCCTTGCGGCTCCGGCACACCGGGTTCTAGTCCCGGTCGGGGCACCGGATTCTGTCCCGGTTGCCCCTCTTCTAGGCCAGCTCTCTGCTGTGGCCCAGGAGTGCAGTGGAGGATGGCCCAAGTCCTTGGGCCCTGCACCCCATGGGAGACCAGGAGAAGCACCTGGCTCCTGCCATCGGATCAGTGCGGTGCGCCAGCCGCAGCGCTCCGGCCGCAGCGGCCATTGGAGGGTGAACCAATGGCAAAGGAAGACCTTTCTCTCTCTCTCTCTCTCTCTCTCTCTCTCACTGCCCACTCTGCCTGTCAAAAAATAAAAAAAGAAAACAAAAAAGAAACCAGGTCAAATGCCACCTCCTTGCTAATGTCCTTTCTGATTGTCAATGGAGGTATAACTATTTTCTTTGTCCTTTCCACAGGACCTGGCACTGTATCTTACGTTTGTTTGTATATATGCTTTATTGTCTTCCACATTGTCTTGTGGAAGCTTTTCACTCCCATATGTGACTAAAGAAGTGAATCAGTGAATGATCATAAAATTCCAAACAATTCCTTCCATATAAAGGGCCAAAAATGCATCACCTAAAAATCTTGAGTGACTCCTATTTTAGATAGCTGAAATTGTAAACCTAGGTATTTTTCCTCATTTCTATGATACATTGGTTCTTCTATATATGAAAGCAGAGCTGCTTTATTTTTTCTCTAACTGAATTTCACTTTTCTATAACTAATCCACAGAACATGACAAGCTCTATCATTTATCATACAACACAATCCCTAAGCCCCAACTTTCCCTTCTGAAAGATGGAAACTGTGACTATCTAGAGACAGTGAAAGGAAGACAGAAAAAGATGTGTTGGGGGAGGGAGGTCATACAGTTAACCCTCAGGTGTAAATCCACTTTCCCAGGCCTCCCTAACTGCTCAGGGCAATACACAAATGCCAGTGGTGCTATTGTACCTTTTAATTCTCTCTTTGAAAAAGGGCCAGTTGTAGATCAACTCCTAGGTAACAGAAGGTTTTATCAGAGCTAGATCTTAAACACCCCTGGAAATTAGTTCACCAATCCACATCTGACTGCATTTTTTAATATTTATTTGAAATGCAGAGTAGCAGAGAGAGAGAGGGAGGGAGGGAGGGAGTGGTAGAGATCGTCAGTTCACTGGTTCACTCTCCAAATGGCAACAATGGTCAAGATTGGCTTGGTGGAAGCCAGGAGCTCCATCCAGGGCTCCCACATGGGTGGTGGAGGGCCATCCTCCACTTCTTTTCCATGCACATCAGCAAGAAGCTGGATTGAAAGTGGAAAAGCTGGGACTTGAACTGGCCCTCCTAAATGAGACGCCAGCAAATACAGCTTAACCCACTGGGCCACAATGCTGTCCCCTGACTACACTTTTAAGTGATGATATTTGTTCTGCGTTTTATCTGAAGATCGTATAACACATTCATTTAACTGCAATAGAGCTATATGACTGATGTGGTTTTCATGAGAATTCAATGAAATTTTAATACAAT
Organism: Oryctolagus cuniculus; assembly: GCF_964237555.1. Lineage (NCBI taxonomy): Eukaryota > Metazoa > Chordata > Mammalia > Lagomorpha > Leporidae > Oryctolagus > Oryctolagus cuniculus. The sequence continues at coordinate 92,638,189 of NC_091439.1, read as the reverse complement.
AATCCTTTTAGGGAGAGAGAGCGGGAAAGGGGAGGGTTGCGGCGGGGAGGGAAGTTATGGGGCAAGAAAACCATTGTAATCCATAAGGTGTACTCTGGAAATTTATATTCATTATATAAAAGTTAAAAAAATAATCTTTTCAAAGGATTCCGGAATGGCTATGTGTTTGAGTGTAGACTCATAAATTTCCTCTGCTCAAGTGCTAAGAAGGCAGATGTTACCAATGGTTGATATATGCACAAGAATACTTCAACAAGTTTGTGCAAATATGTATCATATGTTAATCTGTATATATGCAGAACTTATCAACACTGTAATTTTATTTGTGCAATTATTTGATGTCTGTCTCCCTTGCTAGACATCCTTTGTATCTCCACAAGGCCAGTATCCTGTCAATTTTTAATTTCCATTATATCCTAGTACTTCATAAAGTACACAGTACATAGGGAAGCACTCAATAAATACTTCCTAAAACAATCAGTTCACTTATTTGTAAAAACATTCCACGGACCATGCTAGAACTAAGGATACAAAGAGATCTCAAAGAAAATCTTCCACCACCCATGAACTCTAGTCTGATTGACAACTCTGTAAATAAAATTGATGCTTACAACAGAGCAAAGGGCATGTTATAAGAAACATTCACCTGGAGTGCATGGAAAAACGTAAGAAGAGCATCTCTTCCATCATGAGGGAAGGGGTGGCTAGGAAACGCTTTTCAGAAGAGGTGATTGTTGAGCTAATCCCAGAACTGGCAAGAAAAAAAAGAGAGATTAGTCCAGGGAGAGCAAGAAAACACAGAAATGAAAAAGATGGCAGAAAGGGAAATTTTTCAGTTGAATTGGAGAAGAGGCTGTAAGAAAAAATAGCGACAAGAAACAAGGTAGGGGCAGGTTCTGTAGCACAGCGGATAAAGCCACCGCCTACAGCTCCAGCATCCCATATGGGCACTGGTTCACATCCCGGCTGCTCCACTTCTGATCCAGCTCTCTGCTATGGCCCGAGAAAGCAGTAGAAGATGGCCCAACTACTTGGGCCCCTGCACTGTATGGGAGACTGAGAAGAAGCTTCTGGCTTCAGATGGATACAGCTTTGGCTATTGCAGATGGAAGATATTTCTTTCTTTCTCTCTCTCTCTCTCTCTCTCTCTCTTCAAATAAAGAAATATTATTTAACATTTTAAAAAAGAAACAAGGTAGAAGGTAAGAATAGATCAGAGCACATGTTGTGAGCCACACTGAAGATTTTGAAACAGCAAGGATTAGAAATGGAAAGGGATAATCTAATAATCAAGTGGAATGGGCTTGAGCTCTCTAAAATGTCTTCCCATTTTAAGAGTCAATAATTCAGAAATGTTGAAAGCTAAATTTCATAATCCAATATCCTAACTACCTGTATTAGAGTAGAGTAACCTGCTAACTAACTAGCTTTAACAAGCAGATCAAAAATGTAATGACAGCAGAGGTTCACCAGTCTCATACAGCAGCCCAGGGCAGATGCTCCTGTTTGCCTTGTTTGGAAAAGAAAGGATCTGCTTCTAGTCCTTCTGGGCTAACAGACTCTGCTATGTTCAACTTGTGGCTTCCAAGATCACTCTGGTCTTCATAGCACCATTCCATCCATCCGTCCGTGGCTTGCAGCATGAAGCAGCATGCAGAGGGAGTTTGTTTTTTGCTTGTTTGTTTGTTTTTTACAGGCAGAGTGGACAGTGAGAGAAAGAGACAGAGAGAAAGGTCTTCCTTTTGCCGTTGGTTCACCCTCCAATGGCCGCCGTGGCTGGCACGCCGCAGCCGGTGCACCGCACTGATCCGAAGGCAGGAGCCAGGTACTTCTCCTGGTCTCCCATGTGGGTGCAGGGCCCAAAGACTTGGGCCATCCTCCACTGCACTCCCTGGCCACAGCAGAGAGCTGGCCTGGAAGAGGGGCAACCAGGACAGAATCTGGCACCCCAACCAGGACTAGAACCCGGTGTGCCGGCACCGCTAGGTGGAGGATTAGCCTAGTGAGCCGCGGCGCCGGCCCACAGAGGGAGTTTTATGAATCAGTCTAGAATTAGTCCACATCACTTACATTCCCTAGGACCCATTGGCCAAAACCCTAGTCACAGGGCCACATCTCAGGGAAGACCTGCATCAGTTATCTAGCTGTTTGCCAAAGAAATTCCCACCACACTATTACTGACTTTAGGGCCTGGAGTACATTTGTATTCTCTTTATCCTAGATGGTTTCATACTTTATTTTCTATTTTTCTATTTTAATTTTTCTCTGTATAGCTCATTAGAAAGGCTTTTAAATTCACTTTATTTTATTTTTTTATTTTTTGACAGGCAGAGTGGACAGTGAGAGAGAGAGACAGAAAGGTCTTCCTTTTGCCGTTGGTTCACCCTCCAATGGCCGCCGTGGCTGGCGCGCTGCAGCCAGCGCACCGCGCTGATCCGAAGGCAGGAGCCAGGTACTTCTCCTGGTCTCCCATGTGGGTGCAGGGCCCAAGGACTTGAGCCATCCTCCACTGCACTCCCGGGCCACAGCAGAGAGCTGGCCTGGAAGAGGGGCAACCAGGACAGAATCCGGCTCCCCAACCGGGACTAGAACCCGGTGTGCCAGCGCCGCAAGGCAGAGGATTAGCCTACTGAGCCGTGGCGCCGGCCTAAATTCATTTTAAAAGGAAGTAGAGTATGGGGCCAGCACTGTGATGCAGCGGGTTAAAGCCCTGGCCTAAAGTGCCAGCATCCCATATGGGCGCCGGTTCGAGTCCTGGTTGCACCACTTCCAACTCAGCTCTCTGCCGTGGCCTGGGAAAGTAGTGGAAGATGGCCCAAGTCCTTGGGCAACTGCATCCGCGTGGGAGACCCGGAAGAATCTCCTGGCTCCTGGCTTCGGATCAGCACAGCTCCGGCTATTGCAGCCAACTGGGGAGTGAACAGCAGATGGAAGACCTCCCTCTCTCTCTGCCTCTCTCTGTGTAACTCTGACTTTCAAATAAATAAATCTTAAAAAAAAAAAAAAAAGTAGAGTGCAAGTTATAAACAAAGCAACAACAATAAATTTGGTTGATGACAACAGACTTGTATATGAAGGTACTTCAAAAGTTTATTTAAAATAGGGAAAGTACTATTATCATAACTTTTAAATATTTATTTATTTATTTATTTGAAAGTCAGAGTGACAGAGAGAGCAAGAGACAGGGATAAAGAGATCTTCCCTTTGCTGGTTCACTCCCCAAATGGCCAGATCTGGATCAAGTGGAAGCCAGAGGCAAGGAACTGTCTCAGTCTCCCACAAGAGTAACAGGGGCTCAGCTACTTGGACCATCATCTGCTACCTCCCCAGGCAGCAGGGAGCTGGATGGGAAGCAGAACAGCCAGAACTCAAATCAACACTCCAATATGGGGGATTCTGGCTTCTCAAGGAGCAGCTTAACCTACAATGCCATATAGCTGTTGGCTGAAACAGGTGTTTGGTCTGGTGGATAAGATAGATGCAGCCCATATGGGAATGCCTGAGTTTGATACCCACCTTCAGCTCCTGACTCCAGCTTCCTGCTAATGTGGACCCTGGGAGGCAGCAGTGATGGTTCAAGTAGTTGTGTTCCTGCCACTAAAATGGGAGAACTGGATTAAGTTCCCAGATCCCAGCTTTGGCCCCTGCCAGGAATTATTGTGAATCTTTGGGGAGTGAATCACTGAGTGGGAGCTCTTTCTCTGTCACTCTTTGTCCTGTCTCTACCTCTTGATTAAATAAGTAAATGTAAATATGTAAGCATAGCTTAAAGAGGTAAAGGACTTATCTGAGGTTGCCCAATCACATTCATTCTAAGAGTCTTTTTTTAGATTTATTTATTTATTTATTTGAAAGGCAGAGTCACAGAGAGAGAAGGAGACAGAGACAGAGTTCTTCTATTTGCTGGTTCGCTCCCCAAATGACTACAATAGCCAAGGCACAGCCAGGCCAAAGGTACAAGGAACGAAGAACCTGGCCATCCTCTGCTGCTTTCCCAGGCACATTAGCAGGGAGCTAGATTGGAAGTAGAGCAGGCGAGACTCAAACTGGTATTCATATGGGATGCCAGCATCACAGGTGGTGGCTTTGCCACCATGCCACAATGTCATTTGATCCTGCTAATGGCCTGAGAAAGCGGCAGAAGATGGCCCAAGTGCTTGGACCTCTGCACCCAAGTGGGAGACCTGGATGAGGCTCTTGGCTTCTGGCTTCAGCCTGGCCTAGTCCCGGCCATTGTGGCCATTTGGGGAGTGAACCAGTGGATGCAAGATCTTTCTCTTCTCAGTCTCTCTCTCCCCCTCTCTCTGTAATTGACTTTCAAATAAATAAATAAATCTTTAAAAATGCTCAAGATCACTAGCCCTCAGGGGAATGCAGATGAAAACCATAAAGGAATGCAAATGAAAACCACAAAAAAGGTTTCACCTCACCCCAGTTAGAATGGCTGTCATGCAGAAATCAACAAACAACAAATGCTGGGGAGAATGTGGGAGAAAAGGTACCCTAACCCACTGTTGGTGGGAATGTAAACTGGTTCAGCTACTATGGAAGACAATATGGATACACCTCAGAAATCTCAATATAAACCTACCATATGACCCAGCCACCCCACTCTTTGGGAACTTACCCAAACCAAAAGAAACAAGCATGTGAAAGAGTGATCCGTACCCCATGTTTATTGCAGCACAATGCACAATAGCTAAGATATGGAATCAACTCAGATGTCCATCAGCTGAAGACTAGATAAAGAGATTATGGTATATATGCACTGTGGAATACTACACAGTGGTAAAAAATGAAATCCTATCTTTTGCAACAAAATAGTTGCAACTGGAAACCATTATACTTAGTGAAACAAGCCAGTTCCAAAAAGAAGACAAATACCATATGTTCTCTCTGATCTGTGGTAACTAATAGAGTACCCAAAAGGTAATCTATAGGAGTGAAATTGACATTTTGAGATTTGATGATTGCTTACAGCCCTTGTCTTGACTGTTGAGGAAAAGTATCTTTTTTTTTCCATGCTATTTGTTGAACTCTTTACTTAGTTTAGGGTTAATCTTATGAGTATAAAGTTTACTGAAAGTAGATCTTTGTAAAAAAAAAAATAAGAATGGGAATAGGAGAGAGATGGGGAAGGAGTGTGGGAATGCAGGTGGGGGGGGGGGGTAAGATAGGAAGAATCACTATGTACCTAAATTTGTATATATGAAATGAAGTTTGTATACCTTATATAAAATTTAAAAATAAATAAATAAGAGGTCATCACAGTGGCATAGCAGGTAAAGCCACCACCTGCAGTGCTGACATCCCTTATGGGCACCGGTTCAAGTCCCAGCTGCTCCACTTCCAATCCAGCTGTCTGCTATGGCCTGGGAAAGCAGTAGAAGATGGCCCAAGTACTTGGACCCCTGCTCCCACATGGGAGACCCGGAAGAAGCACCTGGCTCCTGGCTTCAGATCAATGCAGCTCCAGCCATTGCTGCCAACTGGGGAGTGAACCAGCAGATGGAAGACTTCCCTCTCTCTCTGCCTCTCCTTCTCTCTCTGTGTAACTCTTTAAAGTAAATAAATAAATCTTTAAAAAAATAAATATCCCTCTAAAAATGTAAATGTATGCTTTCAAATCTTTTAAAGAATGATTTTTGGGCCAGCATTATAAAGCAGCAGGTTAAGTTGCCATCTACAGCATCAAAATCCCATATGGGCAACAGTTCTAATCTTATGTGCCCCACCTCTGATCCAGCTCACTACTAATGTACCTGAGAAAGCAGGGGAAAATGGCCCAAGTACTTGGGCCCCTGACACCCAGGTAGGAGACCTGAATGGAGTCCAGGCTCCTGGCTTTGGCCTGGTCCAACCTTAGCCATCTACAACCATTTGGAAAGTGAACCAATGAATAGTAGATCTGTGTGTGCGTGCGTGTGTGTGTGTGTGTGTGTGTTTCTCTCTCTCTCTAATTTTGCTTTTCAAAAAAAAAGAAGTCTCAAAAATGATTTTTTTTTCCTGATTCAAAAATAAAGAGCATATTTACCACAGAACTCATGTTGTGGTCCATTTGGAAATACTCAGGTTTACATAACTCTGCAAAGCTCACCTACATCACAAAGGGGAAGCATGTGTGGCAATATAACCCCTGGTGACAATCCTGCCAACAGGCTCCGCCTGATCCCTATCTTCTTGCTCGGGGAAAAATCATTCTCATAAGACAGAGTAATGGCAAGTGAGATGCAGAATTTTAATTTGTTAAAGGGGTTTAACCACTTCTAAAGGCATTCCCACTTCTAAAGGGCATAAACACTTCTAAAGGCTATGAAAATAAGCATCCAAACCAAAGGGCTTCAACAATAGGACTGGACTCACAGTTCTGGAGGCTGGAAGTCCAAGGTCATGGCGTCAGCAGAGCCATGCTCCCTCTGAAGGCAAGGCAGGGCCCGTTCTAGCCCTTCGCCCAGCTGCAAGATCTGTGAGTCAATACATTCCCTAATTTGCTCATCTTTGGCTTACACTTAGTCAATGAGACAAAGGCCTTCATATTAGGGAATTAATAGCCAGCAAAGAGATGAAGAGAGCTTTCTGATACCCACAAAGGAGTTGGAAAATGCGTCAGGAGAAAGAAGCCAACAAAAAATTCCAAACACTCAGGCGGAGGAAGGCTTGTCCTTCAGAACATTTCTCCAGCACTTGGCATGCTGCTGCTCCAACCTCCCCTGGAAAGCGAACACTGTGTCAGCCCCCACATCAATGTCAGCATCCCACTTGTCTCCTCTGCACAGCATTCTTCCCATGAGGTCATGTTCAGCTCCCATCTTTGTTCCAGATGACTTTTCAATCTTTCTGGCACCTAGTTTTTATGTATTTCAACCATGGACCTATAAAACCCAAACCAATCACAACATGGGGTACAGAGACCCCAGCTGTCTTATTGAAAAACACCTCTCCAGTCCTTTCTCCTTGTCCCCAGCCCAACCCAACTTACCCCTGCAGTGCTTTTCCAACACCCCGAAGGAAAAAGGAGGACAAGGAGTGAAAATGTTTTTACTGCTCACCACTGAACTAGGAAGGTGTTGCTGCCTTGAAAACTCATGGCCCAGGACTTGGCACAGTCCACAGTGTGCTGCTTCATTTTTCTGACGGCCTTGTTCACACTTGCCAAGCCAACATCTGTGGATCGCATGACTTCACAATTAGATGGGATGGAGAGTATGTGTTAATAGAATAAGAAAAGGAGGAGCTGGAGGTAGGCCATCTGATAAGACCTCTATCTTGACAAAGATACTTCCTTGTTACTCCCCAGAATTAACCTGAGAGGAAACCATCTCTGGTCCAGATTAAGGCAAATTTGGCAGTTGCAAGGATTGGATGGTGACAACTCACTAGCAATCTGCTTTTCTCTGCACATTGCTAAGGCAATGGCATTCCTTGGCCAACTCAAAAGTCAGGTGATGCCCAAATAAACCACAGCACATTCTTGTCTAGGGTTCTCAATCAAGAGCCAAAGGAAGGTGCTGCCAGAGGCAGCTGGTCCTGAGTCTTCTCTGAAATGTAGTCCTACCACGAGGTTGGCATTGCCCAGGCTGCTGCTTCTGGAAAGGGATGAGAGTCAGGGAAAAACAGGCTGGTTTTAGGGTAAAAGGCAGAGGAAGAAGACAAGATGAGAGGATAAATGTCTATGAAGAGGTAGTACTTCCATTATGTGGTCAAAGGCCAAAGTGGGCAGCAGTTCTACAGCATTGTCATCCCCAGATGTGAATAAGCTGTCGATATTAATCTGCAAAGATGAATGTCCTCACTAGCAGTTCAAGGGTCATGCTTGCACATGTCTGTTACACAATCTTGATTCAGCTAATCTTTGTTACACTATCTGAAAGAAAGGACTTTTTTTTTTTTTTGACAGGCAGAGTGGACAGTGAGAGAGAGAGAGAGAGACAGAGAGAAAGGTCTTCCTTTTCCCGTTGGTTCACCCTCCAATGGCCACCGCGGCCAGTGCGCTGCAGCTGGCACACCGCGCTGATCCGATGGCAGGAGCCAGGTACTTATCCTGGTCTCCCATGGGGTGCAGGGCCCAAGCACTTGGCCATCCTCCACTGCACTCCCTGGCCACAGCAGAGAGCTGGCCTGGAAGAGGGGCAACCAGGACAGAATCCGCCACCCTGACCGGGACTAGAACCCGGTGTGCCAGCGCCGCAAGGCGGAGGATCAGCCTAGTGAGCCGCGGCACCGGCTGAAAGGACTTTCTTAAATGCAAACATAAACATAGCACCTCTCTACACAAAACCCTCTATGGCTCACCTCATGATCTTCAAGGTCAAATTCTTACATGGCCTTCAAGATCCTGCTTCCACGGCCCCTGCCTAACTCTACAGCTTCTTCTTCTCAGATGCATTCTTTACTCCATCCACATCAAGCTGATGCTCCCTGTTCACCCCCTGTCCCATGTCCTCACCTTCCACCCCACTCACAACTTTCCTAGGGCTGCTTGAAGCCATCATCTCCTTCCCCTGCCCTCCAGATACTATTCCTCTTCCTCTTCTTCCTGCTTCTTATATCAGCTGGCTGACCCCTACTTTCCCTGCTGGCCTCCATTCCTATTTCCCTTACTCTGTCCTGATACCTTGCAAATCTAGGGTAAGCACCCTTCCCATGAGTTTGTTCAGAACCTCTCTTTCCCTTGTAATTACGTGTAAGTCCCTATATCATAATTTCTTGACCACTCATCTCTTTTCTATCTTCCACAATATACCCCAAACCAGGTCTATGTACCCCAAAATGAAGAAATATGCCAAACTTCCTCATTAGCACCATAGCACCACACAGCATCTGGCACACATAAGTGCTAGTAAATGTTCTCATTCAATGAACCAATCATTCAATTAAAATTATTCCATGTAGCAACAGTAGAGGTAGAACAATATTTGGTTCATGAATTGCTTCTCAAGTTTTCCTTTTAACCCTTGGCCACTTATATGTGGTTTTACTTCAGCAAAAGACAAATTCACTACAGTCATTACGTACAAAGAATCAATGAGATCAAAGATGAATGAGATAAACACATCCCTCCTTTCTCAGTTGTAGAACACTCAGGCCTTTTTTTTTTTTTAAGATTTTTTTTGAAAGGTAGAGTTACAGAAAAGCAGAGTCAGAGAGAGAAAGAGAAGTCCCCTATCCACTGGTTCACTCCCCAAATGGAATGGCCAGAGCTGGGCCAATCTGAAGCCAGGATCCTGGAGCTTCTTCTGGGTCTTTCATGTAGACACAGGAGCCCAAGCACTTAGGTCATCTTCCTCTGCTTTCCCAGGCCACAGCAGAGAGCTGGATCAGGATAGAAGCAGCTGGGACTCAAAGTGGTGTCCATATGGGATGCCGGCCCCACAGGCGGCAGCTTCACCTGCTATGCCACAGTGCTGGCCCTGAACTCTCAAACTTTTTAAACAAGCTATGTAGGTTCCATGATTTAGACTCTTCTCAAGCACAAATTGTCACTGATTATCAAGCCACACCCAACTGAGATCAGAATTCCTAAATCTCCAACTGCCTTCCCTAGTGACAACCCTCCCCAGAGACTCAACTAATTTAACCATTAGGTCCAGTAGTAACCCAGTGTCTAGGGTTCACAGTTCATTTAGAAGCTGACCAAAAAAAAGCCCCTTGTTTATTTTAAAATCAATAACAGAAAGTAAATTCCTGTTAAAAAAATATTTACTCTAGGGGCTGACACTGTGGCACAGCAGGTTAACGCCCTGGCCTGAAGTGCCAGCATCCCATATGGGCACTAGTTCAAGCCCCGGCTGCTCCACTTCTGATCCAGCTCTCTGCTATTGCCTAGGAAAGCAGTGGAAGATGGCCCAAATACTTGGGCCCCTGCACCCATGTGGGAGACCCCAGGAGAAGCTCCTGGCTCCTGGCTTCAGATTGGCACAGCTCTGGCCATTGTGACCAATTGAGGAGTGAACCATCAGATGGAAAACCTTTCTCTCTCTCTCTCTACCTCTCCTCTCTCTGTGTAACATGGACTTTCAAATAAATAAATCTTTAAAAACAAAAAAATTACTGTAATATAAATATACTTGTCTTTATACCAACACATTAGTAAAATATTATTTTAATACTTTTACAGAGGGAAAAGGCAGTGAAGTGACCAGTGCCTGAGGCCCAGGAAGGTGCTGAGGGCCTGTGATGTGCTGTGTGCACAGAGCACGAGGCTAAGGAAGCGGAATCATCTCACTGGTGAGCGAGCTGAGCCACATGGGAAACTCACTGTGTGTTCCTCTGCCTCTTGCTCGTGGGCTAGAAGATGAGCAGCGGGGGCTTCACTCACCCTTTTCCTCTGGTATTTTCAGTGAGTCTTGGCAACGCTCTTTAATTCCCCAGCTGCCAAAATCAGACTGCTCCCAGTACTAGAAGTAACTACCAACTAGTCCAATACTCCAACCACTCAACTCTTTACATGCACTAGAAACCTATTAAATAATTCACTGCTACTTAGAGGACCCAGTGCTCCAGGGCAAAAGTCCAGTACATCAGGAGGTTCACACCCACGTTTGTTCTACCCTGGAGTAAACTGGGAACAACCTCTCCAGACCACAGGCCTGTGTAAGAACCCAACTGGAAAATACAGAACAACCCTTCCTAGTATGAAAGTGTCACACAATTCATTCACAGAAGGGAAGTGGGTGTAAGCTATAAAACACAGCCTTGCTCATGTTGGCAAACTTACTTAGAGAAGTCACTGTGTGAAGAGCGAGTGCAAAAAAGAGAGAGAGAGAGAGAAAGAAAGAGAGAGAGAGAGAATGTGTTCCTTTGGAGAAAGGAGTCATTAAAATGGAAGGATTCAGAGACGCATCTGGAAGAAACAGAACCAGGTAAGTTACCAAGTACACAGCAGGCACGCATCACTTCACTGTAAGACTGCTTATTAAAATCTCACTCTAAACGTGCACTCAGGCTGACTTTTTGCATCAACTGAGTCACAAGCACATGCACTCAATCTGAACTGGGGAACTTCGTGACCCCTGGGATCCACAAGGAGAGAACTGTTTATTTCCGTAACTAAGCTGTAGCAGTATTTGTTTCCCATTCTGTAGGTAACAGATACAAGATAAAAATAAACACTCATGATTGGAGACCATTCAGAACACAATCACAAACATTACAAAAATGTCCAGCAAAGAGCTTAAGAACAGAGGAAAAATTCGTGTCCCTATTATCATTAAAAACCCACAGTAGTTACCCATTTCCCTCAGAATCAAAGCCAAGGTCTTTCAGATGGCCTACACTTTACAGCTCTGGGCTTGCTGCTCCAATCACACACATGCCCTCGCTATTCCTCAAGTATGCCCATTGCCCCTGCTTCAGGGCCTTTACAAGGACGCACCTGCTGTCTGAAACTCTCTTCCCCAGGAGCCCACAGGAACGCTCCCTCATTACTTCAAGTCTCTCCTCTATCGTCACCTTCTCAGAGGCCTGCCCTTGCCTGTACTATTTCTGTGTTACACCATCTCCCTCTACTGGAACAAGGCCACAGTCAAGGAGTCTTTCCTGGTTCATAGATGGTTCCTAAACACCCAGGAAATGCTGAATACTTACCGAATCATTGAGAAAGACTGAAAACAATAATTTTACAAAAACATCAACCTGAGTAATTTTGAGAAAGTTCAATAAGCATTGATGGGATTTCATAATTCTAATGGACAGAAAAATTAACATTTCTGATTACCATTTCAGCAGGAGGAAGGTGCTTTTCCAAACGAACATTGTACAGACCTTCAGGAAGATACAGTATATATTGAGAAGGAACATCTTCATGGGCCATATAATGTATAGAACTTAATCTGATTTAAAGTAATTGTACTATAGATTAACTTTATTAAAATTATATATTAAAATTATAAATAGAATCTTATTTTAAGTAAATAATCATGACTCTGCTATAGTATTTCCTTTTACTTAACTGATTTTCATTCAGAAACTCACTGGATACAGCTGGTTAAAAAAAAAAAAGTCTTACCCAGAACCTGATTCCATCGTAAACATTCCCAGCTGAAGGTCTCCTTCACACCATAGACCATCAGTTTAGGAAGCACAAAATCATACAGTTTAGTTAAAAATAGAAAAATAAGTACGCAGGCAAGTTGATTTCGCAGAGCTGAAGAGATATAACTTTTAGGCCTTTTTAGAGTGTGTTTAACCATACCAATCCCAAGATGCATTGGAAAACTGTAATTAAATATTGAGCTTCCCTGTGTTTGAGAGAAGTCAATTTGTAGAACAATTTCCACAAAAGCAGACTGGTGCTTCATCTATACAAAACAACTCTCTTACTACTGTGCTTCTCCACAGAAAGTTCTCAAAACACAGCTTGGCAAGAAACGGCTGCCCCTCTGCTTGCAGAGAATAAAAGCATTATTAGGTATGTTTCATCTGCAGCGTCGGTGGAAGGAAAAGGGCTGCCCAATCCACCAACCACATGAAGATCACTCATGTCTCCCCGATGTGTGTGTATGCTCCATGAAGGAAAGGACTCTGTGTGTCTGCTCTCTTCCTGTACCACATGAGGTACACATGGTTGGCTTCCATGAAACAGTTATTGAAGGAGAGAATGACTCAAAAAAAAAATTAACCCAAAATAAACCAATCACCACTCTCAGTTCAAGATGGGAATAACTATAAGCTAAATGCTGAGGTCCTTTTTCTTATGATTCTAAGCTCATTTATGTTTTCTATCTTTTTTGTTCCATTATTAAATCCCATAAACGTTTCCTGATTTGTTAAGAATTGTTAGCCAGTGCCGCGGCTCACTAGGCTGATCCTCCGCCTTGCGGCGCTGGCACACCGGGTTCTAGTCCCGGTCGGGGCACCGGATTCTGTCCCGGTTGCCCCTCTTCCAGTCCAGCTCTCTGCTGTGGCCCGCGAGTGCAGTGGAGGATGGCCTAAGTGCTTGGGCCCTGCACCCCATGGGAGACCAGAATAAGTACCTGGCTCCTGCCATCGGATCAGCGCGATGTGCTGGCCGTAGCGCGCCAGCTGCGGCGGCCATTGGAGAGTGAACCAACGGCAAAAAGAAGACCTTTCTCTCTGTCTCTCTCTCACACTGTCCACTCTGCCTGTCAAAAAAAAAAAAAAAAAAAAGAATTGCTTAGTTGCCTCTTTGTGTCATCAAATTCTTTTAACTTTTTCATTCATTCAACAAATATTTATTCACCCTGAGGTCAGTGTCCTACTTAGAGATAGTGAAGGAGTGAATGTCTTGGAAATCAACATGAGTCTCTAAATACAAACTCCACTGATCTCCAACAAGTGCTCCCACACAAGCCCCCTAACTTCTCCCAGCCTCAGTAAGTACATAGGTAATCTAGAACTGTGCTATTGAAGTAGATAGTTTGAGGGCTAATAGAGATCACACGTGTATGTACTAGGTACCTGACAATTTTTCATTGCACTCAGTGTGTCCTTTTCTTACTAATAGGTGGGAAATGTAATGACTGATAAGCAAATTCAGCTCAAAGTCTAAGAAATTAGAGAAAGCCCAACAGATCCATTCTAACAGCAGAGACCATATGATGTGCCAGCCCGACCCCTCTTCATTTCTGAGAACACAGGAAGAGAGCCCACCTGGTGGCCAGTTGGTTGAATGACCCAGTTCTGGCCAACGGGATGTGGGAGTAGTGGCATTTGCCACTTTCAGTTCTGGTCCCTTATTGAAGCACAGATGCAGAGAAGACAACATAGGTCTCCCAAGTCCCATTATGATGACAGAAGCATGGGCTGGAGTGAGACTAGAGTCCTAAATTACTGCATGGAGTAGGCCCTTCCACTCCTACTGATGTGCAAAAAACTTGGATATATAAACTGCTTCATTGGAAAGTATTTTGTCCCTACAACCATTAGCCAATCTTGAGCAAGCCACCACCTAGTTCTAGAACTGAAAACCCAGAGGCAGATTCATAGGTTATTGGTTAATGTAAAAGGGAGAGAGAGAGAGAGAGAGAGAGAGAGAGAGAGAGAGAGAATCTTCCACCCATTGGTTTACCCCACAAATTACAACAATAGCCAGGTCTGGGCCACGCCAAAGCCAGGAGCAAGGAATCCGTCCTGATCTCCTGCATAGGTGTCAGGCACAAAAGCACTTGGGCCTTTTTCTGCTGCCCTCCCAGGCACATTAGCAGGAAGCTTGATCAGAAACAGAGCATCCAGGACTTCAACCATTTCTCCGATGTAGCTCACTTTTGATGAGTTTTCTCCTTCCTGCAAGCAAGCAGCCATCCCCAAGCATGCAAGCATCTGTTTGACAACTAAAGAACAGGTTGGCAGTTCCATTTTCCTGGCCACCTCACCCTGGGAACTTGGGACAAATTCACCCCGAGCTATGCTGGAGAGTATTTGTAAGTGATATCTTCTAAAACACCTCTCCCTAACAGCAATCAAGCAATATCACAAGGCCTTAGGGCCAGTCATCAGCTATCCACTGCTAAGTTTCTGACCTGTGGGTCATGTTTTCACAAGACATCAACAGTCAATCTTTCTTTATATTGTTTCAATGCTCTAAGCTCAGTGTCCTGGGTACCTGACAATCAAAGAACTTTGCTTGTTTTCTTTTTTTTTTTTTTTTTTTGAAAGGGAGTCGGGGGAAGGGTATGGAGTGATGGAGGGAGGAAGGGAAGAAGGAAAAAAGGGAGAGAAAAGGAGAGAGAGTTCCCATTCACTGATCCCTCCCCAAATGCCCTCAACAAGCAGGGCTGGGAAAGGACAAAACCAGAAGCCTGAGACTCAATCCAGATCTCTCACATGAGTGACGGGGACCCAACTACTTCAGCCGTCACCTGCTGCCTCCCGAGAAAGAACCTGGAGTCGGAGTAGAGCAGAGATTTGAACCCCAGTATTCCAATTTTGGATTTGGGCACCCCTGGCAGCATCTTAACTGCTATGCCAAATACCCACCCCCTTTGCAGCAGTTTTTAATGTGAATTTCATCAACTTTAGCACATATTCCAAAAAGGGATACACAGAATAACTATCCAGGCCAACTGGTCTGTTGCTCTTAGTTGGCTAGTTACCTAGTTAGTTTGCTTTCCCCAGAAGGCTCAAAAACCCT
Organism: Oryctolagus cuniculus; assembly: GCF_964237555.1. Lineage (NCBI taxonomy): Eukaryota > Metazoa > Chordata > Mammalia > Lagomorpha > Leporidae > Oryctolagus > Oryctolagus cuniculus. Next base: position 92,623,098 of record NC_091439.1, on the reverse strand, counting down.
TTTGCAAAAAGCAGTCCTGGCATGTACTTTTCTCTAATGGGAGGAGAGAACTCCTTTGCTTATGGCCTTGTCCAAATACTGACGGAGTTTATGGACTCAAAAGGCTTCCATAGCCCAGGCAGCTCATGACAAGACTTCAGGTGGTCACTGATATCACATAAGAGTGTGGGGCCGGCGCCATGGTTCACTTGGTTAATCCTCCGCCTGCAGCGCCAGCATCCAATATGGGCACCGGTTCTGGTCCCAGCTGCTCCACTTCCAGTCCAGCTCTCTGCTGTGGCCCAGGAGGGCAGTGGAGGATGGTCCAAGTGCTTGGGCCCTGAACCCCATGGGAGACCGGGAGGAAGCACCTGGCTCCTGGCTCTGGATAGGTGCAGTTCCAGCTGTGGCGGTCGTTTGGGGAGTGAACCAGCGGAGGAAGGACCTTTTTCTCTGTCTCTCTCTCTATCTATAACTACTTGTCAAATAAATAAATAAATAAATAAAATTAACAGGAGTTACTGTATACTTACTTCCCATGTAGGACCTCTGTCCTCAATGAGTTGTATTTTTTTTCTAAAGTTTTATTTATTTATTTGAAAGGCACAGTTACAAAGAGGCAGAGGCAGAGAGAGAGAGAGAGAGAGGTCTTCCACCTGCTGGTTCACTTCCCAAATGGCCCCAATGGCCAGAGCTGTGCCAACCTGAAGCCAGAAGCCAGGAGCTTCTTCAGGGTCTCCCACATGGGTACAGGAGCCCAAGCATTTGGGCCATCTTCTACTGCTTTCCCAGGCCACAACCGAGAGTTGGATCAGAAGTAGAGCAGCTGGGACTCAAACCAGCCCCATATGGGATGCCAGCACTGCAGGCGGTGGCTTTACCCACTATGCCACAGTGCCAGCCCAATGAGTTATATTATGGGAGTTAACTGTAAAACTATTTCTCAAACAGTTTTTTTTTTTTTTTCGGTATGTGTACGTATGTGCACGGGCGCAAATTGTTGAAATCTTTACTTAGTATAGACTTGGTCTTCTTTGTACAAAGTTAATTGAAAATGAATCTTAATGGAGAATTGGACTGGCAAGGGGAGACGGACGAGGAGGAGGGGTGGGATTGGGGGTGGGAGGGTGGGTACAGTGGGAAGAATAACTAACTATATTCCTAAAGTTGTACTTCTGAAATTCGTATTCTTTAAAAATTGATTAAAAAAAAGAAAAAGAAAAAAAAAAAAGCAGTCCTGGCAACAGTTCCTGATGTAAAGCAGGAAACTTACCTTATTCCTCTACTTTCTCTCACATATATTCCCTCAATAATGAATGAGATTCCACTCTGGAAACCTATGTCATACAGAAGCTTTGAAGTTGTTTCATTTGTATCCACATACTGGCTTTGATTAAGTAGCACTTGTTTATACAAAAGTACCCTAGGCACAGAATAGACACTGGCATAGTGCACAGTACTCTGAAGAAGAGAAGTGTGCATGGCTCACCAGAATCATGTTCAAACTGCACTGCAGTCAGCCCTAGAAAAGGGGTGGGTTGGGGAAGGAGAACTGACCACACACTGAAACAAGAAATCCTTTCACGTTTCCATCAGTGGCTTCACCATGTGGTCTGCTCCTGCTCAGCACTGCCTTCCAGTATCAAGAGAGGAGTCTGGATTCATAGCTGGATGTGGATTTCTACCTAGTCTCATCTGCCCTGCTTTCTCAAGTAGAAACGATTACAGAAGGTGGCATTCCAGCATTCTAAGAAGATAACTGTTTCCATCTTTATTCCACACAAAAGTGCATATGGAGCTGGTGTTTGATGCAGAAATTAGTATGCCTGTCCTCCAAATCTGAGTGCCTGTTTCAAGTCCTGGTTCCTCTGCTTCCAATCCAGGTTCTTGCTAACATGCATCCTGGAAGGCAGCAGGTGATGGCTCAAGTACTTGGTCCCCTGCTACCTGTGTGGGAGATCTGGATTAAGTTCCAGCCTCTTGGCTTTAGCCTGGTTCAGCTCAAATGCCCAAATGTGGGCATTTGGAAGACTCATATTCATTCATTCTCTCTCTCTCTCTCTTTCTCTCTCTGCTTCTCCTTCTCTCTGTGTGTAACTGACTTTTAAATAAACCTTAAAAAAAAAAACCATGATGGGGCTGGCACTGTGTCATAGTGGGTAAAGCTGTCGCTGTAGTACCAGCATCCCATACGGGTACCGGTTCAAGTCCTGGGTGCTGCTCTTCTGATCCAGCTTGCTGTTATGGCCTGGGAAAGCAGTAGAAGATAGCCCAAGTCCTTGGGCCTCTGCACTGGCATGGGAAGACCTGGAGGAAGCTCCTGGCTCCTGGCAATGGATTGGCACAGCTCCAGCCAATTTGGGAGTGAACCAGCAGGTGGAAGACATCTCTCTCTCTCTCTCTCTCTCTCACTCACTGTGCCTTTAAAATAAATAAATAAATATTTTTAAAAATCATGGTGCCTGATCCTCCACTGTATACCCATGCTGCAGTTGTTCAGCGGAGACCAGGGATGCTGGGATTTCATTCACACTGATGCTGGAATGTCTAAAGGCATGGATGACATAAGCGTCTAGGGCTACAAATGAAAAAGAAACCTCCTTAAACATGGATATGGAATATCTTGAAATTATTTAGTCATCTCTAATTTATATATTTCATTGTTCTTGGACCGAAGTAAGTTGAGCTTCTTCCCACACATATCTCATTCTACAAATTTTTAAGAAAAGAAGGAGTGACCTCCTAGTTCTAGTAACACAATTTCACCATTATTTGGGTCTAATGATGCTTATGTGGTCCATGCATGCATCTGGTCTGATCTAACAAAAGGCCAGATTATAGAAAAAGGCAGTTGTACACCCTGTGAGCAAACAGGAAGTCTGCATCTGTAAACTAGTATCAGCTCCAGTAAAACATGCGGATGAATTTAATTCTTATCTGCTATAGACAGTTATACATAGGTTTCCATAACACATTGTGATTCTTATGGATCACAGAGCTCTTCATTGCAGTGAAACTATTCTGTGGGGTCCTATAATGGAAGATGCATGTGCTATGCTTTTGTCAAGATTCATAGAAGGCACAACACCCAACATGAGCCCCAGTGTAAACAGTGCACTTCGGGTGTCTCACACACTGAATGCTTGTGTTCCCTCAGATTCCATACGTGGAATTCTTCATCTCCAAAGCAATGGGACTCAGAGGTGAGGCCTTTGGCAATCTATTAGGTTACAGAGTAGGGCTTTCGTAGTTGAGATTAGTGCCTTTATAAAAATGACCCCAGGAGCTCCCCATGTGAGGATACAGCGAGGCCACTGTGTATGGACCAGGAAGTGGACCCACTCCAGGTGCTGAATCTATTGACTTCTCAGCCTCCAGAACCCTGAGGAAAAAAACTCTCTTGTTTAGTCGATGGTATTCTGTTACAGCTACAGAAGGATAAGACAGTGTGATAATAATGTGTCAGAGTAGGTTCACTGCTCTAATAAACGTGCTAATGTGGTGCCAGCTGCTTAGCCTAACAGGAGGCTGTGAGTATGTCTATTAAAAAGAAGGTTGATATCTGGATTTTAATTTAGCATGTAATCATGTGGAGTAAATAAATACATGATATGTGCACTCCTTCCCTCTACTCTCACTCTTCTCTAGTTAGGTAAGGGGTCATATTGTGACTGCTGCCCACTCCCTACAACCTTGGGAAAAATGAGTTCCTGAATGCTTTATTTTAAAGAGCCTTCCATTCTATCCCTCCTCACCCAATTCCTCTCCTCATTACCTGTGACTTAGTTTGCTCTTTTTAATCATCTTGCCTATCAACCAGCTTTTCTAAAGCCTGCTATTATTTTTTGTAAGGCTATTTGAGTCATGAAAAAAGAAGTTACAGAATTCAACACAGGGTCCTTTCTCAATCTTCTAACACCATCTACCAGTCAGTCAATTTTCAAGCTCCTATCAGAGCCTTTCTTTCACACAGCCCTTGTTCTCATATGTGATCTCTTGGCTGGCACCTACATCCACCTTGACATGACACAAATGCCCTCCATAGCCTGAGCTGCCCTTCCTTGTTCTTGCCATTTCCACAACAGATCATGGCATCTCCCCAGCTCCATCCCGTTGTCCTTGCTTCTCCTCTTCCTATGTCTTATCCTTTCTTTTGACAGGAAAGAACATTCACATATTTTTACAATTCAACTTATCTTCTCAGTGAAGTTCTCCTCAACCAACACTACCCACCAAACAATATCTATCACCATCTTCCTTCTTCTGGTGTAATCACTAACACAAAACTTATTTCCTTTATTACAGTATTGTTAGCTGTTCTGTGGATGTATTTCCAGTGGACCTTAAGAAACATGGGCAGCAGGCCAGAACTGTGGCATAGTAGGTAAACTCACCACCTGCAATGTTGGCATCCCATATGGGCACCAGTTTGAGTCTCGACTGCTCCACTTCCAACCTAGCTCTCTGCTATGGCCTGGGAAAGCAGTAGAAGATGGCCCAAGTCCTTGGGCCCCTGCAGCCATGTGGGAAACCCGGAAGAAGCTCCTGGCTCCTGGCTCCTGGCTTTGGATTGGCCCAGCCCTGGCAGTTGTGGCCATTTGGGGAGTGGACCAGTGAATGGAAGACCTCTCTTTATTTCTCTCCCTCCCTTTCTCTTTAACTCTCTCATTTTTTTTAATGTTAAATCTGGGGGTCAGCGCTGTGGTGTAGCAGGAAAACCTACTGCCTGCAGTGCCAGCATCCCATATGGGCGCTATTTTAAGTCCTGGCTGTTCCACATTCAATACAGTTCCCTGCTAATGTGCCTGGAAAAGCAGGGGAAGATGGCCCAAATTCTTGGACCCCTGTGCCCATGTGGGAGACCTGGAAGAAGCTCCACCCTCCTGGCTTCAGCTCAGCTCCAGCTATTGTGGCCATTTGGGAAGTGAACCAGCAGGTAGAAGATTCTCTCTCTTCCTCCCTCTCTTCCTCCCTCCCTCGCTCTCTCTGACTCTGCCTCTCTGTAACTCTACCTTTCAAATAAATAAATAAATCTTCAAAAAAATAAATAAATTTTAAATCTTCCATGTTCTTTGATTCTAAGAATCAATATCATCAAAATGTTTATCTATCAAAAGCAATTTACAGATTCAATGTGATACCAATCAAAATACCAACAACATTCTTCTCAGATCTAAAAAAAATGATGCTAAAATTCATATGGAAACACGAGAGACTCCAAATAGCTAAAGCAATCTTATACAACAAAAACAAAGTCAGAGTCATCACAATACCAGATTTCAAGACATACTACAGGGAAGTTATAATCAAAACAGCCTGGTACTTGTACAAAAACAGATGGATAGACCAATGGAACAGAAATGAAACTCCAGATATCAATTCATGCATCTACAACCAACTTATCTTTGATAAGCCCTGGAGCAAAGACAGTCTCTTCAACAAATAGTTCTGGGAAAACTGGATCTTCACATGCAGAAATATGAAACTAGACCCCTACCTTAAATCTTACACAGAAAGGTACACTCAAAATAGATCAAAGATCTAAATCTATGACCTTATACCATCAAATTACCAGAGAACATTGAGAAAGCTCTACAAGATTGTCATAGGCAAAGACTTCCTGAAAAAGACCCAGAAGCACAGGCAACCAAAGCCAAAACTGACAAATGGGATTACATTAAGCTGAGAAGCTTCTGCACTGCAAAAGAAACACTCAGGACAGTGAAGAGGCAACTGACAGAACAGGAGAAAATATCTGCAAACTATGCAACTGATAAAAGGCTAATATCCAGAAACTATAAAGAGCTCAAGAAATTTAACAACAACAAAACAAACAATCCAGTTCTGAATTGTCTGGGGATATGAACAAACATTTTTCATAGGATAAAACACAAATGGCTAACAGACACATGAGAAGAGCCACAGGATCACTAGCCATCAGGGAAATGCAAATGAAAACCACAATGAGGCTTCATCTCACTCCAGTTTGAATGGCTCTCATACAGAAATCAACAAACAACAAATGCTGGCAAGGATGTAGAGGAAAAGGTACCCTAATCCACTAGTAGTGGGAATGTAAACTGGTGCAGCCACTGTGGAAGACAATATGGAGATACCTCAGGAATCTCAGTATAGACCTACCATATGATCCAGCCACCCCACTCCTGGAAATTTACCCGAACTAAAAGAAATCAGCATCTGAAAGAGTTATCTACACTCCCATGTTCATTGCAGCACAATTCACAATAGCTAATATATAGAATCAACCCAGATATCCAACAGCTGAAGACTGAATAAAGAAATTATTGTATATATACACTATAGCGTACTACTCAGTTGTAGGGGGGAAAAAAGGTGAAATCATGTTTTGTGCAACTTGATGGATGCAACTGGAAATTATTATACTTAGTGAAATAAGCCAGTCCTGATCCTGTTCCCTGATCCAAGGTAACAATTAGAGTACCTAAAATGTAATGTATTGGAGTGAAATGGACATTTTGAGATTTGATGATTGTCTCTTCTATTGAGGAACAGTGTTTCCCCCCCACCTTCGTACTATTTGTTGAACTCTTATACTTAGTGTAGGGTTAACTTTATGTTCACTAAGTAAACTGAAAGTAAATCTTTGTAAAAATTAGAGGTGGGAATGGGAGAGGGAGGATGAAGAAGGTTTGGAGCCTGGGCAGAAGGGAGGGTTGGGTGGGAAATATCACTATGTTCCTAAATCTGTATATGTGAAATACATGAAACTTGTATAACTTAAATAAAATCTAAAAGTAAATAAAAGAAAAAAGAAATGTGGAGGCACAAGTGTGCACTGTCATTTGTATATCCAAAACTTCTACTTGTATGGTTGACAATGGATAGGAGATTCAAGATTATTTGGTGAACGCATTCACAAAATCAACATCCATCTGTGGTTCATCTGACCAAAGAGAGAAGCCAGAATTATCAACTTTCACCCATATGAAAACACAATAAATATTTCCCCTTATTTCTATCTGGTTGGTTAGAATATGTACACTTGACTTGTATTGTAGTCTTTCAAGAGATACAATATTACCTTTTCTCTCTGCATCAATTTAGCTTAGAATAGTACATTTTTCCTGTATATATAAAAGTCTTAAGCTTTAAAAGTTATAAATAACCCACTGTGGTACAGTGGGTTAAGCCACTGCTTGCAATGCCAGCATCCCATAAGAGAACACCAGTTTGAGTCCCAGCAATTCTGCTTTGGATCCAGCTTTCTCCTATTGCACATGGGAAGGAAGCAAAAGATGGCCCAGATAGTTGAGTCCCTGCAACCCACACAGCAGACCCAGATCAAATTCCAGGCTACTGGCTTTGGTCTGGCACAGACCTGGTCATTGTAGCCTTCTGTGGAGTGAGCCAGCAGGTGGAAGGTCGGTCTCTCTCTCTCTTTCTCTCTCTCTCCCTCCCTCCCTCCCTGCCTCCCTCCCTTTCTCCCATTCCTCTCTCTGCCTTTCTCTTCCTCCCCTCAAATAAATTTTAAATTTTCAAAAATATCTATAGGATGATATCCAATGAAAATGGAGATTTGAGTAATGGTTGATCACAAAGCTTCATCCATTTATTCAATCACTCAAAGATCTCTTATGTCTTCCATATGGGGTAGAATAAGTTCTTTTTATCCACTGATTTTATATGAGATACAGAACAGGACTACTTAGACCAAACTCACAAATAAAATTGCAAAATGTCTCCAAAAATCCAAAACCTTATGAAAATTCTGGCATTAGATAGATCTAACTTTCATGAGTGCCACAAGACTCAGTCCTTGCCACACTCACTAAATAATGCTTTCCTCTTGGAGCCTGAAGCCAAAACCAGACTAATGGCTTTCAGGAAAGAGCAGTGCTTTCAGAAAGTGGGAAAATATGATGATCTGTTGAATGCCACCCACCATTACTGCCATTGCCACCACTCACCCCTACTCAGCCACTGCTTGCCACACACACACACACACACACACACACAGACACTCATATACTTCATGCTTTCCCTTCTGGCAAGGCTGCTGTCACAGGGACGTGTGGATAGATGTTATCCTTACAGCAATTTTCCCGCTTCACTTGTATGCCACACAAACCAGGTTATATGGGGTCACTCAGTTTCTAAGGATTTTCTTGACTTCCCAAAACCCTAGTTTCCAGGAAACCATGTGGAAAAGACATCATTATGTCAGAGTTTGATGGGAAACCCGTTGAAATGGAAGTCACTGGACCCAAATTCTCATGCTGCTGCTGCCATGGTTCTCTTGAGCAAATCTCTTTATATTTGTAGACCTCAATTCACAAGATCACAATTACCATAAAACATGATTGCTCGAACTTTTTTAATTTTTTTGTATTTTGGTATACAAATTTTTTAAGGTACATGGGCATGTGCTGGGTGCTACACAATGATGCACTGTAAGTAAGAACCATTGTTCTCAATGGTAAGATATCTTAAAATAATGCTTTCATTAGAATATAAGTAAAGATACAATTCAGACTTTTTCAAAGTTTCAGGATTTTTAAAGATAAAATAGTAGACTTCAAAGACATATCACACTCATCCTGGGGGAATTTTATCTCCAGACATCTGGTGAATAGGCTTCTCCTGGTGCTTTTATAAGTTCTCCCATCACAATGATGGCAAAGTACTGACAAATGCTGCCTGACATTCTTCCCATATCTTCTCATCTTAAGATTCTGTGTATTAAATGGCAATGGTTTGTTTGATTTTATTTTGGTTATTTGTTACTTTTTAAAGATTTATTTTATTTATGTGAAAGGCAGAGTGACAGAAAAATAGAATGAGATTTTCTATATGCTGGCATTCCATATGGGTACATGTGGGTGGCAGGGTCCCAAGTGCTTGGGCCATCTCCCATTGCTTTTCTAGGCTTGTTAGAAGGGAGATAAATGGGAAGTGGAGTAGCTAGGACTCAAACCAGTGCTCTGATATGGGATACTGGCATTGCATGCAGTGGCTTAACCCACTGTGCCACAACACCAGCCACTGCTAGTTTGATTTAAACCCTAGATCTCACTATTTAAACATAATGCTTTGAATAGAGAAAAGTTGAAATTCAAGATTATGATCTATCACAATCCAAAATCAAATGTGTGTGTGTGTGTGTGTGTGTGTGTGTGTGTGTGTTGGGAAGAAAGGGAGGTCTTGAGAGAAGATTGTTGTAAGGGTCCACAGCTGAGGGACGATAGCAGGAGTGAGAAGGAAAGATAACCATGAACCATTCCAGAAATGTGGCCAGGACAAAATGGAACTTCCCCAAAAGGGTAGAACAGGGAAGATGTGGGTCCTGGGAAGTGGGAAAAAACAACTTTTCCCTACAGGAAAGTTTGAAAACTACAGACTCCGTAAATACACTGTGAATAGCTTGATTCCTTTGGTTCTGGAAATCTCTGAGAAATAATAGGCTGTAGGGGATTAAATAAAGACCTCATAGAGATATTCTCCAAATTGCATGGCTGGCTGTCTCTACTACATATACACAGATGAATATAATTGTAAATCTGTGTAACACACCCAGTCTTCATTTCATCATTTCATGGTGAATCTGATGCTTTTTAAATACTGTGACTCACTCTAATACACCCAGGTGACTCTTAAATGTCCTCAGGACCAAGGATGTAAATCCTCACAGAAACCACGGTATAACCAGATTGCCACGAGCAGGAAGAATATGTTCCACTGTCATTAGTCAAGATGACTCTTATAAAGTCAGAGCTTGTCAGAAGAAACATGTCTGCATCAAGAGTCATGAAATATAGGAATAAAATCGACATTTTGAGATTCAGTGATTGTTTATAGCCCTTGTCTCTACTGTTGAAGAATAGCATTTTTTTCTTCTTACTATTTGTTGAACTTTTGACTTAGTGTAGGGCTAATGTTATGAGTTTAAAGTAAACTGAAAGTAGATCATTGTAAAAATTGGGAGGGAATAGGAGGAGGAGGAGGAAGGGTGAGAGCATGGGCAGGAGGGAGGGTAGGGAGAGAAGTATCACTATGCTCCTAAATCTTACATACAAAGCACATGAAATTTGTATACCTTAAATAAAATTTCTTAAAAAGTAAAAAAAAAAAAAGTGCCATGAAAAAAACATGCATGCTTGGAAAGACAGACTCATGGGAAATGCTTTCTTCCACTTTAATTTCTGCTAACATGGCAACCACAGAATTCGTGGCACCAGTACGAGGTAAGGGATCCGTTTAAAGACCACAGTTGTGCTAGGGAACACGACTGCAGGTGAGAGCCTGCTTCATAGGTGGGACTGCATTACAGTCATTTGTACAGATTGATCAAACCACATGCGACTAGAGAGCGCATCATTTGTGAAAAGCAGAAACCTTATCTGCCATCAAATTCCCAAGCCTCAGTGTATTCTGGGCATCTTTTTGCCTCACCTACTTACTAAAATGAAGATGAGAAAGAGGAATGGAAGATAGCCTTCTTGGCGGCAGAAGTGGATGTAGTAAAAGAACTGGTAAAGGCTGGTGCCGAGGCTCACTAGGCTAATCCTCTGCCTGCAGCACTGGCACCCCGGGTTCTAGTCCCAGTTGGGGCGCCGGATTCTGTCCTGGTTGCCCCTCTTCCAGTCCAGCTCTCTGCTGTGGCCCGCGAGTGCAGTGGAGGATGGCCCAAGTGCTTGGGCCCTGCACCTGCATGGAAGACCAGGAGAAGCACCTGGCTCCTGACTTCAGATCAGTGCAGTGCGCTGGATGCAGCGGCCACTGGGGAGTGAACCCACGGAAAAGGAAGACCTTTCTCTCTGTCTCTCTCTCACTGTCCACTCTGCCTGTCAAAGAAAAAAGTGATTAAAAAAAAAAGAACTGGTAAAATAACTAGAATGGAGAAATCCACAGCAAACTACAAGCTTCTGGTTTGTGCACATAGTTCTGAGGCACCTGGGGAAAAAGGCATTCCAAAGCGCTGACCATAATGTTTTCTGTGGAGAACAATAAAGTTCTGAAGCCTTTGCTGGGCTCTCCAGACAATTCAGAAGGTTGCCTTTGATCTTCAAAACCCCAACATCATTTGGGTTCAGGTTTCCATAGAAACTGCCTCTCTGTACCACAGTGCCCACTTCAGCCAGCCAAGGAACAGCTGCCAACCGGCCTTAGGTGTGAATACCAAGGGCTGGAGGCAACACATTTTTCCATGGAGAAATTCCATCTTTGGAATTCACTTTTTCAGTTGGTTTCACCAAGTTCAGGATCCTGGCCTTGAGGCCATAGAATAAAGCCCAATTACCTGGTACTTATGGGAATATTTGCTGCTAAAATAAACATCAAGTCACAACCTTATTAGGACAGAATAAGTAGCTTGGCTGAAATTCTCAAAATTCTCTGACTTCCTTCTGAATTGCTCCAAGAATGCCAATGTGTGTTGAAACTATAATTAAGTCTTCCCACTTTTTTGTGAAAAAAATCCAAATCTGGCTAAATCATAAAGACTCCTTTGCAAATGCAGGAGGTTTTAGAACAAGAGACAAGGAGCTTAAAAATAAGTAAATAAAACCCTCAGAGCCAGAACATTTATTTGTGTTGTACATCTGGAGATCCCAGGTAGGAACACAGAAATTCTCAGCCAGTGCACTGGTTTATGGAGATTCCCCAGGAAATAATCAACCCCTTTCTCCAATCCATGGAGCAGAGGCTACAGTTCAGTCTGAGAACAGCTCACCACCTTTAGCAAATATTTTATCATGACCAAGAGAGGAAGTAAGGCCCTAACTCAGGGGATGGTACTGTGGCATAGTGGGTAAAGCTGCCGCCTGCAATGTCAGCATCCCATATGGGCACCGGTTTGAGTCCCAGCTGCTCCACTTCCAATCCAGCTCTCTGCTATAGCCTGGGGAAGCAGTAGAAGATGGCCCAAGTGATTGGGCCCCTGTACCCACAAGGGAGACCCAGAAGAAGCACCTGGCTCCTGGCTTTGGATTGGCTCATCTCTGGTCATTACAGCCAGTCAGGGAGTGAACAAGCAGATGAAAGACCTCTCTCCCTCTGCCTCTCCTTTTTCTATGTAACTCTTTCAAATAATCACCTGAAAAGAAAACCTCCTTCCTTTCTCAACAACCATGATTCAAAAATGTTCTTTGAAGGAGGTACCTTTCTCTGAAGGGAGGAGAGAACTTCCACTTTGACTATGGCCTTGTCTAAATATGATCAGAGTCGGTGAACTCAGGGGGCTTCCATAGCCTTGGCAGCTCATGACAAGAGCCTAGGGTGATTACTGACGCCATAAACTGGAGTGTCAATTTGTTAAGTCAACAACAGGAGTCACTGTGCACTTACTCCTCATGTAGGATCTCTGTCCTTAGTGTGCTGTCCATTGAGATTTAATGCTATAACTAGTACTCAAACAGTATTTTTCACTTTATGTTTCTGTGTGGGAGCAACCTGTTGAAATCTTTACTTAATGTATGCTAAACTGATCTTCTGTATATAAAGAGAATCGAAAATGAATCTTGAAGTGAATGGAAGGGGAGAGGGAGTGGGAAAGGGGAGGGTTGCGGGTGGGAGGGACGTTATGGGGGGGAAGCCATTGTAATCCATAAGCTGTACTTTGGAAATTTATATTCATTAAATAAAAGTTAAAAAAAAATGTTCTTTGACTGTAACCTTGTGCCAAAAAACAATTTCCTAGGCTCCTAGGGAAAAAAGCTTTTTAAAATAAATTCATTTGGGTGCCACCACTGTGGCACAATGGGTTACGCTGCCACCTACAACTCTAGTATCCCATATGAGCACCCATTCAAGTCCCAGCTGCTCCACTTCCAATCCACCTCCCTGCTAATGCACTTGGGGAAGCAGTGGAAGGTGAAACAAATGCTTGGGCCTCTGCACTCATGTGGAAGACCCAGAAGAAATTCTGGGCTCCTGGGGTCAGCCTGACCTAGCCCCACTGATTGCGGCCACTTGGGGAGTGACCCAGCAGATGGAAGATATATTCTCTCCCTCTCCCTCTCTCTTAGTCTTTTTTGACTTATTTATTTATTTATTTGAAAGGCAGTGTTAAAGAGAGGGAGGGAGAGACAGAGAGAGAGAAAGAGATTTTCCATCCACTGGTTCACTCCTCAGATGGCTGCAACAGCAAGAGCTGGGCTGTCGCTCCCCCTCTTCATGGAGGAACGACACAGGACCCTGCGCTGTTCTTTCGTCTGCTCGGCCCTCCCCGGGTTTGCTGCTGGTCCTTCCCGGGTTGGCTGCTGGTCCTTCCACCTCCGTGGAAGGGCGGTTCCCCCTGCCACATTCCCCACTTCCGCAGGGGAGCGGCACACTGCCGGCCGGCTCTCTCGGGGGCTGCACAGGTGTTCCCCTTAGATGTTCCTCTTAGATGTTCCTGGTGCATGCCGTCCCTCTCCTCCTTTATAGTCCTCCTCCGCCAATCCCAACTCAGCTGCCCACACGCCGAGTACGCTGCTCTCCTCCAATCAGGAGCAGGTCCTACAGTTTATTGGTTGAACTGGAGGCAGCTGTGTAGAAGCTGTTTTCTTCTCTCCCAGCGCCATATTGTGGGAGAGCAGATGCATAGAATAAGTCTTAATTCCAGTAACTCAGTCCAGTCCGAGTTGCTCCCCACAGATCCCCCTTTCTTTTTATTTTTTGGCGTTGATACGCGCCTGTCTTCGGTGTCCCGCGGCACACACTCTGCTTTGCTTGCTAGAGTTGCCACAGGTTCTTACAAGTCCTATCAATCAGGCAAACCGAATCCGGGTCCTCTCTTCGCCATGTTGTGAGGAGGTTTTTAGGCACTGATGCGTGCCTGTGTTCGGTGACCTGCGGCTCATACTCTTGTCGAGCCGTCTGCTGGTGCTTACCGCCTTAATCAGGCAGACCGAATCCAAGCTCTCTCATTGCTGTGTTGTGGGGAGGCCTTATTGATGTTAATTCGTGCCTGTCTTCGGTGACCTGCGGCGCATAAGCTGCTAGCCGCCCACAGGTGCTCATCGCCTCACTAATCAGGCAGACCGAATCCAAGCTCTCTCATTGCCATGTTGTGGGGAGGCCTTTCTATTTCTCTATTTCTCTATCTCCGGGCATTCCTATTTCTCCCATTTTACTTCTATCTTCCAGCATTCCTATTTCTCTCATTTTACTTCTAAACTTCTGTTTCTCTTATCCCTGCGGCTTCCTGGCGCCCGCCCCGAGGCTGCTTCTCGGCACCCGCCCCGCGGCGGCTTCACGGCTCTGCGCGTCTTCCCGGCGCCTCACCCCGCCGGCGGGTTCCCGGCTCTGCGCGCACGCTCCGCGGTCTCCACGCACTTTGCGCCCGCACCACGGCCTCGCGCCAGCCCCGCGTTCCCTATCTATTCACGCCCCGTGCTCTCTCTGCACGCGGCGGCTTCCGCGAATGTTTCCGCCACCACCGGCATTCAGTCCAAGTTCCCCGGACTAACCTGGCGAATTCCAACCTGGCGGCCCACGTCTCTGCCTCTGGTTCCAGATTTTCGCCTTTTGCTCCCCGGGCTGACTTGAAGAATTCCAAGCTGGCTTAAGTCTTCGCCTCGGCCTGCACTCGCGGCTTCATCCTCCCTAACATTTTTCTCTACCCGGTATGCTTCCCTAGGTTTTCTTCCAACAATATTCCTCCCTCATTTCTCCTGGCCTCTCCCCACAGTCCGTATCCAAGTCTAAGTTTCTTATAGGTTTCACTTTCACTTTCAACCTGCAGTCCGTATCTGAGTCTAAGTTTCTTCTTGCTTTCACTTTAAATCCTAACTTCTTTCCCACAGTCCGTATCCGAGTCTATGCCTAGGCTTTCAATAGCTTCTTCCGGCACCTTTTCCATCCGGCTTTCCCCTAGGCTCTTCTAGTCTCTCTCTCCGGTATTTTCCACTTCTTCCCTCCTAGGTTTCCTATCCGTCCTAGGTTCCCATCCGAGTCACGGCACCATTATGTCGCTCCCCCTCTTCATGGAGGAACGACACTAAGCCCTGCCTAGGCTTCATATCCGAGTCACGGCACCATTATGTCGCTCCCCCTCTTCATGGAGGAACGACACAGGACCCTGCGCTGTTCTTTCGTCTGCTCGGCCCTCCCCGGGTTTGCTGCTGGTCCTTCCCGGGTTGGCTGCTGGTCCTTCCACCTCCGTGGAAGGGCGGTTCCCCCTGCCACATTCCCCACTTCCGCAGGGGAGCGGCACACCGCCGGCCGGCTCTCTCGGGGGCTGCACAGGTGTTCCCCTTAGATGTTCCTCTTAGATGTTCCTGGTGCATGCCGTCCCTCTCCTCCTTTATAGTCCTCCTCCGCCAATCCCAACTCGGCTGCCCACACGCCAAGTACGCTGCTCTCCTCCAATCAGGAGCAGGTCCTATAGTTTATTGGTTGAACTGGAGGCAGCTGTGTAGAAGCTGTTTTCTTCTCTCCCAGCACCATATTGTGGGAGAGCAGATGCATAGAATAAGTCTTAATTCCAGTAACTCAGTCCAGTCCGAGTTGCTCCCCACACTGGGCTGGTCCAGAACCAGGAGCTTCTTCCAGGTCTCCCTAATGGGTACAGGGGCCCAAGCAGTTGGGCCATCTTCCACTGCTTTCCCAGACATATTAGCAGGGAGCTGGATTGTAAGTTGAACAGCCAGGAATTGAACTGGTGCCCATATGGGATGCCAGTGTCGTAGGCAGTAGCTTAACCTGCTATGCCATAGCACCAGCCCCAATAAATAAATATTTTTTAAAAATTTATTTAACATTGCTCAAATAATGACATATTTAAGCAGTCCTATAGGAACCACTGGCAGGAAGCTAACTATTTGATTCCACAAAACTAGGACAAATATCAATAAATAATATAAAAAATTTCATTCACAATTTCTTCACATTTAAATGGTATCATTTATTCACACTTCACTCCAAAATTTTGTATTCTACTCCTACCCAAAGGCTGCCCCATCAGAGAAAAAGGCACTGATATCCATTCAGTTGCTTTGACTGAAATCCTAGGAACCATCTTTGTTGCCTTGCTTTACCTTGCCACAGCCAACATCTAATATATCAGTAAATCCTGTCAACTTGAGCTCCAAACTGTATTCCAAAACCAATCACTTGGTAACATCTCCTCTCTATGCTCCCAGCTCAAACCGCCATTGTGAGGGACTGGAGTATTGTACAATGTCTTCCTGAGATGTTTTTCTGCCTCAAATCTTACTCCCTGATGGTCCACAACTCTCCAATTTTCAAAGTGATTTTTTTCAAGTCTAAATCAGATTCCAACACTTTATACTCAAATTTTTCCATTACTGAATCTTGATGTGAATGGAAGGGGAGAGAGAGCGGGAGAGGGGAGGGTTGCGGGTGGGAGGGAAGTTATGGGGGAGGGGGAAACCATTGTAACCCATAAGCTGTACTTTGGAAATTTATATTCATTAAATAAAAGTTTAAAAAAATAAAATAAAAATAAATAAATACATAAATCTCTCTTTAAAAATTTTTTCCATTATTTTTCCTTTGCAATCAGAAAAAAATCCAAAACTACCAGTTATAGCATCAAGGACCACACACCGCATGCCCTCCTCTCCACCCTCACACCACTCAATGCTCTTCTTATTGTTCCTGGATTCAGATTGCTCATCTCCACACGGGCTATTCTTCTTCTTAGACGTGCACAAGTCTGTCTCATTCAGAGCTCAACGCAAATGTCACCCCTGCAAAGAGGCCTTCCTTGTGAACTCTCGTTCAGTGGCGCCCATCCTAGCATCCCCCCTACTGATTCTTCATAGCAGAACTGCAGGAAAAAGAATCAGAAAATCTAGAAATAGGCCCATCAGGATTATCCAGGCCAAGAAAACAGAAAGAAAGACTAACAGTAACCCCAGAAAGAGAAGAGAAAGAGACAGGAAGACATATGAAGAATTAATAACCCGTAGCTTCTCAATTTTGAGTTTAAAAAAATTGGCCATACACACAAGAAGTTCAATGAATTCTAAGTCGAATAAACTCAAAAATCAGTTGCTTTGTTCACTGCTGCATTTGCAGATCCTAAAACAGTATCTAACACATAGAAGACCCTCGGTGAATTTTTCTAGACAACAAATGAGCTAGTCTTCATTTCCTCAATGATAAATCCTATGCAGAGAGAAGCAGAGTAATTGGTCCATAGTCAAATGCTAGTAAGTGTTGAAGTCTGGTCCTAAACCCCAGAAACCTGCCAATGTGGTGCAGGGCCCTCAGTCTTAACCCCACACCAGCCTACATCATGAAGCAGCCTTGTGGTGTTAAAGTGGTCAGAATCTACATCTTCTGTGTGAAACTCTTGTTACATAATTCAACATCTCCTGCTGGTTCTCTGTGAAGAACTTGACATTTATGAAAAAGCATTCCTTAGATCTTCAAAGACAGTGAGGTACAGTGGAAAGAAAATGGGTTTTATTGTCATACAGACTTGCTTGGGATCCCTAATTGGGCTCCCTGTGAGTTCTGTCACCTTGCGTGGTAACTTAATATGCTTCTCAATTGTCATATATGGATGGACAAGAGAATCTTATTTGCATAGCACAATGGGACAAAGTAACACTTGGACAACTTGGACAACTGGCCTGGGAATCCAGCTGCCCCCAGTCTTTCCGACCTCTCCCCAACCTCTGAGTATGCCTACAACCTGTGTGCATATACAACCCCTGAGGTACTCTAGTTTACCCAGTTGTAGTATCTTTAAAAACAGAGCATCAGGGCTGGCACCACGGCTCACTAGGCTAATCCTCTGCCTGTGGTGCTGGCACCCCAGGTTCTAGTCCCAGTCGGCATGCCGGATTCTGTCCCGGTTGCTCCTCTTTCAGTCCAGCTCCCTGCTGTGCCCCGGGAAGGCAGTGGAGGATGGCCCAGGTCCTTGGGCCCTGCACCCGCATGGGAGACCAGGAGGAAGCACCTGGCTCCTGGCTTCAGACTGGCACAGCGCGCCGGCTGTAGAAGCCATTTGGGGGGCGAACCAACGGAAAAGAGGAAGACCTTTCTCTCTCTCTCTCTCTCTCTCTCTCTCTCTCTAACTCTGCCTGTCAAAAAAAATAATTAAATAAAATTTTTAAAAAAACGGAGCATCAGTTCACAAAATAGAGTAAATGAAGCCTATTTCACAGAGTACTTGTGGTGTATAAATAAAACATCATAGGCAACAGTCTTACTACAGACTCTGTCACCATGTAGGTGGCTCAGATGATGGTGTCCGACATTGGGGTTGCTACAACTAACATTAATACCAGGAGTTATGGGGTAGACATTTGGCACAGTGGTTAAGACACCAATGCAGAATGCCTGTGTCCCATACTACAGTGTCTGGCTCCAGTCCCAGCTTCTCCCACTTCCTCCACTTCTGATTCTGCTTCCTGCTAATGCACACCCTAAGAGGGAGCAGTCCCTGCCACACATGTGGAATTGAGTCCCAGGTCCCTGGCTTCAGCCTGGCCAGCCTGGCTATTCTCTGCATTTGGGGAGTGAACCAGTAGATAAAAAGATCTCCCTATGTCTCTCTGTCTCTGTGTCTATCTTTCAAATGAAGTAAAAATTTAAAAATAGATAAGTAACAAGGGTAGCATCTCTTTACAGTTTCCATGGGGTTTCTAGACCCAAAGAGCAGCATGGGCCAGATTCACCAAGCATGTCTACTTTCCTGCTTCCATTAGTATTAATGCATTCTTCCAGAGTATTTTAGTTTTCACTGTTGACTTCTTATTCACTCAGGAACCAGGCATCTTACTATACACTGGGAGGTTCAATGAATTACAAAGATACCTCAAAAAGTTCATGGAAAAATGAAGATAACTTGAGTTTTTAATTCATGCATAGTTTTTTCATAATATATATATATGTTTCATGAACTTTTTGAAGACCCCTTTGATATGATTTCAAAAATTTGTCAAAAAAATTGTCACACCAAAATAAGCTTGTCATTTTTCTTTTTAAAAAGTTTTTTTATTTGTTTATTTGAGAGGCAGATGGGCATGGAGAGAGAGAGAGAGAGAGACAGACGGGGGGGGGGGGGGGGGGAATTGTTTCCACTTACTGGTTCACTCCCCAAATGCCTGCAGTAGCTGGGGCTGGGCCAGGCTGAAGCTGGGAGCCAGGAACTCAATCCAGGTCTCCCACAAGGATAGCAGCGACTCAGCTACTTGAGCTATCGCCTGCTACATTCCAGGGTACACATTAATAGAAAGTAGGAATCAGGAAGCAGAGGCAGGAATAGAACCAAGACACTCTAATATGGAATGCAGGCCTCCCAATGGGGCATTATCAACTCGGCCAGACACCTACCCCAAACTTATCTTTTAACTCAGTTTTACCACAAAGCTTTTGAAGTACCTGCATACAATCATAGACTTTCAAAATAGGAAAAGATTGCTACTCTGTTGAATTATTTTTTCCAATGCTCTAAATCCTTCTAAACTATTCGCTAAGTGAACACTGAATTGATTTTTAGATCCTTCCAGTGATAGTGGGCAGAAGGAACTACCAGCCAAAGATGCCCATTCTAGTTTGGCACAAGATTTATTAAAAATTCTTCCTATATAGAATGCAAATCTAATTGCTTTCAGCTTCTGCCTGCTGGTTGTTTCACAATTTGGGGCCATGTTGATGAGATCCAATACAGGTAGTGAGAACTCAACTTGAAAGATCAGCCCTTAAGACTCAGATACACCTCTGGGACCACATGAACACTGGGAGCCAGGGTGAACACACCAGAGTGTTATTTATAGGAGGAACTAGAAATTCCCTAGGAAAGAAGTCATTCATTCTAAGGAGAAGCAAGCTGTGAAACAGGCAAATGAGCAGGTAACACAACACCTTCCTTTCTGACCAGCAATCCAATCTCCCACGCATCAGAAATTCGTTCATAAACGTGAGACAAAGGCAAAAGAATAGATCCCAATGCCAATCTCTCAGTCTTCTAGTTCTGCCTCTATGGTCTCATGCCTAAGTTTCAAGGGTAGGAGGGATCACACAATGACAAGTAAGACATGAAAGGGAGTGCAGTGGAGGATGGCCCAAGCGCTTGGGCCCTGCACCCCAAGGGACACCAGGAGAAGCACCTGGCTCCTGCCTTCGGATTGGCGCGGTGCGCCAGCCGCAGCACGCCAGCCGCAGCAGCCATTGGAGGGTGAACCAACAGCAAAAGGAAGAACTTTCTCTCTGTCTCTCTCTCTCTCACTGTACACTCTGCCTGTCAAAAAACAAAAAAGGAAAAAAGAAAGAAAAGAAAAAGAAAGACGTGAGAACTTTTTTCTGAAAGTGGAGAATTACCATGTACAAGTCTGTGCTGCTAAATTCCAAAATCTCAGTAAAATAAATTATTGACATAAAAAGTTTATTTGTTAAAAATAAAACATTGACAGGTAAAATATAAATGATCAGAGCCAGCACCGCGGCTCACTAGGCTAATCCTCCGCCTAGCGGCGCCGGCACACCAGGTTCTAGTCCCAGTCGGGGCGCCGGATTCTGTCCCGGTTACCCCTCTTCCAGGCCAGCTCTCTGCTGTGGCCCGGGAGTGCAGTGGAGGATGGCCCAAGTGCTTGGGCCCTGCACCCCATGGGAGACCAGGAAAAGCACCTGGCTCCTGGCTCCTGCCATCGGATCAGCGCGGTGCACCAGCCGCAGAGCGCCGGCCGCGGCGGCCATTGGAGGGTGAACCAACGGCAAAAGGAAGACCTTTCTCTCTGTCTCTCTCTCTCACTGTCCACTCTGCCTGTCAAAAAAATAAAAAAATATATATAAATGATCAAACTGTCTCAAGAAAACTATCAAACATGAAAATTCAATAAACTTGGAAGAAATTGAAAGTTATCAACTAACTAGCTCTAATGAAAGATTTTATGACTAGTTTTACAAGTAAGCAAATCAGTTAATTTTATGAAGTTAGCATAACCAAAAATAGCAAAGATAACCAAAAAGAGTCCAAGATACAAAAGCTATAAATCAATCTTATTTAAGTATATTTGAGAGGCCAATATAAAATAAGAACAAAATAAATTAAGAAGCACACAGGAACAAAACTCTACCCTAACTAAGGAGTACTGATTTCAGGAGTCCAATATATATAGGAAATATATAAAGAAGTCATAGAGGAAAGCCATATAGTCAACTCAAAATATGCTAAAAAATTTGGTAAACTATTCATCAAAAAAGAACTTCTAAAAACCAGATAAAATGAAGTTCTTTTAAAGAACAATGAATATTCTAAAATAATGATATTGTACTGAAGATAAATTCATAGTTATTTCCATAAGTAATAAATAAGCAAGGCAATCCAATACTACTTTTGATCTTACACAGCTATCCAAATGGAGAGGGCAAGTTTTCAAATAAGACAACATTAAAATTGTTGGGGCCAGCACTGTGGTGCAGCGGGTTAACGCCCTGGCCTGAAGCACCGGCATCCCATATGGACGCTGGTTCTAGTCCCAGCTGCTCTTCTTCCAATCCAGCTTTCTGCTTTGGCCTGGGAAAGCAGTAGAAGATGGCTCAAGTCCTTGGGCCCCTGCACCCATATGGGAGACCTGGAAGAAGCTCCTGGTTCCTGGCTTCAGATTGGCGTAGCTCCAGCCGTTTAAGTCATTTGAGGAGAGAACCAGCTGATGGAAGACCTCTCTCTCTCTTTCTCTCTCTCTGCCTCTCCTCTCTCTGTGTAACTCTGACTTTCAAATAAATAAATAAATCCTTAAAAAATTAAAATTGTTTACATAAATATAATAGAGAATGCATTGAAAAATCTCAAATTTAGTACTCAGGTGTACCATGAACTATATTAGAAAATGCAACAGAACAGATATTCCACTGACAATTAAATATACATAAAATTACATTTAAATATATAAATTTGCATTAAATATACATAAAATCTCTAGACATCAACCAAAAATAAAATATGAGGAACCTTTGTAAAAATAAAGTGATACTTTTCCTATCAAATGTGAAGAAGGAAGAAGGGCAAAAAGGAAATACAGTGAAAGACACATTTTCTTTTATTGTTTTCCAAATCAATGTATAAATCTTTCACCATCTTAATAAAAATACCTAGTGTTTTCCAGGCCCTCAAGGACCCAGCATCCTCTGGCCCCCAACTGCATCTCTGACCTCATCACCTACCCGCCCCTACTCTCTATAACCACACTGCCTTCCCATGGTTCCCAAACAATCCCAGGCACCTACCTACCTCAGGGCCTTTGCACATGTGTTCCCCGCCCTTGCCTATTGCTACTCCTTTCTGCTCACTCTCTTCCACTCTATTCAAATGCCATTTCCTCAAAGAAACATTTTGAACAACATCATCAGTACCATCCCCATTATCCTCTTATTTACCTTGCTTTTGGTCATTGCCACACCTGTCTCTACCTGAGACTACTGTGTCTCTGTCCCCCCAGAAAGAATGAAGACCAACTCATGGCAGGGAATGTGGGATTCAGGATCAACAGGTGCCCAGTCCTGGCAGCTGTTCCACCACAGCTCCTGATCGTACAGGGGAGAAATGCCTGTGCAGCTCTTCACGCTGTGTCCGACCTGAAGTCAGTGCTCAAGGGATATTTTAAGGAAAGAAAAAATGAGGGAGGCAACGAACCTGAAATTGTCCATCTGAGAGCAGGTAGCCCTGCTGTGGATGTTCCAACTAAGCATGAAGCTGAGTAGTACCTCTTCAAAAGTGCATGGCCAGACAGCTTCAGCAGGCACAAGGACAAGCGCAAGGAGGGTATAAGGATGCCCCTCCTAGTGGCTACTCCAGAGAGGAAAAATGCCCTCTGCCCCCAGGGATGCATGTGAGTTTCCACAGCTGAGCACCGAGGAGAAGCAACTGCAGTACCACCGGAGGTGACCTTGCAGAGTGTCGGAATAAAACCAAGATCCCAGGGCAAAGCCTGAACTCTCTGCTCCTCTCTCAGGCTGATATCCAAGCCATTATTATTTGGAGGTTTAGTGGAAAGGGAGGTTCTATTTTGCAGATACAGGCTTTTGCACAATATGCTGTGGCCCTGGCTGTTACATGTATTTAAGAAATGAACCAGGGGCTGGTGCTGTGGTATAGTAGGCTAAGCCTCCGCCACAGGTGCTGGCGTCCAATACGGATGCCAGTTTGTGTCCTGGCTACACCTTCCAATCCCGCTCTCTGCTGTGGCCTGGAAAAGCAGTGGAAGATGGCCCTAGTCCTTGGGCCCCTACAACCACGTGGGAGACCTGGAAGAAGCTCCAGGCTCCTGACTTCAGATAGCCCAGCTCTGGCCGTTGCAGCCATTTGGGGAGTGAACCAGCAGATGAAAGACCTTTCTCTCTGTCTGTCCTTCTCTGTGTCTGTAATATCCTACCTCTCAAATAAATAAAATCTTTTAAATAATAAAGGTGAACCAGTAAATGAAAGATCTCTTTCTTCCCCCTTTATCCCTTTCCTTCTCTTTTTCTCCTCTCCCCCTCTCCTGCATTTCAAGCAAATAAATGACATAATTAATTCATTTTTAAAACAAGATAGCTGCTCAGGGAAAATCAGGTAAATGAAAGATGCTAAGCACTAAAATTCCTGTTTCTCTAAGTTGTGGTATGGCTTTACGACCACAGGGTTCTACTTCATGGAGATACATGTGAGCACTAGTAACTCAAGCCCCCTCTTTGGACCACATTTGCAGCATAGAAGCCTGAGCAGTGAGGCTTGAAGAGGCCAAAGCTGCAGAGAGAACCCCAGCCTTGGTGGGCGGCCCTGGTGGTGTTGGCTGCACAGGCACAAGGGACCTGCGTGGCAGAAACCCCCAAAGCCTTTAGCAGCAGCAGCAGCCCCAACAGCATCACTACAGGAAGAGGAACGCGGACTCCTCGGGATGGCCACCAGGTGGTGTTGTCACCATATGGAAGAAAACCAGAGGGACGCGTTAGGAAGAACCTGGGCGTGGGGCAGGGTGGGGTGGTCTTTAATTCTCACCAACCAGGCAAAGGCAGAGCCTGGAAATGCGTTTTGCCATTGACAGTGGGACCCCAGTCTCACTAAGCTGCTGTGGCCTGGGGAGAAGGTTTTCAATCACTTCCCCTCCAGCTGGAAGCTCCTAACCTGGAGGAGGAATTAGAGCGGCGCTTGACCGGTTAACGGTGCGATGCAAGGCAGGACTGTTTGGAAAGTCGGGACGTTGCGTTCAGACGAAAGTTCTCCAGAAACCAAGAGGTCAGAGGATATTTCATCAAGGCGAAAGCGAAAGGGGCCAGAGGGCCAGGCGTTTGGATTAGTGGTCAGCACGCTGCTTGCCATCCTGAGTCTCCCATATCGGAGGGCCTGGGTGTGAGGCCTAGCTCTGCTCTAGATTCCAGCTGCCTGCTAACGTACACCCTTGGAGATGGCAGGTGATGGTTCAGGTACTCGGACGGCTGCCACCCATGTCACAGAGCTGCGTTTTCTGCCTCTGGGACTCAGCCTGGCCTAACCCTGGCTACTGCAGGCATTTGGGAGAGGGAAACAGCAAAAACAGCAAACAGGAGCTCTGCCTATCTCTTGATTATTCAAGAAATAAAATAAATAAATTTTAAAAGATGGGCAGGAGAGGAATAAAATGAGATTTGAAGATGAGAGTCAGGGGGCTTTCTGATGGCCTGTTCATCCTACAGCATCGTCTTCATGGAAGTCTCTACAAAAGTTATAAAAAGGCAGCATGTTCAATGCTTCACACATAGCCTAATCTTATAAAAGGACTGTTTGTTTTTCATGCAACTTTATTGAAGTGGCAGAAGTCAAGACATTCAACCACAAAATATCTGCCTGATAGACTTGTTCTGAAGAAGAAAAGATGGACAGAGAGAAGAGGGCATTATTACAGACAACTAGGGCTGCTGTTACCTCACTGGACATAGATCCATCACAATCTTACGGTGTTGCCTGCCCCCTGGTGGCCATATTAGTGAAGCTCTGTTTCTCGGGGATTTTCATCCTTTTGTTTTGTTTTGTTTTGTTTTGTTTGTTTTGTTTTTGACAGGCAGAGTGGACAGTGAGAGAGAGAGAGACAGAGAGAAAGGTCTTCCTTTGCCCTTGGTTCACCCTCCAATGGCCGCCGCGGCTGGCGCGCTGCGGCTGGCGCACCGCGCTGATCGGATGGCAGGAGCCAGGTGCTTCTCCTGGTCTCCCATGGGGTGCAGTGCCCAAGCACTTGGGCCATCCTCCACTGCACTCCCTGGCCACAGCAGAGAGCTGGCCTGGAAGAGGGGCAACCGGGACAGAATCTGGCGCCCCGACTGGGACTAGAACCCGGTGTGCCGGCACCGCAAGGCAGAGGATTAGCCTAGTGAGCCGCGGCGCCGGCTTTCATCCATTTTTCAACCAGCAATCACTGTCCTTGGTGAACTTAACCATGTAGCATTTCACTTAGAGTTCCTAAGTTAAAATATTGTCATTAATTCTGCAAGTAACCCTTCTTACCTTTGTGACACTAAAATGCTGCTTCTTTTATAAAGCAATGGTAACATGGCTGATGGTTTGGATTTTAAGGCTGTCTTGAATGCCAGTTTTTGGTCTCTCAAACCACTGGAAACCCACTGAAGTTCTCTGAGAGTGGATGCGGTAGCAGGTCAGCATTCAGCCATGGGCTGACATGAACTTCACTACAGACTCTCTTGATACAGACCACAGGACCTTCTGCATATTATTTAAACGCTCCAAATGCAAGATGCAGTTAGATTCTGTGTGCTTGATCAGGAAGAACAAAGATCTGCAAACTTCATTCTTGCCGATCTCCAAGCTCTCTTCCAGCCTCATTTCCACCATGACACTTTGAGAACCAACAACCCCACACAACAAATATCTAAGGGGTACAGTTAACCTTGACAAGCTGAAAAACAGTCAAGATTCTCCAAATTCTAGAATTAAAATACAAAGGGGGAGGGGGGACAGACTGCATAAGCACCAGAGGATATGCTGTCAGAATCCTACTCAAGTGCCTTCTGTATACGCTCATTGTGCTCCTATTGTATGCCCACAGACATGTGACACTGTCACGTCATCACCCCAAAAAACATGAATTTCTATCCACAATTTTAAAAATTCAAATTCCGGGGCTAGCGCTGTGGCTCACTTGGTTAATCCTCCGTTTGTGGCACCAGCATCCCATATGGGCGCTGGGTTCTAGTCCCAGTTGCCCCTCTTCCAGTCCAGCTCTCTGCTGTGGCCTGGGAAGGCAGTGGAGGATGGCCCAAGTGCTTGGGCCCTGCACCCTTGTGGGAGACCAGGAGGAAGCACCTGGCTCCTGGCTTCAGATTGGCACAGCATGCCGGCTGTGATGGCCATTTGGGCAGGTGAACCAACGGAAGGAAGACCTTTCTCTGTCTCTCGCTGTCTAACTCTGTCAAATAAAAAAAATCAAATTCCCTATCCCCCCTCCAAGGGTTTCATCCTATTTTCATGTTAACTTTGAATTCTCTATCCAATGAAGGGGGGGAAATTGGGAAAATGAGAAATGAATAAATACCTAGGATCTTCAAGTTCATTTTCTGGTCTTCAACACTGCCTTCCCCCACAGAGCTTGGGAAGCAGAGAACACACACAAAGAAGTCTGCAGTGACCTCCCTCTGCCTCTGACATAGGAAGCAGTGAAATCCATATACAAGTCACAGACACCAGCTAGAGGCATTAATCCCAGATCTGACTCTCATTCAGAGCCCACTAAGATGAGTCACTTCAAAATCCAGTTATTCTCCCCATAATCAGAAACTTGAAAATTCATTTATCAAGTTAAACTTTCATCTCTAAGTGTTCCCAGAGTGGAAGAGTAAGAACAAGGGAAGAGGAGCTATGTGACCATGCATATGCCGACAAATTGTTAAACTTATCTGTCTCATCATCTCTCATTGTTAACACCACTGTGGTCTCACCTGCCGTCTGTGCAGCAGGAATGATAATTAATACAGGGGCCAGATTCTACCTTTGGTATGTCAACAGGTGGTGAGGCTGGAACCACAATGAATCCAGGCAAGCCTTGATCAAATAATAATAACATGTCTTTTTTTTTTAAGATTTATTTTATTTATTTGAAAGACAGAGTTATAGACAGAGGCAGAGACAGAGAGAGAGGTCTTCCATCCGCTGGTTCACTCCCCAATTGGCCTCAGTGGCTGGAGATGGGCCGATCTGAAGCTGGGAGCCAGGAGCTTCCTCCAGGTCTCCCACGTGGATGCAGGGGCCCAATGACTTGGGCCATCCTCTACTGTTTTCCCAGGCCATAGCAGAGAGCTGGATTGGAAGTGGAGCAGCTGGGACTAGAACCAGTGCCCATATGGGATGCCAGTGCTTCAGCCCAGGGCGTTAACCCGCTGCACCACAGCACTGGCCCCAATAACATGTCTTTTAACAATGAAAATATTTCTGCAATATGTGATATTAGATCCTGCCAGTTACCACTGATGTCAACCAGACACAAGGAGTGCGTTCCCAAAAGATTCTACCTTCATGCTCCTACTTGGTCTCAACAATGACAAATGGTAGGCATATAGTGTAGCATTTAAATCACTGCTTGGGGCACCTGCATCCTGTGTCGGAGTACCTGGTTAGGGTCCCAGCTGCTCTGCTTCCCAGATTCCTGCTAATGTACACCCTAGGAGGCAGTAGATGATGGCTCGAAGAAATGATCCCACCACCCATGTGGGACACCCAAACTGAGTTCCAGGCTCCTGGCTTCAGCAGACATTTGTGGAATGAACCAGCAAATGGAAGATCGATCACTCTCTCTCCCTCCCTCCCTTTCTCTCCTTTTCAAATAAAATAAATTTTAAAAACTTTAAAACACTAATAGAATACCCAGATGATGATTCTAGGTAGCATTAACTCAAGTAAATGAAGAGTAGTAAGAGTCAAAGGCCTGTCTGTGTGTTCCCTAGGTATTTCACTCTGGGAACTTACGGGAGAGTTGGAAATACACAGCTATGGGCATTATGTGCATAACTGAGCCCACTGTTTGAATAATACCTCCTACTTCTAGGATACATGCAACCTGATTTAGAAGGCAGCTCAGGTTGGCAGAAATGGTGTCAGCTAGAGACACTGGAATCCCAGGATCTACCTTAGAGATCCTGTAATATCTCAGTTTACTTATTTAATCTCTGTTTTCTTATAAATAAAATAGACGGTTTTGGCCAACACTGCCATCTGCAGGACCAACATCCCATATGGGCACTGATTCAAGTCCCAGCTGCTCCACTTCTGATCCAGCTCCCTGCACCGGGGAAAGCCGCAGAGGATGGCCCAAGTCCTTGGGCCTCTGCACCCACATGGGAGACCTGGATGAAGCTCCTGGCTCCTAGCTTCAGCATGGATCAGCCCTGGTCATTGCAGCCATTTGGAGAGTGAACCAGAAGATGGAAGATCTCTCTCCTTTCTCTCTTTCTCTTTCTCTTTGTCCTTGTCCTTGTCCTTGTCCTTGTCTTTCTCTTTCTCTTTCTCTTTTTCTCTCTCTCTCTCTCTGTGTGTATGTGTGTGTATGTGTCTCACTGTAACTCTGCCTTTCCAATAAATAAATCTTTAAAAAATAGGCTGTTTCTGATTAATTGTAAATCCCAGTAGGCACTTAAAATTTTAGTAATTTGAAACTCCTAGATACAGTAAAGCTTGTAAGAAATAACTGCCCTTTATTAGCATTGCTGCTTTGTTACTACATACCACTAGTGGGCAGTATTGGGCTATTTGCTTAAGATAAAACAGGCCTGACAGCAATGTTAATCCTGTAGCACTCAATCATTGCTGTACTCCTCTCTGGACGCTGCTGCCCACCTACTCACATTGGTGTGCAATGAGATCTCAACCAGTGCGAACAAATGTTTGGAGAATAAAAGGGACAACATTAAATTTTGTTTCGTTTTCATTGTAAATTCTCAATGGGCCCTACTCTCAGTGAAGTCATCTTTAGCCCAATCTTAACCACTCAGAGGCCAGCATTGTGGTAGAGCCGGTTAAGCCACTGCCTGAAACACCAGCATCCCACATCAGAGTGCTGTTTCAAGTCCCAGCTGCTCTGCTTCTGACCCGGCTCCCTGCTACTGCACCTGGGAAAGCAGTGGAAGATGGCCCAAGTGCCTGGGTCACTGCCACCCACATGAGAGACCTGGGTGGGGTTCCAGGTTCCTGGATTCAGCTAGGCCCAGACATGGTTGCTGTGGCCATTTGTGGAATGAACCTCTCTGCCTTTCAAATAAATAAATCTCACATAAATTATCATACCAGTTTTTTAAAACAGCAGGTGTTCAAGAAAAAAAAACAAGGGGCCAATGCTATATGAAGCACAGTGGGTTAAGCCTGCACCTGCGATGCCAACATCCCATATGGCCTCCAGTTCAAGTCCTGGCTGTTCCTTGTGATCCAACTCCATGCTAATGAGCCTGGGAAAGCAGTGGAAGATGGCTCATGTACTTTGGCCCCTGTACCCTTATGGGAGAACAGGTTGGAGTTCCAGGCTCCTGGCTTTGGCCTTGCCCAGTCCTAGCTGTCATAGCTATCTGGGGAGTGAACCAGCAGATGGAAGATCTCTCTGTCTCTCCCTCTCTGTAACTGTGCCTTTCAAATAAATTATTTTTTTAAAAAAAGAAAGATCTAAGATCTTATCTCAGAAAAGCAATTGTGTAAGTTCTTGTTTTATCCAAAAAGTTGTGCTTCTGCAAAGATGGATGTAACACTTTTTAGGAAGATGAAACTAATAGTTTTCTGTAAGGAAATATTTTAATGCAATAAATCACAAAAACTATAGAAATCTCCAAAATGTTAAAAATTTGAAAATATCAGCACTAATGTTCTGTGGGTCAACCTTTGTGCAAGCATTTAACTTCTGCTATAAAGAATCGCTGCAGGAGCAGGCATTTGGCCTAGCGGTTAAGATGCCACGTGGGACCCCTGCATCCATATCTGAGTGCCTGAGTTTGAGTAGTGGCTCTGTTCTTGCTTCTAGCTTCCTGCTAATGAGAATCCTGTAAGCAGCAGTGATGCCTCAAGTGATTGTGCCCCTTCCACCTATATGTTATACCCTGATTGGATTCCGGGCTCCTGGTTTCAGCTTGGCAAAGATATCTATTTTCCCTGTCTCTATTCTCATTCTCTCTCACTCACTCACTCACTCTCTCTCTCTCTCTCTCTCCCTCTCCCCCTCCCTCCCCCCGTCCCTCCACCTTTCAAATAAATAAAAACAAATAGAATGTTTTAAAAAATAGCCAGTGCTGTGGCATAGCAGGTAAAGCCACCGCCTGCAGTGCTGGCATCCCACACGGGCACAAGTTCGAGTCCTGGCTGCTCTACTTCCAATCAAACTCTCTGCTGTGGCCTAGGAAAGCAGTATTAGATGGCCCAATTCTTGGGCCCCTGCAACTGCGTGGGAGACCTGGAAGAAGCTCCTGGCTCCTGGCTTCGGATTGCACAGCTCTGACTCTTGTGGCCAACTGGGGAGTGAACCAGCAGATGGAAGACCTCTCTCTCTGCTTCTCCTTCTCTCTTTGTATAACTCTGACTTTCAAATAAATAAATAAATCTTAAAAAAAAAAAAAACCCTTCACATATTGTTCGATAACCTGCCTTTCCCTATTAATCACACCATGAATATTTCCACAACATTATCTTCTCCTTCATCCTTGTTAATATCTGTGGGACATTACATCATAGGAATAGGAGGGAAAGCCAGTCTGTTGGTTTTGGAGGAAACCTCAGGTTGTTTCTCATTTCACAACAGTGAAATGAATATTCTTATCACTAAATGTCTCTACACATCTTTGATGTCCACACACAGCCCAAGATTTAAAAATCCAGGAAACACAAAGAAAAGTTAATACTGCATATTGTTTCACATATGTGGAAATTGAAAACAAATAATCAATTATCTGAATCAATAAACAATGATCATAGATGCTGGAAAGGGGAGAGAGAGTAGAGGGAGGCTAGACAATGGATCCCAAAATGCGAGGAGCAACAGGCTCTCAGGTTCCACAGCACACCAGGGTGATCAGATTTCACAGTGACGTACAATATTCTGTGCAAAGAACTGGAAGAGAAGAGCTGGTAGACTCCATACATGAAGAAAATAGAAGGGCATGGAAAAGCTAAGTGTCTTCTATGATCGGCTTATGCTGTGTATATGTTGATATACATAGAGGAAGTTGTATATGTTTATGCTGTGTATATGCTGTGAAATACTCCCCTGTACTCCATAAATATGTACGGATATTACATGCTAATCAAAAATTTTAAAATAAATAATCTTTTAAAATAAATAATCTTTTAAAAATATGGGAATCAATAACACCCACCTCTTCCCCCTAACAGTCACTTGAAGGCATGCCCTTGCAAGAGTCCAGATCTTTCAAAGTTCAAGTGCTTCTCCCACCTGATTCCTCCTGTGGAGAAAAGCTCGTATTGGAACAAATGCCCAGCTTTATTTTAGTGATTTCTCTCTTGGCTTGTCACAACGTTCCACTATCAGGTTAAGGGGCAGAGTGACCAAGCTATAGGAGGGGGCTTTTCCAAGGGGCATTCAATAGATGGTCCAGTTGCACCAGGATCAAATTATAATAAAGAATTAAGCTAAAGGACCTGCCACCACCAAGTATTGCCCAAGTGATACCCAGAAAAAGTAGGTTTGGGGTTCAGAATACCCAGATAGAGGGAAAAACAAACAGTTATATATTGCTTTGTGACCTTGTCACTAGAACCAATGGGGTGGATACACAAATTGACAGGACTGGAATTAGGCCTTGTGCAAACCAGATAGCTCCGTTTCTTTGTTGAGCTTTCCTGCAATATATAGATGGTGGCATGTAGATCCCCATTTTCAGACAAAGTGCTGTCTTCTATGAAGGGATGACCCATCCATAGCTGACAGAGCAGAATTTGACCAGGGGATAGATTCACAGAATGGTGTCAGACCCGAGGTGATGACCCGTGATGACTGGGGAAAAGGCAGTGTTGCTTATGTTGGATGCCAATTGAGAAAACCAAACACACCTGTCAAAAATGCAAACTGGTTCCCAGGTGGGAGGAGTTCAGACTTTGGCTAGAGCAAAGTAAGAATATGAAACAAGGGGCAGGCATTTGGTACAGGAGTTAGGATGCCCATAAGACACCCGTGTCCTACTTGAGAATGTCTGGGTTCAATTCCTGGCTCTGGCTCCTGACTCCACTTCCTACCAATGTGCTCCCTGCCAAGCAGGGTGACAGCTCATCACTGAGTTCCTGCCACCTATGTGGGGGACCTGGATTGAGGTCCTGGCTCCTGCTTTCAGCCCAGCCCCAGCCATTGCAGACATTGGAGAAGTAAACCAGCAGATGAGAGCTCACTCTTTCTCTCTCTCTCTGTCCCATCTCTCAAATAAATAAAATTTTTAAAAAAGAAATGGAGCAATAATTAAAAGTATCAGAAATTATAAATCAGAAAAGGGATATGGAAATTTGCAGCTCCTGCCTTTACAATGATCCATGGGTTAAATGCCAAAAATATATTCACCTTGAAGTACAAAGGGCTAGCACCTTAAAACAAGACTAATATTGAGCAATTCCATGTCAAGTCTTTGATCACCCAGCAAGAGAGGCCAAAGATAATTCTTTTTTTTTTTAAGATGTATTTATTTATTTGAAAGTCAGAGTTACACAGAGAGAGGAGAGGCGGAGAGAGAGAGGTCTTCCATCCGATGGTTCTCTCCCCAGTTGGCCGCAATGGCCAGAGCTGCACCAATCTGAAGCCAGGAGCTAGGAGCTTCTTCCAGGTCTCCAACGCGGGTGCAGGGGCCCAAGGACGTGGGCCATCATCTACTGCTTTCCCAGGCCACAGAAGAGAGCTGGATTGGAAGTAGAGCAGCCAGGACTAGAACTGGCGCCCATACGGGATGCCGGCACTTCAGGCCAGGGTGTTAACCCACTGTGCCACAACGCCGCCTTCTTTTTTAAAAGATTTATTTATTTGAAAGTCAGAGTTACACAGAGAGAGGAGAGGCAGAGAGAGAGAGACAGCACAAAGAGACTTCTACTTGATCATGAAACCATAAAATTATACAATACAGCAGAGAAGAGAAGCCTGAAAGGAGACACAAGACACTAGACATTGCTCGCCAAGTGTTGCAGGGAGCATCAACAGCCCTTGGGGAAATTAACCAACCTCAGGCTGCATAATGGACGAATGCAGATACTGCATGGAAAAAGGATCTGCTGAGGCTCTTTTAAAATTATTAGCAGCAAGGGAGGAGAGAGCTGCCAGGAGTATTTCCTCAGCTTAAATTTGTGTTGTGATACCTAAAACACAACTAGTTATCTCTAGATAAGTTACAGTTCTTTCGCTGCACCAGCAGTCCATTTTCTGGGGCAGGAGCTCCCAAGAGTTCAGGGCCCTTTTCTTAAGGTGTCACATTTTTCTGCCTCTGATGTGTGCATAGGAAGGGCAGGAAAGGGAAAACTCCTGGAGAGTCCCTCTGAATGCCGCAAAAGACCCAGGAGTGCTGGAATTGATTGGGAATAGAGCCCAGTCCCTTGAAACTATTAGGATCAACACAGCCTGGCCGTCCCAGGCTCCTTTCCATGGGTTGGCAAAATTAAAAGTAAAAAAAAAAAAAAAAAAAAAAAAAAAAAAAAATCAAAGCAGCAGCTTGCTAGATAAAGTTGAACAGTCTCCTGCATTCTCATGTCACTGTGTAAGGAGTGCAGCCCACAGCTATCTGCAAGACCCAACAGGAAAACCTTCCCACACGCACCTCCTGAAGTGCTCTTCCTGCCCAGTGACAGAAAGGCACAATATGTCAGCAAACTATGCCACTCTGGCAAAGGATGACTTCCGATGAAAAGCACTTGGGAAGCAGCAGGTACGGGAAGAGGTGCCCTGAACTCCCCTTGTCTTCCCGAAAGCAGGAAATAAAAGTCCCAAGTGAAAGACAGGAGGAAAGAAACTGTTACAGCCAGACAAGAGGGTCAAGGTCAAGTGAAATCTGTATAAAATAACTCTCCTTAAATCCTTGCTAAACCGGCTCTCATCTTTCTTTGGCTTCCTCACATAATTTAGTGACTCCCCAGTTGCCTCTCTTTGTTCAGGGGAGTATGTCACTTATGTTTTGCCACTTCTTTGAGGGTCTTCATGTTCCTGTGAGGGTCCCTCATACCTGTGAAGCTCCACGATTCCCCTGTGTTTGTGTTTCCATTTAATTCTCATGCTCATTAGAGATACGAAGGGGGCAGAAGTAAAGTTGTGCCTCCCTTTTCCTGGTTATCAATAATCCTATCTTGAACAAGTACCATTACAACAATATTAAAGGAAACCAAGTACATTCCCAATAACACAACTATATAAGAAAAACTTCTCAGGGTGGGTGTTGTGGCATACCGGCTTAAGCCACCACCTATGGTGCTACATCCTACATGGCTGCTGGTTCAGGTCCTGGCTGCTCTACTTCTGATCCAACTCCTGATCCAGCTGCCTGCTAATACACTTGGAAAAACAGCAGTAAGTGGCCCAAGTGTTTGGACCTCTGCATCCATGTGGGAGACCCAGAAGACGATCCTGGCATTTGGGGCGTGAACCAGCAAATGGAAGATTTTTCTCTCCTTCTCTCTGTCTCTAACTCTGTCTGCCAAATAAGTAATAAATAAATCTTTTTTTAAAAAAGATTTATTTGAGAGATGGATCTTCCATCTGCTGATTCTCTTCCCAAATGGCTGTAATGGCCAGAGCTGAGCCAACCCAAAGCCAGGAGCCAGGAGCTCCTTCCAGGTCTCCCACATGGATGCAGGGGCACAAGCATTGGGTCATCTTCCACCGCTTTCCCAGGTGCATTGGCAGGGAGCTGGATTGGAAGTGGAGCAACCAGGACTCAAACTGGTGCCCATATAAAATGTCAGCTCCACCACAGTGCTGGTCTTAAAAAGAAAAGAAAAAAAAGAAAAGAAAGAAAGAGAAAAAGAAAAACTTCTTCCTGAAATCAAACTGCATAAGTAAATCAGTCTTTCATTCTGACTTGTTGTGCATACACAACTGAGCTTACTACCCATGTATGTACTAGGATGCATATGCTATGGTCCGGATACAGAACATCCCCCTCCCAGAACCATCCCTGTGTTAGAGGCTTGCTCTCCGAGGGTGAAGCTTTTCAGAGGTGGAGCCCAGTGGGAGGCTTACAGACTTGGCGATACACCCACGAACATGATTAAGGTGGCTCTCACAGGACTTCCTAGCAGTTCTCACAAGAGGTTGTTACAAAAAGTCTGAGCCTGGCTTCCTGCTTTCCCGGGCACATCAGCAGGAAGCTGGATCAGAAGCAGAGCAACTGGGACTCAAACTCACACTCCGATGTGGGATGCCTGTGTCAAAAGCAGTGACCTAAACCACTGCACCACAAGTCTGGCCCAACAGGACTCTCAAGTCTATTCCCTTTGATCCTCAGGAGAATTCAAATCCTGGGCATTTTAATAGAGCTTCATCAACAATGTATACAGAACAAAGTTAACTCCACAGCCCATGCCTGCATGGCCACCAGGACCTGAATATGTACCCAAGATGCCATTAGCCTGCTTTAGGGTACAAAGTGTCCAACATACTTAGCTGGGGTGGGGCCCAGAGAATGAGTACCTCATCCCATGAGCCTGAGCAGCTCAGCCATTCATTGGGATACAGAAAAGATAGTGTTCCAGTGCAACGCCAGGAATGACAAGCCAGCGAGCTGGACCAGTAATGGCATTTGTACATTCCAGGTGTAGAACAGAGCTCACTGCTAGAAGCTCATCCTATCCAGCAGTGAATGAGGCAGGATCCCCTGGATGGATGATGTCAGAACCCAGGGTCAGGCTCATCTTAGTAAAGCATTTTAATAACTTCCTGCCCACAAAAGTTTATAGGGAGAGAGTATACCCTGCCAAGGCACTGCCATTAACGTCCAAGCTGAAAAGTGAGGGAATTATTCTAAATAGACCAGAAAGAGCCCTGCTCAGCCTTAGCACCACCATGAACTAGACAAAAAGACAAGAGGATGAAGTGATGGGACACAGGGTGACTGGCTGGATACGGAGAGTGTGGGACATCTACCCTTTAATATGGGAGATAGCGAGGTGAGTTCATCAACCACAGATCTCAGTCTCAAAAGGGTAGCTCTTGGGCCTGAGAGGCAAGATAAATATGCTTCTGGGTAGAGGGACAGGCTGAAGAGTGGACATGCAGTAGAGCAGGAAGAAGACTAGCCAACTCCAAGGAGCCAGGGACAGCTCCCATTAAAAGAGAGCACAAGGAAACCCACCCAGGACTGGGTGGGACTGGAGAGGATGCTACTCACAAGGCTGAAGTTGCATCGTGCCTGCTACCTGGGCTTGCCACAGATACCCATCATCCTCACTGCTGGGCTATCCATTGTACTTTAGCATACGAAAAAAACATCAAGTGTATAATGTTACACTATTCCCACTTATAATCTACGTAGCCAGGGGCTAGTGTGGTGGCACAGTGAGTTAAGCCACAGTTTGCAATGCCAGCACCCCATATCAGATCACCACTTCGAGTCCTGTCTACACTTCTGATCCAGCTCCCTGCTGATATGCCTGAGAAAGCAACAGAAGATGGCCCAAGTACCTGTGTCCCTGCACCCATGTGGGACACTTGGGAGGAGTTCCTGGCTCCTGGCTTTGGCCTGGCCCAACCCTAGCTGTTGCAGCCATTTTGGAAGTGAACCAGTACACTGAAGACCTGTCAGTCTGCTTTTTGAATAAATAATTAAATGGATCTTTTTTTTTTGTTAAATAAAGCTAAGAAGATAAAGGAGGGAAGGGACTGAATGATGTCTCTCCCCTCATCCCTCTAAGAAAAATTTAAAATTTCTTAGCCTTGAGAAGCCCTTGGCTCCAAAAAGGAAGAAGGTGAGGAGGTGTGTGTGTGCATGTATGTGTTTGGTGGAGATAACAGAGAGAACTGAGCAACTCTGCCACACTCCCAAACTAGATGAGTCCCCTGTACTCACCAGTGAAATATCAAAGGACTTTGGGAGGGGCCAACGTTGTGGAGTAGGAGGTTAAGCCTCAACCTCTGGCACTGGTGTCCCATATGGATGCCGGTTCGAATCCCAGCTGCTCCACTTCCAATCCAGCTCCCTGCTAATGCACCTTGTAAGGCAGTGGAAGATGGCCCAAATGCCTGGGCCCTTGCACCCACAAGGGAGACCAGGAAGAAGTTCCTGGCTCCTGGTTTTATATCGACCCAGTGCTAGCCACTGTGGCCATTTGGAGAGTGAACCAGTGAATGGGAGATCTCTCTTTGTCTCTCTTTCTCTCTCTCCCTCTGTCTGTGTAACTCTGACTTCCAAATAAACAAATATTTTAAAAGAGAGAGAGAAGAGGACGGTGGCAAAAGTCTGGTTTGAGTCTCAAACCAGCTGTAGATGAACAAAGTGAGGAGGGAGAAAACGGAGGAGACAGGGACTGGCAGTCACAGTGAGAGGGAAAAGCAGATGGCTGAGGAGTGACCAAGTGCGACGCCTTGCAGAGTACATGGTCTTAGGATGGGGGTGGAGTGTTTGTATGGTGTTAAAGGAAGAGTGGGTGAGGGGCCGGTGCCGTGGCTCACTTGGTTAATCCTCCGCTTGCGGCACCAGAATCCCATATGGGTGCTGGGTTCTAGTCCTGATTGCTCCTCTTCCAGTCCAGCTCTCTGCTGTGGCCCGGGAGGGCAATGGAGGATGGCCCAAGTGCTTGGGCCCTGCACCCGCATGGGAGACTGGGAGGAAGCACCTGGCTCCTGGCTTCGGATCGGTGTAGCTCCAGCCGTAGTGGCCATCTGGGGGGTGAACCAATGGAAGGACGACCTTTCTCTCTGTCTCTCTCTCACTGTCTAACTCTGTCAAATGAAAAAAAAAAAAAAAAAAAAGGAGGAGTGGGTGAAACATACAAGCCTCTTCAGTGTACTCTGCTTGCAAATGCTCAGTTACAAAACAACGTGAGGAACGTGACACTCTCCGAGGATGAGTGAGGTCTTGGTAAAGGTCACGGAAATGGGTGATCTATGAGTGAAGCTAAAGGTCACCAGAGTTTGTGTCTTTGAGAGACACCCACTCTGGTCAGCTTAACTGGAAATGGGTGTAGAGGGCTGAATTGTGGTCCCCACAAAGGTCGTTGAAGCACCCACACCAGTCCTCGTGCAACTGTGATTTTATTTGGAAACGGGGTCTTTGCAGATACAATCAAGTTCAGATGATGTCCTACTGGATTAAGGTAGCCCTCCAATCCAAACCCGGTGTCTTTATGAGCAAAAGGAGAGAGAGTTCCATAGGAAGACTCAGAGGACACAGGAATGTCACAGGCACAAGCAAGGTGTCCCAAGAACCACCACAGCCTCCAGTAGGTGGGCAGGGGACATGGACCAGTTTCTCCCTCAGAGCCTCCAGAAAGAACCAGTCCTGTCATCTCTGATTTCAGACTTCTGGCCTCCCAAAATTTCTGGTGGTTTAAGCCACGCAGGTTGAAACAGCTTGTTCTGGCAGCCATGGGAATCTAATGTGTGGGGCTGGGTGTAGGGGGTAGGGTGTATGACATAAAGGTACAGAAGTACTCCCTGGGAGTCAGTGCCGTGGCACAGCAGGTAAAGCCACCCCCTGCAACACCAACATCCCACATGGATACTGTTTCGAGTCTTGGCTGCTCCACTTCTGATCCAGCTCCCTGCTAATGTGTCTGAGAAAGCAGTGGAAGATGGCCCAAGTACTTGGGCCCCTACACTCACATGGGGGACCTGGAAGAAGCTCCTGGCTCCTAGCTTTGGCCTGGCCTAGCCCCAGCTGTTGCAGCCATTTGGAGAGTGAACCAGTGGATGGAAGATCTCTCTCCCCATCTCTCCTCTCTCTGTAACTCAGTCTTTCAAATTAATAAGTGTCTTTTAAAAAAAAAAAAAGAGAGAGAGGCCGGCGCCATGGCTCACTAGGCTAATCCTCCGCCTGGCGGCGCCGGCACACCGGGTTCTAGTCCCGGTCGGGGTGCCGGATTCTGTCCCGGTTGCCCCTCTTCCAGGCCAGCTCTCTGCTGTGGCCTGGGAGTGCAGTGGAGGATGACCCAAGTGTTGGGCCCTGCACCCCATGGGAGACCAGGAGAAGCACCTGGCTCCTGCCATCGGATCAGTGCGGTGCGCCGGCCGCGGCGGCCATTGGAGGGTGAACCAACGGCAAAAGGAAGACCTTTCTCTCTGTCTTTCTCTCTCACTGTCCACTCTGCCTGTCAAAAAAAAAAAAAAAAATTAAAAAAAAAAAAAAAGAGAGAGAGAAGTTCAAGTAGTACTACATAGACACAAAGAACAGAAAATTAAAGCACA
This sequence comes from Oryctolagus cuniculus, assembly GCF_964237555.1. Classification (NCBI taxonomy): domain Eukaryota; kingdom Metazoa; phylum Chordata; class Mammalia; order Lagomorpha; family Leporidae; genus Oryctolagus; species Oryctolagus cuniculus. The sequence goes on along the minus strand of NC_091439.1, from coordinate 92,583,868 downwards.
AAGGGCTTTGGGCATTCAGAATAGCACCTTCCCCCCAGGGATGGTCACACCTCCATCTATTGAACCTGTAAGTGTTTAAGTTGCAGATGTTACAAGATTGTATATTGAGATGGGAAGACATCCTGGGTGATCAGGGTAGACCTGCTGTCACCCTGTGGATCCTTATAAGAGGGAGACAGAATGAGAGGAGATGCAGCAACAGAAAGTAAGTGGAATGAAGCAGGGTCATGCTCCAAGGACCTTGGGCAGCCTGCAGAAGCTGGGAAAGGCAAGGAAGCATTCTCCTTAAGAACTCTCAGAAGAAACCCAGCGCGCAGACTCACTCCACAGTCCTGACCTCCAGAACTGGACGCTAATACATTCCTGTTGCTCTGAATCACTAAATCCATGGCAGTTGGCTACATCAGGGATACACTAATGGGAATTTCTAATTTTGGAATTCTGGTTTCTTACTTAATCTCTTAATGGGGTAGGGAATAGGAATTCTCTTAGCTTCAACTTCTTTGTGCAAGATCATATCGTTTTGCCTCTTTTCCAGCTTTCTCTGTTCCCCTGGTCTTCTTTATGGGCCATGTGGTTGGGGGCTGGTGTATTGGCTAGTCTAGCCTCCACTGCAAGTGTATCAATTAACATAAGTGTATCATTAACGAAGTTAATGGACTTTGACTCTTCACATGTCTTTGTTCAAATCTCCAAGAGTGATGGATTGGTCAAACTTGTCTGCCTGAACAAATCTGACCCAATCATCTATGGTCTACAAAGGGACTGAGTTGTTATCAGGTAAAACTTCTACCCCTGAAGGGTGGAAAGGAAATTACTAGCCTATTTAATATGGCAGTAAAGTCACCAGACTGATTATCCATTTATCAACCAACATCACCTAGCATAACGGCAGGACTGGAGATAGCCAGCCAACTGGTAAATAAGATATCCTGACTAAAGATATCAGGAAAACAGGAAGGGTGCAGATGTGGTGGCACAGTGAGGTAGCAGCCTTTTGGGATGCCTGCATCCACACTGGAGTGGATGGGTGTTCTGTTTCTCCCTCTCTGTCATTGTGTTTACAATGAATAAATATATTTCTTTAAGATTTATTTCATTTGAAAGGCATAGTTACAGAGAGGCAGAGGCAGAGGCAGAGAGAGAGAGAGAGAGAGAGAGAGAGAGAGAAGTCTTCCATCCACTGGTTCAATCCCCAGGTGGCTGCAATGGCCAGAAGTGCTCAGATTTGAAGCCAGGAGAAGGAGTTTCTTCCAGATCTCCCACCAGGTGCAGGGGCCCAAGGACCTGGACCATCTCACACTGCTTTCCCAGGACATAGCAGAGAGCTGGATTGGAAGTGGAGCAGCCAAGACTCAAACTGGAGCCCATATGGGATGCTGGCACCTCAGGTGGTGGGCTTTACCTGCTACGCCACAGCGCCAGCCCCCATGAATAAATATTTCAATAATCTATTTTTTCCAAAGCCTTTTTAAAGGCTTGCATCTTTTATTCTCTCCATAGCAGCTAGCTTAGGGATTGTGGTTTATAAGATAAATAAATATATTTGGTTATAGACCACTCATAGGGTCTTTCTAGTAGATTATAGAAGCCTTCCAAGTAATGCGCATGAATGCTAGTTATTTCCCCATCTCACCTTCCAATTTCACTAGCAGGGTAAAATGAAAAGTCAGTCCCACTCTGCCACATATACACTTATTAAACAAGAATGTATTAGCAAGTAGCCAAAATAGTTCATAATTTTGTGCTCTAAGCTCAGTGAAAGCCCAGCCCCCTTTCTTTACATGATCTCGTCACATGTACCAGGAAGAACTTATTCTTATCCCTGCAAGGAGTCACACCTGCTCAGATAAGGATTCTGGACTGTCACTCAATGACAGAGGCTACAGGGTTCACTGGACCCTTATGCCCAATCCTCTCAAACACTGGTCATGTTTCTGAACAATTTCAGGCAACCCAAATGCCTTCTTCATTTTTTTTTTTTTTTTTGATAGGCAGAGTGGACAGTGAGAGAGACAGAGACAAAGGTCTTCCTTTTCCATTGGTTCACCCCGCACCACGCTGATCTGAAGCCAGGAGCCAGGTGCTTCTCCTGGTCTCTCATGCAGGTGCAAGGCCCAAGCACCTGGGCCATCCTCCACTGCCTTCCCAGGCCACAGCAGAGAGCTGGACTGGAAGAGGAGCAACCGGGACAGAATCCGGTGCCCTGACCGGGACTAGAACCTGGGGTGCTGGCGCCACAGGCAGAGGATTAGTCTATTGAGCCCCGGTGCCAGACCCAAATGCCTTCTTACAACTAATGTGACCAGTGAGAATCCATTTCAAATATTTATTATGCTGACTTAAAAGCCATGAAATTCATCAATTAAAATTGATTCTGCTGTGATGATATACTCAATTATAAATTTTCTAATTTTGGGAGTCAGCCGGGTGGCACAGTGGGTTAAGCCACTTATGTAGCGCCAGCCTCCTATATTAGTGCCAGTTCAAGTCCTCGTTGCTCCACTTCTGATCCAGCTCCCTGCGAATGTGCCTGGAAAAGCAGTGGAAGATGGCCCAAGTGTTTGGGCTCCTTCACCCATGTGGGAGACATGGATGGAGTTCCAAACTCCTGGCTTTGGCCTGCCCCAGCCCTGACTGTTGCCGCCATTTGGGATTCAACGATTGTATGGAAGATTCTCTCCTCTTCTGTCTCTGTAACTCTTTCATATAAAAAAAATAAATCTTGAAAAACAAGACAAAATTTCTAATTTTTGTGACCACCACTTTCTTGTGACTTGGGAATACTGTGTTTAGTAATATCAATATATGTTAGATTTATTTATTTGTTTTTTAGTTGAAAGGCAGAGTGACATGGGGAGGGGGAGGAACAGACAGAGGGAGATGAATCTTCTGTCCACTGGTTCACTCTCCAAATGCCTGCCAATATCAAGGCTAGCCCAGGATGAAGCCAGAAACTTGGAACTCCATCTGGGTCTCCTACATGGGTTGGGGTGACCCAAGTACTTAGCTCTTCTGCTGCTTTCCCAAGCACAATATCAGGGAGTTTGATTGGAATCACAGGGAAGCCAGAACTAGAACTAGCACTTTGATATGGGATGGAAGTGTCCCAGGCAACTGCTTAATTAACCAGCTGCGCCACAGTGTCCTCCTGTTGTGTTCTTTAAACCCACTTACCATGTTCATAATCAAATGTATTACCACCTATTTCAATAACAAAATAACCCCCACTCTGCCTAAAAGTGCCAATACGTGATGTTCCTGTGTCTGCTTCTGACAAGCTATATACTGGTACTAAAAATAAATAAATAAAATGTTGCAGAAGGGCAGTACACAGAGCACCCAAAGTGTTGTGGTTCCACTTGCATCGCTGATCCCTGCAGGGTGCTGAGCAGCAAGGAGCGCACTCTCTGACATGTCTTTGTCACAACTACTCAGTCCCACAGTGAAAAGTGAAAGCAGCCAAGGACAACAAAGACAGAGGGTCCCCAACTCCTGATGATCTGCCTAACCCCCTCCTCTTTATGATGTACAACAGCAACACCACGGGCAGAGACCATATTTCACGTTCTGAATTCTGATCTCTTCCTAGGCTATGCAGTAGGATACACTCTCTTGCTCTCTTGCTCGCTCTCTCCTCCTCTCTCTCTCTCTCTTTTCTGGAAAGAAGCACCCAGCCACAGTACCCAGTCAGCCCATGATCACCAGGATAAACAACCAATCTCAGGGTACTGAGTTGCTAAGTTAAGATGCTTCATGGGAGGAGAGAACTTCCACTTTGCTTATGGCTTTGTCTAAATACTGACTGAGTCTGAGGACTCAAAAGGCTTCCACAGCTGAGGCAGCGCGTGTCAAGAGCCTCAGGGGATCACTGACATCATACATGAAGAGTGTTAACTGTTAACAGGAATCACTGTGCAGTAACTTCCTGTGGAGCACCTCTCTCCTCAAAGAGTTGTATTATGAGAGTTTACAGTAAAACTTGCTCTCAAAGATTTCTTTCATTTTAGTGTATTAAGTGGAGGATATTCTTATGTCTCATAAGTTAGTTATGTCTAAATGCTTGCAAAAGATGTATCATTCTTGCATGTTTCTTTAAAGATAAGTTTCTTGGCCGGTGCCATGGCTCAATAGGCTAATCCTCCACCTGCGGTGCCGGCATATTGGGTTCTAGTCCTGGTCGGGGTGCCGGATTCTGTCCCGGTTGCCCCTCTTCCAGGCCAGCTCTCTGCTGTGGCCCGGGAGTGCCGTGCAGGATGGCCCAAGTGCTTGGGTCCTGCACCCCATGGGAGACCAGAAGCACCTGGCTCCTGACTTTGGATCAGCACGATGCGCCGGCTGCAGTGTGCCGGCCACGGCGGCCATTGGAGGGTGAACCAATGGCAGAGGAAGACCTTTCTCTCTCTCTCTCTCACTATCCACTCTGCCTGTCAAAACTAAAAAAAAATAAGTTTCTCAAAAAAAAAAAGTGAAATTAACTTCGAGTTGCCATGACTTTGAACAGCCCATGTTGCGATGGTTGAGGAATATTTTTTTTAACACAAATTGTTGAACTCTTAGTATAATCTTCTGTGTATAAAGTTAATTGAAAATAGATCTTGGAGCCGGCGCCGTGGCTCAATAGGCTAATCCTCCACCTTGCGGCGCCGGCACACCGGGTTCTAGTCCCGGTTGGGGCGCCGGATTCTGTCCCGGTTGCCCCTCTTCCAGGCCAGCTCTCTGCTATGGCCAGGGAGTGCAGTGGAGGATGGCCCAGGTGCTTGGGCCCTGCACCCCATGGGAGACCAGGAAAAGCACCTGGCTCCTGGCTCCTGCCAGGATCAGCACGGTGCGCCGGCTGCAGCGGCGGCCATTGGAGGGTGAACCAACGGCAAAAGGAAGACCTTTCTCTCTCTGTCTCTCTCTCTCACTGTCCACTCTGCCTGTCAAAAAAAAAAAAAAAGAAAAAAAAAAAAAAAGAAAATAGATCTTGGAACCACCTGCAGCACCAGCATCCCATATGGGCACCAATTCTAGTCCTGGCTTCTCCAATTCTGATCCAGCTCTCTTCTGTGGCCTGGGAAAGCCAGAGAGGATGGACCAAGTCCTTGGGCCTCTGCACCCGCATGGGAGACTTGGAGGAAACTCCTGGCTCCTGGCTTAGGATCAGCACAGCTCTGGCCATTGCAGGCATCTGGGGAGCGAACCTGTGGATGAAAGACCTCTCTCTCTCTCTCTCTCTCTCTTTCAAATAAATGTCTTTAAACAATTTTTTAGAACAGAAAATATATTTTAGTAAAAACAGTAAGACTGAGAATAGGAGAGGGAGGAGAAGGAGGGGTGCGAGTGTGGGTGGGAGGATGGGTTTGGTGGGAAGAATCACTATATTCCTAAAGTTTTATTTATGAAATGCATGAACTTTGTAGTCCTTAAATAAAAGGTTTCTTTGGGAAAAGGAAAAAAGATGCTTCATGAAGTCAGGTGTATTAAATGCATTCGCAACTTACAGCGGGTTTGTTGGGCCCTACACTCTGTGGTAAACTGAGGATCATCTGCATGTAAACAAGGCAACATGGCTGTGCTCCAATAATTATTTAAAGACATTAAACTTGTGAATTTCATATCATTCTTGTGTATCAACAAATAATCATTTTTTCTAATCATTAAAAATATAAAAACTATTGTTAGCTTGCAGATTATATAAGAAGAGATGTTGGGTGCATTTGGCCTGTGGATTTAACTTGAGAACCTGGGATTTAAATGATCATATGTGATACTGCATGTCAGACTGAAGTACAGTCAGTTCTTATTATTCACATAGTTCCGTTGGATAAAGTCATTGGTAACATTAGTTAGCGAATACTGAACCTTTGCTCCCAGGAAGTACGGGATGCAGATCCTACAAGCCTTTGGTCCCAACATTTTTGCCAACTGATTAACAACCTATAAACACACATATATTTTACACAAATAACAACAAATTCATAGGGGCTGGTGTTGTTGAGTAGTGGCTTAAGCTTCCATCTATGATTCCAGCATCCCGGTTTGTGTCCCGGCTGCTCCACTTCCAATCTTGTTGCATGCTAATGTACCTAGGAAAGCAGCCGAGGATGGCCTAAGTGCTTGGGCCCTTGCACCCATGTGGGAGCCCTGGAAGCAGCTCCTGGCTCCTACTGCAGCCACCTGGGGAGTGAAACAGCGGATGGAAGATCTGTCTCTTCCTCTCTTTCAAATAAATAAATATTTTTAAAAATACACATCTATTACAACTATATGTGTGAATATATGTGGTGGAATGAGAAGGCCATGCCAAGATGGCCCCTGGTAAAGGAGCATCAGTTACTCAGGAATGGCTTCGAAACCCACCTGGCAACGGAGCCTTCCTGGCAACAGGCTATGATTGGTTAGGGCATAAACCGCCCTTTACCGGATTGGATGCCTTCACTATTTAAACGGCTGTACCAACTGAAATAAAAGAGTCTGTGGGCTGCTCGCCTCTGGCCTGCTTTCACCCAACTCCTGGGGTCTGTGTGGTGACTCCGTGCCTCTTACCCCTACCACATTCCTCCTCTCAGAACGAATCCACTGCAACAAATATATAAGTACACAATACCGCCCCCCCCTTATCTACAGAGAATATGTTCAAAGATCCCCCAGTGGATGCCTGAATCTGCAGAGATGGTATTGAACCCTACATACACCATATACCCTATATAGATCTTCCTATAAATATATGCCTATGATAGTTTGTCAATTAGGCACAGTAAGAGATTAACAGAAATAATAAAATAGGATTGTTAAAATATACCCATATATTTCATGAAACAATATGTTAAAAAAAATTTTTAAAAATTTACTTGAAAGGCAGAGTTACAGGGAGAGGGAGAGGAAGGGAGAACAGGAGAGGGAGGGGGAGAGAATATCTTCCGCTCACTGGTTCACCCCCCCAAATGGCCACAACAACCCACAGCTGGGCAGTGTTGAAGCCTGGAACTCCATCTGAGTTTCCCGTGTGGGTTCAGGGACCCAAGGATATGGGCCATCTTCTGCTGCTTTCCCAAGTGCATTAGCAGGGAACAGGATAGGAAATGGAAGAGCCAGAACTTGAACCAGCCACCGCTATTACAAACAGTGGCTTAACTCGCTGTGCCCCAAACACAAGTTCTTAAGTTTACAATTCATTTAAAACTTAAAAATTGTTTATTTCTGGAATTTTTTAATATTTGCAGACCACAGTTGAGCACAGGTAACTAAAACTGCATGTATATATACACACACACATAATGTCTTCAAACAGAAACTCACATAAAACAAAGTTATATATTGGTTTATTAGGGTGGAACTTAAGGCCAAATGAGCTATAACCCACCTGCACCAAATCTATCCGACACATGTATTTTCTCTGCAAGGCACATCACAGCCTTCGTAAGCTTAGGAACACCAGAACATAGCTTGTATGCTTGGGCGCCAGAAGATCATCTGTATTCAACTCAAGTGCTCAAACAAGAGTCCCATGCTACTGTTTGACCTCAGCTGGAAGCACATGTGCCCCGTGATTCGAAGTTTCCATCCTTGTGTGCATGGGCCTGTCTGCTAATGATACCAGAAGTGCCGTGAGCACAGATTTGGGGGTTATAAATTCAATTTAGCAAGTAAGAGAATTTTCAAATATGTTATCTGAATAATCAACTCTATTTTAAGTAAAACAACACATTTTAGGTATACCAGAATAAGTCACAGAATGCATCTTTAACGCTTTGTTGAGGAAAAGTCTCCTGATGAGGGTAAAGGTATTTCATTTTTAAAAATCTGTATTTGGTTATGACTATAACTTAAATTGGAGCTTTGTCTTTCACTTGGACCCCAAAATAGAACATTTATATTTGAAAACAATACTTATAAGCTCAATTGAAGCTTCCATAATAAACTTCACCAGAGGAGAAATTCTCACCTGCAGCAACTCATGAGATAAATCTGAAGTGACATGGAAGAAGCTGTGAATTCTCCCATAGGTACAATTTTATCTTTAATACATACACCCACCCTCAGAAACATCCAACACACACGGAAATTCTAGGAAACCTGAGGTTATTAAAATAAATTCAAATTTTAATTGCACAACCGTTGGAATATGCAGAAATGCAGCTGCAGTCAAACAGAGTTAGCTACATTTCCTATTTCATTTTGTAGTTGTCCAACGGACCTGCAATTTGCCCAGAGGAAAAAAGCCAAAGTCAAATTAAATACAATACTGTCTTCCCAGCTCCCAACTAAGGGAGAACAAATGCAATTGTCTCATCAGCCATACAAAAGAGAGGCTTGCCTGTGAAGTTTTAAGATGGAAAAAAATAGAAATTGGACATTTTCCATAGCAGCTCCCTTTTAAAGGCCATTCCTGGTCCTGAGAAGCCCAGCAGAGATCTTCAAGGACAGACACGTCTGTTTTTGTTACCCTAGGGTAACTCAACAGGAACAATTGCTTTCTTGGAGTGTTTTATTTGTTTTTTTAAATGTCAGGCCTTTGCATCAATGCTTTTGCTCCAAAACACCTAAAAGTCCTCATCTGATAAAACCAAATCATCAGGACAGATTAGGCTATTAAAGATAAGGCTACCTTGCAAAACTTACCCAAACATGGGACAGTCAGGAAGTCGGTAGAACACAAGGAACTACGATTTTCTCTGCTACTCACTCTTTGGGGAATGTTGTGTTGGTATTCCTCCCCACCCCAAGTTCAAGTCGTAAAGCAAAAAAGTGGCATTCTGAGGCCTACGCCTGGGCCTCAGGGTCTGGTTAATCTAGTTGATTGATTAAACTTGGGAAGCTTGCAGCCAGCCATTCCCTGCCTACTGATTTCTTTTCTTTGTTGTGATATCAGTCAGCCCCTATGGTTCCCATGGCTGTAAATCAACTGGGATCAAAATGTTTTAACATATAGACATATTTTTTAAAATTTTTAAAAGATTTATTTATTTATTTGAAAGCCAGAGTTACACAGAGAGAGAAGGAGAGGCAGAGAGAAAGAGAGGTCTTTCATCCGATGGTTCACTCCCCAATTGGCCACAATGGCTGGAGTTGTGCCGATCTGAAGCCAGGAGCCAGGAGATTCTTGCAGGTCTTCCATGAGGGTGCAGGGGCCCAAGGACGTGGGCCATCTTCTACTGCTTTCCCAGGCCACAGCAAAGAGCTGGATCAGAATTGGAGCAGCCGAGACTCGAACTGGTGCCCATGTGGGAAGCCAGCACAGCAGCCGGTGGCTTTACCTGCTATGGCACGATAGACATTTTAATTGGTATTGTGGAAAGACCTGGAACACACATGAAAGCCAGGTTTTCTGAGCATGAGAGTGGAGCGCTGTGAGGAGGAAGCACCTTCCTTTTGGGAACCAACCCTTTTCCTCAAATGCAGATTGGGAGCAAGGAGAGACTATGCTTCTGTAGGTCAACTCTAATTCCTACCGTCATAGAAGAAATATTTTAAATAGTTCTAGCATGCAACATCTCCAACATCTTTTGCTTGGTGGTATAAGCAACACAAAGAAACCATAATTATTTATTTGACTTGCAAGTGAAGGAGTCCCAAAAAAGCAGTATTAAAAACAGCAATATAATTACTGAATAAGTTCAAAATGTGCTTATAATTCCTTTTGCTTTGAGACTGCATTCCTCTAATGATCTGCTGTCAAGGTAACTTATACAGAAGCCACCCAATTACATTATCACCATGTTTGTTAGCCCTTAGCTGATGGGCAGTTTGCTTCGGTTGTTTGGATTTGCTTAGCTTGTTGGCATTCAAGCAGCTGATGGGGCTCAGAAAGCACTCAAAAGGCTGTGGCTTTCACCTGCTAACAATACCCAAATGGCTCAGTTTCCAAAATCCTGTGTAACAATTTCAATTTGCAGTTATGTAATCCAACTAAAATGACTAAATACATGATTATATATCCAAGATTTATACACATGCACTCTGGCTGAAAGTTACTTTTTTTTTTTTTTTTTTTAGATGTATTGATTTATTTGAAAGTCAGAGTTACACAAAGAGGAGAGGTAGAGAGAGACAGGACAGAGAGGACAGAGAGGAGAGAGGGAGAAGGGAAAAGGTAGAGGGGAGAGGGGAGAGGAGAGTCTTCCATCCGATGGCTCTCTCCCCAATTGGCTGATCTGAAGCTGGGAGCCAGGAGCTTCTTCCACGTCTCCCACATGGGTGCAGGGACCCAAGGACTTGGGCATCTTCTACTGCTTTCCGAGGCCATAGCAGAGAGCTGGATCGGAAGTGGAGCAGCCGGGACTCCAACCAGCGCCCATATGGGATGCCGGCACTGTAGGCAGCAGCTTTACCCACTATACCACAGAGCTGGCCCCAAGTAAATTTTTTTAAAATACACCCTTTTTAGAGTGTAGTGGGTAAGGCTGACATCCGTATGGGTGCGGATTTGAGTCCTGGCTGCTCCGCTTCTGATCAAGCTCCTTGCTAACAGCCTGGGAAAGCAGCAGAAGTGTTTGGGCTCCTGCCACCGATGTGGGAGACCCAGATCCAGGCTCCTGGCTTCAAACTGGCCAAACTCTAGCTGTTGCAGCCATTTGGAGAGTGAATTAGTGGATGGAATACCTCTTTCTGCCTCTCTTTCAAAATAAATAAATACATCTTAAAAAAAAATCCTTTCTAAGGGATGGGAAGGTGTAACACAAACTAAGTATTTCAAACCTCCGAAGCCTTCCTGAGCTCCTCAGGGCCCATGACAGAACTCTGCCAGGAGTCCCTCAGCAGCTGAGGGGAGACAGGCAGGCCACGTGGCAATATGTGTAGGGGTCTGTAGAGCTTGAGTGTCCTCTGACCTCAAGCTCTGCAGAAGCCTTGGACTCTCAAACTTACTGACAGATGTGAAAAGCAGTTTCAACTTTGAGAGTTTGAAATGGGAGAATACTATGAAATTGGGTACAATAAGACATTTTTGAAATCATAGGGAATCACCATCTATGAAGTATGCCCAGGAAAGGAGATTCACTTAACTGAAAAAGTGTTGGAGACAATGTGTTGATCACTCCCCAAATGCCTCCAACAGGCAGGGCTGGGCCAGCCTGAAGCCAGGAGTTCAGAATCCATCTGGGTCTCCCATGTGGGTGGCAGGGCTCCAAGTACTTAGGCCATCTTTCACTTCTTTTGAAGTCCATTTGCAGTGAGCTGGATTAAAAGTTGAGTAGCCAGGACTGGAACCGACACGGATATAGATGTGGGCGTCTTGAGCAGTGGTGGCTTAACTAGCTATGCCACAATGTCCAATCCTTTTTTTTTTTTTTTTTTTTTTAAAGATTTATTTATTTGAAAGGCAGAGTTAGAGAGAGGCAGAGAGAAAAAAAAAACCCGGCCATCCACTGGTTTACTCCTTAAATGGCCATTACTAATGGAGCTGGGCCCATCTTAAGCCAGGAGCCAGGAGCTTCTTCCAATTCTCCCATGCGGGTTCAGGGACCCAAAACTTGGGCCATCTTCTACTGCTTTCCCAGGCTGTAAGCAGAGAGTGGGACCAGCAGTGGAGAAGCCGGGACTTGAACTGGTGCTCACATGGGATGCAGGCACTGCAGGTGGTGGCTTTACCCACCAGCCTCCAATGCTCTTACTTTTAACTCTCAATACTGATCACCTCTGCTCATCAAAATATGTGGCAATTTTCCCCCCAGCAGGGAAAAGGAGCATGTGGCAAGGTGCAGGGCAAGAGGGGTGGAGCATCTGCCCTCTCCAGGTAAGCCACCCTCCTGGAACATACCCTGGAGCAGACCTTTCAGTTTGCTATAGAAACTTCATGAGGTAGGCGTGGCTGATCAAACCATGGGCCCTTCCCTCTCCCCAGAGGCTGAGGGTGGGGCATGCATTTCTGGTTGATGAAAACTCCCACCCTCCCTGCAACTAGTCATCTCAAGGAACACAAAAGATAATCCTATCATTCCAGAGTGGTCTAAAGAGATGTATAGAAATGGAAGTTCATGTCCTGGCTGCTCCACTTCTGATCCACCTCCCTGCTAACAGCCTGGGAAAGCAGTGGAACATGGCCGCTGCCACCCACGTGGGAGACCCAAAGAAGCTCCTGGCTCTTGGGTACAGCCTTGCCCAGCTCTGGCCATTGTGGCCGTTTGGGGAGTGAATGAGCAGATTAAAGACATTTCTCTGTCTCTCCCAGTCTGTAACTGTTTCAAATAAATAAATCTTTAGAACAAAAAATATAAAAGCACAGCAAGCACTGATTTGGGGGTTCTGAATACATTTTACAAAAGAGGCAGATGCACAGTGATGAAACCACCAAATACTGTGGACCACGTGAACACACGCCTCAGGTCCTTGACTGTGACTGGGAAGCACTGTTGCCTGAACAGGGCAGTCATAAACCAGGACTGGGAATTCCGGGAGAGAACCTGTTCTCAGTTACCACCAGTTACCTTTCTCAGCAAGCTGCAGGAGCATGCCAGCCACAATTCTTACCTCCACATGCTGTGCATTACTTTATAGTAAAGCCTGCACAGCTTCATGAAACAGGGCAACTAAGATTTAGCAAACATCACTCAGAGTAATGACTGATTTTACTTTTTACTTTATGGTAAAACAGTGAGATGAATTATTACATAAAAATTATATATTTATATAATATATAATACAGTATATTTATATATATTTATAAATATATAAATACATATTATATAAATATAATACATAAATATATATTTTATATATATAAATAGGGTTTCTCAGAATCAGGTCCCTGTTTTAACTCAGTGAAAATTTACACTTAAAACCTTTTCAGGCCGGCGCCGCGGCTCAATAGGCTAATCCTCCACCTAGCAGCGCCAGCACACCGGGTTCTAGTCCCAGTCGGGGCGACGAATTCTGTCCTGGTTGCCCCTCTTCCAGGCCAGCTCTCTGCTGTGGCCCGGGAGGGCAGTGGAGGATGGCCCAAGTGCTTGGGCCCTGCACCCCATGGGAGACCAGGAGAAGCACCTGGCTCCTGCCTTTCGGGTCAGCGCACAGTGCACTGGCCGCAGCGCGCCAGCCGTGGCGGCCATTGGAGGGTTGGAGGGTGAAGCAATGGCAAAGGAAGACCTTTCTCTCTGTCTCTCTCTCTCACTGTCCACTCTGCCTGTCAAAAAAAAAAAAACAAAAAACACCTTTTTAAATGTCTGGCCAGTCCCCAAATATCTCAGCTAATTTAATCTAATCATTTTGTGAATTAAACAAACTGGTTTCATAATTTGTACCATGCATTTTTCCTAACTTAAGCCTCTATGATAATCTCATCATTTAACGTTTCCAAGTAAACTAGTTTATTTTTGTATTAACTAAAAATTTATTTTTACTTGAGAGGCAGAGAGAGCCAGAGAGCGAGCGAGCAAGTGAGAGAGCTTGAGCTCCCATCCACTGGTTCACTCCCTAAATCCCATGAATGGCTGGGGCTGGGAACAGCAGGGGTTGTGTGCTAGGATGGAAGCACAAGGCAGGTCTCCCACATGTGTGGCAGGAATCCAATTACTTCAGCCATTTTGCTGCCTCCCAGAATCTGTATCAGCAGGAAGCTAGAGTTAGGAGCCTGAGCCTGGAATTGAACCCAGGTAATCCAGTGCAGGCTACATGCATTTTAATGGGTGTTTTAGCTACTAGGCTAAACATCTCCCTCTAAACAAGTTTAAAATCACCTCTATAATAGGTGGCAATTCTTCTAGTTTTCTTCCTTTGACCAACAAATTTAATGCTCAAAATTTTTGACTATGATTTAACAATGCAAAATATCATACTCTGTATTCCAGACTTCTCAAATTACAAAGGGATGTATAGTTTTTAAATTGTTTTACAGCAAAGCTGAAAGGCAACATTATCTACACATTAGGTACTTGTATGCTTGGATGATCATACTTCAAGATCTCTTGTTTTGGGGATAGTGCTGTGGTGTAGCAGGTAAAGCCACTGCCTGCAGTGCAGGCATCCATATGGGTGCTGGTTCGAGGCCCGGCTGCTCCACTTCTGATCCAGCTCTCTGCTATGCCCTGGGAAAGCACTAGAAGATGGCCCAAGTCCTTGGGCCCCTGCACCCGTGTGGGAGACACAGAAGTGCTGGGCTCCTCTCCTGGCTTCAGATTGGCACATCTCCAGCTGCTGCGGCCAACTGGGGAGTGAACCAGCGGATAGAAGTCCTCTCTTTCTGCCTCTCCTTCTATGTGTGTAACTTTTTCAAATAAATAAATAAATCTTAAAAAAAAAAAAAAAAACTGTTTTTTACCCAAATTCAATGTTATGTTTCACTAGGGTAAGACTTCTACTAGGATTTGACACAATACCTTCAGAGGTGTTGATCAATATCCTTATACTGCGAGTGCCGGGATTTCCTTGAAGAGAAAAACTTTTATCAGACGCTTAAATAGGTCTATAACCCTCCCTACCAACAGAATATTAGCAGTCACATCACATGATCCTTTTATTTTACAAAATATTAAAGCGTGGGACAGTTTTGTACAATATGACATCATTCAGTATTTAATCTTGTTCTTCAAAGTCTGGCACCATTAACAAGCTGTAATTTTATAAACAGGGATAAACACTTGGGTTCCATTTTTACATTCTTTTACAATTATACAGACTACATTTCTAACACTTAAATGATTTTTATTATTATCATATATCTGGATTACATTTTAATCCACCATACTTTGAGGAGTTTACAAGTTTAAGCAATGGCAAATTAAATAATACACTGGTTTCTAAATCTAAATACATTACAGTTAACAGTGACTCTTACATGGTTTCAAAATTACTGAAAAATATGTCATTTTCTTAAAAGGAACTTGGTGTAAAAGGCAGCAAACAGGTCTTTATACGGAGTGTCTGAATCTGACTTGGTCAACGGTATTCGGCAGAGCCGGCGAAATCCAGGAGAACGCAACAGCAAGTTCTGGGAGAGGCCCATGAAGCTGGAGCACAACCAGTAGAGAGCAAGTGACTGGAGAGGGAAGACACAAATGTTAGCACCCACCACTCCTGAGGGACACCAAGGTCCAAATATGGGCAGGGAAAAAAAAAAAAGGCAATGACACACTCTGCAAAGAGAAACGACCTGGACTGAGCAAGACCTGCAGCAGCTACTGAGTGCCTGGGACACATCCAATGGACAGGCAAAAACGGCTGAATCAAGACTACGAAGCAAACAGAGAGGCATTTAAGGTGAAAACAGGATGACAGAGAGCAACTCCCTCGCCGGGGCCCAGTGAGGGAGGTCGCACCATCTCTTCAGCAGTAAGACTGCTTATCCCCATCAAGACTCCGGCTGCTCCACTTCTGATCCAGCTCTCTGCTATGACCTGGGAAAGCAGTGGAAGATGACCCAAGTCCTTGGGCCCCTGCACCCACATGGGAGACCCAGAAGAAGCTCCTGGCTCCTGGCTTCAGATTGGTGCAGCTCCGGCCACTGCAGCCAACTGAGGAGTGAACCAGTGGATGGAAGACCTCTCTCTTTCTGCCTCTCCTTCTCTCTCTGTGTAATTCTAGACTTGCAAATATAAATAAATAAATCTTAAAAAAAAGAAAAGAAAAGAAAAGAAAAAGAGGCATCGGGCCTGTGCTGTGGTGTAGTGCCTCTGCCTGTAGCTCCGGCATCCCATATGGCTTGTTGGTTTGTGTCCCAGCTGTTCTTCTACCAATCCAGCTCTCTGCTTATGGTTTGGGAAAGCAGCAGAAGATGGTCCAAGTGCTTGGGCCCTGGACCCATGTGGGAGACCCAGAAGCACCTCCTTGCACCTGGCTTCATGCCTGCTCAGCTCTGGCCATGGAGGCCATTTGGGAAGTAAACCAGCAAATGGAAGACCTCTCTCCCTGTAACTGCTTCTCAAATAAATAAATCTAAAAAAAAAAGTAAAATAAAATAGAAAAGGAAAAGAGGCAGGAAAAAGTAAGAGCGTATGACACATTCATATAAAAGAAGATATACCAATCCCAAGAAACAGTCCAAGTCACTTTGCGATAGAGACGGAAGGTTAGTTCTTGCAGAAACTCAAATTGCTAAGGGGTAACGTAGTCAACAGGCTCAATGGAAGAGGCAGGGATCGCAGGCAGTCGAGGCTGAGCACAGGGGCTGTGAAGCACACGCGTCACACAATGCTCATGCTTACTCACTGAAGGGACGGTTGCAGCAATTGGAATCATCAAAACTGACAGTGTGCGGACAAAGTGGGTGATGTATATCTGAAAACGAGACATTCCAGCTTTCTGTAGAGCAAAAATCTGAAGGGACAGAATAAAAAAAACACACAATGATTATTAAAATGCATGTTAAATTAGACAAGCTTTAAATTATAAAGACTTTTGACTGGCCTCCTCCATACTTCAACAACAGCAAAAACTGGAGTTGGCATTGAGGTGTAATGGGTTAACCCGCTCCCTGTGATGCCAGTATGTTATATGCGCACCAGCTCATGTCCTGGCCACTCCACTTCTGATCCAGTTACCTGCTAATGTGCCTGGGAAAATAGTGGAAGATGGCACAAATGCTTGGGTCCCTGCACCTGCGTGGAAAACCTGAATAAGCTCCTGGCTTTGGTCTGGCTCAGCCCCAGGCGTTGTGGCCATTTGGGGAGTGATCCAGCAGATGGAAGATCTCCCTCTATGTAACATTTAAAATAAATAAATCTTAAAAAAAAAATACAAAAAGCAAAAAACTAAACACTGATTTTTTTTAAAGATTTATTTATTTTGCTTGAAAGTCAGAGTTACACAGAGAGAGGAGAGGCAGATAGAGAGAGGGAGAGAGGCTTTCCATCCGCTGACTCACTCCCCAGATGGCTGCAACAGCCAGAGCTGCGCAGGAGCTTCTTTCGGATCTCCCACACGGGTGCAGGGGCCCAAGGACTTGCACCATCTTCCACTGCTTTCCCAGACCATAGCAGAGAGCTGGATCAGAAGTGGAGCAGCCGGGTCTCGAACCAGCACCCTATGGGATGCCGGCACTGCAGGCGGTGGCTTTACCTGCTATGCCACAGCGCCGGCCCCAACACTGATGTATTTGTATAGTTTATTATCTACTAAAAATTTTAATAATCAGGCAAAATTCTTACATAGAACACAACGAGTCCTTCGAAGATAAGCACATTGCTTGGCACAGAGAAGGCACTTGAAAGATAAAGGACAAAAAGGAAGGGGGAAGAACCAAGGTGGGGACGAGCAGTCAGGATTCCTGAGTAACTTACTAGGAAACACAATGCCAGGTGACTCTGAAGTCACAGCACCTAAATTAAGGTGGCAGCCCTGCAGCTTTAGCGGCTGGGTAACACTGCAGAAGTCACTTAACCTTTCTGTGCCTCACTTTCTCCACTTTAAAATGGAGATAGGGGCTGGCACTGCGGTACAGCAGGTAAAGATGCTGCCTGTGCCCATATGGGTGCCAGTTCAAGTCCCAGCTGCTCCACTGCCGATCCAGCTCTCTTCTAATGCCCCTGCGAAAGCCGCAGAAGACAGCCCAATACTTGGGCCTCTGCACCCACATGGGAGAACTGGAAGAAGCTTCTGGCTTTGGCCTTTCTGGCCATTTGGGGAGTGAACCAGTGGATGGAAGATCTCACTCTCTGTCTCTAATTCTGCCTTTCAAATAAATCAATAAAATGGAGCTAGAAGTACCTACGTTACAGGTTATTTTAAAATTAAACAAGTTAATCCATGTACCTTGCTTAAAACAGTGGCTGGCACATAGAGCACACTAAGTCAGAATGAGCTTGTTGTTAGCTGGTATAGAGGGGAAGACCAGATGACTGGCATTAAGATCACTATGATCTTGTATTTTATCACTTCCTTCTTTTATAAAACACTCACTGAATACCAACCACATGGAGAATACTATGTTCTGAACAGACAAAGGAGCTCTTAAGAAGCACATTCACACTACACATGGTGTCTTTAACAATCTTTCACCACAGTATCAGATTCTATCATTTCATTTTCCTCATCTGTAAAGATGACAGGTATGTCAGGTTTCCAAACCAGGAACAGTGGACAGGAGGTACATGAGATTTGAACTCACATCATTTCTAAGGTTGAGTCTGTGTTCTACTCAGGGTGTGAGAACAGTTCTTTATGAAATTATAAACATGATTTCCCTAAACTGTTGAGTTGAGCACCATGGGATAAAGGCTTAGACAGGACTGACTCAGAGGCCATATTTTATGTGTACAACATTTTTTCCACTTCATCATATGAAAACAAACAAACAAACAAAAAAAACTGAATGACTTTTCCACTGTCACACAGCAAGAAATTAGCAGTCTAGGAGCGACTGGTCATTGCCTACAAACTGACATGTTAAATAAAGCACATTCATAAAACAACACTGTAACTGTATTGTGGGACTAAAATCAGATTAACTGGGCATCTTAATTACTGTTTTTTTACCAAAAGCAAGTCATATAATAGTATGTCTTAGAATCACAAAATCTTTTTTCTGAATTTTATTTAAGTTATGCAAGTTTCATGTATTTCATATATACAGATTCAGAAACATAGTGATACTTCCTACCCCACCCTCCCTCATACCCACACTCCAACCTGCCCTCCTCCCTCTCCCATTCCCACTCTTAATTTCTACTTTGTTTACTTAATGATCATAAGGTTAACCCCAACTAAGTAAAAGTAATATTTTTATTAAAAATCAAGAAAAAAAACCCACTGTTCCTCAACAAAATAGACAAGGGCTGTAAACTATCATCAAATCTCAAAATGTCTCTCTCACTCTAATGTTACATTTCAGGGTACTCTATTAGATACCCCAGATCAGGGACAACATGATATATGTCTTTTTGAGATTGGCTTATCTAACTAAGTACAACTGTTTCCAGTTAATTGTATTTTGTTGCAGAAAGACAGGATTTCATTTTTTTCACAGCTGAGTAGTACTCCATAATGTATATATACCATAATTTCTTCATCCAGTCATCAGTAGATGGACATCTGGGTTGACTCCATATCAGCCATTGTGAATTGTGCTGCAACAAGCACAGGGGTACATATTACTCTTTCATATGCTGAGAATCATGAAATCTTAAAGCTGAGAGACTTTGAAAGTGATCTCATTCAGCGTTCTCAATCAGGAGAATTCTGAGCCCTACAGAGAAGTTAAGGGACTGGCCTAAGTCAATGGCTGATATGGGACCAGAAATCAAGGTGCCTCAATTCTAGCTCAAAGTGATGGCGCCAACTCAGACACAGGTGTATTTGACACCAAAACAGTATCAACAAAGGCCCCAATGACAAAAATGGCAAACAAATCTCTTAAAGCCACTGACCTCCACTATTAATAAATTGATGACACCAACAGACACAGGCAAAATCCAAGTGGAATCCAGTGCAGTGAGGTCAGGAAACCAAAGGACCCCTCCAGTAGTAAACTGCTCCTGAACAGAAAGACCTGCTGAAACAGTTTTAAATAAAACAAGAGAACGCCTAAAGATGGTTAAGGGAAATATACAAGACACAAGACATATGTAGCCTAACAATTCCATTAAGGTGTCCCTCACACCAAAGATCAGCACGGATTCTTTTCATTCAGCTTATCTTTCCTCAAGACAAGATGTTTCTCTCAACATAGTTAGTCTGTTTACACTTAAGAGTTCACATATTACACCCTTGTCAGGAAATAATAAACATATTCCAAGTATGAAAAGTAGGGTTCCTTTCTTTCTTTTTCTGAAGTACAAACACCACAGTTAGAGAACCTATCTCGATGAAATAGACTACTGCAACAGTTACCTTCTGAATGTGCTGTCCCTGTGCTAAAATTCCGCAGAGCAACAGACATGAAGATCCACATGGGAAGCTGAACCCAAACCAAGACAGTGGCTTTGAACGGGTGGCAATTATCCCGAACATACAGTTCTGAAACAAGCCTCTTCATATTCCTTAGATAAGTGAGCCTGGATCAACAGAAGGGAGAAAAAGAGGAAAGAGAAAATGTTATTTGACTACTTGAAGGACTTCCTCCCCATGGCACAAATGTACCCATGCTGTGCTTAATGGCCAAGGATTTATATGGGGGTTTTAGTTGTCATAGTTTTATCAAGCGGCTGCCTAAACAAAAGGCAAATCAAGTCTTTTATTAAAACTTCCATAGCAATGGATATGAAGTACTCAATGCTCCACAAAATCTGACACTGTCAGACAACAGGCTTTGTCTCTGGTGGTCTCTGGCCAATTAAACTTTTATTTTTTTTTAAAGATTTATTTTATTTATCTGAAGCCAGGAGCCAGGAGCCTCCTCCGAGTCTCCCATGCAGGTGCAGGGGCCTAAGGACTTGGGCCATCTTCTACTGCTTTCCCAGGCGATAGCAGAGAGCTGGATCGAAGAGGAGCAGCCAGAACTAGAACCAGTGCCCATATTGGATGCCGGCGCTTCAGGCCAGGGCTTTAACCCACTGCGACACAGCTCCAACCCCAGCCAATAACGTTTAAGAAGGAAATTTCACTGCTGACATAGCATGACAATATCAGAAATACTAAGGCCAAATGCCTTTATTATTCAGTTCTCTCCTCTCCAGACAAACCTAATCCCTTGATCCCTGAATAGACCTTTTGCAGCTATGTGGGTTTGTCCTAGGTCTGTTCTTGGCTGGTCAAAATGGTCCCCATTTTTTTTTTTAAAGATCTATTTTATTTGAAAGAATTGGGCAGGGGAGGGAGAGAGAGATCTTCCATCCACTGGTTCACTCTCCAAATGACTGCTAGGTGCAGGACTGGGCCAGGCCAAAGCCAGGAGCCCAGAGCTTATCCTAGGTCTCTGATATGGGTGCAAGGGCCCAATCACTTGGGTCATCATCCACTGCTTTTCCAGGTGCACTAGCAGGGAACTTGATGGGAAGTGGAGCAGCCAGGACTCAAACTGCTGCCCATATGGGATGCCAGTGTTGCAGACTCGTTATGCCACCATGCTGGCCCTGGTCCCCATTTTTTAAAATCAACTCTCTTAGGAAGATTCTGTTAACCACACTAGTTCATTCTCTTCTTAAGTCTTACTTTCTGGACATGGTCTCCTTAATGGCAAGTGTTGGGTGTTATCTTTAAATCTCCTCTACCTTAAGTTTAGTACAAAGCAGGCACTCAACTCAGATTACAGCATACTGAATTAGGATAGTATACAGACATTCTAGGCCCTTTATAATTTAGTGCCTGACTATTCTTCAACATCGTTTCTTGTTACTCCTCCACAGACACTTGCATGTTCTGGTTCCTAAATGACTGCAGGTCATCAACAAGTCACACTTCTAGATCACCATGCCTTTTGGAAACATATTATCTTTGTCAACAGCTCACATTACTAGCTGTCCACTGAGAAACTCACTTTTACCCTTCAAGACTTAGTACTAATGAAAATGAAGGAAGTCCTCAGAGTTGTCCCCCTAGAAACTCATCCATCTGTGTAAGGGTGTGTCTGGACAACCATCATCCCAGGACAAGCAGGTCCTACAAGAATTATCTAGGCTTAGACTTTTAGTTAGGTATATCAGCCATTTAATGTGTGTGTGTGTGTTTAAAGATTTATTTTATGGGGCCAGCACTGTGGTATATTAGGTTAAGCCTTTGCCTGTGGCGCCAGTATCCCATATAGGTGCTGGTTCAAGTCCTGGCTGTTCCACTTCTGGTCCAGCTCCCTGCTAATGTGCCTAGGAAAGCAGTGGAAGATGGTGCAAGTCCTTGGGCCTCTGTGCCCACGTGAAAGATCCCAAAGAAGCTCCAGCCATTGCAGCCATTTGGGGATTGAACCAGTGGATGGAAGATCTGTTTCTCTCTGCCTCTCAAATAAATAAATCTTTTTTTTTTAAAGATTTATTTATTTATTTGAAAAGTCAGAGTTACACAGAGAGAAAAGGAGAGGCAGAGAAAGGTCTTCCATCTGCTAGTTCACTCCCCAATTGGCTGCAATGGCCAGAGCTGCGCCAATCTGAAGCCAGGAGTCAGGAGCTTCTTCTGGGTCTCCCATGTGGGTGCAGGGGCCCAAGGACTTGGGCCATCTTCTATTGCTTTCCCAGGTCATAGAAGAGAGCTGGATCAGAAGTGGAGCAGCCGGGACTTGAACCGGTGCCCACATGGGATGCCGGCACTGAAGGCAGCGGCTTTACCCACTATACCAGAGCGCCAGCCCCAAGAAATCTTTTTTAAAAATTTTATTTTTTGAAAGCGTTACAGAGAGATAAAGAGAGACAGAGAGATCCTCCATCTACTTGTTGACTCCACCAAATGGCTGCAAGAGCCAGGGCTGGCCCAGGCCAAAGCCACAATTCAGGAGTTTTATCAGGGTCTCCCACATGTGTGTGTGGGCCCAAGCACTTGGGCCATCTTCTTCTGCTTTCCCAGGCACATTATCAAGGAACTAGATGGAAAGTGGAACAGCCAGGGCTTGAACTAGCAGGCGTAAGGGATGCTGTTGTTGTAAGCGGCAGCTTAACTGTTTATGCCACAATGCCAGCCTCTAATGTTTTCTTTTAGACTTTGGCTGAAGCTCTCAGATTTTTCTGATGGGTAAAACTTCAAAGCTACATGTCTGTCAACTTCTAATTGTATCAAATAAAAACACTAAGTTATCACTATGCTTTTTAAAATGTCAGATCTTTTTTTAAGACAGACACAATCTCATATTAAAGAAAACTGACAAATTTACACTTTTCTAACAGTACATGCTTAACAACACATTTTACACACATTCATACTACAAAGCCCTTGTTTTTCTCATTCATGCGAGCTGGTGAATACTTTTTCACAGTCTAGTCAGGGAATCGAATTTGGAAAACTTGGCTTGTAACTAAGCACTAAGCTGATGGAAGCAGGACGACTTGGATCTCATGGATGATTATGGGCATCCACGGGCACAGCCAAGCACACCTAGACAAGACAAGGCATTTCCAAGAAGTCAGCACACAAAGGCACAGGGTAACCACAGTGAACGGGCTATCCAGGTGCTTCTACCATATCATACACATATTCTTCCTCCCTATCCTTGTGAGCTGTATCTTTTCAAAACAGCTCACATCTGTAAACAATCTGTGTCACCTGCTGACCAAGGTCCCTTCCATGATTCACCTTGATGATCTAGCTTCCTAGTACGGAATCTTAATACAGTACTTAACTCACTGCCATCAGTATTTGATTATAGGTCTTTCTCAATGGGAATATGCTATTATCTTTGTTTCTTGTTGCTCTACTTCCAGTACAGTATATAAAACTTTCATGCCACACACATTACTAAAATCTGAATGAGTTGGGAAAAAAAGCTACAGAATACTAAACCTATATAAACCTATAATCGACGTCAAATTTATGCATTACATATATTTATAGTCTTACATGCATGGAATTAGCTTACCTGGCAACTCTTTTGGACCACCCAAACTGATTTGCACGCAATGCAACTTCTTGGTTAAGACGGCTGGCGATGCCTTTTATTTCTGGTTGCAAATTTTCCACCTAGCTAAAGAAAAAGTAGAATCTGTTCTTTATTCCTAACCACTCATCATTTTCCTTTACTTCTTCAACTCATTTAAAAATTTATTGATCATGTCAAGAAACATTAAGTCTAAAGCTAAAATGTTCTCAGTCACAACCAAATTCAAATTCCAGCTTGGATACGTACCTGTGATCCTAGGCAAGTTACCTAACCTCAAGAATTTTGTTCCTTCAATTATAAAACATGTCGCGGTACCTATGCTTAGTCACAGGGTTATTACTAGGATAAAATGAGAACTGCACCCTGGGCTTTACTGTCCTATCAGATTTCCCAGTAATAAAATAGCAGTCTGATAAATAAGAGTTTTAAAATACACTGTGATAGCCACAAAGTCAAAAATAAATTGCATCTATCTCTGCATGTGTTAATTTTTCCGGTAAAGTAACAGCCTCCTTGCTGCTGAGTCCCTTCCTAGTTTATCTGAAAACAAGAAAGTCATTATTTTTGAAATCTGCCGTTTCAATAATCCCTTGTTTTCAAAGCACCTTAACCTCTTATCCAGTTTGATATCTAAACGATGTGGACTAGGCAAGGGAAGTAATGTTATCCAGGACGCACGGCAAAGAAAATGAAAAGTGCCTGCAACTAACAAGACACAGGCTTGCAGATCGCAGGCCTAGACAGGAAATCAAATTTGCAAAGGGTTAGCTTAGTAGTTTCTAATAAGAAAGATCAACTGGGCCAAAAGATGCTACAGGCACAGCGGCTGTTGAAACCTCAAGACGATGATTTCACAGATATTTCTCCGACTGAACCCTCTGTCCCGATTCTTTTAAGAGCCAGTGTGACCAACCCTGGTGCTTCGAGCGCAAACCCAGCAGGACAAAGGAAATGACAAGTGTACGAGCCAGGGCACGTGTCACACAACCAGCGCTAGCGAGGTTTTTCTCCGAGTCACGGGGGGCGGCGACCTTCCTCCGCCGCGCAGGGTACCCGCGGCTCAGCGCCCCTCACCTTGGCCAGAACGTAGTGCTGATAGGCGGCCAGGGGTAGCGTGACGGCGCCCCGCAAGGCCACGGTGGTGAGCAAGATGCTGCCCCACCACGGAAGGCCCGTGGCAGCGTGCGCGGCGAGCAGCGCTTCCTCCGCGGCGCGGACGGGCGCCGACGCGGCCAGCGCCTCATACCAGCCGCTCGCGCCAACTGCAGACACCGACGCCACTGACCACACTGGGAGAGCGGGACGCTGGGCACCAATCGTTGGCGCCGGCAGTAGCGGCGGGCCTGAGGCTCGGAGCTGCGCGGCAGAAATCTGCCGAACGCTCCAGGCGCCCAGCCGGCAAAGCATTTCTGCTCCAAGGAAGAGTCTAGTGCGCGCACCCCACAGAACCTACGGCGCGTGCCTCTGGGCGGAGACCATCACGCGCATGCGCCGAAGACACAGGCGTAAGGTGCGTGCGCTTGACCTTTCTAGTCAAGCCGGTGACGTCTTTCGTCGCACTAGATATGACGTAAGAGCTAAGGAAGTCCCGCCTTTCCCACGAGATACGGGGCGGAGCTATTGTGTGCACGCTCAACTTTCATGCTTCAAGGCTGGAGCTCCTCGCGGGACAGGCCGGAAGTGGAGGGACCCGGGCGGAGTCTGCTGCTACGAGTGGGTCGCGTCCTGCTCCTGCCGGAGGGCTCCTGTTGTCACTTAGTGTATTTCCGTTCTTTTTCATTAATACCAGTGGTGCCATTTACCTTCTGTAGATGACCGGAACTTACACTACCCAGAGTCAACGGGTTGTTGAAATGCCTGCTTGAGAGGCGGCACGTTTCAGGCTGACCCGGTGTTAATCAGTGGTCTGTAGGTACCGGACACAGCTCTGTGTGCGGCGTAAGGTTTTAGTGGTGCGTTTGCATTAGCAGTTTTCAACTCTACCTGCAACCTTTCTCTTCCCTGTATTGGGCTATAAATAGCAAGTCTTACAGTAAGGGTAACGTACCATCACCTGATTTAAGAACTGTCACTGGGGCCGGCGCTGTGGCACAGCAGTTTAAGCTGCCGCCAGCATCCCTTACGGGCGACCTGACTGTAGCACTTCCGATCCAGCTATCTGCTAATGCACCCGGGAAAGAACTAAAGGATGGCCCGAGTCGTTAGGCCCCTGCACCCACCTAGGAGGCCAGGAAGCTCCTGGCTCCTGGCTTGATCTGGCCCATTGGGGGCATCTGGGGAGTGAACTAGAAGATGGAAGATCGGTCTCTCCCTTCAAATAAAACTTAAAACAACAAAAGTCCTTTGCACTTAAAAAGAATTATCACTGGCAGAACAAATTTTTTAAGAGTATATTGTTTGAATACATATTGTAATACTTTTCAGCTATTAAAAATGAAATCCTGTCTTTTGCAACAAAATGGATGTAACGGAAGACCATTATACTTAGTGAAATCAGACACAAAAAGACAAATGTTTTCTCTGATTTGTGCTCATCTAATAGAGTACAAAAAAGGCTTAATGCGTTAGTGAAACTGACATCTTCTGATTTATCATTTATAGCCTGTTACTCCTGAGGAAGTCATCTTTTTACTTGAACTCTTTAGTGTAGCATTAAGCCTGTGATTATCAGGTAAATGGAAAATGCAGTTTTGCAAAAATTAAAAAAAGGAAGGAGGAGGAAAGGAGGGAGAGGAGGGAAGTATCATGTTCTTAGAATTTTATCTGTGAGGGAGTTGGTATTGTGGCATAGTGGGCTAGGCTGCCACGTGTCCTACCAACATTCCTGTGAGCACCTGGTCCAATGCCAGCTGTTCCACTACCAATCCAGCTTCCTGCTAACACGCCTGGGAAAGCAGCCTCAGATGGCGCAAGTGCCTGGGCCCCTGCACCCACATGGGAAACCTGGAAGAAACTCCAGGCTTCAGGGTTTTGGATTGGCCCACTTTCTGCTGTCGTGGACACATAGGGAGTGAACCAGCCGATGGAAGACCTTGCTGTCTCTCCTTCCCTCTAACTCTGCCTCTTAAATAAATGATTTAAAAAATTGTTGTTTAAGCCACCAGGTCAATATTGTTTCAGCAGAGTGAATTAAGAGTGCTCAAAAGTTTAATACAGGCTATTATCATCATAAAGTCATTTAGATTTCTCATTCCCCAAATATGCCTTCTGAACTTTTTCAAAAAATCTTTTTGTGAGTAATTGTTAAAATTATCCCTTGGAATCAGATTTACTTTTCTTTTTCTTATTTTTTTCAGGCATTACTTTTTAAAACTAATGTTATCTAGAAATAGCTGTTCTCCTTCTTTATTGGAAAAACTTCTTTCAACTTTTTTTTTTTTTTTTTTTTTTTTTTTTTTTTTTTGACAGGCAGAGTGGCCAGTGAGAGAGACAGAGAGAGAGAAAGGTCTTCCTTTGCCGTTGGTTCAGCCTCCAACAGCCGCCGCGTCTGGAGCACTGTGCTGATCTGATGGCAGGAGCCAGGTGCTTCCTCCCAGTCTCCCATGTGGGGGCAGGGCCCAAGCACCTGGGCCATCCTCCACTGCACTCCCTGGCCACAGCAGAGAGCTGGCCTGGAAGAGGGGCAACCGGGACAGAATCCGGTGCCCCAACTGGGACTAGAACCCAGTGTACCGGCGCTGCAAGGCGGAGGATTAGCCTAGTGAGCCACGGCGCCGGCCCTTCTTTCATCTTAATATTCAAGAGTCAAACATGTGGAGTTGGCATTTATTTTTCAAAAATATTAATTCACTTAAAGGCAGAAGTATAAAATGAATTTTCTTATGACACAGCTGTTTGTCCTGTAGTTTATTTTTGTATATTTCTGCAATCATGGTATGCAACATACTAAGTATATTAATGCACTAATTTGTTCATCTTAAATTCCAGCCACTTGCGTTAATCAAATGCAGTGACTTAACTACACATTTATCAATGAGGTGGTATATTAAGATATTGAGGGGCCCATACCTAATATTAATATTTAAAGTGTAAGGTAATCTGGGTAGATGTATTTATCTAAAATAAAAATACATTGAGAGAAGGGAGTACTGAATCTCTTCTTGCAGTGATTAAAATGAATAAACTGGTTTGTTTTTAATCATTCTGAAATAATCCTGATTTTAAAAGTGCCAGACCTGTGGGAATGAACACTTTTGAAAACCAGTAAAGTGAAAATATTTTGAGTAAATCAGAGTATCTGAAGAGGTTTTGTGATTTTGAATCTCTCCATTTAGTCTAACACTTTGTACTGTTTTTAATGAGTGAATATAATGTATAAAATAATTGTTATAACTACTATGAAATGTTAATATAGTTCATTTGAATCAAAGGACAGATGTAGTACTGTTTATGTGATGAATAAGACAGGATAAGTTGAAACGTAATTTATTCTTCTACCAGAGAATGAAAATGACTATTAGTAATTTACCAAAAAATTAATTTTCATTTACTAAAATCAGACTGTGAAAATGTTATGCTAAAATTTATATGTTGAAAAGGCATGAAATGGGAGACTTTCTTGGAACTGGGAAATAGTCATCTCTGAAATGGAATGCTTGGTTTAAAGAGATTATACAATAACTGGGGCATTAGTTATTTTTGGATTTACCTTGTGAACTAACCCAAGTATTATTTCTGAGAGTTAAATCACTCCTTAAAAAAGAATGACAGAATATAAATACATCATGTAGTCTGCATATACACAAATACTTTCTTTCAAAATAGAAATAAAAAGACCTGTATGGTCTTTAAAAATTAGGTTTTTTTATTGTTCAAATAAAAATGCACTGCATTACATGGGAATATAAAAAATGTCTTTGAAAAATGTCCCTAGTACGGGCTTCTAACACCATGGTATTGTACTTTTAACAAGCCTGACCCCAAAATTTAAATATGTTTTCCAATTTATATCCTCTTGCCCCACAGTTTTAAAGTAAAAAAAAGTTCCCAAGGTTCAGTTTAGTGAAACATCACAAATAAGATTCTGTAAAAAGTATGAAGTGGTATCTGTTCTCTAGCAGGGTTATCTTAAATAGTAATATAAAATCCTGGTTATTAACACAGGAAAGAATTAGGCCAAAGATATGGCAAAAGTCATATACAGAATACTCTGTTAAATAAAGTTATACTACTTTCTTAGTAAAGTGCTAGACTTTTACTTCATAGCTATATTTTTATAGGGTATTTTTTAGCTTTTCCTTTATATTTGGGAATATTAATCAAAGATAAGTAAAAACCCACATTATGTATTTTAAACCACCTCCTAAATTAAAAGATATGAATGTGTTGTTTACAACTTCTGGATATGTTTGAGAATTTGCCTTTTTATTTTTTACTCAGTCTACAGACTGAAGAAATCCATTTCATTTATTTGAAAAGTTAAGAAACCATACTGTCAAAACTGGATACTATCTCTGAATTTTAGTTAATATTTATGTTTTATCAGTGTGGAGTTTGTGTCTAACTTTTAAAAAAAAGACGAATTGATATATATATTACTTCACTTTCATGCTTGCTTACTTTTGTGTTTCAACCATATAATTTATTTTTCCATATGAGACAGGGTAGGACACATATTCTTGGATACATTACCATTTATTGTTTCAAGTGGATGGAATATATAAATCCCACTGAGCAGTTTAGTGTGGCCCTGTATCTTACATAAACAGGTTAAATGGAGACTTTATACTGTAATCTGTGTATTCATGAATTTACCATAAATTGTCATAATGACAAATGCAAGCTTTATTACTTGGCCCAAGGTAGCTGTTGATCCTTTTCATTGATAATATACAAGTGTAGAGAGCCAGAAGTGTTTCAAACTGAGAAAAGAAATAAGATACTTCCCACTAAATTACTGAAAAATGAAATTTTTATGTTGACTCTTGATGACTGGAAAGCCAATGTTAAGAATCAATATTATCCAATATAAAATAGTACACTGAATTAATAATAAACAGTATATTAAGAGCTTGTATATGCTGACTGGGAACAGTGGTGGCTTTTTAAATTCTCAGAAAGTCTGAACATTGTATAGTTAGAAGAAACCACTGGTATTGATGAAGACGCTCCATCTCTCCATAGCAGCCATTACAATCCAAATCTTTACAGAAGGTGTTCACGATCAGCAAGAGAATTTTACTCGTATTAGTGGTAAAGGTAAGCAGAGAACAAAGAGTGAAGAGGAAGTGTGCATTCGTTTTAAAAGTGGAAAAGGCAATGGGAAAAAAAAAAACATGGAAAAGTCAGAAATTTCTTCTTCAATATGTGCCTTACTAACAAACTGAAAAGAGAGCAGATAGATATTTTAAAAGCCAATGTCAGGAAACATCCACTGATAATGCCCATAATTTTACTTTATACTTAAATTACACAAGTAGAAAAGTTATGCTTATTAATAGTTTAATGTATGAAGGAAACATCCAGATTTCTGAATATGAAGGTACATATCTCACATTAATTTAAGTCTACATAAAGTAGAGCCTCTATACTGACATATTGAAATTTACTTTCTGCTTAGCCTTTTCTGTTATGTAAACAATTGTACATTTATTTGCCATTCTAAAACTTCAGGATCAAGTTTACATAATTTTGCTAAATTTCCGTGTTTGCTCAGAAGCAGTTTACAGTACTAAAACCAACCAGCCAAAGAACAGCTTCAACAGAAAGTTATGTCCAAAAGGGGAGAGGGAAAGAAAAAAAGAAAAATGGTAAGAAAAATGCTAACTAAGATAAAACGGATGATGGTGGGGAATGGGCAGTCACAAATGTTCACAGAAAATAGGTCAGTTAGTAAGTTCTTCTGCAAAAAGCCTACACACTTCAGTCAAGCACATCAGTAGAATGATTTGGGAGCATAAATTTTTTTTCCGGCCACTTGTGATTTCCTCTGAATGAAAGGAATCTGCAGGCTAACAAGCTGATCCTCATCAGCCAAGCTGGTTCATATGCACACTGTTCATATGAGGTGCCCAGGGTCCAGTCCACACCTATAAATATAGAGTATGCATTCTATTACACACATAGTTAACATTTATTGGAATTAAATAAAACTTAGAAACTATGAAAAGGCTTTAGTAGCTCTGGACTAAAACAGCCAAATTTCATTCAATTTGCAATATACTGGGAAACAATGGAGAAAAACAATGACAAAAAATCACTTTTATCTGTTGTTTTCTTGCCTCTACTCTTATCCCTCATACAGGATCAGCTTTGCCACCAATAAAAAGAAAAAACAAAAAACATGACCTGAACATATAAAGATTTATGACTGTGGAAGAAAAATGAGTCAAAGACATTAAATGTAAGCCAAAATAAGCTAAATTGTACACCCATTTCTGTAAATTTTTTTGAGTTGCATAAACTATTTTGACATTTATAATACTTTCAATAAATAATCTCGGCCGGCGCTGCGGCTCACTAGGCTAATCCTCCACCTAGCAGCGCCGGCACACTGGGTTCTAGTCCCGGTTGGGGCGCCGGATTCGGTCCTGGTTGCCCCTCTTCCAGGCCAGCTCTCTGCTGTGGCCCGGGAAGGCAGTGGAGGATGGCCCAAGTGCTTGGGCCCTGCACCCCATGGGAGACCAGGAGAAGCACCTGGCTCCTGCCTTTGGATCAGCGTGGTGCGCCGCCGGCTGCAGCGCGCCAGCTGTGGCGGCCACTGGAGGGAAGACCTTTCTCTCTCTCTCACTATCCACTCTGCCTGTCAAAAATAAATAAATAAATAAATAAACAAATAAATAAATAAAAAAAAATTAAAAATTAAATGAATAATATTTAAAAAAACTAAAAAATAAATAATCTCTAAATGGTGCTTTTCAAATCACTAGAAAATTCTGATGTACAGTATAAAATCATATAATAATCACTTTACAACTTAAAATCTTTCACTTACCATAGACTACCCAGTGGAATATGCAATGCCCTTCTGAAACTTTAGTTCCAAATCACTACCTTTGGTACCATTTCCCACACTGCTCTGGCTATATTAAATATCCCTTCATTTCCTCAACTGTCTGTATTCACCATACTCTCTGGCTACCATGATTTAACTGTATTCTTAACTGTCTGTATTCATAAATATTAAATAAGTATTGATTTGCTGAATGATTAGTCTTACCGTTTGAGGGCCATTATTTTCCGTGGAGCTTGATACCATCTTTATCAGTGAGTTCCAGGAGGGGTCCGCAGCATGAGGGCCATTAAATATGGGTCCTCCAGCACCATCAGGGATAGGTGCTACTGGAGGAATCATTGCATTCCCATACACAGAAAAAGGCATACCCTTAAAAAAGAAAAAAACAAAGACTAACATTCAAGCTATTCTTTACTTTTTTTCTGATATAAACAGTAGTCTTAAAACTGATTTTTTTTTTTTGACAGGTAGAATTACAGTCAGAGAGAGACAGAGAGAAAGGTCTTCCTTCTGTCGGTTCACTCCCCTAATGGCTGCCACAGCTCGCACTGCGCCGATCAGAAGCCAGGAGCCAGGTGCTTCCTCCCGGTCTCCCATGCGGGAGCAGGGACCCAAGCACTTGGGCCATTCTCCACTGCCCTCCCAGGCCACAGCAGAGAGCTGGACAGGAAGAGGAGCAACCAGGACTAGTACCCAGCGACCCAACCGGAACCGGGACTAGAACCTGGAGTACTGGCGCCACAGGTGGAAGATTAGCTAAGTGAGCCATGGTGCCAGCCTTAAAACTGATTTATTTAAGCCTTTACCTCATTTACTGAATGTGTTAAGTTATCCAGGGATCTAAAGTTAAAATACATGTTTTCCACTGTACCACTTACTTTTAACTCAAGAGAATAAAAAATTTTACATTTAAATAATTTTGTCAAGAAACACTCTGCTGAAGAGCTAGAACAAATCAGCACTCATATTTTAGCCAGATTCTGACCTGTATTTGCAGGTTCATGCCCCAGTA
Source organism: Oryctolagus cuniculus (assembly GCF_964237555.1). Classification (NCBI taxonomy): domain Eukaryota; kingdom Metazoa; phylum Chordata; class Mammalia; order Lagomorpha; family Leporidae; genus Oryctolagus; species Oryctolagus cuniculus. The sequence goes on along the minus strand of NC_091439.1, from coordinate 92,551,534 downwards.
TCATTACAGAAATGTTTATCCACTAGAAGTAAGGCAGGTTAATAACAAGGCAAACATTTTGAAATAATAAAAATTTTTATAAATCACTATTACCCCAACTTTAGGAAAGTCCATGTATCCTGCAGGAACATGCTGATGGAATGTACCAGAAGGAGTTACAATTCCTGTATTATCTCGCTCCATTGCTTGATGCTGTGAGAACACTCCTGGATCAGACATTGGCCTGTGAATCATAGGATTTCCCATCCCAGGATTACACCAATCTACTTTATCTGAAGGAAAACAAGCAGAAAAAAAAAAAAATCGCTGATATTTAAAATCAGTAGGCAACAAAATAAAATATTTTATATTTTTCTAATAGCTTTCACATTCAGCTGTGAATTATTTCCAAATGGCCTACCTTCATATGTGGACAGCAGTATTTTCATGTTTTAGGTAGAAACACATAACCCAAATAAAATAAACACTTAGTGTGACAAAAGACAAAAAGCTAACCTATCATAAAACCTAAAGGACCTTAGAGGATCAGCTTCTCTTAACATGATGTAATAAAGAAAAGAACATGTTTATATTGGTCTATTTGCAGAAAGCAATCATAAATAAATGCAACTGGAGAGATGACAAGAAAACAGAACTTCAAAAAAATTTTTTTAACACTTGAAAGGCAGAGTAACAGAGAAGCAGAGTCAGAAAGACAGAGGGAAGGAGGGAGAAAGGGAGGGAATTGGGGGGGGGGGAGAGAGAGAGAGAGAGAGAGAGAGAGAGAGAGAGAGAGAGAGAGAGGTCTTCCATCCACCAGTTCACTCCCCAAATGGCTACAATGGCCAGAGCTGGGCCATTACAGAACCTGGAGCTTCTTCCAGGTCTCCCATGGTGGGTGCAGAGCCCATGGACTTGAGCCACCTACTGCTTTCCCAGGCCACAGCAGAAAGATAAACAGGAAATGGAGCAGCCAGGACTCAAACCGGTGCCCATATGGATACCAGCAGTGCAGGTAGTGGCTTTACCCTCTGCACCCCAGCATCAGCCCTGAAAACAGAACCTTTAACAAAGATTTCACAGTCAAAACAAGGGATAGAGGTTGTGTCTGCAGTGGACACTGGCATCCTGTTTGGGGGTGTTGGTTTGAGTCTCCACTACTGATCCAACTCCCTTCTAATGTGCCTGAGAAGGCAGCAGATGATCATCCAAGTGCTTGGGTCTCTGCCAACATGAGGGAGACCCAGTTGGAGTTCCAGGCTTCTGGTTTAAGCCTGGCACAGATCTGGCTGGTGTAGACACTTGGGGAATGAACCAGTGGAAGATGTATCTCTGGACCTTTCAAATAAACTTAAAAAAATATTCAATAGAAAATCACAGATCTTTAAAAAATGACTATGAAAATTAAATACTGCCTACAATATTAAGTCAAATGTATAAACTTGAATTTTAGTAAGTAGCCCAGTATATCGTACCTTGATTGCCACCAATCCCTTCAAAGGACCAGATGCCACTATGCCCTACTGATGTGGACAAATTACTCCCAATAACAGATGGAGCTGAAGTTCCAGTTTGCCTGATCCGTGCTGAACGTTCAGTCCCAATTGGGACTGGAACTTTCCTGTCCTGAGAGACACTGCTGGGTTTTTCTGACCCTAAAGGTACTGATGATGGGGCAGGAGATGGTGCACGGACTCCGGTGGATACTGACTGTGCAGGAGAATCTGGAGAAGAGATATTTTAAAAGACAACACAGGTCATCTATAAAATATGTAATTTACTAAAACCAAATATGTAATTCTTAAGACATATATGTATTCTCTGAGGAAAAATGAAAATAATGTTTAAGTGATAAATTATGCATTAAAATTTGGTTAAAATTCCATGACTTCACAATAGAATATGAAGACATTAATGTGGCAAAGTCATCAGTTACACATATAATAAACTGTTAAAACCAATTAATACTTAAATGAATTAATCCTTGACATTAAGTAAATTTCACACAAGAGTAATGAAAAGAATGTTTAAATTAAAATGCTAACAACAAAATGGAGGTAAAATTAAAAAATCACCGTGTGTACTGGTAATTAAACTACATTTTCAGGAACACTTGTTCTTTGGTATGTTAAAAGCATTCAGAAATTAAAATCTAACAAGAAAAAAGTGAAATCTGGACTTACAGAAGTTTGTATTTGCTAAGAGAGTATCAATAAATAGGAAGAAATGCATCACTGCCCAAGTTTGTTCATTACATCTTGTGAGTATCTCACAGAACACATTTTTGGAAATGACAATCTATACTTATTATAACAAGATGGGGTTCTTAATATAGTCAATTTGATTGACTATATTAAGATTAGTGATTCCATCTCTTTACACATTATAGAGAAGAAAAAGACAAAAACAAGCAAAATTATATTTCATGTGAAAAGTTTAACTGTTAAGGACATTTACACACAGTATGAATAGTGCAGAAACTTGAAATTTTAAAGTCAAAACTGTTATTACCTGAATATCAAAATGTATTCCTAACTGCTTGACAGTATGACACAGAGACAATCATTGAAAATATTTTCCATTTAATCATCTATACATTTAAGTCTCTGGGGTGTGTGTGTGTGTATGAGAGATAACCAAGACGTTCATGAAAAAGAAGTATTATGAAAAATCTATGTGCATTTTCAAAACATTTCTGTACCAAAATAAACTTACTGTTTATTTCTATTTTGTATAAACTTTTTGAAGTTTCCTCATATGTGTACAGTTAGATTTTGCAATTCTATAGATACACATACACACACACACATGCATGTGTGCGTGCACATAGCCTATTTCCTGAGCACTTAGGGGATTCAGAGACAAAAAAAAAAAAAAACTAAATTGTCTTGTTAGCCAGAATACATTAAAAAAAAAATTATTGGTGTTGGCACTGTGGTGCAGTGGGTTATGCCAGCTTCCCATATGGGTGCCAGTTGAAGTCCTGGCTGCTCCACTTCTGATCCAGCTCCCTGCTAATGTGCCTAGGAGAACAGTGGAGGATGGCCCAAACAGTTGGGCTCCTGCACCCATTTGGGAGACCTGGAAGTAGCTCCAGATTCCTGATTTCATTCTAGCCCAGCTCTGTGCCATTGTAGCCATTTTGGGGAATGAACCAGCAGTTGGAAGATCTCCCTCCTACCCCCATAATTCTGACTTTCTTTCAGATAAGTAAATAAATCCATCTTAAAAAAAATCTGGGGCCAGCACTGAGGCATAGCAGGTAAAGGCTGCTCACCTGCAATGCTGGCATCCCACATGGGCACTGGTTGAGTCCCAGCTGCTCCACTTCCAATCCAGCTCCCTGCTAATGTGCCTGGGAAAGCAGTGCAGGATGGCCCAAGTGCTTGGGCACCTGAAATCATGTGGGAGATCAGGAAGAAGCTTCTCATTCCTGGCTTCGGCCTAGCCCAGCTGCTGCCAATGCGGCCATTTGGGGACAGAACCAGCAGATAGAAGACCTCTCTGTCTCTTCCTCTCTTTGTAACTCTGACTTTCAGAGTTTTATTTATTAATTTATTTTAAAATTTCTAAAAAATAAAACACGTATTTGTAAAGAATACACAGAACTGCTGTGGAGATCAATTCTACATTATAAGTGCTCAGCAAAGTTTATTTTATTAAATTGATATCACTCTCAATGAGTTACAGTGACTGCTATCTAAAAAGAGGAAAATATGGAATTGTTTTATAAATTAAAATTCATTAAGTGGATATTGATATTATTGAACAAAAGAACATGAAACCATGGGTCTATGGTATAGAAATATCAGGGAAACTACAGTAGTACAAAGTTCATAGAAAATAGAATTAAAAAATTTTGAAATCCATGCATACAAGGGGTCATCACGAAGTTACTGTAAAACGCATATTATGAAGAAACTATGTATGGCTTTCAAAAACTTTTGCATTCAAATAAATTTATCTATGAATTTCATTTTACCAAGGATTTTTTGAGGTACTCTCATATTTCCCTCTAGTGAAGTACCTCTCATAATCATGGATTTACCATTACTTGACAGCATTTATTTATTTATTTTTAAGATGTATTTATTTACTTGAGAGGCACAGTTATAGACAGAGAGAGGGAGAGTCAGAGAAAGAGGGCTTCCATCCATTGGTTCACTCCCCAGATGGCTGCAACGGCTGGAGCTGGGCAGATCCGAAGGCAGGAGTTTCTTTAAGGTGTCCCATGCAGGTATAGCGGCCCAAGCACTCAGGACATCTTCTACTGCTTTCCCAGACCATCAGCATGGAGCTAATCAGAAGTAGGGCAACTGGGACTCAGAGGCACCCACATGAGATGCACGTGCTGCAGGCGGATGCTTAGCCTACTACACCACAGAGCTGGCTCCAACAGCATATATATTTTTTTAAATTTTTTTTGACAGGCAGAGTTAGACAGTGAGAGAGACAGACAGAGAGAAAGGTATTCCTTCTGTTGGTTCACTCCCAAAATGGCCACTATGGCTGGCGCTGCGTCGATCCAAAGCCAGGAGCCAGGTGCTTCCTCCTGGTCTCCCATGTGGGTGCATGGCCCAAGCATTTGGGCCATCCTCCACCGCCTTCCCGGGCCACAGCAGAGAGCTGGATTGGAAGAGGAGTAACTGGGATCTGTCTAGATCCCGGGACTAGAACCCGGGGTGCCGGCATCGCAGGCGGAGGATCAGCCAAGTGAGCCGCGGCGCCTGCCAACAGCATATACTTTTAACAAATCATTACATATAGAAAACTAATAGACTTTTTTAAGGCAATTATAATGTTTTCAATTTTGACATTTTCACCTTAAAATTATATTGCTCTGGGGGCAGGTATTCAGCCTTCTAGTTAAGATGTTGGGCTGGGATGCCAGCATCCCACATCAGAGTGCATAGGTTCTAGTCATGGCCCTACTCCTGATTCCAGGTTCCTGCTTTAAGTGTATGCTGGTGATAGCTCAAGTGATTGGGTCATTGCCACACACATGGGAGAACTGGATAGAGTTCCTGGCTTCTGGCTTTGGCCTGGTCCAGCCCTAACCCTGGCTGATAATTTAGAGAATCATCCAGCAGATCAGCCATCTGTCTCTGTCTCTCTGCCTTTCAAACAAAATAAATTTTAAAAGCCGACACTGCTGCGTAGAGGGAATTCTGGGAAGATGGAGATGGCAGCAGCACAGGTTTTGACTCTTCCCAAATCTCCCCATAAAAACAAAATCACTAAATTAGCCAAACCAAAAATTCATTAATAATATCAATAACAAAACTAAAAGACAAATCAATCCAAAGATACAAATGAATGTGAACAAATCAACAACAGCTGTGAGACTCATGGTATCAGCTTCTGTGTGGAAGGAAGCAATGGAGAATCAATCCTTTAGACTTAAGAACAGGAGACCCTCACAACAGACCAAAAATCACAAAACATAACAGGAATACTGCTAAATTCCATGAAAAGATATTATGCAAAAATTGATTAAAACAGGAAGGGAAGAGAGAGGGAGATTGGGAGGGAGCAAGGGGGTGAGGGAAGTGGGGTTGCCTTCTTGAAAACTGTCCCTATGAAATCTGTTCCCTTTACATTAATAAAAGTTTTTTAACTTTTATTTAATGAATATAAATTTCCAAAGTACAGCTTATGGATTACAATGGCTTCCCCCCGCCCCAAAGTTGTTTTTTTTTTTTTTTACAAAGGTATTATATAAAAGAGAAACAGACCTACAACATCCCTTAAAGCATACCAAAACAAAGCTCAATATCCCAAGATCCTGAAGTGAACTAAAAGAACTGAAAGAAAAAGGTAAGACAGAACTGCATAATTCACATCTAGTAAAACTGGAAACGAGATGACAAAACATAGGAAAGAATTATATGTAAAAGAATATTCTTTTTAAAGATTAATTAATTTATTTGAAAGGCAGAGTTAGAGAGAGAGAGAGAAAGAGAAAGAGAAAGAGAGAAAAAGAGAGAACGAGAGGGACAAAGAGAGAAAGAGACAGACAGAGTTATCTTCTATGTGCTGGTTCACTCCCCAAATGGCCTCAAACAGCCAGGGCTCGGCCAGGCCAAAGCTAGGAGGCAGGAGCTTCATTGGAGTCTCCCATGTGAGTGCAGGTGCCCAAGCGCTTGGACCATTCTCTGCTGCTTTCCCAAGGACATTAGCAGGGAGCTAGATCAGAGGTGGAGCAGCCAGAACCCATATAGGATGCTGGTGTCACAGGTAGCAGTTTAACCCATTACACCGCAATGCGGCCCCCAGAATATTTTTAAAAGGCTTGAATGAAATAACAAGGAACATCAGAACCTGTAAAAATGAGATAATTGTAAGCATTTTTAAACTACGTATTGAAAAGGCACAATTACATTCCTAAGAAAAGTCAGCCCCAAACAACTAACATGACGACGTATCAAGGAAGATAGGAAGGCAAAAAGGACGACCAAATGAACCTTACTTTCCTCTGATTCATCTCTACCAGCCTGACCTCATTCATGGGTCCAATCTGGTTTCCCTTTCCTAATCTGTATCCTTACAAAAACAAAAGCAAAGCAAAACAACAATCCTTCACATGTTAAAAATATTGTTAGGGGCTGGCACTGTGGTGTAGTGGGTAACACTGGAATCCCATATGGCGCTGGTTTGTGTCCTGGCTGCTCCACTTCCCATCTAGCTCCTTGTTAATGGCCTGGGAAGGCAGAACAAGATGATCCAAGTGCTCTGGCCCCTGAAACTCATGTGGGAGACCTGGCCCAGCCCAGCCCCAGCTGTTGTGGCCATCTTGGGAGTCAACCAGAGGATGCAAGACCTCTCTTTGTCTCTCCTTCTCTCTTTCAAATAAAACAAATAAATCTTTAAAATATACACATATATGTATTTTGTTAAATGAACAGAATAACCAGGTTAGTCTGCTGATCTGCCCCATGTAAGAGACCTATCCTCTTCAGAAGTCTGCCCTCTGACTAGATATAGATATACATTCAGATGATTCTATTTTCTTCTTCCTCTCTCCCTGCAGATCTACTGTTTTAAAGATAAGCGCCTGACCCAAGAACAGGCTAGCCAGTATCCAATGACTAACATGGCCTGACTTGAACACTTGAGTTGAGCCAATCCTCTTTCTGGCAGGGGCAATTCATAAGTAGGGGAAAAAACTGGCTTTATGAGGGCGAACAAATGAGATTACAAAGAAGCCTATGTACAAAGAGAGCAGAACAGGGGCTGGTGCTGTGGCATAGCAGGTAAAGCCGCTGCCTGCAGTGAGAACATCCCATATGGGCATCGGTTCATGTCCTGGCTGCTCCACTTTTGATCCAGCTCTCTGCTATGGCCTGGGAAAACAGTTGAATGCAGCCCAAGTTCTTGGGCCCCTGCATCCAGTTGGGAGACCTGGAAGAAGCTCCTGGCTTTGGATCGGCACAGCTCCAGCTACTGCAGCCAACTGGGGAGTGAACCAGGGGATAGAAGACCTCTCTCTCTCTTTCTGCCTCTCCTTGCTAACTCTGACCTTCAAATAAATAAATTTTTTTTAAGAGAACAGAAGAGATTCACAAGAAACAAATCATGAAGAGAAGGCCATAAATGCTGAGACTGAGATGGGCAGAACAGTTAAGCCCTGGACAATTCTATAGATGGCCCTGCATTACCTCAAAGTAAAATATTTTCCTTGAGATTCCTTGGGTGGGTCTATATTCCTTGCTGTGAACAAGAGTCTAACTGGGCTGCTTGTGGTGGTGCAGTAGTTTAAGCTGCCCCTGGAGATGGCCAGCATCACATATCAGAAGGCCAGTTTGAGTCCTGGCTACTCCACTTCTGATGCAGCAGGAAGCTGGAATACAAAACGGAGCTGGCAGCAGGTATTACGGCACATCAGGTTTAGCCACTGCTTGAAACACTTGCATTCCATATATGAGTGCTGGCTTCAATCTCAGCTACTCTATTCTGATCCAGCTTTTTGTTAATGCACCTCCGAAGGCAGATGATGATGGCCCAAGTGCCTCGACTCCTCTCACCCATGTGGGAGACCAAAATGGAGTTCCTCTTGGTTCCTGGCCAAGCCCTAGTTGTTGTGGCCATTTGCAGAGGGAACCAGCAGTAAGATATCCCCTCACCCCACCACCACCTCTGTCATTCTGTCTTTCAAATCAGTTCTTTCAGTTTTTCTTTGGTGAGGGCTGGGATGAAACTTACTGAAATACTTTTCTCATCTCTAATTATAATTTCTTTAGTTAGAAAGAAAAGCAAAATGTAATTTATAGCCACATGACTTTCAAATATGCCAAAGCATATATTAAAGAAAAAACGGGTTTCAGAGGACAGAACATATCTAGGTTTTTATAGAGCCATAAGTTTATACAATCTGGGGAACCAGTTTTAGAAAACGAATGTGATACTGTATTACAAATACAAAATCAAGGGGTCCAAGCAATGAAGTTCTCTGAAGCTCAAGCTTCACTGACATCCAAATAAATTCACATTTTAGTTTAGAAATGGAAAGAGTCCAGAGTTAAAAATGAAAGAGCAACATGACCTACAAATTGAAAAAGCTGTCATGCAGATAAATTATATTGTACTTTCCTCATGGTTTAATTCAGAATTTATTAAACATACTCAAAATTTAACTTGAAGAAATATGAGACAACAGTTTCAGATAATCTGAGACTAAGAGACATTGAAATCCTAATTTGAATTTTTGAAAAAATAATAAAGGTATTAGAATAATTAATGAAATGTGATTCTGGACTATATTTTAGATAATATGGCTAATGTAAAAAAGTGTGCTGGATTATCACTGTACTATAGTTGTAGAAGATAATGTGGTTTCCTTTATTTTGATTTTTTTTTTAAAAAGATGTATTTATCCATTTGAAAGTCAGAGTTACAGAGAGGGAGAGGCAGAGGCAGAGAGAGAGAAAGAGATCTTCCATTCACTGGTTCATTCCACAAATGCCCCAACGGGTCAGGGCTGGGCCAGGCTGAAGCCAGGAGCCAGGGTGCAGGATCCCAAACACTTAGACCATCCTCCATTACCCTCCAATGCAGATTAGCAGTGAGCAGGATCAGAAACGGAGCACTCAGGACTTGAACCAGCACCCACATGGGATGCCAGCACCGCAGGTGACAGCATTTTATCCACTATGCCACAGAGCTGGCTCCAGAGGATGTTTTATTCTTAGGAAAGTTAGGTGTTTGGTGGCAAGAGGGCTTGGTATCTGCCAACTAACTTGAAAATGTTCCAGGGGGTCCAGCGTTATAGTACAGGTTAAGCTGCTCTCCTTGACACCAGCATCCTATATAGGTGCCAGTTTGAGGCCTGGTTGCTCTACTGCCAATCCAGCTCCCTGCTAATGCTCCTGGGAAAGCAGCAGAAGATGGCCTGAGTGCTTGGGCCCCTGTCACCCAAGTAGGAAGCCTAGATAGAGTTCTAGGATCCTGGCTTTGGCCTGCCCCAATAATCGAGGCCATTTGGGGAGTAAACCAGTGGATGGAAGATCGATCAATCAATCAATCTCTCTCTCTCTCTCTTTTTCTGCCTCTCCTTAACTCTGCCTTTCAAATAAATAAATAAATCTTAAAAAATTTTAAAAAGTGGTTCAAGAAAAAGAAACTTACATATGAGTACACATATAAACACACACAAAGGGATCCAAGGTGGGGAAAGAGAAGACTGAAGTAACATGTTATATCAATTGGTGAATCTGAGGAAAATATACAAGGGTTCTTTGGTGTTATTAATGTGTTTAAAATTATTTCTTTTTAAAAGTTAGAGCCAAGAGACATAATTAAATGTAAATTTGTGGACCAAAGGTGGTTCTTGGTTTATTGGGGGGTGGGGAGTGGAGGGTGGAGTGGGGAGAGAAAATCTAAAAAATGTTTTGGGACAACAAGGGGTACTTGAACATGTACTATATCTCAAATGATTATTACTGAATTAATGTTAATTTATTAGGCATTTAACAATACTATTGCAATGTATAAGAAAATATCTGGAGTGAGAGTTTGGTGCAGTGATTAAGTTGCCACTTGGAACACCCATATCCTGCTCTGGAATGACTGGTTCAAGTTCTGGGTACTCCCTTTCCGATCCAGCTTCCTGGGAGGCAATGGTGATGGCTCAAGTACTGCCACCTGCCTGTGAGACTGAGATAGGACTCCCTATTCCAGGTTTTGGCCTGGCCCAGCCCTGATAGCTGCAGGCACTCGGGGAGTGAACAAACAGATAGAAGATTTCTGTCTCCAACTCACTGCCTTTCAAATAAAAAAAAAAATGAAAATACAATTTAAAAAATTGTTTTAAAGAAAATACTCTTATTCCTAAGTGATGGATGTTTTCAGATGTCAAATATCATATCTGCATCTTATTTTTAAATAGTTCGCAAACAAAAAAAGCAAACAGAAAACATCCAACAAGATCTTTAAGTGATAAACTTGAGGCAATAAGTGTATTTCTTGAACTGTTTTTTTAACTTTTCCATAGGTTCCCAATTTTTTGTAAGAAAAAAGTTGCTGGAAGGTAAAATATTTTAAAATAGTTCCAATGATTTGTATATCAACAATGTAGCAGGGTATTAAAAAATCTAACCTATATTGGTTACATTGTCATAAAAAACATAATACTTTTCCAACAAAAAAGCTACTACATAAACCAAGGCTTTGGGTAAAACAACCTATCACACTTGGTAAATTTTATCCACACAAGTATTAATGACAGGGATAAACAGTAATGTAAATGAATCTTCCCAAATTCTTTTTATGAAGCCAGCATCACCTTAATTCCTAAGCCAGAAAAAGATGCAGCATTGAAAGAAAATTACAGACCAATATCCCTGATGAACATAGATGCAAAAATCCTCAATAAAATTCTGGCCAATAGAATGCAACAACACATCAGAAAGATCTTCCACCCAGACCAAGTGGGATTTATCCCTGGTATACAGGGATGGTTCAATGTGCACAAAACAATGAACATTATACACCACATTAACAAACTGCAGAAGAAAAACCATATGATTATCTCAATAGACGCCGAGAAAGCATTTGATAAAATACAACACCCTTTCATGATGAAAACTCTAAGCAAACTGGGTATGGAAGGAACATTCCTCAATATAATCAAAGCAATTTATGAAAAACCCACGGCCAACATCCTATTGAATGGGGAAAAGTTGGAAGCATTTCCACTGAGATCTGGTACCAGACTGGGATGCCCACTCTCACCACTGCTATTCAATATAGTTCTGGAAGTTTTAGCCTGAGCTATTAGGCAAGAAAAAGAAATTAAAGGGATACAAATTGGGAAGGAAGAACTCAAACTATCCCTCTTTGCAGATGACAGGATTCTTTATTTAGGGGACCCAAAGAACTCTACTAAGAGACTATTGGAACTCATAGAAGAGTTTGGCAAAGTAGCAGAATATAAAATCAATGCACAAAAATCAACAGCCTTTGTATACACAGACAATGCCATGGCTGAGGAAGAACTTCTAAGATCAATCCCATTCACAATAGCTACAAAAACAATCAAATACCTTGGAATAAACTTAACCAAGGATGTCAAAGATCTCTACGATGAAAATTACAAAATCTTAAAGAAAGAAATAGAAGAGGATACCAAAAAATGGAAAAATCTTCCATGCTCATGGATTGGAAGAATCAATATCATCAAAATGTCCATTCTCCCAAAAGCAATTTATACATTCAATGCAATACCAATCGAAATACCGAAGACATTCTTCTCAGATCTGGAAAAATGATGCTGAAATTCATATGGAGACACAGGAGACCTCGAATAGCTAAAGCAATCTTGTACAACAAAAACAAAGCCGGAGGCATCACAATACCAGATTTCAGGACATACTACAGGGCAGTTGTATTCAAAAGAGCATGGTACTGGTACAGAAACAGATGGATAAACCAATGGAACAGAATAGAAACACCAGAAACATCTGCAGCCAACTTATATTTGATCAAGGATCTAAAACTAATTCCTTGAGCAAGGACAGTCTATTCAATAAATGGAGCTGGGAAAACTGGATTTCCACGTGCAGAATCATGAAGCAAGACCCTACCTTTCACCTTACACAAAAATTCACTCAACATGGATTAAAGACCTAAATCTATGACCCAACACCATCAAATTATTAGAGAGCATTGGAAAAACCCTGCAAGATATAGGTACCAGCAAAGACTTCTTGGAAAAGACCCCGGAAGCACAGGCAGTCAAAGCCAAAATTAACATTTGGGATTGCATCAAATTGAGAAGTTTCTGTACTGCAAGAGAAACAGTCAGGAAAGTGAAGAGACAACCGACAGAATGGGATAATATATTTGCAAACTATGCAACTGATAAAGGGTTGATAACCAGAATCTACAAAGAAATCAAGAAACTCCACAACATCAAAACAAACAACCCACTTAAGAGATGGGCCAAGGACCTCAATAGACATTTTTCAAAAGAGGAAATCAAAAGGGCCAACAGACACATGAAAAAATGTTCAAGAAAGATCACTAGCAATCAGGGAAATGCAAATCAAAACCACAATGAGGTTTCACGTCACCCGGGTTAGAATGGCTCACATACAGAAATCTACCAACAATAGATGCTGACGAGGATGTGGGGAAAAAGGGACACTAACCCACTGTTGGTGGGAATGCAAACTGGTCAAGCCACTATGGAAGTCAGTCTGGAGAATCCTCAGAAACCTGAAGATAACCCTACCATTCAACCCAGCCATCCCACTCCTTGGAATTTACCCAGAGGAAATTAAATTGGCAGACAAAAATGCTGTCTGTACATTAATGATTATTGCAGCTCAATTCACAATAGCTAAGACCTGGAACCAACCCAAATGCCCATCAACAGTAGAGTGGATAAAGAAATTATGGGGCATGTACTCTATAGAATACTATACAGCAGTCAAAAACAATGAAATCTGGTCATATGCAACAAGATGGAGGAATCTGGAAAACATTATGCTGAGTGAAATGAGCCAGTCCCAAAGGGACAAATATCATATGTTCTCCCTGACCGGCGACAACTAACTGAGCACCAAAGGGGAAACCTGTTGAAGTGAAATGGACACTATGAGAAACAGTGACTTGATCAGCTCTTGTCCTGACTGTTGATGTACAATGTAATATTTATCCATTTTAGTATTTCTTTTTGTTCTAGTACTATTGGTTGAACTCTGTAATTAACACACAATTATTCTTAGGTGTTTCAATTTTAACTGAAAAGTGATCCCTGTTAAATATAAGAGTGGGAATAAGAGAGGGAGGAGACATACAATTTGGGACATGCACAATCTGACTTGCCCCAAATGGTGGAGTTAGAAACGTGCCAGGGGATTCCAATACAATCGCATCAAGGTGGCATGTACCAATGCCATCTCACTATTCCAAGTGATCAATTTCAGTTCACAACTGATCATAATGATAGGTCTAAGAGTCAAACGGATCACACAAACAAGACTAGTGTCTGCTAATACTAACTGATAGAATCAAAAAGGGAGAAAACGATCCAACATTGGGAAGCTGGATACACAACAGACTCATAGAATGGCAGATGTCCTAAATAGCACTCTGGCCTCAGAATCAGCCCTTAAGGCATTCGGATCTGGCTGAAGAGCCCATGAGAGTATTTTCGGCATGGAAAGCCAAGACACTCTGGCAAAAAAAAAAAAAAGAAAAGAGAGATCCCAGTGGAAAGAACGGGCCATCAATGAAGGAGGTACCCTTCTCTGAAGGGAGGAGAGAACTTCCACTTTGACTAGGACCCTGTCGGAATAAGATTGAAGTCGGCAAACTCAAAAGGATTCCATAGCCTTGGCAACTCATGACTAGAGCCTAGGGATATTACTGATGCCAAAAACAAGAGTGTCCAATTGTTAACAACAGGAGTCACTGTGTACTTACTTCTCATGTGGGATCTGTCCTTAATGTTTTGTCCAATGTGAAGTAATGCTATAACTAGTACTGAAACAGTATTTTACACTTTGTGCTTCTGTGTGGGTGCAAACTCAGGAAATCTTTACTTAATATATACTAAATCGATCTTCTGTATATAAAGATAATTGAAAATTAATCTTGATGTGAATGGAATGGGAGAGGAAGCGGGAGATGGGAGGGGTGCGAGTGGGAGGGAAATTATGGGGGGAAGCCATTGTAATCCATAAACTGTATTTTGGAGATTTATATTTACTAAATAAAAAAAAAAAGACAAAAAAACCCAGTAATATAAATGATTATAATTTTATACATTTTATTTATTTTAAAGTTTTTTATTTTTATTTATTTATTTATTTTGACAGGCAGAGTGGACAGTGAGAGAGAGAGAGAGACAGAGAGAAAGGTCTTCCTTTTGCTGTTGGTTCACCCTCCAATGGCCGCCACGGCTAGCACGCTGCGGCCAGTGCACTGTGCTGATCCGAAGGCAGGAGCCAGGTGCTTATCCTGGCTCCCATATGGGTGCAGGGCCCAAGAACTTGGACCATCCTCCACTGCCTTCCCGGGCCACAGCAGAGAGCTGGCCTGGAAGAGGGGCAACTGGGACAGAATCCGGCGCCCTGACCGGGACTAGAACCTGGTGTGCCAGCGCCACAGGCGGAGGATTAGCCTATTGAGCCACGCATCGGCCCTATTTTAAAGATTTTTATTTATATATTTGAAAGGCAAAGTTAGAGAGAGAGAGAGAGAGAGAGAGAGAGAGAGAGAGAGAAACAGAGACAGAGAGAATCTTCCATCTGCTTGCTCACTCACCAAATGTCCACAACAGCTGGAGCTGAGCCAATCTGAAGCCAGTAGCCAGGAGCCAGGAGCTTCTTCCAGATCTCCCACAAGGGTGCAGGGGCCAAGCACTTGGATCATCTTTTGATGCTTTCCCAGGAGCACTAACAGGGAGCTGGACTGGGACTGGAAGTGGAGCAGCTGGGACTTGAACTGGCGCGCATATGGAATACTGGTGCTGCAGCAGCTTTACTCACTATGCCATGGCACGAGCCCAATAATTTCATATATTTGAAAACATTCTCAGGGCTAGCACTGTGGCGTAGCAGGTAAAGTCACCACCTCCGGCACCGCCATACCATATGGGTGCCGGTTTGAGTCCCAGCTGCTCAACTTCCAATCCAGCTCACAGCTAATAAGCCGGAAAAGCAGCAGAAGATGGCCCAAGTCCTTGGGCCCCTGCATCCACCTAGAGACCAGGACCAAGCTCTTGCCTCCTAGCTTTGGCTTGGCCCAGCCCAGGCCAGTGTGGACACTTGGGGAGTGAACCAGTGAATGGAAGATCATTTTTTCTCTTTCTGCCTCGGCTTTTCTGACTTTCAAATCAATCAATCAATCAATCAATCTTGAGATAAAGAGGCAGGCATCTTAACATCTCTTCTTTCTTATCTTTTTATGAAAACGAAAACCAAACACCTTTTTTTTTTTTAAGATTTATTTTATTTATTTGAAAGTCAGAGACAGAGAAAGATAGAGGCAGAGACAGACAGGGAGGGAAAGACAGAGAACTCTACCATTTGATGGTTCACTCTCCAAATGGCTGCAAGGCTGGGGCTGGGCCAGGCCAAAGCCAGAACTAAAAACTCCATACGGGTTTCCCATGAAGGCAGAAGGGCCTCAGTTCGTGGGCCATTTTCTGCTGATTTCCAGGCATATTTAGCAGGGAGCTAAATCACAAGTAGAGCAGCTGGGACTCAAACAGATACTCTAATATGGGATTCCAGGGTGGCAGGCAGCAGATTAACATGCTGAGCCACAACATCAGCCCCCAACTTTATTTTATTTCTAAGTACATAAATATGAATCAGCTGCATATAGATACTTTAATGAAATGTTTATTTTTAGTATGGTTCAGTTTCAGCTCCACACACTTGGAAAACATTGACCCAGATGTGTTATATACTTGGGGATAAAAATAAATTTTAAGAGGAGTGCAGAAAAAGCTTTATAGAAAAATCATTCTAAAAATAGTAAAGGTTTCTTATTATCACTGGCTATTTATAAAAATGTTTGCTCCTCTGTTCCTATTACATTCATCTTGATGATATTCAATGTTTCTATATAGCTCTAAATTATCTTTCAATTTTTTTTCCAGATTTCACCATATAGTGACACATTTCTAAAATTAGTGTTCTCAGGACTGACACTACTCTCATTATCATCACCTTCATTTTTAATATGATCATAAATTTAAAAACCAACATTAACAGTAGCTGATAACAGATACACTATCCCATTTACTTCTTACACTAATCCTGTATGTTAGATATTACAGATGAGCAAATCAACATTTGCTGAAGTGACTTGTGTAAGCTCACCTAACTCTGCAGATAAGGATTTTGCTGGCAAAGGCAATGGGACACAGGTGAGGAAACACTGTGTAGGTATGCATGGGAGGAGGTAGAACATAGATATGAGAAGAAACTAACTTGAACAGTACCTAAACAGTCAGTTAAATTAATTATTATTGGTAGTTTCACATGCAATTATAAAAGCTATATCATAAATAAGTTACTTAGCAATCTTATTTTACTTTTCTTATAGGGAAGGGTAAGACCCCTCAAGGGTAAGACCCCTGAAGAATTTTGATAAAGCACCAGCCTTCAGTACAGACTGAATTCTGTCCATTTCTCAATAAATATTTGTTAATGTACATTATAAAGTAAATAAAATACTCATATTTTTCTAGTATACAAAAGTGAATGTTGTATTGAATACAGCTTTAAATAACTAAAGCCACAATCTTTTGCTGTGCCAGATATTTTAAATTAAAATGTGACAACTAGGTGTTTATTCCTGAGATATATTTAGATCAGAAATTCTATTTAATACCTTCTGTTTAAATAAACTAGTCTATGTAACACTGTTATATGATACTCTATTTATCTCAGTTGACTCCTAAGAAATCTTTAACCTTTTTCAAAGAAAGAATTCTGAATGAAAACTGCCATAAATTATTTCTTCTATTATAATATTATTTTCATACTTACATAATAGTACAAAAATGTACTGTGCATCAAAATATACTTCAACCTTTAACTGCCAATGTATTGTTACATGTCTAATGTTTAATTTTTTTACTTTTTCATTCAGTTAATTGGGTTCACTATTACCTATTCTAACACTGTTTGTTAAAAGAAATTTGGTAGATTAAAAACTAAATCCCTGTGCTGTGGCATAGTGCCACCTTGCAGCAGCTCTGATATCCCATATGGGCACCAGCTCTAGTCCTGGATATTCCACTTCCAATCCATCTCCCTGCAAATGCTCCTAGAAAAGCAGAGGATGATGGCCCAAGTATTCAGGCCCCTGCACCCACGTGGGAAACCCAGAAAGGGCTCCTGGCTCCTGGTTTTGGCCTGGCCCAGTCCTGGCTGTTGCAACCATTTGGGGAGTGAATTAGCGGATGGAAGATCAATCTTTCTCTCTGCCTCTCCCTCTCATTCTCTAATTTGTCTTTCAAATAAATAAGTAAACCTTAAAAATAAACCCAGAACAACCAAACCCATTTTATAATTTCCTTAAGGAATAAGCAGTTTGACCTCTATTTCTCCATCATTCACACAAACACACCGAACCTTACAACAGCAGTCTCTTAATTAATGTTGAACTGTCAACGGGTAAATTCAATTTCCTTAGTTTAACAATCAAGTCATTTTTTTCCCAAAATCTGGCTATACTTAGCTGAGATTTAAAGGTGGACAAAAAGCAGATGATATTTACACTTTTTCAGGCTAGAAATATTTCTTCCTGAGAGTTGTATGTTAAAAGAACACTAATGTAAATTAATAGGAAGTACAAGAATTCTATTTCTTTAAAAAGTTATTCCTTTTAGAAATAATACTTCAATATAATAAAGTTGACATAACCTAGTTTGATTCCAAAAATTTAAAAACCTGGGAATTCTTTAGAGACTCCAGACTGTCAAGAGTACAAATTCTATTATTACAGTATTAAAATTATGATGAGGTTTAAAAGCTTTTTAAAAAGCCCAAACTTTGAAAAATTTAAAACTTTTTATTTTTAATAAAACATATATTCCAACTCCTCTTTTGGAATTACAGCATCTAAGGGCCAGCAGCATTGTGGCTTGAGTAAAGCTGCCACCTGCAACAATGGAATTCAGTATGTGTGCCGGCTGGAGATATGGCTATTCACTTCCAACTCAGCTCCCTACAAATGTGCCTGGGCAAGTAGTGGAGGACAGCCCTAGTATTTGGGCACATGCACTTATGTGGGTGATACAGAACAATCTCCTAACTCCTGACTTTGGCCTGGCACAGCCCTGGCCATTGTGGACATCTGAGGAAATGAACCAGTAGATGGAAGATTTCTATCTCCTACTCTGACTTTCAAATAAATAAATAAATCTATGGGGCCGGTGCTGTGGCGCAGTGGGTTATAAAGCCCTGGCCTGAAATGCCAGCATCCCATATGGGCACCGGTTCTAGTCCCTGCTGCTCCTCTTCCGATCCAGTTCTCTGCTGTGGCCTGGGAAAGCAGTGGAGGATGGGCCAGGTGCTTGGGCCCCTGCACCCACATGGGAGATCTGGAAGAAGCTCCTGGCTCCTGGCTTTGAATCGGCGCAGCTCCAGCTGTTGCGGCCATCTGGGGAGTGAACCAGCGGATGTAAGACCTCTCTCTCTGTTTTACCTCTCTCTGTAACTCTGTCTTTCAAATAAATAAAAATAAATATTTAAAAAAACACCCACAAATAAAACAGGAATTACAGCATACTTACCATTTGACGCTGATGAACACGGAGTCAACAAACTAAGTGGGGAAAAATGTTGCCTGTTAAAGTTAGCAGCTGCAGGCGCTCCTCCAAGGGGTGCACCCGGTCCATACATCTGACCTCCTGAAAGGTTTGAGGCAAAGTTTCCCAAATGTGTAGAAGAAGGTGTTACAGAGCCATAGGGGGAGTCCATATTGACAATACCTATAATGCAAGAATATCATTATTTATAGCAGCTACCCTTAAGACAAATACACAAACCTAAAATTCTCAAGAGTCTTCAAATATATCCAAAATTATTTTAGATTATTACAAAACTTTCTCCTGAGCTGCTACTTTCAATCCACTGATTTCTCATTTCATTTTATAAAGATAACTATAAAAAGGAATATAAAAATGTTTTATATTTAATTTCAACTTTTTTAGCTATTATAGAATACAATACACGTAGATTTAATATCAATACTGGAATCTGAATATGAGCCAAGGAATTGCATAAAAAATTTATCTTTAAAAAAATTTTAAGATGGGCCAGTGTTGTGGTACAGTGCATTAAGACACCACTTAAATGCCAGTATCCCATATAGGAGTGCTAGTTCAAGTCCAGCTGTTCTGCCTCCCTCCTATCTCCTTGCTAATGTGCCTGGGAAGGCAAGAGAGGATGACCTAAGTGCTTGGGTCCCTGCCACTCATGTGGAAGACCAGGATGGAAGTTCCTGGTTCCTGACGTCAGACTGGTTCAGACTTGGCTGTTCTGGCTATTTGAGGAGTAAACTCCCAGATGCAAGGTGTCTCTCTGTATCTCTCCCTCTCTCTCTGTTGCCTTGCCTTTCAAATAAATAAATATTTTTTTTGAAATATAGGGGAAAAAAGGCTGTAGATATGATTCTACAAGGAGAGATTTGATGATTATCAGTAAATTAAGGGGCCTCGCTTTCCAGAGCTAAAAATGGGACAATCTGTCATTGAGTGCCTATTGATCCAATGCAGTCTTGTATTTAAAGCATTACCTATATGTCAGGCTCTTCCAAAAACATTTGATCTGGATCTAACCATGGACTGAATAAACAGAAGAATCTGACAATATTTCTTAGATCAATTGGATTCATTAAAAGGACTCTGTGTTGGGGCCAGAGCTGTGGCGTAGCAGGTAAAACCGCCACCTGCAGTGCTGGCATCCCATTTGGGTGCCAGTTTTTGAGTCCTGACTGCTCTACTTCTGGATCCAGCTCTCTGCTATGACCTGGGAAAGCACAGGAAGATGGCCCAAGTCCTTGGGCCCCTGCACCCATGTGGGAGACCCAGAAGAAGTTCCTGGCTTTGTATCAGCGCAGCTCCGGCCATTGTGGTCATCTGGAGAGTGAACCAGCAGATGGAAGACCGCTGCCGCCCCTCCCCCTCCGCCATGTAACTCTGACTTTAAAATAAATAAATAAAAACGTTGCAGTGTAGTAGGTTAAGTCTCAGCCGGTAGCATCGGCATCTCATATGGAGATGGGTTTGAATCCCGGCTGCTCCACTTCTGACCTAGCTCCCTGCTAATGGCCTGGAAAAGCAGCGGAGGATGGCCCAAGTGCTTGGGCCACTGCATCCACTTGGGAAGACCCGGAGGAAACTCCTGGCTTCGGCCTGGCCCAGCACCAGCCACTGTGTTACCTTCAATGCCAGCACATCCCATATGGGTGCTGGTTTGAGTCCTGGCTATGCCACTCCTGATCCAGTTCCCTGCTAATGGAGTGGGAAATGCAGCAGAGGACAGCCCAAGTCCTTGGGTCCCTGCACCCATGCGAGAAACAAGGATGAAGTTCCTGGCTATAGCCTGGCCCAGCCTTGGCTATTGTGGCCATCTGAGGAGTGAATCTGCAGAGGGAAGATATCTCCCTCTCTATGTAACTCTCTTTCAAATAAAATAAAAAAATTTTTAGAAAAAAAAAAACACAATAGGACTAAATACAATTTGGTATTCTGTATTGAGACTGAAACAGCAAAGGATATCATCGCAAAACTGACGAAATCAGCATAAAGTCTAGCATTGTATCAATATTAATTTCGTGGTTTTGATAAAAGAAAAATGGTTATGTAAGTTGTCTACATTAAGGAACACTGGGGGAATTAAAAAACCCTTCTATAAATTTACAAATATTTCAAAGTTAAAAAAATTAGAGTCAGAAGACTCTTAGGATCCTCAGAAAGTATCAGTATTCTGTGACAATAGAAATGTTCAACATCTTTGCTGTTCAATACGGTAGCAACTGGCCACAAGTTGAAATACTGCTAGTTTGCCTAAGATGAATTTTTATTTAATTTAGTTTTCATTAATGTAAATAGCATATGTGGCTAGTGGCTACCAAATTACACTATGTAATTCTACTTTTCTCTTGGTATTATGAAAAAAAGACAGCAAGAAATGAAATCTCATAAAAAAGAAAGAAATGAAGTCCCTTTAAAAAAACTTCTGTTATTTTGTGTTTGAAAGGCAAATTTTAATATGCTTTTACCTTATTAAAATGAGGCTTTTTTCTTAAGTTCTTTTTAAAAATAAATTTATTTATTTTCATTTTATTTGAAAAGCATGGAGACACACAGAGACAAAGACATATAGGCATTTTCCATCCACTGGTTCACTTTCCAAATGCTTTAAACAGCCAGTTAGCCAGGGCTACAGCCAGGAACCAGAAACTCAATCCAGGTGTCCCACAAGAGTAGCAGGAACTCAAGTAGTGAAAACATTACCTACTGCCTTCACAATGCACATCAGCAGGAAGCTGGAATCAAAATCAGAAGTGGAGCCGGCGCCGTGGCTGAATAGGCTAATCCTCCACCTAGCGGCGCCGGCACACTGGGTTCTAGTCCCGGTCGGGGCACAGGATTCTGTCCTGGTTGCCCCTCTTCCAGGCCAGCTCTCTGCTGTGGCCCAGGAGTGCAGTGGAGGATGGCCCAAGTGCTTGGGCCCTACACCCCATGGGAGACCAGGAGAAGCACCTGGCTCCTGCCTTTGGATCAGCGTGGTGTGCCGGCCGCAGCATGCCAGCCGTGGCGGCCATTGGAGGGTGAACCAACGGCAAAAGGAAGACCTTTCTCTCTGTCTCACTATCCACTCTGCCTGTCAAAAAAAAAAAAAAAAAAAAAAAAAAAAATCAGAAGTGGAGCTGAGACTGGACCCAGAAACTTCAGTAGGGGATGCAGGTAATCTACGTGACACCTTAATTGCTGCATCAAATGCCCACCCAGACCTTTTTTTTATTTTGAGAGAAAAATATGCCAGATAAAAGGACTTATTGACAGGAAATTCAACATAAAAATTTATTGAAGCAGTCAGGTGCTGTGGCGCAGTGGGTTGAGCCACTGTGTACAGTGCAAGCATTCCACTTCTACATGCTTCACTTCTGATCCAGCTCCCTGCTAATGCACCTGGGAAAGCAGCAGAGGATGGCTGAAGTCCTTGGGCCAATGCAACCACATGAGAGACCTGAAAGAAGTTCCTGGCTCCTGGCTTCGGCCTGGGCCAGCACTGGCCACTGCGGCCCTTTGCAGAATAAACAGTGGATGGAAGAGCTCTCTCGCTCGCTCGCTTGCTCTCTTGCGCTCTGTCTCTCTCTCTCTATATGTGTGTATGTATATATATATATATATTATTCTGACTTTCAAATAATAAATGAATTGCACAAAAAAATTTCACTGGAGCTGACGCTGTGGCATAGCAGTTAAAGCTGCTAACTTTTGTGTCAGCATCCCATATGGATCTCCATTCAAGTCCCAGCTGCTCCACTTCCAAACCAATAATGCACCTGGGAAAGCAGAGGAAGATGGCTCAAGTGCTTGGGGTCTGCACCCATATGGGAGACCCAGAAGAAGCTCCTGGCCCCTGGCCTTAGACTTGGCCCAGCTCTGGCTGTGGTGGCCATTTGGGGAGTGAACCAGCAGATGGAAGTTCTCTCTATCTCTACTTTTCAAATATCTTAAAAAATCAAAAAATTTACTAAAGATTTAAAATATTAAACATCCTACTAAACGCATATAATACAACAATCTGTCCACATAGCCCTGTAATAGAGTAAAAACAAGAGTATTCCCATCACCTGTGTAAATGAGCAGTTACAGGATATTAGAAAATAGAAACTTACCTGAGGGACTTGGAGCGGGTCTCTGTAATGGTGGTCTAAAACCTGGTGCTTTGGAAGTATCAGACTGATGTAAAGGATCTGAATTTGGCAAATATGAAGATTTTCCTGATAGCATAGATTCTGGTGTTGACTGAGATGAAACAACAGATCCTCCCCAGAAGGCATGAGCAGAAGTAGGGCTGTTTTCAAACAATGTGCTAAATGGCCCAAATGGTAAGGGGGCACTGAAGTTGGGAGCAATAGGCTTACTTGCTGGATGTACTGAATTCTGACAAGCACTTTGTGTACTTAAGGTCGAAGGTAGCTGGACAGAAGAGGGAACGCTGTGAGGTCTTTTAATGTGGTTGACATTGAGGACTGCAACAGATGAATTTTGTACTGGAGCTGGATTCTTGTGAGGGGCAGTTGTGCCATGAGCAGGTGGTCTAATAGCAGGGATTTCCATTTTAGGAGCAGGCTGGGAGCATCCCATTTGTGTCTGAGGCATAGGGTAAGTCACTGGGGCAGTGGAAGGCACTGCCACTGGAGCAGAACTTGTTGTTGCTAAAGGAGGAACAGTCATTCTAACTTCCGGGGGAGGAACCTGAGACTGCTGAAGAGGTGGTCTTGGCTCCTGAGAAACAGATCCCGGAGGCTGCTGCTGAGTAGAATGAACTGATGAACTCCCAGAAGAACTGCTGCTGTTTGGAGGCCTATTGTTTGCTGTTTCTACTACTGGTGGACTACCTGCTTCCTGTTCAGAAGAAGACGCCCCTTTATTTGGAGATGCTGAGCCACAATCCAAAGGGCTGTTTCTAGAAACCCCTCCTGGCTGGGCTGGTGGTGATGGGGAAGATGGGGATGATACTGGATAGTGTTCTTTGGCAGTAGGCATAGGATATGTGGCATTTGTGGGTGCAGTGCTATTGTTGCTTGCTGTGGTTGTAACTGTTGTGGTTGTGGCATTGGAAGTCTTCACAACTGTGACAAAAAGCTGCCTTCTGACAGAAGGTGAACTTGGACTGCCATTTGTAGATGAACCAGGCACCGTTGAAGCTGATGAACTGGTTGTAGTTGTTGGACTTGAAGTTAAAGAACCTGCTGAATTCACCTGAGAACCACTGCTATTCTGATTGCTATGGCGAGGCACCATGTGAGGCTTAGGCGAGTTAGTAGCTCTGGCAGGGCTCAAAGGCCTGACAGGGAAAGGACCCCAAGTGGATTGAGCTGGTGGGAAAGTACCTCCAAAGTGGGTCATGGGCAACCTTGGTGGACGGATTTGCTGGAAAGTCTGAGCAGCAAGCAAAGCATGTGCAAACTGTGGAGGAGGATATGCTAATGGAAGAGAGACTGGAAAACCAGGCCTCACATTATTCACTGGGTTCTTAATGGTTTTGTGAGTGGATGCAGAGGAAATTGCAGGCACAGTGAGTGCTGTGGCAGTTTGAGATGTTGACGACAGAGCTACAGTTGTCATTTTAATTCCCATTAAGGAACTGTTAGCAGCAGTGGTGGTAGGTGCTGATGATCCTATTTTGGAATTTGCTGAGGAGCTTTTCAAACGATTCTTTGGAATAAGTTCATCAATTTCTTTGTCTGGATCCTTGATCAGAGCATTGATTAACTGGGTTGCTTGTCTTGTCGATTCCGTGCCACCCCTATAAGTTAACACAGAACATTAGGTTGAATTTCCCTTACTTTCATCAGACACATAAGGTGTTCATTCAACCATGTGCACGTGCACGGTGTGTTTATGTGTGATTATACATACAAAATTACCCAGCAATTTTCTGACCACAACAAAATAATAAACTGTGCCAAATTACCATGGTATCATTCAGAAGAATAAATGACTTATTTTCTAAAAATTCATTTTACTATTGTTGCCTTAGACTAAGAAACCACTTTATCACTGCAAAATATATTATATTTTTGAAAAATATTGCACATAAAAACATATGTAATCCACACTGTTAAATTTTAAGTTAAACAGTTGATCAATACTAAAAACAATACAAGAGAAAAAGAAAAACTGAATAAGAACATGCTGTTTTATCCTGAATTCTACAATCTTGATGCTCTCATCAAATACATATTCATGAGCAATTTCTCTATTAGAAGGATAATTATTATAATCCCTCTGGGAAGATGCCTCAGACTGAGTGGGCAATTTGGTCTAACAGCTAAGATGCTGGTTAAGAAGCCCCGGTTCCATGTCCAAGTCCCTGGGTTTCACTTCCAGCTTTGGCTCCTAATTTCAGCATGCTGCTGATGCAGAAGTGACTGCCTTCCTGTCATCCACATGGGCAGGTTTTGGGCTCCTGAGCTTCAGGATGGCTCAGCTCTGGCCAGCTGAAGGCATTTGGGAAGTAGGCAAACAGAGGGGCTCTCTCTGTATCTCAAATAAATAAAATTTGTTTTTAAAGGAGGAAAGAATCTTGAAAATGTTAATGGCCATAATATTAAATCTAGTGATGGCTCTTTTGGAAAGTATTTGATTGCAAGAAAAGTCCCATGGAAACACAAGGGAAAAATAGCCAAAAAAGATATCTACTTCACTCTGATAAATACAGCAAGTTGTGGATACTGAACTATCTCAGAAAAGCAGAAAGACAGAAGGAAAGGAAATAAAAAGAAAAAAGTTGGTTATTTTTTTTTTCCTTACTTTTGAGGTGGACTGTATCAACCCAACTATATACTGAGAAAGGGCACTGCCTCTTAACTTGTAATTGCCATCCCAAGCCATATAAATCTACTTCAAAAAACTTACATTTACTTTGAAGTAATTAAATATAGCTTCTTACATCCTTATGATTTCTTAGAATATTATCTTTAGGATACACAGGAAAAAATATCCTATGAGTTATTCAAGATAAGTTAAACTTTTCACTCTCAGAGGTGTTGTGGCACAGCAGGTTAAGCTGCTGCTTGGGACATGCACATCTGCTATCTTTGGATGGATCTTCCCACTAATGGGCCAGGCAGGCAGAAGATGAAGTTCGCGGGTTCCTGCCACCCACATGGGAGATACGGACAGAATTTCTGGCTCCTGGTTTTGGACTGGCCCACCTCAGACTGTTGTGGCTATTTGAGGAGTGAACCAGCAGATGGAAGATCTGTCACTCTCTCTCTGTTATTCTTTCAAACAATACCTAGGGGCTGGCACTGTGGTGCAGTGGGTTAAAACCCGGCCTGCAGTGTTGGCATCCCATATGGCCACTGGTTCGCATCCCGGCTGCTCCACTTCCAATCCAGCTCTCTGCTATGGTCTGGGAAAAGAGTAGAAGATGGCCCAAGTCCTTGAGCCCCTGCACCCATGTAGCAGACCCAGAGGAAGCTCCTGGCTCCTGGCTTCAGACTGGCTCAGCTCTGGCCGTTGTAGTCATTCAGGAAGTGAACCAGTGGATGGAAGACCTCTCTCTCTCTCTGCCTCTCTCTGTAACTCTTTCAAATAAATAAATCTTTTTTTTTTTTTTAAAGATAATACCTAAATAAATTTTTTCATTTTGAATTTAAATTTATTACTGTTCAAATTCTAAGGATACAATTTCAGAATAATAAATCTCAAAGGCTAAATTAAGAAAAATACAAAAACCCACTGATTAAAATATGTTGAAATTCATTCCTTAAATAGTACCAGAACAAAATATTAAAAATATGAGGCTTAGGTATAGAAAAGATTCTCAAAAAAATTTGTCACATGCATACACACAAACTTCCTATAAAACTCTAAAATACTTCACAAGAGTACATTAACTAGGAAAAAAATGTAACAGTTATCTTCTCAAACTCTCAACAAAATTCACATTTAAAACGAAAATACCAGTAAACACAAAGTTCCACAAAAACTCAAATAGCCCTTGCGGCGCCGGCACACCGGGTTCTAGTCCCGGTTGGGGCGCCGGATTCTGTCCCGGTTGCCCCTCTTCCAGGCCAGCTCTCTGCTATGGCCAGGGAGTGCAATGGAGGATGGCCCAGGTGCTTGGGCCCTGCACCCCATGGGAGACCAGGAAAAGCACCTGGCTCCTGACTCCTGCCAGGATCAGCGCGGTGCGCCGGCTGCAGCGGCGGCCATTGGAGGGTGAACCAACGGCAAAGGAAGACCAATCTCTCTCTGTCTCTCTCTCTCACTGTCCACTCTGCCTGTCAAAAAAAAAAAAAAAAAAAAAAAAAAAAACTCAAATAGCTATATTTCTGGATCATGTTCTTTGGCAGTAGGCACAGAATATGTGACATCTGTTGGTACATCAAGTTGTTAATTAAACTACAGTGCAATAAAATAATAAAATAGAAAGGAAGGAAATGTAAGACAAAGCTTTGCCTTATGGTTATTATTCGGTCTCCGGTCTTGTCTTTCTGCTTATCGATATCTATATGTGCACCAGTGAACTCCCGAATTGCATTGATATTACAGCCTCCTCTTCCAATCACTCTGGATATTACAGTTGATGGAACAGATACTTTCTTTGACCTGTTCAAAAGGTGCAAAAACAAATGAAAGTAATTTTAATATCACTTGTGATTAAAATAAAGGGAGAGTCATACTAAAATGCTTTCCTATAGAGAATAATTATCTATAAATAAGCTTCTTTTATCTTCTCTTACTGCAAAGGAACAGATACAAGGAAATTGGAGTGATCAACAAACTTTACCATTGCTTCTCATCTCATTATCAAAAATTGTTTGCTTGGCTATCATCTGTTACCTGTAATTGTTGAGTGCATACCATGTAGACATGCAATGTGCTAATGCAAATACTAATAGCAAACATGATAGGCAAAGGTTTCTGCCTACATATACATATACTAATAATGTAGGCACCAATTAAGAAAACTACAATACTATGTCATGAGTGTTCTAATACGATCAACTCTATACTAAGTGAAGATTACAACAGTTTGCATCCACACAGACACACAAAGCATAAAGTTCTGTCTGAAGACTAGTTTTACTGTTAACTCTCCATAGTACAACATATTAAGGACAGAGGTCCTACATGGGGAGCAAGTGCAGTGACTCCTGTTGTTGATTTAACAACTGAAATGTCTTATTTTTTTAAAAGGTTAAGATATGGTCTCTGCCCTTTGGTATAAACAACTAAGTTACCTGACAATTCTTTTTTGCTCTAAATGGCATGAAAATCAGGCAGTGATGATTATTTCCAAATTATTCCAATTTTCCTTTGTATACCCATAATATTAAATGCATATAAAAATGAATTATCTCATTTTTGTACGGAGAATATTTGATGTTTATTTCAATTAATTCAATAGAGTACGTACATGAATCACAGTGTATGGATGGGTTTTCCTGGAGACAGTGTTATGGCATGGACAGTAAAGCTGCCACCTGCAACGTGGGCATCCCATTTGGCCACGTGTTCATGTCCCTGCTGCTCCACTTCCTATCCAGCCACCTGCTAATGACCTGGGAAAGGCAGCAAAAGGTGGCCCAAGTGCCTGGGCCCTTGCTACTAAAGTAGGAGACCTGGAAGAAGCTCCTGGCTTCTGGCTTCATATTTGACTAGCCCCGGCCATTGCGGCCATTTGAGGAGCAACCTGATGGATGCAAGCTTGGTCTCTCTATTTCTGTAGCTCTGCCTTTCAAATAAATAAACATCTTTTTAAAAAATGAGAAAATTAATGAACTACTCACCTTCTTACAACTTCTTTCCATCCTTCTTCCCTCTTTTGCCCACGCTTGGGACTTGCTACCGTTAACTTTCCATTTGGAGAGGAAAGGGGAGATGGACCAGATTTTGTACAAGTAGAAAGAGAATTATTGGTCCCTTCATTGATAGTCTCTGACAATCTTTAACAAAAGGAGGAAAATATATTAAATATGCAATAGATGTAGATTTTTTAAATGATATAGGTAAGCTACTACATAATTTTATTTTCTGTAGATGAAATATAAACAAGTGAAGACTTTATTTTTCACCTCCCTCTAGTAATTAGGATATTCATACGAGGAAGCAATTTTAAAACATATAGCAGAGTTGAAGTACAATAATAAACCCTGCGAAACTACAATCAATATTTTTCATAGCAAAATTTAACAATCAAAAATAATAATGAAGTAAAAAATATTTGTATCTCATTAATATAAAATCTAAAAAAGTTTATTCCTCAACTGAAATCGCATTTTTTTAAACACAGGAGAATTCTTATTTTACAAGTTGTTAATCCAACTTGGCTTTCTCAAAAAATTCAACAATAAGGTATTTTGTGATGATGCTATAAATATTTAAAAGGAAAACTGAAACTAACTTTATTGATGCCTTGCCAGAAACAGATTTTCTGTCCTCCTTTGGAAATGTAACAAGAACGGATGGCTGCTTCTTGCTGGTCACAGTGCTAGTGACTACAGCTGGTGAATGATTGTCACTCTTCCGGCTGCTGTTGCTATTACTGCTTTCATCACTGCAGCTGGAAATCCTCATGTTATCACTGTCCCCACTCTCGCTGGTACTGCTGCTTTTGGATTCTCCATTCACCTTCTCTGGCTGATTGTACGAAATTGGTAGTGGATCATCAAATATAATTTGAACATTTTCTGGAGTAATTTTATTTTTCCTGTTTTTCCTCTTTGAACTGGTTGTAGTTATGGTGTTATTTCTTTTGCCATGGGAACCTGCCAAAGTTGTCCAGGTTGCAGATATGCCTATGGTAGTTGTGGTTGTGGCACTTGGAGGCTCAGTCAAGACTTCAGGCTCATCTGGAAAAGCAGAAATAAGAATTAGCAAGTTTTAAATGTTCCCTTAACATTTTTAGCTTAAAATAATTGAAGGAAAAAAATTACACAACAGTGGCTTTACTTCTATAGATATGAAATCATCAAACAATCAAGCATTCATTAATAATGAGGTAGATTTGATCAATCTGTGTCCCTAGGTTCTATCTAATACATGGTAGGTAGTTATAACGAATATTTTTGAGACAATCTGGGAAATATTATCTACAACAAACTGCATATTAAATAATTAGGCATAAAAATGTCATTGTTATTAGGTAAAACAAGGATTTTTTTTGGGGAAGCACACATTCAAGTATTTAGGGGTAAGTTCACATAATATATACAGCTGAAAGAAACCAAACCAAACCAAACCAAAACATGTAGAGGCTGGCATTGTGGCTTTGTGGGTAAAGCCACTGTCTGAGATAATGGAATCCCACATGGATGCAGGTTCCTATCATGGCTGCTCTACTTCCAATCCAGCTCCCTGCTAATGGCCTGGAAAAAGCAGCAGTATTGTTTGGGCTCCTGCCATACACATAGGAGACTAGGAAGAAGCTCTTTGGTTGTGGATTTGGCCAGGCCCAGTATAGGACTTTGGGACCATCTGGGTGTGAACCAACAGATCTAAGATGTCTTTATCTCTTCTCTCTCTGTAACTCATTCAAAATAAATAAATAAACCTTAAAAAAAAGTATATATTGGGGGGGTAGGAGCCACAACAATACAAAAGTTGCACTTTGTAGATTCACATTTATTAAATAAAAAAAGAAGAAAAAAAAAGAATTACTTAATAGAAATGTTAATAAACTAATCAATGTATGTTAACTATTAAAAAAAAAGTATATAGTAGCTACATGCTTTGTTTGCACCAAAAAGTAAGGTGTGGGGGGAGGCCGACAGAACCCTTGTTCCAAAATATTTTAAGAATCAAGGAGACATACAGATATATAGAAGATTATTGTACCAATCATTATACTTTTCTGTATTTTTGAAAATTCAAACTGATGGGAGCCAGCATTGTGGTGTAACAGGGAAGCTTCCGCCTGCCACACCAGCATCCCATACAGGCACGGATTCTAGTCACGAGTGTTCCACTTCTGATCCAGCTCTCTGCTATGGCCTGGGAAGACAGCGGAAGATGACCTAAGTGCTTGTGCCTCCATACCACGAAGGAGACCCGCAAGAAGTGCCTGGATCCTGGCTTTGGCCTGGCTCAGCCCTGGCTGTTGCTGCCATTTGGAGAATGAATCAGCAGATGGTAGACCTCTCTCTCTGTAAAACTGCTTTTCAAATAAACAAAATAAATTTAAGAAAAATCAAAATGAAAGCCTGCAGGATTGGGAAACTTTTATAAACACATATACTGTCTGCATAAGTTTGGTGGCTTAGTCAGGGGTGATTCCTCCACAGTTACAAATGATTCCCTCATTCCAGAAAATCTGAATATGATATTATGAAATTACCACAAAATTTTTTAGATATTAAAAACAGAATTATGGGGGCCAGTGATGTGGTGCAGCAGATTAACGCCCTGGCCTGAAGTGCTGGCATCCCATCTGGGCACCAGTTCGAGACCCAGCTACTCCACTTCCGATCCAGCTCTCTGCTATGGCCTGGGAAAGCAGCAGAAGATGGCCCAAGTCCTTGGGCCACTGCACCCACATGGGAGACCCAGAGGAAGCTCCTGGTTCCTGGCTTCGGATCGGCGCAGCTCCGGCCGTTGCGGCCAACTGAGGAGTGAACCATTGGATGGAAGACCTCTCTCTCTCTCTGCCTCTCCTCTCTGTGTAACTCTGACTTTGGAATAAATAAATGAATCTTAAAAAAAAAAAAAAAACAGAATTATGTAAACAAATGGCATTCTTAGAATGTAACGTGAAGAATATTTAGGTTCAAGGGTCAGGATGTATGCCATTTACTTTCAGGTGGCTCAGAAAAAAATGTATACAGGTATTTAGATAAGAACAAGGAAAACAAACTTGGTAAAATGTTAACAATTTTGTAAACCTAGTTGGGAAGTATTCAGAGGTTCAACTCATCTTATTTTCAGTTTTTTTTTTGTAGGTTTGAAATTCTTCATAATTAAAAAGTCAAAGAAGGGGGCTGGTGCTGTGGCACAAAAGGCTAAGTCTCCACCTACATCGCTGGCATCCCAGTTTGTGTCCCAGTTGCTCCTCTTTTGATCCAGCTCTCAACTATGGCCTGGGAAAGCAGAAGAAGATGGCCCAAGTACTTGGGCCCCTGCACCTACGTGGGAGACCCAAAAAAGCTTCTGGCTCCTGGCTTTGGATCTGTCCAGCTCAGGCCATTGTGGTCATCTGGGGAGTGAATCAGAAGACCTTTCTGTCTCTTCCTTTAGCTGTCTGTAATTCTACTTCTCAAATAAATAAATAAAACCTTGTGGATGCTGCTTCAAGTCCCAGCTGTTCCACTTCCAGTCCAGCTCTCTGCTGTGGCCTGGGAAAGCAGTAGAAGATGGCCAAAGTGCTTGGGCCCCTGCACCCGCCTGGGAGACTCGGAAGAAACTCCTGGTTCCTGGCTTCAAATTGGCTCAGTTCTGACCTTTGCGACCAACTGGGGAGTAAACCAGTGGATGGAAGACCTCTCTCTCTCTCTCTCTTTCTACCTCTCCTTCTGTTTAACTCTGACTTTCAAATAATAAATAAATTTTTTGAAAAAAAAAAAAAAAGGAAAAAAAGCACAAAAATATCTCACTGACACAATGACTTAAGTCTATTTTGACCTTAAAGCAACTGATACTTAAGTAACTGTAATTTAGAACAGAATGTATTACATGAAACAAATTGGATTATTGTTTAGAGAAAATACCTTCAACTTTAAGCTTTTCTTTTTCTTGAGCAGCTTGGAGTTCAAAGTTTTCTTTATTTTTGGCTTCTATTTCTTCTAGTTTTCTTCGTTGTTCTTCTTTTTTCTTTCTTCTCTTCTCCTTCCTCTTTTCTCTTTTGGCAGCCAAAGCCAGCCTCCGGCTTTCTTCCCTTAACTGTTAAAAGGATCAATGAAACAGAAACACAACACTGGAATTTACCCTGGAGACAAAGTTTCATGATGTTGTTTTATCATAAAGGAACCAGGATACCATAAAATGCAAAGTCTTCTAGTTGAATCTACTGCTTGATCAATATTGTGTTCAAACTATTCTAAGGGCACAGGATATTTTAAAATAACAAGATCAAATCAACAATAAAACACAACCTAATTTTAAAATAGTAAATGATGGAGACATAATTTTCTGGCCATTAAAGAAATGCCAAGTTAAAACAACAAGGTATAACTTTCGTGTATTACTTCGACAAAATTTTAGGAGACATCATTTATACCAGTATAAGTTTGGGAAAATGAGTTCTGCGAGGTTATGGGTAAAAGCAGTCATAGTTTAGGAAAATTTGAAAGCCACATATCAAAATTCCAAACTGTTTATCTTAAGAATTTATTCTATAAAATTACCATCTCTGGTAGAAAAAAATGGTTTAACTATTTTCATTGCAAAACTGATTTTAATGACCTACAAATGGAAACAAGGTAAGTCCATCAACTGGAGGAAAAGGTGAAGTTAATATTATACAATCACAGAATACCAGTCATTGAAAAACACTATCAACATATGCATGAGCAAATGCTCACCATTTACATTTGTTAGAAAAACAAAAAGGTACATCTTAAGCCAATGATCACATTTAGAGAGTGAAAAGAGAAAATTTATGTGCATCAATTTGTAGATAAAAACGGAAAAGACTTGGCCAGGACCAATGAAAAGCTTCACAGAAATTACCAATGTAGGGTAGAACTGGAGAAGAGATAGCAAGAAGATGGTGACTTTGAAGTTTACTTTGTTTCACTGTACCTTGTTCTTACTTGTTAAAAAGAGCATGTATCATTTTTTAATGTCAAAAAATTAAAAATAAGTTTGAAAGTCCAATATCACCTTACGCTATTTAGATTTCCATCGTAGAAAATCAACTTCGGGGGCTGGCACCATGGCTCACTTGGCTAATCCTTCGCCTGTGGTGCCAGCATCCCATATGGGCGCCGGGTTCTAGTCCCGGTTGCTCCTCTTCCAGTCCAGCTCTCTGCTGTGGCCCGGGAAGGCAGTGGAGGATGGCCCAAGTGCTTGGGTCCCTGCACCCGCATGGGAGACCAGGAAGAAGCACCTGGCTCCTGGCTTTGGATCGGCGCAGCGCCGGCCGTAGCGGCCATTTGGGGAGTGAACCAATGGAAGGACGACCTTTCTCTCTGTCTCTCTCTCACTGTCTAACTCTACCTGTCAAATAAAGAAAAAAAAATCAACTTCAAACTCCTTTTTGCTTGCATTATATTCTAAAAGTTGTTTTTAAAATCTATGTATTTCCTATCCTTAATCTAGCATTCTTATGTGTAAAAACATGTCAAAACAAAGATATTCAGTTCATGAAAAATGTCAGAATATCCTAACTAGTGAAAACAGTCCTCACAAATTCATAAACGAAATCTGATCTACTTTTCATGAGGAAAAAGTACAACTTCATTTTCCAGGTCTCTGCTACACTCTTTAGTTTTGCCTTTTCAAATTATCACTGTTAAGGTATCTGAAGAGGTTTGGCCCACCTTGGGAGGTTTCCACACCCTGAGATAATGAACCATTCATTGCATGCATATGGTTGAGTGAGAGATAAACCTTGTCCTGAAAAGGGAAACTCTAGAACACTAATACTTTTCAGGCAGATAGATTTTAAAAAAGAATACATCTGGAAAAAATATATCTGAAAGTTAAAAATGCAGACATTGCCTGCCTAGTACCCCCTAGGAATCTGTGCTATTCTCTAAGTACAGCTCCAGTGTGAAGATCAGTAGAGGAGCTCCTTTCCTTCTAGAAAGACAACCTTCACTCTCTAGTTCACTGAGAGGGTGGAGGAGTAATATCTGATTGGTGAGTTTGAAAGGAGGAACCAGGCAAGTGTGACTCAGCTCACTGCAGCTAAATCGAAGCAACAGCCTGTCTGCAGGTAACTTGTCTTTGCTACGTGTTTTCTCCACATGCACTCCAGTGAAGGAGCCTGTACTTCTGTCTAGCTGTGATTCTGCAGAATGGGGTAAGTGAACAGAGCAAGGAGGAGTGGGAGGGTAAAGGGTGGACCATAAAAAACATACCAAAGCAACTGTGCTTGTAGGTATATATCCAGCCTCTCCAACTCAGAATTACGAATAAAACTGGTACTTATCTATATCGTATCTGAACAGAGAAGTCTTAAGAAAGGAAATGGTTTTGTGGAGTCAAAATAGCAAGTTAAGTTAGAGACTTTTGGGTCATACAGGTTTTTTTTTTATTGTTTATTTTTTCCTTTTCTTTTTCTATTTTGAAAGGCAGAGTTAGAGAGAGAGAGAGAGAGAGAGAGAGAGAGAGAGAGAGAGAGAGAAATATCTTCCTTTTTCAGTTGGATCACACCCCAAGTGGCTGCTATGGCACGCTGAGCCGATCCTAAGCCAGGAGCCAGGTGCTTCCTCCTGGTCTCCCATGCAGGTTCAGGGCCCAAGAACCTGGGCCATCCTCCACTGTACTCCCGGGCCATAGCAGAGCACTGGACTGGAAATGGAGCAACTGGGACACAATCTGGCACCCCAAACGGAACTAGAACCCGGGGTGCCGGCACTGCAGGTGGAGGACTGATTAGCCTAGTGAGCCATGCTGCTGGCCGGGGTTGAGTTTTTGACTGCCTCATTTTTAACTAGTCTAGCGGAAGGAGCTAATTATGACTGATATTAAAGAAGGGAAGTTTTTTTTTTTTTTTAAATAAAACGTTTAAATCAGAAAGAATTTCATCCAAAACCATATGGTCTAGATGAGGGTGTGGGGCTAATTGGCTCTGGGTGGATCCCAATATGTGGGTGGGACTCAGCCTCAAGTATGCAAGTGCCTTAGGGCTTAAACAGTTCAGTCTACACAGGGACTGGCCCTCCGGCAATAGTAACTGGAGGCTAGATTACAAATTTTAAAGCTCAGTCTTAAGAGCTACGTATTTTTCTAATTTTTTAAGCTTTAAGGCTGTTGACTTTTTTTTTTTTTTTTTTTTGACAGAGTGGATAGTGTGAGAGAGAGAGAGAGACAGAGAGAAAGGTCTTCCTTTTGCCATTGGTTCACCCTCCAATGGCTGCTGCTGCCGACGCATCGTGCTGATCCGATGGCAGGGGCCAGATGCTTTTCCTGGTCTCCCATGGGGTGCAGGGCCCAAGCACTTGGGCCATCCTCCACTGCACTCCCGGGCCACAGCAGAGAGCTGGCCCGGAAGAGAGGCAACCGGGACAGAATCCAGCGCCCCGACCGGGACTAGAACCTGGTGTGCGCCGGCGCCGCAAGGCCGAGGATTAGCCTATTGAGCCACGGCTGTTGCTTTCATAGCATAGTCTATCTTACTAAATTTTTGGGCTCACTAGAGTGTGGCAGAAATTCAGTGATCCTAGGGAAACTATATGGTTCTGGGGGAGATCCCATGCTACAGCTATAAAAAGGAATCCAACTTTGTAAGGCACAGAGGTTTCAAAACCCAGAGTTAGACAAATATTGATCAACATGGAGACCAAAGAAGCCTCCTAAATTTGTAGGCAGGTGAAAATAAGTCAATTAGAGGGGAGAATTCATAGCTGTGTATATATTTATATATATACGGAAAACGACTATGTGTAAGAGAAAATATCTAATATTTAAAAGGAAGAGTGTGGCCTGCATTGTGGTACACTCGGCAGTCAGTATCCCATACCCTCACTGGTTTAAGACCTGGCTATGATTCAGCTCCTGACAGATATAAAATGGCCCAACTATTTGGTTCCCTGCTATCTACATAAGCTACAAGGATGGAGGTTTCTGGTTTTGGACTGGCCTAGAGTCATCTGGGGACTGAACAAATGGACTTAAGATTTCTGTCATTTGGCTTTGGAATAAACAAATAAATAAAATCTTATGCAAATCTTAAAAAAAGGAAGATAACAGAGTTATGGAAGGCAAAATCAAGTAGAGAAAGACAACCAATGAAAGAGGAAAGGTGAGGTCAACATTGATAAGACATCACAGATAAAGAGGTCTGTCAGGAAGAAATGAAAAAAGGGGCCATCACTGTGGTGTAGCTGGTAAAAGCCGCTGCCTGCAGTGCCAGCATCCCATATGGCTGCCAGTTCACATCCCGGCTGCTCCACTTCTGATCCAGCTCTCTGCTGTGGCCTGCGAAAGTAGTAGAAGATGGCCCAAGTCCTTGGGTCCCTGCAAGGGAGACGTGGGAGACCTGGAGGGAGCTTCAGGCTCCTGGGCAGCCCAGGTCTGGCCATTATGGCCATCTGGGGAGTGAACCAGTAGATGGAGGGACTCTTTCTCTGCCTCTGCCTCTCTGTGTAGCACTGTCTTTCAATAAATAAATCTCAGCTGGTGCCACGGCTCACTTGGCTAATATTCCACCTGCAGCGCTGGCACCCCGGGTTCTAGTCCCAGTTGGGGTGCTGGATTCTGTCCTGGTTGCTCCTCTTCCAGTCCAGCTCTCTGCTGTGGCCCGGGAGGGCAGTGGAGGATGTTCCAAGTGCTTGGGTCCCTGCACCCGCATGGGAGACCAGGAGGAAGTACCCAGCTCCTGGCTTCGGATCGGCACAGCACCGGCCATAGCGGCCATTTGGGGGGTGAACCAACGGAAGGAAGACCTTTCTCTGTCTCTCACTGGCTAACTCTGCCTGTCAAAAATAAATAAACAAATAAAAATAAACAAATAAATAAATCTTTTAAAAAAGGAAATGAAAAAGAGATAAGAGGATTTGGCAGTTAAGACAGTATTGGTGATCTCTGCCATGGTTCAATGGGTTAAAGGTGAGTGGTTCTGGGCTATGGATTACTTAAAAATTTTAAAAGTTACCAAGAGTAGATTATTTGGAAAAGGAAGGAAATTACAGTTACCACTGAGTATCTGCAGAGGATTAGTTCTAGGAACTGTCTCCACCTCAAGAATACCAAAATCTGCAATGCTCAATCCCACCACTCATCTCTTGGCTTCAATCTAATCCTTTCCTGTCCCAATGTAACCTCGACAGCTCTCCATAGTTTCTAATACATAGTTGTACTCCATCCACAAAAACCTTCAGTGGCTCTTCACTGACTGCATGGGAAATTCTGGATTTCCAGGTCTTCCAATCTTCCCCAGGCTCTTCTCTTACTGTACTTCACCATTCCCATTTACTTTCATATATCTATATTTGCAAGTGATACTTCTTTAGTCTGGACTTCCTCTCCTTAAGTTGTAAAATTCTCATTTTACAAAAGCTTTTACTTTCTGGCCAGTGCCGTGGCTCACTTGGCTAATCCTCTGCCTGCAGCGCCAGCACCCCAGGTTCTAGTCCCGGTTGGGGCACCGGATTCTGTCCCGGTTGCTCCTCTTCCAGGCCAGCTCTCTGCTGTGGCCTGGGAAGGCAGTGGAGGATGGCACAAGCACTTGGGCCCTGCACCCCATGGGAGACCAGGAGGAAGCACCTGGCTCCTGGCTTCCGATCTGCGTAGCACACTGGCCGTAGCGGCCATCTGGTGGGTGAACCAACGGAAAAGGAAGACCATTCTCTCTCTCTGTCTCTCTCACTAACTCTGTCAAAAAAAGCTTCTTTCAAATGCTGCTGTTTCCTGAGCACTAGATTAGAAAATGACCTGTTGGGTTATTTCCTTTTGCCACTCACAATGAGGTTGACTGTAACTTTACCCTTTTTTTTTTTTTTTGACAGGCAGAGTGGACAGTGAGAGAGAGACAGACAGAGAGAGGTCTTCCTTTTGCCATTGGTTCACCCTCCAATGGCCGCTGCAGCCGGCGCATCGTGCTGATCCGAAGCCAGGAGCCAGGTGCTTCTCCTGGTCTCCCATGGCCATCCTCCACTGCACTCCCGGGCCACAGCAGAGAGCTGGCTTGGAAGAGGGGCAACCAGGACAGAATCCAGCACCCCGACCTGGACTAGAACCTGGTGTGCCGGCGCCGCAAATCGGAGGATTAGCCTGTTGAGCCACGGCGCCGGCCCAACTTTACCCTTTCTTAAAAGCCTTTATTCACTCTACTGCACATACACTCACAGACAAGCAGCAGTTCCCCAGTAAGTGAAATGAGGTTTATATGGGGGCAGGGTGTGGCAGGTGGGGGAAGGTATAGAAACATTATAAATTAACAGTTCTCCCTCAATAATGGAGGGGGATTAGTTTCAGGACCCCTGAGGGATACCAAAATACACTGATGCCAAACTCCCTTTTATAAAATGGTGGTGTATTTGCATTTATCCTAAACATATCCTCCCATATGCAGTAAATCATCTCCAGATTACTCATAATACTTAATACAAGTATTTGTTATACTGTATTATTCACTAAATAATTTCAAGAAAGCAGTCTGCATGTTCAGTATATACACAATTTTTTAAAACAATATTTTAGATCTACAGCTGAATCCACACAACGCAGAATCAATGGATATGGAATACTGATTACACATGATACATTTTGCTAAAACATGTTAAATGCAATGTGAAAAAGGAAAACAGGCACCAGCATAGCAGGTACACTGTCTATAACACCAGCATCCCATATGAGCACTGGTTCAAGTACCAGTTGCTTCACTTCCAATCCAGTTCCTTGTTAATAGACTGGGAAAAGCAGCAGAAGTTGGCCCAAGTATTTGGGCACCTGCAGCCATTCTGGGAAGTGAACAAGGGGATGGAAAATCTCTGTCTCTGTCTTTTCCTCTCACTCTGTAACTCTTTCAAATAAATAAATGAATCATTTAAAAAAAAAAAAAAAAGGAAAACAGCAGCAAGTTAGAAATGTGTGCCCAAGAGGACGTGGTGGGATTTTAGATAGGGTGATAAATGAAATTCTCAAAAAAGTGTATTTCAGTGAATATTAAGTATTTCAGGCAGAGAATAGTACAAAAGCTGAATTTCCATGTTATATTCAGGTAAGCTACTGTGGTTGAGAATAGAAAATACGTTTCAGGAAGAGTATCAGGGTACAAAATTATCAACTAAACATTATCCTGCTATGTAAAGATTGACCAAATTTCAAATCCCAATCACAGTTCCCTGGGCAGGGTAAAACCAAATGATTTCAAGGCCAGTGGGTAGGATGTTCCCAACCACTGAAGGCCTTTGAAAGACTTTTTTTTAAACTTAGATGGAAATAAAGAACCACCTTAGGATGAGGATAATTTTTAAGGTTTTCTTTTTATTTGAAAGAGTTATGGGTGGTGGTGGTGGCGGGGGAGATCTTCCATCAACTGGCTCACTCCCCAGAAGGCTAATCAGAGCTGAGCCAGGCCAAAGCCAGGAGCCAGGAACTTCCTCTATGTCTCCCACGTTGGTAGCAAGCGCCCAAGCACTTAGGTCACTTGCTGCTGCCTTCACCAGGCCATTAGCAGGGTGCTGGATAGGAAGTGGAACAGTCATGACATGAACCAGCACCCATATGGGTTGCCAGCATTGCAGGTAGTAGATATACCCACTATGCCATAATGCTGGCCTCAAGTGTATCATTCTGAACACTACATAGAAAACAAACTGCAAGTAATGATGGAATCAGGGAGATCAGTTAAATGCCTACTGCAATAATATAGGTAAGAAATAAAATTAATGGTGTGAACCAGGGAGAGAAGAGATTAAAGTGGTTTGGATTCTAGACATAATTTTAGGCAAAGGTAACAAGATTTTCCAAAAACAATGGACTATAGAGGAATGAAGAATGGCTTCAAAGTTTTTGGCCTGAGCAGTTAGAAGGTAAGAGTTTGGGTTTGGGGTAGGCGAAGATTAGGAGTTTATATCTGGACATATTATCAACTATGAAACATCTAGTTAGGTATCCAAATGGACATAGTGAATAGATATTAGATATGTGAGAGTGGATTTTAGAAAAGAGGTCTAGGCTACAGACAGCAGTTTTGGTTCAGTTGGTATATATTTAAAGTTAGGTAGGATAAGAAGGAAGACCATGTAATGAGCCAAAAGTTTTAAAACTAAAGGTAAGGGGTGGGAGGTGAGTCCATCAAAGGACAAAGAACATCCAGAGAGGTAAGAGAAAAATCAAGAGCATAAATGCCAAGTGGAGAGTGTGTCAAACACTGTTAAGTTCAGCAATATAACAATGAAGTAACCATTGGCTTAACTCCATGACAGTCTTTGGAGACCATAAAGTCAAGATTTAAGTTGATCTGTGGTAGTAACAGTCTGGTGGAAACAGATTCAAGAGAAAGGAAGAGGGTGCTGGTTCTTGTCCTGGCTACCCCTCTTCTGATCCAGTTCTCTGTTAAATGGCCTGGGAAAGTAGTGGAAGATGGCCCAAGTCCTTGGGCTCCTGCACCTGCATGAGAGACCTGGAAGAAGCCCCTGGCTTCAGATTGGCACAGCTCTGGCTGTTGTGGCCATTTGGGGAGTGAACCGCTGGATGGAAATCCTTTCTCCGTCTCTCTCTGTCTCTCAAATAAATAAATCTTTTAAAAAGAGAGAGAGAGAAAGAGAAAGGAAGAATTGGAGATTGGCAAAATAGACAACTCTTTCAAAGTATTTTGCTGTAAAGCATAGCAGAGAAATGGGTCTGTGGCTAAAAGAACAATATGACATGGGGAGCTGGGAGGAGTCAAAGGAAGGTTTTTTTAATCTTC
This sequence comes from Oryctolagus cuniculus, assembly GCF_964237555.1. Lineage (NCBI taxonomy): Eukaryota > Metazoa > Chordata > Mammalia > Lagomorpha > Leporidae > Oryctolagus > Oryctolagus cuniculus. Next base: position 92,510,318 of record NC_091439.1, on the reverse strand, counting down.
TAAGTCTGGAGAAATAAGCTTGTATAGTGATGAGTATGATCCACAAGAAAGGGGAAAATATAAGAGAAATAAAAGAAATGCCAAAACAATGCCTCTGTGTCAAGAGAAACGAAAGGATCTAGTACACAAATGGAGGGATGGGATACCAAAAGTTTATGTAGTCACTGGTTAGAAGTATACAGATGCTGTTCTTGGTGGGTACATAGGTGGAATGGGAAATGTCTTTGGACGTTTTCTTCTGACGCTTTAATTTTTCTCACTAATGCAGTGAAAGAAAGTAGGTATTGGAAGGCTGACGGTACATGACAAAGTGAGAAAAACAGCAGTCTGGATGAGTGGGAGACTAAATTAAGGTAACAGTAGGCATAATAGGATAGTTCAGACATTCCATGGTATCTGTGGAGGTCAGTTTTATGACCCCCCAAAATACCAAAATTTGAATATGCTGAAGTTCCTTCTACAAAATGGCATAGTGTTTGAATATAACCTATGCACATATTCCTGTATACTTTAAATCATCTCTGTATTACTTGTAAGACCTAATAACAGTGTAAATAGCTGTTACAGTTATTATTTAAGAAATATTGATAAAAAATCCATGCATGTTTGGTGCAGACATAATTTTTTTTTTCAGAGTATACCTGAGAAGTGGTTGGTTGAATCTATGGATATGGAACTTGTGGGTACTAAGGGCCAGCAAACTGTGTGACTATTGGTCAGCAAATGGTTACTTCTCACACAATCAAAGTAAAACTCTTATCAAGGTTGAGTGTAATTTTCTAGATGCATTTAGCTACTGAGGTACAGGTGAGAATAAGGAGAAAGGAGAAAGGAATAGTCAAAGAGAAGTATGATATAAGCAGATCCTACAAGCTATTGGTAGGCAGAGCTCTGGAAGGACTGTAGAAGGTAGAATTCTAGACAGAGTAAAACTAATAAGGTAAGAAGTGATAAATAGAAAATGAAATGTGTAAATCTGAGATCGTGGGACTGGTACATTTTAAAAATGTCCTACATAGCTTCCTAAAAACTCATGAATGTTTATCAGAAAAAAGGTAGAAGGAGAAACTAAGTAATGATACGGAAGGACTGAAATCAACATAGCAAAAACACAGGTCTAAAATATCTGCTAGAGATTCTAACAGCAAAATACATAATCTAGTTGTTAATGTCCCAAAAAGTAAACAATTAACTATAAGAGAATTTCATAGTTCAACCAGGTAAATTACTCCAGAACAATGACTCTTCCACATGTCCAACAGATGTTTACTGAATGGTGCTTTACTGTAGGGGAACTTGATGACTGTAAAGATCAGTGCTCTCAGCAACAGTTTTGACAAACCACAACTTTCACATTAGGAGTGCTAATCAAAGTAACACTTGTGTATGTGGAATAAGTTACTTATGCAGAACCTCAACGCAGACCAGTTAAGCCAAACTCCAATGTTCTTCAATCATAAATGATGGGCCAGAAAATAATGCTTCAAAAGATCAAAAAAGTACGTTTTCCCAGATATAAATCAAAATTTTAAAGTACTCAACAAAATGCTTAGATCTCAATCTGATAGTCTTTCAAATATAGGTTGGTGTTCAGGAAAGAAAAGGCTTCCATATAATTATCTAGAATTCCTTATGAGGTTATTTAAAAAATTTTGAGACAAAATGAAGGAAAGATAATATGTAGTTCCCATTAGCTTTTTGCAGGCTCCTAGTATATGAATCATCCCGATTCAAAACTGTCTATAAAGTATATCATGCATGTGGGATAATCAGTATATATGTAATTCATTTATGGTGATGACTTCCCTATCATCTTGGATCTTTAATATTATAGAAAAATATGACATCTGAAAGGTTTCCCCTGATTTTTTTTCAGTGAAAGGCTCCCAAAAACAAACATCAAGATTAAGAAATATTGGTGAGAATGTAATGAAATGACATTCATGAATTGCTGATGGCTGTTTGAAAATTTTCTGCCTGAAAATATATTGACCCACTTAAAGGAACTTACTCCATAAAAATACAAGCACCAAAATACAAAGAAAAATTTATTGTGATATTATTTAGAATGACAAGCTGGAAACAAACTTACTATAGGATATTATGTAGTCATTTATAATCATTATCAATTGAATACTCATTAGTTCGGAGGAGAAAAAAAAGAGTAACATGTTTGCATGATTCTGTTTTTTTTAAAAGTACACCATCACAACATATGTGAATATGTATTCCACAAATATTTATTGAGTGTCTACTACATGCCACATAACCATCTGTGGCAGATAGATTCTAGTGGTGGAGAGACAAGATAACTAAGTGGAAAAAAAGTGCTTAGAATGTTAGAAATAAAAGTAAAACCAGGGAAGAAGAAAAGTATCTATGGAGAGGAGACAATAAGATGAGGACACAGGGACATTTAAGGCAGAAAATACCAGAAACGCAAAACAAATGGTCAGTATGAATGGAGCAAAGCAGAAAGAGTAACTAAAAAGGACAGAGAAGGGTTAGGAGTGATATAAGCAGACAGATCAAATGGGGTCTTACAGATTGTAGTAGAAGAATGTAGTGACCATATTGAGGTTTTAAACTTTAGTTACCTTCCGTGATGGTGTATGTTTTTCTTTATTTACCTTTATACATTTCTGACTTTGTAATTCACAGGCATGCCATAAATTCCAAACATATACAAATCACAAAAATTATAGAAAAATTAATACTTTTTTCTTATCAGCTATAGAAAGAATGCTTCCTAAACCTATAAGAAAATTACTTAAATTCAGTCATTTAAATATAGGAGAATAATGAAAAAAACAGATTATTGTAATATTTTAGAAGGAGAAATTCAAGAGACGTAGGTCAGGTAAAATTAATGGGAGACAGGGAAACAGGGAATTTAAAATTAAAATATTAGGGGCCGGCGCCGCGGCTCACTAGGCTAATCCTCCGCCTAGCGGCGCCGGCACAGCGGGTTCTAGTCCCGGTTGGGGCGCCGGATTCTGTCCCAGTTGCCCCTCTTCCAGGCCAGCTCTCTGCTGTGGCCAGGGAGTTCAGTGGAGGATGGCCCAGGTGCTTGGGCCCTGCACCCCATGGGAGACCAGGAAAAGCACCTGGCTCCTGGCTCCTGCCATCGGATCAGCGCAGTGCGCTGGCCGCAGCACGCTGGCCGCGGCGGCCATTGGAGGGTGAACCAACGGCAAAAGGAAGACCTTTCTCTCTGTCTCTCTCTCTCACTGTCCACTCTGCCTGTCAAAAAATTAAAAAAAAAAAAGAAAAAAGAAAAAAAAAAAAAGAAAATTAAAATATTAGGTTCAAATTCCATCACAAAATTTGCCCTTATTATGCTGCCTGCACTTGACAGTGCCTCCTGGCACCTGACAGGCATTATTAAATAAATGTTAGCTGAAACTAAATAAATATGAAAATAGATCAAGTAATAATTACACATTCTTTTAGAACTCTAAAATAGCCAAAGATGCTCATTTTAGTTTGATCATAATCTAAATCAGGAATGTTTTTAACATAAAGGAGCTGTGATATTCAATGTATTTTTGCAAATTTATATTACAATAAAATAATTAGAATAATTTATATTTTATTTGAGGATTAAATATAATATAATAAAGCTTAATAAATTCAGTAAGTAAAGTAAAAAAGAATGGGCCTGGCCTGACTCAAAAAGGATACCTATGTAATTTTCGCTTTATAAATTTAAACATACTATTACAGGCTAATTTTTATGGCATTTTTCATAAAAAAAATATGGCAGAATTTGTATTCCATGATACTCATTGCCAAACTAATTCTTTTCCTGCTGTGATTACTACTCCTATTAGGTTCTACAGTACAAAGTTATTGGGAAAAAGTTGGCAAAAAGGGGGAGTCAAGAAGAAGCTATGAGACTACCCAAAACTAAATGCTATTTTTGGAGTATAGACTCCCCATGGGAATAGATGGAAATGATGTTGTAGTCTGCCTGAAAAAGAAAAGTACAAGAGAGGTCACCCATTTAAACAAGGTACTTAAACATTTCAAGTAGTTGTATTTCAGTAGTTGGTTATGCGCTGGTATTGTTATGTGATACTTCTGATAAATCTGCTGGCAATAAAGCAGAAGTTTAGCATCAAAGAACTACAGATGAGGATTAAGAGATCCTTAGTTAACACTAAAATTCAGAATCAGAAGGTTATGTCTTCTGACTTCCAGATCAGCATGATTCCTATAGCAAGATTTTGTTCATTTGATTGTAAGAAAATAAACCTCTTAATTTCATCTAAAGTGCTCATAATTCTCTATCTGAGACAAACTTGAGGAGAAAAACAGTGTACCTAATTTAAGGCAAAAAAAAAAAAAGTATAATCCAAAAACAATAGGTTACAAGTTAAAGGGAAAAAAATCACAATGGGAAAAGAGGTAGTTTTCATATGTAAAGATAACCATTACCTTTTCCAAGTCTAACTCCTCCAGCAAGATGCTAGCATTTTTGTTTGCTTCAGCAGCCTGTCTATCTTTGGCTTGTACTATTGACTCCATACAAAGGTGACACTTCTTCAGCATCTCCTACAATGAAAAATTAAAACATGACGTTCTTTGCTAAGTTACTAAAACATAAGCAATTATAGTTCAGAAGTAGAGAATAAAAAGCAAAAAGTTTACAAAAAATATAAATGGTATATTTTAAAACATACATAACTAAAGAGCTTCTGCTATCCTTCAATATCCATTATACTAGTTATTGGAAGCTAAAATTATTTACTTTTGTAATTTTAATATATGAAATCAAACAGCAAACAGAACCATGGTAAACAATGTCACATGTTAACAAGCTTCAGGAGATGGTCAATGTCAAGGAAGTTATAGCAACAAAGCTGTGTACATTAATGGTGAAGATGATTCAGATACATGCAGTTAAGTGATTTCATTATAGTATTTCTTACTGTTAATTAACCCCTTCTCCTGACTAAATACAAAAACTAAAAAAAAAAAAAAAAAAACAAAAAAAAAAAAAACAAAAAAACCTGTATACCCATGAATGTTAACTGTAACAGAAAAACTCTGGAGCCAGGCAAGACGATGACCTCGCTATTTTCAATTAAATCTATGGGGACAAGCTGTTCACTATCAAGTAATAACTGATGTGAAAATCTACTAGGAAGATATTTTAAAATTTGTTGGCCTCTTTGGAATGTGTTAGGACTTTATCAAGCATTAGTATAAACCACAAATCAAAATGGCATTAGACAAAGCTCTCAATTAAATCTTTTAAGATTAATTTTTATCTCCCCTATTTTACCTATAGAAATTCTAGTCAATTTATTTTTAAACCGATAGTTAACCTAACTTTATTCTCGAGTATGATTAAAACTACAATGTTCATTTTTGCTGGGAAATAAAATCCACTGGGCTTGTTCTTCAGAACAGATATCAGTAAGGATAAACATACATATAAAGATGATAGCCTTAATTAGTAATAATGATTTTGGTTTTAACTGTTTAGTGTAAGAAATTAGCTCAAGTACTATTTGAAAAGAATGGCATACTGATTCACAAGGTAAGTAAAAAAATCTGCAAAAGTCTCATACACAAATACTGTTAACGAACGAAATTGCTGTACACCACCCTTTTTGTTGCTCAAATTAAGACTTTCTTAGCATGGGAGATATAGTCCAATAGAATCCTTGCTCATATAGTGAGATAAAGTTGAACAATATATTTACCTTATCAGTGATGGTTGCTATGTATCTCATACATTCAGAATCTGATGGAAACTGATTGACTTCTTTGACTAAGTAGCGTACCACCTTCACATGACCCTAAAAAATAGATTACTGATGTCAGGCTAAAAACAAGATTCATGGATTTAGAAACGTACATGGTCTGTCTAAGCTAACTAACATTAGTGCCATGAAGACAGATTTTGGTTCCAATCATTTAAGTCTAAATCATTCATTCTCACCCTATCCTCCACAAAAGTACAGCACAATGTGACCTAACATTCTAAACCACTCTGGATAAAAAAAAAAAAAAAGAGTCCAAAAGTCAGTTTTACAAAGAGAACAGTCTAAAGGAAGAAAAAAAAAAAACCCTCATGTTCCTTTTCCTTGCTAACTCACTAGGACATAAACCTCCAGTTATCTATTCTAAGTAGTAAAAATAACAATCTTGTTTCTTTATTCTTTCAGATAGAAACTGGGTTCACAGTGCTATGCTAACTAGTGTGAAAGAAGGGAAAGTACATTTTCCTGAAGCATGAGCTGATTATATAATTGGCTGTAACAGTTCAGTAAATTTCATAAATATTTAGATAAACATTCAAAACCCACTACACTTTCTTTGAACTACATTATTGCTCTCTTAACATAACACTTATCAGCCTGTTTTGATAAAAAGGTCTATTTCCTATATTGCCTCTGTACCTTTATTAAACTTTTTAAATGAATAGCAATTTTTCAATGAATGGCTCATATACCACTTGCATCATTCCCTAATGATCTCTGAACCACTGCTACAATCTTTAAACTGTATGAGACAATTCAATTACATGATGTTGGGAATGGAACCTACCTCCTTGATTAACCTACTTTTTTTAAAAAAGTGTACTAGTTTTACCCTGTATACCATAATATTCCAGTTGTACATGGTATATATTAAACATTACTGTCATCAAAACAAAAAGATGGAATTAAAAGCCTACTGGAGGTGCCAGGTTGTTGCCCATATACCTGGGAAAGTTCACAGATGGGAGACCCAGATGAATTCTGGGCTCCTGGCTTTGACTGAACCAGCTCTGACCTTTGTGGCCATTTGGCAAGTGAATGAATAGATAGATCTCTTTCTCTGTCTCTCCCTCTCTGTGCCACTCTGCCTTTCTTTTTTTTCTTTTTTTTTTTTTCCCACTCTGCCTTTCAAATAAATAGACTTTAAAAAGAAAAAATCTTCAGGAGAGTGGGTATTTGGCCTAACAGTTAATGACGTGCCTTGGGGACATATGGGCAGCGCATATGGCAGTTCCTGGGTTCAAGTTACACCTCTGCTCACAATTCTAGCTTCCTGCTAATTCACACCTTAGGAGGTAGCAAGTGATGGCTCAAGTACTTGGGTCATTGACAAACATGTAGGAGATATGACTGAGTGCTTGGCTTCCAGCTTTCATTTGGTCAACCATTGCTTATAAAAGACACTAGGGAATTAAACTGCTGTGGCATAGCGGGTAAAGCTGGCATCCATATACGTGATGGTTCAAGTCCTGGCTGCTCCATTTCCGATCCAGCTCCCTGCTAATGTGCCTGGGAAAGCAGCAGAAGATGGCCCAAGTGTTGGGGCCCCTGGACCCATGTGAGAGACCTGCATGAAGCTCCTGGCGCCTTGCTTTGGCCTGGCCCTATGCCAGCTGTTGCGGCTGTTTGGGGAGTGAATCAGTGGATGGAAGACCTCTCTCTAACTTTGCATTTTAAGTAAATACATCTTTTAAAAATATTATAATTCTACTGAAAAGATATATAACTAATGATTAGTAATAATATAAAGATAGAATACTCTTACAACCTCTAAGAGATTAGAAATACCACTCTGAGCTCAATAGGACATAAAGAATTGAGTAACTTTGGAAGATTTTCACTTGCTTTCACAAAATTCTTATTTCTGCTAAATGCAAAGTACTTAATTTTCAGTAGTTTAAAATGCTGGTTTAGAGGAAATTTGTGACTTAATTTCTTATTTTCCAAGTATTTAAAGGCAATAAATAAAAATAATAAAGTCAACTTAAGTTATATTTTTCAATGCAGTGGTATAGTAAGAATACTCAATCATATAAAATAAAAGTAGCTCCAATTACTCTTAACTGAATTTACACTTTGTGAAATATGAAAATATGAAGAGTATAGCTAGATTTCAAACTATTTCTTAAAACTGCTTTTCAAAAGTTTACTTAGCTTTGATATTTATCTACCTTTCAATGTTGCCATCAGTTATTGCATTGTTATAGTACTACTTACACCACAGTTGGTAACAAAGTAAGAGTCATCAGTGAGCAGTAAACTATGTATTTACTACTATAAGAACCATCCAGGTAAATGTGAGGATAAAAAACTTGTAACCTTTCTAAATGCTGCCATAAGAGGAGTTATCTTGCGGTTATCAGCTGCATCCACATCTGCACCTGCTTGTACTAGTAACTGAACCACATCAAGGTGTCCACCATTTGCTGCTAGCCACAACGGAGTGTTCCCCTTCTTGTTACGTACATCAATATGAGCTCCCCTAAAAAGCAAAGACACAGCACTGTCTTAAAGGACACTGAACAACACAGGTAGCAATAAACTATTTTAACATATTCAGTAAATCTGAAATCAGTTTTTAATATTAAGGGATAAAATACATTGAGTTCTTGGTCACCAAATTAAAAATTCATATATTTGGCCAGCGCTGCAGCTCAATAGGCTAATCCTCAACCTAGCGGCGCCGGCACACTGGGTTCTAGTCCCGGTTGCCCCTCTTCCATTCCAGCTCTCTGCTGTGGCCCAGGAAGGCAGTGGAGGATGACCCAAGTGCTTGGGCCCTGCACCCCATGGGAGACCAGGAGAAGCACCTGGCTCCTACCTTTGGATTAGCGGTGTGCCGGCCACAGCGCGCCAGCCCGTGGCAGCCACTCGAGGGTGAACCAACGGCAAAAAGGAGACCTTTCTCTCTGTCTCTCTCTCTCACTATCCACTCTGCCTGTCAAAAAAAAAAAAAAAAAAAAAAAGGCCAGCGCCGCGGCTCACTAGGTTAATCCTCCGCCTTGCAGCACCAGCACACCGTGTTCTAGTCCCGGTTGGGGCACAGGATTCTGTCCTGGTTACCCCTCTTCCAGGCCAGCTCTCTGCTGTGGCCAGGGAGTGCAGTGGAGGATGGCCCAAGTGCTTGGGCCCTGCACCCCATGGGAAACCAGGATAAGCACCTGGCTCCTGGTTTCGGATCAGCACGGTGCACTGGCCGCAGCGCGCCAGCCGTGGCAGCCACTCGAGGGTGAACCAACGGCAAAAGGAAGACCTTTCTCTCTGTCTCTCTCTCTGTCCACTCTGCCAGTCAAAAAAAAAAAAAAAAAGGCAATTTCCTGTGTTTAAAAAAAAGAGAAAATATTCATATAGTCAATATATTTTTTTTGACAGAGTTATAGACAAGTGAGAGAGAGACCGAGAGAAAGGGCTTCCTTCTGTTGGTTCAGTCCCCAGATGGCTGCTATGGCCAGCGTGCTGTGCTGATCCGAAGCCAGGAGCCAGGTGCTTCCACCTGGGCTCCCATGCGGGTGTAGCAACACAAGCCTTGGGCCATCCTCCACTGCCCTCCTGGGCCACAGCAGAGAGCTGGCCTGGAAGAGAAGCAACCAGGACAGAAGCTGGTGCCCCAATCGGTACTGGAACCTAAGGTGCTGGTGCCACAGGCGGAGGATTAGCCAAGTGAACCACAGCGCCGGGCTTTTTTTTTTTTTTTTTTTTTAAGACTTGGGGCTGGAGCTGTGCCACAGTAGGCTAAGCCTCCGTCTATGGTGCCGGCATCCCATATAAGCGCTGGTTCATGTCCTGGACACTGCTCTTCGGATCTAGCTCTCTTCGGATCTGCTTATGGACTGGGAAAGCAGTGGAAGATGGCCCAAGTGCTTGGGCCCCTTGCACCCATGTGGGAGACCAGGAAGGAGGTCCTGGCTTTGGATTTACGCAGCTCCGGTTGTTGTGACCTTTTGGGTAGTGAACCACTGGATGGAATACCTTTCTCTCTGTCTCTCCCTCCATCTGTAACACTACCTCTCAGATAAAGAAGCTAGCACTGTGGAGCAGCAAGCTAAGCTGCCACCTACAATGCTAGCGTCACTTATGGGAGCACTGATTTGAGTCCCAGCTGTTTGCTTTTTCTTTGAAAGGCAGAGTTACAGAGAGGCAGAGGCAGAGAGGCCTTCCATCCACTGGTTCACTCCCAGAGAGTTTCAACGGCCGGAGCTGAACCAATCCAAAGCCAGAAGCAGAGAGCCTCCCCTGGATCTCCCATGCAGGTGCAAGAGCGCAAGGCCTTGGGCCATCCTGTACTGTTTTCCCAGGCCATAGCGCAGTGCTGGATTGGAAGTGGAGCAGCTTGGACTTAACCCACTATGCCACAGCACTGGCCCCAGCTGCTTGCTTCTGATCCTAATACCTCCTAATGTGCTTGGAAAAGCAGCAGAGGATGGGAGAAGTACTTGGGCCTCTGGCACCCAAAAGGAGACCAGGATAGCATTTGGGGCTGCATCAGTCCTGGACACTGGCAGCCATTTGGGGAGTGAACCAGGAGATGGAATCTCTCCCCCTCACTCACCTCAGCCTTTGAAATAAATGAAAATCAACAGTATCCAAGGAGCCAACTGCATGTTTCAAATTGTGTAACTTCAGGAAAAAAAAAAGAATCTAAAAACAATACTCAGGTTTAAAAACAATATTCAGTGGGCATCAAGGTAGAAATGGTGAATAATAGCTACTATCAACTAACAACTGCTTAGGATACCATGCAAAGATCTTGGACAACAAGCAGGCAGCTTTTAAGTAACTGAAATAGAAGCTGCTCTGGATTAAAGAAATTAATAAAGAAGCCCTAGATCACTGCTAGGCTTCTCAAGCCTAGAGTAATAATGCTTACAAAAACTCATACACAAGTATAGATGACAACATCTGAAAGTTCAAATAGCTTATAGCACTTGTAGAGTGCTATAATAAAAAATATTTTTAGGTAGTACTGAAACAATCATACAATGTAACATGGCCACAGATAGCTGAAGAGTAACAGGTAGGTATGTGTGTGTGTGTGTGTGTGTATGTGGTGGTGGTTGGGTACTTGTAGTTTATAAAAATAATCACATTTGATTTTTTTTAATGTCAGGAGAGAATGGTAATCACTATTAATACTTTATCATACCTGCCAATGAGAAGCTCACAGAATTTATAATGCCCTTTATCTGCTGCTATGGTTAAAGCTGTATCTCTTGAAGAGGGCACTGGAGGGGCATTAACATCAGCACCTTTATCCAAAAGAACTCGGCCCACCTCTGCATATCCTCCTGAGGCAGCTTCCATTAATGGTGTGAGGCCAGTCTAGATTAAGTGGAAAATAAAAGATAGCAGACACTGCAATGAACCAAAACAATAACAATCTGAGGGAGTGCTATTTTAGCACTTATTAGCCACTTGGACTTGGTCTTTTAAATGGGAACAATCCTACCTAATCTCACTGATATTATGAAAAGAATTGGGTAATATGTATGTACTTGGCATTTAACTGGCACTCAATAAATGTTTCTCTCTCATCTCTTTCAAAGTGGCTCACCTATTTTCAGCTGATAGCCCTAAGCTCATTATTGCTATAAAAATGTACTGCTGAGATTTTTTCAAGAGTTAATGCTTGACTGAGTCACACAGAATGATTTCACATTAAATATGTATTAGGAGATAAATGTTACTAGAAAGTACTATTACAACTGGCATGCTGCTATTACACACCTAAAATATCAAAACAATAATTCACAGATAAATCTAAGACTTGCTCTTACCTTAGCTCTGTGTTCGACATTTGCTTTTCTATCAAGCAGAAGACTAACCACTTCAGTTCTTCCTTGGAAGCAGGCTAAAGTAAGGGCAGTGTTCCGATTGGTTTCTATTTGAGCATTTATGTCAGAACCCATGTCTAACAGGAGCTTAACAGCAGCTGTATGCCCATTCATAGCTGCTAACATCAAAGGAGAAATGCCCAATTTGCTACCAGTTCTGGGGGTAAAGGTATGAGAACAAAAAGAAGAAGAATATATTTTAAATCTTCCAGAAAAATTGAATTCCCAGCCCTATCTCTGATATACTACAAGGCTCCATTAGAACTCTTTTAATAGAATATTTTGTTCCTCATATAACATAATAACTTGAGCTAGAAAGTGGTTATCAACTTATAATACACTTTCCATCTTAAAGCACATCTCTTTAACAAAAGCTCCTAAGGGGGCTTGTGCTATGGTGTAGCAGTTAAAGCTGCTGCCTGAGAGTCAGTAATCCCATGTGGATACCAGTTCAAGTCCCGGTTGCTCCACTTCTAATCCAGTTCCCTGCTAGTATGCCCAGAAAAGCAGTGGCTTAGATCCTTGAGCCCCTGCACCCACAAAGGAGACCTAGAAGAAGCTCCTGGCTTCAGACCAGCCCAGCTCCAGTCACTGTGGCTAAGTAGGGAGTAGACCCATTGAGGCAAGATTTCTATCACTCTCTCCCACCCTCCCTCCCTCTGTAAATTTGACTTTCAAATAAATTAATGAATCTTAAAAATAAAAAAAAAAACTCCTAAGAAGGTGGCTTTTAGTATGAAACAGAATGCAATAATTGATGTTTTAAAGCCACATGTCAACAGTTTTAATTACTGAAATAAAATCTTAAAAATCTAGCAATTTGGATTTTAAGTTTTTAATAACAGGATTTTTATATTTAAGAAGTAGGTGTCCTACTATTATCTATAACATAGTATACTTACTAAATAAGGGACTTAGAGACAGAATAAAACTTGCCTAGAATTAATTTCAGCTCCTGCATTTAGTAATATTTTGATGATGTTCACATAGCCACCAGAAGCAGCCAGGCTTAGGGGTGTGTAATCAGAAACATTCCTGTGCTCTTTATTTGCCCCTCGAGCTAACAACAGCTCCACCACCTAGAAAGAAAAAAGGGGGTAAAAATGTATTTTCTTATGTTGACACAATTTTCAAGGTGTCTGTTTCTGATCTCTCTCTCTCATGTTTTAGAATGTAACAAATGAAGAGCAAGTTCTTCATCCTTTCCATAAAACCAGCCTTTAGTGATGACCTGGGTCTAGAAAAAGAGAGACAGCTTCTCAAGTAAAACCTACTGAGAAATCTATTGAAATGGCTAAGTATTCGTTATGCCATCAGTAACAAGACAGAATAAGAAATTGACAGGGGCTGGTGCTATGGTGCAGCAGGTTAAGCAACACCAACATCCCATTTGGGTGCCGGTTTGAGTCTCAGCCCCACTTCTGATCCAGTTCTCTGCTTGTGCATCTGGGAAAGCAGCAGCAGAAAGACCAAGTGCATTGGCCCCTTCCACCCATGTGGTCCAGGCTCCTGGCTTCACTATGGCCCAGCTCCTGCCATTACAGACACTTGGAGAGTAAACCAGCAGATGGAAGGTCTCTTTCTCCCTATAACTCTTTGAAAGAAACAAATCTTCATAAATATATGAAAAAAAAAAAAAGAAAATAAAAGAAATCCATGGACTTTTCCCTAAAGCTGTGGTACTATTTATACTCCCATCAAAAATGCATTAATTTTAGGTTGCTCTACATCCTTGGCAACATTTGTTTTTGCCAATTTTAGCCATTCTAGTGGTTTGTAGTGGTTTTCAACTGGATTTTAATTGCATTTTCCTGATAGATAAAAATGTTTAGTGCTTATTTGCCAAGTCTGTCATTTAATGCACAAAAAAACCCTTTGACAAAGGTACTAGGGTATTTTCATCTTCATTTTACAAATGAGGCTTAAGGAAATTAAGACTGGTTCAAGATCATAGCTCAAAACCTTCACTATTAGGATTAATAGCATACTAAAATATTAACAAGTGTTTTCAAATTCAATTATTATGTACCCAGCCTTAGTTATCTGAAGGACTAGCCTCTTCACAAAATATAATAAACATTCCATATTAAAAAATGTGATTTTATAGTACAGTGGCTTTTTAAGTTAGTTTAACTGTTGTAACCCCATTTGTAACATTTTACATTCATTAAAATTATGTGCCCTACTGACTCAGAGTTTTAAATGAAGGAGGTCAACTAATTTCTTTTTGATTCAACACTAAAACCGAGTATTCAAAGTACAAAATGATTAGAAATTTCAGTTAAGGTTAAAATTTTACTGTCTTTACTTTCTGATGTAGTAGAGATAACTTATCAAATTAGGTACTTTATACTTTCTTATTATTTGGCTTAAAATCCTTCTAACATACCCATCCTCCTCCACTGCTGATCACGGAAGAAAAAGAAAACTACACAGTTCAAAGGAACAACATGGTAGGAACAGATCCCTTGTTGTCTCCTGTGCAGAATATCTTCATTATCAAGTATTATCTTTTCACACATATAATATCTACTCCAAATATAATTTTTGAAAAAAAAAAAAAAAAAAAACCATAGAAATAGCCCATGTAAATCTGCCAGTGCAAACAATACATACACCTGTATGATCAGTAAGTGCCAATGTTTTCAATCTACAAAATAACAGGTTTCCCATTCTTTTGTACAGGAATTATTCTAACAATTTTTAAAATTTTTAATAGTTTATCTAAAAATAAAATAAAAACATAGTCAATTTAATTGATTAGAATTCAGGAGGCCCGAGTGCTGGCATTCCATATGGGCAATGATTTGAGTCGCAGTTGCTTCTCTTCTGATTCAGCTTTCTGCTTACGGCTTGGGAAAGTAGTGGGAGATGACCCAAATGCTTGGGTCCCTGCACCCACGTGTGAGACCTAGAAGAAGCTCCTGGCTTCAGATGGGCTCAGCTCTGGCTGTCATGGCCATTTGGGGAGTGAACCACTGGATGGAAGACTTTTGTCTCTCAAATAAATAAAATCCTAAAAAAATAAAATAAAATTCAGCATAACCTGGTCTCTCATGACTGGCAAGAGGCAAGGGAAGCACAAAGGTGGCTTCAATGTTCAAACAGGAGTAATACTTGCCCAGTGACTCTCAGTATTTTTTTTTTTTTTAATAAAGGATGGAATAGCAAGGATGCTGAAGCATTTGGAAAAGGTATTCTCAAGCTAACAATGGAAAAACTGGACTTGTTTAACACAGTTTGGGTAACAGACTCAAATATCCGAAGATGGAAACATCTTTCCAGTTGTTCAAAGAATACAATTAGAAACAATGGAGAAACTTAGGGAAGTTAGTCAGGCTTAATAGGAAATCTTTACAAAAAAAAAAAAAAAAAAAAAAAGAAGACGACTTTCAAGCTGAAATCCAAATCTGGATGACTAATGTGCTTTCTAAACCTAAGATTCAATAACTTCCTCATTGAGAAGTTGTGAATCTATGGACAGCATGACTGGCTTGTAAAGCCTTGCATCTCCAATACAGACTTGGACTGTCAGGAAGCAGAAAGGTGTTGGTGGATTGGGTTACTTAACTAAATAATAAATATAGAAACGAGTAATGTTAAGGCTGTCATTTCTAGGGTCTACCAGATCAATCCCAGTTCTAAATTCCTTAAAATACCAACGGTCAGGTTATATCATCTCATCTGACAATCTATCCCCACAGGATGAAGGAATGATACGGAAAATCATAAGGAAATAGTTCCAAGACCAAATACAAATTGAACATTCTTCATTCCTTAACAATCTTACTGAGAAAAAGAGACTGGACAATTGATGCCATGTACACTATGGCAGGAAAGATGAATAAATACAGGCTTGGTTTATCAGGAACTTTCTGATTTGATTTGGAATGCCTTAATCTTTCTCCTAGCCTATTCCTACAGAAGGTACTACTTTTAAATGAGAGGATTCTGGACAGTATGATTTTTCTGACATGATGACTTATAGAAATACTTCCTTTTTGGTAATCAATAATAGTTTCAAATTACTGTGAAAAGTCTGACATTTCAAACCATTGTTCCATTAGGAAAAAAGGTAAGTCTATATTTGCAAACTAAAGAGATGAAAAAATTTGCAAGAGGAAATGTTACCTCCTGTCTTCCCCCAGAACAAGCCAAGGACAGTGGTGTGTCCTTCGTTCTTTCTGACTGGGCTTCAATGTCTGCACCATTGTCCAGCAGTATCTCCACAACACCGACATGCCCAGCTGTAGCAGCCAAAATGAGTGGAGTAAAACCTAGAGAAAAATAATGATTTTCTCACACATGCTAAGGAAATGAACAGTATTGCCTACCAGTGTGCCTAAGCACCAAAACAAGGCTAAAAAGTAACGTTTTTGAATACTTAAATTTTATTCACAAATGTTACAGAAAATTAAAATTGAAAATAGGCCCTACCTTTTTTGTCTCGATGCTCAATACTAGCTCCTCTCTCTAGCAGTGTTTGTACCAGTTCCTCATGGCCACCAGCACAGGCAAGTGTTAGCGCTGTGTCATGGTTACTCTCAGTCTGTGGGGGGTGGGGGGAAAGGAAGAAAACAAAAACATTAGTTTACTGAATAATAACAATATCAAATATACACAGGTAAATCTGTAACATTGTAGTATATTAAGCATTTTAAAAGTAAAGTTTATCTTTATTCCCTCTCCCTCTCAATATTGACCAATCTGTTATTTTTCCTTCTTGAAGGGTAAAAATAATACCTGAACTTTATAGGCAATTTTTAAAGTAAGCACCAAGCTGGGGTTGTGGGGGCAAGGATGATTTTCTGGCATATGCTACATGATTAAAATCAGTACTCTGGACTCATTTTCATTTCCAGCTGTTAAACGTAGGTAACACATATTATGTTTATTTTTCTATCTTGAATAACAAACAAAAAAGACACACTATTTGAAATGACAGTGCTTAGAAAGGCGGTGCAGGACAGTGATTTCTGAGGACAAAATGATTAATCCAACTGTGTGCCTGGAGGTGCCTGCCAGGTTACAGTACAAGGGGCAGTACCCAAACAGAGTGTGGCAATCTCCTTGAGTTGAGAAGAGAGTTTGGAGAGGTAGATAGAATTTATGGCACAATTACTAAAGTGGAGAGCACTACAGAGAAAAGATTACTCTGGAGACCTTCAAGGGGTTCCCCTCAAGTCTTCAGCTGAGCTTGTTGAGCACATGTGCATTGAGGAAATTATTGATGGCCAGGCAAAGACCACCAGACAGGATCAGGATGAATGACACCCAGAGACTCACAAAGGGTCAAGGATAGTTTGGATCTCACTAGCAAGAATAACAGATCTTAAAACAGAATCCTTAGTAGTTGGGCCAAATTGTTCTGGAACCACCTAACAATGCTGTAAAGCAAGCATTGAAATGTTTAGTAAGTAACTTAGCTACTTTTAAGAATAAAGCCCCAAGATATTTATAAGAACAAAAAATATGTAAGATGCACTGTGTATTTTAAAAGACAAAGACTAGTATAACTGAGATGTTACTGTTCATAGACAATTAAGTTCTTACTTCTGCTAATGATAGTGACCAATACAGGATTTTCCAGCATTTGTACTCTTTTAACAGTTTAAATGCTGCTGTAAGTAAATTATCTAATTCCTTATGCTTTTAGTACTCTAAACCCATGCTGTACAAAATGGTAACAACTAACAACATGACTGCTGACACTTCAAAAATGGCTCATGTATCTGTGGAACTAAATTTTAAAATTTCAATTAAACCTGAGTAAACCAATCTACTGTTCTGACTGCACATTTCATCAAATCTAAATATAAATCAACTATTTCCAATGAAATCCAAATTGAGACAGACTTTAAGTCTGACTCTGCAACAGAGGGAGGTTTCTGGGATAAGAAAATTTTTGGCGTTGTGGTGTAGTGGGTAAAGCTGCTGCCTACTACAATGCCAGCATCCCACTTTCGTTCCAGTTCACTGCTACGGCCTGGGGAAGCAGTAGAAGATGGCCCAAGTCCTAGGGCTCCTGCACCCTCACGGGAGACCCAGAAGAAGCTCCTGGTTCTTGGCTTTGAATTGGCGCAGCTCCGCCCATTACAGCCAATTGGGGAGTGAGCCTGCGGGTGGAAGGCTTCTCTCTCTCTGCCTCTCCTTCTCTTTCTGTGTAACTCTTTCAAATAAATAAATAAATAAATCTTTAAAACAAAACAAAACAAAAATAACCAGGAAAGTCATGGGAAAAACCAGGATGATGTGATAAGTCCAGCTGTGAGTATAACATGCACATCAAATTTTGAAGACTTTTAGTATGAAGTAAAACTTTAAGAAAATCTCCTTAATTTTTAAATTGATAATTTGTCAAAAGTATATTATAGATGTACATGGGATCTTCAGACATTTGGGGAAAATGCACATTATGAAAAAATTATGCATAGATTTCAAAACTATTTTGCCCCCATAAAATTTTCATTTTAATTTCATTTTGTACAAACTTTTTTGAACTGCCTTTATATAGGAAAGTAAAAAATAATCCTCAAAGTTGTTCTATTTATTTTTATTTTTTAATGTGTCTATTATTTCTATTATATATGTATTTCACATTATTGCTTCCCTAAGTATCTAACCTCATTTTCACATATGTACTTCTTCTACTATAATATGTGCCACTAATATGCCTTATGAATATATCACCTTCAAAGGACTATATACATTCTTGGAAGGTAATAAAAATGGCTCAATCATGTTTGCATTTTCTACCTCTTAGGGATGCTTTGCCCAGGAAGCAATACATGAAAAGCAGAATGAATGACAATAGCTGTAAAGGGTTACAAATCAAAGACTATTTAATAAGCAAATGACTATATATAAAATACACACTTTTATTTTATTTATAAACTTGTTTATATTTATGTAATAAATACAGAAAAGGCATATTCTCCCAGAATGTAAATAATTGTAAAAATAAAACTCCATTATAAAAAATGAAAAACAAGAGATAAAAGGCAAAACTGATAAAAAGTCAAGAAATAAGAAAAAGCCTACTAGTCAGTGATGAAGAGGGAGACCGCAAAAGCTGCTCTGCAGAAGAGGCTGGCAGAGAGCAGAGCAAATGACTGCAGAGATCAGGGATGGCCACAAGGGAGAGATGCACCAACTACAACAATGGAGAAGGACATGAAACTTAAATGAGTGGTTGTGTTATAATACTTGATACTCATTCAGGTTTATAAAAAAGAAATTATAGTGTCTGATTCCAGAGGAAAGGAAATAATGTCTCAGAGAAATAACTTTCTGATGACTATACAAGTTAATAACTAGCAGAGATGGGCTTTAAAAAATCTAGAGGATCATCTTGGTAACAAAAGCCTGCTTTCCCTTTAAGGCACAGCAGATTGAGGTGAATGTTAAATATATCATCTTTTACATCCTCTACATTAGTGCACATGCAATCAGCAGAGGAGGCAACTTTATTATGTTTATGAGGTTTTAAAAATTCTTTGAGGAGTTAAAAAGTAATTTGCAAAAGCTGTGACAATCTTAAATAAAAAAGTTATATAAATTTTGAAAGCAATAACCACAGAAATTTTTTTGATCAGTAAAATATGTCTTGTTTTTTCCACATTGTAAAACAAACCTGACATTTATAAAGCACCTTTTATATATTAAAGCACTCTTCAGGTACTCTCAAGATAAGTGAAAAACACTCTGCTCACCAGTAGCTTACCCTTTACTCAATGGGGCAAATTTAGGTTTGAATAATGAACAGAAGTACAAATCATGTATTTAGAGAATTTAAGGAATGAATTTTGGCTTATATCACAAAGCATGTCTATTCAATTTTGTTTTGGTTGTTAAGAGTGGAAAGAAGGAATCATAAGATTGAGGGAAAACTGAAAGAAAAGATAATTTTTAATGAGATAACATGGAGGTAAAAAAAAATAACTGCCTACAAAAAAAAAAAAACTCTGATAATTACTCTAGAAATAATTACATTACTTTGAAAACTATTAGCATTTAAAGAGCTGAACTTTGTTTAGACCTCCACAAATTTCACAATCTCAAATGTCTCATTCTCTACCCCAGTCAGATTACATGTAACCTTAAAAATAGGATATGCCTGTAGTGTACTTATTAAATGAGAATAATCAGCAAATTGAATAACCTATTTGAAACTAGTCCACAAAAACAGTAAGAATAAATGCATTGGAGAGTAAAATGTTTTTAATATGGTAGTATATTAAAATTAATAAAATTAATGGTATTATATTAAATGGTACTGTTAATTTTTTCCCAATCTCCTTTATTTTTCTTGTTAAATCAGTGGTGAAAGTATTTTTGGTACTGCAAAATCAACAGAAATAGAGAAAAATATCCCAATTTTTTTAGACCATTAAAGGTAAAAGTTTACAGTTTCAATTGTGATTGGTGAGTATCTTTAAAAGGATAATGGATGTTAATTATTTAAAATGGAAAAAAAAGCAATATTATGTAAGTACTTTATTTTTCCCATTTTTGAGATGTACTAGATTAAAATCCTCTGAGTTTAAGAAAAGTCTTCAGAAGTCTCAGACCAAAAACAAGCAGTTTACAAATATATGAAGGACATACGACAAGAATGAATCTGAAAGAAGTTTTTATAACCCATGAACAACGCGGTTGGTTCTTTAACACTGAGTGGCTATTAGAATCAATCAAAACCCCTTTTCTGCAGTGTTACCAAGAAGTATTTTTTTTTTTTTTTGACAGGCAGAGTGGACAGTGAGAGAGAGAGACAGAGAGAGAAAGGTCTTCCTTTGCCGTTGGTTCACCCTCCAATGGCCGCCGCTGCAGCCAGCGCACTGCGCTGATCCGATGGCAGGAGCCAGGATCCAGGTGCTTTTCCTGGTCTCCCATGGGGTGCAGGGCCCAAGCACCTGGGCCATCCTCCACTGCACTCCCTGGCCATAGCAGAGAGCTGGCCTGGAAGAGGGGCAACCGGGACAGAATCCGGCGCCCTGACCGGGACTAGAACCCGGTGTGCCGGCGCCACAAGGTGGAGGATTAGCCTATTGAGCCACGGCGCCGGCCTACCAAGAAGTATTTTTAATAACCAGGATACATCCTAAATTTTTTTCTTTTTTAAAAAGACTTATTCATTCATTTTATTTGATAGAGACAGAGAGAGAAAGACTGAGGGAGAAAGAGATCTTTCATCCGCTGGCTATTCCCCAAATAGCCACACTGGCTGGGGCTGGACCAGGCTGAAGCCAGGATCCAGGAGCTTCATCCAGGTCTCCCATGTGGGTGCAGGGCGCCAAAGCACTTGGGCCAGCCCCTGCTACTTTTCCAGGCACATCAGCAGGGAGCTGGATCAGAAGTGGAGCAGCTGGGACTTGAACAGGCACCAGTATGGGATGCTGGTGCTGCAGGTCATGTAACCTGCTGTGCCATAGTGCTCGCCCCATTCAAAAAAATTTTTATTTAGGTAATTTATTGGAAAACCAGACATAGAGAAAGAGAAAGGAGAAAGATCTCATCTGCTGGTTCACCTCCCAAATAACCACACAGCTAGGTCTGTGCCAGGTCAAAATTGTCTCCCCATGGGAGGCAAGGGGACCCAATTACTTGAGTCATCCTCTGCTGCCTCCTAGAGAGAACATTAGTGGGAATCTTGAATAGAAAGCAGACAATGTACTGAAACACAGGCACCCTGATATGTGGGGCAGGGACATCCCTAGACCACACACCTGCCCTAAAGACTTTATATTTAATAGGTTAGGAGCATACAACAGTTCATAATATACAAACACACATACACAAACACTCATTTCCTAAAATTCAAGCTTATAAAGACTAGATCACAAACAAAACTAAAAATTTTATGAAGTACATTCTCTCATTCTAAGTATTAATAAAATTACAAATACTACATAAACTGCCAACACTACTCAACCTAAAGGCCATATATCTTCACTTTATTCAGTAGTCATCTACACTGTATCTTCTGGCCTTTCTTCAGGACAAAAGATTGTATTCTCTCTAACTTCACCTTGCCCTAAGATTTCATTGTAAATTACTTTTCGTAAAGGATTACTTAATAGCTTTCAAGCTCTCTAAAGCTTAAAGTGTCTACCCTCACCCCTATCTTATCTTTCCAGAGAATGTGAAGGTAAAAAATACTGACATGTAGACTCACAATATTTATTTAAATCAGTACGGTCAGAATTTTCAAAGATAATATAAACACAATTAAGTATATCTGATTTAAAAAATATCACTTCTATAAACATTAGCACCATTTTTATATGCAAAATATATTGTAAAATGTCTTCAAAATGCTCATGGGAAAATGTGCATTCTGAGAAAATTGCTAGGATTTCAAAACTATATCACATCAAATTAAACTTACCTTTGTAATTCCATTTTCCATGAAATTTTTTGAAGTATCCTCATATTTTATGTTCTAATATTAGAAGAAAATAGGCACTAACCTTACTTTTTCTACACATGTTTCAAAACTACTAATAAAGTTTAAAAAACAATTTGATGGCCTTGGAAACCAAACCATCTCATAATTATTAGTAGTCCTCCGAGTTTGTATTTTATTTCTTAAAATGTGGATTTTAATTTGTAACTGTGGTTCAAATCTGCACTGAGACAACATAATCAAACATGGTTTAAAATCACAAACCATCTCTCCTTTATTTGGAGCTTACCTGTGCATCAATATCAATGGCAGGGTAGATAGGTAGCATGGCTGAAGGAGAGATGATAGGACTTGGAGTTGGAGTCTGAGGCTGGGAAATGGAAGCAGCGATACTGTGGGTAGGAGTGTTTGACATTGCAGATGCTCTTCCACTGACTGCTGTTGAACAAAATAACCGCACTTAATAAGGATGAAACATTGTTAGATAATAGTAAGAAAGTTATCAGAACATACTTAAGGATTTTTTAAAATAAAATGTCTATAGAGACCACTATAGCACTACTAACTCATATTCCTGACTGTACAAGAATCCAAAATTATAATATACGTTCAAAGTAACCCATTTTATCAATAATGATTCATCTGAAAAACAAATTCCCATCTTATGATAGGTAGTCATAAAAGCTTAGTTCAAAAACCCTGAAAGCAAAAACATTTTTACATATTAAAATGAAGTACAAATGCCAAGAGAGTCACCTATTTTATCTTCTAAATTAGAAAAGGAATAAAAGGTAAAATTGTCAAGATCAGAAGGGGAAAAATATGGTTTTTAATTGCCAATTTCATACCTTATATACTAGAACTAATGGAATATAACTGGGAGGAGAGAACTTCAGTATCTAATCATTTAAAACACTTCCTACTGTTTTACTAACCAGACAGGGGATAATAATATTCTGCATTCTGGCTCTCAGTATGACAGTATACTAAAAAAAAAAAAATCCTCACATAAAGCTAGTTTCTCATATGAAAAATAATTTTGAGTGGGGTAAAATGCCCACCAGTCAATCCAGCAATCACACTGATTTATGAAGACAATATCTAAAAATCAGAGTAGAAATAAAGGTATGCACACAATCACCCTTAAAAATGGATTTCTGTTAGTTCCTTTAAGTTGGATTCTACTGTGATATTATTTTCACCCAAATATGTAAAATGAAGAAAAGCCTAATTAGGTCAGTATTTGAAGCAGGAGAACTCCAAAGATAGTAAGTAGTGTGGGATGTACAGTAGATTCAGGTGAGGGTACTTTATTCCCTCATTGACTCACTTCTGAAGTTAATATGTGAACATCATTCCTTTTCATTCCCCTATAATAAATACTATAGTATAAAAGTTAGGGCATTAATCTTTGAGTGGTCAACAGTAATGTAGACGTATGTTACCAAGTTATCAACTACATCAAGACATAAAACAATTATGATTCACAACTGGATCTGAAACCAGGCAAAAGTAGTTACGATCCTGTTAAGAATAAAACTGAAATAGATCTTATTGTGACAATTATAAACATGATTATCATTTAGGAAATCTATTTTACACAAAATCCTTAGTTTAGGCACAAACATACACTATACATGATAGCAACACACATTCTATAATTATACAGTTTTAAGTTCACTTAAAAGCCAAAGGAAAAACAAAAGAGGAAACAAAACAAAACATAACATAACAAAACATTGTTTGAATCCTTAGGGATCCAGACCAATAGAAAAGGGCATGTACTAATATATTAAGATGATCATCTAATGATCTTGATATCATTACTCCATAATGATAATTCTGTATGTTAAAAAAGATCATTTAAATGTACATATTTTAATGTTTCATAATAATAAAACTTACTGCTCTTAAAATAGATTCCATATCTCCTTTGAAGTTTTACAAACGGAAATATAAAAAGTAGCTTGAACAGATTAACACCAGTCTGTCCAAATCACTGATTTTTATTTCATGATACTAAACAGCTTCAAAAAAAAAAAAAAAAAGCACAAGCCTTATGTTAAATGACTAAATTATAGTGCACATTTCACCTGAAATGATTTTGTTTCAAAAGCATGTTAAAATTAGAGTTTCCTCATTTTTTGGTCAAATTGGTTGTTCTTATCACCTCATCTAAAAAGAGACAGGAAAAATCAACTCATTTCATTGACTTTGGGGTACCTATTAAAACTGGTTTACTAAAACTAATATGCCTACCACTCATCCATTCTATTCAGTAAAAGGAACAAATGTAAATATGTAGATATATGAAGGAACTCTCATACAGACCTTCATTTAAGGAGGTTCAATTTAGGATTAGATTTAGAAAGGAAGAACCACAGCAAAGGAAGTTGTGTAAGATAGGTTAAAAAGGGAACTAATTTTGCTTTGCCAAAGGTATAAAACTGTGGCAGGCAAAGTATTAGAGAAAAAAGGCCAAATCTTAGGAGACTAGTATAATAAATGGAGACTTAAGAATGAGGAGCAGAAGCTTTGCTGTAGGGAAGGAGAGATTACAAGCCCAATGAAGCTGTAAACAAGTTAAGAAACTCAAAAAAGGCAGCAGAAATGATCATTAGTTAACTGAAAGGACTACCACAGAAGAAATTTAAAGAATAAGGCTTGAAAACAGAATACATGAGTATATGTGTATGTGTGACATGTAAACATGAGGGATGAGTTACAAGTAGGTAGTTAGATGTTTTCAATTTTGTTCTTCCTAACCTCTGGCTATCTCCTCTCCCCAGATGAATGAGTACAATAAAAAAAAAATGGTTTTTATAGTATGACAAGTATTTGTCATATATCCTAAAAATCTATGTATATCAAAAAAATTTTATATGGAATAGATGTAAATGTTTCTGTTTGGAAAACAAATCAACAGAAAAGCTACTTACAAATCTCTGATAATTCTGATCAATCAGCATAAAAAATTGTACAACTGGCAAATCACTGCTGACAAATAGGCCCAGCACATCAAGTGAACTCTGATAGCATATCAAAAAAATTCTTAAACAGTCACTGGTGTGGAATGTCTAATCTTCACTTAAGTGATCAATACCCTTGATAGTGTCTGATGGAAGTAATAGAGCAGTATTATAAATTAATGGAAATGGACATAGTAACAAATCTGAGATTTATGACTACTGTACTCCAAATTCCATAGGACACTTACATTTCTAAAAATTATGTTCTCAATTATTAAAATAAGCAAGTGGCTATCAGCAGTGATTTTCAAACCAGCAGAAAAAAGTTATGCTCATCAATATTAACAGTTGTTAACAGACCCTATTATTACTAGCACTTATTCCAATAGTTACTTCAAAGTTAACATCAGCAAATATTTTCATTTCATATATTGCTATTGAGGTGATAAAGGTGAAACTAAGAGAGGAATGGAAAACTCCAGAGCAATTCTAGTTATAAAACCTGTTACATATCTGGTTTCTTAGTTTCTGAGTATTAGCTATATATGTAAACATTAAACAATTTAGCTTTATTTTTAGAAAATAAAAGCTTAATTATGAGTAATCTCATAGCTTGTTTTTATTAAAAATTTTAATATTAGAAATATCAAATCACCTTTGAATATAAACCATGAATAAATAAAGTTAAAAATTCAACTATTTACTCCCTTTGTTCTTCTCTTTTCCTACCTTTACAAGTATGTCTTCTTTCTTTTTTTAATGAAGCAAATTATTCTTTTCAGTATAGCATTTTTATTGCTTATAACCCTATCAAACCTCATTCTACTACTTTGTTACTGAACTCATGAAAAATTCCAAAAATGAGAAGCATTTAAAGTAATCTTCTAAAATATTCCTTCTTTCCAGTGAAACTAAGTGTAATGGAATAAAATTTCTCTGGCTATACATTTTAAAATGGATTATTTATGATACTGTCAGGGGACCACATTTTCCCATAACACAGTTAGAAAGAGACTGTACATTAACATTCACAAGGAATAAAATCACTGACATACAGTATATTCAAACCCTACATGGTTTGGTATTTTATTAATGTAATTTTTATTAATGTAAAGACGTTTAAGGTTTTTTTTTTCTCTTTTTTAAAATATCCATCAGGTTTGAAGTTTGATCCATTAGGGATATAAAGTATTTCTGTTCACAAATAAGCTTCCTGACGTGTCCTACTAGTTTTGCACTTCAACTGTTAGCAATTTCTCAGTTTATTGGCATGAATACAGAAGCAAAAAAAGCCAAAATTCAATCTTAGTATTCTGAACTTAAAGGGGAAAAACAAAAACAAAAGCAAAAATCAAACATCAATCCCCCGACTGAAAAACCTAGATTATCAGCCTATCCTCCTAAGTCAGAATGCTTCAGTGATTTGTACTGAATGACCTTATCTTTAATTCAACCTGTATCCATCTGAGAACTTCTGAGATTGAACTAATATTTCTAAAGATACACATGGGTCAGGAGTCCAAAAATAGTTCTCAAGTTGGGTAACGGCAAAATTCTGCCACACTCTTACTCGCCTTAAGCAAATTATATTTGATACCTGCTCATAACAATATAAACCCACCTGCCATGATGTCATCCAGCGTGTCATTGAGGGTCTGAGCAGGGCTGGCTACCATTAACCCTTGTTGTGTTTCTGTCAGAATTCCTTGCCCCAGCCCTGCCAACTGTGCTTGGCCCAGTACTGGCTGTCCAACTATCACTCCTTGCAGTTCTGTAAGATTTGCGATGGACCCTGGAGGCAAGGGACCTGCCGCCAGAGGCAAAGCTTGAGGCATCGCCAGAGGCTGGATTGGTGCAAAACCCATCTGAGCAGCAGTCTGCTGTGGTTCATCTTTAAGCAAAACGGGATCCACTTGCTGTAATCGTGCATAGTCTCCCTCGGAAAGTTGTTCTCCAACTCCAACAGGAGTTAGCAGTCCCAGGTGTTGGCAAGATTGTTGCTGCTGCTGCTGCTGCTGAAGTTGAATTCTTTGAGCTTTAACCTCTAGATACTGCTTTTTTAGCTGCTGCTGAGTTTTCAGTTGTAACTCTCGTTCTACTTTCTGTAGTTCCTCCAAAATCTTTTGTTTCTTCTGAATTTGTTCCTCCCTCGTTTTGTTCAGTTCCTCAATCTTCTCCTTGGTAAGTTGGTCAGCATGAGCCAGTTCCAAGGATTGCAGCTGTGCATTCTTTTCTATGGCTTCTTTTATTCTCTGTTCCAGTTCTGTTAACTTTCCCTGAGCCTCTTCTACAATGCTCTCTGGAGACTGATTGGTGATGTAACCCTGTACATCCTGGCTGTTTGCTGGCAAATGGCTGCTGGACTTTTGTTTAGAAGCAGCTGTGTGAAAAAGAAACCCCCTCAGAAGTGCACATGAATGGCATCCTCATTACAGAGTTACTGTTGGGAGGTTTAGTGCCAACAGTTATGCACCAAATTATCATATCCATAGAAGGTGAAAATGCACTGTTAAGTTAAAAACAAATCCACCTTCTTTATCATAAATATAAAATGTATGTATTTTATGTGCATAAACTTGGGAAATTAATTTCAGAATTTAAAGAATATCACATGGCTAAAATTAGACAATAGAGTGATGCAGGCTTGTGATAGCGAAGTGGTGCAATTAAAGTAAAATCTAAGGCTATGTGTAGATATTTCATAGGGTCATAAAGATGTAAAAACTTATCATCAGAACAGAAAAATTATAATAACTTATTAAGGTGTAGGGAAAACTTAGACCTCTAAGTCAAGATTTTTCCACATTTAATATGCTGCCTTTTAAACACACGCACATACACACAAAAAGTACCCAAACTGTTGAGAAGTACCAGGCAATTAAAATCCAACTAAAATGATCTCTTTTTTGGGGCCTATCATCTTCAAGGTTGATAGATATAAATGCACATATTCACACAGTTACCTGGCCAGTAAAGAACTGGGATTCAGCTTCCCTGAAAGAAAAGATGTTGGGCTATGCCATCCACTGTATCTTCTGACAGCCAGGTGAATAAACTGATCTGGCTATAGGTACAGCAAATAATTATTCACCATACCAACTGAAAAAGTTGCCAAGGCTCTATGTTGGTAGTAGTGACTGAAAAGAATTGGTGGAAATACTTAGCATTCTTGTTGGTAAAAGAATATTGGTAGCCAAAACCAAAAAAATAAAAACTGCATTGGTTCTTCAGATAAACTTTTAAAAAGAGAAACTATTTCAAACTGGTATTTGTAATGTTGGGGATATAACTTAAAAACATGCATGGTATAACATCCACAAATCAAATATGGACCTCAGAATTCTAGAGAAATAAGCAAATATATCTGAAATAACTTAGACTTATTGTTTCGAAAAGGTATCCCAGATACAACTATATGAAACCAGTCACTCAAGAATAATTTTAGTATTTGATCCAACTTGTTAATTTTATGCGTAATATCACTACAGAGATTGAAGTAAAATACAAAAATATTACCCAATTACACCCAGCTTAACATTTTATATGAATAAAGTTAATATAGTTAGAGGAAATCATGGCTAATCAGAATTGCACCAAAGATGAGCAACTGAATTTCTCATGTTAATGCTTCTAATTCTAGCACGAATTAGTGCTATTAGCCATCTTCTCTACCAAAAACATGTTTCCACTGGTAAAAAGAATCTTTATGCCAACCTAGTTAAAACTCATTTTTTGTGGAAAAATAATTTAAAATGGCTAGTTTTTCTGTAATCTTTACTTTACCTGGACAACATATAAGAAACAGTCTTTAGAAGTATAACTGACCTTTATTCCTGATGGGAAGAGTAGTTGCAACATTGGCAGGTGGTTTGTCAGGCTCCTGAGGTGGGACAACCATAGGCAGTGCTTGAACAGGTACACGAGGAGCCTAAGACAAGAGACACTGGTTGGTTATTTCTTCTTTAGATATATAATCCATTAAATAGCATGCTTTAAAAGAAGAGTTTTACACTTATTCAAAATATTTTAAATGTCTTTCAGACAATGACATATTTACCTAAAATATACTCATACTCAATTATTTCCTGTAACATGTTTTCCAATGGGCTTTGAAAATTCAAGTTGTTATTCTGAACTTAGTAAGAAAGTTAAAAAAATACACCAATATAGAATTAGTATTATACCACACGTTCAGTAACTATATAAACTACTTATCTATAAAGAGTACTACTTACTATAACCAAAAATAATCTAAACTAGTTTGAACTGAAGTAAGTCAAAGGGAATAAAGAAGATATAAAATGCTTTCATTTTCAGTCTTACCCTATTCAAATCATGGGATGGGGGGGTTAACTGAGTGACATCTGGTGGAGGGGCTGAAAGCAAGTTATTAGGATAGTCCAAGAGATAGCAAACCACACTCGTATGGCCACCTTTTGCCGCTTCTATCAACATAGTTGAGCCATCCTAAAACAATCAATACGGAAGAGGGAAAAAAACTAAGTTAGTGGCAGAATCATTTAGGAAGATAAAGCTACAGGTCCCAGATCCTAGATCCCAGATCCCAGAAAAATAAAAATCACAGGTTTAGAAAACAGTCCTTTAATAAAATACAAAAAAAATACTTAGGATGCTATTAAAAATGGAACTTGTAGACAGCATTTTGTAATGTTAAAGGTAAAGAATTCACAATTCTGCCTGAAGCATTTGAGATTCACATACTTTTAAACGATGAGTAGGGTCTGCCCCGTGAGCTAAAAGTAGTTCCACCACTGCCAGATGACCCCCTGCACAAGCCAGGGAGAGTACAGTATGATCATTATTAGCTGTGGTTCTGTTCACATTTGCTCCTGAAAGATAAGGCATGAAAAATCACGTTAGTTGAGTGTTGAAGAAAAAGATATGTTACATTTATAAATCATAAGGAGTATAGTATTATGATGCGTCACATATACATTACTCAGCTTCAACAATTATAAACACATGCCTATCTTGTTTCAAATACACCCACATCAATTCTCCTCTCCCATTTTGAATTATTGTAAAGCAAATCTTCAACAAACATGACATAATTTCATCCGTAAATACTTCAGTACATATCAGCAAATAATAACAAAACTCATGTGCTAGCCATAATGGAATCATGGAATTAAAAAGAAAAGTACAAAATTTTATTTAATTTCTTTAGCAGAAAGGATGATTGAAAATAAAAATATACTATATTCTCTGTGTGGTCTACAGATTTAGAAAATTAATGCAGAATATGAAGGAGAGTAGTTCATCTTTTTTCTTTTTTCAAAGAAATATTAAATAGGTACCATTTCTCCTTCCAGATATGAATAAGTCTCTAATCTGGACAGGTAATACAAAAAATTCAAGTAAAATAGCAGAGAGGAACTGGAATCAAATTCATTAAATGAACCAAAAAACAAGAGATAATGATTGGGCCGGCACTGTGGCACTGTAGGTTAAGCCTCTGCATGTGGTGCTGGTATCCCATATGGGCGCTGGTTCCAGTCCCAGCTCCTCCACTTTCAATCCAGTTCCCTGATACTGTGCCTAGGAAAGCAGTGGAGGATGGTCCAAGTACATGGGCCCCTGCCTCTGGATCAGCCCAGCTCTGGCTGTTCAGCCATAAAGGGAGTGAACCAGCAGAAAGGTAGACCTCTGTGTCTCTCTGTAACTCTTTCAAATAAATGAATAAATCTTGAAAAAAAAAAAAAAAAAAAAGGAGATACTGATTATGAACATGATTCTTTTCTTGAGAATACTGTTATATGTAACAAAAGTTCAAAATGCCTACAATAATTATACCCATAAGTTACTTCAGATTTATTTTCTTTATCTATAAAGAACTACAAACCTATGATTTCTTCAGTATTTTCCACAGGAAGAACATGGTTTGGTTTGTCTTTTAAAGTTGTATATGGCCTATATTGGTTTTTAATCTATGTGGATAAGTAAAATCTTTCCTATACTTAGGAATTTGATGAATTGAGCAAGAAAAAGAGTTTCATTAAGCATCATATTGTAACCACCTAAGCAGTCATTTAATGAAGCAGTAATATGCTAATTTGTTCATTAAGGTCTTTGGTATTCACACTAGAATTACTGACCATGAAAGAAAATCCCCAGGCATTTTGCACTATTTGTCACATTTCAATTCTGAATATTTCTGTGCTATATTTATAACTATCACTCTGTATTTTATAAAGAAATAACTTAAGCACATGAAACTATAAAGTATGAAAATGATTTGCTCACAACTTTCTTAAGGGCAGAAACAATATAAAAATCAAAGTTTTAAGATAATATTAGATTACATGAACAACGAATGTTTTTATAGAAATATTTCTTCAATAAGTATGCTACCTGGCATAACAGAACTTTTGTTACTTGTAACTGTTCTGTGTATTGCAAGATGTTTATCAATTACCCACTCATAGCATCCTTCTCCCATGTGATGATACGAAAAAAAGGCCCTTTACCTTCAATCTCTGAATGTCTTAGGGCAGGAACAGTCACCTATGAGAAGAAACTACTGCTTTATATAAACCTACCTTTACTAATTAAGAACTGAACAGTACAAACATGACCAGCTCTTGCAGCTTTCATTAAAGGGGTTCTTCCACCTTCAGATTCATGCTCCTGTTCAAAAAATACAGATTTGTTTGATATTTGCTAGTGAATACTCATTATTTTTCATGAAACTCAAAAGGAAAACAACTGGACTAATTTCTGAGTCTAACTACATTAAAAAATGTGCTTTAAAGCAGATAAAAAAAAATCCCAAATTATAAACATGTTCTATGGAAATAATTTAAGTTACAATCATGCAATGGTGACATCCTCATCTAAATCCATCTGGGTAATTTCCCATTTTCTTGCCTTTATAGACATCCTATTGTCTCTCTTACCTTATATAAAAATAACAAGGCTAACGATAATGTGAATATTCTTAGAACTATCAATTATAAGATTTTATGAGTGGCTGATCACATGGTGTAGACAGTTGGAACACTGCCTGCAATACTGGCTTCTCCATATGGATATCGGTTTGTGTCCCAGCTGTCCCACTTCCAATCCTGCTCCCTGTTAATGCATTTGCGAAAGCAGTGGAAGAAGGCCCAAGAGCTGTGGCTCCTGCATTTACATGGGAGACCTGGATAGAATTACAGGCTCCTGGCTTTGGCCTGGCCCAGCCCTGGTCTTCAAGGTCATTTGAGGAGTGAAAACAGCAGATGGACGATCAGATCACTCATTCCCGTGTCTCTCTGTAACTGCCTTTAAAATAAATAATAAAGGGCCAGAGCTGTGGCTTAGTGGGTAAAGCCACAGCCTGCAGCGCCAGCATCCCATACATGGCTGTTCCACTTCTGATCCAGCTCTCTGCTATGGCCTGGGAAAGCAGTAAAAGATGACCCAAGTCCTTGGGCCTCTGCACTCACGAGGGAGACTTGGAAGTTCAGAGAACATGATGGAAGATCTCTCTCTCTGCCTCTGCCTTTCTGTAACTCTGCTTTTCAAATAAATAAATAATTCTTTAAAATAAATAAATAAATAGTAAAGAAAAGCAAAATAAACTGAAATGTATTCACTTTCCAAATATTCCAATAGGCAGCGCTGAAAACCCAGGAACTGGGTACTCAAAACATGCTTTCCACATTAGCAGAGAACTGGAATAGGGACTTGAACCTAAGGTATTGGGATATGGGCCTAAGCAGTGGGCCAAACACCTACCACCACTATCATTTTTTTTTTTAAACATTCACATCTGATGATCAACTTTTCATTTTTCTCTTCTGTCAAACTCAAGTTTTCTTATTGCCAATAACTAAGCAAGTAAAAGTTATGTTAATCTAAGTTTTGTAAATACAAGAAACATAGGGGGCCAGCCCTGTGGCACAAGTAGGTTAATCCTCCGCCTGCAGCGCCTACATCCCATATGGGCACCAGTTCTAGTCCTGGCTGCTCCTCTTCTGATCCAGCTCTCTGCTGTGGCCTGTGAAAGCAATAGTGGATGGCCCAAGACCTTGGGCCTCTGCACCCACATGGGAGACCAGGAAGAAGCTCCTGGCTTCGGATCGGCGCAGCTTCAGCCTCTGTGGCCATTTGAGGAGTGAACCAACAGAGGGAAGATCTTTCTCTCTGTCTCTCCCTCTCACTGTCTGTAATTCTACCTCTCAAATAAATAAATAAATAAATAAAAATCTTAAAAAAAAAAAGAAACATAGCTGCTAAGCTGAACAAGTTTGAAGTCTAACAAAGGCAACATGTACCAACTAGAATATAACTTATGTTTAAAGTGCTTCAAGAGTTTTAATATTAACACATGAAGAGTAAAAGAGGTTACAACAAAAATCAAGTTCAACCTCCCTTTTCATAAATGAGAAAGGAAAAATTAAATGAATTCATAGTTATTCAAACTAGTTATTATTTGTGCCTGAAAGTTAATATTACATACAACAAAATATTTTACTTGTTAATCCCAGGAAATCACCTTATATTAATTTAAAACCTAGCTAATGATATGTCACTCTTAAATCCCTATAGGATGAAACCAGGGGACTATTCTCCCCTATAGACTTGCCTTATGCTTTCCTGTTTCTAGGGATGGATGTACCTCCTACTATATTCTCCCAACTGGAATATCTATTTTGCCACAACATTTACAATGTCTAGCTTTTTGCTCTCTCTTTATATTTATTTATTTGAAAGGCAAAGTTACACATAGGGAGGAAGAAACACAGAGATCTCCCGCCCACTGGTTTATTCTTCAAATGGCTGCAATGGCTAGGGCTAGACCAGGCCAAACCCAAGAGCCTTGAAATCTATCTGGGTCTCCCACATGGGGGGCAGGGGTCCAAGCACTTGGGCCATCTTCTGCTGCTTTCCCAGGTGCATCAGCAGGGAGGTGGATTGGAGATAGAGCAGCTGGGACTTGAAGAGGTGTTCACATGGGAACCTGCCATCTCAGGCTTAACCTGCTAAGTCACAATGTGGGCCCCCAATATATAAGCTTTCTAAATCTTACCTAGCCCAAAATATAATATCTTCAGTGACTTCTCTTACCTCTTTTGAGCTTCTTGCCTCCTGCTGTACCTTCCCTATGACATCTCTTTATAATCTACCTTATAATAACATCAGTATTTATTTCATTCATTTTTATCAAATCAAACTGTTTGAGGGGAAATATTTATTAAATACTTACGTTTTTAACTCATCTGTTGTTTAATAATGCTCTGAGTATTACAGGCACAATTTATGTCCTAGGTGACCCAGAAATACCATTCAATCACAATTGCATTTTTTATACCAAATCAGAAAAGCTTCTAAAAATAGCTAAGTAAACACCTAAGAGACAGTAGACTAGATAGACCTACTAACAAAGAAAGAAAGGTGACTCAACAGTGCAGAAAAAATGTAAATAAAGAATGGTAAAAAGGTTAAGATCAAATTGGAAATAAACTTTTTGCTTATTAGAAACTTCAGAGTTTCAATGTGTCTTACTTTACTTCTGAATATTAAGATTCAAAAGGTGAAATAGCTTACCAGATCTGCTCCGGCCTGAAGTAAGACATCTGCTACATCAGTGTGACCATTTTCACAGGCATATGTTAGTGCTGTATCCCCAGTTGCTGTCGTCGCATGAACATTAGCTCCTGTAGCAGTGTTACAAAATAGTACATACTTAATAAAAAAACCACAAGAAATATAATGGACATAAAAACTTCTTCTAGATAATTCATATTCCCTCATATTGGACAAAATAACCAAATCCATTTCCAGAAATATAAACAATTACCAGCATACTTAGAAGCAAAAAAAATTCAATTAAACCACTAACATGAATTATTCAGAACACATGCTTTTTAAAAAAACCCATTCAATATTCCCACATCATAAAAATTACTTGTATTACACTTTTACTTAAATAAATCATTGGAAAAAACCTCCCAAATGCAAAAATTCCTACCTGCAGCTAATAGGTATTTAACTAATTCCAAATGACCCTCTTGTGCAGCTTCCATTAAAGGAGTAGAACATCCTAGTTCTATATCAGCCCCTGCTTTAATTAGAAAATCTGCCACTTCCAGAAACCCTCCACAGCATGCCAGAGTCAAGGCAGTTTCTTGAGTTTCTTCTGTCTGTGCATTGATATTTGCTCCTAAAATAAAGATTATAATTATTTAAAGAAAATTATTAACTTGTTCCAAAGCAAAACACGAGAGTTTCTTAATAAGCTGTATCTGAAAATGAACATGCACGCGTGCGCACACACACACACACACACACACAATTTTACTACACTAAATAAGAAACTGCCTCTCCTCTACTACTGAGGCAGTGGAGAAAAAAAAATACACTAGCGTGTAATTGATGTACACAGCTGGAATAATATTCAGCCAAAAGGTACAAATCAAACGATTAAAAACCTCAGAAAAATAAGCTAAATTCCTTCATCATGAGAATTCAAATATCATGGCAAAGATATTAATGATGATCTAACACTTAGTAAACTTGTACTATTTGCTAGGCAGTACTCAAAAGACTATAAATTCTTTAGTAATTATCAGCTCCATTTTAAACTAAGGAAATTGAGGTTAATTAACCTGTATAAGGTCACAGAATTATCATCACTACCAAGACCATCACCATAGCTAACTTTTAACAGGCATTACATGACAAACACTGCCTCAAGAGGCTTATACATACTCATTAACTTTCACATCAACATTACAGATGAGAAAACTGAGACAAAAAGAAACATGCCTAAAGTTAAAAAATTTCAAGAAGTAAAGCTGTGACTCAAACCCAAGAAGTCTGCTTCAAAACTTATTTGGCTCAATATTACCTCTTTTTTTTTTTTTTAAACAAGTAGCATTCCTCTCAAATTTGTCCAGAATTTGTGTTACAGAGTAAACTGTATTACTAGAAGAAAAATAAAGTCAGGCTACAGAGATTAGAGATGAATTTTAAACTTAACACAATAAAATAAATTTTCCCAAAGAGAAGTTCCCTGTGTACAGAGCTCCTTGACAACTTCTGATGTGCGCTGCTGCCCTCTCATCAAGTTAGTCCTTCTGCAGGGTTTCATATTCTGTTAGATGAAACAGTAGATCTTTCAAATACTTACTAACATGTATTCTGTCCCCAATGGAATTCCCTTAATATATTATCTTGAGAAATGCTGCATTTCATATATTCCCTTACTTAATCCACAAAACTATGCCAATCACCATTCTGTTTTTTGATTCACACAGCACATTATGACTCCGCAAGCACAACTTTAAAGAAGCCTATCTAATTTTGTTTAAGACAACATGGAAACCATTTCAGAGCAAATACTTTATCATTAGTTTGAGTGATAACATTTCATTACAAATCTACTAGTAAGGTGAAATACTAAAATTCAACTTCATAAAATTTTAAGACAGTTCACACATAATGATTTAGTGTCTTGAATGATAATGTTACCTTGGCCTAGTAGTAGCGCCACCATTTCTTCATGTCCTTCTCGAGCTGCTTCCATCAGTGGTGTATAACCTTCATCATTGACCTCTTCCAGGCTAGCTCCTCTTTCAATAAGTAAAGCCGCAAGTTCCACATGCCCACCACATGCAGCCAAAGTCAATGGTGACTCAAATGAATCAGCAGGCATGTTCACTTGGGCACCACTGTCAAGAAGTAACCTAGCTACTTCAACATGGCCATCCTAATTATAATGCAATTAAAAAAATTGAATCAGCATCATTACAAAAAGTCTTTAAAATCCAAAGACTTCTCAATACTATACCATGACATTTACTGATTTCTATTCAAATAAGACTTATTAAATCCACACTTCATAGTTCAAACTGTATTTATTATGTGCTACCTATATTCCTTTAGTATAGAAGAAACAAAAGTTGAGGATATGAAACCAGTAGAAAAGTGATACCTTCAATAAAAGCTTAATACAGATCAGGAAAGAAAAGAGACTACTGTAAAACTACAAATATTGTAAACACTGTATGGTACAAACTTAAATACTAAAAAGATAACATTAGAAGAAGGAGAGTTAGGATCTTCATGAAAAGGACAAGCAAACTTGTGATGAGGTAGAAAAAAATGAAACACTTTTTGCAGGAGTGAGGGAAGGATACATGATATGTTAGGGGAACACAATGTACACGCAGTAATTTCTTTATTGTTTATTTCATTGCCAGTTAAAAGGAAGAAAAAGTTCTTACTATCTTCTATACTGGTCATTCTTTCCTACAGATTTTCTAAGTATGGACAATTTCAAGAGTCTGTGTCACTTTTCTTTTCTTTGATAATCTCTTTTTTCCTTTCTATACATTACCTCAGAGACATTTCATTTGCTTTTGAATACATCATGCCAATTTTTGCCTATGTACTTTTCACATTGCACAACTCTACCATCTTATTACTATGGTTACCTTGCTATTTCTTCAGCTCTGACTTTCCTCCCTGCAGAGTCTACACCTACATTTCCTTTCAAGTGCAGTTTAAAAACTCAGTCTTTTTTATTTATTTATTTTTTTATTTTGAAATTTTTATTCTTTTTTTTTTGACAGGCACAGTGGACAGTGAGAGAGACAGAGAGAAAGGTCTTCCTTTTGCCATTGGTTCACCCTCCAATGGCCGCCGCGGCCAGCGCACCACGCTGATCCGAAGGCAGGAGCCAGGTGCTTCTCCTGGTCTCCCATGGGGTGCAGGGCCCAAGCACTTGGGCCATCCTCCACTGCACTCCCAGGCCACAGCAGAGAGCTGGCCTGGAAGAGGGGCAACCAGGACAAAACCGGCGCCCCAACCAGGACTAGAACCTGGTGTGCCCGCACCGCTAGGCGGAGGATTAGCCTATTGAGCCACGGTGCCGGCCAAAAACTCAGTCTTTTAGTAAGGCATCCAAATATATGGCCCCTACTAATATCTTTCATTTACTTATAACATATACTTCTAGCAAATGCTGGTCAAATCTACAGAATATTCCATTTTTAACTTCTTAATCTACAACTAGGTTGATTCTCTGTGTGGGGGTGGCGGTTGGGATGGAAATGATTACATTTCCTAGTTGCAGAGAATTGTTAAACCGACACTGTTTACTGATGGTTTACACACATCATCTCATTTAGTCTTCACAACAATCCCAGAGAGAGATACAATTATCCTAATTTTACATATAGGGAACACAAAAGCTGTAAAGAAAACTTAATACTTGTTCAAGGAATATCTTACTTCATAAAACAAACACTGGGATGGTAATAAGGAAAACAACAGATAACAAGTCTTAAATGACTATGCTAATATTGTAAAACACACCTTTCAATAATAATTCTCTAAAAAGAAGCCAAGACAAGAAATGTCAATTTCATCTGGAATATTTCTCTCTTTGATAAAATAACTTTTAAAAAGATGATTCAAAGGCTCAGAAAAGACCATGCAAAAGGGGAATTATGTAACACAAACAATATTCTAGAAATTTTCTTTAGTTCATTGGTGTGAAACATGATATGCTTAGTATTGCGTACATATTCAATGGATTATTATATTCTCCTATATGCTCCACTAACCTTTTAAAAAAGCCACTTTTGTTCCAAATATGTAAAACTAGTAAGTGTTATGTAAGTCTGAGAAAATGCAGGTGGCAATGTAAAGCTTGAGGAAGCAACTAGTAGAAATTAATGTACAATTGACTCTGAAAACTCAACTCAGATAGCTGAAGTTCTGCTCCACAGTAAGGTTATTATAAACAATCTTTGCACCTCCAAAATAGACATTCATTATACACTGCTTAATATTTAAAGGTATTTTGTGTATGTATTTTACAAATCTTACCATGCAAGCTTCCATTAGAGCAGTGTGCATTTCATCTGTTTTGTGTTCTTGATCCGCACCTGCTTCCAAAAGAAAACGCACCATCTCCAGGTGTCCTAAACAAAAAGTGTACTAGATTAAATATTTTATTTAAAAAAACTTTTATATCTACAATGTTTTGAAAGTTCTTATATGTCATTTATAGCATTAAATTTATAAGCATAATCCTAAAGTCAATTATAAGCCACCTCAACTGTCAATCACAAATTAAGAGAGATTATGTAGTTCTATTCTTTACCATATTGCCTAGAAACTGCTAATACTAAAATCCCTGATATAGGCAAACACAGATGTTATTAAAATCTAGCACCCACAACATCCCCTCTACAATATTCTGAGTGACTTAGGCATGCTAGTTATTTTATTTTATTTTTAAAGATTTATTTATTTATTTGAAAGGCAGAGGCAGAGAAAAGAGCGGTCTTCCATCTGCTGGTTCACTCCCCAGATGGCTGGAATGGCCGGAACTGAGCAGATCTGAAGCGGGAGCCAGGAGATTCCTCTGGGTTTCCCACGTGGCTGCAGGGGCCCAAGGACTTGGGCCATCTTCTACTGCTTTCCCAGGCCACAGTAGAGAGCTGAACCGGAAGTGGAGCAGCTGGGACTTGAACCAGTGCCCATATGGGATGCCAACACTGCAGGCGGCAGCTTTACCTGCTACACCACAGCACTGGCCCCTTCTAGTTATTTATGTTACAGAACTAACTAGTTTTCAAGAATTAATAGCCTATCATAGTCATTTAAATTCTAAGAGGAACTGTGTTTCCATTTCCAATAACTCATATTCCTTTTACAAACAACCTATATGTAAACTGGGTAGGTACCACATGTATAAATATGAAACAAGGGCAAGAAACATTATTTAATTTATATTCATTTACTTATAAACATATCCATGCACTTATATAAAAAGGCAAAAAGTTAATTATATTTTAAAAAGGGACTTTAGATACTAAGCAAGAAACAACAGAAAAAGGACTCAAAGGACTCCTACCCCAAATTCATTTAGAAAGTTACAGTAAGTTCTTAGTCAATTGAGACTGAAGGGAAGAGGTAGAAAGTGGAGTCATAGGCATAAATTACAACAAAATTTATTTCACTGAGGAAGTACAGCATCTGTCATCTTTTTATTAATATACCCATATTAGCAAATTTTTGCAATTTTATCTACTGTTCCTTTCTTGTCATTCTACCCTCCCAAACATCATCATCGATGCTCAGTCTCAGCCTAACTTCTATCAATTCCAAATCTCATCTGGGAAACCTAACCAGAAATAGAAGAAAGGAAGAAGATTCATGGGTCCCTAGAAGAAACAGAAATGTTCTTTACCAGCTCAGTACTCTACCCCGCCTCTAATTAAAGCCTACAAGCCCCAGTTCAGACGCCCCTCTCGGAAAGCAGTGTGTTGCTACACGTAAAGGGAAGAGGCAAGAGCAGTTAAATGTAACCTGTCTCAAAGCTCTACTGCCAGCTGGGATTCAGTAGTGAAATGCAGCTGGTTTTGAGTTCAAAACTATTTGTGAAAATGAAAGAGAACCACTCAATCACCCGCCCCCAAGCATCTCAATGAAGATCAGCTTCCGTGGAATTATCAAAGAAGGCTGGGGAAATAAGGGACCTCAGCTGTGCTCCCTATCTAAAAATCTGTTAACATCAGGTAATGAATAACACATTTTCCAAATTTAACTAAAAATTTAGTCATTTACGTATATGAGCATTATTTTTATATTAAATTCTTAAAAAATTTTTCTCTATTATGCGAGAGGCAAAGAGACAGAGAGAAAAAGACAGAGATCTTCCATCCACTGGTTCACTCCCCAAATGCTCACCCAACAGTCAGGGCTGAGCCAGCCTGAAGCCCCTAACTCAACCTGGGACTCCCACGTAGTTGGCAGGCTCTCTAGTAATTAAACCATCATTTGCTGTGGCCCAGACTGTACATTAGCAGGAAGCCAAATTAGAAGCAAAGTCAGGACCCTGGCACTCTAATATGGGATGTGGTTGTACCCTAAGCTGTGCCAAAAACACACTCCAATTCACATATTTTTAAAGGAAATTATTCCAAAGGACATCACATAACCTTGACATGTATTAAATAGAATGAAATGAAGTAACACCAGGGCCTGGACTAAAAGTAAGGAAATCAAAAGCCCATTGCACGAATTTAAGAAGGCATTCATTCATAAACACATGCAAATCAAAGATCAGCTTTTGACAGTGATAGCATCCTTAAATTTCATACCTGGCTTTGCAAGAGCTTCTCCTGGAAGCCTTATAGTCAAGAATTTTACAGTTTATGATAAAAATATGGCACAGCTGCAGATGGCATTAAACACTGAACTAAATGGCTATGCAGACACAAAATTAAATTCCTTAAAGGAAAAAGCAAAAAACCTTACTTTATAACCATTTTTTCCTGTCATAAAGGGGAAGTCTAAAAAATATTCAACTTGTGGCTGTCTTTTAAGAACCTATAATCCAGGAGCCAGCTTTGTTAGGCAGCCGAGTTAAGCTGCCATATGAGCACAGGTTCAAGTCCTGGCTGCTCCATTTCTGGTCCAGCTCCCTACTAATATGCCTGTGAAAGCACAGGAAGATGGTTCAAGTGCTTGGGCCCCTGCCACCCATGTGGCAGACCAGACTAGCCCAGCCCTTTGTGGCCATTTGGAGGTAAACCAGTGATTGGGAGATCTCTCACTATCTCTCTTCTTACCTGTCACCCTGCCTTTCAAATAAATACATCTTTTTATCTTTTAAATAAAAAGAATATGTAATCTTTTTTTATTTTTATTTTTTCTGACAGGCAGATTTAGAGAGAGAGAGAGAGACAGAGAGAAAGATCTTCCTTCCATTGGTTCACCCTCCAAATGGCCGCTACAGCCGGTGTGTTGCCCCGATCCGAAGCCAGGTGCCAGGTGCTTCCTCCTGGTCTCCCATGCCAGTACAGGGACCCAAGCACTTCGGCCATCCTCCACTAACTTCCCAGGGCCACAGCAGAGAGCTGCACTGGAAGACAGAATTCGGCACCCCAACTGGGACTAGAACCCGGGGTGCCGGTGCAGCAGGCAGAGGATTAGCCTAGTGAGCCGCAGCGCCGGCAAGAATATGTAATCTTGAAAATTAATTATTCATGAACCAGGCATCTTAACAGGCAATAGTGTGACCTGCCTAGAGGTAGGTAATTTCTATGATATCAATATTTTCAGGTTGCTTAAAATTAAAGTATCATGTACTCTCCCTTTGTAACAGAATATTACCAACATGCAAAACCATTATAATTAGTCATTAAAATTTTTAAAAAGCTGTTAAAAATGACCAGATCAACAATTTTTCATTTGATAGTATTTATGCCTATATTTTTAAAAATTGAAAATTAAACAACACTTAGTTAACAGTTATCACTATATATTTTATTTATTTTAATCTAAAAATCAGGTCATATGAAATAAATAATTTTATGTGTTTAAAGCATTTCAAAAAGGGTTTATAATGTGCAGGGCAGCGTAGAGTCCTATGCTGCTGTGGAGGTCATAACTCTTAACCACAAGATGTTTTCCCAGGTCCTGGGATGGTGGCTCAGTAACACTGCTTTGGATAGTAATGTCACACTGAACCCTGGGCCCTACACTGGGGTAGTGGGAGAAGTAGAAGGTGAGAATTGAACTTGGTCACCCTCACCCTGGCACCTGGAGTGAGTTAATCTTTAAAAGGAGCCAACTTTCAATCAGATTAGTGGGCACATGAATTGAGCGCTAAGGGTTGGACTGAATGAAAGGAACATCAAAGACAAAGGGGCTGTTTTGGTCTCACCAGAGGCCAAAGAGGACTGGGTGTGTTGAGGCTGGCAAGAGTCAAATCAGTGGAAGAGTAGCCTGCTGAATCTTTAAACTGAGTAAATACATAAATCAACTATTAAAGTCTCCTAAATGGGCATTCAGGTCAATGGTTAAACCACTTTTTGAGGACCTGGGTTCAAGTCCTGGCTCAGTTCTCTGTTGTATCTTCCTGCTAATGCCATCCTACTGCAAGGTGAGGAAGCGATGATCCCTTCTACCCACCTGCAAGTCCAAGACTTAATTTTGGCCTCTTGGCTTTGACCATATGGCCATTATGGGCATTTGGGAGCAAAACCAGCAGGTGAGAGGTCTCTCTCTCAATAAAAAAATTTAAAAAATAAATAAATAAATAGAGGTCTATACTGTACCTTTGTAACAAGCTAATGTAAGGGCGCTCTCTTTAAATTCATTGGAATGAGTATTAATGCCAGCCCCATTTTCTAGCAGCAATCTGGCTACTTCCACATGTCCAGCACTTCCAGCTTCCATAAGAGGAGTATGACCATTTTCATTATGGTCCTCAATACTAGCACCGGATTCCAAGAGCACCTTTACAACATCTACATAGCCTCCAGCACAAGCATATGTAAGTGCTGTGTTGCCTATTTTAATGAGGAAAAACAAAATACATTAATACAATATATTAAATTAAAAGGAAGCATCTAACTTACATTAGCAAGAAAACTAAAACAGAATATTCTACTCGCAATAAATACTAAATTATAAACATATATCTTAAATTATAACATAAATTTTCTTAATGTAATGTATCTTTCTGAAATTTCCTTGTTACCATCCTTATGTGGAAAATCAAATATACTTACCATACAGTTGTAAAAAAATTGAGTGATTTTGAAACAAACTAGCTTTACCTTTCAGATGAGAAAAAAATTATCT
The DNA here is from genome assembly GCF_964237555.1 of Oryctolagus cuniculus. Classification (NCBI taxonomy): domain Eukaryota; kingdom Metazoa; phylum Chordata; class Mammalia; order Lagomorpha; family Leporidae; genus Oryctolagus; species Oryctolagus cuniculus. The sequence goes on along the minus strand of NC_091439.1, from coordinate 92,466,724 downwards.
TTTAACTTTAATCAGAAGAAAAGCATTTCAGAAGAGTATTTTAATGTTTTAACCTAAAAGTACTCATCATATACATGTATATATGTATATATATTAAACCATTGATTCATATGTTTTTTAACTAAAACTTCAAATACCAGTTAACTCATCAGTTATATTCTTTCTTGAAGATAAAAATGGTCCATGTTATAAAAGGCTTCAAAATCCCTTTAAAGCAGAATATGCAGATTTTAAAAATTACTTAAAATATCTAACAAAGTTAATTTTATACAAAATGTATTTTCATATAATTTCATAACTTTTATACAAAGCCATGTAGGTATCAAGTTTGGGGGAAATTTTAGACTGAAGTCATAGCCTTGTGATACATAATGTGTTCACAATACTTTCTTTTTTCATAGTCTATAATTTAGTAATGGTAGGGGACAATGATCAGCCTTTTACAACTTATCCTTCAATTCTCCCTATTAGCTGTTCCTGTTCTTCCTCTGACAAATAACTAACCAGGGATTGAGAATTACAGACCATACCTCTCCATTTCTAAGTTAATGATCCATCCAAGCAAGGCATTTTTAAAGTATTTTGAAAGAACTTGAAACACAAATAATTTTCCTCACAAACAAAACTAGAGAAGTTTCATTTCAAATATATTTTATACACTTTCAACGTCATAGACTTTATGCAAATTTGCAGCATAAGAAAAAAGATTACTGGGAAAGTATCACTAATGACCACTTTCATGTGAAATAATTATTAACAAAGGATGTTTTTACTTAGCAAATTGAAAATTATGCATGACCTGTTGAAGACTGTGCATTGACATCAGCTTTATGCGCTAGCAGCAACTTCACAATTTTGACATGTCCTCCATTAGCAGCAGCCATTAAAGGTGTAATGTCACCTTTGATTCCCCTATCTTCCACATTTGCATGCATTGCCAACAAAACCTTATGAAAGAAAAATAAAGTGTAAAGGATACTAGGAAATAATAAAAATTCTGAACACATAAAACACCTTAGTCATTAATAGAGTACAAGAGCCAATGAATGCACACATTTTAGCCAATGAACGCACAAAACTGTCTGTTGAAATGAACCTACTGATTGGAAGGATTTATTTTGACTATTTCCTTACTAAGAAGCCCAGAATTAGAAAATAAAAACAAGAAAATCCAAGATTAATTTTGTAATACAAACCTGTGCAAGCTCATAGTATCCAGCAGAACAAGCTAAACAAAGGAGGCTCTCCCCTTCTTCAGTGTGTTCATTTACACTTCTTCCTTCAATGAGTAACTTTCGCACAGCATTTACATCTCCTTCTGAACAGGCCTCTGCCAAACTGCGGCTATTAGGGAAAAAATATTGTAATATCCAAATACAAGAAGATATTTTTAAAAATCACACAGCTGTAAGTATTGATTTTTCATGTCAATCTTGACATCAGTGCTAAACAAGGATAATTCATAACAGAAAAGAAAATGAGTTCACTGAGTTTTTATGTCAGAAAGTCACTGAATTACAATGATCAGTATTCTAAGATTTACGATATGCAAATGAAGGATAAAGTCTACTGTAAGTGGAGACGTGACATTTTATAATAAAATTTTACAGAAATCAGAAACAAAATACAAGCTATAATGACTTTTTGCTCAATCACTAGAAACTTTTGCAGAATGTAATTGAAAAAGTATAAACTGGGCAAAATGTATAGTAAATTTAAAGGCTTACTTTTATATGGAAGGCCTATTCTTTTATTAACTAAAGGGGAATAGAAAAGATAGGAATATGGAGGCTTTGGGTTTTTGCACTGCAGAGCAGTCACTGTCTACAGGCCTGTGTCCTTTAGACAAAAGATGGGGCCTGGTGACGGACTGCATACGATGGGGAAATGGCTGGGGCAGCACTTGAGAAATCCTGAGACATGAATTTGAGTACTATTGGTGTGTTAAATGGTAGTGCAGTAAATCCTGGAATCATCTCCCAAATTTTTAAAAAAACTTCTATCACTCCTTCACTCCATGTCCCTGAGTAAACCCTCTGCCCTCAGGGCCTGTGATGTTGGATGTTTCTTCCACATTTTTAGCCATTCATTATGCTAAGACTTCTCCCACCGAGTAAATACATAGATACCATCCTTTCTAAAAAATTCCCACAACTTCCTGGAATATTCCTATTGGTCTTACTGCCAATTATCACAACAAGGACAGAGCTTTGTTTTTATAACTGGTTAAAATATAGATTAAAATCAAAATGGAAGCAATTAATAATTTCTCAAAAAAGTACGTGTCTAGGAGCCCTGGGAATCCTCCAGCTGTTGATACAGGGTACTACTCCCTTTCTTAAAAAATATTTGTAATGCCAAGAGTTTTCTGTGATGCTTCCTCAATACAAAGAGCTATCATGCAGATTCAATACAATATCAAACATCACAACGCCACTTCATGAAAATATGTATGTAAATTTTCTGTTAAGATTCCAACTACGTACATCTCCAAAGATGTTCTCTCTTCTGGATAAAACTCACTCTAAATTCTGTATTTCAATTGTAACTTAATTCCTCTATCATTTTCTTGAAAAATCGCCTTGTTACTTTAGTTACTGAAAATCTATTTTGGGTTTTTGCCCTGCAGAGAATCTGGAAAATCTATTTTCTGTACTTCCACTATTATTATCACCCAGATTCAAAGCTATCACTTTTAGCTGAGATTACGGCAAAGCTTCCTAACCAGTCTCCCAGCTTTCACCCTTGCTCTCCTTCAAGTGTTTTCACAAGGCACCCAGAGAGATCTTGTTTAAAGGAAAGGATATCACGTCACTTCTCTGCTCAGTATCCTACATTGGCCTCTACTCTCAATCACTGTAAGAGTTGGCCAATAGCAGAATACCACACCCCTCCTCCTTTTTACATCTCAGGCTTCATCTCTTTAAAAAAAAAAATATTTATTAAGTGCCCTTAAACTCCCAGACACTATGCCTCTTTTTTTTAAAATTTATTTATTTATATGAAAGTCAAGAGTTACAGAGAAAGACAGGAAGAGAAAGAACGGTCTTCCATCCGCTGGTTCACTGCCCAATTGGCCGAAACAGCCGGAGCTGGGCCGATCCGAAGCCAGGAGCCAGGAGCCAGGAGCGTTTTCTGGGTCTCCCACATGGGTGCAGAGGCCCAAGGACTTGAGCCATCATCTGCTTTCCCAGGCCAGAGCAGACAACTGGATCAGAAGTGGAACAGCTGGGACTCAAACTGGTGCCCATATGGGATGCCTGCACCACAGGTGGCTGTTTTACCTGCCATGCCACAGTGCCGGCACACCCCCCCCACACACACACACACTTCTTTTTTAAAGATTTATTTATTTATTTGGAAGGCAGAGTTACAGAGAGGCAGAGAGAGAGGTCCTCCATCTGCTGGTTCACTCCCCAGCAGAAGCCAGGAGCTGTGCTGATGTGAAGCCAGCAGCCAGGAGCCTCTGTTGGGTCTCCCACATGGGTGCAGGGGCCCTGCACTGCTTCATCCTTCACTGCTTTCCCAGACCATAACAGAGAGCTGGATCGGAAGTGGAGCAGCCGGGACTCAAACCAGTGCCCAGATGAGATGCTGGCACTGCAGATGGCGGCTCCACCCACTATGACATCTCCTACTCACTCACAGTTAATTCTCTGTACTTCTGCCACAATGGCGTGCCATTCTTACTGCTCATTAACATTCTAAATATACTCCAATCTCAAGATATTTGTATTTGCTGTTCCTCTGCCAAGACAATTCCTCTCCCAAACACAGCTGACTCCCTTTCCCATTTCAGGTCTATCTTTTAAGTGAGAATTTTCCTGACCACCCTATTAGAAATACAACATGATCTCTCACCCAAACATTATCCTAGCAATTCCTCAATTACTCTTTCCCCATAGTTCTTATCATTGTGTGCCTGACTATACACGTCCCTTAATTGCTCATTTTATTGTTTCTTTATCAAAGTGACAGTCTGAAATAGTAGTTAATAACAAGCTTGCCTCTTAGAAGTTCCTCACTTTCCATTTGACAGGACACTAACAGTTCTAGAAGCAATGCTCTCTATCACTTTCAAGAAAAGTTAGCAAATTCCTCTCACAACATTTGACATGTAAGAACATACTTTTTCTCTTTTGAGGTAAGGTTTCTCTCCCTCTGTCAATTCTTCATGCAAATAACCTCTTCTACTTTACCATTTGAACTTTATCATTAAATTTCCACATACGCATGCTAGCTTTAACAACCCTTCCAAATATAGTCCAGCAACAGCTGAATCTCAGAACTTAAGAGCAAAAATGTATTAAGGTTGGCACATGGCATTGCACTTAACTAAGTACACACAAAGTACCTACTGCACTGCACTGCACTTTTCAAGCTTTGTTGAATAAATATGATGGTCACAAACATTTTGTATTGTTTCAATGCAAAAGAGCCCATAACTTAATCTTGCCATTCTTTTCTGCTTTAACCAGCTTTAATATACTCCTTAAGGTGTTTTGAAGATTCCCTCTTGCCAGTCTCAGCAAGCAACACATTAAATAATATTTGGAAATTATCAGTAATATTTTAGATGACAAAACAGAATATTAAGAAATAATATCTGAAGTTAACTAAAAAAGAAGAGTCAACATATGAGAATGCCAAGTAGATTAATAAAAACACAAAATCTAGATGCATTAAGACCAATAAAGTGCCAAGACAAAGAGCAAATATATTCACTTGTTAGCACTATTTAATCTCTCTTATGGTCTTAAAAGATGATGCATCAAAAACATTATAAAACAAAATACAGTTCTTAAATGCTATTATTTACTCTCCAAACCCATAAAGATAGGCACCTAATAAAGACATTTTGGTCAATGACAGACAACATACGACAGTGGTCCCCCAAGATTATATTAGCTAGTGACATCACAGCCACCTTAGTTTGTGTTAAATAATCCTAGGATGTTGACATGGCAACATGTCCCTATCATTAACCAACACATAAATGTATTAGGATACTCCCATTTTCTCAAATGTCTAAAGACAAGTGCTAAAATAAATGAGTTCATTTTGGTGGAAAAAAGAAAAGCCACCGAAGGTTGAAAAAAACTAATGTGTATTAATGATAAATTTCTAGTTGTTCCCTTGGAGCTTTACATCCATTTTCAATATTCAACCCTAATTGTGTTTATGAATAAAGATGACTTTTATTGTATATCATTAAAAAAACTTAAAATACCAAGTCACAAAATATTTACTAAGCCCTTACTAACTATAAAGTACTAAGTACTAATATGGGTAATGCAAAAATAAACTTCTCAGGTTCATATTTTGGTTATGGGGATCTAGACTTGTAATTTTTTATAACTTCATAAAACAAAAACCTTGCTCGTTAAAATGTTTAGAACTGTCCACATGAACTAGAGGATGTCATTACTAGTAAGAAAGCATTTGAGTTTTTCATTATACATTAAGGAAAATAACAACAAAATTTAAACAAACAAGAAGGCTTTAACAAAATTAACAACTGAGCCTTGCAGTCAAACACTGGTGCTTCTCACCTACTGGATCTTGATAAAGTTACTCTCTTTAGTTTTTCTTCTGCAAAATGGAAGTAAAATAAAATATGCCTTTTAAGTTTTTCCTGAGTATAACTAAGACATGACATGCTAAGTGCATAGCACAACACAAGGCACAAAATAAATTCTCAATGTTATTTATTACTTTGAAGAAAATGGATTTCATACTGACCACATTGAAACTCTACTTACTTGTCCGACTGCCCTGCATTTGCTGTGCTTTCTGCTCTCATACGGGTAAGTGCAGCAGCAGCTTCATCCAACGCACAACTAACAGACGATGTCAACCTCCGGAGCACTTCAGGATCTGCAAACGCTTTACCATCAGCCGTGGATAATTTGCCTATTCCTATTATATTATATTCACACCAATATGGATAAACCCAAAAAGAGAAATAAAGTAAAATTCAAGTTACTTAATCTATACACGATATGTTAATCAATAACCTCCAAATGGTACAGTGAATATATACACTGAGTGCTAGCATCTTTTGGGAAATTGCTCTGCTCCAATTTTCTAAAAATCGTATTCTTCCCATGTAGTTCATAAGTATTTGATTGATCCTTGAACCCTCAGATGCCAGAAAAGGGTCCTTGGCCTATGCTGGGAAAATCAGGAGTTCTCACTTAGACTTTTGCCATATGTTTGAAAAAAGAACCTATGTTCAAAGGCTGCTAAATTAGTAAGATGTGAGTCATAAGCTATTTAGCCACTTTTATCACCACATACAGAAAAAGATTGCCCAAAATAAAATCAACATACAGGAGTGCAGAGAAACACAAAGGAGATATAGTCCTGATAAAATTACTTTAGACTTTCTGATGCCAGTATTCAGCATCATTTCTCTATTTTTTTCTAAATGTTACCTTTGCTTAAGATTTTTGGCTATTAATTGTGGCCAAAAATGGCATTAGAAATTCTAGGATATATATTTTAAATACCCCATAGGAGTATTACCTCTTATTTCAAATTATGTTTATAACTGATTACAAACACTCAAAATTACTCAAAAAGTACCACATATAAAATCTATTCAAAGCAGTATAACATATTCAAAAGCAGAAATGGTTAGTAGCCATTTACATGAAACAAAATTTGTGGCTTTTCCAGCTATCTCTTTAGTAAGCTTACCTCTAACCTTATTATTCTAGCTCAGTACTGCTTAGTACTTCCAGGCCACTTTTCAGCACTATCCATAGTACTTAACAGAAATATAGATGCTGGGACAGGCAATTGGCCTAGCAGATGAAATGCTTATTAGGACACCGACATTCCACATCAGAGTGCCTGGGTTTGATTATTAGTTCTGGTTCCTGATTTCAGCTTTCTGCTAGCGCTGGTCTTGGAAAGCAGCAGTGATGGTTCAAGTGGTTGGGTCCCTGTCACCCATGTGGGAGACCTGAACTGAGTTTCTAGCTCCTGGCTTCAAACCTGGCCAGGGGCCAAAGCAGGCATTTGGGGAGTGAACAACCAGCAAAGAAGGAATCTCTGTCTTTCAAATAAATAAACACACAAAATTAAAACTGAGCTCTCCCTGTTTTTTTGGAAAAAAAAAAAAATTTGACACCCCATTGGCCCAACTAACTAAAAAAAGACCCAAAGCAATAAAATCAGAGATGAAAAAGAAAACGTAACAACAGACGCCACAGAAATAAAAACAATCATCAGAAATTACTACAAGGACTTGCATGCCAGCAAACAGGGAAACCTATCAGAATCCTGGACACATGCAACTTACATAAACTGAACCATGATGACACAGAAAACCTAAACAGACCCATAACTGAGAAAGAAATTGAATCAGTAATAAAGGCCCTCCCAACAAAGAAAATCTCAGGACCAGACAGATTCACTGCTGAATTCTACCAGACATTTAAAGAAGAACTAACTCCAATTCTACTCAAACTATTCAGAACAATCGAAGAAGAGGGAATCCTCCCAAATTCTTTCTATGAAGCCAGCATCACCTTAATTCCTAAGCCGGAAAAAGATGCAGCATTGAAAGAAAATTACAGACCAATATCCCTGATGAACATAGATGCAAAAATCCTCAATAAAATTCTGGCCAATAGAATGCAACAACACATCAGAAAGATCATCCACCCAGACCAAGCGGGATTTATCCCTGGTATGCAGGGATGGTTCAACGTGCGCAAGACAATCAATGTGATACACCACATTAACAGACTGCAGAAGAAAAACCATATGATTATCTCAACAGACGCCGAGAAAGCATTCAATAAAATTCAACACCCTTTCATGATGAAAACTCTAAGCAAATTGGGTATGGAAGGAACATTCCTCAATACAATCAAAGCAATTTATGGAAAACCCACGGCCAACATTCTATTGAATGGGGAAAAGTTGGAAGCATTTCCACTGAGATCTGGTACCAGACAGGGATGCCCACTCTCACCACTGCAATTCAATATAGTTCTGGAAGTTTTAGCCAGAGCCATTAGGCAAGAAAAAGAAATTAAAGGATACAAATTGGGAAGGAAGAACTCAAACTATCCCTCTTTGCAGATGACAGGATTCTTTATTTAGGGGATCCAAAGAACTCTACTAAGAGACTATTGGAACTCATAGAAGAGTCTGGCAAAGTAGCAGAATATAAAATCAATGCGCAAAAATCAACAGCCTTTGTATACACAGGCAATGCCATGGCTGAGGAAGAACTTCTAAGATCAATCTCATTCACAATAGCTACAAAACAATCAAATACCTTGGAATAAACTTAACCAAGGATGTTAAAGATCTCTACGATGAGAATTACAAAAGCTTAAAGAAAGAAATAGAAGAGGATACCAAAATATGGAAAAAATCTTCCATGCTCATGGATTGGAAGAATCAATATCATCAAAATGTCCATTCTCCCAAAAGCAATTTATAGATTCAATGGAATACCAATCAAAATACCAAAGACATTCTTCTCAGATCTGGAAAAAATGATGCTGAAATTCATATGGAGGACCAGGAGACCTCAAATAGCTAAAGCAATCTTGTACAACAAAAACAAAGCCGGAGGCATCACAATACCAGGCTTCAGGACATACTACAGGGCAGAACTTCCATTTTGATGATGACCTCATTTAAATAAGATTAGAGTCAGCGAACTCAAAAGGCTTCCACAGCCTTGGAAACTCATGACTAGAGCCTAGGGAGATTACTGACACCATAAACAAGAGTGTCAAATTGTTAAGTCAACAAGAGGAGTCACTGTGTATTTACTCCTCATGTAGGATCTCTGTCCTTAATGTGTTATTCAATGTGAATTAATGCTATAACTAGTACTCAAACAGTATTTTACACTTTGTGTTTCTGTGTGGGTGCAAACTGTTGAAATCTTTACTTAATATGTACTAAATCGATCTTCTGTATATAAAGATAGCTGAAAATGAATCTTCAAGCCAATGGGAGAGGGAGCAGGAGATGGGATGGTTGCGGGTGGGAGGGAAGTTATGGGGGGGAAAAGCCACTGTAATCCAAAAACTGTACTTTGGAAATTTATATTTATTAAATAAAAGTTTAAAAAAAAAAAAGAAAAAATTAATCTTGATGTGAATGGGATGGAAGAAGGAGTGGGAGATGGGAGGGTTGCAGGTGGGAGGGAAGCTATGGGGGGTAAAAAGCCACTGTAATCCAAAAGCTGTACTTTAGAAATTTATATTTATTAAATAAAAGTTAAAAAAAAACTGAGCCCTCCTATCTATGAGTAACTATTTCAGTAAGCAGCAAGTAGGGTCTAGGCATCCATGTATTTTAAAAGTTCTAAGGTGATTCTGACATACAGGATTAAGAATATATAAATTAAATGTTAGAATAGATATTAGGCTGGCACCGCGGCTCAGTAGGCTAATCCTCTGCCTTGCAGCGCCAGCACACCGGGTTCTAGTCCCAGTCGGGGTGCCGGATTCTATCCCAGTTGCCCCTCTTCCAGGCCAGCTCTCTGCTGTGGCCAGGGAGTGCAGTGGAGGATGGCCCAAGTGCTTGGGCCCTGCACCCCATGGGAGACCAGGAGAAGTACCTGGCTCCTGCCTTCGGACAGGCGTGGTGAGCCGGCCACGGCGGCCATTGGAGGGTGAACCAATGGCAAAGGAAGACCTTTCTCTCTCTCTCTCTCTCTATTCACTCTGCCTGTTAAAAAAAAAAAAAAAAAAAAAAAAAAGGAATAGATATTATACAGCCCTGCTACTCAATATGTGGCACATTGAATAACATATTGTTATAACTTTGGAGTTTGTTAGAAAGGTAGAATCTCAGGTCACAAAATATCCTAATCTAAAATTTAAATTAAAAAAAAAAAAATCTCCAAGTGACTCAAATGAGCACTAAAGTTTAAAAAACAATATTTTAAGCTTTAATTTTAAAATTTGTATTTATTTAATATAAATGCAGAGAGAGAGAGACAGAGAGAGAGAGAGAGAGAGAAACTTGCATATACTGGTTCACTGCACAAATGCCCACAACAGCAAGGGCTGGGCCAGCCTGACACCAGGAGCCAGAACTCAGTCTTATTCTCTGACAATGAGGGTGTAGGAACCCCCCTACCTGAGATATTACCTGCTGCCTCCCAAAGTGCACATTAGCACAAAGCTAGAATCAAGTGCAGAGCCAGGACTCAAACTCAGGCACACTGATATGGGACATGGGCATTTCAAAAAGTATCTTCTCTGTTATGTCAAACACTCACTCCTTATTATAGGTTTCAAATCTGACTAAGACAAAACAGGCTACTCAGTAATAATAAGCATACCTGAATAAGAAAAATATCTTAAAAGAATTACAGGGATTCAATAATATCTTATAAGTTTGTGTTTAAACTTAATAAAAATTAAAAGACAATGGAGCAGCAACTTCAAAGACTGAAGTGGTATTTTAAACTAGAATACTATTCCAAGTCAAAAGAAAGGATTTTGAGACAAAGTTTCAAAAAACTTTACCCCTGGGGCATCTTTCTCAAGAAAGGGTATGGATACCTAAATCTTACTCAATCTCAACATCATAAAAATAAAGTAACCAGACAGTACTACATGATATACAAGCAAATATATAGCACCATGAATGACTATTTTTGTCAAAAACAAAATAACACTAAATCTGGTCAAGTATCTGTTTCTGAATTCTGCTTTATAGAAAACCCAACACACAGAGGTACAACTGTCAACATTCTTAAGTGGGAAAAAAATGACCCAGTTTCTTAGACACTAACAACAACCAAAACAAAGTATACAGGGGTGGGCATTTGGTATAGCAGATAAGACCCTAACTGGGACATACGCACTCCTTATCAGAGTGCCTGGGATGAAGTCCCAGCTCTACTTTCAACTCTGGTTTGGTGCCGTTGCACTCCTTGGGAGGCCACACGTGTTGGCTCCCTACCATCCATATAGGAGACTTAAGGCCCAAGCAGTTGGGTCATTTTCCACTGCTTTCCCAGGTTATTAGCAGGGAGCTGGATGGGAAGTGGAGCGGCCGGGATTTGAACTGGCACCTGGATGGCGCTGCAGATGGAAGCTTAACCTACTACGTGATAGCACCGTCTCCAACATCAGAGTTGTTAAACCATAAAAATTAATGTTCATAGTATATGTGTCTATTTTAGAAAACCTAAGAAAATACATGTTTGTAAATGAACATAGAGATTTAGAGTTATCATCACCTTATGTATAAGGCATATTATCTACATGGTGCTAAACCTTTAGAAACATATATAATCCCTAATTAAAGTACTGTTCTTATGGGGACAACATAATGATGATGATCCACTTTACCAAAAAAATGTAGTGATGACTCACTTTACAAGGTTTTAAAAGACAGTCTGTAACAAAAATGTGAGGAGGAATTATACACAGTCAATTCTTGTTATTCATAGTAGTTGTATTATGTGAAATTCCTGCAAACACTGAATTAATGAATACTGAACCACTGCTCCCATGAGCCATGCAGGAGTAGATTACTTATAAGCCTCTGGCCACAGCATTTTCATTAGTTTAAAGACACCTTATTTAATGTACGTAAGAGCACTTCAGAAAGTTTATGGAAAAACTGAATGAAATGATACATTTATTTTAATGTAAAAATATTTTGAAACCCATAGTTTTTTCATAATGTGCATTTTCCATGAGAAGATCCCACATAACTGATTTATTAACACTGAATTAGCAGCCAACTGTACTATACTTGATATCTGAATAAACCTTATCAAACACAAGTATTTTCTTTTTAAGGCATATCACAGCCTCCTAATGCTTAGGAACACTATTAAGAACACATGACCATTATGCTTACGTTTTAAATAATGAAATCACCAACCAAAACGTAAAAAATGTGGAAAACATGGTACTATTAGACTGCAAAAGGACATTTGCTTATAAAATGAGGGCTGAAACAAGAAGGCAAAATATCACCTTGTTTGACTTCAGCTGAGTACAGAATGACTCAAATTTTTCTCTAATAGTGCATGCCCATGAAACACTGTGAGTACTGAAGTTAGGTTTACAAGCAAATTTTAGCATGTAAGTCCAGAAATAAGAAATTCATAAATGATGAATATCTATAATATTGTAAAAGTTCAACTGTAAAAATCAATTGTAAATAGATTTTACTGATAGTGAAAATTAAGATATGTTTTAATGAAATGCCCAATGTAATTCCCCAGAAAAAAATGAATTAACTTTTATAAATAGTGTTATACTAAATATCAAAGGTCTTTATAATGTGCAATTTAGGCTAATAAGGTAGACACAGGACGTTGCAGAATTTACAGACATACCTGCAGCTTCTAGCAAAGCTTCCAGTCTAGCTTGTGTTTCTGGATCTACTGTCCTGAGGTCTGCACCATCAGCAGTACCTGACAAAAGCAATTTGGAAGCCGTTTCCAGCATTGGATTTTCCAAATCATCCTGATCCAAAATGAAAGATTCCACCTAGAAAACAAATACAAAAAAAAAAAGAAGAAAGGGAGGAATGAAAGGAGAAAGGGAAAGAGGGAAGAGAAATAAACAGAGGAAAAAGGATGGGGAGAGAAAAAAATATTTTAGCATAATTATTAATGATAAATACAATGGAACCCAAAATAAATAATAGGATATTTAAGCCCACTGCTTAACTGAAGAAGAAAATTATGCTTGTAGAAGAATTTAAGAAATTATTACTCATTTGCAATGTAAATTTGTTTACTGAGATATCTGCATTCTTTCCAATCTTAATCTGGCTATGAGGATCTGATGAACTTAATGCTTAGGCTATGAAACCTCTTGCCATTGGCAGAGGACCTAAAACCAGCAGTTTTAAATATTTTGCTTTTAGGATTTATTTACTTATAAAGTACTCAGGTCCCTAGTACTTCACAAGAGGGTTTTAATTCTTGGTATTCACTATATCAGACCATAATATCAAAGAACCACACAATTAAAATCACCACTGATTTAATCAGACGGAAAGAAGTACTGAAAAACTATCCAGACCAGATAAATAACAGCTCCAAAACCCCAATTTGCAGTCAAAATCTTGATTTTAACAATGACAAATAACTGTCATTGTTTTCTTTAATATGACAGCCACACTTCAATCATTTTTGAGAATGCTTCCTAAGTACCAAAGTTTGATAACCAACATGTTTGCTAATTGTGCTTTCTAGCAAAAATAGCATTTTATGAAAAAAAGTAGCTAATTTACTTTATATTTGAAGAGACAGCACACGTGCTTTTCCTCCAAACACTATAATATTGTATGCGGAAGTGTGTTCTGTGTACTGCTCAATTTGTCACAGTGATATTAGGACACACATTCAAAAATGAAGACTTCATAAAGTTAATTTCTATTGCTTCGCTAATGACACTGTTAAAATGAAATTAGCTTTTACATATTGTTTTAACTGCAACTGTATGACAAAAAAGAATATAGTGAGAGAAGTACAGTTTAGTGCCATGCCCTTCACTGAGGGCCAAAGGTTAGCTACTACTGCAACACCTTAATATCATGATGAAAATAGTTCTGACCTCCTGGACACCCTAAATGGTCTCTGGGACTCTTGAGAGGTCCACAGAACATATGTTGAGAACAACTGATAATAAATATGCCAGATTAAATGAAAAAGAAATATAAAGAATTAAGGTTAACAAAATTTGAAGACACAGGGAAAAGATTTGTTTCATTGTTCCTGATTTCAGTGCTACTTACAAACAAGCAATAAAATATATTCTTTTTTGTTGAATGATAAAAATCGGTAATTACTATATACCTATACCAATCACTATCTAGTATGAAATAAGGATTTTTTGTTCACAAATCCAACACTGTAATGTCTAAACCAATTAAAAGTAATTAGTAGGGCTGCTACTGTGGCATAGCAGGTAAAGCTGCTACTTTCAGTGCCAGCATCCCACATGGGTGCCTGTTCGAATCCTGACTGCTCCACTTTGAATCCGGCACCCCATTAATGTGCCTGGGAAAGCAGATGACAGCCCAAGTCCTTGGGCCCCTGCACCAATGTAGGAGACCCAGAAGAATCTCCTGGGTCCTGGCTTAAGATCAGTCACGCTCCGGCCATTGCGGCCATTTGGGGAGTGAACCAGCAGACTGAAGACTCTCTCTCTCTCTCTCTCTGTGACTCTGACTCTCAAATAAATAAGCCCTTAAAAACAAAAAGTAGCAGCTGGCATGCCAGTAAAGTTGCCGCCTGCAGTGCCAGCATCCTACATGGGTGCTGGTTCAGGTCCAGCTGTTCCACTTCCTATCCAGCTATTATGGCCTGGGAAAGCAACAGAAAATGGTCCAAGTCCTTAGGCCTCTGCACCCACATGGAAGACATGGAAGAAGCTCCTGGCTCCTGGCTTCGGATAGGCCCAGCTCTGGCTGTTGTGGCCATTTGGGGAGTAAACCAACAGATGGAAGACCTCTCTCTCCCTCTTTCTCTGTCTCTGCCTCTCTTTTACTTTCAGATAAATAAATAAATCTTTCTTAAAAAAATAACTAGTAACCTTGAACATAATCATGCTTTTGTCTAAAGAGGGGCAACTGGGACAGAATCCGGCGCCCCGCAGGAATAAATTCTTAACTCCGTAACATAAGAAATTATATTGTTCCACCTATCTAGTAACCTGGAATACAAGTACATTTAAACGACACATTTAATATTAAACAAAACTGAAATTTCAAATACAAAGAACACTCTGAAAAAAGTCTACACAAATTTTTTAAGATGTTCATGAAATTTCACAGTATGAGTGGAAACAATCAAAAACAACCTTTAAAATGTCAAGGAGAAAAGAAAAAATACAACAACTTTTGTTTTTAAAGGCAGCAAAGCCATGAAAAATCAAGAATTTTATAAGCTAATTAAGTAAGGTATTATACTTTAGGAAGATTAAAATATAACACTTTATAAAGTAGATTTTTGGGCTTGATTTGGCCAAAACAGGGTATGATTCAAAACTGTATATGTAAAAAAAAAAAAAAAAAAAAAAAAAAAAACACACACACACACACACACAACTTCCTATCTTCAAACATGGTCCAAAAGAAGAGTCTGTCTAAAGAATAGGGTATTTCCCAATGAAATTTTCTTTTTAAGAATCAAGAATCATTCAATCTAATGGGAGACAGTAAAACAAACTAAACAAAGGAAATACATTTAGGTAAAATGAAGACATGAAAAATTAAATAAATTTTGTATACTAAAGTTGTACACAACAAAAGCCCTCAAAGAGCAGTATTTGGATAACTGCAAAATCACAGGAATAGAGAAGTTATTCCAAGGAGACACTGCATACATAAAGAATAATATGAAAAGATTTCAACGGACATAACTAATCTGTATAAGAGAAAGAACGGAGGAATGTTACACTGGCAAGCAGACACAACACTTCCGTATGACAAAACAGATGGTTTACTGTGGGAAGTCAGAGGTTATAAGTTACATCATAAAAACTGTTAAATTTCAATCAAAAGTGACTTTTCTGACATAAAGTCCTCTATGCCATATCGTATAACTAAGTCCAGTGAAAATTAATTTTAAAAGTTGCATTTTGGGGTAGGTGTCACAGCCTGCAATGCCAGCATCCCATATGGGTGCCAGTTTGTGTTCAGGCTGCTCTATTTCTGATCCAGCCCTAAGTCCTGGGAAAAGCAGCAGGATATGGCCCAGATATCTGGGCCCTTGTTATCCTTGTGGGAGCCCCAGGGTAAGCTCCTAGATCCTGGCTTTGGCCTGGACC
Organism: Oryctolagus cuniculus; assembly: GCF_964237555.1. Lineage (NCBI taxonomy): Eukaryota > Metazoa > Chordata > Mammalia > Lagomorpha > Leporidae > Oryctolagus > Oryctolagus cuniculus. The sequence continues at coordinate 92,450,933 of NC_091439.1, read as the reverse complement.
TGTGCTGTCCATTGCAGCCATCAGGGGAATGAACCAGTAGACAGAAGATTTCTATGTCTCTCTGTAACTCTTTCAAATAAAGACAAATGAATCTTTAAAAAAAGTTGTATTTTAATCCTTCAATGAAGGATACTAAGTATAGAAACATTTGCTCTTATTTACTCCAAATTTCTCTACAAAATTTCTCATGTTGGTTGTTACAGTTCCACTATTCTTTTTTTTTTTTTTTTTTTTTTTTTTTTTACAGGCAGAGTGGACAGTGAGAGAGAGACAGAGAGAGAAAGGTCTTCCTTTGCCGCTGGTTCACCCTCCAATGGCCGCCGCTGCAGCCGGCGCACCGCGCTGATCCTGGCAGGAGCCAGGAGCCAGGTGCTTTTCCTGGTCTCCCATGGGGTGCAGGGCCCAAGCACCTGGGCCATCCTCCACTGCACTCCCTGGCCATAGCAGAGAGCTGGCCTGGAAGAGGGGCAACCGGGACAGAATCCGGCGCCCCAACCGGGACTAGAACCCGGTGTGCCGGCGCCGCAAGGTGGAGGATTAGCCTATTGAGCCACGGCGCCGGCTCAGTTCCACTATTCTTAAAATATACAACACTTGTTAACTTAAAAAACAGCAATTTAAAATGACTACGAAATTCTAAAAAGGGGTGGGGTACAGTGGTTAAGATGCCTATGGTCCCAAATCAGAGTGCCTAGGTTCAAGTCTCAGCTCCAGCCCTAGCTCTCGATCTCATTCCAACTTCCTGCTAATGTATACCCGAGGAGGCAGCAATCCATGCCCAAAGAGGTTGGGTTCCTGTCACTCAAGAGGGATATCTGGATTGAGTTGACCATGGCCAAACCCCAGATGTTGCAAGTTTCTGAAATTTTAACCTGCAGATGCGTGTTCTCTACTATTTAAATAAATTAAAATTTTTAAGCGGGGAAGGATATAAGTAAGAATGGTAACTAATATTTTTCCGCCATTCCCAGTTCAAGATCAATGAACCTGTATCTAATTTCAAGGACACTATCAGGATCTGAAGATCTAGGTACCAGTACTGCCATCAGCTGCTACCTGTGTGACTTAACCAAGTCCCCCAGCCATTTCTGGGCACTTATTTGTTTCATAAATTTATTACATGTGATTATATGTATTCACTGTCTTTCTAAGCTTCATGAAAACAGAAAATTTGTTTACTAATGTAAGTTTGGCTTGCTGATGAACAACCAGCAACTGTCTTTAACATACTGTCAGGATGCAAACTGAGTAAATAAAAAAGAGAGGGAGACCGAGAGAGGAGTCTTCCATCTGCTGGTTCACTCCCCAAATGGCCACAATAGCTGGAGCTGGGCTGATTCGAAGCCAGGAGCTTCTTCCAGGTCTCCCACATAGGTGCAGGGCCCCAAGCACCTAGGTCATCTTCCACTGTTTCCTAGGCCATCAGCAGAGAGCTGGATTGGAAGTGGAGCAACTGGGAACTGCACCAATATGGGATGCTGGCGCCGTAGGCAATAATGCTGGCCCCTCTTTTCAGATTCTATTTCTCATTTATTTGGAGAAGAGACGGGTAAACATAATTTTACTTTATCTTATTTTTATCTTATAGGAGATACAGAAAAAACTTATATTTGGTAGAAGTAGTGGCAGAATGCTATCTTCACTGATTTATGAAACACAAACATAGCTTTTAGAAACAACGCCCAGGGGCCAGCACTGTGGTGCAGTGGGTTAATGCCCTGGCGTGAAGTGCCAGCATCTCATATGCATGCCAGTTTGAGACCTGGCTGTTCCACTTCTGACCCTGCTCTCCGCTATGGCCTGGGAAGGCTGTAGAGGATGGCCCAAGTCCTTGGACCCCAGCACCCGTGTGGGAGACCCGGAAGAAGCTCCTGGCTCCTGGCTTCGCACTGGCGCAGCTCCGGCCATTGTGGCCAATTGGGGAGTGAACCAGTGAATGGAAGACCTCTCTCTGCCTCTTCTCTCTGTGTGTAACTCTGACTTTCAAATAAATAAATAGATCTTTTAAAAAAAATTACAAAAAAACATGGCAAATACAAAAATAAGATAAATCAGTGTTTGTCAACACAGACACTACTGACATTTTAGATAATTCTCTGTTGCTGAGGGTTGTCCTATGCATTTTAGAATATTTAGCAGCATCTCTGGCCTCCATTTACTAGATGCCAGTGGCAAAACCCCGCCTCAGGTTGTGACAATCAAAATATTTCCAAACACTGGCAGACGTTCTCTGGGAAGAGAAAAGAAAAAGTAACCACCAAAGAAACCTTGGTGGGGGAGAGGTAGGGGACACAGAGGAGGTTGAGAACCATTGAGTTCAACAGAGGCAAAGGGGAGCACATATTCAGCCTGAAGATTAAGGCACTGGCAACCCCTATCAGAGTGTCCATATCAGCACCTCTGGTTCCTGATTTCAACTTCCTGCTGCTAATGCAGACTCTGGGAGGCAATTATGATGACCCAAGTAATTAGGTACTTGTGGGAGACCTGGACTGAGTTTCAAGCTTGTGCCTTTTCCTGGCCCATCCACAACTATTGAGGCATTGGGGGACTGAACTCAGGATGGGAGCACTCTTTGCCTGTCAAATAATATTTTTAATTAAAACAAACAAACAAACAAGGGCTGGCACTGTGGTATAGCCAGTAAAGCAGCTGCTTGGAGTAATGGCATTACATAGGGGCACCAGTTCGAGTCCCGGCTGCTCCCCTTCCAATCTAGCTCTCTGCTATGGAAGACTCTTTCAAATAAATAAATAAATCTTTTTTTTTTCTTAAAAAGCAAATAGGCAATCTACATAATGGAACATTGTACAGTGCAATTGATTGCTTTTTTCAATCAAGTAGAATAGTAGCAAATAAATATTCTAAAGAGACTAGAGAAACATAACCAGCAAAATAATACAGATCTTATTTGAATGTTGATTCGAATAATCAACTGAAAAAACAGCATTTTTGAGGCAAGTGAAGAAACCTAAATGTATGTACTGGGTATTAGGTAATACAAGGGAATGACTGTCTAAGAAAAATGTCTTTATCATTTAGGCATGCACATTATATCTTGTAGTAATAGTACTAGGAATTAGTACTAGTAATTGAGGCAAACAAATCTGTGTAGTTAATAATAATGTTGAATTTGAGAGAAAGAAATATAGAGACTTCTTTATATTATGCTTTGGTACACTTTAAATCTTCAATTTTGAAAGACTAAAGGTGATGTTTCACCACCTCAGGGGATGTTTTTATGGAAAAAAAACCCCTATATTTAATAGTAATACTATTTAGATGTCTAAAGTAAATAAACACCCTTTCACTTTTTCCTCAAAGTAAACCTAACTTAATACAAACATTTACAATGAACAACAACATCTTCTAACAATGGTCAGGGCTGAATGAATTTGTTTATGCCATTATTGGTATTCCCAATCCTTCTACATTTCAAAAGAGAAAGTCACATGGAAATTTGTATCTGCATGATTAATTGGACCAACTATGAACATTATATTTCAAGCTAACTCCTCTCAAAATATTTACTAGTATGGCCATATAGTAAAGAACAGTCCATTTTGTAGTTTAAAAATGGATTTATTACAAAGGATAAGAAAACTACATTTTGACTACCTAGACATTACAGATACACATTCTGTTTGAAGAAATTATCTACCATCAACTACATACTCTGCGCAAAAGCAAGAGGCTACTCATTGGATAATAGAAATACAATAATCATTTGGTTAACAATGTTTTTAATAAATGTTAATATAGAGGAAAAATTATATGCAAACATCTGTCAAACAAGTTGGAAAAAACCACTAACTAGATACTAAAACAGTATGCAGAGGAGGGCGAAAAAAATTCTGAATGATGGTGGTAAAAGGAATGATGGTTTAGGAATACCTTTCAATACTGCTATACTGAATAATTCAGATTTTATATTATAAGCCCTACTGAAAGACTTGTGGCAAATAATCACTATTTTAGAAAGTAACTGAAGATCACATGAAAGATGGTTTTGGATAGAAATGACACCAGAGACAAACTAATTAGGAATGTACTTACTATCTTAAATACAAGATTATGTGAGGGAAGGAAGCAATCTCTGAGATTAAAGATACTTTTATAAAGTTAGGAAGCTTGAGGGTAGGAGCTGCAGTGAGGATGTGTTTGGCACACCAAGCTTCTTGGGACACCCACACATCCCACATTGGAGTGTGTGAGATCACTCCCAATGTGTACCCTAGGAGGCAGCAGGTGATGACTAAAATACTTGGGTCTTTGCCATCCACCTGGGAGACCCAGATTGAGTTCCCCATTTCTGGCTTTGGCTTGGCCTACTCCCAACTATTGTGGGCATTTGGGAAGTGATTCAGTAGATTTTTTCTGTCTCTGACTCCTTCTCTTTCAATTAAATAAAATTTAAAAAAAAATTTAGAATGCTGGCAACCCAAATGCATGGACTTGTTGGTGTTCAACGATCTCTGTTCCCCTCTCACCCAAACACCAATTCATCACAGTTTTTGCTATTCTGAAAACTATTTTGCCCATTTATCACTGAATTTCAAGCAAGTAATCTTAACTTTAAATTGATAATCTTATTTCGAGAAAGGTAATCTCAATCTATATTGAGTTACAAGTGCTTTTAGAACAACTCAGAATTCCTAACTTGCTCCAGAAAAAGAAGTATCTTCAAAGTCTGCCATACTTAAAAATTTAAGGCCTCTTAAAAAAATCCAGTAAATGCAAAAAAATAAAAAATAAAAAAATTCTCCAAAAAATGCTTATAATGAAGTTTGTATATTTTTTTTCAAAGTTAGTAAGGACCAGTATTTAACTCTTATAATCAAATTCATCATTTAAATGATATAAAATGGGTTTACAGACAGATCCATAATTCCATAATACTATTTCAGCTACAAAAAATAAAAGCGGGGGACTGGTACTGTGGTGTGGTAGGCTAGGCCTCTGCCTGAGGTGCCAGCATCCCATATAGGCTCCGGTTCCAGCTGCTCGAGTTCCAATGCAGTTCTCTGCTACTGCCTGGAAAAGCAGTGGAGGATGGCCCAAGCACCAGGGCCTCTGCACCTGTGTGGGAGACCTGGAAGAAATTCCTGGCTCCTGGCTTTGGATCTGCTCAGTTTGGCTGTTGTAGCCATTCAGGGAATGAACCAGCAGATGGAAGACTTCTCTCTCTCTGGCTCTCAAGTAAATAAATAAGTAAGTCTTTAAAAAATAAAATAAAATAAAATAAAATAAAAGCCCATGGTGAATGTTTTAGGCTAGCAGTTACTACGCTGATTAGGATGCCAGTACCCACTATCAAAGTGCTCTGAGTCCTGGTCTTGCTCCTTATTATAGCTTCCTGTTAATATACTCCCACAGAGATATCAAGTGATGGCTGACGTCTCTGCAATCCACCCGCAAAATTTGGACTGAATTCTCAGGTCCTGGCTTTGGCCTGGCCCTACCCCAGCAATTGCAGGCATTTGTGGGAGTGAACCAACAGATGGAAGCTCCTTCTCTCTGCCCTTGCCTCTTGAATAAAAACAAACAAAAGCTCATTAGAAACAACTGGACTTCAGGTTGCACTGAATGACTTAACTCAGATGTCATTTGTAATATTCCAAATCATGGTCAATATAAACATAATTTAAGAAAATAACAGTTTTTATTCATGATATTACTTATCATTATGAAAATCCTTTGAATAAAAAAAAACTAAAAGACTACATATAAAAAGTAGTTACAAAACTTAGAAAAACTAACTTGAATCTGTGATAATTTTATGACAGTGATGGAATAAGTTCCAAAAAGTTCACATGATGTCTAATAAATAATAGTCATAATCAGCCAGTCATCACAATTCATTCTCTTCTGCACACAGCTCTGACACCTAATAGATATTCCTTTGCTTTCTATTTTTATAGTCTTAAATAAGAGAAAACATCTAAAACCTATAATTGTTAAAGAAAAGTAAATTATTCCAAATTTATGTAACTTGAATAATTTTTTATATATCTAAAGATAAACTTCAGTAAAGTCACTGGGTACTCATCTAGATTGAAATTTTTCTCAAAGATGAAATAAAAACTCAAAAGACTTATAAAAAGAGCATCAATGAACAGTATGATTCACTATTATATTGAGATTAAAGTAAATAAAACTAAAGTGAACCAAAAAAGTACATTTATTTTTTTAAAAAGCATTTATTTATTCCTATAATTCCATACCCATCTATGCATCTAACAGGTATCAGTCAAGTACCTACTATGATCTAGGAATGTGCTAAGAATTAGTTATATAAGGCTAACACAACCTTGCTCCACAGAACTTACACAAAACATTGTGTAATATTACTTCCATTTTCACACTTCAAAATGCTAATCCGCCTACAACAAATCTGTATAAAATTAACATAAGAATTCAACATGAAATTTTTATCAATAGTGCTAAGCTTTATAAAGTGGAAAATCATGATTATTGAAAGACAAAAATCCTATGAAATTCCTAAATTTACAGTTTATTGGCCTATTTTTCTGTAACAGAAGTAAAGATATGGATTATTTAAAAAATTCTCCCCAAACTCTACATCAACAGTAGGATTCAGTAGTAGTATGCAATTTAGTTATAATTGAGCCTGTTTCTGGTATTATTATTATTCACCACTTACCACAGAGAAAGCTTCAGAACATAATGATTCACATGAGATGGTTTTAAAACACAAATACAGATATACATACATCTACACTTACATTTCACAAAATATGTAATCATAAACCTGGTGAAATTTCAAAATTTTAATAACATAAAATCTAGAAAGATTCAAGGGTGGTGGTGAAGGGGTCTATTAAGAGAACAAAAAATCAGACTGATTTCTAAATGCCAAGAGATAATATGCAATTAAAAATTCTAAAAGTTTTTTCAAAATGAAATTCTCAATTACAGAATAAATAGTACTTTTTTATGTATATAAGGACTTTGTTTGGGCCCCTACCATCCATGTGGAAGACCCAGCTGAAGCCCCTGGCTCCTGGCTTCAGCTTGGATCAGCACTGATGGTTACAGCTGTCTAGGGAGTAAACTGGCAGAAGGAAGATTTATGGTCACCTTCTCCACTCTCCCCCCAGCTCAACTCTTTCAAATAAATAAATCTTTGTTAAGAAAAATATGAGAAGCTCTAGCCTCAACATCCCATATGAGCACCGGTTCCAGTCCCAGTTACTCCACTTCTTACCCAGCTCTCTGCTAGAGCCTGGGAAAGCAGCAGAAGATGGCCCAAGTCCTTATGCCCCTGCACCCACGTGGGAGACTTGGAAGAAGCTCCTGGCTTTGGATCAGCCCAGCTCTGGCCGTTGCAGCCATCTGGAGAGTGAACCAGCAGATGGAATACCTTTCTCTCTCTCTCTCTCTCTCTCTGCCTCTATGTAACTCTGCCTTTCCAATAAATAAATACATCTTAAAAAAAAAAATGAAAGCCATGAGTGAAATGAAATATCCAAAAGAAAAAAACAATTGGTTACAATAGTTTAATTCAATTTAATACCTATAGAATAACAGGAATAAGATACAGTTACCAAACTAGAAATGAAAAAACAAAAACAAAAACAAAAACAAAAACTCAGTAAATTCAGTTAAAGGCAAGAAACAAATGGAGGATTCCTAACAAAAAAGAAAATTTTTAAATTTAAAAAGAAAAAGACTAAAAGGCCAAGTTAACAACTTGAAAAAAGTGGAACAACTCTCTAACAACAGAGATTAGCTTAAAAAAAAAAAAAAAAACAACTGAACTAAATGTTATTATAACACAGATAACTTTCTAGTCATCAAAGTTGTATATTACAAAAAACTGCTGCAATTTCAAAAATTATTATATCAAAATAAATTCATTTTTAATTTCCAGGTGTCCATGAACTTATTCACTGAATACAAAACTGGAAAATCCATAATTTAGTCAGAAACTTTCTATATATCTATCTCAGAAAAGGTAAAGCAAGTAGATTAAGCAAGGATAATAAAGGAATCAGAAATAGAATTAACTTGTAATACTTATATTTTATAGTAAAATGCAAATTTAACATATAATAAAGAGATTACAGTCTGTAATTTCAACCAAACATCTGACTATATCTTAACCATAAAGAAAAAACCTCAACAAAATTTAAAAAGGATTTATACTGGGGTGGGAGCTGTGGTATGGCAGGGTAAAACTCCGCCTGCCATGCGGGCATCCAATATGGATGCAACTTCAAGTCCCAGCTGCTCTATTTTTTCAATCCAGCTCCCTGCTGGTGGCCTGGGAATGCAGTGTAAGGTGGCTAAAGTGCTAGGCCCCTTCTCCCACCTGGGAGACAAGGTAGAAGCTCCTGGCTCCTGGCTTTAGATTGCTCCAGCCTCAGCCATTGTAGCCATTTGGGGAGTGAAGCAGCAGATGGAAAGCCTCTCTCTCTCTCCCTCTCTCCCTCTCTCCCTCTCTCTCTCTCTCTCTCTCTCTCTCTGTAACTCTGACTCTCAAATGAATCTTAAAAATAAATAAAAAGCTCCTACCATAACAAAAGGATTCATACAAGATTACATTCTTAACAAATAATGCTAAAAGCAATTAAAAATGAACGATAAAAGGATGATCATCTACCTGATAATTTAAAAAGACTTAAAATTTAATTAACTCTCAGAATACATAGAAAATAGAAATAAAATTTTGAGCACATCATTTTCTTCGTAATTTGGCCATTGCAGTCCACAAAGAAAAATTTAGAGCTTTAAATTCATTAAAATCCAATAAATATTTAAAACAAATAAATGGATTTAAAAATAAAACACTAAAATAAAATACCAATAAAATTAATAATAAAAATAGAAATGGAGAAATTGAGAAAAGATGCACGCTTAATGTAATAAAATCAAAAACTGTTCCTTGGGTAAGTCTAGCAAAAAGATACAATCCTTAGTAAATATTATAGAAATTAAGACAAAGAGGACTCTATACAAGAAGTTATTAAAATTATAAAACTAAGTACAACTATAAATCAGTAAATGTAAAAGTCTAAACAAAATGGCTAGTTTTATAGAAAAAGGAGATAGCAAAATTAACTCAAGAAAACACAGGACACCTCAATAGAATATGCCCACTGAAGAAATCTTAAAGGTAGGCAGAGATCTAACTTTCAAAACACTACTGAACTCAAATGGATTTAGATATAATTTCTATTAAGGAAGCTGATATTTAAGAACACAGCATTTTTTATTTTCAAAGCCCAGAAAATAAGTCTCCTTTAATATAAACCATAAACCACCCTATAAATAAAACCAAACATAAATAAGAAAATATGTAAATAAAACAAATCAATAACAAATTAAATTCAGAAGCAGTATAAAAGAATAGCATAAGACAACTGCAAGAAAGGGAATAAAAGGAAACAATAAGGAGCAGAATTAATTGTACATGTAAACAGTGATTTTTCCCCTGATTGTAATGCTTTGCTCAATGCTTTCTTTCTTTGGGTCTTAGTTTATATTGTATGTTTCCAAATGACATTATCTGAGGAGGTTCTTTCTTCATCTTCCTGCCATCCCAGCCACCTTCTTTATTTTCTCCATAGTACTATTATAACCAGGAATTATCGTATTCTTGGATATTTTCTTATTATCTTTTTTCTCCATTAAAGAACCCTTCAGACCTATCTAAGTAACTGTGTTACAGTGACAACTATGTTATTAACAATATGTGGCAAGGTTCTTGGCACAATGCAATATACAAATAAATATTTGTTGAAAACTGAAAATAAAACATATTATTACCAACATTAGTAAACGTGTCAGTGTAATTCACCATATTTAAATAAGAGGTGAAAAAATTTTTTTACCAACAAAAGTACATGATTAGATATAATTCCCATTACCATGTAATTAATCACCATGTAATTAAATCAGGAACAAGATGCCAAAATCAGAACTAGTAGTGAACAGTTCTGGAAACTTAATTAATGCAGTAAGACCAGAACAAAGCAAACTAAAACAACTAAAACCCCAAAAAACCTCTAGAAGTGTAAATACCAAAAAAGGAAATGATAAAATGCCATCATTTGCAAAAAACATAATCGTCCCTCTAGAAAACTCCAAGAAAATAAACTAAAAACTAAATCAATGACAAGATCAACTTAAAAAATCAATAACCTTCCTGAATACCAGAAACAACTCATTAAAAAATAAAATGGAAGATGTAATTCACAGTAACAGCAAAAACTAAGAAAAAACTAGGAATATACCTAACAAGAAAAGTGTAAGACCTACATGAAAAAAACTATTAAACTTTACTAAAGGACATAAAAAGAACACCTGAAGAAATGGAGAGGCATACCATGTTCCTGGATGGGAAGATTCAATAGTGTAAAGATGTCAATTCTCCCCAAATTAATCTGTAAATTCAATGCACTTCCAATCAAAATCCCAAAGGGATTTTTAATGGAACTTGACATGTTGACTCTAAAGTTCATCTGGAAGAGAAAATACACAGAATTGCCAAAAAATTTTTTGAAAAGACAACAGGGAGAGATGCACTACCAGATGTCAAATATAATATAAAATGACAATAACTAAAACAGTGGAATACTGATTCAAATATATATATATACATACATACATATATATATATACATATATTTCTATATTCGGGACTTTAAAAATCGGATAAGGATTGTACTTCAAATCAATGGGGTGGGGGAGACATACTGTTGAACGAATTATTTTGGAAAAATGGCAATGAAACTAGGAAAAAAGTCCTTACTATAGAATAACAAAAAATTTCCAGATGAATTAAAAGCTACTAGAAATATAAATAAAATTTAGTAGCAGAACAGAATAAACTAAATGGCCATAATACTTTGAACAAGAAGGCTTTTTTGAAAGACACAAAACCTAAAAGCTAGGAAAAGAAAAGACTGATAGATTTTAACAGTGTAAAAGTAAAAACCCAAGGATGCTATGAAATAAAACTGACACACTAGGAGAAAATATTACAAAATAAAATGTATATACTCCAAAGAGAATTATAAGGAAAATTTAAAAGTCCAGTAAGAAAAAGAAAAACACCACAATGGTCAAAATCTCATGAACAGGTAATTTAGAGGAGAAATACAAATGGCCAATACATATGTTCAACTTTGCAGGGCAATCAGATTAATATTAAAATGAAGTATGATTTTCACCCACTGACAGTATCTCAAGTTTTGGAGGAAACTTTGGTAGTATCTAAAACAATACTTTAAATTTCTAGAAATTTAGTCCAAAATATTTGCACATAATAGAAAAATGATAAATAACCCCTATGACCATCAATAGAATAAACTGTATATAGATAAATAAAGCAGATCTATTCTATAGACCTCACTGTATTCGCCTTGCTCATTCTGTATGGATAAACCCACATCATTCACAATGGAAAACATACAACGGTATTAATGAGGGGATTTTATCTTATTGCTTAGTCTATACCTCTCTATCATCATTCACCTTAAAAAAAAAAAAAGACCAAGTAGTTTTCTGTTGTGATTTTAGTAAATAACTAAGGGGGCATTGAAGAACTTTTTTTGGCTTTTCAAAAAAACCAAAAATCACCCAATCATTCTGATTATTTCCAGCAAAAATTCCAAGAGAACTTTCATAACAACTTGTACTGTTTTAAGATACACAGGATTAACTTGCTGGTATTTTCATTTGAAAATTTTTCAGTATTTTCTTAACAAAAGTTTTAAACTTAGACAAAGTTCAAATTATCTTTTATGTTTACTACTGCATATGGATCTTCTCTAGATTTTCTGTATTTTATTCTGTTAATGAATGCTAATCTTTTCCTCAGTACCACACTGTTTTGATTAGTAAAGCTTTAGAATACATCTTGAAACCCTTCAATCAAGTTCTTGTTTTTCAAGATTGTTTTTTGTTTGGGGCCAGTGTCCCCCGATGGGCATTGGTTCAAGTCCGGCTGCTCCATTTCTGATCCAGCTCCTTGCTAACGCACCTGGGAAACCAGCAGAAGAAGGTCCAAGTGCTTGGATCCCTGCACCCACGCTGGGGACCCAGAAGAAGCTCCTTGCCTCCTGGCTTCAGACTGAACCAACAGATGGAAGCTCTCTCTCTCTCTCTCTCCTTTTCTGTAACTCTGCCTTTCAAATAAATAAATAAATCTTTATTAAAAAAAAAAACTGCTTTGGTTCTATCAATCTCAACAACAAAAAGTCTGATAGGATTTTGAAAAGGATTATGTTGAATGTACAGGTCATTTAAGGGGTGCAAGGGCACTGATATCTTTTTCAATTCATGCACACACTATATATGTTTTCATTAATTAAGGTCATCTTTGATTTCTCTAATGAATTTTTAAAGCTTTCAGCAGATCACCTATATTTATACTTTATTAGATTTACCTCAAAGTATTACATTTTTAGTGCTGTTGTTATGCATACTTTTTAAAAATTCCACTTTCCAAATGTTCCTTTCCATCAGAAATGAGGCCTTAGGCAGGCGCCATGGCTCACTTGGTTAATCCTCCGCCTGCGACGCCAGCATCCCATGTGGGCGCCAGGTTCTAATCCCGGTTGCTTCTCTTCCAGTCCAGCTCTCTGCTGTGGCCCAGGAGGGCAGTGGAGGATGGCCCAAGCACTTGGGCCCCTGCACCCACATGGGAGACCAGGAAGAAGCACCTGGTTCCTGGATTTGGATCAGTGCAGCACTGACCGTAGCAGCCATTTGGGGAGTGAACCAATGGAAGGGAGACCTTTCTCTCTGTCTCTCCCTCTATCTATATCTCTACCTGTCAAATTAAAAAAAAAAAAAGAAAAAGAAAAAAGAAAGAAATGAGGCCTTACTAAAACCCTTAATTAGTTCTAATAATTTTTGTACACTCCATATTTTGTATATATACAATTACGCCATCTGCTAGAAAAGATGTTTTCTTTCTTTCCAGTCTTTGTCTTTTTAAAATTTTAACTTGCCTCCACTACTATGCTAAGAATGATGAGAGCAGACAACATATTCTCAATCACTGGAGCAAAACACTCAGTGTTATTATTAAATATAATATTGGCTATGTTCTTTATAAATGTCCCTTTTCAGTTTAAGGAAGTTCTTTCAAATTCCCAATTTGCTGAGAATTATTCTGTCAATAAATATTGAATTTTGTAAAGTTCTTTACTTGCATCAGTTGAGATTACAAAATAATATTTTTCTTGAGTGTGTTAATAAAAAATTCAAACTATTAAACCAACCTTACCCTCCTCAGATATATACACTATTTGGTCATGTGGTATTATGTTGACATATTGCTGGTTTGCCTGCTATTATTTGTATCTATGTTCATGATATATACTGACTTACACGCCTTATACTCAATACTCAGCAGATCTCATAAGTGGGAATATGATCCCTCAAAGTCCATTTTCCAGAAAAGCTTATGCAAAATTGGTAATATTTCTTCCTTTAATGTTTCATATAATTTGCACATGAAGCCACACAGACTTGGCATTTTCTTTGTTGGAGGATTTTTAATAAGATGTAGTTTCTCAAATAGATATTTAGTTTCCCTTGATTGAGATTTAGTACTTTCTGTCTTTCCCAAAATTTGCCCATCATTAAGTTAACTTTACTGGCAGAAAAGTTATCCATAGTAGTGCTTATTAGCCTTTTAATGTACATGGGTGAATTTGTAGCATCATCACTTTTTTTTTCACTTTCTTTACTTATATTTTTTTCTTACTAGTTTTAATGACTCTTTCAAAGACCCAGATTTGTTTTAAACTATTATTTACAGATTCTACCTTTATTTTCTTCATTTTACCTACTTCAGTTTAATCTGCTCTTTTTTTCTAGTTTAATATGCAACTTCAGATCACTAACTTGAAAATAACATAAGCATTTAACATAATACATTTCCCTCTAAGCACTGCTTTAGCTTTATGCTACAAATTCAACATATTTCATTCAAAATATTTTCTAATTTCATGTAGCTTTCTCTTTGACCCACATGTTATTTTTCAAGTGTATAGCTTAATTTCCAATGCTTAGGGATTTCTCAGATATTTTCTACTTTTGTTTAGTTTTTAATTCCATTATGGTCACATAATCTACAGTCTTTTGAAAATTAAAGATAAATAATTACTTGCATCATAGGAATTTTAAATAAAGTTAATGAAAAGATAATTGACAAAAGTTGATAAGAATTGTTTGATTAAAATGGTTAAGATGTTAAATTTTAGTTATGTGTATTTTACCATAAACACAAAGAAAGCAAAAGAAGAAACAGGAAAAAAATCATCACTGGTTTATAGAATTTACTATTCATCATTAAATTTGGGAAAGAGGTTTTAAGAAGTCAGTTGAAAAGAACCTAGTGTTAGCTGGCGCTGTGGCTCACTAGGCTAATCCTCCACCTGCGGCGCCTGCACCCCGGGTTCTAGTCCTGGTTGCTCCTCTTCCAGTCCAGCTCTTTGCTGTGGCCTGGGAGGGCAGCGGAGCATGGCCCAAGTGCTTGGGCCCCTGCATCCGCATGGGAGACCAGGAAGTGGTCTCTGACCCGCAAGGGAGACTTGGAGGAGGTATCCGGCTCCTGGCTTCAGATTGGCGCTAGCCGTGGCGGCCATTGGGAGAGTGAACCACCGGAAAGAAGACCTTTCTCTCTCTCTCTCTCACTAACTCTGCCTGGCAAAAAAAGAAGTAGTTAAGACACCAGTATCTCCCAACAGAGTTTGTGGAGGGTGCATGGGGTGTGATTCCTGGCTCTGGCTCCTAATGCCAATGCAGATCCTGAGATAAGAGGTAATGGCTCAAGTAAATTATCGTGATCTTGGTTCCTGCTCTGACCTCAGAGCAGCCTCAGCTATTTTAGTCTTTTGGGGAACAAGCCAGCAGAGGGCAGCTTGTTTTTATCTCTGTCCCTCAAATAAATAAAAATAATAAAAAAGATTGTTAGTAGGAAGAATTTTAAAGAACATTTAGTAGTAATAATAGCTTATCCTTAATATCTAACTCTCAAGTTTTACATTTTCTTTTATAATCTTGCCTCCCCAATTCTATAAAATTTTACCTCCATTAAATCTGTATTTTGAGTTGTTTTCCAACTCAACTCAACTCTTCTCCTCCTTCACTCAGTCTTTATGTCTTTTTCTGGACTATTTATTTCCTGTGTAGTCCATTTAACTTTGCCATCACTTACTCTCTGGCCAGCATTCTCAAATTACAACTTCCTAAGTGTTTCTTCCCTGGTCAAGTCATTTAAATACTAAAATATCCTCTTCTCTATCCCAAGCCTTTTTGTGGTGGTGCTTAACTTATGTGCCAAAGTGATTTAATATACGTACACAAAAGGTTTTAAGCACAACCTACTCACTAGTATTAAATAATTACTCTCTCCAAAATGACCTCAGCTTCGTTTCAGTTCTGCATTACTGTAAACTGCTAGATTTCTCCTCCTAGATGTGTTGCAGGCACCCTACTTAAACTGATATATTTTTGCACCCTCTTCTCCAAATCCAACAAAAGACAGATCTTCTTTTTCCTTTATATTTCTTTCAGAAATACAGAGCTTTGTCTTAACTATGTTCATTTCCTCACTGATTCCACTGACAGGAAGTAAGTCTACAGAGGGTAACAATAGCAGAGAATTTTTGTTTGCTTATTTGAAATATCTTATTTATTTATATTTATTTTATTTCTTTGTGAAAATTTGGAGAGAGGGGGAGAAACAGAGAGGAATTTTCCATCCCCTGGTTCACTCTCTAAGTGTCCCCAAGAGCTGGGGCTGTGCCAGGCTGAAGCCAGGAGCTTCTTCTGCGTCTCCCATGTGGGTGCAGGGACCCAAGCACTTGGGTCATCTTCTTATGTATTAGCAGGGACCTGGACTGGAAGATGGGACCTGGATTGGAAGATGAGCAGTCAGGTCTCCAAACAGCACCCATATGGGATGCCAGCATCCCAGGTGGCAGCTTAACCTGTTAGACTACAACACCAGTCCCAGGAACTTCAAAGAGACTATCACTAACCAAGTAAATTATGGAATTCTCTTATCTATATAAATACATATGTATTTATATAATATACATCATATATAATTTATACTTACATATACATAATTTAACATTTAAGCTTAAATAGTAACATTTTACTGAGATCAAAAGCCAAAGTCTTTACAATGCCTCAAGATGGCAAAGATTATTATCTGTTCTGGCAGCTTATGTAACTCAAACTTCAAGAACACTATTGTACTCAGTAAAACATTTGCTGAATAACTAACTTCCAAAATCTGGGTGAGACTGAACAGAGAATATTCTTGGCATGTCAATAGTTAACAGATATAGCATTAGAATGTTAGATACTTGTTTAAAATCAGACATGTTTGATGAATTTCAATACTTACCAAAACACAACAATGCAACTAAATTATAACTACTGTTTTTATCTAAAAATTTTGCTTCATTATGAGCTAACAGGTAGTATCCAAAAGAAGGTATATTTTACATCACACAATAAAAATGGACTACACTTAGGCTTGCTTTGGATTTTGATTAAATTCCAAAATATTAAAACTGAGGAAAATGGTGAATCTATTTTTCAGTGAGGTTATAGAACATCTGAGTTGGTATTAGTAATCTCAATGAAATTACACAAAGAATTTCTAATTCTAAAATGAACTGCAGAGGCAGGCATTTGGCCTAGTACTTAAGACACCAGTTAAGACTCCCATAATGCATATCACTGTGATTGGGCTCAAATCCCTGCTCTACTTTATTTCAGCTGTGTGCTAATGTATACATCCTGGAGGCCAATGATGGTTCTAGTAGTTGGGTCCCTGCCATCCAAGTGGGGGATCAAACTGATTTCTTCACCCCCAACTCGTCCCTGGTCCAGCCATGGCAGGCATTTGGAGAGGTGTGTTTTCTGTCTAGTCTGTGTGTGTGTGTATGGCAAATAATTTAAATAATTAAAAAATTAATTGGGGTTGGTGTTGTGACCTAGTGGCAAACCTTCTGCCAGTGACACCACCAACCAATGTAGGCTCCACTTCCATTCCAGCTCCCTGCTAATGGACCTGGAAAAGCAGCTCACGATTTCCCATGTGCTCCTGACTCCAGGCTTTGGCCTGGCCCAGCACTGGTCACTGTAGCCATCTGGAAGTGAATCAGGGGATAGAAAAATCAATCTCTCAATCTCTCACTGTCTTTCCCTCTTCCTCTGACTTACAAAATAAATTAAAAAAAAAAAAAAAGAACTGCATTTTGTATTGAATTGGTTCTTAAAAATTTTAATTTAATATATAGGAGAGATCTTCAAAAAGTTGGTAGAAAATGCATAGGGTATGATTTCATTTTTTTTTTTTTTTGCACCAAAATAAAACTACTTTAAGTTCCATTTTCCCACAAGCTTTTTTTAGCACTCTCAGAAGATGCCAAACATAGTATGTTGAAAAGGAGTAGTCACCCTATGGTTTACTTCCTTGTTTGGAGTAGACACATTAGGCTAAAACAATGTAATTCCAGGATATAAAATTTCCATAAAAGTTACATGATAGAATGTTTTTTATTTTTTTGAGGCAAAAACAAAAGAAAGTACCACACTTGAAAAGTTATTCTGAAGATATGGTCAATTCTCAGGTCTGAAAGTCAATGTAAAAAAAACCTTTTATAGACCACTTTTAAAACCTATTCAGTTCATGATTTTATTGCAGAATTCAAGAACAAGTAGTCATACAGGGGAAAACCAAAAACTCCTAATCATTATATACAGATTATGAAAGTGCTTTATTTAAAAATCTTAAATGGCAGGAAAGATTAAATCTGGGAAATTGTTCCAGATGACCCAAAAAGTATCTTTAGTGTCAAAGAAATTAACGTCAAACTTGCCATGTAAAGGGACAGAATAAAATTATTATTATTTTTTTTTTTTGACAGGCAGAGTGCACAGTGAGAGAGAGAGAGAGAGAGACAGAGAGAAAGGTCTTCCTTTGCCGTTGGTTCACCCTCCAATGGCCACCACGGCCAGCGCGCTGAGGCCGGCGCACCACGCTGATCCGATGGCAGGAGCCAGGTACTTTTCCTGGTCTCCCATGGGGTGCAGGGCCCAAGCACTTGGGCCATCCTCCACTGCACTCCCTGGCCACAGCAGAGAGCTGGCCTGGAAGAGGGGCAACCGGGACAGAATCCGGCGCCCCGACCGGGACTAGAACCCGGTGTGCCAGCGCCGCAAGGTGGAGGATTAGCCTAGTGAGCCGCGGCGCCGGCTAGAATAAAATTATTTCATGAGGGGCTAGCGCCGTGGAGCAGTGGGTTAAAGTGCCAGCCTGCAGCACCAGCATCCCAAATGGCACAGTCTCCACTACTCCACTTTCAATCCAGCTCCCTGCTGGTGCGCCTGGGAGGGCAGTGGAGGATGGCCCAGGTTCTTGGGCCCTTGCACCCATGTGGGAGACACAAGATAAACTCCTGGCTCCTGGCTCCTGGCTTCAGATCAGCTCAGCTCTAGACGTTGAAGCCATTTGGGAAGTGAACCAGCAGACGAAGACCTCTCTCTCTCTGTCTCTAACTCTTTCAAATAAATAAAAAATAAATCCTAAAAAAATTATAGACTGGTAAAGAACTGGTATTTTTATTTTAAGATTTATTTATGGGGGCCGGCACTGTGGTGTAGTAGGTAAAGCCTCCCCTTGCAATGCTGGCATCCCATATAGGTGCCGGTTCCAGTCCCGGCTGTTCCACTTCCAATCCAGAGTTAAATAGCTTATTTTAGAGGAATTTAACTAGACACGTAAGACATTTCAATCATGAAAATACATATCCATGAAAAAAATGTCTAAAACTACACAATCAATCATAACTGGCCCTGATTTGGTTTCTTCACTGAAATCTTACTTTCCAATTGACATATTTTGTTGTATACTGGCAAATAAGCAGCAGGCATGCAACGTTTATTGCGTTTGTTCACAAGAAGTTTTGCTTTTATTCTAAAAATAGGACTTACTTTGTAACTGGTTTAAGCAAATGCTAAAGTAAAACACCCCAAATCATGAAGATTAAAAATTACTATTTTCACTATTTCAAGAACCTTCAAAGATAATACAACAGATGTTTTTAGCCTAATTGATTTGCACATGGTCCTCAATGAGGCAACTCCTGGTTGGTAAAGCCTATGTCTTTACTCATTTCTGCTTCTACCATTGCCCTTCATACATCAAAGGTCACGACTTAAACATGACTTAAATTTAACATAAATATGACTTAAATTTAACAAAAACACTGTATTTTATTTTCTTCATTTAAAATGTTTGGAAAAATTAATACATTCCATCCTCATAAAGAGATCTATGATTCTATAATTAATTCAAAGGTTCTGTTTGATGATTATTCAGATCCCAGGAGACATTCTAAGCAATATACTTTGAACCAACTCTCTACCAACCACCCTACACTTAGTAGCTCTGAAGTAGTTGTTAAATCTTGTGGGCCTGAACACCTCTTAGGTATAACCAGAAGAGTTCTTAAAGTAGGAGGTGGAAGAACAATTACTGTAATGCAAATAACATTCAAGTCTCATATCCCTACCATCACTTAGTGAATACTGTATACTTTATAGATTAATTGTTCTATAAGAAATATAGCTTGATCAATTTCATATTCTTCAAAAGAGCACATTAAAACTAACATGCTTGAAGAAGAAAATAGGACAGGGAACAGTCCACTCATCACTTAAGCAACTCTGAAATGAATGGGACCACTAGGTATAAACAAGTAGTAGTTATAATAAAAATACCAGCATACTTGGAAAGCTGTATTAAAGTCCAACAAATAAATATTACAGTAAATTTAAGTCTTTTTTTTTTTTTTTTTTTTTTTTTTGACAGGCAGAGTGGACAGTGAGAGAGAGAGACAGAGAGAAAGGTCTTCCTTTTGCCATTGGTTCACCCTCCAATGGCCGCAGCGGCCAGTGCGCTGCGGCCGGCGCATCACACTGATCCGAAGCCAGGAGCCAGGTACTTTTCCTGGTCTCCCATGCGGGTGCAGGGCCCAAGCACTTGGGCCATCCTCCACTGCACTCCCTGGCCACAGCAGAGAGCTGGCCTGGAAGAGGGGCAACCGGGACAGAATCCGGCGCCCCGACCGGGACTAGAACCTGGGGTGCTGGCGCCGCAAGGCGGAGGATTAGCCTATTGAGCCACGGCGCTGTCCGCTTTACTTTTAAAAGAAAGGAATATGCCACAAAAAGCATTTTCAAAAGAAAATATAATCAAACTGAGCCAAGGTGAAGAAATCCAGGTAAATGAGCATCACATTCAATATGTTGTTTTTTTCTAGGTGTATTCAACTGTTAGTTTAAACTCTATGCAGATATTTGGGATATAAAAACCCAAAAATACTGGGGAAAATTATATGCAAAACAACAAATTTCAAATCTGTACCATCATCATTTCTCTTAAGGGTATGCAAATTTATCATCCAAATCAAAACGTTTTTAAAGTATGCCAGGAAAATAGATATGTATTAGAATTGTCCCAAGCAGACTGAAACAAAGTCATCACATCTACCTCCTAACTGCATATGAGCACCCACATCATAGAAATATACAACGCAACAGAATAGTTCTACCAAAATGTCACTGATGTTGAACTATTACCTACAGAGTTGATGATATAATATGAATTATAAAAATGTTCAGGTCTATAAACTGAGACCCTTATTCAAATTATTTGTTTCTCAATGCAAATGCAAACTGCAACTGGTATGCTGCAAGTGTATACTAAACACATGAACTTAAACAGTCACCAGCTACATGTTAACATGATAAAAATTTATGTCACCCACCAAGTATAATTTTACTTTACTGAAGACTCCCTCAGAAATTGTCTAAACAGTCCATATGATATGCTGGCAAAATGACTTTAATATGTGCATATGACAAACTTCACCAAAACCCCCTATTTTTGTAAAGGAAAACTGACAGTTTAACGACTGACAGTAAGATGATCCAACATTAATGTCACAGCAAGTAATTTTTAGTATAAATAGTCTAGTACCAGAAAAGAAAAAAAAATTAAAAGATGATTTTAGTATACTACAATTTCACCCAAAGTCACAAGGAGTTTACATCAAAATTATAAATACTCTTTTGTTGGACATCTGGTTTCCACTACACATGCTCCAACAAAATCTGTAAAAATGACCTTCAAACACATGGTCCATGAATAACGTAATAAATTAATGAGTATAAACAAAACAACTACAAAGATCAGAAACTGTGAAGATTAAACAACCTGAGTAAGCAACATGACCAAAAACTTGTAACGCACCAAAAGATATCTAAGAACTGGAAAGGTACAGCATAAAAAGCCTTCCAAAACATCTACCTGAGTACAAACTCAAGACTAAGCCAGCTGCACCATTCCAAAAATCTAAAATTTCTCATTCTCTTCCCAAAATACCCAATCAGTTACGGTCTCAAACTATGACTCATGATCATGACAAGGCATTTTTTAGGTAACAGCTACAGAAATCATCTCCATGCTTGCCCTGGACCTTCTTCACAGTTAGTCAGATCTGATACAAAAAATCTACACAACTAATTGTGTGTGTAAGTTGCTAGGATGGGAGGGGAAAATGGGAAGACAAGAAAGCCAAAGTTAATTCAAATGTCTGCTTCCATTCAGCATTTAATTAAAAATTTTACTCTTTGGAGAGTTTGAGGCAGCTGCTTTAAGTTCTCCTTATCCATATGACTTGCAGCACTGGCTTGAAACTTCAGCTCTATGCTAGAATTATCACTCACTCAGTCACTCCCGGGCCATGCACTCAGATATTCTGATGTAATCACTCTTGGGTATAGCTTGGACAACCGGATTTTTCAAAGCTCCCCTGATAGTACTAATACAAGTTTAAAGTTAAATACTTAAAAGATGAAAAATAATGGCTTCCATTATGAAAGTAGACTGACTGAAAAATACTGTCATTTTAACTACCATTAGTTTTTGTTTATATTTTAAAAAGTCATGTTATATGTGACATAAAAGACATTGAAATCTTTTTTTCTCATGCTTTCTCTGTCATTAAACACAAATCACCAAAAAGCCTATATGCATTTCAGCACTCACTGTCATAGTCACAAACAAATAAAACTGGGTTTCTGTATTCTGGTAATCAAACAAATATCTCTATCTTTCAAATGTCCTCATCTCAACAACCACAATGATAATTCTTCCACCAAAGGCTGAAATCCATCAAGAATTCAACTGTACTGTTGGATGTATACCTTTTAGGGGCTAATATTAACATTTAACTACAGGTTTATGAGATGTTAAGATTTGTTTTATACAATTTAGTCAATCCTGGTAGGTAGTGGAATTCATTTTGTAAAGAAAACATATCCCAGAACACAAAAGGCATGACTTTACCAATTAATCATACATTTAAATGGTTTAGCGTGAAAGAAATATAAGATTCTTAGCTCATCAATATATTCCAAGTGTCATCATATAAAAAATTCTATCAATAGTGAATTAAAGGGTAAATAGGTGAATATTACCTGTTAATCAGAGGGAGAATTTACAAAAGCAAAGAACAAAGTCACAAAGAAAAAGACATAACACAGGGGCCGGTGCTGTACGCAGCAGGTTAAACCAAGAGCTGGCATCCCATATGGGTGCTGGTTCTAGTCCCGGCTGCTGCTCTTTCGATCCAGCTCTCTGCTATGGTCTGGGAAAGCAGTAGAAGATGGCCCAAGTCCTTGGGCCCCTGAACCCACGTGGGAGACCCAGAAGAAGCTCCTGGCTCCTGGCTTTGGATCGGCACAGCTCTGGCCAATGTGGCCTTCTGGGGAGTGAACCAGCGGATGGAAGACTCTATCTCTAACTCTCTCTGTAACTGTCTTTAAAATAAATAAAATAAATCTCTTTGTCTTTGAAATCTGACAGGTAGAGATATAGATAGATAGAGAGAGAAAGGTCCTCGCTCCGCTGGTTCACCCCACAAATGGCCGCTATGGCCAGCGCTGCACCGATCTGAAGTCAGGGGCCAGGTGCTTCTTCCTGGTCTCCCATGTGGGTGCAGGGGCCCAAGTGCTTGGGCCATCCTCCACTGCCCTCCTGGGCCACAGCTGAGAGCTGGACTGGAAGAGAAGCAACCGGGATTAGAACCTGGCGCCCACATGGGATGCTGGCGTCGCAGGCGGAGGATTAACCAAGTGAGCCAGGGCGCTGGCCCCAATAAAACAAATCTTATAAAAAAAGACATAACAATAAAATTTATGTTAAAAATAAAAAGATTCAGATCAGTACATAAAGACTCTCTGAAAAAATAAAGTCACATCGGCACTAGCAAAACAGCCAATGGATATTTTTAAAACTTTCATAAAAGAAAAATTGGAAATAACAAAAATATTCAACAATATAAAGGCATAGCACTATTCATTCCCTAGTACATTATGCAATCACAAAAGTAATTTTTTTTTAAAAAGATTAACAAATGGAAAAAAAAACTCAAGACATACGCTGAAAGGACATAAAATTCTAGTCTAGTAAAAATAATTCAATACAAGCATGAAGAGACTGGAGGGGTGTGCATTGTAGTGTAGCAGGTTAAGACACCACTAGGGATGCACATATACTACCTATGTGGAAGACCCAGATGGAGCTCCTGGCTAGAGGCTTCAGCCTGGCCCAGCCTCAGGGAGTTAATCAGTGAATGGAAAACCTCTATCACTATGTCTTTCAAATAAATAAACAATTTTTTAAAATACAGAGGAAATGTGGTATTTTTTAAAAAGGAGATGAATATAAATATTAAAATATTCCTATTTTCTCTGTATGCTTTGAAATCTATACAGTAAATGTGGATTAATTTATAA
This sequence comes from Oryctolagus cuniculus, assembly GCF_964237555.1. Taxonomy (NCBI): domain Eukaryota; kingdom Metazoa; phylum Chordata; class Mammalia; order Lagomorpha; family Leporidae; genus Oryctolagus; species Oryctolagus cuniculus. The sequence continues at coordinate 92,427,065 of NC_091439.1, read as the reverse complement.
AACAGAAAAAGTTTCAAATCCATATCCCCTGGTCCACAATCTACCTTCTAAAAATTTTCTGAAATTCAGAGGATAACACAGGAAAATACGCTAATATTATTTTTAATGGATAAAAAAAACTAAAAAAGGTAAAAATAAATTTGGCATATATATTTAGATTAGTACTTCCACAAGGAAAACCTAAGAGACAAAATTTTTGTTTTCTTTTAGATTTATTTTTTTGAAAGACAGAGAGACAGAAGAGCTAGAGATAGACAGACAGATGACTTTCATCTGCTGGCTCACTCCCCAAATGGCCATTAACAGCTAGGAGCCAGGAGCTCTATCCAGGTCTCCCAAGTGGGTGCAGGGCCCAAGTACTTGGCCATCTTCCACTGCTTTCCCACGTACACTAGCAGGGAGCTGGAATGGAAGCGGTACAGATAGAACTCGATTGAACACCCATATGGGATGCTGGTGTAACCGGTTGCTCCACAGCACCAGCCCTAAAAAAAATTTTCAAATACAATCCCAACATAATAAAAATGTATGTGTGTATATATTTGAATAAAGAATGGACTGAGAGAAAGTAAACTAAAATAACACTGTTCAGTTTTCTTAAAAAAAAAAAAAAAAGAGGCTGATAGACAGATCTTCTATCTACTGGTTCACTCCATAAATGACTACAATAGCCAGAGCAGTGCCAGGCTGAAGCCAGGAGCCTGAAACTCAATGCAGCTCTGCCAAGTCTATGTCTGTGACCCTGTGTACTTGAGCCATCATCTGTTGCCTCCTAGGGTGCACATTAGCAGGGAGCTGAAAAGGAAGATAGGCAGCCAGAACTCAAACCAAGCACTCTAATAGGGATACAGGCATCAAAACAGTACCTTAACTGCTGTACCAAATGCCCACCTCTACTATTGATTTTTTAAAGGTGGGTTTTTAGCTTTCTTTTAACCTTTTTTATATTTTCCAAGTACTTATGAGATTTTATAATTAATATATTATTCTATCTCACTTCTAAAGAGTTGACATACAATGATTACTGTGAATACTCTCAAGAGATTGAGACAAACTCCTATCTACAGGTTCACTTCCCCAAATGCCTGTGACAGCATAACTTGGCCAGGCTGTTAAGTTTATCAACACCGTATGTAAAATGGTAAAATATTATGTAAAGGCAACTATAAGCTAACACATATATATCTGTAATTCTCAGAATCATGAAAAGTAATAAAAGGAGGAAATGTCAGTGGAGGTGACAAAACAGAAGACTAAAAATATCCACAAAAGATCATGAAATAGCCAAGAACATCTTGAGCAATAACAAGAAGGCTAGAGGCACCATACTACCTGATTTCAAAATATATGAATAGCTATTAAATTAAAACAAGTTTCTGAACACAGAAACAGCATGATACCAACATAAAAACAAAAAAACAATGGAACAGAAAGCCCAGACATAAACCTACCCATTTTATAATAAATTGATTTTTGATGAACACGCCAATAACATATAATGGGTAGGAGAGAGTCATTTCAAAACATGTTGCTAGGAGAACTACACTTACTCATATTCAAAGGAACGAAATTAGACCCATCTTCAAAAATCAATTCAAAATGGATTAAAAACTTGAACATAAAGACAAGGAACTGAAAACTACAGGAAGAAAACATAATAGAAAAGTTCCATGACACTAGTAAGGCAGTGAGTTTTTTTGATATGACCCAAAAAAACACAAGCAACAAAAGCAAAAATAGATGAATGGGATTACATTGAACTAAGTTTCTACACAGTCAATGAACCAATCAACAGTGTGAATAACCTACAAAATGGGAAAAAATAATAGGAAAATACGTAAGAAATTCAAGGAACTCAATTTCCAGAAAATAAATTAACCTAACTGTAGGAGTATTTGACATTAAAGACATTTCTCCAAAGAAATCATACAAGTGATGGTATTATGAAAAAAATGCTGAATATCACTAATCATCAGGAAAATTTAAATGAAAACCACAATAAGATATCTCACACCTGTTAGGATGATTATTATGAAAAAGAACAAAGATAACAAGTTTGGTAAAGATATAGAGAAAAGAGACCTCAGCAGTCTTAGTGAACATGTAAATTATTACAACCATTATGGAGAATAATATGGAAATTCCTGGATAAAGTAAAAATAGAATTATAAAATATCCCACAACTGGGTATTACTCATATCTCCATGAAATTAACCTAAATCCTCAGCGATAGAAGAATGGATAAAGAAAATGTAGTATATATAGTAAACACAAAGGAATAGCCTTTATAAAGAAGGAAACTGTCATTTGAGACAAGGTGAATGAAGTGAAGTAAATTACAATACACTCAGAGAAACAAGTCAGGTACAGAGAAAAAATACACTGTGATCTCACTTACATGTGGAATCTAAAACAAGGTCAAACTAACAGAAGTAAAGAATCGAATGGTGGTCATGGGATGGGATGGGATGGGAACAACAGAAAAAGCTTTCCTGTATGAGAAGAGTATGTTCAAGAGATTTACTTATAAAATATCAACTATTTAGCTAATGAAAATATACTGATATTTGAAAACTGCCAAGGAAGTAGATAAATAAATGGTGAGCATGAAATGCAACACGCATTAATTACCTCAATCTAGCCACTCCACAATATATACACATTTCATAACATCGTGTTGAACAACATAATTATATACAATTTTGTCAATTTTAAAAATTAAAATATAAATTTAAAATGTGCAAAAAATATATAAAAATATTCAATGTAATCAAACATGTGAACAAAGGAAAAAGCAACAATAACAAATGGGACAAACAGAAAACAATTAGCAAGACAGTAGATCTAAACACACCACACTGATAATTACATCATGTGACTACTGAGAAATACACCAATTAAAAGGCAGAGATTGACAGTCTGGATACTTTTATCTATATGCTATCCATAAGAAACACATTTTAAATATATAGAGATAGTAGAGAGAGTTTTAAAGATGGAGAAAGATATACAAACTAAAGACAGAGACGGGTTTTAAAAAGAGGAGTAAGATACACAAACATTAGTTGTAGGAATGCTAGTACAGCTATTATTAATTTATATCAAAGTACAGGGTTGGAGCTGTAGCACAAGAGGTTAAAGCCCTGGAATACAGCACACGCATCCCATGTGGGCACAAGTTCATGTCCTGGCTGTTCCACTTCCGATCCAGCTCTCTGCTTTGGCCTGGGAAAGCAGTAGATGATGGCGCAAGTCCTTGGACCCCTGCACCCACACGGGAGACCCAGAAGAAGTTCCTGGGCTCCTGACTTCAAATCAGCACAGCTCCTACGCTAGTGGCCATCTGGGGAGTAAACCAATGGATGGAAGACCTCTCTTTCTCTTTCTCTCTCTCTCTCTGCCTCTGCCTCTCTGTAACTCTTTCAAATAAATAAATAAATAAATAAATATTTTAAAAAAAGAAAGAGCAAGTACTAGACTATCACCAACCCTACATCAATTCCTTGTAAGACACAAATTGTCAAAACTGACAAAAATACAAATAGTCCTATATCTACTAAAGAAATTCAATTTTAATTGAAAACAAAATTATAGATGCAGAGGCTTCACTGGTCAATTCAATCAGTTATACACAAACTTTCAGAAAACAGAAGATATGCTCTTTTTTTTATTTTTTATTTTTGACAGGCAGAGTGGACAGTGTAAGAGAGAGAGAGACAGAGAGAAAGGTCTTCCTATTTTTGCCATTGGTTCACCCTCCAATGGCCGCAGCGGCCGGCGCACTGCAGCCGGCGCATTGCACTGATCCAAAGCCAGGAGCCAGGTGCTTTTCCTGCTCTCCCATGTGGGTGCAGGGCCCAAGGACCTGGGCCATCCTCCACTGCACTCCCGGGCCACAGCAGAGAGCTGGCCTGGAAGAGGGGCAACCAGGACAGAATCCGGCGCCCCGACCAGGACTAGAACCCGGTGTGCTGGCACCGCAAGGCGGAGGATTAGCCTATTGAGCCACGGCGCCGGCCAAGATATGCTCTTAATCACTCTGTGAGACAAGCATTTCCCTGATATGAAAGAAAAAAATGGCTGCAACAAACAATAATTGTTAATAAGATACCAGTAAATTAAATTGAGACATATACAAGAAGATTCATATAACATGCAAGAAGTGGTCCCTAAAAGTAGCCTTAAAATCCAAAAGTCAATTAATGTAATTCACACAACAACAGAATAAAAGAGGATCCTAGAATCACCACAAAAGATGCAGATAAAAGCACCTAACAAGATTCAATATCCTTAGATGATATTAAAAAAAAAAAGCTTATAAAATTAGGAATAAAGAAGAACTGCAGAACTCCTTAACCAGTAAAAGGAATCCAGGAACACACACACACACACACACACACACGTAACAGCATTTTTTTTTTGAAGATTTTATTTATTCAACAGAAAGGCATAGACACAGAGAATTTTCCATCTTCTGGTTCACTCCTCAAATGGCCACCATAGTCAGCCAAACAAGGAGCCAGAAACCTCCTCCAGGTCTCCCACATGGGTGGCAAAGGCTTAAGGATGTGGGCCATCCTTCACTGCCATCCCAGGCACATTATCAGGGAGCTAGATTGGAAGTGGAGCAGCAGGGATAGGAACCAGTGCCCATATGGGATACTACCACTGCAAGCAGTGGCTTAACCACAGTGCCAGCCCTCACAGCACTCTTTATGATTTAAAACTGAACAGCTTTACCCCTAGGATCAGGAACAGGGCATGGATGTCCACTCATCAAATCTATTCAAAACAGTTTTTACTAGAACTCTTACCTAAGGCAGTAAGAATTAAAAGGCATAAGATAGGTAAAGTAGGTAGAAACTGACTTTTATTTGTACATATGATCAGGTAAATAGACAATCCCAAGACCTACCAAAGAAAGAAATAAAAAGGAAGTATACATAAATTAATTTAGAAAGTTGGTAGGATAGGAAGTCAATAAATATTCACTGTATTCCTAAATACAAGGAACAACTACAAAATAATTAGCATTTACAATATCAATAACATAAAATACTAAAGGAAAATTCAACAGTATTTGCAAGACTCAAATAATGAATTACACAATAGTGTTAATAATAATTAAAGAAAATGCAAAAAAAATGTTCACTGTGTAGGCCAGTATTACGTGGGCTATACAAAACAGATTTTAAAGTCTGATATGGCCAACAGGCCACCAGTTTGCAACTTCTGCTCTAGATGTTCTAAATTTATCTTTGGGATAAACCAGAACATCAGAAAACTATTTAGATTACTGTAAATCCTTGACTTACACTCTGGAAACAACATGAAGCTTGTTGTTTATTTCAGGAAAACTGAAAATTATTCATTACCACAAGTAGTACACCTCCACTCCTGACATTCCAAGGATAAACTTTTTCTCAGACTTAAGTTTCAGGAAATAAGTTCTCCAGATCATCTAGTATGTCCATGGAACTATGGATTATGCAAATCATCAAACTCATTAAGTTTCCAAACTTGGATCTGGTGGCTATTTAACTTAATCAAAATTTTCGTGACTGCATTTTGCATGTTTTTAGGTAAACTACTCCTGTACCTAAATTGCTAATTTTCATTTTGCATTTTTTAACAGTATATATTCTTATAAACTCTTACATACTCTTAATAGTATATGCTCTTACAAACTATTTCAAATCCTTTTGGTAGATAAAGTATCTTTTTCATAAATACTTAATTTTATAACTTAAAGAGAACCAAAATTCCTATATTAAAGAATTTACTATATAAACAAACACATAATACAGATCATAAAATATTTTTCATGTATGTGGCCTTACATTACTTTTTCAGAGGAGAAAATGATGGGAGGTAACAAGTACAAAAGGAAGACTAAGGAGAGAAAACCCTAAAAAGGGGTGAAATCTAAGTAGCACTTTAAATAATGAAGATGGTAAAAAGGGTAACAAGTGGACAAGCTTAGCAGTTAACAGGATATTAGAATACAAAGTCAAGTCAACCAGTTTAGACTAAACATTGTACAGATAAAGTTGAATAGGTAGAATAAAGTTGAGTAATACATAGTTCAAGTACCCAGGCTGAGCTTGAATTTCTTCTCCATAGTAATATAACAGTAAAACAGGTTATAAAGCCTTGACGCTTATAGGAGACATTTCAAGTTTTTGGTTTAAAAGTTACTGATGTCATTACCTTTAAAAATATAGTTACAGACTTTTTTTAATCTAGAAAGGAACTTAAGATATTTTTTCATACAACTTCATTTTAGAGATTAAAAATGCAGGAATCAAGAAAATTTGTTTCAAATGATATACAAAGTTTAAATCCTTAAAGGCCTAACCTACCGACAATCTGGGTTGATTTATGACTTTCAGTTCTTCCTTATTCTATCCATATACCTCAATAAAGCCAAGAAATATTGAAAGACATTCTCCAAAAAAGAGAATGGTGATACCTTCATGCATACACTAACACAAATTAAAATGAAAAACAAGCATTTCCAATGTTCAAAATACAATGCTAATTCACTGAAGACACCAAAAGAATAAAGCTATTCAAAGAAAGTCAGCCTATAACTAACTCTAGGATGACAATGGAAGCCCATTAAATACAACCTAGAAATATGTAAAGTCAACATCAAATACTTCAGTACTCCTATTTACCTAACACTTTCTAAAGGATATATTCTTAACCCATCAAATATTTATAAAATGAGGATCCACCTACTAAAATGTCCTAAAATGATACATGTAAAGCTTAAGCTTAATACTTTGGTGATTTAATTAGATAAAGTTTTATGGAAATCATAACCTTTCTATCCGGTGTCATCTATCTTACAGAGACAACTATAAACAAGGGAAACTAGTGTTAACACTAAAATAGTACTTTTTTTGAAAAAAATCAATATTTTCATATGTAATATAAGAATGTATTAAACAATGTTTCTCAGACTTGCTCACATAAATACACCAACCTTATATCATGATGACAGGGTATAAACTACAAATGCAGGACATGTGACAAGGACTGGGAAGTGGCAACATGACAAAATCAAGGTTAGAATCGGGTAAAGGTAAATATGATTCAAAAGAGTAAGGTCAAAAAATAAAAACTCGCTGTGAAATCAAGTAATCACAGAATTACCCAAACATAAAATGGAGAAAAACTTTAGCAGGAAAAAGAAATCACAACGAGATAGTAAACAACTACTAAAACAGAAAGAGGCTAAATGATAAAAAGTAAGACTAAACAGGGAATTCAGACAACACAGAAACCAAAAACTTCTGCCCAATATTGTTTCTTATTACAACAGGACCTCACAATTTTAGGAGTGTGGAAAGACAGAAAATGTACAGATGGAAACATTATTTACTCAAAAGTAAACTGTGGCTAAAACTGTACAACATATAAATATTCATAAAAACTTATATAAACACAAGAAGGTTTAAAGTAAATTTTAAATTAGCCAATTTTGCTACTATACAAAAAACTCCGAACAGCTTAGTGTCTTGATAAATGAATTCATACATTTTGTAAATCTTATTTTTCATAACAAGACAAAATTGAATGAATGTTCGAGAAAGAACTCCCCTTGGACTATATGAAAAATCAAAGTGGCACCAGGAATAAGAAAGAATAGAAGAACAGAAGAGAAAACAATAGGCTTCAAAATAAAATATCCAAGTAATCAGTTACAATTTATGAATTCCATGCCTAATCATTCAGTAGAATGGTATCATAAAAATGATTACTCATTCAACTTCTATCAGTACCAAAATCACTATTCCTTCATGTTATTGTGCAAGTAAAACAATTTTCTAATTTCCAGCTTCTTCTTTAACCAATGACTTTACTCTGGAGTCCTCAAACTCCTTATTTTCAGAAATTCTAACAATTAAGCTAAGCCTTGTCATTTTGAAGCAATATTCAAACTCCTACAAAAAAAAAAAAAAAGTTTAACTCCTTAAACTTGTTATATCAGTATTGTAGTTGGAGGAAAGAATGACCTAGAGGTCATTAAACAGGGTTAGAGAAGTGGAACTATGTAATTAACTCATAAACTTGAAAAACACATTGGTGTCAAGAAGATCTCACTCTGAATCTTAAAAGGTTTCCCCATTATTTATGGTCAATGTACCATAAATCATCAACTGTGTGTGATTCACAGGATCCATGGAGATTCTCCAGATTATCTTCAGATGATCTAAGGTCAAAATTAATTTTATAATACTATAAAAGTTATTCGCTTATTTCATTGTGTTTACACTCACATTCACAATTCAAAAAGGACAAAACTGTTGGCTGCCTAACATGAATGAAGATCATGGCACCAGTTTGTACTAGTTAGCAGTCTGCATATTTTTCTCTACCACACATTGAAAATTTTTAAGGAAAAAAAGAAAGGGAGGAGGGGAGGAGAAAGGAAAGAAAGAAAAGGGTAGGGGGCAGAACAAAACCAGTCTAAGAAGCAAAAAAGAGCACATAAAATACAATAAGAAAAAGAAGAGAGGCTGGCGCCGTGGCATAGTAGGTTAATCTTCTGCCTGCGGCGCCAGTATTCCACATGGTTGTCAGTTCACGTACCCACTGGTACACTTCTGACCCAGTTCTCTACTATGGCCTGGGAAAGCAGTATAAGATGGCCCATGTGCTTGGGCCCCTACACCTGCATCCTACTGGCTTCAGACAGACCCAGCTATAGTTGTGGCCATTTGGGGAGTGACCTAGCGGATAGAAGACCTTCCTCTCTCTCTCTCTCCCTCCATCTGTCTGTAACTCTGCCTCTCAAATAAATACTTTATAGAAATCGTAAAAATATATATATATATATAAATTACATGAAAGTATATGAAATAACACTTAATTATTCAACCTTGAGTACATGATTTTTAATATCCTATGTAACAAAGTGGGAAGCACTTCTGCACATCTACATATGATTGTTGTAAGTAAAACACCTGTGCAAATAAATTCTGAACCAATCCTCCTTTTTCTTAGAATATCTTTTTTTTTTTTTTTTTTTTTTTTTTTTTTTACAGGCAGAGTGGACAGTGAAAGAGAGAGAGAGACAGAGAGAAAGGTCTTCCTTTGCCGTTGGTTCACCCTCCAATGGCCGCCGCGGCTGCTGCGCTGCAGCCGGCACACCGCGCTGATCTGATGGCAGGAGACAGGTGCTTCTCCTGGTCTCCCATGGGGTGCAGGGCCCAAGCACCTGGGCCATCCTCCACTGCACTCCCTGGCCACAGCAGAGAGCTGGCCTGGAAGAGGGGCAACCAGGACAGAATCCGGCGCCCCGACCGGGACTAGAACCTGTTGTGCCGGAGCCGCGAGGCGGAGGATTAGGCTAGTGAGCCGTGGCGCCGGCCAGAATATCATCTTTTCTTAAGACAGATGATGATTATTCAGACCTACTGGTAGGTATTGTCTCAAAAATGAATGAAGTGGGCCTGTTGTTAAGAAAAAAAAAAATTCACATTCTTTGTTGTCAATGATAGCATTAAAGCTTTCAAGCAGACTTTGGAAAATTTGTATGTGACACTATGGATGAGATAGCTTCCAAGTTTTTTTTGACTTTTCTGAGCTCAGTGGTGATATTAGGTAATGAGATTTTAAAATATAATTATAGAACAAAATGAACCCACTTGTGTTATCAAAGAAGAAAATATCTGACCGAACTATTAAAATACTCTCGCCTTTTGTACCCCGCATATCATCATGACACCAAATTTTGGTCAAACTTTTCGCTCAAAATGATCTAATACAATAGACTAAATATAAAGCACATATGAATCTATAGCTATCTTGTGTTTAGGCGGATTTTAAAGTTATACACAAAAATGTAGCACAACTCTTCTCACTAGTATTTTTCTTTTGCAGAAGTTATTAATAAAAATGTTAACAGGTAATGAGCTTAGTATTAATTATTTTAAGTTAGTAAATATGTAAATGTTTTAAAATTTTCTAAATATCAATTTCTAACTGGTAAATACTGATATAACCACCATAAACAAAATCTGTGTCCTTAATAATTTAGGATAAAAGAATCTTAATACCAAAAACATTAAAACTGTCGCGCTAATCTACTCTGAGACTCAATATCTGATGTCAAATGGAGGATGACAATACAGGAATAATCAACATAAGTATAATGTAAAACGTATTTCATCATTTTTAAAATAATTAAGTGTTAACTTATATTTTGTGCTATGCTAAAGGTCTATACAAATTGCCTCATTTATCTCCTACAAGCCTTGTACGAAGGGAGTACTTACCCCCAACAGAATCATTCTGGATTTAAAACAATGGGAAGCACTTGGCACAGTCCCTAATCCCTCTATGTACCGAAACTTAAAGTTAATGATAGCTAATATGGTAATTATTACTGCCACCATAAAACTGCCCAATTAAACACATATCCAGGTAGTTAGAAGCCTGATTCCATCCAAGATCAAATTATTAAAGGCCAATATTACTTCCAAAGTCATGAAATCAAAAGCTGTTCATATGACAGACTAACATTTATGCACACCTCATGAAAGGCCTTGGTATGAAATTTGGAGGATACATACTAAACAAAAGCAATCATTAATCATGGCTTTGATTCTTATCAATTTTGCCGCAATCAAGTCACTTATCAGATGCGGATACATGGAGATAATAACTGGTGAAGATCTTTTCTAATTCATAATCCATAGCATGCATTAATGACTACACTATGAGGAATCAATGTAGGACGATAGACATATTGGACAGGCTAACCTTTACTTTCATGTAAGACTAATAGATCAATTAACATATTTCTAGTTATACCAGCTTTTTATAAGCTTTTCTGAAGCTTCCATATTTCAACAAAACATCAGTTTTGTTTACAGGGATTATTAACATAAGTATGTCTTTGAAACAGGTTCTATTATTCCCCTAATGTATTCTTCGAAAGTTGGTGTATGAAAATCATGTTGCAACTTCTACCCTACCCTTTCAAGATAAACTATGCTTTCAAGTGAGTATTCACACAGCATAGTATGTTGGTATGACATGAAAATATTTATCTGGAGTTTATGTAGGTGGGTGTGGTGTATGTAATATACTTACATATAACTTTTAAATATAGAAAACTCCTTGAGAACAAAAAATGAAAATGGTATCCAAAGAATGTTGCTGCAGCCCCATACCCATAAATACACAACACATAATGCATAAAAAAGCCAACCCTAAAGGTAATTAAAATTCTGAAAGCATGAAGGGTATCAGTTTTGTGGAGCACTGCTGATAACACGAATTTCAAACTATTTGGATGGGAACCAATAAATTAAAAAACTAATATTCACACAGGCATTCACAAGCATGCTGAATTCAAGATAGTGTAAAATACCAATGCAGACACTTGTTCTGCACTTTTACCTCTGTGAAGGAAAATTAGCTGGAGTAATTTCACTGAATTTTAAGTACCTAGCACAATGAAGATAAACTCAATAAAGATCTGAATGAAATTACAATATTCAATCCTTCCAACAAAGTTCACTTTGAACCCAAAACCTCTTAGTGAATGGAAAATATTATTTCTATTAACTCAAATTATTTATAAGTATAGCTATACACTTCAGTCTCTACGTCAACTTATACTTTGTCCTAAGAACTGCTTCAACTCATCCTACTGAAAATGTCACTATCTTTACAAGACACACAGAACTTCAGAAATTCATGGAAGACTCACTGGTGTAATATAAAAATGATATGTATTACATAAGCCAATGTATTTAAAGAATAAAATATAGCAAGTACCGTTAAAAGAGTCTACTACATGAGACTTGATATCTTTATCAAAAGTAATTTTTATTATAAAAACAAACTGGAGCAGGAATTACCTATTGACCATTAGTCCATAATCTCAACAAATTAAAAGCAATTACTAGCTTTCTGTGATATCTTTCAATGTTATTTTAAAAACAAAAACAGAACACTCATGTCAAGATAAATACAGAGCAAGAAATGATTTAGTTAACACATATGCTTAATTTGTTTAAATCTGATCACTATTTCAGTTCCAGCATAAAGGGGTCAGTCAAATCCGCAATCCACTGTCCATAGGAAGTTAGGCTTTTACTTTACTCACTGAAACTCCAACATGAACTATAGCTGAAACTACAAATCCTGACTTTAGCTGATGAAGAACAAGACTGCACGTGTCATTACTAAATATTATAAATACTCTATTTCCATAAAATGCTGATTTTTAAAAATAAAAAATGTATCAAACAGTATACCCTAAACAAAGTATTCTGAAATTAAGTAAAATTGAAAGATCTAATTTCCTGTCAAGATTTCTAAGACCGTATTTAAATAAATACTGGTTCAATTATAAATAATAGAACGTATAGTAATCAAGTTTTTAAAATACTCTCCTTTATGATTAATATTTTGTTAAAATAAGCCTATACATAAACTCCAGGGGTCATGGAAATTTGGGATATAAAACGAAAAAAATTTGCGACTTTTTCTTCTTATCAATCCTTCTAAATTCGATTAAGACATACTACTACATAACTTAGATTATCAAAATCTTAAAGTTACAACCATGTGTCAGGAAAAATTATGTAAATCAAACAAGACAAATTTTAGCCCTTTTTCTATTTTCTGTATTTGGTTTTTACAAAAGGTGGGCAGAAGAAAAAAAAACACTTTGCCTATTCTGGTTTATAGAAGAAAATTACTTTTTCTAGATTATTTGAATAATTTAAATAACTAATTCACTTTATCCAATTCACTCCTCTAGGTAATTGAAAAGCAATGATATAAGTTCAAACAAAATATTTTCTAGTTTTATCATAAATTTTAAAAGCATAGTATTTTACTTCAGATTTTAAACGCAGGTTAAATACATGTGCGTACATACAATGAATAATCAGTTTAAAAGTTAAACCACAACACTGTGAGAATTACTCTATACTACAATTATGATAGTTTTCTTTTTACTAGAATTTAGTAAGAATATATTTTAAAAATATCATTTAAAGAACTAAATTACAAAGATAAAAACAGGATTCCAATGCTTATTTAATATGAATAGTCATGATCTACATAAAATTCCACATGCTCAATAAGTAAACTCACAAAGGTAAACATCTTAGTAAACTTCAAATAGCTCAAATTTAGACACAAGAAAATTTTCACTGTGGTATGTTACTCATTATTCATTATTGGACTTTATGTAAGGAGTTATCCCCTTAAATAAAAACAAATATTTTTCTGGAAGATTCATTATGTAATATATTTATTTTCAGTGTAACATACTTTAGAAATGGGACATTTAGGTTTAGAGAGGTAGAAAATTTATTCTTTGTAGTTTTGTTTTTAACATGAGGTCATCAGGAGTACTTGCAACTTTGGAAAAAAAGCTTGTCACACTTAAAAAATTTGCACATTTAGTCTGTCAACAACTGACAAATCCTCAATTAAATCCAATAATATTTTAAATAGAGAAAAAACGACTCACTTAGCATGGTTTAATGCAACAGGTATAAAAAAAGATTAAGGAAGACTGAAAATTAGGACAACTAAAATTATAGATGTTATTTTAGTAGCTGATAACAATGAATAAATTAGATAATACAAAAAAACTTGACAAATAATCTCAATGGAAATAATAATAAGCCAACTGTTTAAAGACCATATTTTAAAAATCTATAATTAAAACATAAACTATGCTCAAGTGTTTCTAAAATCTGTTAGATGCTGAAATTTTAAGACCAAGGAAAATTGTGAAAGACTTATAAAAAATGTTACAAAGTACATTTCTTTAAAATTCAAAGCAAAAATTTTAAACAGCAAGTTAAAATGTGTCATTACAACTCTATAATCTAATTATAATTGCTTAAACCAAACCAATAAAAAGTCATGTGACCACTCTTAATTACTAAGGTCCCTGATGAAAGCAAGCACATACCACTATTTAAATAGTTAACTTCACTACATCATTTAAAGGAAACTCACTAATAGCATCAAAGTTAAGTGTGTTTGTGTGTGTGTATGGAGGGGGAAAGAATGGAAAATACATGATTGTACTCAGACAATAGCTTTTAGGAAAAAGGGAAAGAGTATGTTGGCAGGTGTCTACAAGAGGTAGATAATACAATGGAATCAGTTTTCATTCTGCAGAACAACCAGAAGACTTGCTGCAATGTCAGCTCCAAGCACACACTGAGGACTCCAGAAAATGCTCATTGATCATGCAGCACTTTATAATGCGCATAGCCTTTTTTTCCTCCTGCTAACCCCGCCTAGCTAGCCTTTGCAGTTTCTTTCCCCAAGCCCTCTCCCCACAATAGAAACTGTGCCTGAAGACAGTAGAATAGTTTATAAATTATCCTAACAATATAGGTACCAGGAATACCACTTAACACCAACAGTCTCTTCATCTGAATGAGCCAGTTTTTTTTTCCTTAATAAGGAAACAAACAAAAAATTAGCCTACAGCTCCAAAGAGAATGGAATTTAAATATCTATATTCATAAATACAGACTTTAGTAATACACTACAGCCAAGACCAAAATCAATTACTTTCACTTCGACATGTATTCCCTGAACTGATTAATACTCAAATTGTTTCTTAATACACTGATACAACCAGACCCAAAAAGACCTATATATATATATATATATATATATATATATAATTCTTATGATTCAAATTGCAGAAATTTTTTATTGATAGCTTTCTAGCATTGGTGTCCTAAATTTTAGGGTTTTTAACATTTTTAATTTAGCAATTTATTTTTGAAAAGTCACATGAAAAACCTAGAAGCATGGTGTACCAGTTAAATTAAGCAATTAGACTGATATATATATGCTTAGCTTAAAGCTAAAGTAGCCAGTTGTTTTTAATAGTTAACTGTAAGCACTGCCTTAGGCTTAGGTATGTAAATGAATTCTAAGACATATGATACTTAACCTACTCAAAGCTGCTTTGCAGACCCCACCTTCTAAATGAGTTAATCTAAAGGTCACCACGAGCACAAGGCTTTTTATTAAGTCGAGCCCCACCTCCCCTTTTTTCCCACAAAACATATAATTCATGCAACATGAAGTTTAAACAAAAATAATTCCAGACTTCTTTAGTATCATGTGAACAAGACTGACACATTCTCACACAGAACAAGGTCTGACCGTGTCTTGCTTTTATGCTCTGCCTGTCTGCTCTCTCTTCTCTAATCTATTCATCTGTAAAATCATTCCGGCAGATAAGATTTCTTTGTTCAGATTTCAACTTTCATTTCATTTACAAACCTAGCCCTACCTCAAGAATGTCTTCTAGAACATATGCTTCCATTTCAGCCGCTGTCTCCACCATGTTTTATCAAACTGCCATGTTTCTTACTGCACTATGATTAGATCATTGCCAGCAGGAACACTCCTCTGTGTCAGCAAGGGAACAGGAAATGGAATGTTCTATTACATGCCTAAAGCAGCTTAGCTGTTCACTAGCCAGGCATCTACCAAAAGAGCAGGGGGTGACTCACTGTGTATTTTTTAAAGACACAGCAGCTCTATTCCAAAGCAAACTTCTATCAAGTAATTTCAACAGACAAAATAAATAAAATCTCTTATTTTACAATGCCAAATGTTAAAATCCTAAAATTTCAACAAAGGAATAATATGTATTTTTTTAAAAGCTATTTAACCCGTCTGGCTTTCTGGTTTGAACAAAAGAGGTTGAAGTGAGTTACGCAGCAATTCAGCAATTTATCCTTAGTAAAGCCTTGCAGTGAGATTAATGGCTGTATCAAAGAAGGAGGCAAGACAAGACAACGAAAACTTAGGAATTTGCTACAACATTCAAATGTATACTGTAACAGAACATTATTATAGTTATTGATGTGACAGTGTCAAAAACAACCACTAATGTAGATGTTTTTAAATGCAAAATGGTTTTCTACAAACTGATCTGTCTGTAGTTAGCCACAAGAAATAGATTAACATTTAGCTAATTTACAAATTCCTAAAGCAAGACATTACACACCATGGTATATTCATTTTCTAATAGTATTTTTAATTGCATTTACTAATCAAAGAAATGATCTGTTTATCCCTTTCTTGCCAAAAACTCTGGAGGAGAAAAATTATTCCAGTCAAATGAAATTCACGATTTCTATATCTGGATCATCAAACAGCAAAGAGAATAACTGATTGTAGAGTCAATTTATATTTCTAATTGATCCTGTTTAGCAAAACTTGTTAGATTGTAAAATTTCTTCCTTACACAATCTTGAATATGAAAAATGTCCTAGAAAAGAAATAATACTTTATGCTCTCTGGTATTAACAAAATTACTCTACACTTGTATGAGTGCCACACAAGCTGAATTAGAATTATTCAACTCAATGTGCAGATTAAAAAATCCGTAATTCTAAAGTGAACAGTTCATCTAGCCTAACTTTTCTTAACCCAGGGTGAATGCTTGACCCAGTGGTTAAAATCACCATTTGGAATTCCTGTATTCTTTATCAGAGCTCCTGGTGTTAAGTCTCTACCTCTCTGCTTCTGATTCAACTTCCTGCTAACACACATTCTGGGAAACAGGGGATACTGGCTCAAGTATTTGGGTCTCCACCACTCGCTGGATTTTTTCCCACCTTTGGCCTGGCCCAGCCCTGGCTGCTGCAACCATTTGGGAAATGAATCAGCAGGCAAAAGTTAATTCTCTCTCTCTCTCTCTCTCTGTAACTCTTTCAAATAAATAAATAAGTCTTAAGGGGGGGGGGGAGTGGAATCATGAAAAATTGGTAGAACTAATAATAATGAATTAATACATACAGCCAAATATTATCTGAGAAAAGCGATAAAGTAAACAACTTGCTGGTAAGATCTCTGCAAAGCAATGTCATTCTTTAGAATAAGATTTTGGAGGTCTCTTTGACCTCAATTCATAAATCCAAAAAACTGAATAATATCTGTTCAACTTAAAATACCTAATGTATATCTAGGAACTATTCTACCTGCAGTCAACAAGACAGATAAGATTTTTTCTTAAAAGCTTTATATGAAGACCAAATGAGATAGTCCCTACTACACAGTGACTGATTGATGTTTAGAAGGTACTCTTACTGTGTCAGGCAACAGATGAGGTTTTTATTTATTTTTTATCAGAAAGTTAAAGAGAGAGATCTTCCATCTGCTCATTCACCCCAACAAATGCCCACAGCAGTCAGGATTGGTTCAGGCCAAAGACAGGAGCTGGGAACTCAATCTGGGTCTCCCATGTGGATGGCAAGGATCCAAGTACTTGAGCCATTACCTGCTGCCTCCCAGGGTGTGTATTACCAGGGAGCTGGAATCAGAAGCAGAGCCAGGCCTGAAACCCAAGCATTTGGATACAGGATGCAGGCAAACAAAGTGGCATATTAACCACTGTGCCAAATATCCACCTCTAGTTCTTGTTGGTTTTTAATAATGTGTTATTTAACCTTCATAATAAGCAGCTATGTGATAATTTAAAATAAGGTTAGTAAGTACATTGTGCTTAATATATACCATTTTAAATGCTTTGTATACATTAACTAATTTAATTATCTCAAAAAACCCAACAGGTGCTATTATCTCCATTTTGCAAAAGTGAAAACTGGGTCATGGAAAGATGTTAAGCAACCTGCCCCATTATTTCCAACTAGACAAATCAAGGTGAAGAGCTATGATGTGAACTCAAGCAGTTGGCTCTAGATTCCATTCCAAGAATCATCTATAATATTTCCTCAGGTATATTATTCTCATTTTATAGATAAGGAAACCAATTATATAGCACAGTAAAATCAAGATTCAAGGGCTGCACTGTCCAAGTTCAAAGACTATGAGGAATTAATGGCAAACACTTTCCAAATCCTTTATCTGATATAAAATTGATCCCCCTAAGAGTTGAGTCAATCAAAACATTAATTCTCAGCCCTTCCCTTCTGTTTAAATTATGGTGAGCTTCTTTATGCTTTCTGAAAATTACTAAGTATTTAATAATAAATATTGTGGTTTTCCTACAGAATTATCAGTGCTTATTTACCATTTATCATCTGCCTTGCAATGTCGTGTCTACCAATGCATGGCCAGGGTCAGCAATCTCTTGCATAAAACAGGCACTTAAGTATTTGCGGAAGCAACACAAACATAAATGAATAAAAAAATCATCTGGGGCCAGCGCTGTGTTGCAGCGGGTTAAAGCCCTGGCCTGAAGTGCCAGCATCCCATATGGGGGCTATTTCGAGTTCTGACTGCTCTGCTTCTAATCCAGCTCTCTGCTTTGGCCTGGAAAATCAGTAGAAGGTGGCCCAGGTCCTTGGGCCCCTGTACCCATGTGGGAGACCTGGAAGACTCCTGGCTCCCAGCTTCAGATCAGCGCAGCTCCAGCTCTTGCAGCCAACTGGGGAGTGAACCATCGGATGGAAGACCTCTCTCTCTCTCTCTCTCTGCCTCTCCTCTCTCCGTGTAACTCTTTCAAATAAATAAATAAATCTTTAAAAAAATCATCTGATATTCAACAGTGCATCTTAATCCTTTTTAAATTAGTGAAACCACTAGTAGTAATTTCTGATGACAAAAACATTTGTTTTCTGACTATACCTTTAGATAGCTGAAAGATGATATTTTACGTACTCAATATAAACAGAATCTAATTTTTAAGAGTTCCTGTGAATGGAAATTTATACACATGTCTTAAGTACCATCAGGCTTGAAGTGAGCCATCTTCCAATTCAACCTCAATTTATAGGCAATAAAATTGTCTTCCTATTTGTTTAATATGATTCTCAATAGCAAAAAATCTCTCATTTTTAATGAAAGTATTCAAGTAAAAATTGAAGTTAAAAAAACTGTATAAATGTAAACAAAAACACAGAACTATTTTTAAATCATAAAAAAAGTACTGATTGAAATGAAATTCCAATGTCCAAAATGAAGAGAGAAGTCCTCCCCACACCAAAAAAAAAAAAAAAAAAAAAAAAAAAGGAGACAGAAGAGCCTTTATAAATACCAAGACTGGATAAAAAAAAAATCTTTTAAAATTTACAATTTTATTTAGGACCCGAACTGCTATCTTTGAACCAAGAAAAAGAAAAGAACAAAAACAAAAAACAGGTAGAAATGTGTTGAAAAGCAAGTAATTCTATTTTTTACAACTTAACAGTTTGTTGATATTTATTACCCTCACATAAAACATTTCTTTATTGTGAGGTCTCAAAATCTGCATATTTGAACCAAATAAGGACAGATATCTGTTGGTAGGACAAATGTAATGATTTTAGCTACCCACAAAAAAGATTACTAGAAAAAATTCTTAAGTTTCACCCCTCAAAATGTGTGAAATCTTATTACTATATAGTTCTACTTTTCTCTTTACTACTCTGTGATCTACAGTTTAGCAAAAACAAGAAATCCACCTGTGAAACAGCCTAGACCAAGTATGAATGATTGACAGATATTAAAGATTTAAGTAGAATTTAAATTAAAAGGCTAACACAGTCTAGTAAAATTTCTCAATTATTATTTTAAAAAAATCCACATCTCCATGATTTTAACTTTCTCCTAAATCAGTCATGCTATAAAAAAACCGAGGGTTCTAGATGTACAGATAGCTAATGTAGCACAGTAATATTCTTTTCATTATACTCTTTTTTTTTTTAAATTAACTTTTTAAAATTCATTAAAGTAATGAATGTACCTGCAAAACATTCATAGTATAAAAGACAATACATACAGGGAAAAGCAACCTCTCAACAACTACTATAAGGCAAAACTATTACAGAAATAACCTACATATTTCAAATAAATCTTGGTGGAAGATTCTTTTTTTCTTTTTTAATACAAATGGAAGCATACTATGCATACATTTGACTCTCTTCAGCTGTGGGTTAGACTATCCAAATGCCCAGAAAGAGGCAGGACTGGGTCAAGGCAAAGCAAGCAGCCAAAGAGCCATAGAACTAGGAACACAATTCCAGTCTTAAATGTGGATGACAAAAATCCAGTTACTTGAGCCATCACAACTGCCTCTCAGGGTCTACATTGCCAGGAAGCTGGGTTCAAGAGCCAGAGCTGGAACTTGAACATATGTATGTGTAGACACATGCATCTTCACAATACCAAATGCCCATACTTCATGGAAAATTATTTAGATTACATAGATTTATCTTTTTGATTTGTGTCAGCTACAAATTTTCACTAAAGAACTATATAATAATTAATCAGGCCACTATGATAGGCATACATACACATGACCAAATATAACTGTTCGGTAAATTTCTTGATAGGTATATGAATTTAAAATTTTAACAGATGTTATCAAATTGCTCTATATAAAATTCAACTGTATGGACAATGAATGGGACCACCTTCTTCTATACAATATATAAATTAACACAAGTCTACTAAACAAAAATCCAGATCTAAAATCTGCAATGGTGTTAAATGCATACACCAGTACTTATCTTAATTCTTCATTACTTTCACATTTAAAGGAATCTCAAATCAAAGTTATATCTCTTTTCATCTAAGTCCTGTCCTTAACCAAAGAAATTAACAGAAATTCATTCACTGACAGATTAAGAACTTCACCAGATTATTGTTAAAAAAAAAAAAAGAAAAAAATGCCACAATGCAGAGTATATCTATGGACGCAGCTGGAGAAAGGAAAGTTATCTAGTTTCTTTAAAAAAATCCAACTCTACGAAAACAAATTCCATACAAGATTTAATGGATTCTTAAACAGAGGAATAAATAGTAATAGATGTTTCAGCCAGAATTTACTTTTCAAAGTCCAGAATTCTTTGGAAAATATTTGGGTATTTTCTTACTAAGTAAATTAGCATTGATAGAAATACTTATTTCTTTGCCTTCCATATTTACTTTAAGAAACTGAAAGAGTAAGGAGAGGGCAAAGAGGAGATGGAGAGAAGAGAAAGAAGAGAGGAACAGAGAGGGAGAGAGATCTTCCATTTACTGGTTTAATCCCCAAATGCTCATAACAGGAACTGAACCAGACTGAATCCAGGAGCCAGGAACTACATCTGGGTCTCTCACACTGCACATTAATTTTTAAGTTACTCATTTTGAAAGCACGAAATTCTAAAGTAAACCTTCCACTATTTATATATACATAAAAACTAAATATACGTACATATATATACACAGTCAATATATACTAAGAAGAAAACAGGGCCACACGTGAAGATTTTTATTAACACAGATAGCACTAAACAGTTTTCAGTTCCTTGACATATAAGCATCCTAAGTATGATTTTAATAATATTTTAAAATAAGAATAAACTTTCACTACAACCGGCCAAAGAGAGATGTTAGATATGCTTCCACTTCTAGCAGAACATCTAAAACACTTAGGTAACAAGGATTAGGTTAATAAAATGTAAGGATTAGATAGTAGTATATATTTTAAATATATATGTAGACTGGTATGTATTATTTTATATTATTTATATTCTGCTTTAAATATTTAGGAACATCTAAGAATATTAAATATATCTTAAAATAATTCATCTTATTGCTCAAACAAGATGTTTTCAAGGCTAATCCTATAAAAAGCTACTAAACTTTTTTGAAAGATCATTATTATTTTGATAATTACATAAATATTTTCTGAGTGCATACTAGGCAGCAAACACACAGATAAAACCAGTCTCTTCAAAAGTCTCTAATCTAGAAGAAATCAATTTAACAATGTTTAACACTAAAATCTTCAATGACTTTTTCCTTTGTCTAATATAAACCCTTCCATTCTTCTCTAAAACAACTAATAAAACCTGATATTCAACTTACAACAATAAAGGTAATTATATATTCAAATATAAAGCATTTCATCCAGATGTGTCCTATGGAATACAAGCATAGTCTTGTCCAAATATAAGTAGCACCCTAAACAAAGTAAGAAACAATGCAGCTGGCCCCTCTTTTCACATCCCCATTCATAGTTGTGTCTATTGGTCACTTGCATTTGTTGTCTCTACCCATGATGGGTCACACCATGAATGCATTCTTTTTCCAGTATTTCACAATAGATTCTATGTATACAAAATTGAAAAAATATTTAGTTTGTAGGTCATATTCACCACCCACTTTTTTCTATATTGCACAGTATTTTTAAGTAAGTACATGCATTACAGAAATTACCTATTTTGATGTTTTTCTTTTTTAAATAGGCTAAATCTACTGATGGTACAGCCCTCACAATCTGGTAAGCAACACTTTAATTGGCCTCTGTTCCAAGACAAGTTACCTCCCAACAAAAGAAAATATGTACCCCAATCCCATACACACAGGGGAAGGAAGGCTGAGAATGCAAATTTTAACTACAAGAAAAAGCTTAAATCCAAAGCTAGGGGCCGGTACTGTGGCGTAGTGGATAAAATCGCTACTTGCAGTGCCAGCATCCCATATAGGCGCTGGTTCAAGACCTGGTTGCTCCACTTTCTAACCAGCTCTCTGCTGTGGCCTGGAAAAGCATAAGAATATGGCCCAAGTCCTTGGGCCCTTGCACCCGCGTGGGAGACCTGGCTCCTGGCTTCAGATCGGCACAGCCCCGGCCATTGCGGCCAATTGGAAAGCAAACCAGCGTACGGAAGACCTATTTCTCTCTCTATCTCTCCTCTCTGTGTAACTCTTTCAAATAAATAAATAAATCTTTAAAAAAAAAAAAACAAAGCTAATTCTTTAAAGTCATCAATTTCTACCATACCAGGGAACTGAAGTAACTGCTCTAGGTAAATCAACATAGTATCAAAGGCACAAAAATTATCAGTAGCTATAAAGTATCAAAGGATCTAGGAATTCTATTGCCATTGCCGGCTCTTCTCTGGTTCTTTGATGGTCTAGGGTACCTGACAACAAGCCCAGTCTGGTCTCAAGATATTTGTTGCCACTCTGCTCTTTCTAGCCAAAACTATTCATAACAAACCTCAAATGGTTTGCCTATAAGCAGTTATTTCAACTACCAAGATTGTTCGTTCAAACTCCTAATTCTAATCTATTAAGAAAAACATTGCGGCTGGCGCCGTGGCTCAATAGGCTAATCCTCTGCCTTGCGGCGCTGGCACACGGGGTTCTAGTCCCGGTCGGGGCACCCGATTCTGTCCCGGTTGCTCCTCTTCCAGGCCAGCTCTCTGCTGTGGCCAGGGAGTGCAGTGGAGGATGGCCCAAGTGCTTGGGCCCTGCACCCCATGGGAGACCAGGAGAAGCACCTGGCTCCTGCCTTCGGATCAGTGCGGTGTGCTGGCTGTAGTGCGCTGGCCGCGGCAGCCATTGGAGGGTGAACCAACGGCAAAGGAAGACCTTTCTCTCTGTCTCTCTCTCTGTCCACTCTGCCTGTCCAAAAAAAAAAAAAAAAAAAAAGAGAGAAGAAAAAGAAAAACATTGCATTGAATTGTCTCTATTCACCAAAGACTAGGCCTAGAACTGCAAAATGGGGTACTATACCATTACCTTTTCCATTAACCTGATTCTGCCCACAGATAGAAGATCTTCAGATGCCTTCACATGAAGAAAACCTCAGAGCATGACCGGGATTTTCCATTCACTATATCTAAAAACCACCTCTTGGGTCAATATGATGGTATCTCATACCACATCTATATTAGAAGTAATGTTACAATTACTTCCAACTTTCTCCACAAATTTCAGGTACCCAGTTACTAACAAATCTTTAACAAAAACCAACTATAAGAAAACAGCAATATTTACCAACTCTCATATGTTTGATAAATATCCTGCTAGTATTCTTTATGGAACCACATCTGATCCACATTCATCTTTCCATACCCATTTGTTACTACAAGTATTTTTTTAAAAGTCTATCCACTCTCATCCTGAGTGAATGAAGGTAGTTAATATTTTTTTTCTTTATTTGACAGTTAGACAGTGAGAAAGAGAGACAGAGAGAAAAGTCTTCCTTCCATTGGTTCACCCCCCAAATGGCTGCGCCGATCCGAAGCCAGAGCAAGGTGCCTCCTCCTGGTCTCCCAGGTGGGTGCAGGCACCCAAGCACTTGGGCCATCTTCCACTGCCTTCTCAGGCCATAGCAGAGAGCTGGACTGGAAGAGGAGCAACTGGGACTAGAACGCAGCGCCCATATGGGATACCAGAGCTGCGGTGGGAGGATTAACCAAGTGAGCCACAGCGCCAGCACTGAAGGTACTTTACCTTATTTTAAGACTAGGCAGTGAGTATCTTATAAAAAATAGTTAATAAGCGTAACTGAGTTGCCAAACATAATTTTACATTTAATATTTGTTTTTACATGCTTGAGGAAACTGTCCTTCCCTTATATATATAAATTTAAATTTCCAGTAAAATGCTTAGTATTTAAAGTATTTGTCATAATTATTTTAAAGTTATACATTTATACAGCTTAACTTTTCAGCACTCCAGCTTGCTTAGAAAAGGACTATAAATAGAACAGCTAGACCTTGGGTTCTTTGTACTTTCAGTCCTTACAGGCTCATATTTAAAGGCTTAAAAAATTTTTTAATTTATAAAAATCAAATCTGAAAAACACAATCTGCTTCCCAAAAGAGTACATTACTGACCTAAACTAAATTTTCAAAAAATATTTTATCAATGTAGAACATAAACAGGATGACAACTTGACTTTACATTGAAGTAGCCTCAAAAATATGATTATTTCTTCCATTCAATACAAACTGTCTGAGGGAGACTCAAAGTTTGTCTTCAATAAAGATGAAAGACATGGAATGCAAGATTAGCCTCATGTTTACAAGAAAAGAGAAAAAGGAAATTTCTATTTCCATCTTCCTTTTTCCAACTTTTCCTGAAGACACAACACATAACACACTCTGTTATCCATGTGCTGTGGCTCTCCTTGATCACTTGACTTTCACCTCAAGGGCAAATCAGGTTTCTAATCCTAGTCTATAGAGAAAATGGCATCTGATATAAATGGAATAGAGGGAAGCAGCATTCAGAATATTCTGATACTTCCAATTTTTTCAGAATAAATTTTAAGAGTTCTCTGTCGAATTTCAGTGAATTAGTATTCACAATCAAAAGTGTCAGCCAGTTAAGATATAATTAGGCACCCTACATAAAATAAACACATTTGTATTTTATGTGACATTCTGATTTCCAGGAATTGATTCCCTTATGATCCCTATTTCTACCTCAGAGTTTCTAAGACCTTGCAATGTATTTGCTTATTGAATAGCAGCATTCTTTTATATATATGCAACATATCTGAAAATTTTTAATACATTACAAATATGATGCACCTACTTCATGTTTTTAAAAACTTCAAAGCCTACAAAGTGACAAGTCTAACATACGTTTTTGTAATCCCACTATAGGGGTGGGAACATTTCTGCTGCCTAGGGCCATTTAGATATCTGTAATATCACTTGCAGGCCGGCTGGCGCCGCGGCTCACTAGGCTAATCCTCTGCCTAGCGGCGCCGGCACACCGGGTTCTAGTCCCGGTCGGGGCGCCGGATTCTGTCCCGGTTGCCCCTCTTCCAGGCCAGCCCTCTGCTGTGGCCCGGGAGTGCAGTGGAGGATGGCCCAGGTGCTTGGGCCCTGCACCCCATGGGAGACCAGGAAAAGCACCTGGCTCCTGGCTCCTGCCATCGGATCGGTGCGGTGCGCCGGCTGCAGCGCGCCGGCCGCGGTGGCCATTGGAGGGTGAACCAACGGCAAAGGAAGACCTTTCTCTCTGTCTCTCTCTCTCACTGTCCACTCTGCCTGTCAAAAAAAAAAAAAAAAAAAATCACTTGCAGGCCATACAAAATTATCGACTTAAAAATCAGCCTGATACAGATTTACTGGATTTCAAGTGACCTGCAGTTGCCCTGGCAAGGCCAGACCAAATGATTTCAGCAGCTGGACATTCCCCACCTGAAGTGCCCTACTCTACCAAAATGGCAATATATTGTTAGCACCGTTTACAGTCTCCTAGTGCAGGTACCTTCTGTTTCTTGATTCACCAATTTTATATACTTGCTGTCAATTAACTGTCCATTGACAAAATGTGCACTGATTGTTCTTTTGTTCCCATCCATCTCCTAAATTTATAGATTATATTTTTATATTGTAAATGTTTGTAATTCATTCTATGTAATAAGCCCGTTCTTATATGTTACATTCCATAAAGTCCATTTTATGTATTTTCTATGTTGATTCTAAAAACTAAAATCTATTGTGCATATATGAGATTAGAGAAACACTAACGACTGAAGAAAATGTAGTTTTATGTCATCTAGATGTTACTGATTGAAAAATAACTGCTCATATATAAAACTCCTAAATTTCCTTCTAGCTTTCTTCAGTTCTTTTTGATTCCCACTGTAACTATCACTGTTTTCTCCTACCTGTTCGCCTCATATCCTTTACCTTAGATTACCTTTTTCATTATATGAAGTATATATATTAATTTTCATTTATGGTACATGGCCTTTCCAAGTGTAAACAAAGTGTGGTCCTTGTAAAATAGTGTGGTTGGGCATACAAAATTTACGTCCAAATCTATTATCCATCCCTTGAACAGTGAGATCACTTCTCCACTGTCTTCAAGCATGCAGCATGGCTGCTAAGAACTAGATTATCTGATTCTCCACATTTTATTCCTTTTGTTTGAGAATAAGTCTGGGATTTTCTTTTTAATTCAGAGTTCTGAAATTTTACCAGCAGTGTCTAGATGTTGATGTTTTTCCATTCATCCTGTTTGGCACTATACAGGCTCTTTCAGTTTGAAAATTCATTACTTTCCTCAGAAAACTTTCTTCAGTTATTTCTTTGACTAGTCTCTCCTTCCAATGGTTTCTGATCTCTGCTGTAAGAACTCACATATATAGATGAAGAAACTTTGTGATGTACTTTCCATACCTCCTAAATTTTGTTTCTCCAGATTTTTTCTTCATTTATGCAGAGAGGTCCTCTTCTTAAGCCGCAACCAACAACCAAGTCTGATTCATGCTAAATTATTATTTAGCCCATCCATCAAAATTTTCTTTATTATTTTCAGAACCTTTACTGGTTCTTTGCCTCTTTTTCAGTGCAGCTATGATTAACTGTCGCAGCATGTTCTTAAATATTAAAAGAAATACATTTTTCTTTGAAGATTTCTTCTGAATTGTATCTGAGGTCAGCTGTTCTTTTGTTCATCTTAATCCTCTTCCATCCTCTTGAGTCACATGTGATTAACTCTATCTGTTTAAATTGTTGAATGAAAGATTTACAGTACAGACAATGTATGGTTTCTCTGAGGCTTCTGGGTTGTTTTCCCCAGTTGGTTCACCTTTAAGTGGGAGAGTAGTCCTATTTAAGCAGGTAGAGCACATGAATAAGCTTCCTAGAAAGGTACCTGGATAGGAAGTCAAGCTGGCTGGGAATCGACAAAACTGCTTTTCCCTAGAGTAGCATGTCTTAGTACCTCTACTTCTCTCAAAGATTCCAACACTCAGTGGACATCCTACTGAACTGTTGGTCTACCATTTTTTTTTTTAAGAGGATAGTTCTTAAACTTCAGGTCTAAGGGTAGACACCATTGCCATCAGAGCTATTTCAGCTGGACAAAGGGCAGAAAAGTGGCCCAAATGACCTAGCACTGTAGAAAAGAATTCTTTAAAATTGTCTTCATTTCTACCCAACTGCCCACTATTGTTCTCTGTATTTGTTGACTCCAAGCTTGGAGCCATTCCAAGGTTCCCCTGGGAAAACCTGAGCTTACCTCTAGTATCTTGAGTTCCAGTTTCCTCTGGGACTTTGCTGTCAATCCGATTCCGTGAACTTTCTATCTTCTTCAAAATTTCTGGTCCTCTGATGGCAGTACCTGTAGTGGACTGTGAACTGTAATTTTACTGTTCAACATGCTTTCTCCCTGCCCCCTTTTTCTAATAAAATAATCCCTCTTTTTTTTTTTGTGGGGAACATACTCCAAGTGGTATGGACAGAGATGGTTCTTCCCAGCTACCACCTTGGTAGTCACATGGCCCAAGTGTGGCTACAATATCCCTTCCCCTCTCCTTTAACTAACAGTTATTTTTGGCTGAAAACAAAGCTAATACAGAAAAAGTAGAAACCAAAAATATTAACAGAAAAATAGTACCAGTGATATTATTCAAGTCTGATTCCATCCATATACCTAACCAGGATTTTCCCACTTCCTCACACAAACACACAAGCATACACTAAAGTTATAGAGCTAGAAATAATAACTACAGGACTAATAAAGGCCTTTTGCTCCACTTTAGGATAGTTCAACTAATATAACAATAGCTGTTCCTGCTTTTCAGGATTGTGGTTTAATTCAATTTTCAAACAATATCAATGGGACACAGAGAAAGAGGAAGTTAAAGGCATGTGCTGAATCCACAGTATTTAAGGGAAAAGTTCAGTCAATAACTGTAAAATAAGCCTAAAAAAATTAAATTGTAACTTTACAGTCTGCCAAACATATAATGAGGAAAGAGTTGTAAATTTATTAAGTAGATTTTATCGCTCTTTATGAAACCCATCACTCTTTTAGGGGAAAAAAAAAACAATTATCCCTTAACTAGTTTTTTTCTAAGTCAGGATTCCAATGAAAGAACAGAACAGATCAGAAAGAACATGATGGAAAGAGAGAAGATTGGAAGTGACAAAATTTCCTAATCGATTATTATCTCAAAAAATCCTGGAATAGTTATGGTGCCAACCCATGGAATAAATTCTGTAGCTACTGGAGTGATCACTGGTGCCAAAAGTAAGGAAAGGGATGCTTCCTTTTTCAACTTAGACGTGATAACTCAAAAGAACAATGAACTCTTCAATGAATAAAAGGTACAATCCAGTTCTCCCAACCTAGGGTTCACAATCTGTGGTTCACAGACTTATGTCTCAAGAACTCTATAACTCTCTGAAACAATCTGCAAATTACTCAATGATTTACTTAAATACATTTTATGGGAAAACAGGTGTATAGTTTTTAATGGAAACTAAATTCTATGACCTAAAAAAGGTAAAGAAAACTATATCTGACTAAAAAAAGAACTTCATTCCCGAGTATTATATAAGAATTAAATCCAGAGAAATATCAAAGTACTGCACATCTCCTATGTGTGAGACAGTATGGTATGCTGCATATGTAGACTGTATCCATTCTTTAAAAAAATCCTTTTAAAACAAAATAATTAGCCCCAACATGGATGAAGAAAATTATGTTAAGTAGTAACTTCCTAAAATCACACCATACTAATGCAAGATTCAAAAGCAAGATGCCCACATTTGATTTCAAACTCTTCCCAAACCATGCTTTTTCCAGAAGAAAAAGGAATACAAAGGCAATGCTATTTCAGAATGAAATCTAATTTTTGTCAGGCACAGAAATCAAAAGTACTCACATTTGACTCCTCTTCCTTTATTGTCCTTAAGATTTCAGAAAAAGTGCTTATGGTAGTGAGAACAGGAGGCCCTTACTTTTTGATTAAGATGTATGAATTTCAACATTTAGGTTGCCTAATCTAATGAATGGATCTTGACAAGCTAAGCTATACTTCTGAGCTCCACGCAACACAAGACAATGTTTCTCATGCATAAAAGACAAAAAGCTGTAAAACCAAGCCTGTTTTTCTTCTCTTGGCATAAAAGACGAGAGGATCTGGTGAAAAGACTAAATGCCGGCAGTACTGCTTCAGATGAAGATCTTCCACATATTAAGGCACATTCACAAATTAAAACACAGGAAGGTACTTTTAAAATTCATAGAAAAAACTGAATAAACCTTAAGTATATTTTGGTACAAAAAGTTTTGTGAAATTCATACAGTTTTTCCGTAACATACATTTTCCAAGAACTTGCTGAAGACCCCATGGGCCGACATAATTCAGGTATTGGAATTTGGGTTGGGTTGCATCTGGAAAGCCAAAATGAATGGTGCATCTATGAATGGTGAGACAGAGTCAAAAAACCGAAAAGAAGACAGGCTACAAGTAAAAGAACAGTCCATAAAGAAAGTTAGGAATATGTTTCAAAGGCTCTGAGGTTTAGAAAACAGCGTGACCAAATCTTTGCTTTGATACTTTGCTATTTTATCTAAAACCTTAGTATTACTTACTAAACCTGTAACAGAGAAGTCATAGGAATATGGTTTGCTTTACCATTTCCAGGAAAGGAGCTAAGAATCAAAAGAAAGAGGTACCTTTCCCAATACTCTTACCTCTCCCTCTTTTACAGTATGATAAAGTACTATACTATATATTTTGTAAATACTTGAAGTAATTTAAGAATATACTCTAGATTAAAGGTCTAATAAATCCAGAATGTAACCTCACAAGGGCATCTAATACAAGTAACCATCATTTGTGGACTCATTACAGGATCCCACCCCCCTTAGTATGTGCTAATAACAATTCTACCAAAAACACACATCACAACATAACTGAAAAGTTCTATTCATAACCTATAAATTCAGCAAAATACTCAAATGAAATGGAACTGGGAAGAAAAATAATAAACAAACATCTTAATAGTTAGCAGCCCCAATTTCACATGGCTCCATATTTTTCCTCATACTTTAAACAACTAATATTTAGGAAAAAACACTTATGGTTCACAAATGTTTTCACATAGATTATGTCAGCTAATTTCTAATATAGGAATCTCAGAAAGATTTACCTTGCATGTCATAAATACTTGACAATATGAATTAAAAGGTCTATAGAAGGGCCTAAAACAGAATTCTTCACACTTTACATTTTGAGAATCTATTATAAAAGAGGTCATTTAGGAGGTATACATTTTAATTTGATGTTTCAGAAATGGAGGACAGCAAACTGATTTAATCACAATCTATGAGATCACAAGATAAATCACATACATTTTCCCAAGATAAATGCTGCAGAAACAAGATAAAATCGAACTGCACAATATTAACCACTCACTCACACTCAGATAATTTCTTTGAGTCTCTGTGTTGGAACTCCTAATTGTTTCTAGGTTACGACTATTTCTATGTAGTGACCTAGCGGTAGGTAACTACACATAAATTACAGCAAGATCATGGACACTGATCTATAGAGGATCTAAAGGCAAGATGGAACATGTTAGTGAACTCTACAATTTATACAAAACATACTTCTTGAGAAATTATTGAGGAAGCCATAAAAGGGTAATAAGCAGGCAGTGGAGATGAGGGTTAAGAAAGCAGACTTCATGAAATGGACACTATGAGAAATGGTGACTTGATCAGCATAGCTCTGACTGCTAATGGACAACTTAATACATTATCCCTCATAGTATTTTTTTTTGTCTGTTCTACTTAATATGACTGGTTTAATTCTGTAATTATCACACAGTTATTCTTAAGTGTTGAAATTTAACTGAAATGTGATCCCTGTTAAACATAAGAGTGGGAATAAGAGAGGGAAGAGATGTATAATTTGGGACATGCTCGGGCTGACTTGCCCCAATTGGTAGAGTTGGAAACATACCAGGGGATTCCAATTCAATCCCATCAAGGTGGCATGTGCCAATGCCATCTCACTACTCCAAGTGATCAATTTCAGTTCACAATTGATCATAATGAAAGGACTAAGAGTCAAAGTATCTACAAGTCTAGTATCTGCTAACACCAACCGATAGAATAAATAAAGGGGAGAGTGATCCAACATGGGAAGTGAGATACTCAGCAGACTCATAGAATGGCGGATGTCCTAAATAGCACTCTGGCCTCAGAATCAGCCCTAAAGGCACTCGGATCTGGCTGAAAAGCCCATGAGAGTATTTCAGGCATGGAAAGCCAAGACACTCTGGCAAAAAGATCTCTGTGAGTGAGATCCCAGTGGAAAGAACAGGTCTTCAAAGAGGGAGGTGCCTTTCTCTGAAGGGAGGAGAGAACCTCCACTTTGACTATGACCGTGTCTAAACAAGATAAGAGTCGGAGAACTCAAGGGGCTTCCATAGCCTTGGAAACTCATAACTGGTGCATAGGGAGATTACTGATGCCATAAACAGGAGTGTCAATTGGTAAAGTCAACAACAGGAGTCACTGTGCACTTACTCCTCATGTAGGATCTCGGTCCTTAACGTGCTGTACACTGAGGCTTAATGCTATAACGAGTACTCAAACAGTATATTTCACTTTGTGTTTCTATGGGGGTGCAAACGACTGAAATCTTTACTTAATGTACACTAAACTGATCTTCTGTAAAAAAAAAAAAAAAAAAAAAAAAGAAAGAAATTTTCCATTCCCAACTTGACTCTCACTGGGATTAAACATGACAATAGGTCTGATCTGATTTCATCATCATTTTAAAAAAATCATCTATTATTTTTCACTTTATGTTTCTGTGTGGGAGCAAACTGTTGAAATACTTACTTAAGGTATACTAAGCTGATCTTCTGTATATTAAGATAATCGAAAATGAATCTTGATGTGAATGGAAGGGGAGAGGGAGTGGGAAAGGGGAGGGTTGTTGGTGGGAGGGACGGTATGGGGGGGGAAGCCATTGTAACCCATGAGTCGTACTTTGGAAATTTATATTCATTAAATAAAAGATAAAAAAAAAAAAAAAAAAAAAAAAGAAAGCAGACTTCAATGTGAAAATGTCCATGTCTATATTCTATTTCCATCATTTACTCTAATCTTGAGGCAGTTAATTATTCTTTACTCTTAATTTTTCAACTATAAATTGTAGATAATATTATCTATCTCTTAGGAGTTGTGAAGATAAAATAGACATAGTAGACATATAGTAATTAGAACTGTGCCCAGCACACAGTTAAGCACCTACTAGAACATTAGGGTTAAAATTATGCCAACGCCCTGGATTTTATTAACACCTTCAGAGAAGAGGTGATATTTGATTTAGCCCTTAATGGATACAGCAGTCTATAGAAATCGACATAGAGAACAGGGGTTAGAGTTGTGATGTAGTGGATAAAGTTGCTGCCTGCAATGCAGGTATTCTATATGGGAATCAGTTTTGACCCCAGACTTTCCAGTCCAATCCAGTTCCCTGCTAATGGCCTGGGAAAGCAGCAGAAGACGGTCCAATTGTCTGGGACCCTGCCACCCATATGAGAGACCTGAATCAAGTTTCTGGCTCCTGGCTTCAGCCTGGTCCAGCCCAGGCCACTGCAGCCACCTGGAGAGTGAACCAGTGGGTAAAGATTTTTCTCTGTCTTTCCCTCTTTCTCTATAAGTCTTTCAAAAGAAATGCTAAAGAGAAAGAGAGAGAGAGGAAGGGAACAGATATGAAAAGGTCTTGAAAGCTGACATCCAACAGATTCAACACCAGTATAAAGCATTGTAGTTCCAAAAATGATGTCCTCACACATAATAAGATGGAAGTTAGAGAAAAGAACTCATGTACTTTTCTGGTCAACACAATCACCACCGTACTACATCCTACAATAATACAGAAATACTTATACAAAGTACTATATCAAAGATAGTCCACTGCCCATTGTTTATCATGGTATCTGACAAGGGAATACAACACAGTCATTAAAAGGAGTTAGATATGTGTACTCATGTGGAAAAATTTTGTTTACATAAATACATACACACTGATGTGTGAGAAAATTTACATTGAAAGACAGAATTATATACACTTTCACTTTAAAAAGGTTAGGATAAAAAGAAGGAAGACAGTCAACTCTTATTCTATGTCTTCCTTTACTGCTTAAATTTTTACAGTTTGCATTTACAGACAAATAACACTAAAGATTCCTCCAATAAGAAAGGCATTAAGACATCACTTGAGACAATTGTTAGCAATATTGGGAATACCGGGTTCCAGTTCCTCCTCCTCTACTTTCAATCTAGCTTCCTACTGATGCACACTCCTTCGTGGCAGCAGATTATGGCTCAAGGACTTGGGTCCCTGTCACCCACGTATGAAACCGAGACTGTGTTCCTTGCTCCTGTCTTTGACCTGGCCCAGCCCTGGCTGTTGCAGGAATTTAGGAAGTCAATCAGCATGATGGGAGATCTCTCTCTTTCCATCTATTTCTGCTCCTCTTTCTGTTTCTCTGCCTTTCAAATAAATGAAATAAGTAAAAACTTAAAAACTTTAAAAATTCTTCTAATGTAAAATAAATAAATATAAAACACTACTCACAGTTTCATATTATTGGTGCAAACCTTAGAACAGGTTGGATTTAAAAGGATGGTACCCAGGGGCCAGCACTGTGGCAATAGTGCATGGCAGTTCAATTCCCGGCTGCTCCACTTCCAATCTGGCTCCCTACTAATGCACCTAGGAAAGAAGCAGAAGACGGCCCAAGTGCTTGAGCCTCTGCTCTCACGTGAGAGACCCGGAAGAAGCTCCTAACTCCTGGCATCAGTCTGGCCCAGCTCTGGTAGTTGTAGCCATTTGAGGAATGAACCAGCAAATAGAAAATCTCTCTCTGTCTCTCCCTCTCTCTCTGTAAATCTGCCTTTCAAACAAAATAAATTAATTTAACAAAAAAAGGATGTTACCTGAACTCACCCAATAGAATTTAACTTATCCATACTGGTCTTATAGAAGTTTTATTTTGGCATTTCCTGAACGGCAACAACATAAGTTTTAAATAATCACTAGTTCATTTGGAATATATAACAATGAAACTAACAAACACTGTAAATTGTTTTTCAATTTTTAAATAAACTTTCTCTTTAAATAATAAAAAAGGAAGACACTGGAATGACAGTGCAAGAGGACTACAAAATACTCATAGTTTGTAGGCTTTGCTCTAATAGTGGAAGGAGATGTTCAAGTCCAAAGACAGCCTAGACTCAACTAATGAGATTTCAGATGGCAGTACTACTCCTATCTTTTTCATGAAAGTGCTTTTACTTCTTTACTAGAAATCTGGAATGGGGAAAAGGAAAGAAAATCAAGTATTTTTATACTCAGAAGTAGTGGGGAGAAAAAAAACTTAAACGACCACTGGCTAGTAAATAAAAAAATATAAAATCATTTTATTAGGCACAGAACCCTACCACAGATATTATTTATCAAATAATAAGAAACTGCTTAATACAAACCACTGATTTTAGTATGTAGACCATCAGCTTCTACAAGTTCAATACAAAAAAAGATGAACATATTGAATAGATACAATCCAGTCTACCGTGGGAAAAGATGAGACTATGAAACAACTAAGTCAATTGATTAACCTGCCATAAACCCATATAAATTTGAATTAAATGTAAAAAATAAGAAGCACAATAGCAAGAAGGTGGAAAAAAACCAAATACCCCCTATATTCATCAACAGATGAATATATAAAGAAAATGTGTTATATACAATGGAATATTATTCAGTCTTAAAAAGGAAATCCTGTCACACATTAGAGTATGGATGAACCTTAAGAATTTTATGTCAATTTAAAATAAGACAGTTACAAAAGACAAATGCTGCATGACTTCCACTTTTTGTTACCTAAAAAGTAGACAAATTAATAGAAAAAGAAGTAGAACAGTAGGTACCAGGGGCTTAGGGGAAAGAGAAACTTGGTATTGTTATTTAGTAGGTACAGAGTTTTAGCTTCATAAGATGAAAAAGTTTTGGTGATTTATTGCACAACAATATAGTTAACACTATTGAGTTGAACACTTAAAAATGGTTAAAATGGTAGACATTACACTGTTCATCATTTGAAAAATTAAGTCATTTTAAAAATGAGGCATGTACTATATTACCTAAGCCATTTTTAAAAATTACTAAGCAACAAAGGGATCAAATGAAGCACTTGATAAGCTCCTTTCTAACACCTCAGCAGCAAATAGGGTCAAAAATAAAACATGAGCTACACAAACACACACTGTATCTTTTTTTTTTTAAAGATTTATTTATTTATTTGAAAGTCACAGTTACACAGAGAAAGGAGGAGAGGCAGAGAGAGAGAGAGAGATAGAGAGAGAGAGAGAGAGAGAGAGAGAGGTCTTCGATCTGATCTGCTGGTTCACTCCCCAAATGGCTACAATGACTGGAGCTGGGCAGATCCAAAGCCAGGAAGCTTCTTCCGGGTCTCCCACACAGATGCAGGGGCACAAGGACTTGGGCCATCTTCCACTGCCTTCCCAGGCCATAGAGAGCTGGACTGATTGGAAACGGAGCAGCCGGGACTCAAACCAGCACCCATATGGGATGCTGGCACTGCAGGCTGCAGCTTTATCCACTACACCATAGCACTGGCCCCATAAATTACATCTTTAGAACATCCACCAGGCATGCATGTGGTTCAGTGGAAAAGTCAGAGCTTCAGATGCCTGCATCCCACATCAGAGTAGCTGACTCAGGTCTTGGTTATCCTGCTTCTAACTCAGCTTCCTACTAATGTGTACCATGGAGGCAGCAGATTATTATGGTCCAAGTACTTGGATTCTTGCCATCCACATGGAAGACCTGAATTGAGTCCTGGGCTCCTGGCTTCATCCTGGCCCAGCCCTGGCTGTTGTGGATACTCAGAGAGTGAAACAGGAAATGCAAGATCTTTCTCCATCTGTCTCTTTTTCCTCTCTCTGCCTTTCAAATAAAATGAAAATAAATATAAGATTTTTAAAGTCATATCTTTTTAAGAATGACATAAGAAAAGAAACTGTTACAGTTTCTTCCAATACAACCTGACATCAAAGGGATAATTTTCACAGAAAATATAAATCATTAATAAAATCAAATCTAATATTATTAAATAATTCTACATCATACCAAGTATTGCAAAGACATTTTGATATTAGGTAGTATATGACTGCAATATAAATAGATGAGGGGATAGGGGAAGAAATCCTAATTTCAACAGATGTCAATGTTATATATGATAAAACTTGGTACGTTATTTATGATAAAACCCAGTGAGCTAAGAGATATACTAAAATGACATAAATTAAGGATATTTGTGTTATACCTAACAAAGATGATCTTCACTGTCACTGACATTCAACAATATTAAGAGCCATAAGAGAAGAAAAACACAACCTATAATTATTGAAAAAAAGACACCTAAATCACTTACTAGAGTCAATATAACCATTTAGTCAGAATATTCAGAAGAATAAACTGACAACATAAAAATTCAGTTCAGTGGCCATACAAGATCAAAATACAAAAATTAATAGGTTACTATACTCTAAGAATAACCAATTGGAAAGTGTAATGGAAAAAAAAAGATACTATTTACAACAGCAATGAGAACTACAATGAATTCCACAAGAAATGTGCTAAAACTATATGGAAACTATAAAACTTTATTAAAGACAGATGAGAGCCTGAAAAAAAATAGAGGCATGTCAAATTTCTAAAGACGATATTAGGTATTATATATTTGCTTCTCCCCAAATTAATTCAAATTTCAATGTAGATCCAATGCAGTTTTGTAAAAAGTCACTCTAAAGCACATCTGACAAGTTAAATATACTCTAAAACTCTTGATAAAGAAGATCAATGAGGGAGAACTCCCTTCCAGGATATCAAAACATGGTAACTAACATATTAGGCTGAATCATATGAAATCACAGAGATTTAATGACTACTGACTTACAAAAAAATAATTTCATAAGGTCCAACTAGTAATAACTAAAACTGATATGGACAAATAAACACATGACTTAAGAATTTGGGAATCCGGGCCGGCATCGCGGCTCACTAGGCTAATCCTCCGCCTTGTGGCGCTGGCACACGGGGTTCTACTCCTAGTCGGGGCGCCGGATTCTGTCCTGGTTGCCCCTTTTCCAGGCCAGCTCTCTGCTACGGCCAGGGAGTGCAGTGGAGGATGGCCCAAGTACTTGGGCTCTGCACCCCATGGGAGACCAGGGTAAGTACCTGGCTCCTGCCATCGGATCAGCGCGGTGCGCCAGCCGCAGCGCACTGGCCGCGGCGGCCATTGGAGGGTGAACCAACAGCAAAGGAGGACCTTTGTTTCTCTCTCTCACTGTCCACTCTGCCTGTCAAAAAAAAAAAAAGAAGAAGAATTTGGGGATCCTAAATACTTAACTTTCTCCAGCTCACCCTCATCCACAAACTCCTTTCAAAAAGGTTTAAAAAAAAAAAAAAGGTATAAGGGTACACTAAACTATTTAATACCAATGAAGTTTGTATAAAAACCAACAGCACTATTCTTCTCTGGGCCTGTCCCCCATTCATTCAATTTATCATGTTACAGACAGAAAATTGAATAAGAGATAGAAGAGATGGTGGGAGTTTCCTCCAGCAATCCAACAACACTGGACACTGAAGGTTATCTAAAGTGGAAACCTAAAGAATAGGAAAGAACAAAGAGCAGGGGGAAAAACCTCCTAGGAAAAAAGCAAAAAGGCCCCAGGCCAAGCCAGTCAATCCGTATATGTTAAGAACAGAAAGGTCAGTGTGACTAGAAGACAATGAAAGAACTGAAAGGGTGTAAAAACAAGCAGGAGCCAAACAAAGAACTGTAGGCCACGTTAGGAGTTTGAAATTCATTCTAAGAGCAGTGAGAAGGCAAATGATGATTTACATTTCAGAAAGATTAGCCTCATATGATGCACAAAGAATAATGAAATTTGGTAAGAAAGGTAACTATATCATATTATGGGCTACTACAAAGTCCAAAAAGAGGATTTGCATTGTGGTACAGTAGTTTGGGATGCAACCTGGGACACTGGCATCCCATATTAGCACTGGTTTGTGTCTGGGCTGTTCCACTTCCTGTCCAGCTCCCTGGCAGCATGCCTAAAAAAGCAGCAGAAGGCAGCACAAGTAGTTGGGCCCCTTCCACCACGTGGGAGAACTAAATAGAGTCCCAGGCTCCTGTTTTTGGCCTGGCCCAGCTCTGGCCATTGTGGCCATTTGGAGGGTGTACCAGCCAATGGAAGATCTCTTTTTTTCTCCCTCTCTCTGTCTTTCCCTCTTTCTCTTTAACTCTGCTTATCAAATAAATAATAAAATAAATATTTTAAAGTCCAAGTAAGATAATAGTTGGGACTAATTTCCACAAATGGTAGTAGAAATGGGAAGTGGAAAGATTCAAAGTAAACTTACGAGGTGTTTATGTTTAAGACTCTTGCAGCCGGCGCCGAGGCTCACTAGGCTAATCCTCCGCCTGTGCCGCCAGCACACTGGGTTCTACTCCCAGTCGGGGCGCCAGATTCTGTCCTGGTTGCCCCTCTTCCAGGCCAGCTCTCTGCTGTGGCCAGGGAGTGCAGTGGAGGATGGCCCAAGTGCTTGGGCCCTGCACCCCATGGGAGACCAGGGTAAGTACCTGGCTCCTGCCATCGGATCAGTGCGCCATTGGAGGGTGAACCAAGGGCAAAGGAAGACCTTTCTCTCTGTCTCTCTCTCTCTCACTGTCCACTCTGTCAAAAAAAAAAAAAAAAAAAAAAAAAAGACTCTTTTGCCTTTCCACTTTCCCACAATACCTTTTTGGTAAGAGAAACCCTCTTTCTTTGGGAAACCATTCCAAGAGGTTCAGGCAGAAATCAGCTGGCTGTTTTTCTTTTAGAGATGTGAGTAAATGAACAGAAGCTATAACAATGCTAATATTCTCTGTGAGCCGATCACAGTGCTCAGATCACCTACAAGTTTTCACCTCCTGTCCCATAAAAGCAAACCCCTTCACTTTAGCGCATACTTGTTTTTCAGGATGAAGTTCAATTAAGGGAGTGCTCAATAGGGACTAGTTTAAAAGATTTTACTTTATTAAGGAAAAAAATAAATAGCAGGTTCCACCGGTTGATTCTGGTAGTAATGTTTCATAGTTTATAGTCTCATGTTGTAATTTCTCATTTGGCATTCTCCGCATCTGGTAAAACATGAAACTGAGGTGTGGCTTACAACTAAAACCTAGTCTGTAAAGTGCTTCATACATGTGTTTAAGATTTACCTGTGTAGGTGACCATCACGT
This sequence comes from Oryctolagus cuniculus, assembly GCF_964237555.1. NCBI lineage: Eukaryota > Metazoa > Chordata > Mammalia > Lagomorpha > Leporidae > Oryctolagus > Oryctolagus cuniculus. The sequence goes on along the minus strand of NC_091439.1, from coordinate 92,387,214 downwards.
ACCTCACATCTCACATAAATGGTATGAACTACAGAAAAATTAATCTTAGGTTAAGGGCAAGAAATAGTCATGTTTCTACTTATTTTCAGGTTTCTGCACCCAGGTTTTCCTGGAAGGAGCTGTCCCTTAATGAATAAGCTTCCACCATGTTCTTTCTCTCCATTACTCTTAGAGGTGTTACTACAAGAGTACCACGATTGTTTTCTGGACATAATCTTTTTTGTTAATGCTTTTTAGGATTTTTATTAATACAAAGAGAACAGATTTCAAGTATTTCACAGGTACAGTTCTAAGAAGATAACCATATCCCTCCCTCAATCCTCTTCCTTCCTCTTATTTTCTTTGATTTTTGCAAAGACATACTTTCAATCTACTCTATAATCCACAGGCTTAATTCACTACTAACCATAATAGAATCACCTCTTAATCCACCTCCTACACGAGATGGAAAAACATAACATATCCTTGAAAAAGGATCTTTTCCTAGTGACAGTGACTGGTTCAACAATGGGGACATGACCCAAGCTACTCTAGCAAGATTATTTCAGGAACCAGGAATGACTTTTCTCTTCTATTCGTCATAAAGACAATATAATCCTGTAACTTTATCAGTATAAAAAGTTAATTATCCCTCAGTTTCCATAACTTTCCTTCTTCTTTCACATTAGACCACTTCTCTACAATTTTTATGTGGGTATATGGTAACCCTGCAAGAGATTTAAGTTCTAGGTGTGGCCATAGATAACTAACTTCTGGCCAGTGAGATATAACAGGCAACTCATTGGTCAATTCCTTAAAAGTGACCTATTTGTGCTAATTTTTCTGGTTTTGCATTCTGAAACTCTAAGTTTACCAGGATTGTCATAATCAAAAACCACAGGCTGGTGACTTAAAAAAACAAGCATTTATTTTCTTCGAATTCTGGAGAATGTCAACAGATTTTGTTTCTACTGAGATTTCTCTCTTTGGCTTGTACATGGCCACCTTTTCTGTATTCTCACATGGCCTCTGAGTGCATCCTGGTGTGTCTACATCTAAATTTCCTCTTAAGGACACCAGTAAAGACTGGATTAGGGCCCATTCATCTGACTTATTTACCTTTTTAATGTTTCATCCCCAAATATAGTCACATTGTGAGGTACCTGGTGTTAGGGCTTCAGCATGTGAATATTGGGGGTATACAATTCAGACCCCATAACAGGCTGAAACATGGATATGATGCGGGTTAGCTAGCTTAACCCTTATAGATGAAGTCAATATTTGAAGAGGAATTCCCCAATAAAAACTTCTGTGATGATGAAAACATTCTATATATGCACTAACACACAGTACTATTTAAATTAACTATAATTTAACAAAACTTCAAATTTCAATCCTCAGATGCACTATCAATGTTTCAAAGGCTCATTAGTTACACGTGGTTAGTGGCTACATTATAGGACAGCCCCGGCTTTAGAAATGGTGGAGCAGTAAGATAGCAGGAACTGACTTTGAGGTCTTTGAACAACCTGAAGGAATAGCCCTGGGATTACCACATAAGAGAAAGCAACCAATACCTTGACAGAACACATGAGTTTTGAAGTCTCTTTGCTTCACTACCCATTGTATATCATAATAATATAGTAATTTAGAAGTGAGCTGCTTCGGTAACAATTCCTAAGAATTCTGGTAAGGCTCAGAGGACACGTAGCAAGAAAACAGACCTCAGGCTTGAGAGTTAATGACTCCTGTTACACAGCTGGGAAACATTTCGTGCAATTCTTGCCTTTTAATGACAAGGAGGTCATTCACATGCCCAATAAGCCAGTAGCTCTGAGAAAAACAGTTCGGAAAACTCAAGAACACTGATGTGTGTTGGCTATTTAAAGATCAACCAGAAAAAACTTGGCTACAAACAAGGCAGTTTGCAAGCAGAGACAGAAATGACTTAATTTTCAGCAGCAAACCTCAACATAGAAGAGTCCAGTAATTTGGGGTCTTTTAGGGTAGAAAAGGCAGCAACTTCTACATAGCAAAATAACAGGAGATAACTTGTCACCTCAAGAGCTTTTTGCCAGATAGTAACAAAGATCTGGGTAAGTGTACTGCTTTCCTATCTGTCCTGGTTTTGTTATTGTTGTTATTTGTCCTTTTTTAAATAGAGTACGATGTATTTCAACACATGTATACAGCATGAACTGCATGAACTGATCAAATCATGTCATTAGCATTTCCATTTCCTTAGTATTTCTTTACAACTAGAACATACCAACTCCTCTCTTCTAGTTCTTTATAAAATACATAATACATTTACTGTGAACTATGTGAAGTAACTTCAAAGTGTTTGTGGACAAATGGAATTAAAAGATAACTTTATTTTGGTGCAAAAATTCATGTATAATTTTTCATAACACATTTTTTCATGAGCTACTTTAAGTCCCCTGTGTGCACACATTTCAAAAAATTTTTGCACCAAAACAAACTTATCCCTTAATTTTATTTTCCACACGCTTTTAGAAGTACCCACATATTGAGCCCACTGTGCTGTCAACACTAGAACTTATTTCTTCTGTGTTTTGGTGCCCATTATCTAACATCCTTCTTTCCTTCCTCCTCTTCACCCTTCCCAGTCTCTAGCAATCACTTTTCTACATACAAATTGACTTTTTTTTTTTTAAGCTTCCATATGTATGAAAGACAACATGCAGTATTTGTGTTGGCTGAATTTACTTAATTTAACAAAATAACTTCTGGATCCATCTATTTTCCTGGAAATGTCATGGTCATAATTTCATTCTTTTTATGATTAATATTCTACTGAGTACATCTACCATACTTTCTTTATCCACTCATCCATCAACGGACACCTAGGTTGACTCCATATCTTAGGTACCGTGAATAGTCCTGAAACAAACATGGAAACAGGTATCTCTGATGTGATTTCATTTGCTTACACATATTTTTTTCATTTGCATCTAGAAATGGAATAACTGGATTATACGTAAATCTATCTTTAGTCTTTCAGGGAACCTCCATACTATAATGGCTGTACTAACTCACATTTCTAAACAGTGTATAAGGATTCCCTTTTCTCCACATCCTCACTAACATTTCTTATTTTCTGCCTTTTGGATAATAGCCATTCTAACTGGTATGAAATGATATTTTATTGCAGTTTTGATTTACATGTCCTGATGGTTAATGATAGGGCACATCAAAAAACCTGTGGAGAATGAAATCAAAGAGTTATTTTGGGGGGCTAGTGTTGTGGCCTGGTGGGTTAAGCCACTGCTTGCAAAGCCAGCATTCCATACTGGAACACCTCGGCTGCTCCATTTCCCATCCAGCTTCCTGCTACCTGCTAATGTGCCTGGGAAAGCATCAGAAGATGGCCTAAGTACTTGGGACACTGCCACTCATATGGGAGACCCAAATGGAGTTCTGGACTCCTGGCTTCAGTCTGTCCCAGCTCCAGCTCTGTGACCATTTGAGGAGCAAATCAGCACATGAAAGCTTTCTTTCTCTGTCCTCCTTTCAAATAAATGTTGCTCTGTTTTGTTTTTTAAAACATAGGTGTATTTTGTGCAGAAGTCTTTGAAATGCATGTTTATGAGGAGGTCTTCAAAAACATATGTATTATGAAAAACCTATACATGGATTTCAAAAAAATTTTGCACCAAAATAAACTTACCTAGATTCCACTTTCCATGAACTTTTTTAAGTCTCTATGTACTGAGCATTTGCATCTTGAGATCATTTGCCTAATTTTTAATTGGATTATTTTTTGTTGAGGTTTTAGTTCCTCATACATTCTAAATATTTATCCTTATAAGATGAATAGTTGGTAAATATTTCCTTCCATTTTGTAGGTTGTCTCTTCACTGTATTGTTTCACTGCATAAAAATTTCTTTGATACAATCCTATTTGTCTATTTTTGCTTTTGCTGCCTGAGCTTTGACAGTCTTATAAAAAAAAAGAATTTCCTATACCAATGTCTTAAACTGTTTCCTTTATGTTTTCTTCTAGCAGTTTCATAGTTTCATTGTGCTGGTTTCTAATGTGTCAACTTGGTTAGGCTAAACTAAGAAAGGAGAGGATTAAAGCTATTTTATACCATACAAGTATCTTCTCTCAATTATTCAATGTAATGTTAATCGAGGTATTGCAAGGGGGGGGATTTGCAGATGTCATTCAAGTCCCTAATCTGCCAATTTTAAATTAGAGAAATCATCCTCAGTGAGCTCTTCAAATAGATGTGGTTTGGGGGCAGGCACTGTGACAGACTGGGTTATACCATCACCTGCGATACTAGCATTCCATATGGGCACCAGTTCAAGGCTCAGTTGCTCCACTTCCAATCCAGCTCCCCACTCATGTGCCTGGGAAAGCAGGGTCCCTGCATCCACATGGGAATTCCACAAGTAGCTCCTGGCTCCTGGCTTTGGCCTGGCCCGGCCCTGGCTGTTGTGGCCATTTGGGTAGTGAACCAGTGGATGGAAGATTTTCTCTAACTCTTTCAAGTATATAAATCTTAGAAAAAAAAAACAAACAAACAACAACAACAACAACAACAAAACCGTGGTTTTTCCTGGTATATAGACTCCAAACAGCAGCTGAGTCTACAATTTTCTCTTTGCTGGATTTTCCTCTCTTGGTTGCCTATAGAGAACAGCTTGAGCCTTCATTTGCAGGTTCAGCCCTGCCTACCACCTTCACTTCCCAACCTGCTGGCCATATACATTTCAGACTTGCTTAGTCAGCCCACATAACCATATGAGCCACGTCTATAGAATAAACTATTTGTTATACAGAAATTTCCTAATTTACTTATTTGATTAAACCATTCCTGAAATATCATCCGAATTTCAGATATCTTCAAGGTGGCCTGGAAACATAAAGAAGGGAAAAACAGGCCTAGCATGCAGACCAGTAACTAAGAAAATTAGGAGGCTTCAAAAATTCAAGACTAACAGAGATCTTTTGCTACAGTTCATGTCCCAGGGTTTGGATTTAAAGAAAATAGAATAGAAATCTATGAAGTTTTTGAAAGAGTTTGGTCATCAAACTACATTATTAACAAATAAAATTTATGATTTAAACTTTAAGTAATCTTGCAGGCCTGAATCTATTCCAACTGGTGGGGGCTACAAAAATTGTACAACTTCTAGTATATCACACTTCCCAATATTTATTATTTTCAATGTGACCAAGGAAGATAACAAGAAATCACCTAAAGAACAAAGCCAAGGACTTACAGATCAGTCAAAGGAACATTTCTCCCACAGAATAAAATTAATGTAACCAAGGCACTTACACAGTGGCCAGGCAGTTATCTTAACTTCCGCCCAGAAGGATTTCATTACTAATATGGATCAATGACTGCTGTGTACTTCCCATTCTTCCCCTCTCTAAAAGAGCCTTTATTATGATAATATTCCTACTCCACACTATACAATGGATTGGATCAAAGAGGAGTCTTTCTTATTTTAAAAGTTCTACACTGAATTAAGAAAAAGGCCTAATGTAGATGTCTTTTACACCGAGTTATAAATAGTAGCTCATGGGACTCTGACATATTCTTATGAGGAAAGAGAAGATCAGGTGTTAGAAGACAGGTTTATACAAATGTTGGATAGCGGGCTGACACTGTGGCGTACTGAGAAAAGCCATCGCCTGCAGAGCCGGCATCCCATATGGGCACTGGTTTAAGTCCTGGCTACTCCACTTCTGATTCAGCTTTCTGCTATGGCCTAGGAAAGCAGTGGAAGATGGCCCAGGTGACGGCCTGGGTCTTTGGGCCCCTGCACCCGCGTGGGAGACCCAGAGGAAGCTCCTGGCTACTGATCAGCACAGCTCTGGCCATTGAGGCCAATTGCAGAGTGAACCAGCGGATGAAAGACTCTCTCTCTGCTTCTCCTCTCTGTGTGTTAACTCTGACTTTCAAATAAATAAATAAATCTTAAAAAAAAAAAAAAAAAAAAAAAAAAGGCCGGCACCGCGGCTCAATAGGCTAATCCTCCACCTAGCGGCGCTGGCACACCGGGTTCTAGTCCCGGTCGGGGTGCCAGATTCTGTCCCGGTTGCCCCTCTTCCAGGCCAGCTCTCTGCTGTGGCCAGGGAGTGCAGCGGAGGATGGCCCAAGTACTTGGGCCCTGCACCCCATGGGAGACCAGGATAAGTACCTGGCTCCTGCCACCAGGAAAAAAAAAAAAAAAAGTTGGGTAGCCAAAAGGGTAAGCCAAATACTCAGGAAGAAAACTTTATATAATGGAGAAGTAAACCTGGACAACAGATATATGATGGCATAAGACAAGACAAAATCACCTGACAAAGTGAGACTAGATACATGGCAGAAAAGGACACAGGACCACAGGACTAAGCAACGAGGTACTAAAATAATCAAGGACATGCGTGTTGCAGGGAAGAGGGAGAGAAGACCAACAAAGAGCAGCAAGACAGAAACAGGAGAACATGATACTATGTAAGGAGAAAGCAAAGCACTTTCCAAGAAGGACTGGTCAATGATATTGTAAAGAATAGAAAATAGATACAACAACTAAATATTATATACACATATATAAAAGATCTGTATATCCCTGGAAACAAAGTGCAGAAGTATCAAAATAAAGTTTATACTAGGGTGAAGAAGGTCTCCACAGATCATGAAAAAATAATAGGGGGAGGGCACTTAGTCTAGAGGTTAACATGCCTGTATCCCATATCAGAGTTCATACCTGAGTGTCACACTTTGCTCCTCTCCTAACTCCAACTTCTTGCTAATTCAGAACCTGGGAGGTAGGGGTGATGGGTCAGTGATTGGGTTCCTCCCACCCATGTGAGACCTGGATTGAGTTCCTGGCTCCTGACTTCTGCCTGACCCAGTCCTCGTTGTTCTGGTCATTTGGGAAGTGAACCAGTAGATAGGACTGCAGGTTCTCACTTCTTCTCTCTCTGCTTTTCAAATAAATAATTTTTTTTTAAAATGTATTCAATGTCACTAATAATCAAGAAAATGAAAAGCATTTTCTGTTTAACAAGCTAAGAAAATTGGTAGTATCTGGGAAAAAACATTCTTATACATTACTAATCAAAGTTAAAACCTGGGAGTATTTATTAAATTTAATATGTGCCTACAGCGTGGTCCAGCAATTCCTTTTCTGGGGTCTATCCAAAAGGAGTATTTTTATATTCAAAAATAGCCATAAAAGAATACTTTCACTTTAGCATTATAACTGTAGTAGCAACAGTAACAAAAATAATCAAAATGTCTACCAACATAAAAGGTCAAATAAATAACATTCTTAAGTAAATAAGATTATAAATATTCTTAACATGGGACATTCATAGGCAAATGAGAACAATGTGAAAAATCCTCATTCACCATGAAAGTCCTCTTCACCATGAAAGATGCTACTGCATTTGATATATATCAAGCTGTTAGCATCATGTACTCTATGAAGGCGATAAAAATCCATACATACTCGAAGAATTTTTTACATGCATGAATGAGTTAATTTTTATAATTAAGTATACAATCATTATCTAAGACTCATCTCACAAACGACATATCTGAAGAATGCTCATCAATGAAACTTTTAGCAGGCAAAATTATTAAATGACAGCTCTGTTCTTCCTGATAATTTGATTGATGTACATCAAGGAAAAACAAGAAGGCAGATTACATAATGATAATTTTGGAAAGCAGGATTATACAATTTTTGTATAGTTCTATACACCTTTGTGATTCTGTCAAAGTTTCTATAAATACATATGCTTCTACAAATAAGTATGTTTATTTATATGAAGCACTATAAAAATCCAATTAAGAGATATTTTTCACTGTATATTGTCCTATAAATCAATTTCCCAAATTTTAACAGATTTCTACCTATCGTAATCACAAGCATACTAATATAGATACCTCCTTTTTTTACTATAAAACCTTCAGGATAAAATTAGAATGGATGACTCTTCAGTGTAATTTAGTTGTCAAGGGCACTCTGGGAAAATGTCACATATAGATCTCATCTTAAAAAGAATCACTGAGTATTCCAAGAGGTAGTTATAAAAGAGATATAATATAAACTCTACCTTACTAGTATTCAAAACAGAAACAAAAAGATCTTTATAATCAGGAATCAATTCTAAAGGCACACATTTAAGCTAACAAAGATTTCCAAATAAAGTAATTAGAAAGGATTAAAATAATCTTTCAGTTTTAAATTATTAGTTTTAGTTCAGCAAGATTTTTATGAGCAACTTGATATGTTATCCCTCTTAGTATTTTTTTTGTTTGTTCTACTTAATACTTTTGGTTGAATACTGTAATCAATACACAATTCTTCTTAAGTGCTGAAACTTAACTGAAAAGTGATTGCTGTTAAATAATCACAATGATAGGACTAAGAACCAAAGGGATCACATAAACAAGAATAGTGTCTGCAAATACTAGCTGATAGAATCAAAAAGGGAGAGAATGATCCAACATGGGAAGCGAGATACACAGCAGACCCATAGAATGGCAGATGTCCTAACCAGCACTCTGGCCTCAGAAGCAGCCCTTAAGGCATGCGGATCCGGCTGAAAAGCCCATGAGAGTATTTCAGGCATGGAAAGCCAAGACACTCTGGGGGGGGGGGGGGGGGGGACCTAAATGAAAGATCTCCGCAAGTGAGATCCCAGTGGAAAGAACGTGTCATCAAAGAAGGAGGTACCTTTCTCTGAAGGGAGGAGAGAACTTCCACTTTGACCATGGCCTTGTCTAAAAATGATCAGAGTCAGTGAACTCAGGGGGCTTCCATAGCCTTGGCAGCTCATGACAAGAGCCTAGGGTGATTACTGAGGCCATAAACAAGAGTGTCAATTTGTTAAGTCAACACCAGGAGTCACTGTGCACTTACTCCTCATGTAGGATCTCTGTCCTTAGTGTGCTGTACATTGAGATTTAATGCTAGAACTAGTACTCAAACAGTATTTTTCACTTTATGTTTCTGTGTGGGAGCAAACTGTTGAAATCTTTACTTAATGTATGCTAAACTGATCTTCTGTATATAAAGAGAATCGAAAATGAATCTTGATGTGAATGGAGGGGAGAGGGAGTGGGAAAGGGGAGGGTTGCGGGTGGGAGGGACGTTATGGGGGGGAAGCCATTGTAATCCATAAGCTGTACTTTGGAAATTTATATTCATTAAATAAAAGTTTTAAAAAAATTTTCAACTATGAAAAAAATAAATAAAACATTATATATATAAAAAATAAATAAATTTTATGAATCTATGAATCTAGAAATAATGTCTCATTTCTTCAAATGCCTCATAATCCCTAGATGATTTTTCTAGATCTTAAATATCTGTTAATTTTTTAAAAAGATTTATTTATTTCAAAGGCAGAGGAAGAGACACAGAGAGAGAGAGAGCTTCCATCTACCAGTTCACTCCCCAAATGGTCATAACAGCCAAGTCTGAGCCTGGCTCATACCAGGAACTCCATCCTTGTTTCAAACATGGATGGCAGGGGCAAATAAATTTAATTAGAAGACTATGCTTACAGTGATAATTATCTTCTAAAAATCACATAGAGAAAATGAAAATTTTTTAAAGATTTATTTATTTACTTGAGAGAGTTACACAGAGAGATGACAGGCAGAGAGAGAGAGATAGATTGATCCTCCATCTGCTGGTTCACTCCCCAGATGGCCGCAACGGCTGGAGCTGCGCCTATCTGAAGTCAGAAGCCAGGAGCTTCCTTTGGGTCTTCCACGTGGGTGCAGGGGCCCAAGGACTTGGGCCATCTCCTGCTGCTTTCCCAGGCCATAGCAGAGAGCTGGATCGGAAGTGGAGCAACCAGGACTGGCCCCATATGGGATGCCAGTGCTTCAGGCCAGGGCATTAACCCACTGCGCCACAGCGCAGGCCCCGAGAAAATGAATTCTAACACTGCTAAGCTTCTACAGAAGAAGGTTTTACTAGCGACAAAATATAAATTCACTTAAACTAATATACATTTAACACATATAGCTTGATTTAAAATATAGGATTTTTCATCTCCACGGAGAATGATATGGGTGAAACTATTAAATACTGAAATCAGCCACACATACAAGATTCTCAACAAATGTTAGGTAAAAGAATTCCTACTCTTCATCCTGCACTATTAAGAGCCTCACTAGAAGCTTTGCAACATGACTATTTTCAATACTAATTCCATACAGAAAAGGAAACAATCAATAATAGCCAAAAGCTGAACTGGAAATGGAGCTGGTACAACACAAACAAGAGGACTTCTTTTTCTTCTCAGTTTTGAGATTCAGAGTGACAGAAAAGAGGGAAAAGAAAATAGATGTTTATTTATTCCAAACTAAAAACTACAAAACCAATCTTTCTACAGATTCCTTTGAAATAACTTCATTCAAATGCCTTTAAACTAATTAAGGACAAAATATGAGAAAAAATTTATACCAATAATTAATTTTTGGATAGGATTTTCTTCATACTTTTTCTGCCTGCTCCTTTCTCTTTTTATTGGGGGTGGGGATGGTGGAAGAGATTGGATAAAATGAAAGGTTAAATTAGAACACCTAATAATCTTCTTGGGATGATTATGGTTATCTCCAACATCTTATTTAAACTCAGCCAATATTATGCTACCCTTTTACCAAAAGCACAAAGTATTTCAGATCATTTACCCAAAATAGTCCAATTTTTACCCTTACCTCATAAAACCCTATTTAACATTTTCCAATTTATTCTCAATTATCCCATCAGTACAATTCACTATGATCCATTTGCCTGCTTTGAGAAAGATCCACTACATAACAAAATTTATTATTAAGAGAAAAAAACATTAAATGGCTTTTGACTCTCTGAGCACCACCATGGTGTTTGCCAAGAACAAGCAACTCACAAAAGGCAGCAAAATGGGAGTCAAGAAGTTGTTGATTCATTTTCTAAGAATGACTGATAGTATGTGAAAGTACCTGCCATGTTCAAAACCAGAAATACTGGAAAATCACTAGTCATGAGGATTCAAGGAAACAAAATTCCATCTGATGGCCTCCAGGGCCATGTGTTTGACATGAGTCTCACTGGTTAGCAGAATGAAGTTTCATTTAGAAAATGTAAGCTAATTATTAAGAATATTCAGGGTAAAAATAACCCAACTTCTATGGCCTGGATCTTACCTGTGACAAAATGTGCTCCATGGTCAAAAAATGGCAGTCCAATACAGAGCTCAGGACCATGTTATCTGCTTTGCTCTGTGCTGGTTTTACAAAAAAAAATTAAAAATTAAAAAATAAATAAAAAACCTCAACAATCACATATGGACAATTTCCCAAGCTCAGCACCAACAGGCCTATCATTCTGGAAGACAATGATGGAAATCATGACCCAAGGAGGTGCAAACAGATGACTTGAAATAAGTGGTCAATAAATTAACTTCAGATAGCAATAGAAAAGACATAGAAAAGATTTGCCAATCTATTTAACCTCTCCAAGAAGCCCAAGTAGCTCCAGAAAAACCATGGGGACAAGATAAAGGCTAAAGTAGAACAATCAGATGAATATGAACTACCAGTACAAGAACGTGTTTATGTTTAACACTTAGACTTCAATAGTGACAAATAAATGGCGGTGAAAGAAACACTAAGTAACACTAGCTCCAACAGGAATTCTTAAAAGTACTCTATCCTTACATATTTTCTTCCTCATTCTCCCGGATCTCTAGTTACATTCACATGTAAACTTAAAATGCTGACCTTCATATAACATTTATGAGTTTTCTAGATGATGGACAGCAATGTAAGTTACACTTTCAATAATTAGGTCTATATTAATTTTGAGAAAATAAAACTCAAGATCTTATTCAAAATTAAAAAGCCAAATTATAAATAACAATAAAGTGATACCTATATTGCTGCACAATTCTACTTCCCCTCACAAATAAAAAATTTCTAAAGGCAAATATTAAAAGTTAAACCCTGTAAGTTAGGAAGGGCATTTGCTTCTGGGTAGCAAACACATGAACATAACTCTGCCAGAGGTAAGGTTTACGTGATTAGAAATGCACTCATAATTACCAGATTTGTTTTTTTTTCAAAAGATGAAAGTTCAAAGTACTTAGGAATGGCATAGGTTACTGTGGATGTTGGTGCCTATTATTGGTCCTAACAAATATATATCAGCAGGGCCAGTGCTGTGGTGTAGTGGGCAAAGCCACCGCCTGCAATGCCGGCATCCCATATGGATGCCGGTTCAAGTCCCAGCTGTTCCACTTCCAATCCAGCTCTCTGCTATGGCCTAAGAAAGCAGTGGAAGATGGCCCAAGTCCTTGGGCCCCTGCACCCATGTGGGAGACCCGAAGAAGCTCCTGGCTTCAGATTGGCACAGCTCTGGACATTGCAGCTATCTGGGGAGTGAACTGGCAGATAGAATATACCCCTCTCTATGCCTCTGCCTATATATATATATATATATATATCATATATATATATCATATATATCACATATATATCATATATATGATATATATAGTAGGCACTACTTCACACACCACTGTGAAGTGAAAACTCCTTTTCACCCTTGGTTGAACATGAAAAAATTAAAAGCATCCACATTTACATATTTTAAACCCACTAAACTAAAAATTCAGAATAAACTGTCATCATAAAAGCTACTGTACCTCCTCAAGGACATAAAAATTACCTAGTCAATTGTGTGGCATACTCAGATGCTAGTAGAAGCAATCTAACAAACAGCCTAGTGAATTTCTAGAGTCAAAATGTATTGCTCTAGATTATTCAACACTGAAATTTTCATAACAGTAACTCCAATTAGGTGGCTGAGGTTAGTAGCAACGAGATTAAATGAAAACTGGGGTCTAAAACATCTTTCTTGAGTACAGTGTAAATAGCTTGAATAAACTGTTACATTAAGGTGTGAGATCCCAAATAATTCAGACTAAGTGGCAAATAAGGAAATATTTATGAAATACTCTTACTTCATAGATCAGAAAATTTAGTAGAAGATAGTAAGACTTTCATAATACATAATGTACAACAAGGTAGGAAACATAATTTAAGAGAAAAGAGAATAGGTATTAGGGTAGTTAGCAGACAGATCAATCTTGGATCTACTGCTTTATAAATAAGCCTCTTTCCTACATTACATTCTTAGAAGCAGTTTGAAACTCTAAAGAATCCAAATAAATGGCTTCTAGATTCCCTACTACCTCTTTATTGAGAATGTTTCAAAATAACACAACGAGAGGTAGAGAGGAACAGGCCCTAGACTTCCCCAAGTATCCAATGAAACTTCACACACATAATATGATAAAAAAAAAATTTAAGTATCCTCAACAAAATCCTGTGTTTAATTTCTAAGAATTAACAGCCTATTTAGACCCCAAGTTAACAACCCTATTTTAAAGAAAAAAAGTTTCTTTAGTTTACTTTGAAGAGTAAGAATCTTAAAAGGCAAGGGAAAAGCAAAAGGTTGCCTTTAGAGAGTAGTTTTCATTATTAAGTTTTCATTTTGTTAAGAATTATTAACTCTACATGGCAGGAATATAGATACATTTATCTGTACTTTTTTTGTGAAAAGGTAAGAAAAGCTTGGAACAGACTTGTTTTCAATGCTTGCCCTGCTTCCAAAAAGTCTCTTCCTCTATACAATCTGAATTTGTATCAATATTATCTAAAAGGCCAACATCAGAGATGCAGTACTAAAAACATCATACAACATAACAGAACACATTGATAAATAAATGAACGAACAGGTTCTGAATCAAATATATCCAGGTTAAATTCTATTCTTGGGGCTGGTACTGTGGCACAGGGGTTTAAGCCGCCGCCTGCAGTGCAGGCATCCCACGTGGGCACCGGTTCGAGACCTGGCTGCTGCACTTCCAATCCAGCTCTCTGCTATGGCCTGGAAAAGCAGTGGGAGATGGTCCAAGTCCTTGGGCCCCTGCACCTGTGTGGGAGACCCAGAAGAAGCTACTGACTCCTGGCTTCGGATCCACACAGCTGCAGCCGTTGTGGCCAACTGAGCAGTGAACCAGTGGTTGGAAGACCTCCCTCTGTGTGTGTGTAATTCTGCCTTTCAAATAAATAAATAAATCTTTTAAAAAAAATCCTATTCTGACACTAGCTATGTGACCCTGATAAAGTTACTTAAAACCTTCTAAACCAGTTATCTTTGCCTATAAAATGTCTCCTCCAAACCTCCCAATATTTATATACTTATGAAATGCACCACACCTTATTCAGGGTATACATTTAACAATTTAACATCACTCTCACACCTCCATAAACCTGTATTTATTCACTGGTGCATTTTTAAATCAATGTGTCTGAAATGGTTTTATTCACTATTGTTCATCCAGTACAGTATGATACCCAGCATATAGTCAGGGAACACCAAACATTTGTTGGAGTGGAGTAAACATGGCAGTGCTTGCCTCATAGGGTTATGATGAAAATAACTAAGAATACATGAAATTTGTAGTAACTCACTTAACTAATAAAAATGCTACAGTAGGATCTACTATTATTCACCATTCTCATACGAGGAAATAAAGGTAGAGAGAAATTAAGTAACTTGCCCAATTAAGGTCACAAAGTAAATGATGGATCAAGGGTTTGAAATCAGGCTCTAGAGTCCATGCTCTTAATCATTACCTAGCCTTCATCTCAGTAGGCACTAAATAAATATTAATTTTTATTATGTTTTTTAAATCTCAATATAGGAGCAGGCATTTGGCCTAGAGTTTAAGAAAGTGGGTCAGGGCATCTGTGACCCTAACAGTGCCTTGGTTCAATTATTGGCTCTGACTCCTGATTCTAGCTTCTTGGGAGGCAGCAGTTGATAACGTCAGTGGTTGGGTTCCTGCCACTCATGCGGAAGACCTGGACTGAGATAGCAGCTCTTGTCTTCAGCAGTGCCCAGTCCTGGCCCTTGTGCACATTTGGGGAGTGAACAAGTGGATTGGGCTTCTCTCTTTCTCTGTCTCAGCCTCTTTCTCTCCCTCAAAAATTTAAAAAAATAGTAATAATTTAAATTTTAAATTTAAATCTTTCTAGGAGGCTGAAGGCACTTACCACATATTCAACCATCAACGCCTATTAGTGTAAACTGTCTTTCCTCCTAATACCTATAGAAGATCACCAACGTTAAGAGAATTAAGAAATAAATATAAATTTCAGCTGTTCAGAGGCCCTGGCTCCAAGAAAAGGAGGAATAAATTCCATTATTTCTCTTGCTTTCCTGAATGAATTCTGAATACTCCCTAAGTACCAGTTATTCATTGTTTCATTAAGAAAACAATGAATTCAATGTTTCATTAAGAAACATTGAAAATGTTTCTTAATCAGTACTATGCTTAAGCAAGATAGAAAACAAGATAATTACAATTAAGACAGAACTACTGCTTCAAAGATCTTAACATCTAGCTTACAAATACCACTACTCAATTAAGAGATGAAACCCAGAAACAAGCAACTTTCTCTGGACTAATTTAGGATCCTAAGAATTAAACCAGAACATAGCATTTTTCATTAAGGAAAAAAAAAAAAAAAAAAAGGCTGGGAAGTGTTCTTCAAGAAACAATCTAATTCTGAAATAATTTTTCCTTCTTCCTCATTCTCAACCCTACCTCTTCTGTCTATAAACAGATTCTCCCCAGCTTCACAAATCCTTTCAAACACTAAGTCAGTACTAATTTACCAGCTTCCCTTGTCTAAAATTTCTTCACTAGGTTTCAATCTTTACAGGTACAGAACACCCAAAAAGTAAATGGATCAACTCCTACTGTCTTTATACTTTATGCATCTTCAACAAAAATGTCACTCTTAAACTTTTAATAGTAAATTCCCACCCTTGAATTCTGCTTTAGAAAGAATTGACATCATTCAATTATATTAAAAATGCATTTAATAGAATGCAATGTTATTTCTGAAGTGAAGCATAAACTCCTGCAATCTCAACGCTTTTAATTTAATTAATTTAGTTCACTAATTTGAAAAGAAGTGTTAAGGAAATTCATTTCTATTTTCCATATGGGACAGTTATCCACTGAAAGCCAAGAAAATTGTGCAGTTTCAAATTTAGACCTAAAGGTTTTTGTCTCCAACAGATGGGGAAAAAGAGAGAATAGAGCTCTTGATCTTTTGTTTCCAGGTATATCCAGAGTTATAAAAATTACTTGAAACATGATTATCCTATTCTGAAATCCTTTAGGAGAAATTCAGTTCACAATAGCCTAGTCTAGTAAGAATTATACTTTAGTTCTTTAATATTAATATAAAACTGTTATTTAAATTAATTCTCCTTTCCTTCCATTTTTTTCTCTTTCAGCAGATACAGAGAATATCTACTTAACATTTCTTCACTGCAAATCTACACATTTTTTTTCCATTAAATTATATTTGGGGATGGCATTCTGGCACAGCAGGTTAAGAGGCCACCTGCAAAGCTGGCATCCCATATGATCACTGGTTAGAGTCCTGGCTGCTCTGCTTCCCAACTAGCTCTCTGATAATCCACCTGAGACAGCAGCAGAAGATGGCCCAAGTGCTTGTGCCCCTGCCACTGTAGCCATTTGGGGAGTGAACCAGCAGAAGGAAGTGCTCACGCTTGTTTGCACTCTCTAACAGGCCTCTCAAATACATAATGAAATTAGTTTTTTTTTAAAAATTGATTATTAAAAATTATCAATTTTTAGGTTAAGTATTGCAAACTATCATCTTTCATATTCTTAACTTTTGTGTAACTTTTACTGCAAGGATAAATTCAGGATCACGATATTCACTTTTTTTTAACTGGGGAGCCTACAACAGGATGAATTAGAAAAAGAACTTAAATTCTGTGATTTTAGGCGTAAGGCTTTCTACCACTAGGAAGTTCACCTTCTGCTGACTCATCAGGAAAATAGTAATTAAAAGAGAAACACTGCACAACTTGTAAATTGAGCCTAGAGTGTACAGTAAGCATGAGGTTTATTTTCTTTACTTTGGTCAAAAGTTAGAGACCAGTGCAGAGACAAACTGTACTGCTTTCTATCTACTCATTCCTCATAGAGTTCCTGTATAGATCTTTTTTAATAGTTGCTTTTTCTAACACTTTTCCTGACTCATCTTCATGATAAATGACAAACATTGTTTATATGACTATGCAGGAGACAGAATAAAGGCACATTAAAGAACAAAAAAGTAACACTCCTCTAATTGGTCGGCCATTACTATTTTCCAAGGAGAATAAACCTGACCCACAAAATTAACATACCTATAGGCTTATGGTCATCCTTCACAATTGAAGGAATTATGAAAAGTTTCATTTATTGGGCCACATTCCAAAGGACTAAACTACTTAGGTATGTAGAGACTGCAGAAAAATATTCCAGCAAATATTATTCAATTATCATGATCTTGCTCCAAACCAGAGCTTGAAATTTCGGTGAATTTAAGATCTTTTTGAAATACTGGTATTTTGCCCACACCTGCAGCATTGAGTTATCTTGTAATTCAGTGCCTATACTTTTTAGAGGGGTCAAGAGGGAAATCTAAGAAAATAAATTATCATTAAAAGGTGTACTGGCCTAAGACAACAGAGAACTTTGATTTCTACTTTTGCTACTACCTGCTATGATTCCACTTCTTCTAAGATTCGTTTTCCTCCTTTTCAAAATATAGAAGTTGGGCTAGACTATTTCTAAAATGTTTCCCACCTCTGAGAAGAATCATACAATGGAAGGATCCTAAGTCCCATATAGATTTAACTGGAGATAAGGATCTCATCACAACTTTCTCATCATTGTGTCAAGTGCAGCCTGAACATACTCTCCTCAACTATCCAATTAGGCCAATCAAAATCTATCAATACAAACCTATCCTCAGAATACAACAGGCTGAACAATGTAACAGCAGTCAGGTCCATTTTTTTGGTATACATAATTCAACTCTTACATCTCTACCTATATAACTTCATTCAGTCTGAGGTAAAATAGAATCTAGTCTTCTAACAGGCAAGCCTCAAAAACCCTTTAAAGGATTATTTGTCTATTCAAACAGAATTCAGATGCAATAAGTGCAACTTTCAGAAAATCAGCCTTGTACTAAGATAAGTTCTATGTGCGAGAGAATACAAGGAAAGTGGTATTTCCAGATAATTCAGTTGTTCTTAGAACTAAGTTTATAATCAGTCTTTAATGCTATTTTCCTCTGCTGTCTCTAAGTTGCAATTTCTTTCTCCAGATCAAGGTTTTTCTAGTTTCCATTTCATGTAGGAGACAAGAGAACTGAAAAAGAACTGCTAACTCGTAAGGCTAACTCTTAGTTGTCTGTCTGTACAGTGTGCTTTACTGAGCTTTTGCGTTCTAAGGCTTTCTTGGAGGAATAAAGTCCTGCAACGCCGCCTGTCTGTGGACCCAGGAAAAAAAATATGAACTGTTATTATGAAACCAGATCACTAGGACAAATCAAGACGCCTTCCTATTCCAACTCACCATTACCAAGCCTGGCTCCAAAGCAGACCGGCTTGGCTGTCTATCCCATATTATTTGGGAAACAACAGCCCCTAGCTTAATTCTTTCTCCATTAAGGAGGTATTTGAAAATGGATAGGTATGTATATGTGAGAAATAGTTTTCATCCACTCAGTTGCTCATAAATATATGTGGATATAAGAACGGTTCATCCAAAATCCCTGAGATATCGAGAAAGTGAAGGTTACTTCGGCAGTCACCATAGTTATAAAAAAAAAAAAAAAACTGCTGCAGAACAGTATGGAAAAGTACAGGTTCTCACGTGTCTCTCACATACACAAATACTTAGCTCTTGAGTCCCTTACAACCTTACCTCCACTCCTCCCCTCCTCTGCACCCCTCCATCTCACAACTGGGAGAAAGGTATCAACCCCCTGCTGGCTCCCAAGAGACTCATCTACCTATTATCTTACCCCTCCCGTTTTGGTCCCGCCCCCGCCCCGGGAATGAGCTGGCCCTACTGGCCCCAGCGGAGCCCCCACCCCCACCCCACCCCCCACCCCGCCCGGGTGTGCAAATCAAGAATCAATTCCCTCCATCCTTCCCCGTGGGAACCATCCCACGATAACACGCTGTTCCCCAACTCTGTGGACTCCGGGTCCCTCCCACCCCCACGTGTCAGCCACCCTCACCCCCCCCCCCCCCGCAACGCTCCCACACTTCACGATTCAGGCCCTGAAAAGCAAGCGGGCAGTCGAAAGCTTGGTCCCTAACCGAAATCGCCCCTCTGGACTCGGCCCCACCGCCAGTCCCCTCCCACCTTCGGCCCCTATCCTTTAAGGTCCCTTCCTCCCTCCATCCTGGGAACCCAGGCCCTTGCCTCAGAAACCTCCTCTTCCTCGTCGTCGTCGTCCTCTTCTTCCTCGCTGTTGTTGCTGCTGGTGCCGCCGCCGCCACCTCCTCCTCCGCCGCCGCCGCCTCCACCGCCGCCGCTGTTGTCGCTGTCGCTGCTGCTTTCGCTGCTGCTGGGGGGTCGGCAAGTCCGGTTCCGCTTGGCCTTGTGGTGTTGCTGCTGCGGCGGCTTCTTCTTCAGGAGCAGGTCGCAGACTCGCACCATCCCACGAGGAGACGAGGCCGAGCGAACCCCACTGCCGCCGCCGACGCCGCCGCCGACCTCCGCCGCCGCCGCCGCCGCCGCCACGGGGGGGCCCGCCACAGCCGCCACCGCCGGGGGGCTCCCTTCTCCCTCCGCCGCCGCCGCCGCCGCCGCCACCGGAACCGTCGCCTTCTCCATCCCCAGGGAAAGAGGGAGGGCGCGGACGGGGGAGGGGCGTGGGGGCTACGCTCTACCGCGACTTCGGCCGCACCGGGGCCGACACAGCACTCGGTGCCGCCTCCGCCGCCACCGCCTCGGTCACCTCTACTGCCGCCGCCGCCGCCGCCGCTCCGCCAGCTCTCACCTCGTCTCGCGATACTAAGGGCGGGGAGCCTGACGATGGGAGGGAGGGAAAGGGAGGGAGCGTGAGGGAGCAAGGAGGGGGAGGTGAGGCGCCGAGGGAGACGGGGAGACCTAGAGAAGGAGAGACTGAGAAGACGCGGGGGAAGTGTTCTCAGGGCGCCTGCCGAAGGCGGGCGGCGGGGACGGAGGGGGAGCCGCGGTTACTGCCGGAGCGCTCGCGAACGCCCGGGTTTCTTCTCTTTCCTCGCTACTTCCCCCACACACTGCCCTGCAGCCCTCCCTTCTTCCTTCCTGGCTTGTGACTAGAACGCAGCCGCAGGCGGAAGTGCGAGTGACGCCATCAGCCGTCGCCTGAGCGATGGCGCGCGAGCGGCCGAAAGGCGAAAGTGAGATTTCCAGGGCCGCGGCCGGGAGCCTTCGCGCGCGTAGCGCTGCGGTGCGTGGGGCGGGCCCTGGGCCGCGGGGGAAGCGGGTGCGGAAGCGCAGGCCGGACACTTTGTTAGCGGGAGTCCGGGGCCACCGGATCCGGGAGGTGGGGCCTCGTTCTGCACTGCTGCACGTAGTTTCATTCCTGGCCATTTTCTTCGCCGCCAAATCGAAAGTTAGAGCTTTGGCTCTTGAGACATGGCCTCGTGTAAGAGAAGGAAGCCTTCTAGCCTAAGTTTAAGTCTTGACTCATAGACTTCCTGAACCTGAGTTTACACACGTGTTGTATGACGGAAGTGGACTAGACGTCTAAAATAACTATAGCCCTAAAGTTTGCAAAGAGGAGAAGGTTGAGGGAACTGAGCCAGACTCAGAGGAGATGCACTAAGTGACCCCGATCTAGCTGTGCACTCCTTGCAGGTACAAATTTCGTCTGTGACGTGAGCGTCGTAAATAATCACCTTTTTTTGGGGGGAATGAAAATGGGGGACAGGGGAATGTAGCTTGTGAGTTTATTTTTTAAGTGTCTGAAGAACTTGCAGGACTTGTGAAACCGATAGTGTAGCTTATTGAACTCAGAATTATCCGTTTCTGGTCTAGTGTGAGTACGGTGGCATAAGGAAAAAGCAGCAAACATCAAAGACAGATGTACTGGCACAAGATAGAAAGTATGTCTCAACTGACAGAGTTGCCATTTTAAGACTGCTAAATTTAGCTGAGTGTGCTCGGCCTTTTTTTTTTTTAAGCATTTTTCTTCTTTTTAGCACTGGCATACCACATGAAATGTGGACAGTTGCCAGTACTCTACAGAGTACCATAGCAGAACTGGCAATGACTAAATCAATTCATTGAAGCAAAAATTCTTCATTTGCCTACTGTGTGCCTAACTCATGAAATCAAAGTCTGTTTCCAGAGGCTTTACCCTGTAATAAGTACTATAGTAAATATGGATATAAAATGCTAACCAACTACCTGGCCTTTCCTACAATGGTTGTTGAATTCCAGTGTAGAAAAGAACACTACATTGTGTATCTTACAGATTTAGGTTCTGTAATTTCAGCTGAATCCCTCTTCAGCACTTTTTTTCTCCCTTTTCATCAGAATACTTCTTACAGTATGTAAATTCCAGCCCCATTTCATTATATAACTTTACTTCAAATGTCAAGACAAGATTGAAATCATTAATATCAAGCACAAATTCCTTCCATTGTCCAAGTTCTAGAAATATTCTGATCTTTCCTTTTTTCTAGTGTCAGAGGAATGTGAAATTGTTTACTCTTATGTAAGATTAACCTTCCATCTACATTCTAGTTTCATTCTCCCTCTCACCCTTACATGTATTATCTTTTCTGTTTTTAGGCCTCCAAAAATTCTGGTTCCTTTTATCATCCTTCTGTAGCTTTCACTCTATTTTCTTTCCTGTATAAACTTTCTTTAAAGTAGTCTCTGTTTAGAAACTCTTTGGTTCTCCGAAATGAGCTCAGCAACCTCTGCATTATAACTTCCGTACCTATCACGCTAGCAAAAATGGTTTCTTTAACAGAATCCCATTACTTGGAAGAAAATCAGTCCTTGCTCTTTTGAATAATGGGACTGTTAGGATAAGGACAAATAGGATAAGATAAAAACTGCTAGACCAGACATTGCCACTGGAGTGACTTTCTGTTATTGTTAGACAGCATTAATTTTCTTTTAGGACTGACCAGGCAGTCATGAAACTTAATTCTTCCTAGACACACTGTTAAACTAAATTTTGCAGTTTACCTGGTAGTTAGTTATGGTCATGTGTTAAGTTCTGGTCTATGAAGTATGTTGGAAGTGATATGCTCATTTGCTGTCTTAAAGAAATCTTAACTTTCCTTATTCTTTCTCCATCAGTTTGATACCAAGTGAACATAATGACCTTAAAAATTAAGTATCGGAAATCCTAGAGCCAGAAGAGAGAAGGAACATGAGTGACTAAACCACTATTGAGAGTAGACTCTTGCAAGAGAGACAATTGAGATTTGGGATTATGTTACAAGAACCGGAATGACCATAATATATCAAATCAATACCAGAAGTTGGGTACAGCCAGGACATTAACATAAAGTATGTTGCATTGGCTTAATGATGAGTCTGCAGATAGTAAAGAAACTGATTTGGAGGCAGGAAGGAAACCCATTTTTGCAGTGTCCAACTAGTAAAACTGTCACCTGGAATAATTCAAAAGCAGATCATCTATCTGTTGAGACTATCTCCGGAAGAAATTTGTTGAAAAGGCTAAAAGAAATAGTGTGTGTTGAATTTTTATATTTTCTGTTCAGCAAAATTTTACTTAAGAGATAAAACTTGGTAAATAATTAGCAGAAATGAAGGTATATAAGAACGTATGAAAGAGTTGGAAAAGCTGACTTTCTGAGTCCTCAAATAATTTTTAAAAAGGGGGTTGGCAGGACTTGAAGAGCTCTTGAGTACAGTTCCCTTACGATGTACTCCTGCAACAAAAGTGAATGGTTTGTTCATATTATCCAGAGCCATTTCAAATGGCCTTAAAGTGGGTGTGATACAGTTCTAGAGAAACTGGCATGGAGTCAAGGAAGAAAAGAAATAATTTAGGCTTGTAGATTAGAGGACTAAGTTTTTGAACAAATTTTATTAATAATCAAAACATGAGCCAGCTTAAATATCATTATTTGAGTTTTGAAACAGTGGGGTAACTGACCCCAAACTTGCCTAAGTAGGAAATAGAGCATAGAAGTTCATCTTGTAATACGCACATAGTAGGTGGCGATGGAAAATAGTGGGCAAAGAACATTTCATGGAGTGGTTTCAGGGACTATACAGAATAATACCCAAGGGAGTGCCTTCCAAAGAGTAGAATTGAAATCTCATCAAAATTTTTTCCACTTTCAGGGGAAATGGGTCATAAAATGCTTGTGCAACATTTCATCATTATTATGTTTCAATATTGTTCTGTGTCTCACATTTTTCTCTTTTCCAACATGAGCATGTTGCTGTTAGCTGTCCATGATCTACCATTGATTTATGTGCTTGTAGGGATATGGAGTGGTAGTAGAAATAACTTGTCTTTTTAGTTCCTGAATCATATCTGTACCTGATGATGATGACTGTGTATTACCTGAAACCCTAGATTTGAGCCTAATCAGTAACTGGATAGAACTTCAGATTATCTCCCTTGGGATAGGATATGTTCTATATGTGGAAAGAGAGGTAAAATAATGTATTTAGTTTTAAACATACCATAGTCTTGCAGATACTAGATTCTTCTGGGCATCAGATCACATTTCCCAGCCTCTCTTGGAGTTAGCTGTTCCAGTTAAATGTGCCTGTAAGGTTCTGTCATTAGTGTAATGTGAGTTGAAATGATATACTCCTACTCTAGCTCCTGAATATATCAGCCCATGAAAACATCACATGGACAGTCTTCCAACATCTCCCTATTCCTCACAACCCTGAGGCAGATGAACATATTTGCAGTGGAAGCCATGTATGATATATAGTGAAGCCAATAAAAGGAAGACCCTATTGTTCTGAACCTTCACTTGGAGGACAGCTGCTTACCAGTCAGGAACACTTGTATTAGGAACACTATGCATTCTTTTGTGCTGTCACTTAGATCAGAAAGTTTGTCCTTATTTTTTTTAAAGATTTATTTATTTATTTGAGAGGTAGAGTTACAGACAGTGAGAGGGAGAGACAGAGAGAAAGGTCTTCCGTCCATTGGTTCACTCCCCAATGACCGCAGTGGCCGGAGCTATGCCAATCCAAAGCCAGGAGCCAGGTGCTTCTTCCTGGTCTCCTAAGCAGGTGCAGGGGCCAAAACACTTGGGCCATCTTCTACTGCTTTCCCAGGCCATAGCAGTGAGCTGGATTGGAAGAGGAGCAGCTGGGACTAGAACCAGCATCCATATGGGATGCCGGCATTGCAGGAGGAAGATTAACCTACTGCACCACGGTGCCAGCCCCAAGTTTGTCCTTATTAATATACACCTGTTCCTTTATCTCCACTAGCAGTCATGCATTATCTAATCCTAATTGCCTTGCCACAAGAGTGGACCCATGATTCAGGCTAACTACAGCACTCTTTCTTTAGCCACACTGGTTAGTTCAGGAATGGGCAGATTAGCAAAACACAGCTAATCATAGTCTCACCATTTTGGCTAACACTGTTAAGAAAGAGGCAACTAATTCTGAAATCAACTAAAAACTCAAGCTACCTCTTGGCATTTGGTCATCACGTAGTTCAAACTGGCCCAAGAATTAAATTATGAGAAAACAAGAGGCAGTCTCAATGATCCAGCTATAGGGGAAAGAGTTCATGAACTGAGATGTATTTCCTGGCTCCTGGCTCATTTTCAAAACTCCAAGAGCTAAGAAATATAGCCAAGAAGACTCGGGGATTTAAAAACAGAAAGTTTATGGCTTCTACCCTGATTTCCACCTGAAAGTATGTATAAGGTAGAACACTACAATCAAGTAAAAACAGAAACAATATGTTCAAGCAGAGAGAACCAGGTGGCATTTATAACCAGTCCTACTCTTGCATTGTTCTGGGTTGTAGAGGAATGAAAGCTGATATAAGATTCTTAAGAAGTATATAAATTTGGCTTATAAAATAAGAGCTCAATTACTTGCCATGATCTGCCGCAGGAGAAGGTAATAAGAACCTACAGCAGAAGCCCTGCAGTGAATCCTTGGGCAAGATGAAGCATCCTATTGATAAGACACCAAAATCCGCAAGTTTGTAATAGAAAGATAAAGGGGAAAACCATTGAGAAAAAAGATTGCAAGTTGTATTAACAGTGAAACTTTCAGCAACAATTTAGATAACACTTAGACCAAATGCCCTTCTGGCAATGCTATAATGATGAAGAGCTTAAGTCCTGGACCCAGATAAATTCTGAGGAAGTAGAAAAGCCTAATAATAACTCAAACTTTGAATTTGCTGAACTATAATCCACAAACATAGTATAAAATCTCAAAATGACAGTGTTTCAGTCTTTAGTCCTGGCTAGTACATAAAACAGTACCAGCGTCAACCAATGACACATAAAATTTTATTTAGATAGGAGCTTCCTCCAGATCTCCCAAAGACTTGGGCCATCCTCTATTGCTTTCCCAGGCCATAGCAGAGAGCCGGGACTCCAGCTGGCACTGATGTGGGCTGCCGACACTGCAGGTGGCGGCTTTACCTGCTACGCCACAGCACCGGCCTCAGAAACACCAAATCTTGCAAACAAGGCCCATGAGTTCTTAGTTTCAGTATCCTCTCTTAGCAAGAGAAAAACATGCTTTCCAGAGAGCAAACCCTAGACTTCTAAATAAATGATGAAGGACCTCATCTGCTATTTAGTTAAGGTTCTCTTACTCTCTTTGTTAAACAAAGCAGTAACTAAGAGGGAGCCCAAAGCTAGGAGCCAGGAACATCATCCAGATCTGCTGTGTGGGTGGCAGAAATCCAAGCACCTGGGTCATCTGCTACTTCCTAGATGCATTAGCAGGAAGCAGGATTGTAAGCAGAGTGGCCAGGACTCCAACCAGCACTCTGATAGAGGGCACAGGCATCCCAAGCAGCAGTTTAACCCACTGTATCATGATACCTGCCCCTAATAAAATTATCTTTATCGATAATATCAAATAAATTCAAAGAGCTACATCCAGACCTGACAAAAGAAATGCTCATCATCCAGAAACTGGATTTTTCAAGCAGGGTGCAACAACTGGATTAAACTTTAGCATGTTTCCTATTGGGGAAAGGAGCGTTTCAAGTGTCATGGAATAATTAGATTCTCTTGCACTACGGTAATTTTGATATTTTATGTGCAGAAGCAAGACTATGGATGCTAGGTAGCCAAAGGGTAGAATGCACTGTACAGTCCTTTTTGTCCACTTTTCCAAGAAATGCATTTTCTCTACCTGATAAGCTATCAATTATGTGACTCTCTTTTCCCTCTGCCACAAAGATATAGGCATATGAACCACGCCAGTTTTTGCTGAGTCAACTAGGAAAATTGTTCCAATCTTAGAACTGTTACCGACCATCTCTGATGCAAAATAGCAAGCTTATCTTACTATATTATAAAAATGTTAGAATACAGATAATTAGCAATAGAAAGAAGGTCACAATCCAAATGATATCATTTGAAAGCCAGGATCACAGACTCATTCATTGTCCTTTTTTTTTTATTATTTTTATTTTTTTGACAGGCAGAGTGGACAGTGAGAGAGAGAGAGAGAGACAGAGAGAAAGGTCTTCCTTTTGCCGTTGGTTCACCCTCCAATGGCCACCGCGGCCGGCGCACCGCACCTATCCGAAGGCAGGAGCCAGGTGCTTATCCTGGTCTCCCATGGGGTGCAGGGCCCAAGGACTTGGGCCATCCTCCACTGCACTCCCTGGCCACAACAGAGAGCTGGCCTGGAAGAGGGGCATCCGGGACAGAATCCAGTACCCTGACCGGGACTAGAACCCGGTGTGCCGGCGCCGCAAGGCAGAGGATTAGCCTACTGAGCCGCGGCACTGGCCCCATTCATTGTCATTATTAATTTAGTGACCACTAGTTCTGCCTCTTCTCCCGATTACCCTGCCACCTTCATTTAAGCTATCTTAAAGTATACTTTATTCATGTGCAACTAAGAAATCTCTGACTAATATGCTCTCCTCGCTGGCATAGTCCCATTCTTAGAGAATTTTAGACAAGTATTGGGGCAATAGTTACAGTTGCCCCCTCCATCATGGATATTTTCAATCAAATGCCTTCCCTGGGGAAACAGTGTTTGACTTTATTAAAGAAAATAGTGGTCTATTATTACTTCCTAATTTTTAAATTCATTGACTTTTTTTAGGCCAAAATTTACCTGACTCTTCTGGTATTTGGCATTGACTGTTGGAACTTCCAGGAGTCTCCATGAAATAATTCCCTTCTTTCTTGCCTAGGTTCTGAATAATTTGGGAAACAAAGGTGTGTAAGAGCCAAAATATCACTTAACTAGTTAAAAACTAAGTTGGTTATGTTGCTCTATGTGAAATCCAAATAAGCCTGCAAACTAGTCCCTAGAAGTAGGCAAACTTACACCTCTAGTTCCTAACAACACTTGACATGAAGGATTGAATGAGAACTTGGTCTCTGTAGACAACCATACTAAGAGGTTGGAGGATAGAGCTGAGTCATATTCCTCATAAATTTTTTAACATAATAACTTGTCCAAGAATAGAGAAAGACCTAGAATTACTTGAGGTCCTTTCATAGGAAGCAAAGATCCAGAAATAAACAAGTTGTGGTCTACAGTAGTATCATTGACCAATTCTTACTTCAAAACATGTTCTTTAGTTTCCATGATAACCTCCTCGTTATTGTTTTATCTCTGTAGTAAATATTTCTTGTGGGTCTTCCTTCTTCTATCTGGCTCTTAAACTTCAAGAGTTCCCCATGATTCGGATTTTTGCCCAAGTTTAATTCTACACACATTCATTCATTAAGGAATCTCATGTAAGTTCAATTTTAATTACCATGTTTAAGACTAATGATTCCAAAACATTTATTTCC
The DNA here is from genome assembly GCF_964237555.1 of Oryctolagus cuniculus. Lineage (NCBI taxonomy): Eukaryota > Metazoa > Chordata > Mammalia > Lagomorpha > Leporidae > Oryctolagus > Oryctolagus cuniculus. The sequence continues at coordinate 92,359,326 of NC_091439.1, read as the reverse complement.
AATCCATGTAGATCTGGGATTGTCAGTGGGAATTACCATGCTTAAGCCAATGTTTCTTTAATCCTTATCTCCAACTCACAGGCTGAAGATAACCAAATCCTTTCTCTCTGTCTTCATTTCTAATTACCTTCTTTGTCCACACAGCCAATGCCTTAATTTGGTTTCTACCATCTTTCACCCATACTATCGTGATTACCATTTAATCTTCCTGCATCTGATCCTCTTTTACTGCCTTTTATCTTCCATACCTTTTATCTTCCATATATACTACTACCTAAGTTCTCTTCCTTACAAAAATGATCTGTTTCTAATAGAAAAACAATGAATGTTTATTGTAGAACTTTACAAAATACCAAGAAGCACACATACAAGAACATTTAATTAAATCAGTTGGAGATAGCCATTGTTAACATTTTAGTACACACCTTTACATAATATTTTCTCCATATATTTTTAAATGAAAATTTTCCTGCTATATTTAGCATGTTTTTTAAATATGTGTGAACATTTTTTCTTGGCATTGAATTTCTCTATAATATCATTTGTAATAAATACGTAATGGGTCATTGATTTAGTTAAGACATGCTGTAAACTGGCAAACTATAGCCAAATTTGTGTATTAACATGCTGTATTTTGTCATCACACATTTCAGTGTTGTTTAAATTCTGAATTGCTTTATATAAGGCACACTGTCTTCAGTCTCTTATAGTTTCCAAATTCCTATTACCATGTGCCTAATAATATTCACTCATTTTATGTCACCAATTTTCTGTATATTGTTTTTTTATTTTGCCATTTGAGTTGGAAATTAACAATTTAGTCACTATGAGGATAGATTTTCATTCATTCACCTAATATTTGTTGCCTGCTAGCTATGTAACAGGCACTTAGGTGAGAAAGCAGTTAACAAAGCAAATCACATTCATTAAAAAATGTGGAAAGCACAGAGACTAAGCATGAGAGAAAGAAGGGATGAGAGGGAAGGAGAGAGAGAGAGATCGATCTCATCTACTGATGCACTCCCAAAATGCCTGCAGTGGCTGGGGCTGGGCCAGTGCAAACCTGGAGGTTGACCAGGTCTCTTGTAACAGTAATAGGAACTCAATCAGTTGAGCCATCATCACTGCCTCCCATGATCTACATTAGCAGAAAATGCATCAGGAGCTAGGCATCCAATCCAGGCATTCCAATATGAGATATAGGCATCCTAATCAGAGGTTTAACCACTAGACCAAATAACAACCATCAATATACAAATATTTTATATTATATAACTTAGCCCAGAAAACAAAGTATAAGTAAACTTTGATATTTTCACATGTAATAGTAAGTTTGGGTGCTGGCATTGTGGCACAGCAGGTTAAGCCATTGCTGGTTATGCTGGCATCCCATATCAGAGTGCAGATTGGAGTCCTGGCTGCTCCACTTCTGATACAGCTCCCTGGTAATATGCCCTGGAAAGCAGCAGCAGATGACCAAGTACTTAGACCCCTACACCCATGTTAGGGACCTAGATGAACTTCCAGGCTCCTGGCTTCAGCTTGACCTATCATCGGCCATTGCAGCCATTTGGGGAGTGAACAAGCTGGTAGAAGATCTTTGGCCAGCACCGCGGCTCAATAGGCTAATCCTCTGCCTGCGGTGCCAGCACACTGGGTTCTAGTCCCGGTCGGGGTGCCAGATTATGTCCCAGTTACCCCTGTTCCTGTCCAGCTCTCTGCTGTGGCCCAGGAGTGCAGTGGAGGATGGCCCAAGTCCTTGGGCCCTGCACCTGGGAGACCAGGAGGAAGCACCTGACTCCTGGCTTCGGATCGGCACAGTGCACTAGCCGTAGCGGCCATTGGAGGGTGAACCAACAGAAAAGGAAGACCTTTCTCTCTGTCTCTCTCTCTCACTGTCCATTCTGCTTGTCAAAAAAAAAAAAATATATATATATATATATATATCTTTTTCTCTGTGTTTCTCTCTCAACCGCTCTAAAAGTCTCTTCCTCTTCCTTTCCCTCTCTGTCACTCTTTCAGAAAGTAAATCATTTTAAAATGTAAAAGTATGTTTGAAAAAGCAGAGTTTTCAGTCTGGCATATAACAAACCTAAAAATTGCTACTCCATCCCAAAAATAAGTAAAAAGCTAAGGAAAGTGAAAAATCAACAATTCTTCCTATTATTTGTCCAAGGAATAAATTCACAGGGAAAATCAATGCCCTATCACCCCAAACTGGATAGACAGATAGATGGGCACAGAGAATCATAGCATAACTGGAGCAGAAACCTCCATGGGAACCAATACTAGGGGAGAAAAATGGAAGCCGTCATTGACTGGTTGTTGAAGGATCCTCAGTGTGGACAAGCCTGAGACTGAAAAACTTCAGTGGGACCCAGTTATATTCAGGGGGCCACACTTTTGTGAGTTTTACTTCCAGGAGCCCTGCCAGTTCCTCATAGTGAATATTGGAGAAAAATTCTCTATTTTTCCATCTGTGGAATGAGAAAAGGAACCATTTTGAAATACACCAAAACATTCCTTTTTTTTTTTTTTTTTTAAGATTTATTTGTTTATTTGAAAGGCAGAGTTAGAGAGGGGGAAAGACTTCCTGGTCTCCCACCTGAGTTCAGGGCCCTAAGTACGTGGGCCATCCTCTGCTGCTGTCCTAGGTGCATTAGTAAAGAGCATGGTTGGAAGTGGAGCAGCCAGGACTTGAACCAGCACCTGTGTGGGATGCTGGCATTGCTGGTGGCAGCTTTATTCACTACACCACAATGCCAGCCCCAGGATTTTGTTTCAATATAGCCTACCCTAAGGAGAAACAATTTTTCTACAGCCTAATCTGCCAATTTTATCAAAGCCTAACTGCTCTAGAGGAAGGAGAGTACCCAGCTGCAGTTGGATCTAGCCTTCTGTGTGGGGAAGGGAAGCACCCAACTCCAGTCCGCTCCCTGGTCTTCCTGTCCCAAGGAAGAGGGAGAAACAATTCAGAAACTTGTGAAGTTCCTAGGGCAGAAATCCTGGCTCACTGAAAGACAGATCTGATCATAGGAAGATAGAACGTTTCTCCTTCCCGAACCTTAACTTTGCACATTCACCACTGTGCTACTAAAGTCTTATTTACTGCAGTCTTTTCTACTCAATACACTATGTCTACCATTCAACAACAAAATAAAATCATGCCATATTAACAGCAGAGTACCTTATAACAAGATACGACAAAAAATTTTTTTGATTATAACCAAGATAGAATGAGTTTCCACCAAAATGCTCTAGCAACAGAGGTGGAATGGTTTGAAATGCAGATGCCTTAGCTGAGACTTAGGTTTAGCAGGCACCTTTCTGATTTTGGCAGGAGTAGGACTCTCCAGGGAGTTCTGTTCTGAGGATTTTATTTGGGTGTTCTGGAAGATCACCTAAATTCCATTTCATCTCTAAATCATTTAACATCTTGTTATATACTGCATTGTGCTCAAACTAGACTATGTCCTATTCTCTGTGACCTAACCCTGACCTTGAGTAGTACATCAAGTGGATATAGGCAATATTTTTCAAGAAAATGGGAATCAGAGATTGGTTATATGACCTACATGGGCTTATGGAAGCAAAAATCCTGGTCAGAATCACTGGGTAGGACCCAGAAAACCTGTAACTTTAAATGGTTACTTATCATTGCCTACTGAATGCAATGAATTGGGCAAATCACATGACAACAGTGAGAATGAAGAATACAAATTTTGGGGGTGGGTTATCTGCTAACTATACCCTGAAAAGCCTAATAGACTCTGAAAAACTCAGGATTTAAAATTCATAGCTCTAGGAGTAATGAAAGATGCAGGAAGCTGCTGTAATCACCCTAAAAGGTAGTTTTGCAACTTTAGGTCCAGAGCAATCATACATGAAAATGAGATGCAGCATCTGATTTTCCAAATTGCAGGATTAAAATGAAGAAGTTCTTTTCTGTTCCTAGGTTTCTGAGAGTGTCTGTCAAGCATAGATTTTGTATTTTCAAATGTCTTTTTGATATTTATTGAGATAATACTATGACTTTTTTCTTTAGTCTTATTATAATGAATTATGTTAATTAGTTTTTTAAGAATTATTTTATTTATTTGAAAGACAGAGTTACAGAGAGAGGTAGAGTCAGAGAGAGAGAGATCTTTCATTCTGCTGGTTCACTCCCCAAATGACTGCAACGGCGAGAGCTGAGCCGATCCAAATCCAGGAGCCAGGAGCTTCCTCCGGGCCCCCCACGTGAGTGCAGGAGCCCAAGGACTTGGGCCATCCTCCACCTCTTTCCAAGGCCATAACAGAGAGCTGGATTGGAAGAGGAGCAGCTGGGAATCAAACCGGTGCCCATATGGGATACTGGCAATGCAGGCTGGGGCTTTAACCCACTGCTTCACAGCGCTGTCCCTAAGTAATTTTTTATATTAAATCAACCTTTCGTTCCCAAGATAGCTATTTGGTCATGATATATGATCCTTTTTGTTTATTGTTGCATTTAATTTGCTAGCATTCTGTTGAGAATTTTTGCATGTATGTTCATGAGATATGTTTGTAATTTCTTATAAATGTCATTGTCTGACTTTGGTATCAAGCAGTGCTGTCCTCACATGATTTGGAAAGTACTTGTAGTCTCCCCTTCTCAATTTTTTAGAGATTTTAGTTGTTCATTTAGTATTTATATTATATATCTTTATTATATTCTGCCTTCAAGTGATATTATCCTACTTAATGTATAGTGTAAGCCTTACAACAGTATAATTTTATTTTCTCCTCCTAGCCTTTGTACTATTTACCTTATATATTTGATAAGTCTTGTAATTGCATAGCATTGGTATTAGTTTTTTGCTTAAATGTTTGATGGAATTGACCAATAAATATTTATGGGACACTATTTTCTTTTTTTTTTTTTTGACACTATTTTCTTTGTAAGAAAATTTTTAAGTACAATTTCCATTGCTTTAATAACTATAGAGTTATTTACATTATTTCTTTTTGAATATTCTTGGTTGTTTTTGTTTTTTCTTTTTAGATTTTTAAAATTTTTTTTAAAGTCAGAGTTTTACACACACACACACACACACACACACAGAGTTCTGCTGGTTCACTCCCCAAATATCCAAAACAGCAGGACTAAAGCCATGACTCTGGAACTCTGAGTCTCCCATGTGAGTGGCAGGGTCACATGTACTTGGGCCATCTTCCATTGCCTGCCCAGGTGCATCACAGGGAGCTGGATCAGAAGTGGAGCAGCCAGGACTTACAGGAACAAGCTTGTGCTTTTAAAGAATGCCACCATTGTGGGTGGTGGCTTGATGATGCCGTGGTTGTTTGTGTCTTTCAAAGAATTTGTCTGTTATGTGTCCTGTCCCTCATCTGGTAATATTTACTCTCAAATTTATTGTATCCAATATTAATGTAACAACCACAGCTTTATTTTGATGAGTGTTAGCATGGTATATTTTTCTTTTCCTTTTAAGTTTTTTCCCTAAAGATTTATTTATTTGAAAGGCAGATTTACAGAGAAATAGGGAGAGACAGAAAGAGAGAAAGAGAGGGAGAGAAGAGAGAGATCTTTCATCTTTCCCAAATGGTCAAAATAGCCAAGACTAGGCCAGGCCCAAGCCAGGAGCCAGGAGCTTCTTCCAGGTCTCACACATGGGTGCAGGGTCCAATGACTTGGTCCATCTTCTGCTGCTTTCTCAGGTGCCTTAGCAAGGAGCTGGATTAGAAGTGGAGCATCCAGGACTTATACCAGCACCTATATGGTATGCCAGCATCACAGGCAGCGACTTAACCCACTACTTATATAAGCATTGCTTAATTTTGCCTTTTTATCCCATCTTATAATCTTTGGCTTTTAAATGACAAAATTTAGACCATTTAATACAATTATTGATGTGTTTTGGTTTAGACTGTCTTGCTATTTGTTCCCCTTTTCCTTTTTTTTTGCTTTCCTTTGGAACGGTGTGTTACTTTTACCCAATTTTGCCTCCTTTGATGGATTATTAGCTATAATTCTTTGTAACTCACAACAGACTTGTTCATTTAAAGCTTATATTATGCATCTTTATCATATTCTGTATTTAAACAATATATTATTTAATATATAATGTAAAAACCTTAAAGCAGTATAATTCTATTTTCTTTTCCTAGCTATGTGCCGTTCCTTACATATTTTATAAGCCCCACAACACATTACTATTATATTTGTTGTTTTTTTAAAGAGTCAGTTATCTGGGTAGGCATTTGGCCTAGCCGTTAAGGCACCCAACATCCCATATAGAAGTGCCTGGGTTTAAGTCCCAGCTCTGGCTCCCAATTCCAGCTTCCTGCTAATGAATATCATATGAGACAGAGGTGATTGCTCAAATAGATGATTTTTTGCCATCCATGTGGAAAGCCTGAATTGAGTTCCTGACTCCAGCTTCAGTCTGGCCAAACCCCAGCTGTTGCAGGCAGTTGGGGAATGAACCAGTGGATAGAAGAATTTTCTCTCTCTTTAGCTCTCTCTCTCTCTCAGACAAAAATAAAAGTCAATTATCTCTTAAAGACTTTTAAATAAAAAATTTTATATCTGACCATTTGTTTACCATTTCTGGCACTCTCCATTCCTTTATGTAGATTTAGATTTCCACTTGGAATGATTTTCATTTTGCTTCAAAGACTTTCTTTACCACATCTTTGTAACTCAAATATGCTAGTGATGAATTGTTTCAGGTTTTTTTGTAATGTCTGAAAAAGTTCTGTTTTGTTTTTGAAGGCTATTTTCACTGAGTAAAGAATTCTATATTGATGGAGGTTTTTTCCTTTAAGTCCTTCTGGATTATTTTCCCAGTCTTTTAGCTAGAATTTCTTCTAATGAGAAATCTATTCTTTTTATATCATGTATCTTTTTCATCTGGCTGATTAAAGATTTGCTCTTTTCTAAGAAATTTTACTGATAATGTGTGTTAACATCAATACAGTATTTATTCTAGGGTTAGCTTTTACTTACATCTGAAGAAAGATATACTATCTGATAACTTTTAAACTATGAGGTTTTCCACTCTAACTGTTGCAAAAAGAAACTATCCCAGCCCACATGTGAGTTATGAATACTATTTTCTTTAATTTTATGTGATTCTACTCCCAACTCCAGGTAGTTTTCACTCATGGATGCTGTGGTCTGCACTAAACTGAATGTTCAGAGGGCAATCCCTGCTAACTCTGAGGTCTTCTACTTCCTGAAATGCCCAGTTCCTTCTGCACAACTCAGCGTCCTCCCACCACCGACACTATATCTGAAGATGTGGTGTAGCTTACCTCATTGTTTTGTGAGCATCCAAAGAGGTTCTGTGTCTCTGATAACTCGGTGTCTAATGACCTGAAAGTCATCATTTTATGCATTTTATCTATTTTTCACTTTTTTTCCTAGTAATTAATTCTGGTTTCTTGTTTGGACCAGAAGCAAAAGTTCAAAGTGACTTTTTAAAAAATGCAAATCTTTGTATTATGCTCCTCATAAAACCTGTTAATATTTTCTCACTGTTCTTAGGATAAAACCCATAATCCTGTGCAAGTTCTTCCAAGCTTACTGCTCCCTGCTCATCTTGCGCCATGCTCTGCTTTACTTCATTCAGCTACCCAAACTCAACAAACACCTCCTCTACCTGCGCCAGGCTTGACCTCATGCTTTATGTTTCACACTTTCACCTGCCTAACACATCTATCCTGAAAGGTTTCATGTGAATGTCATTTTCTCAGGGAAACCATCTTTGGCCTCCCTCAGTAAGTTGTGGTTTTTATGACTGTCCCTATAGATTTGGAGATCAACACAAATATTATGAAGACATTCTGTAATACATCAGGATGTTAGATAAAAATAAGATTACTCCAAAAAGTTTGTGAAAAATAGAATTAAAAGGCAAGTTTATTTTGGTGCAAAGAATATTTGGAATATATGTATTTTCTATGAACTTTTTGAAAGCTATTAATAATTTTTGTCTTTCTAATTGTAAATTCTGAGATGATATAATAATCTTCAAAATAAGCTAAAACATCATTTTTTACTTAATATTTTATTTATTTTTTGAGATTATTTTAAAATTTACATTATAGCCAAAAGCTTAATGATTCCACTAAATAATCAGTTCAACAAATAAAAAGACTACAGTCCAGGAGGAAAATAGACAAGGGCTATCCACAATTAAATAAAAAGATGTTCAGCTCCAAATATATATATATATATATATATATAGTAAACTTTAAACTAGTCACAAAAATCATTAAAACTATACTTGTGTGTAATTCCTATAAATTTTTAAAACATTTTGAAAAACGTTATTTATTAAGACTATAGTACTTATTAAATGTGATTATAAATGTATTGAATGGGATCTTGCAGTATTTGACCTCCCAGGAAGGTTTCTTTGACTGAAGTTAAACATTGTCATATACACTGTACCTCACCTAAAGTTTGTTATTGTTTATGAATTAAATATATTAATTAGATACTTGGTATTATAGGGACTACAGAGGCAATTTGGGATCAATCCATTCCTTAAGAAAGTTAAGATTGATTTAGTGAGGTAAGGCTTACAAACAGAAAACATAGACGAATGAGCCAGTTTTTGAAGATAATAATTAAATGTATAATGTACTGCAAGTTGAATATTCTGTCTGGCATTTGCTACTCTGAGAGAGGAAAGTTTAGTGTAGGTTGGATAGGCATACCATCCACTCAAATTTAAGCTAGAAAAGGGGCCCCAGAAGTATAAGTGACTAATCAAGTGGATTACTCAATTATCTGGGGCAGCTAGAAGCAAAAGGGAGGAAAAAGTAAGTACAAAGAATTGCTGAAGGAGAAAAGACTGGAGATTAAGCGAATGAAACCAAATCTGTCATCAATCACAAGGAATGAATGTTGGGCAAAAAGCCAGAAGACAAATCCAAAGTCATGTGTTGTGCCAACACAAGAATAAAGTGAGAGAAAGGAACAGGATGGCAATGAGGCTAGATATTTCAGCACTTTGGATGTGAAGTGGACTGAATTACCTGAAGCTCCCATTATTGCCTGTGGGTCACATAGCAAATATGCCTGGGGGCCCAAGTTAAAAAAATCTGGTTAGGGAGGTTTTCCCTCTGTCCTCCACACAAATACTCAGTCTTCTCCTCACAAGGAAGGGAAGACTTTCCAAGGAATTGCCTTGGAAGACATCAATTCTCTTTGTTAAGAGGATCTATTCTAATTCTGTAACTTAAATTAGGCAAACATGCACATAGCCCCAGCCATATACTGTCCTCGATCTGTCCCTCTAATTACTGTCTGCATGCTTTCATGGTTCCAGATCTACACTCATTCACTCCATAGTCCATTTGGCTTCTGACTCTGGCTCCATTTCCAATTTATAGTTCTTTTTCTGTTCTTTGTACTAGACTTTGGTATTTGACTTCCTATTTCTGATTCTTGGCTTCTCCCCCTCCTCGTAAAAACAAAACAAAACAAAGCCTATATTAATAATCATTGTCACTTCGAATGACTTCACTTTCATTATTCTCTAGGGATGCAACCCCAATTTCTGGTCATGGACCAGTGAGTGCTTCAACCAAAACCACTGAAAACCTTATATGAGAAGTTCACATCAGTGGCTTTTCATATGATTTTCTACTACTAACATTGTCCCTACCAGGTGAAGTGCCAGGGCTAGCTGTAATAATGGCAAAGTCCAGATCATGCCCCATTGTGTATTTTGGCTCCTTGTTTCTGGCAGTTGAAGTGAGTTCCAAAGGCACTGGGTTCCAAGTGGAATTTTAGGGCCAGGGATCAGTTCAAATGAATTTGGGACACATGATTGGTAAACTTGGAATCAAAAAACCCTACATGATGAGTCAAGGAGACTTGTTCTTATTAGCCCAGAAAGTAGTTTTGATTGATGATATTATCTAGTGTGAAGAGAGCTCAGGTGTCTGCTCTCTGTATTACTTCCTTTAGTGTTCAAGATTGCCAAGTTAAATTTTCATTTATTTAGCAGGTACTTGAGCACAATGTATGCATTATGCACTGGACTAGAACTTGGGGATCCAATGGTATAGGAATATAGGCATGATTCCTTCTGTTACTGCACTTAAAGCTAAGTGGGACAAGGACATTTCTACATTAATCTGAAATTTATTTAGTGAAAAGTATTGATTCATATAAGAATATAACAATGATTAATGGAAAGTTATAACTATGTTAAGTGCTATAAAGAAGTACATGATAATATGAAAGAGTATGACAGTGCTTTCCTGGGAAATTATAGTTGAGCTGAAATCCTAAGGGAGAGTTGGCATTAACTAGGAGAAGTATATCTATGCTACTTTCCAGAGGCTAAAAGAATCATGGTGGCTTCAAGGGGTTGAAATAACATGAGTGTTGCCATAGTAAATATTAGCGTTCAGAACCTGTATATCAAAGAGCTAAGAAAACATGTTGCCAGAAGAATCTAGGAAGCAAATAAAGGCTAACCATACAGAACTATTGTAACGATTTATGTTTTTATCTAAACAAAGAATGGATGCCACTGCAGTGTATTAAACCAAGGAATGTTATGATTTGTGTTTTAAAAAACATGCTGGCTGCTTAGGTAGAAGGAGCCAAAGGGATTCACAGAGACAGCTGGAAGGCTGATTTGGTAGATCTAGTTAGTGGTAGAGGTAGTGGTTGGATTCAAGATATATTTTGAAATAAAAGTAAATAGAATTTGGTGATGACTTAGAAATGAAAAACACTTTATTCACATCTCTGGCACTCTCACCTACCTGATCACTTTTAGAAGATGAACTCATCTCCTATTTTACTAAAAAATGTAAGCCATCAAACAAAAACTTCATTTACCAACAAATTATTAACAACAAATATTCAGTTAAGAGGGATTTAGGGCAAGTGGTGTCTTCAGGGGCAGCCAGATTTCAGTTAAAGCAATGGTCTAGAGTGAGGGCTCAGAGATGTTTCCAAGGATACGGAGGAATTTTCTAGGTAACTCTTGGTTGTTGAGCTCTCTACTAAGTCTGGAAAGAAAGAAGAGGGAACTGATTTGAAGAGAGGAAATGTAAAGAGTTAGGATGATTGTGGTGAGGTGGGGGATAAATGGCTATATAATTTATTACATCATGTAAATGTGGATGAAGGGCCTGGTGAATTTCTCTGAGGGAGACAAATAATGGGGTTAGAGAGAGGATTTGACCAGGGTTATTATATACTTGGAAATTGATAACCCAGATGTGGAAAGTTCTGGACAGTGCTGAATATGTAAATTGAAGACTCCCATGCTACAGGGCCTAGGTGATTATGGACTTGAAGAACACACCAGCCTGCCTCAAGTGATGTCCGTAGATTCTATGGTTGTTTTTCAATCTTTTCTTGACTTGTGGCAAAAGCACTCGTGTGCTAGCCGTGAAGACAGTCAAACAAGATGAAATCCATATTTGCTGTAGAATATATAGAGTACATAACAATTGTTACAGACAAACTTTTCTATTGTAAAATAGGTGACCTGATCACATTATTTTTTATATATATCTACATAGTCGTGGATCTTTTCTTTCTGTGTTTGGTTGATCATTCTTTTTATTTTTCATTTTTAAGATTTTATTTATTTATTTGATAGGTGGAGTTACAGACAAAGAGAGGGAGAGACACAGAAAGAGGGCTTCCCAATGCTGGTTCACTCCCCCAAATGGCCACAATGGCTGGAGCCAGGCTGATCCAAAGGCAGGAGCCAAGAGCTTCTTCCAAGTCTCTCACATGGGTGCAGGGGTCCAAGCAGTCAGGCCATCCTCTACTACCTTCCTGGACCATAATAAAGAGCTGGATCAGAAGAGGAGCAGCCAGCAAAGAATTGGTGCCCAGATGGGATGGCAGTGCCACAGGTGGAAGCTCAGCCCATTACTCCACAGCGCCAGCTCTGTGGGAAAAGTCCTTTTTTTTTTCCTTTATTACTTTCTTTTCAAGTTTTGGATACTATTTCCTTTTTCTTTTTTTAGCCTTTAATTTTATTTTTTCCAAGAAACCATTTATTTAAGGAATACAAACTTCATGCATTTCATAAATACAGCTTTAGGAAAACAGTGACTCTTCCCACGGTACCTGCCCTCCCACCTGCACTTCCACCCTTCTTCCTCCTCCCTCTCCTATTCTCATTCTTATTCTTTACTAAGATCTATTTTCAATTAACTTTATATACATATGATTAACTCTATACTAAGTAAAGAGTTCAACAAATAGTATGGAAAAAAAACTGTTTCCTAACAGTTGAGACAAGGGCTGTTTGAAGTCATTGCATCTCACAGTGCTGCCATTTCTGGATATCAGCTACACTTTTTTTTTTTTAATTTTGGTTTTAAGTTGGAAATAAAGTTATGAATAAAAATGTTGCTTTGATAAAAAAAAGAGTATTCCTTCTATCCCCAATTTACTTAAAGTTTTCATCATGAAAGGGTGTTGTGTTTTATCAAATGCTTTCTCTATTGAGATAATCACATGGTTTTTGTTCTTCAGTTTGTTAATGTGATGTATCACATTGATTGATATGCAAATATTGAACCACCCCTGCATACCAGGGGTAAACCCACTTGGTCGCAGTGAATGATCTTTCGATAGGTTTTGGATTTGATTGCCTAGTATTTTGTTGCAGATTTTTGTATCTATGTTCATCAGGAAAATTGGTCAGTATTTCTCTTTCTCTGTTATATCGTTTTCATGTTTAGCAATTAAGGTGATGCTGGCTTCATAGAGGGACCTTGGGAGGATTCCTTCCCTTTCAATTTTTTTAATAGCTTGAGAAGAATTGAAATTAGTTCTTCTTTAAATGTCTGGTAGAATTCAGCAGTGAAACAATGCTGTGCTGGGCTTTTCTTTGTTGGGAGAGTCTATTACTGATTCAATTTCTATCTTGGTAATGAGTCTGTTTAGGTTTTCTGTGTCTTCATGGTTCAATTTAGGTAAGTTGTATGGGTTCAGGAATCCATGCATTTCTTCTAGGTTTCCCAATTTGTTGGCATACAGCTCTTTGTAGTAATTTCTGATGATTTTTTTTTTTTTCGTTTTTAGTGGTATATGTTGTTACATTTCCTTTTTCATCTCTAATTTTATTGATTTGTGTCTTCTCCCTTCTTTTTTGTTGGTTGGGCCAATGATGTGTCAATTTCATTTATTTTTTCAAGAAAACTAGCTCTTGGTTTTGCTGATCTTTTATAATTTTTGTTTCAATTTTGTTTATTCTCTAATTTTAATTATTTCCTTTCTCCTAAAAGTTTTGGCTTTGATTTGGTGTTGTTGAGATATGTTGAGGTCCTTGAGATATGTTAATAGCTCATTTATTTGGTGCCTTTCCAATTTCTTGATGTAGGCACCAATTGCTGTAAACTTTCTCTTAACACTCTTCTGCTGTATCACATAAGTTTTGAAATGTTGTATTATTATCTTCATTTATTTCCAGAAATTTTTTTATTTCTTCAATGACTCACTGTTCATTAAGGATCATGTTGTTCAATCTCCATGTGTTTGCATATGCTAGAGATTCTTGAATTGTTCATTTCCAGCTTTATTCCATGGTGGTCAGAGAAGATAAGTGTTATGATTTCCATTTTTTTAAATTTGCTGAGATTTGCTTTATGGCCAAGCATGTGGTCTATTCTAGAGAAAGTTCCATGCACTGTTGAAAAGAATGTGTATTCTTCAACTGTAGGATGAAAAGTTCTGTAGATATCCATTAGGTCTGATCTATAGTGCTTGGCATAATCATTGAGTCACCATTCAGGATTCCCACATTCCATGTCAGAATGCCTGGTTTGTGTTCTGGCTACTCCACTTCTGATCCAGCTCCCTGCTAATGTGCATGCTGGGAAACAGCAGATGATGCCTCAAGTGGTTGAGCCTCTCTTAGCCAAATGGAATCCCTGGATTGAGTTCAGGGCATTTGGCATTGGCCTGGTTGGCTCCAGCTCTTGCAGGCATTTGAGGAGTGAACCAGAGGGTGCAAGATCTCTTGTTTGTCTTCTTCATTTCCTGTCTCTCTGCCTTTCAAAAAACCTGAAAATAAATCAAATAAATAAATAAATAAGAGAAAAAAAAAGTTGAAAAAACAGAATCTTTTGACCTGGATCCTGCTGCACTTCCTTGCCCTCATCTCTCTTTCCTCTGCTCTTCTGAGCTTTCATCAGTTTCTCTAGAGTACCATTCTAGTATGCTCACATGCCTCTCACATATAGCTTTCCTGGCCTAGATTACTCCTATCTTCTATCCCCATGCTGACGCCTATTTGTATTTACAGGCTCAGCTTTAATGTCTGTCTCTGTGTGGTTGCCTCAGTGGTCCCTGTGATTACACTCTGTTTCCTCTGGAATAGCACCTACTCAATTTTCTTTTAATTTCTATTTTGCTTAAATACTGAAAGCTCCCTAATAACAGCACCTAAAGTTTCTTGAGGTCTTACCAACTCTTAGGACCTGTTCTGTGCACTTGACATGCACCATTTCCTCTCATATTTATAGCAAATCTATGAAATTTATTTTCCCCTTTTAACAGTTAAGGAAACAGGGGCAAAAGGAGGTTAAGGAACCACAGAGTGAGTGAAAAATCCCATATTTTAACCTGATTTGTTTGATTCTGGAGCCTATGCCATCAGACCATTGTGGTGCCTATCACATGATCAGTATTCAACAAACATTTACTGAATGAATGAATGAACAAACGAATGAATTGGGCCAAAACAGAATAGGAATGGAATTACTGGAAATAAAGAAAATTAGTCCCAGATTTGGAGACTCCAGGACTCTGAGAAGTACTTTAGCCCTAAGGTTGTTGGAAATAGGGACTCATTGTTTGAAACTTTGAAGAGGATTAGATTGGCAACAGTTTGCATAATTTCTACCCAATGACTTCCACATCAACCTTCAACTGGAAGTCAGAACATGTAGAAGGAAGCATGAAGAAACATTCGTGGAAAAAATTCAGTAATTTAATATATAAAATATAAATGCTTAATTTTTTAAACTGAAAATCATATATATTTAAAGGACCAGAAAGTATATCTTTTCAAATAATCTTATGACATGACTATTAAGATTTTATATTCTTAAGCAAGAATATATGCTTAAAGAACTAACTCACTGTCTCTCTCTCTCTCTCTCTCAATGCAAAATAAAATAAATTGTGACAATCTCTACTGAATCCTGCCTGTTGGTTGCATGTTCATAAGGCAAATGGTACTTTTTCTTACAAACAAAGCCATCTATTGGCTCAAGTTTCTTAACTGGAAGACTGGATTGTTAACCTGTAAGTGTGAAATTCCACCTGCAAGTATGTTTGGTGAGGGTGGCAAAGACTTATAAGTTGTGTCTTCCGTCATTCAAATTGACGTGGCTCTGTTGGGTGAATTCAGGGATCATTTAAGTACAGTGACGAAAGGATCATACTCAGGAGTAGGGTAAGCGCCAGAACTTTTCTCCACCACCCAACGTACACCTCCAATTTTTACTCATATTACTCTGAGTGCAAAGCTGTAACATTATCTCTCTCTTATAATTTCAGTTGTTCTCATGCCAAAGAGCCTTAATTATCTCAGTTGTCTTCTGTTCTTCTAGAGTTTCTTTCACTTCTCTTTTCCTTAAATGTACCATGAAAGTTTAGAGACAAGTGTAAAAATTTTCAAGACACAGAAGAAACCAGACTAACAGGAAAAGACTTGTCTTTGCAAACTTGGAAAGGTCTCTTTGTTTCCCTGGGGGGCATATATCTGAATCTATACATTCCTGGTTTTAGAATGTGGGAATACAAGGATTAGAAATCTACAAACAGGGCTGGCGCTGTGGCTCACTTTAATCCTCCACCTGCGACACCATCATCCCATATGGGCGCTGGGTTCTAATCCTGGTTGCTCCTCTTCCAGTCCAGCTCTCTGCTGTGGCCCGGGAAGGCAGTGGAGGATGGCCCAACTGCTTGGGCCCCTGCACCTGCATGGGAGACCAGGAGGAAGCACCTGGCTCCTGGCTTCAGATCAGTGCAGCGCCGGCTGTAGTGGCCATTTGGGGAGTGAACCAGCAGAAGGAAGACCTTTCTCTCTGTCTCTCTCACTGTCTATAACTCTACCTGTTCAAAAAAAACCCCAAATATACAAGTTTGATCAGAACCTGGAAAAGAATTTATTATCTGGAATGGCAGAGAATCTTATATCTTGGGAGAGAAAACAGCGGTAGTCACTTAAGACTACTTAAGTTGGGGCCGGCACTGTGGTGCAGCAAGTTAAAACCCAGACCTGAAGTGCAGACATCCCATATGGGTGCCGGTTCTAGTCCCAGCTGTTCCTCTTCCCATCCAGCTCTCTGCTATGGCCTGGGATAGCAGTAGAAGATGGCCCAAGTTCTTGGGCCCCTGCACCCACGAGGGAGACCCAGAAGAAGATCCCAGCTCCTGGCCTTGGAGCGGCGCAGTTCCAGCCATTGCAGCCATCTCGGGAGTGAACCAGCAGATGGAAGGCCTCTGTCTCTCTTCCTCTATCTGTAAATCTGTCTTTCAAATAAATAAAATAAATCTTAAAAGAAAAAAAAGAGAATACTAAAGTTATATTCCGTAAGAAGTGCAGTGTTTTCATTTATATGCTATAAAATGTTTTATTATATGAATTCAATTTTCATTATCTTTTTTGCTTCCTCTCCCTCCTTCCCTCCTTTTTAATTTTAATTTAATTTTAAGAATGAGGGTGGTGAAAAAACAAATTCTTAGAAAAGATGTGCTAGGTAGAAAATTCTCTGTGTGTGTACTCCATGTTATGCACTATAGATCTACCTATTATTCACTTATTATGGTAGACGGTCAGCAGAAACCCCAAGCTCACAGCGGCTGAATTTATTGCCAACTATGTCAAGAAAATGATCATATGTTAATGGAATCCCCACAAATCCTTGCCTTCAAGGTGACCAAATACCCCCCAATACTTGAATTGAACTTGCTATTTATACGGTTTGATAACTTATATAAGTAATATAATTTATCATTTTAAAAAGAATATCATCTTAAAAAATCTTTCTTTTTTCTTTCTTTCTTTTTTTTTTTTTTTTTTTTTTTTTTTTTTTTTTTTTTTTTTTTTTTGACAGGCAGAGTGGATAGTGAGAAAGAGAGACAGAGAGAAAGGTCTTCCTTTGCCGTTGGTTCACCCTCCAATGGCCGCCACGGCTGGTGCGCTGCGGCCGGCGCACTGCGCTGATCCGAAGGCAGGAGCCAGGTGCTTCTCCTGGTCTCCCATAGGGTGCAGGGCCCAAGCACTTGGGCCATCCTCCACTGCCTTCCCGGGCCACAGCAGAGAGCTGGCCTGGAAGAGGGGCAACCAGGAAAGAATCCGGCGCCCCGACCAGGACTAGAACCCCGTGTGCCGGCGCCACTAGGTGGAGGATTAGCCTATTGAGCCGCAGCACTGGCCAAAAAATCTTTCAATGTACGTAAATATTTGTATGGGGTATCCTTAGACTAATGAGATGCAAATCAATATACAAAAGAATTTAATGGACCAAAAAGTTAATATACAATATATTATGATAAGGTACATATTTTTTAAAAGAAGGCTTTGTCTACATGAATCACTTTGGAGGGTGCTGTGGATACCACTTCAAAAAGATGGGGCCAGCATTGTGGCATAGCAGGTTAAATCTCCATCTGTAGAGGGCCATATAGCTGCCAGTTCAAGACGCAGCTACCCCACTTCCAATGCAGCTATCTGCTAATGTGGAAGATGTCCAAGGACCCCCTGCACCCACATAGGAGACTAGGAAGAAGCCAGGCTCCTAGCTTCAGCCTGGCCCAGGCCCTGCTGTTGTGGCCATATATAGGAAGTGAACCAGCAGATGGAAAATCTCTATCTCTGTGTGTGTGTCTCTCTTTCTCTCTCTCTAACTCTGCCTTTCAAATTAAAATATATATATATATATATATATATATGTACAGTAGTCCTCTAAAACAGTTGAAATGGAGACCTGTACTACTGAGCTGGGAGAGACAAGCCATCTGTAGGAAAATGCCGTGAACAGAGAAAACAAACAGTATTTTGAAAATGAACCTTAACCAGAATTTACAATGAACAAAATTTTGATTTTAAATGTTGATTTGCAATTTAGCTGCTTCTTGCAGGGGCAGCTCTATGTAGTGTAGTATACAGTGGAGTGTGAGGTAGCAGGAGTAGTTTTATTGAGGATGGTTGATAAATCTCCTAATCAGTTCTGCAGAGGTGAGTTAGCTATCTGTAATCATTTATTTTAACATATGACTAATTGGAGAAATGAGTGAACAAAATTTTACCAAAAAATGAAAGATTAAAATGTATTAAATAGAGTGGGTGTTGTATTGTGAGTCAAGCCACTGCTTTGGATGCCTGCATCTCACATTGGAGTGTCTAGGATTGAGTTTCTCCTCTACTTCTGGTCTAGCTTCCTGCTAATGCTACCCTGAGAGGCAGCAGATGATGGTACTGACCACCTACCTGGGGAGACCCAGCTGGGGTTCTGATTTCAGCCTGGCCTTGTCCTTACTGTTTCACACATTTGGAGAGTGTACCAGCAAATAAAAGATTCTCTCTCTCTCCTCTGTCACTCTTTGTCTGCCTTTTAAATAAATAAAAATAAATTCATTAAAAAACCATTAAGTTTTCCATATACAACTTGAAGAGTTTTAAAAACATAAAGGAGTGTATCTGAATATTTAGATTAAGACAACTTATCAGGAAAATATTAGCTTCAATATGACAGAAAAAATATACCTATCATAAGAGTTCATCCAAAGTGATAAACTTAATACTAAGTTTATAAAAAGTGAAGAAAGAATATTATTTTATTTACTTGTCAAAAAATTAATAATGAAATATGAAAAATATTGTTTCAGTAACAATTAAAATGCAAATTCAAATAACAATTTTGTTCCTATTAAAATAATAGATTACAGAAAAACTGAAAAATAGTCTATGTTAAAATAGTTATTTTTGCCTCAGAATCAGCCCTTAAGGCATTCGGATCCGGCTGAAAAGCCCATGAGAGTATTTCAGGCATGGAAAGCCAAGACACTCTGGAAAAAAAAAATTGACCTAAATGAAAGATTTCTGCGAGTGAGATCCCAGTGGAAAGAACAGGTCATCAAAGAAGGAGGTACCTTTCTCTGAAGGGAGGAGAGAACTTCCACTTTGACTATGACCTTGTCTAAATATGCTCAGAGTCGGCGAACTCAAAATGCTTCCATAGCCTTGGCAACTCATGACAAGAGCCTAGGGTGATTACTGAGGCCATAAACAAGAGTGTCAAATTGTTAAGTCAACAACAGGAGTCACTGTGCACTTATTCCTCATGTAGGATCTCTGTGCTTAATGTGCTGTACATTGTGATTTAATGCTATAACTAGTACTCAAACCGTATTTTACACTTTGTGTTTCGGTGTGGGTGCAAACTGTTGAAAGCTTTACTTAATATATGCTAAATTGATCTTCTGTATATAAAGAGAATTGAAAATGAATCTTGATGTGAATGGAAGGGGAGAGGGAGCGGGAGAGGGGAGGGTGGCGGGTGGGAGGGAAGTTATGAGGGGGGAAAAAGCCAATGTAATCCATAAGCTGTACTTTGGAAATGTATATTCATTAAATAAAAGTTAAAAAAATAGTTATTTTTGCTTATGTCAATATAAATTACTCAAACAATTTGTGAAGTTATTTGGCAATAAATATAAACAGTTACACAATATCGTCTCCATTTGATTTTCTGATATTCATATGAATGTATTCCTATGAATAATACAAAATAAAAAAATGCATTATTATTTCTTATTGTGGGAAAAAGATAAACACCAATGACCAGTGGATTGGAGAATTACTTAAATTTTGGTGCAGGGATTCAGTGGAATACTGTGTTGCCATTTGTAGGCAATATTTGGGGATTAAGAGGGACAGTTTAGAACTGTTTCCCAATAACAGATTTAAGATCACACACACACATGTCTATACATTTTTTTTTTTTTTGAAGTAGTAAAACCGAATCATAGTAGATCTGGGCAGAAGAGAGAATGGTTCCCAGATGCAACGTATATAACTCTAACCAATTAGACTGGCACATTCAATGAAAGCATGTGTCAATATGTCAGTTGAGAAACTGGCTGCCCAGCAGTGATTAAAAAAGAAAGAAAGGGGGCCGGCGTTGTGGTGCAGCTGGTCAACGCCCTGGCCTGAAGTGCTGGCATTCCGTATGGGCACCAGGTCGAGACCCGGCTGCTCCACTTCCGATCCAGCCCTGTGCTATGGCCTGGGAAAGCAGTAGAAGATGGCCCAAGTCCTTGGGCCCCTACACCCACATGGGAGACCCAGAAGAGGATCCTGGCGTTGGATCCGCATAGCTCCAGCTGTTGCGGCCAATTTGGGAGTGAACCATCGGATGGAAGACCTCTCTCTCTCTCTGCCTCACCTCTCCTCTGTGTAACTCTGACTTTCAAGTAAATAAATAAATCTTTTTTAAAAAAAGCCAATTATACTTCTTTTCCTTTACTGGAATTTTCTGTTTCATAAAAATCAGTCAGACGAGTTCTGCATTATATGGATAATGAATTGTCATATATAAAAATATAAATTAATATAAAAAAATGAAAACTGTATATTAAACAATAATATTTGTTTTGGAATTGTTTTGTCTCCAGGTGTTCCATGTATCTGTGTATGGACAACACAGCAGTAACAGAAAACTCAAGTTCAAAATGAAGGTGTAACAGCCACATAATTAAATACTTCATTTCCAAATGAGTATTTTCTGGATATATGGCTTTCCATTTTGTGGACAAGTGGAAGCTTATTAAGCATTGATATTCATCTTTTAAATGCATTGAAAACTTCAAATAATCTCTTACAAATTACTCTGTTATGAATATACAAATAGAAAGGGTAGGCATCTGTGTTTGCAGTTTCCTTTCTTACCAGTAAACTTATCTACAGGACTAATGGTTTTGCCTTTATATTTACTAAGTTATTAAAATCATTTAAAATTTGTGAGCATCTCCTAATAGCCAAATTCAAATTTGTAATAATTCCTTACAGAGACATTCACAATGAAGAAGCTTTACACAATGGTGATTTCTATACATCCTTAGCAATTAAAGGTTCTTATAGAGTATCATCAACTATGACTTAAGAGTGAAACAAAGCTTACTGTGTTGGACTTGTAGAACAAAATGCATTCAAATGTGAGTTTTATCCAAGTACAATTGGCCTTTCATGTGAATGGGTTCCATTTTCTTTGATTCGACGAACTGCAGATGGAAAGTATTTGAAAAATAATCTCATCTATATTGATCTTGCTCAGACCTTTTTTTTTGTCATTATCCCCTAAACGATATCCTAAAACAACTATGTACATAACAGTTACATTGTGTTAGATGTGAGGGGCAATCCAAAAATGGTTTAAAGTACATAGGAGGATGTGTATAGATTATATGAACATACTGTGTTTTTTTTAATAAGAAATTTAGTATCCACAGATTTTGGTGTCCTCAGGGGTTCTGGAATCATTCCCCTTTAGATATCAAATAAGGACACTATAGACTTGAGATCTAAATGTTAAGATCCTTAGAGGCAAGGCATTTGACAAAGTAGTTAAGATAGTTCTTAGAATGCCCACATTCCATATCTGAGTGCCCAGGGAACCTGACTTCCTTTTCCATTCCAACTTCCTGCTGATGTGCATGCTAAGAGGCACATGATGATGAATCACCCAGATGGGAGACCTGGATTGCATTTCCAGGTCTCAGGTTTGGCAAAGCTCAGTCTTGGCCATTTTGAGCATTGGGGAGTAAACCAGTGAGTGGGATCCTCTCTCTCTCTCTCTCCCTCCCTCCCTCCCTCCCTCCCCTCAACTTTCAACTAGGTAGAACAAAATAAATGTTTCCAAAAGAAATGCTTAAAATAAATGTAACTAAATGTTACCCTTAAGTATATAATTCCATTCAAATAATGTTTTAGCATAAACAAAACTGTTAACACTCCAGTCCTCTTCTCTTCTGTGTGTTTCCACTATTCTTGTACTTTCTTTTCTGTCCTTCAGGCTACTGAGTCAAATTAGTGAAAGTCTGTATCTGTTGGGTGGGGAACATTTTTTCTGCCAATGGCCATTTAGGCATTTATAAACATCATTCGTGGGCCATACAAAATTATCAACTTAAAAATCAGCTTGTGGGCCAGCACCGCGGCTCAATAGGCTAATCCTCCACCTGTGGCGCTGGCACACCGGGTTCTAGTCCCAGTCGGGGTGCCGGATTCTGTCCCGGTTGCCCCTCTTCCAATCCAGCTCTCTGCTGTGGTCCGGGAGTGCAGTGGAGGATGGCCCAAGGACCATGCATGGGAGACCAGGACAAGCACCTGGCTCCTGGCTTCAGATCAGCACGGTGAACCAACGGTAAAAGGAAGACCTTTCTCTCTCTCTCTCTCTCTCTCTCTCTCACTGTCCATTCTGCCTGTCAAAAAAAAAAAATCAGCTTGCTATAAAGTTATTGAATTTCAATTCCTGCCTGTGATTGCCTTGACAGGGCCAGACCAAGTGGATTTTGTGGCAGTATATGGCCTTCAGTCCAGATGTTCTTTACACCTGTGAAATAGTGGGCACTTTTCATTCCTTTTGAGCAGAAACCCTCTTCCCCAGAGGAACTTTGTTAGTGCTTCCACAGTTCTATTTCAAGTTTCAGCATCAAAGATTATTTCTGTTACAGGCCTGTTTGTCTCCTCCTAACTGGCCTGGAAGCTGAAGGAGCCACTAGATCTGGGGTCCCTGCTTACCACAGTCAGACAGCCACTCAGGGTTAGCCATCAACAGCAAGGAATTGTGGCTCATTAAGCTAAAATACACTGAAGTAACTTTCTAGAAAAGCAAGGAGAGAGTAGACATTACTCTGGATAAAGAATGAAGGGGGGGGGGGGATGTTTCCAAGATGGCAGAATACAGATGGAGCTCACTGCTAGGTAAGTCTAGGGAATGATAGTTTAAAAAAAAAAAAAGTGGAGAGAGTGCAATAACAGGGAAGAGTTAGGGAAAAAATTACAGAGGAAACTCCATGCAAATTAGAGGGACACTGGACCTACGTGAAGGGTGTGGACATGCACAACTTAGGACCCCAGCAGCTGAGAGCCTCAGTACCAGCTTTGGAGAGTGAGGTGACCCAGACTGCAGCAGGCCAAGCCACTGGCAACGAAGCCATGGGAAGAACCTGGCATGAGTCCAGCTTGGAGCCCAGTGTGGGGACAGTGTGCCTGCCAACCTAGGGAGAAAAAAGGAAGGGGTGGCAAAATTGTCTCTGACCACCCAGCACAGGCATCCTGTTACTAGCTAAGAGAAGGTGGGTACTATTTTCGACATATGGAACAGCTGTGACAGCTTGTTTTTGGGTGCCCAGCAACCAGCTGAGAAAAGACACCTGAGTCTGGATTGGAGACTTGATAGGGGCTTGGTGCTCATGATGGTGGAGGCCTTATGTGCTGGGAAGGACTGTAAAAACACTGTGGCTACATGGGAGGATGAAGGGTGTGGCTGGGCCTCTGAGCAGTCACTGTGGACAGCTCCACATACTCAGGGCTCCCTGATTGCCTAGTGAGAGTCATTGTGGGGTCAGTGCTCACACTGAGAACTGCATGGATCCTTTGTGTGGTTGCTGTGGCAGAATGTACAAATATTGCACACACTGGGGATAACACCCAGGCATTGATCAGGAGAGGAGGTGAGCATGAGACTACACCAAAAGAATGGATCATACGCTCCTCTCTGATTAGGAAAAAAAAGAAGAAGAAGAGATTTACCATGCCCAACTTGAGTGCCACCTTGTACACTCATCTCATGACGGAGCACTGAACAGCGCTCCTGGACCACACTGAGCACACAGCTCTGAGTATTCACTGAAGGACCAGACACTCCACTAAGCCATGAAGGCATAGTCCATAGATAAAAGACATCACAGGGGGAAAAAAACAAGTGCCTCCACAAATGCCTAAAAATAAAGGCAGAAATTCAAGAAACAAGAATCAGGAAGAAAACATGATACTCCAACAGAACACAGCAACACTTCAATGCTGGAATGTGAAGATGAAGAAATGGAAGAAATGCCAGAGATGGAATTCAAAAAATTGATCATAAGATTACTTAGAATTATTCAGAAGCAAATCTATGGATTAAAAAAGTCATGCATTGCCGGCACCGCAGCTCACTGGGCTAATCCTCCGCCTGTGGTGCCAGCACCCTGGGTTCTAGTCCTGGTTGGGGTTCCGGATTCTGTCCCGGTTGCTCCTCTTCCAGTCCAGCTCTCTGCTGTGGTCCGGGAAGGCAGTAGAGGATGGTCCAAGTGCTTGGGCCCTGCACCTGCATGGGAGACCAGGAGGAAGCACCTGACTCCTGGCTTCAGATCGGCACAGTGCACTTGGCTGCAGCGCACCAGCCATAGTGGCCATTTGGGGGGTGAGCCAACGGAAAGGAAGACCTTTCTCTCTGTCTCTCTCTCTCACTGTCTAACTCTGTCAAAAAAAAAAAGTCATAAATGACATGAATGAATTTTTCCCATAAAATTGAGATTTTAAAGAGAAATCAAAATGAAATATAGGAAATGAAAAATTCAGTAGATCAAATAAAAAATGTGGTGGAAAGCCTTAAGAAAAGACTCAGTGAGGCAGAAGAAATAATTTCCAAGTTAGAAGTCAAAAATTCGGAAACTTTACACTCAGGCCAAAAAAGAAGAAATCAGAAAACTAAAAAGCAGTGTTGGAGATGTATGGGCTACAATCAGATGACCCAACATATGGGTCTTAGGAGTTCCTGAGGCACTGAAAGACAGAATAGATTAGAAGGCTTTTTTTTTAGTGAAATAATTACAGAAAATTTCCCTGTTTCCCTAATTTGGATAAAGAAAGGGACATCCAAGTAAAGCACATAGAACTCCTAATGGAAAGATCTGCACCATGTATATTGTGGTCAAACTCTCCACAGTAAAGCATAAAGAAAAGATTCTAAAATGTGCCAAAGAGAAATGACAGATTATTTTCAGAGGATCTCCAATTAGACTCAGCTGACCTCTCATCAGAAATCACAAAGGCTAGGAGAGAATGGCAAGACATATACAAGTCTTAAGAGAAAAAAACCTGTCAACCCAGAATACTGTATCCTTCAAAGCTCTCATTTTTGAATGAAGGTGAAATAAAGACCTTCCATAACAAACAGAAATTGAAAGAATTTGTCACCACTCATCCAGACTTACAAAAGATGTTTAAGGATGTGCTGTACACAGAAGCATAACCATCACTATGAAAGAAAATGAAGGAGGCCAGCGCAGCGGCTCACTAAGCTAATCCTCTGCCTTGTGGCGGCAGCACACGGGGTTCTAGTCCCAGTCGGGGTGCAGGATTCTGTCCTGGTTGCCCCTCTTCCAGGCCAGCTCTCTGCTGTGGCCAGGGAGTGCAGAGGAGGATGGCCCAAGTGCTTGGGCCCTGCACCCCATGGGAGACCAGGATAAGTACCTGGCTCCTGCCATCGGATCAGTGCGGCGCGCCGGCCGCAGTGCGCCAGCTGCGGCGGCCATTGGAGGGTGAACCAATGGCAAAGGAAGACCTTTCTCTCTGTCTCTCTCTCTCACTGTCCACTCTGCCTGTCAAAAAAAATAAAAATTAAAAAAAAAGAAAATGAAGGCTGAAAATCTCTCAGTAAAAGTACAAAGGAAAATCAAGGTAAGCAATAGGAATATTTATGGAAAAATGGCAGGGCAAAGTTGTTACTTATCAATAATCACCTTGAATGTAAATTGCCTCAACTATCCAGTTAAAAGATACTGCCTAGATGAATGGATTTTTTAAAAAAAAAGCAAGATCTACCTATTTGCTGCCTACAAGAAACACATTTCTTTTTTATATATATATTTGTGTATTCACATTCAAGGCAACATTATTCACAACAGCCAAAATATGCAAGGAGCCTGAGTCAATTGACAGATAAATGGGTAAACAAAATGCAGTGTATATATACAATGGAATGTTATTCAGCCTTAAAAGGAAAGGAAATTTTGAAACATGTTACAATGTGAATGAGCCTTGAGGACAATAGGCTACATAAGGGAAGCTGATAATTACTAAAGGCAAATACTGCATGATTCCACCTCTATGTAGTATTTAGAATAGTCAAATACAGACAGAAAAAAAAGTGATGATTCCATGGACTAAGTAAAGAAGTAATGAAGAGTTACTTTTTAATGGATATAGAGGTTCCATGTGGCAAGATAAAGAATCTTGGGTATGAACAATGGTGATGGTTGAACAAACAGAATTATTCAGTATCACTAAATTCTACAATTAAGAAGAATGGTAAGTCTTAGCTTATTTTACCATGTAGAAAGAGTCAACTCCAGTATAAAAAATATCTTTCAGGGGCCAGCATTTTGTTTAGTAGTTAAGATGTTGCTTAAGACACCAATATCCCATGTTACAGTGTGTGGATTTGAGTCTCAGCTCTGCTTCTGATTCTAGCTTCCTGCTTCTTCGCACCCTGATAGGCAGCAGGTAATGGTGTAAGCAGCTAAGTCTCTGACACCCACATGAGACTGAATTCCTGGGTCCTGGCTTTGGCCAGGTCCAGCCCTGGATATTGTAAGTCCATATGGAGTGAACGAGCAACCCCCCACCTCTGTTATATATTAATGTTAGCCGCCGCAAAACACACCGAACACTGGAGTAAGAGAAAGGGTTTATTGGGGAACACCCAACAGACTGGAGTGAAGGGGCGGCAAAGGAAAAAGAAAGAGAAATAGTATAAGAGAGAGAGCCAGAGGAGAGGAGCTAGCAAGGAGAGAAGCCAAGAGAGCAGAACCAAGACAGAAGAGTCAAGAGAGCATGTGTTCAGGAACAGGCCCTTTTAAAATTTTGCCTGAGGGAGGGCAGGGAAGCATTACGATGGGGGTGGAGCCTGGCTCAGGTAGCTGGGCCATGCAGCCACCTGGCAAGAAACACATTTCACCAACAAAGACATACACAGCCTGAAAGTGAAAAGAAGAAAGAAGATATTCCTGCTAACTGAAACCAAAAAAGAGCTGGTAAGGCCATCCTAACCTCAGACAAAATAGACTTTAATGCAAAAACTATTAAAAGAGACAAAGAAGGACAATATGTAATTATTAAGGAATCAAACTGGAAGATGTGACTATAATAAATGTATATACCCCTAATTACAGGGCACTTAGCTATTTGAAAAAATGTTAATGGATCTGAAGGGAGACATAGACTCCAATACAATAGTAATAGGGTATATCAATGCCACATTTTCTGCAATGGGCAGATCAACCAGACAGAAAATCAGCAAGAAAACAACAGTTAGTCAACACTATAGACCAAAAAGATCTAATGGATATCTGCAGAACTTTTCATCCTACAGCTGCAGAGTACACATTCTTCTCATCAGTGCATGGAACTTTCTTCAGGATGGATCACATGCTAGGCCATTAAGCAAGTCTCAGAAAATTCAAAACAATTGAAATCACCTTAATTCCTAAACCTGAAAAAGATACAACATAGAAAGAGAACTATGGACTAATTTTCTTGATGAACTTTACATAAATATTTTTACCAAAATACTAGTCAACTGAATCCAATAACATATCAGAAAGATAATTCACCCAGACCAAGTAGGATTTATCCCTGGTATGCAGGGATGGTCCAACATTCACAAATCGATCTATGTAATACATCAAACTATCTCTACCTGGAGATGACATGATTCTACATATAAGGGATTAGAAGACTCCACTAAGAGACTATTCACAAGTGGTGCTGGGAAAACTGGATCTTTGCATGCAGAAGTATGAAGCAAACCCTTACCTTACCTGTTATACAAAAATCCACTCAAAATGGATTAAAGACCTAAATCTATGGCCTGATAGCTGTCAAATTATTAGAAAATATTGGGGAAACCCTGTAAGGTATTGGCATAGTCAAATGTTCTTGGTAAAGGCCCCAGAGGTACAGGCAACAAAAGCCAAGATTGACAAATGTGATTATATTAAATTGAGAAGCTTCTGCACTGCAACAGAAGCACTCAGCAATGTAAAAAGTCAACCATCAGAATGGAAGAAATTATTTGCAAACTAGGTGACTGAGAAAGGAATAGTAAACACAATATATAAAGAGCTCAAGAAACTCAACAACAACAACCCAAAGAACCCAGTTAAGAAATGGTCAGAGGACTTAAACAGACACTTTTCAAAAGAGGAAATCCAAGTGGCCAACAGACACATGAAACAATGCTCAGGATCACTAACTGTCAGGGAAACACAAATCAAAACCACAATGCCTTTCATACAGAAATCAATAAACAAGTATTGGTGAAGATGTGGGGGAAAAGATACTTTAATCTCTGTTGGCGAGAGTATAAACTGGTACAGCCACTGTAGAAGATAGTATGGAGATACTTCAGAAACCTGAATATAGACTTACCCTATGACCCAGCCATCCCACTTCAGGGAATTTATCCAGAGGAAATGAAATCAGCATATGAAAGAGTTAACTGTACCCCCATATTTATTGAGTTCAATTCACAATAGCTAAGGTAAGAAATCAATCCAAATGTCTGTCAACTGGATAAAGATTGGATAAAGAAATTACGGGATATGTACACCATGGGATACTACATAGCAGTAAAAAATGAAATCCTGTCCTTTGCATAAGTTGTTACAGAATAAGTGGATAACTTAGAATAAATGTGTAACTAATGAAATCCTGCCTAAATGGATGCAATTGTAAAACATCATACCTAGTGAAATAAGCCAGTCCCACAAGAACAAATATCATGTGTTCTTCCTGATCTGTGATAGGTAATAGAGCACCCAAAAGATAATCTGTAGAAGTGAAATTGACACTTTGAGATGTGATGACCTTGAACAGCCCTTGTTTTGACTGTTGAGGAACAGTTTTTTTTTTTTTTCATACTATTTGTTGAACTCTTTACTTTGTATGGAGTTACTTTTATGTGTATTAAATTAACTGTAAGTAGATCTTGGTTAAAAATAAGATTTGGAAGAGGAGCGGGAGGAAGAAGAAGAGTGGGAGTGCGGGTGGTAGGGTGGGTAGGGTGAGAAGAATTACTATGTTCCTAATGTTGTATTTATGAAAGACATGAAGTTTGTACACCCTAAATAAAAGGTTTCTGGGAGAAAAAAAAGAATGAAGGAAGCTAACTATGTCCTTTAGGACATCCCATCTCCTCTCCAGTCACTGTGCAAGATGCTTTGAACTTAGACAAGTTGTAGTAAGCTTGGTTCATCTCTGTGCTCCTCCATCATAACATGCCAAAATGTGAATTCAAACTTAGTAAAAATTACTTCCTTTCTGTTTTTCTATAGAATGATTTTATTGTACAGTAACTTTTACTTCAAAGCTCCAAGATATATTTATAAGCAGAGATGTATGTAGTATTTGCCATCCTAGATAGACCAAATTTCAGGACATACGAGTAGATATGTAGGACACAGCACTCTTAAATACAGCAATTATCTCCATCCTCCATATTCAAACACATGCATTGACCCATTCTCCTTTGGGAATAACATTTAAAGAAAACAAAGGAAGAAAATACAAACATGTTATAAAATACAAATTGTCATCAAAGAATTGAGTTGAAAAATATGAAGAGTAACAGAATAAATGCATAACTTTGAATTTCAGTGGTGCATCGATACTGTTGATTTTTTAAAAAATGTATCTTGCAATTAATTAAGGAAATAAATTTAATAAGTCTTATACAAAAGCCTTTTCCAGTGCCTCTAATCAGTTTGAAAATGATTCATATTAAAATATTCCACTTGTTGTCTGACTAGTGTTGTCTTGAGGGTATATTCCTCTTTGAATTGTGTTTATATTTATGTTAATGTAAACTTGAATTACATTAACTTTTTATTTTAGGCCCTACTTTCTATTTTAGTTCTTTGTTATCCTGGGATCCACTAAAATCTACCAATCCTTTTCATATAACCTTTATCCTATATTCCTGAAATTAAATTTTTGACTTATAGTCAACATTTTTTATTAATGGCTACCAATTTTTTATCTTATTTGCTTCATTTCTTTTAAAAAAATTTTTTTTTATTTGAAAGAGTTACAGAGAGGAAGAGGCACAGAGAGAGAGAGAGAGAGAGAGAGAGAGCGAGCTTCCATCTGATGGTTTTCTCCCCAAATACATGGAAATGGCCAGAGTTGGGCTGATCTGAAGCCAGGAGCCTGGAGCTTCTTCCAGGTCTCCCATGTGGGTGCAGAGGCCCAAGCACTTGGGCCATCTTCTATTGCTTTCTCAGGCCGTAGCAGAGAGCTGGATCAGAAGTGGAGCAGCCAGGACTTGAACCATTGCCCATATGGGATGCTGGCACTGCAGGCAGCAGCTTTACCCACTATGCCACAGCATGGGCACCTCACTTTGTCGCTCCCCCTCTTCGTGGAGGAACGACACAGGACCCTGCGCTGTTCTTTTGTCTGCTCAGCCCTTCCCGGGTTTGCTGCTGGTCCTTCCCGGGTTGGCTGCCGTCTCTCCACCTCCGTGGAGGGGCGGGCCCCCCTGCCACTTTCCCTACTTCCGCGGGGGAGCGGCACACTGCCGGCCGGCTCTCTCGGGGGCTGCTCAGCTGTTATCCGGATGTTCCCCTTAGATGTTCCTGGTGCATGTTGTCTCTCTCCTCCTTTATAGTCCTCTTCCACCAATCCCAACTCTGCTACCCACACGCCGAGTATGCTGCTCTCCTCCAATCAGGAGGAGGATCAGCTCCTGTAGGTCATCACTCAAGTTGGCAAGAGGCAGCTGCGTAGAAGTTGTTTACTCCCTTCTCAGCGCCATATTGTGGGAGAGCAGATGCATAGAATAAGTCTTAATTCCAGTAACTTAGTCTAGTCCGAGTTGCTCCCCACATCACTTCTCTCACCTTCTCTGTAAAAAGCTAGATAGTATTTTAGATTTTGTTGGCATTGGATCTCTGTTATATAGTCTTCTTTTTCTTTAATTTAAAAAAATTCTATTAAAGGAAACAAACCATTCTTAGCTCAAGAGCTGTACAATGGCAGGGCTCAGAGTAGACCTGGCCCAAAGGCTGTAGTTTGCCAACACCTGATCGAGAGTATTGGTTATCTATTGCTGTGTAACAAATTGTTCCACCATTTTGTTGCTTAACACAGCAAACATCAGCTCACAGTTTCTGTAAGCAGGAATCCATGACATGGGCTGTCTGGATGTGTCTGCCATGAAATCCTTCTCCAGGCTGTAATAAAGATGTCAGCTGGGGCTTCTCATTTGAAGCCTCGACTGAGAGAAGATCTGTTTCTGAGCTTTTAATGTGGTTATCAGCTACATTTGGTTCTTCATGGACTGTTGATTGAAGGCCACATGGGCCTCTCCACAGGACAGTTTACAATATGGCAACTGGATTCCATCACAGCAAGTATGCAAGACAGCAAGAATGTATAAGATGGGAGGCACAATCTCTTTGTAATGTAATTTTGGAAGAGATTCCCATCCTTTTTGTTGTGTTAATTGATTAGAAGTAAGTCCCTAGGACCAATTCACACAAAAGGGGATGGATTACACAAAGGAATGGATGCTAGGAGGTGGAAATGACTGGGGTCATCTTAGAAGCTGCCTACAACATCTACTCACCCACAGTTCTCTGCATCTTAGAAGAAGCACACATCTTTCATCCAAGATTTGGATAATGATGCTGGATAAGAAGTATTCAAGACCAAGTCTTAGAGCATGCTTTTTTGCCTTCCAGAATTACTTCAATCCACTAATATTATGTATATTGCTGCTTGCCTTGCTGTAAATTCTCAATCATGCTATCATCTCAATAATGCTGTCATCTAACATTTTATCAACATATCCCTGGAGATCTCAGGAGACATTGTTGTCAAATGTATTTTAAAAATCACACTATTTATGCTTCATTGGACAGACGAAATCAAATTACACTGAGCCTCAAGGACTGTCTTGAAGAAGAAAATAAGTCATGACAATACTACAGCACAAAGAGTGTCATAAATAGAGAAGATGAGTTCCATCTGCCTTGTCTTCATGACAGGCAGGTTTAGGGCTGATTGTATCTTACATGAGCCCCAATATTTTTAACCAACTGGCAAAGCTGCCTTTTCATCCACTACCATTTATGCTGTCATAGAAAGATTTATATGTTCTTGTAGAATAGCTAAAAGGCAAAAATCAGACATGAAATATTGTGACAATAAATCACAATCATACTTTGATTCAGGGATCCTTCAAAATGAGTGTATATAAAATTAGTGTATTTCTGGATAGTAGCCATACACCCACATAATGTTTCTACTACTCCAAGTAAAATTCTAATGTTCCAACAAGAACTGCCACTAAAATTTCCATCATTTTAAGTATTGTGTCACTCAAACTTTAATCCTACTGACAGCCCAAATATTTTGCAACTCTTTCCTTATCAAATAAATTTGTTACCTAGTGGGTGTATACTACAAGCCAGATACCTTTATTTGGATCTTTTTATTAATTCTTAACTCTTATGTACAACTCTGGGAGGTAGATATTAATACTATCCATTTTATAGAGTGATTACCTAATTTGCACATGGTCATTTAGCTAATAAATGATAAAGTAAAGCTTTAAAACCTGGTAGCCTTTGCTCTTTTCTTTTCTTATAATAATAACCTAGTTGAAAACACTCAGATTGGCATCTGCAGTGCAACCCCCAAATAGATTTGCATGTTCTTTCTCTGATTCTCCTTGGTCTATATAACAGGAATGTCCCCAACTCAGCAGGAGGTGGAAATGGCAAAAAGAACTAAAAAAAGGAGGAAGAAGAATATCCCTAGAGTGGTTGACGGTGATACCCTCGTCTCCTGGAGCCTAAAGGGACCATCAGAATCTACAAACTTTTCAGCCTCTTTAAAAAGAAGATGATGTCAGCCAACACGTAGTAAGAAAGTTCATAAAAAAAGAATGTAGGATACAGAGGATCAAAGCACCCAAGATTCAGCACCCTGTTACTCCATGTGTCCTGCAACACAAGTGCTGGCATGGCTCTGAAGAAATGGTGTACTAAGAAAAATAAGAAAGAGGCTGAAGAGAATGCTAAACTTTTGGCTGAGGGAATGAAAGGACCAAATTAAAATGCCAGGAAGAGATTGTGCAAAAATCCAGGCTGTCCTCTGAGAGTTTCTACTTCTAAATCTGAGTCTAGTCAAAAGTAAGTTTTAAGAGTAACAAAAGAGGCCAGAATTGGGGCACAATGGGTAAAGCCACTGCTTGCAATGCCAGCATTCCATGTTGGTGCTGGTTCAAGTCCTGGCTGATCCACTTCCAGTCCAACTCTCTGATGTGGCCTGGGAAAACAGTAGAAGATGGCCCAGGTCCTTGGGCCCCTGGACCTGCATGGGAGACCCGGAGGAGGCTCCTGGCCCCTGGCTTCAGATCAGCGCGGTTCCAGCCATTGGGGCCAGTTGGGGAGTGGACCAGCAGATGGAAGACCTCTCTCTTTTTTTTTTCCCTTCCTCTCTCTCTGTGTAACTCTGACTTTAAAATAAATAAATGAATTAATTTTTTAAAAAACAGTAACAAAAATATCAGATTTCAAACAAAACAAAATAACCTCTCCTACAATTCCCAACCTAGTAGTCTAAATCCAGTGCGCTTTCTCTAAAAGCAGAAACATAAATGTAATATTTGTTTAATTAAGAACTATTAAGGGAACTTTCCCCAGGAAATATGATTGAATGACTGACTAGAGCCTTTAATTTTTTAAAGTTTGAAACCACTAGATGGCAATATGTTCAAAACTTTTTTTTTAAATTAAAGGTGAAAAAGTGACTCAACTTTATTATTTATGGATTTTCTATGAATGATTTATTTGATTTTGAATGGCCAAATTATAATTGTTTTATTTGTAAGAAACTTTTTCCTTGGTGTGGCATAACCATGGCAGTTTTAAGTGTAACAAAAATTGAAAGGTATATGCTGTTTCTGTTTAATTTAGTTTGAAATTTCTTCCTTGGGGGAGGTTCCAAAATGGCAGAATAGGGAAAGGGCATACTGCTTTAGGCTAGGGGAACAAGGGAAAAAAACAGTGGAGGAAGTAGTCTCAGGGGACAGTTGGAGAGAAAAACCACAGTGGAAATTCATCAGAGAGAAGAGAGGCTGTGGAGCAGTTTGGAAGGCGCAGACACACAGCCAAGAGCATAGACACAACACATGAGCCCAACAGCTGAGAGCCAGAGGAAGCACCAGCTTTGGAGAGTGAGGTGAGATCAGACTGCAGCAGACCATGCCACTGGTGATATAGCCAGAGGAAGAGCCTGGCGGATTACACTGTCTTTGAGTCCAGCCTGGAGTCCTAAGAGGGACAGAGTATTATGTGTTAACTCAGCCAAAAAAAGGAGCGTTTTCTTTCTCCCCGGACCACTCCCCCTGCACACAGACACACACAGAACAGCCAGCAACTGGCTGATGGAGGGTGGGCACCATTTGGGACATAAGTAGTGGCTACAGTAAGCTCTTGTGAGCATACCCAGCAACTGGCAGCGACAAGATCAGCAGTAGCAGAGGCAGCAGCTCTATTGTGTATACCAGGCAATGTGCAGGGAGAAGCCATTATGACATCAGCACCAAATGCAGAAGCTCTTGTGCATGTTGGCAATTGGCAGGGAGAAGGCACCATTGTGAAACAAGTAAGGGCTGCAGCTAGTGGCTCTTGTGCATGTGTGTGATCCAGGGATTGTACCAGAGGGAAAAATTAACATTCCTCATTGATTTTGAGTCTGGTTGGGAGGATTGACAGGGGCCTGGGCACTCACACAGGACTATGAGGTGCCTCAAGCTGCTCAACATATCATAGGCTCTGGAGCTTAAACCGCCTAGGTGGAGCACCCACAGGCAGCTGGCTCTGAGAATGTCAGTTCTACTGTCTCTGTGGGCCAGATGGGCTAGTGGACTGGAGCAGATTCTCTGCACCCTGTGACTGTGGGAGCTATGTGTGCTGAGACTGTGGGAACTCTGTGACTATACGAGAGGGTACTGTGTGTAGCTGGGTCTCTGGGCAATCACTGAGAGCAGCTCCACAAGGTCAGAGCTCCCTGATTGAGGTAAGTCATTGCAACAGGATTTGCACTCACACTGCAGACTGCACAGATCCTATGTGTGGCTTATGCAGCAGTGCAGATGAGTATCGCACCCTCTGTGGGCTAACATCTATGCTTTGTTCACCTTGGAAGAGAGGATGTGAGGGTTTGATTATACCAACAGAGGTAATCATACCCTCCTCCCTACTAACAAGAGATCTACCACACCAAAATTGGGTGTCACCCTGGATATTTGCCCCCCCCCCCAGGAGCATGGACCAGAGCCCCTGGCCATACCCAGCACACACCTCTGTGTATTCACTTAAATTCAGACATTCCACTAAGCCACAGAGGCATAGTTCAAAGACATAAGCCATGAGAGGATAAAACCAACAAGTATCTCCACAAATGCCTAAAAATAAATGCAGGAATTCAAGAAACAAGAATAAGGAAGAAAGACAACATCATGCCCCCAGAGGAAAACAACAGCACTTCAATATTAGAATGTGAAGATGAAGAGATTTATGAAATGCCTGAGACAGAATTCAAAGATTAATCATAGGATTATTCAGAAGCAATAAGAAGCAAATTCTTGAGTTAAAGAAACTGATACATGACACAAAGGAAAAATTTTCCCATAAAATTGAGATTTTGAAGAGAAATAAAAATAAAATATTAAAAATGAAGAATTCATTATGTCAATTAAAAATACAGTGAAAAGCCTTAACAACAGACTTGGTGAGGTAGAAGAAAGAATATCTGGGCTAGAAGACAAATCTTTGGAAATGTTTAGGTCAGACTAAAAAGAAGGAGAAGAAGAGGAGGAGGAGAGGTGGAGGAAGAAGAGGAAGAACAAAAAGAAGAATAAGAAACAGAAGAATCAGAAGAATAAAAGAAAAAATTAGAAAATTTTAAAACAGTTTTTGAGACTTATGAGATTTTATCAAATGACCCAAAATATGGGTCTTAGGATTTCCTGGAGATGTGGAAAAAGAAAATAGATGGAAGGCCTATTCAGTGAAATAATTTCAGAAAACTTACTTAATTTGGAGAAAGGGATGTCCAACTAAACAAAGTATATAAAACCCCTTATAAACATGACCAGAAACGATCTTCAGCATGACACATTGTAGTTAAACTTTCAACAATAAAACATAAAAAAAGATTCTAAAATATACATGAGAGAAATGCTAAATTACTTTTAGACGATCTCCAATTAGACTCACAGCTGACTTCTAATCAGAAACTCTATAGGCCAGGAGAACATGGAGAGACACAGTCCAAGTCTTAGAAGAAAAAACTGTCAACCCAGAATACTGTACTCTGCAAAGCTCTCATTTATGAATGAAGATAAAATAAAGAACTCCCCATAGCAAACAGAAATTGAAAGAATTTGTCACCACTCATCCAGACTTACAAAAGATGCTCAAGGATGTGCTATGCACAGAAGCACAAAGATAGTAAGTATGAAAGAAGGTGAAGGTAGAAAATCTCCCAGTAAAAGTACAAGGAAATCCAAGGCAAAAAAAAGGGAATATTTACAGAAAAAAAGGACACGGCCAACTAGTTGCTTATCAATAGTCACCTTGAATGTAAATCGCCTCAACTGTCCAGTGTAAAAGATACAGTCTGGCTGATTGGATTGAAAAACAAGACTCACCTATTTACTTGCCTATAAAAAACACAATGAGGGCCAGCCCTGTGATGTAGTGTAAAGCGCTTACAGTGCCAGCAGCCCTTATGGGCACTGGTTTGAGTCCTGACTGCTCCACTTCCAATCCAGCTCTCTGCTATGGCCTGGGAAAGCAGTAGAAGATCCCCTGTATCCACATGGGAGACCTGGAAGAAGCTCCTGGTTCCTGGCTTTGGATTGGCTCAGCTCTGGCTGTTGCAGCCAATTGGGGAGTGGATTGAAGATATCTCTCTCTCTCTCTCTCT